>NC_062563.1:27937357-29163607 GCF_022837055.1 Prionailurus viverrinus | reverse complement strand
GACCACTGTGTATACAAGAGAATCTGGGCCTATTTTAGGATGGGACAAATATGGAGCCAGAGGAAAAAACTAACCCCAGCATTGTCAGACAAAAAAGAAATTAGGCCTTTGGTGACATAATTTGGGCTGCTGGATCAAACCTTACCTGAACTTACTGTTAGACTCTTTGGTTGTGTGATCCTGCAAATCTCCTTCTCTGTTTGGGACAGTCTCAGGTAGGGGTGCCTAGGTGGCTCAGTCGGTTGAGCATCCAACTTCGGCTCAGGTCATGATCTCACGGTTCGTGAGTTTGAGCCCCACGTCAGGCTCTGTGCTGACAGTTCAGAGCCTGGAGCCTGCTTCGGATTCTGTGTCTCCCCCTCTCTCTGCCCCTCCCCTGCTCTCTCTCTCTCTCTCTCTCTCTCTGTCTCAAAAATAAATAAAAACATTTAAAAAAAAATTTAAAGACAGTCTTAGGTAGATTTTCTGAAGGTATCCTGACCGGTAGAAGGAGTTAGTATAGTGGTAGTGTTGTGGATTGAGTCTGGATTGGATTCAGATATATCTGGGTTTATATCCTGACTTAGCACTCACGGGTTATGAGGCCATGGACAATACTTCTCCTTTCTGGGACCCAGTCCTCTTCTGAAAAATGGCAGTGAACCCTCTACCCACATACCAAAGGTGCCCAGCATTGTTCCTCTCAAACACTGTAGGTGAGTAATAGATATGCTCATTTAGCGTCTTCTAGTTGCTGGAGACCAATCAGGAACAGACACCCTGCCTCATGCACGTCTGTTCCTTTCCCTCCTTTTCCTTTCCTTTTATTTTTTTTTTAATTAATTAATCTTTTTTAAAAGAGAGAGAGAAGAGAGAGTGGGAAGGGACAGAGAGAGGGGAGAGAGAATCCCAAGCAGGCTCTGCATTCCCAGTGTGGAGCCAATGTGGGGCTCAAACCCACAAAACCGTGAGATTGTGACCTGAGCCCAAACCAAGAGTCAGCCGCTCAATCGAGTGGACCCCCGGACGTCCCTTTTTGTTTTTACATGCTGATGCCACATGTGCCCCAACAGTAACTGAACAACCGAATGGAATCTTCCTCTCGTCCACTGGAATTGCAAAGCCAGAGTTGTCTCACTCCCCAAGACTCCGGCACATTCTGTTCCTCTATCAAGATTCCCGAGATGGCTTTGGTTTATGTTGTAGTTTTTTGTGCCCTTGGTTTGTTGTCCCCCCATCAGTATCTTACTGATACCCGGCATGAGGCTCAGTACACAGTACGTACTTAATAAGTGTTTGACGGATGAATCAATTCATTTAAATTCTAACAGGGGCGCCTGGGTGGCTCAGTCGGTTAAGCGTCTGACTCTTGATTTCAGCTCAGGTCATGGACTGACAGTTGGTGAGATTGAGCCCCACATTGGGTTCCGCACCGACAGCGTGGAGCCTGCTGGGAATTCTCTCTCTCCCTCTCTCTCTGCTCCTCCCCTACTCACATGAGCACAGGCGCGTGCGCTCTCTCTCAAAATAAATAAATAAACATTTTTGAAAAATTTAAATCCAAACAAAGCCCTCTAAACTCTCATTCTGTTTTCTCATACATAAAGTAGGGACGAGAGTCACCTCCTCCTGGCTGCTTTTTCCTGCCCATGAACGCCTGCTCCTGCTCCCGCAAACTAGAAGTGGACATCTTTTCTCGGCTCTCCTGTTGGATTGTCCATTTCTCCACTGGGATCTTGAAGCCGTTGATGATTAAGGGACTAAAAGCATAGCAAGCTAACAGCTGATGTGGCAGCATCCATCACTGGCTTCATTTTGCTGCCTTGGCTTTGCCTGTGGATGAGATTGAGATACACTATTAACTTTGATGCTTCACTGGAGGGCTGTTCTGTGCCTTCAATAATGAGATTTGGCAGTTCTTTGCTATTCTCTACTGGGGCTGGAGCTGAGCCTGTTTGGTTCCAGGCATCTGGTTAAATTGTCTTTTGAATTTGTCTTTGATTCTCATAGATGAGTAAAATCAAGTCATTTGGGGAATAGTTTCCTTCATCTACCTCTGCATCACTTAGAAATGTGTTTAGTGCAAGAAACAGAAAACTGGGCTCTGGTGGTTACAATCCAAGAGAGGTTTGTTTTTCTCATGTAACAAGATCAGAGGTAGTTGGCTGCTGATTTTGGTTCAGCAGCTCAACCACCTCAGGATATATACCTCCATGATTCTCTTGACATTTCCCTCATGGTTACAAGATGGCTGCCACCACGCCAATCATCATGTCTGTGTTCAAGGAAGAAGAAGACAAAAGTTTTCAGAACCCTCAACCCCGTCTGCAACCCCGTCTGCAACCCAGCAGACTTTTGCTTAGGTCTCTTTGGCCAGAACTGGGTCATGAGGCCACGCTTGGCTGGGAAAGTGGGAAATAGGACTGTAGAGATTGGCCTCGACCAATTGTGATCCATGCCATTGGTCTGGACCCAAAGTCTTCCCGGGTAATGTCTACCTCAGCCTTCTTCAGACGCTGCTGCTGTTGTGTTTGGGCGACGATGTTTGGAGTTGTAATCTCTTAGGTTTTTATTCAACTCCTGTGTTCGGCTGGGCCTCTCTGCCTCTTGGGGTCTACATAAGATTGGCTAGAACCCTTCGCCCCAAGCCCCGTCCAAAAGTCCTTTGGAGTATCTGTGGATTTCCAGGGCGGGGCAGGAGGGGTAGGAATATGGCTGACACTCTCGATGTCAGTTCTAGCCCTGGACTCCTATTTCCCCAAGGGTTGTCTCTGTTCCACTCTGGGTCCCTTCACATGTTCCCATACTGTTCTGTCCTATCCATTCTCACCTGAGCCCCTCCAAACAAAAGAAACCCGAACCACACAAAGTGAAAATGGCAGACTTTAATGATGTGTGAGAGTCACCGGGAGGACCTGCCTTGTAAACCATCCATCAGGCACCGCCACCCTGCGTTGCCCACCCTGTTCTTAAAATCCATCTGGTCTCCCGGGGGGCTTCCTTCAGGCGCTTTGCCCCACACAGTGCAGGGCACCACCTCTCTGCGGCTAATCCCCTTCCCGTCTCTGCTTTCTCTTCTCTCCTTCCCTTCTCCCTCCCTGGACGAAAGCACGATTCTCAGCAAAACGAACACCTCAGGCGGAGAGTCATTCCAGCCTTTCCCCCCTTTGGTGCCCCGACCCTGCCAACACTGGAGCCCCCCCCCCACCCCCGTCTTCTACCCTTTAGTGATTTATCAAGGTGTTTTTTTTTCCAAATGATGAACGATCCCCCACCCCAACTCCCCACCAGAGAAATGCCAAGGATTAACAGCATTTGACTTTGTCTCATGCCCAACCGTAGTGTGGAGTGACAGAGGTCTTACTTAATTCCTGAATTTGAGCATCTGAGAGAGAAGGGGTGAGGCCAGACCAGAATGCATTGGCTCGAAGCTATTTTATTCTGACACCCTGAGACAGGAGGGACTCCTTATGGTCCACGTCACTCACTAGGCTCTCTCCACTGATAATCTGGGGCAGAGCCAGCCCCTCATAAGGGCTTATCATGCTTCCATTCTGTCTCGATGTTCTCTCCGTAGACACCTACTCAAGGAGAGATTGTAGAGGGTTTCATCTTCTTGCTTATGTGTAAGGAGCATGCATGAAATCAACACGCCGATTTGTACATATATCCGTGTGCAAACGCACACACATGAAACTCGACTTCACACAAGGATTTCACACCCATCGTCTCCCTGGATTTTCCAGTGACACCAAAGTTCAGAGCTCCCGGGGAAGCATAGCGTTTCTAGACCCGGATATCGGATACACGGGAATTTTGCCAAAATACCGTGAAATTCACTGAGCCATCTGGTTATGATTCGTGGTCGTACCTTAATTTTTATTTTTTAATTTATTTAAGTTTATTTATTTATTTTGAGAGAGGGAGGGAGAGAGGGAGAGAGAGAGAGAGAGAGAGAGAGAGAATCCAAAGCAGGGTCCACACTGTCAGTGTGGCCCGAACCCACCAACCCTGAGATCATGACCTGAGCAGAAATCAAGGCATGGACGCTTAACCCAAATCAAGGGATGGACGCTTAACCCAACTAAGCCACCCAGGCGCCCCAATTTTTATTTTTTAAATTTTTAATTGAAGTTTAGTTGACATACATCATTTTAGTTCCAGGCGTACAACATAGTGAGTTGACGATTCTGTCCCTTACACCGTGCTCACCACGGTAAGTGTAGTTACCGTGGGTCAGCATACACAATTTTTGTGATGTTATTGACTGTATTCCCTATGCTGTACTTTTTCATCCCCTTAACTTCGTGTTTTTCAATCTGTGTTATATTGCAACTTAAAAAAAAATGTGTTTCAAATGCTTCCCCAATGATCCCCGCTACAGGGTTCATAGAAGGGTAGACACTGCTTGGCCTGATGGGAAGGCACTGCATTAAAGCTTCAGAAATTTCGGTTCTAGACCAGCCCACACCTTATCTTAACCTGCCTCAATGTCCAATGCCTTCTTTCTTTCTTTTTTTTTTTTTTTAATTTGAGAGAGAGAGAGAGAGAGAGGGTGTGCATATGCAAGTGGCAGAGTGGCAGAGGGGGAGAGAGAGAGAGAGAGAGAGAGAGAGAATCCCAAGCAGACTCCATGCTCAGCAGGGAGACCAACACGGGACTCGATCCCATGACCTTGGGATCTTGACCTGAGCTGAAATCAAGAGTCAGATGCTACACCGAGAGCCACCTAGGTGCCCTCCAATGCCTTATTTCTGTAAGGAGAATGATAATACTTTTCCTGCTAAATCCATACGATTGTTTTGAGGACAAATGAGATCATGGATGTGGAAGAACGTTGAAAACAGACGTGTGAGTTTTCTGCTCTCCACTTGAGCTCTCATAATTCTCCTTTTGTGGGGGGTGGGGGCAGTGGGAGGGCGTGAGGCGTTAGCTCAAAAGGGACTCAGGGATCCAATCCTTCCCAGGAGCAAACTTCAAAATCTTGTTTCTGATGAGGGCAGCAAGTGAAGGCGACATCGAGACAAAGCCAAGACAAATTATTGGCAGGGGTGGCCCGTCTTGACCCTCCGGGCATGCTCTTTGTGGAAGCTGACCGCTACCCTTGCCGACGTCACGGCCCTTAGCCGCCTCCCTCTGCCATCTGTCAGGGCTGGGGCACCGCCACCAGGAGATGAGGCCAGGGTCTCCTCCTCTCTCTTCATTAGCAGCTCCTTCCAGAAGAAGCGGGCCAGCAACCTCTGCCCTGGGGCTGCAGGTTGGGGACTGCGGAAGATCAGCAGGGCCAGAGGACGAACTGTCAGGAGCCCAATTAGAAGTCTCTGGCGATCTGGGTCCTCAGTTCTCATGCCATCCATGCCTCTGACGTTGTGAGATACGGTCCAAGTTCAAGACTGAAAGCAAAACACTGTGGCGTGGGATCAGGCCGGAGAGAGGGAGGCAGAGGGGCTGAGGGTGGGCTGAAGGCGGGGAGGGCTCGGCTCCGGATCCAGTGGATTCTGCAGAGTGCCCCCCCCCAAAAAAAACACACACACACATCCAGCCCCACCTACTCTGCCCCACATACCACGTCGCGCCTCAGACACCTGGTGCAAATCGGTTGTGGTGGTTGCTGATCGTGCATGGGGGCGCCAGGCCCCTCACGGCTCTGTGGCCCTCTCCCTGGAGGAGGAGACCAGATCCCCCCTTGGAGCTGAGTCCCCGGAGCCCGCAGTGGTAACTGCATTTCACTTCCCTGTATAACCCGCCTCCCTTTCCTGTCTGGATCCACTCAGATCCTAGCCTCAGGGCCTGCTTCTGCCGGATCCAACCTAAGACAATGTGTCTTCCTTGCTGGAACGTACATTCTACGAGAGCAAGGGTGTCTGTTTGGCTCGGGGATGCAGATCCCCGCGCCTAGAAATGTGCCCGGCGCATTGGGGCCCCTGCAGAAACATTTGTTGAACAAAGTGTTGATGCACGGGATGACAACTCCCAGGTGTCGGCGGAGTGCCCGCTGCCAACTCTGTGCCGGGCATCTGGAACATTCTGAAAACAGGACAGGCGTTAAGTCCTGCCCCCTGCTGCTCACAGTCTAGGGGGAGGAGAAAAATAGACTGGATGCACAGAGGACCATGGGCACGGAAGAGGCCCGGAGTGGAGACACTGGGGTGATGGACAGGAGCGGGCCTGGCTTCATGAATGTGTCACCTGTGCGGTCATACAGGGCCCACGCTTGGGAGGGGCCCAAACTTGGTTTCATGCTTTGCTGTTGCCATCTGGAAACTCTTTTTTTTTTTTTTTAAGTTTATATATATATTTTCAGAGAGAGAGAGAGAGAGAGAGTGCACAAGTGGGGAAGGGGCAGAGAGAGAGAGAGAGAGAGAGAGACAGAGCATGAGTGGGGGAGGGGCAGAGAGCAAGGGACACAGAGTCTGAAGCAGGCTCCAGGCTCCGAGCCATCAGCACAGAGCCCGATGCGGGGCTCGAACTCATGAACTTCGAGATCATGACCTGAGCTGAAGTCAGACGCTTAACTGACTGAGCCACCCAGGCGCCCCTGGAAACTCTTAATAAAGTTTCAGCATGGTCCCACGTTTCCATTTTGCACTGTGCCCATCCAATACTTTCTGGTGTGAGATCCACACTGAGACCCGAGAGGCTGCATGGACGGAGGGGGAAGAAGAAGTGCAGTGCTCCATGCAGGGCCCATGGCACGTGCAAAGGCTCAGAGGTGGGAGAGATCCCAGAACATTCTGGAAACGGTAGTACTCTGGTCCCGCTGGAGTTTCGAGGGCAAAGGGGTGCCGGAGAGGGTGGCGGGGGCCAGGCTGTAAAGGGCTGTGCGGGTGTCCAGAGGCCATATCAGGTGTTGCTTGCAGAGCAGGGGTGGGGGGTGGGGGGTGGGGCAGAGAGCCCGGTCAGCTGCTTCCAAGAGTCCGGGGCAGACAGGGAGAAGCTGGCAGAACTGAATGGCATTTAGGAAGTGGAAGCTGGTACTCAGTGACTGGATATGGAGAGCGAAATTGTGCCAAGTCCATGTTTACCCAACACCTTCAGATTGAGAACCCTGGGGAGGGGCTCCCATAGAGGCCTGGGCAACGTGCCCCGCCTGATGCTGGCTTGTGATGCGTCCCAGCTCCAGCCGCGGAGACGAAACCCCTGCAGGAGGGGCATGGTTCCAGCCGCTCTTCTTCCAGCTCAAACATGCGCTCCAAATGAGCTTTCTGCCCAGAACTTTAATATGTTAGAAATGACCGTGGAGTCTGTGTCTGCCTCCCAGCACCTGATGCTGCAGGACCCACCCTCGGCCCCAACCGGGGTGTGAGAGAGGGAGAGAGAGGAGCGGATGGTACAAAGGGGACTGGCTTGACACCACTTGAGTCTTCAAGGTCAGATGATACCGTTCTGGTGAATCCTGGAGTGTCAAAGCCAGAAGAAAAGTTAGCTGTAACCTCACCCAACCTCCTTCCCATGTATGGATGGAGAAGACCCCACAGGGAGGAGAGGAAGTGCTCAAGGCATCCTGGGCTCCTGACTTCTGTTCTGCTGCTAGTTCCATCCCTCCCAGGCTGCCTCCATGACCGTGACCCCTGGCCTCCCTTGCCCTAGAGGATTTGGGAGGCACACAGCTCCAGGTCACAGGATGCCTCAAGGTGCTTTGGGCTTCCTAGAATAAAAATATGGACTCAAAATGCTTTCAACAGTAGTTCTCAAAGTGTGGTTCCTCAGACCAGCCAGCATCTGCATCACCTGGGAACTTGTTAGAAATGTAAGTTCTTGGGGGCCCCTGGGTGGCTCAGTGGTTGGGCATCTGGCTCTTGATCTCAGGGGTCTTGAGCTCAAGCCCTGCATGGTGCTGGGCATGGAACCTACTAAGAAGGAAGGAAGGAAGGAAGGAAGGAAGGAAAGAAAGAAGGAAAGAAGGAAAGAAAGAAGAAAGAAAGAAACAAGAAAAAAGAAGGAAGGAAAGAAAGAAAGAAAAAAGAAGGAAAGAAAGAAAAAAGAAGGAAAGAAAGAAAAAGAAGGAAGGAAGGAAAGAAAGAAAGAGAGAAAGAAGAAAGAAAAAAGAAGGAAGGAAAGAAAGAAAGAAAGAAGAAAGAGAAAGAAGGAAGGAAAGAAAGAAAGAAAGAGAGAGAAAGAAAGAAAAAGGAAGGAAGGAAGGAAGGAAAGAAGAAAGAAAGAAAGAAAGAAAGAAAGAAAGAAAGAAAGAAAAAAGAAGGAAAAAAAGAAAGAAGAAGGAAGGAAGGAAAGAAAGCAGAAAGAAAGAAAGAAAGAAAGAGAGAGAGAAGGAAAGAAAGAAGAAATAAAGAAAAAAGAAGGAAGGAAGGAAAGAAAGAAAGAAGAAAAAAGGAAAGAAAGAAAGAAGAAGGAAGGAAGGAAGGAAAGAAAGAAAGAGAGAAAGAAGAAAGAAAAAAGAAGGAAGGAAAGAAAGAAAGAGAAAAGAAAGAAAGAAAGAAAGAAAGAGAGAGAAAGAAATATAAATTCTTGGCTTTGCCTACTGAATCAGAAACTCTGAGAGTGGGGTCCAGCCACCTGTGTTTTAGCAGGTGACGTTAATGCCCACTGCGGTTTGAGAAGCAGTGACGTTTATCATCTCCCAAGAGGCCTCAGGGCTGCTGACGTCAGTGGCTTGACAGCTTTGTGAGGACCCTTGGACGCTGTCTGTCTTTCCAGGCCTTCATCCGTAGTGCACAGGGCTCTGTCTTCAGGCTCGGCTCTCCCCACGCACTGGGTGGCTGCCTCCATTGACAGCTTCACGGTCACATCAGGAGGCAGAGGAGGATGCCACACGTCTCTCTTAATCCACGAGGAAACCGGACCCCCCCCCCCAACATGGCATCGGCCACAGGGGGCCGTGTGCCCTTCCCAAAGCAATCACTGGTCGGGGGGGGGGCGGGGAAAAGAGAGTGATTATGATCGATGGGGAGTCATCTCCAGCTTCCGTCGGGAAAGACAGCAGAGCGACAGAAAGCTCAGGTTTTCCAGCCCCTCCACCCTTCAACCCTGGCCCTGCCATTCGCTCATTTCGTGACCTTGGTCAAGTTCCTTAACCTCTCTGTGCCTCCGTTTTCTCATCTGCAAAACGGACGGAATACTAACACCTATTTTACAGGATTGTTCGGACTAAGCGGATTCATATGTGTACAGCACAATTCATTAAATAAATAGCATACGCCCTGCTCTTTATCTTGATTTTTAAATTTCTTTTGCCTTTTTATAATTTCCCTGTAGAGCTTGGGGATCATCCAACAATAGTACAGAGAGCACGCTCTCATTCCCTATCTATCATCTATCTATCTATCTATTTTGGTTGTAGAATATTCCATCGCATGAGTGTACATAATTTGCTCAGCAGTTCGGTTATTTTAATTTCTTTGCTCGTACAAACAATGCTGCGATGGATAAACTTGTAGATATGCTGTTTCAAGTGTGCGTGAGTACAAATGTAGGATCATATTTTAGAAATAAAAGGAAGGTTGAGGATTTGTGCATCTATGATTTTTTTTTAAATGTTTAAATGTTTATTTATTTATTTTTGAGACAGAGACAGAACATGAGTGGGGAAGGGGGAGAGAGAGAGAGACAGACAGACAGACAGACAGAATCCGAAGCAGGTTCCAGGCTCTGAGCTGTCAACACAGAGGCAGACGCAGGGCTTGAACCCTTGACCGGTGAGATCATGACCTGAGCTGAAGTCGGATGCTTAACCGACTGAGCCGTCCAGGCGCCCCTGGGCATCTACGATTTTGGCACATACTGCCACCCGGCCCTCCCTAGCCATGATACGTGGCCTGCTTCCCCACGGGCTCACCACCCAGAGAGTCACCATTGCTCAACCCCTCCCACCCTGTGTCAATCCACGTGCGTGGTCGCTCTCCTTGGCCCCGGAAGAAATAGACTCGGAGAGGCAACATGACTTTCCCTAAGGTCGCCCGTGAGCTGGGAGAGGAGCCCAAACCTGGTAAAGCCCTCCACTGTTTTCAGAGCACTTCCCCTCTGGTAGTAGATGACCCCTTGGGTGCCGGCTCCCACCAGGCTTCCACCCCCAGCAGCCAGCACCTGTCTTTTTCAGAGGAGCGCACCTGGCCCGCATTTATGGAGAGCAGGAAGTGCCTGGAAAAGCACAGGAAGCGTCCTCCTGAGGGCAGTGGTCTTCCTTCGATCACCGATGAGCACGGGAGTACAAATACCCCAGCATCGTTGCTCCCCCAATGCGACAACTCTGAGACGCGCCCTAGGCTCTTTGCCGAGCACAGTGGCAGGATCGACCGGAAGTGGGACTTTAAGATGATGCCCCTGGCGTGGCTTCTGTCCCTCCCCTGCTCGATTTCCCACCGGCTCTCCTGGGAAGAAGGCTCTACAACAAGGTATATTCTATTCTGTATCATTATAATACGTGGGATTGCCGCGAAACCTTGGTTTCGTAATTTCGCGTAATTCGTTCCGGAAACATGCTTGTAATCCAAAGCACTTGTGTTATCAAAGCGGATTCCCCCATAAGAAATAACGGCACCTCAGATGATTCGTTCCACAACCCCAAAATACTCAGGTAGAAATGATTCTAATAGTGTAATATAATACAAAATAATAAAGGAAATACAAAACGAAAAGTAAATTAACCTGCATTTGACCCTTGAAACCTTTGCGGCTGGTGTGAGGGAGAAAAGAGAGAGGAGGGTTATTGGGTAGGACAACTTTCACGATCACTAATGGAATCACTGCTATTTATTGGCTCAATGGAATCTTTTTCTTTTTGGGCGACTTTAACCAGGCACTTATCCAATGACCTAGAATGAGTCAAAGCATTCCTAAGCTTACTCTCTTGTGGAAAAGCAAAGGTGCTTTGAAGTGGCAAAAAACACATTAGAGCCAGTTGTGGGCAGCTTCCGGTGTTTTGAAAATCATTGATTTCTGCCAAACACCTTGGCCTGAGACCGAACCTGAGCAGGGGAGACGATCACCCACAATTCGGCGGAGAGAGAGAGAGAGAGGGAGGGAGGAAGAGGGAGAAGAATCGTTGGCTCCGTTGTGATCATGTGATGCCCGGTATCCGTACTACTCGTATGGCGAGACATCGCTCGTTTATCAAGTTAGAATTTTCTGGAAACGTTCGCTCGTCTTGTGAAACTCTCGCAGCACAAGTCACTTGCCCTCCAAGGATCTGCCGTAAATGGAATTCTTTCCTTACTTTCACGGGAATCCTTGTCTCGGGGTCAACTTCTGCGAACCCGAACCTCGGGCACCTTCCGTGGTCTCCTTCGTGCTTCCCTGTCACTGTACCCATTACACAGAAGAGAAGACAGGCTGGGGAAATGAACAGAGCTGTCAAGCAGGGCCGGTGGGACTAGAACCCAGGACTCCTAGCTCCTCATCCGTGGTCCTTCAAAAGGACTGAAGGCCAGCCCTGCCTGAGAGTGGGATTCGTTCCTTCCTCTCTTCTTACCTCCTGAACACAGCGACTCTTCTCCACGCACCTGAGCCTTACAGGTGCCTCTCTCCATACGGCGTGTCTGGGTCTCTGGACCTCTGCCTCCTCTGGTCTCCGAAGCGATTATGCTGTCTGACGCAAAAATCAGTTGGTCACATCCTAAATGCTAAGTTTGACTATGACCGCAGCGAGCAGACCACAATGTATTTATTTAACAGACCCTGAGTTAGGACCTCTCGCATACATTTGCATGCTATTTGCATCTATTTGATTAAACTAGAGAAAAAAAAAAATCAACAGATGCAGCCCTGAAGTCAGGCCAGCGGGAAAGGACCGGAAGAGCACCAAGCTTCATCCTGCCCCAGGATCTGCACTCAGTCAGTGGCGGAGAAAACCCTCCCCTGTGTTCTTCCACAGGGCTGCCCCGGGCCAGAGCTGAGGCTCCTACGTGCGTCTCGCTTTGCCCCAGGACTCACCATACCCAGGACTGGGGGGATGTCCTTCTGGGGCCAAATCCCCCCCTCCCACGTGGACCAGACCATGCTTCATGAAGGCCACTCTCACCTCTGCCTGGTCACTGCTGGATTCCCAGAGGCTGTTATATGAATGAATGAATGAATGAATGAATAAGTGAATGCACATGGTCTGGTTTATCTTTCTGAAGGACAGATCTGCTGCGATCCCTCTCTTGTTGAGAAACTCTCGGAGGCCCCTTATGAACTGCAGGATGAAGTCCAGAGCTTCCTCCCAGCATTCAAAGCCAGTTGCGTCTTATTCCAAACCTTCGAGAGAGTAGAGACGCGTACCATAGCAGGCCTGTGATAATGATCCTGAAACTTGGCCTGGAGCAGTAATAGAGGTGAGTGAGCTGTCCCCGCACCCTTGGTTAGAACACCCTGAGGTCCAGGCCTGGGCAAATGCCAGGGTAGGGAGGGAAGGCTCAGAAATGACACAGAGACCCGCCTGGCAGGGGACAAGTGAGCAGGAGGGCCCTGGTTGGTATCCGCAAGGATGTAGACTCAGGGTTAGGCTCAGGTCGGCGGCAAGACCCTGCCTGCACTCCCCCGATCTGTCCAGGAGGGGGCGGCAGCGTCCCTGGTTACAGGCACCTGAGCATCTCCAAGTTTCTGGGGCAGGATGAGTCTGGGAGTGTCTGAACGCGTGAGCCAGGTATGGATGGGCGTGTGTGTTTGTTAAGAGCGGGAGAGGGTCTGGCCTTGTGACTGAGTGCCCGGAGTGAGAATGTGTGTGTCTTATATAGTGCATTTATTCATTTGCCTCTCTCACTCATTCACAAGTATCTGTGTCAACCCTGCGCCCAGCCCCGCTCTAGATGCTGAGGACACAGCAGTGAGCCGGACGGATATGGTCCCTGCTCCCATAAGATCAGGCTGGGTAGAGGGGAGACAAATCAAAAAAGCAGGCAAATAACTAGAGTGACGTCAGAGGGCGATAAAGGTCTCGGGTGAAGGGTAGGGATGCCTTTGGACCAGGAGGTCAGAGGGCGCCCCTCCAAGGAGGTGGCATTGGAGCTGAGACCAGAAGGACGAGGAGGAATCGGGTCGAGCAAAGCTGTGAGAGATGGTTCCCAGCAGAGGGAGCCAAGAGGGCCCAAGGGCTGGCTGCTACGAGTTTGAAGAGTTGAAGAGTTTGAAGAGTTTGAAGAGTTGAGTTTGAAGAGTTTGGATTGTAGTCTAACATAGAAAGTCCTCAGAGTTCAAATACAGGAGTGATATGATGTTTGGGTTACAGTTTTTAAAACTCTCTGGCCGGTAAGTGGAAGATGATTTGGAACTGAGCAGGGTAGACAGTAAAGAGGCTACTGCAATAGTCCAGGCAAGAGCTACAGCGGCTGGGCCCCTGGACCGCGGTGGAGCTGACCAGAAGGACACAGACTCATGCACTTTGGACGGGGCGCTCGCTGACTGTGGGGCAAGAGGAGGAAGTAGGGGCACCCCTGGGCTTTCGGCCTGGACCGGCCCGGACCCCTGAGTGGGGGGCAGCTGTGGCAGGGGCAGCTTTGCATTTTATTTTATTTTATTTTATTTTATTTTATTTTATTTTATTTATTTTATTTTATTTATTTTATTTTATTTTATTTATTTTATTTTATTTTATTTTATTTATGTTATTTTATTTTATTTTATTTATTTTATTTTATTTTATTTTATTTATTTTATTTTATTTATTTTATTTTATTTTATTTTATTTTATTTTATTTATTTTATTTTATTTTATTTTATTTATGTTATTTTATTTTATTTATTTTATTTTATTTTATTTTATTTTATTTTATTTATTTTATTTATTTTATTTTATTTTATTTTATTTTATTTATGTTATTTTATTTATTTTATTTTATTTTATTTTATTTTATTTTATTTTATTTTTAAATATAAGTTACTGTCACATTGGTTTCCATACAGCAGCTTTGCATTTTAAAGGCTTGCTTCTGGGGCGCCTGGGTGGCTCTGTCGGTTAAGCGTCTGACTCCGGCTCAAGTCATGATCTCGCGGTTCGTGAGTTCGAGCCCCGCGTTGGGCTCTGTGCTGACAGCTCAGAGCCTGGAGCCTGCTTCAGATTCTGTATCCCCTCTCTCTCTGTCCCTCCACCGTGCTCTCTCTCAAAAATAAATACACATTTAAAAATTAAAAATAAGTAAATAAAGGCCTGTTTCTGCCTAGGGTCTCGCTCCCTGGTTCCTCTGACCAGCTCAGACCTCCAGGGGCCGGTCCCTCCTCCAGGCCCTCCTCCCGCCTCTGCCTCTGTGAGAGGGACTTCCCGGGGCTGGAGGTTCGCGGCTGGAACATTCTGCTTGGATCCTGCTGGGGGTCATCAGCTCCAGGCAGTTCCCCCCTCCCAGTATTTCCGGCTCCTTCAGCCCTTCCTGGGGGGGGACAACACGGGCCTTGGAGACAGACTCATGAGACTTGACTCTTGGAACCCCCGGCCCTGTGTCGTGGGGAAGCCCGGGCCCCACGGCGGGCCGCTCGGCCCAAGTCACCACTAACACGCCACACGCGGGTGGAGAAGGCAGATTCCAGCCCCAGCCTCCAAGCTCCCCCAGCTAACACCGACAGGAGGGGGGACGTTGGTCTCCACCGCATCCTGGCCACCTCCCACACGCCTGCACGCAGTGAGTGTTGCTGTTTTAAGTCACCACGGTCGCGCGGCAACAGATTGCTGAGACGAGTAACCTTGTGTCCCGGCTCAGCCCACCTTTGCCACCAAAGCTGCGCTGAAACCCCGTCTTGGCCTCTGGCCCTTCTGGCCCTTCCCCTCCTCGGGTCACAGTCCAGGGGCTGTCCGCTGACCCGCTCCCGGGCAAGACCCGTGGCCGGGCTGGGTCTCGCTTTCCTTGCCTGTACAGAAGGGATGACAGTCCCTTATTTGCCGAGGGTCTTGGCAGGATGAAAGGTAGTAAGGACTCCACGGTCGTACCTGGGTGCTTCTAGGGGATGCTAGAAGGCTGGGGGCGGGAGGACCACACGGAAATACCCCTGCAGGGGGGAAGCCTGGCTTCGGAGCCTCCGAGGACACGCTGCCGGCCTCGTCCCGCACCCCAGGGGCCGAGCTGGTCTGGGCTGGTGACGTGGGCCACAGCCAGAACCCCTTGCCACCCACGGTGTGTGAACGGTGCCTGTTGCCAGGCAACAAGCCTCAGTTCCGGCCCTGAGTCCCGAGGTCAGCCGCCCACCAGCTGGCCTGCTATTTCTGGGCCGTGGGGGCTGCCAGGGGCCTTCCAGATTTCTCTCCTCCATCGGGCCAGGAGGGAGGAGGGGGCAGGCTGTGCTTTGGGGACTCCGTAAAGCCGTCATGCCCCTGGAGAGGCAGACCCGGGAGAGGCGGGAATGAGGACTCCCAGTCTGCCATCGGGTTTGGGGACCAGTGAAAGGAGGGGGCTGGGGGCTTGCCAAGGCACAGAGCGAGGCAGCAAGGGGCCCCAGGCCCTAGAAACCCAGGTCTACCTTCTCCTTCCCATCCTTACTGCAGAGATGATACAGATGGGACAGAGAGGTCAGAGGACTGACCCAAGACCACACAGCAAACAAGGGGCAAAGTGAGAATTCCAATCCCATGTTTCTCTTCCGAGGCATCGTTTCTGCTGCTTCTGTTTGGCAGGCGGGTCTCCTTGGAGCCTCAGGTGTCTGCACGGCGTCTCTGGAGCCTTGGAGGGGAGGCTGCAGAGCAGCTGGGCTCACCAGTGGGACTCTGAGACTCCCCCTGCCCCTTTCATCCATTTTATTTGGCTCTCACGCGGAAAAAAGGGAGCCTAAACCGTTTCAGAAAAATCCCTGACCCCTTCCAGCACCTCAATCACATCAGCAAGAAAGCCGAGGCCCAGAGAGGGGAAGGGGCTTACTCCGGGAGCCCAGCAAGGGCAGGGTTCCTGCCCCCCCCCCCCCCCCCCCCGCCAGAAGGCCGGCCCCGGGGGGGCGGAGACTAGGTCCCCCTCGCCGCTGTCTCTGTCCCCGCACACAGCGCGGGGCGACGGCATCAGGAATGATGATGTCGGGTCCTCACAACATCCCCAAAGGGGGCATCTATCGGTTTTGGCCCAGTACCTGTCCCCCCCTCCCTAACAGTGCCCCGATCCCCTCTGGGGGATTACCTTTCCCACATCGCATGGAGTCTTAGTCATGTGACAGATCCCTCAGGATGACTTCTGCAGCTCTCGTCTCCCACTGCAGCACGCAGAATATAATGATGATGATAATAATAATAATAATAATACGAATTAACTTATCAAGGGCCTTCTGAATGCCAGGTGATGTTCTCAGGGCTTGACATGCATCAGGTCATTGCATCTTTGCAGTTAACCCAGCTCGTTTCCAGAGGGCCAAAGCAAGTTCGAAGATTAACGTGCTCCTGGGGAGCAGACTGGGATTTGAGCAGAGGGAGGCTGGCTCCGGGGGCCTCATGCTTTATCTCTGCCCCGTGGCTGTCTTTTCCTTGGGCTTCTCACTGTGACGCTACAGCCCAGGCCCGACACGTGACCTCCTTCCGCCCTATGGGATTGTGACTCTGAGGATGGGGGGGATGCAGGGGTGGAGGGACAGTGGACCTGCTCATGCTGTACTCAGGGCCCTGACAAATCTTCTAGCAACCGTTCCGGTTCCTGCTCAGACCAAGCCTGGTTCTCCGGGCTTTCCCTCAATTCTGTGATCCTCAGTAATCTCCCAGTGAATTCTCCTTCTACCCCAGAACCAAAGGACCTACCAGATACGGGACCAACAGCTGATGTAGCAGTGAGCTGCTGCTGTGGAACAAAACAGCCCCTGAAAAATCAGTGGATGCAACAGCCGGCAATTATTTCTCACAATCCTATAGGTTATTGGGAAGCTCTTCCGGTCTGGACCAGCTCATCTGGGACTAGATGGTTCACTTGGTCCCCTGCACCTGCCTGGCAGTTGACGGGCTGGTTGGTCTGGGGGCTCGAGGCTGGGACGGCTCATGTGTCTCGTGCGGCCTCCCATCCTCCAGCAGGGCTGGCTCAGGCTCGATCACGTGGTGGCCTTGGAGTTCTAAAGAGGAGCGCGCGCTCTGCAAGCCTCTGCGTGTGTCACATTTGCTGTTGTTCCATTGGCCAAAGCAAGTGACAAGGCCATGCCCAGAGTCAGGCGAGGGAGGACTGCAAAGGGGCACGGACGGGAGGGCGGGGATATGTGTGTGGCCATTTGCGCCATCTACCAGCGGCGGGAATGCTCCTCAGAGGCGGGTGCTGTGACTGTGACGATCGCTTTTGCACAGACGAGGCACTGAGGGCAGAGGGGACCGTGGCTGTCCCGGGGTCACACCGTGGGGTAGCGGCAGAGGCAGGATTTTCCAGACCCTCTGGAATCCCTCACCTCAGCCTCCCTGGTGAAGGCAGGGGCCAGGTTTACCTCCCTGATGTGAAACAAGCTGATTTAATAATCCTTCTCGCAGTAAGGAAAAGCTACAGTGAAACATTTGTTGTGTAAAATTAGCGGGTCCCATTTCCCGTGTGGAGTGCTGACCTGGGATAATTGCCTTTATGCACAGAAAAATAAGAAAGGAACCTGAAAGCGCTTTCCAGAACCCAGAAAGGTCGCCTTCTTTAAGAAAATCAATTACCTATTCCCACTTCAGAGAAAACACTTCACACACACATTTTACATTCTAAGCAGAATTCAGCGCTCCCGGCTGAAATCTACCTGAAAATTCTTTTCAGGGACCGAGCGGCCAGACAGAGGACCCCAATTACCTTGGCTATCGACGTTTCAGGTGGCAAAACGCAGTGGCCGTCTCCATAATGAACTGCTTTTTTCATCCAGAAGAAAACCCCAAAGTGTAAGAGAGGCCTTGGGTTGGGATCCTCCGCCCTCCGCCCGGTCTGCTATCGACCAGGGTTTTCTGTCCCCCTTCCCCCTCCCAGAAACACTCAACCGTCTCCTGTAACAGGCTCGGAAGAAACTGCCTTCTTCTGCGCCTGCGCAAGCTCTGACCTCGCACAGACCCGCGTTTGAGCCTCGTCTGCCGCTTTCTAATGATGCGAAATTGGCTAATGCCTCCACTGCTCCGGACCTTGGTTTTTCTCATCTGTAAAATGGGCGCGGTCACAGCGCGGCACAGAGTCGGGCACAGCGGTGGGTGTCGTAAGGAGCCATTCCAGGAGGCGGCACTTTGTACAAGGGCAAGGGCAAGGGAGTGGATGCTCGTCAAGCACTCTTCATGTTCCTCGAGTCTTAGCCCCTCCCCAGTCCCGGCTGGCAGACAGTGGAGGGTAGGGTTAGGCTCTGGAGTAGGATCGCCCGCTTCAGAGCCCGCTCACCAGCCAGCTGACTTGAGAGGCAAGCCGGCTCACTTATTTGTGCCTCGGTTTTGTCATCTGTATAACGGGGCCATCCACAAGGTATCTCCTTCCAAGAATAGATGCAAGGGAGGGGCAGGGTCCTCACCCACCCAGGGATGGGAAGAAGAGTGTGGGTGTGCGTGGGAGAGCAGGTAAGCTCTTTGGAGGTGCCCTTGAGTGGGTGGGTGGGGCTATGGGAACACCAGGGTGCAGGGCGAGGTGCTGGGCAGGTGGCTGTGGCATTGGTACACAGAAGGCGCACGGAGGTTTCACTATCCCTGTAATGAGATGGGGGAAGCTCTCTCAGAGCAAAGGGCCGTGAGTGGCCGGAGGGAGGGTGTGCAAGCCCTGGCCTGGGCCACAGCCTCCCAGGAGAGGAAACCTGTTCCGGGGGGTGGGGAACAGAGACCACTCTGCGCCACCCTGCCCCGGGGTTCGTGTCCTCCCCTCTCACGGAGCCCCCGTTTCTCTATCTTTACAATGAGGTCAGCACGCAGCTTTCAGGGCACTGTGGGCCTCTGAGACATTTCCGTAGGTAAGGGCATGCCCGGGAGCGGGGACGAGGTGCCAATAGATGTCATTAGTGCACCTTGTCACCGCCTCGTCTCGTCCGCTGATCCCGGGGGCCCTGCTTTCAGGATCGCCCCCGACTCTGACCACTTCTTGGATCTCCTGGGTCCCCCGGCTGCTTCCCCGCCCCCTCCCCGCCGGCCTCTCACCCAAATGAAAGCTGAGAGACCCTTTGAAAATGGAAACCGGGTCCTGTCACCTGGCTCAGAGCCCTCCAGAGTCTCCCCATACCACTGGGAGGAAAAGCCAAAGACCTTGCAATGACCGACAACACGCCCCGCGTGGTCTATCGCGTCCCACCTCATTCCCACACCGGATTATTCTGCTGCAGCCCCCCCCCCCCAGCTCCCGCCCCACCCGGACCAGCCACTCAGGGCCTTTGCACTTGCCGCACCCCTCCCCAGCCCTGGCCTGGCTCACCCCTTCCTTCAGGTAGGCCTTGCCACCCCCCCCATCCCCTCTGCGGGGAAGCCTGCCCTGCCAGCCCCATGCTTTCTGTCCCATTGCTCTGATTTCTCTCCTCTTTCTTTTTTTTTAACTTTTGAAAATCTTTATTTTTGAGAGACAGAGAGAGAGAGCACGAGCAGGGGAGGGGCAGAGGGAGGCCCAGAACCCGAAACAGGCTCCAGGCTCTGAGCTGTCAGCACAGAGGCCAACGTGGGACTTGAACTCACGTGAGATCACGACCTGAGCTGCAGTCGGTGGCTTAACCGACTGAGCCCCCCAGGCGCCCCTGATTTCTCGCCTTTAAAGCGCTTACCGCTCGCTGCATGCTTTTATTTGTCTCTGTTTCCCTGCTCTGGGCTGTTAAGTGCCGGGAAAGCAGACGCTGAGGGCATGGATGGTTCTGGATCCCCAGCACCTGGTCTGGGCCCGGCCGACTGGCCCCTCTGTGACTGGGACGTAGCTCTCACTTGCTGACCTCTGAGGGGGACCCACCGCTTCCTGTAACTCTGTGAGGCCCGTTACCCGCACAACTTCCTGGTAAAAGAGGACGCCGAGGCCCGCAGGGCCACCTGACCTGACCTGGGTCACTCTGTGGGGAAGAAGAGGCCTGGGGCGCTGGGTTGCGCCCCTTGAGGCAGCTCAGGCCTGAGTCCCAATGCAGGAAACGTCAGCGGGCACTTGGGCTGGGTTCCAAGCGAGCACATGGAACCCGGGGCGTGTGTGGGCAGGTGGACAGGTGAGCTGGGTCTTACAGGGTCATCAGTGTCCAGGTGGGGCACACCGGGACCCGAGCTCCTCCTGCGCCCCAGGCATCCGTGCAGGCTCCTTTCAGAGCCAGTGGGCAGGCTGAATGGGCGGTGGGTCCTGTCGGGGCGATTAGAGGGCACAAAGCTGAAGGGTTGGCAGCTTGGGACGTGGCCTGGGAAGCTTCTCTGGGCAGACACAGAATAAAGGCCCTGCCTGCCCCCGTCACCCCTGCCCAGTGCCAGATTATGTAATGTGTTGATGCTGCGAGTGGCATCCACCCAACCCTCTGAGAACTCTGCCCACACCCCAGGAAATGAGTCTCAAGAGACTGACCCAGATGGCTCCCGGCTCACCATCCCCCAGCCCGTCCAGCACACGCACACGCGCGCACACACCGCCGTCCGGAGGAGAGGGGAAACCTGGCCTCGGACGCGGTCGCTCGAGAAATCTGTACTGAGCACCTGTCGTGACAGCAGGCCTTCTCCGGGTGCGGGGAGTACAGGAGTGAACACGACAGACCAAAATGGCTCCCCTCGGGCAACGGGCACTCTAGCGGGGAGACGGCATGACAAACCCCCGGCAGGGTGAGGTGGTGACAGGTGCTCAGGAGAAATATACAAAGAAAGCCAGCAAGAGGGACCAGAGGGGAGGGAGGGAGCTGAGTGGATATCGGCTACGGGAGGGGGAGAATTTCAGGAGAACGAAGAGGTGCAAAGGCCCTGGGGCAGGGGTGTGTGGCTGGGATGTGTGTTCTCAAAACTGATGCAGAAGTGTGGGGGACTGGCGCAGCATGAGGGAGGTGAGGAGAGCACTTGGGGCAGGATGGGGACGGGAGCCGACCAAAAGCCTGTCAGGGCCTGTGTGCTGTAGAGAGGACTTTGGTTGTCACCTTCCATGAGACGGAAGCCATCTGGATAGGTTTTAGTGAATGGATCTTGGGGTAAACATAGTCCCGGAAGCAGACGTAATGTCACTCATGTACAAACACAGCTGGTGGCCTGGTACCTCTTGAGGACATCGCAGCCTGCCCTTGTACTGCCCGCCCCTCCCCTTCCCCCCCCCCCCCCCCAACTCACCCACGCTTTATTCTGAGCTCCAGGGAGCTCTCACAGGGAAGAACCCGGCAGGAGGGGATAACCGTCCTGTCCCGCTATCGTGGCCTGATAGGACCCAGCAGGGCTGTGGCTGCTATGAGGAGAAAGAGGCCTCCAGGAGGGTGGTAAGTCGGGAGAGGCCCAGGTATGGCCTGGTGCTCAAAGGTCTGAGCCCTAAGCTGTCTCTCCAGCTGGCAAGACCCTCTGGGCTACCTACCCTCACCGGTTCTCCTCCCTTTTTGAAAAAAAGTTTATTTATTTTGAGAGAAAGATGTCGCGCATGCACGAGCAGGGGAGGAGAAGGGAGAGAGGGAGAGAGAGAATCCCAAGCAGGCTCTGTGCTGTAGGCCGAGAGCCTGACCTGGGGCTCGATCTCACGAACCACGATCTCCTGACCTGAGCCGAAATCAAGAGTCAGACGCTTAACGCACTGAGGCACCCAGGAGCCCCTCTCCTCCCTTTTTTTAAAAAATGTTTATTCATTTTTGAGACACGGAGAGAGACAGAGAGTGAGCGGGGAGGGACAGAGAGAGAGAAGGAGACACAGAATCCGAAGCAGGCTCCAGGCTCCGAGCAGTCCGCACAGAGCCCGACGCGGGGCTCGAACCCATGAACCAGGAGGTCATGGCCGGAGCCAAAGTCTGACTGAGCCCCCCCAGGCACCCCCCTTTCATCCCTCCTATTTTAATTTTTTTTTTCAACGTTTATTTATTTTTGGGACAGAGAGAGACAGAGCATGAATGGGGGAGGGGCAGAGAGAGAGGGAGACACAGAATCGGAAACAGGCTCCAGGCTCTGAGCCATCAGCCCAGAGCCCGACGCGGGGCTCGAACTCACGGACCGCGAGATCGTGACCTGGATGAAGTCGGACGCTTAACCGACTGCGCCACCCAGACGCCCCTATCCCTCCTATTTTAAACTGTAGTGTTTTCATACCGACAGAAGAGTTAAAAGACTCGTACAACGAACACCCACACACCCTTGACCCCAGTTGTTTGCACGTGGCCCCATAGGCTCTCCTTCTTCACCCTCCCTTTCTCTGTCTCTGCAGGGGTCAAAGAGAGAGGTACAGCTATCATAGCATTTCATCCCTAGATGCCTCGGCACGTACCCGTTTACCACCTAAAAATAAGGCCATTCTTCTATACAACGAAAACACCGAAATAACCAAAACGTTGACCGTTGTCCCAATACGATCGTCACACTCAGTATGCAGTCTGTCATCAGACAGCCCGTATCCGGAGTTCTCCAAATGGCTCGACGATGTCCTCTAGAGCTGTTTTTCAATCTAGGATTCCATCCAGGAGCAGACCCTTCATTTGCTGGTTACATTCTTTTAGTGTCAGATCAAGAATGAATAGTGCCCACTGTACTGCCCACACCGCCTTTTTTTTTTCCTTTTTTTTCTTTTTTTTTCTTTCGTGACACGGACATTTTTTAAGAGACAGCCCAGTTGTCTTGAATGACCCTCCATTTGGGCGTATCTGATTGTTTCCTCGTGATTAGGTTCGGGCGGAACATTTGGGGCAATAACACAGAGGTGAGGTCACAGCACGCCCCCACCCCCGCCCCCACCCCCCAGGCCAGGGCGTTACATAAGGAGGCATCATGCCAGCTTGTCCTATCTTTAGTGTTGTTAAATGTGATCATTCGATTAAAGTGGTTCCAACAGATCTCTCCATTGTAAAGTTAATCTTTCCCTTTGTAAATAAGAATCCGTCTGTGTAATGAATTATGATGTCTGAGACTGTGTGAATGTCCTGTGCGAATTCCCCACAAATTTTCACACCGTGGTTTTTAGCAGCTACCGAGACCTTGCCTGAATCCGTGAGGGCCTTGGGGGGGCTGCAATGTGGAGAATTTTCTAGTTCTATTAACCTTTCTATATTGTTCGGTAAAGGAAAGTCTTCCCCCACCTTCTTGTAGTATTACGATGCACTTAATAGATTCTTTTTTTTTTTTAATTTTTTTTTAACGTTTATTTATTTTTGAGACAGAGAGAGACAGAGCATGAACGGGTGAGGGGCAGAGAGAGAGGGAGACACAGAATCGGAAGCAGGCTCCAGGCTCTGAGCCGTCAGCCCAGAGCCCGACGCGGGGCTCGAACTCATGGACCGCGAGATCGTGACCTGAGCTGAAGTCGGACGCTTAACGGACTGAGCCACCCAGGTGCCCCAATAGATTCTTTTATCATCGTTACTATTCAATGGGTTTAAAAATCTGTGATGATCCTTGTTCTTTTTGATGTCCTGAGTTTGGCCGGTGGAAGTCCCTTCAAGCTGACTCTTTATGTCCCCCAACAATTTTTTTACGAACAACTTTATTGAGGCATAGCTGACATAGAATAGATTGCATGTATTTAAAGTGTACAATTAATACGTTTTGACATATGTCTACACCCATGAAATCATGACCGTGTTCAAGGGAGCGAACACTCCAAACGCTTCCTCGTGCCTTTCCGTCTTCATCTGGTCACCTTCCCCTCCAGCCCTTCACCGTCCCCAAGCCACCACTGATCTGCTTTCAGTCATGTCAATGAGCTTGCAGTTTCTAGAGCATTCTAGAAATGGAAGCACCCTTCTGTGCTCCTTCACGTTAGTTCCTTCCACTCAGCGTCATCGCCGGGCTCCTTCCCTGTTCCCGTGGGTCCCCAGACTTCATCCCTTGTGTGGCATCCATTCCATCGGATGGATATATTGCAATGTGCCCACGTGTCGCTATGGTGATCGACGTTCTAGCGGATTCCAGCTGGGGACTCTTACAAATAAAGCTGCTATGAACATTCGTGTAAATCTTTGCAAAAGCATATACTTCTCTTCCTCTTGCATAAACACCTAGGAGTGGGATGGCTTGATCATCTGGGAGGTGTGCATTTAATCTTGAAGAAACCATCAACGTGTTCCCAAGGTGGTCCTACCATTTCGTATTCCTGCCAAGCAGTGTCTGAGTTCTGGTTCCTGCATATACGCACCCCCAGACTGTCGTGGTCAGCCTAAAGGAACAGAATTGCAGCCATTCTATTCGGTGTGCAGTGACATCTCACTGCGGTGTTAAGTGTCACGTTCGCATGTTGAAAACTTAACATACTCCAATTTCCCTCAGCGACCAGGGATGTTGAGCGCCTTTTCACGCGCTATTCGCCCTATGTTTGCTCTCGCTTGTTACACGCCTACTCAAATCTTTGGCCAGTTTTGTGCTGGGTTGCTTTCTTGTTCTTCGGTTGTGAGAGTTCTTTAAATATCCCGGATGCGAGTCCTTGATGACATCTGGGTAAAGACTTCCTCCCAGTTTGTGTGCTGTGTTCACGTTCTACGAAGCGTCCCTGGAGCTGCGGGAGTGTCATGTTTGGATGTAGTGTTTCTTCTTCTATGGATTGTGTTTTTGGTGGCAGATCTAAGAGATTCCTGCCCAACCACGGACCACAAAGATTTTCTCCTGCGTCGGTTAAACGTCCGGCTCAGGGCATGATCTTGCTGTTGGTGAGTTCGAGCCCTGCATGGGGCTTTGCACTGACAGCACAGAGCCTGCTTGGGATTCTGTCTCCTTCTCTCTCTCTGCCCCTCGCCCGCTTGTTCTCTATCTCTCTCTCTCAAAACAAATTTTAAAAAGGAAAAAAAAAAGGCAGTACTTTCTCCACTGCATTGCCTTTGTAACTGTTGAAAATCAGTTGTCCGAATGTGTGAGTCTATTTTTTTAAAGTTTATTTATTTATTTTGAGAGAGAGAGAGAGAGAGCAGGGAGGGGGAGAGAAGGGGGCGGAGAGAGAATCCCAAGCAGGCTCCACACTGTCAGTGCAGAGCCTGACTCTGGGCTCGAACCCACAAACCATGAGATCATGACCTGAACTGAAATCAAGAGTCAGTTGCTTAACCCACAGAGCCACCCAGGCACTCCTGTGTGGGTATTTTTGGACCCTGTTCTGTCTTGTGATCTATATGTCTGCATTTATGTCATACTGTTGTGATCACTATAACTTCATAATAATTCTTTTTTTTTTAAATTTTTTTAACGTTTTTTATTTATTTTTGGGACAGAGAGAGACAGAGCATGAACGGGGGAGGGGCAGAGAGAGAGGGAGACAGAGAATCAGAAGCAGGCTCCAGGCTCTGAGCCGTCAGCCCAGAGCCCGACGCGGGGCTCGAACTCACGGACCGCGAGATCGTGACCTGAGCCGAAGTCGGCCGCCTAACCGACTGAGCCACCCAGGCGCCCCTTACTTCATAATAATTCTTAAAAGCCATCGGTGTTAGTCTTCTAAGTTTTTTTTTTTCATATCTGTTTTTTTTTTTCAGTTTATTTATTTCAGTAATCTCTGCACCCCGCATGGGGCTTAAACTCACAACCCTGAGATCAAGAGTCACATGTTCTTCTGACTGAGCCAGCCAGGTGCCCCCTTTCAGATCTGTTTTTGACCATTTTAGGTCCTTTTCATTTCCACATGAATTTTAAAATCAGCTTGTCAATGTTTACAGAGAAGCTTGCTGGCATGTTGGTTGGGATTACACTGAATCAATCCATAGATCGATCTGGGGAGAACTGCCATCTTAACATTGAGTTTTCCCATCCCCGAACAAAGTCCGGTGGACTCTCATTATTCACAGTAGTCACGGTCTAAAAAGTCTCCGTGAATGCTGAATTAGTGGATACCGAACCGTGGCTTCCCGGGGAAATACGACGTTAGCTCCCTGGAGCCTCCGGTCCCATTTTTGCCAACTGATCGATAAACAGCCTTGTTTTATGTGTGTTTCTGTCTCAAGGGAACTTAGGTAACATCTGTGGTTGATTTATGACCATCGAACTCGCAGCCAACAGCGCTATTGCTCACGCCCGAGTGAAGTTTAACCCGCACATTTTCTCAGCAAGGCACGTCACAGCCTTCTCGCACAAAGGACCTTCCGAGAGCACTCGGTGGCCGTTTTTAAATCACGACCAAAAAGTACAAACGTGAAGAGCATACCCCTAAAGAGATTACGGAAAGGACCCTGGCTCACTTGCTTATGGGCTGGGAGCAGGGACGAGAAGGCAGAGAGCATTGCCTTGTCTGACCTCAGCTAGGAATGTGCATCGGGCTCCTCAAATGTTTTGCTGCCCTGCGCGTGTCTGGGAGTTCACTGCGACAGCACCGCCATTATTGATTTGGCGGGCACGAGTACGTCTTCGCGAGTGCGTGAATTCGCAAACGTGGAATCTGCGAATAATGAGCACTGACTTATGTCCCTCCGCTTATTTAGGCTTTCCTTCATTTCCCTTGACAGTGCTTTGTCGTTTTCACTGCCCAAGTCTTTCGTATCCTTTGTCAGATCGATCCCTAAGTAGTTTGGACTTTCTGATGATACCGTAAATGCTATTTTTTTTGTTGTTGTTGTTCCTGTTTCAATCCTCGATTATTCATCGCTGGCATGTACAAAATACAGTTGACTGTTGTGTATTGATCTCGTGTCCCGGAACCCCGCCAAACTCGGTCAGCTCTAGCGGGGTTTTTTCATGGATTCCCTCGGATGTGCTCCAGAGACGGTGATGTCGTGTGCTGATCGTGACATGGTTTTACCTCTTGCTCATCTCGTGCCTCATCTTGAGTTGTAGCTCTTGTCTGCTGGCACTGGCCGGAAACTCCAGAAAAGGTGGAATGCCAAGAGGGGACGTCCCTTCTTGTTCCTGATATAAGAGGGAAAAGATCCCGTCTTTCAACTTGAGGGGTGATGTTGGCTGTAGGTTTTTGTCACAAATGCCCGAGGGAGGATGGCGGGGTTTAGACCTTGTTGGAAAAGGCGTAGGGCCATCACCAGGTAGCGGGAGCGTGCGATGCCTCACCAGGCTGGAGCCGGTCTGGGATTTCTGGGGGGAAGCCACAGGCCACGCTCCAGAGGGTGTGTGTAGGGGGGAGCAGGCCCTCAGCCAACTGCCGAGGGCAGCGGGAGACTGGGCGCCGGCCGGGCGGGTGACCTCCAGACTCCCTGGGCCGCACATGGGCTTGGAGAGAGAGCACTGTTGTGTCTGGGAGACTCTCCAGGCCACAGGCGACTGTGTGTGGGTCACGGAGGGGCTTTGGTTACAGGAGGGCTGTAGAAAGGTTATCACCGGGCTGAGGCCGCAAGGGCACAGGCGGATCACCTTCTGGGTCTATGCCAGGTAAGAAGCCACTGCAGGACCCCCAGCCCCACCTCCCAAGCTGAAATTGCAAGAGGCCTCCTCTGCTGGGATCTTAAAATCATGCTCACTTTGCAGGAGAAATACTTAAAGGAATTTTGTTGCTCACTGTAGAGTATTTATGGAAGGAGCCATCGGAACCGAGGGGCTGTGAATTAACTGATACGGGTTGCCGGGCGGGGGTGTGCCTGGGTGGCTCAGTGAAGCGTCTGACTCTAGGTTTCAGCCCAGGCCACGATCTCATGGTTCGTGAGTTCGAGCTCCAGGGTTGGGCTCTTGTCCTGACAGTGCGGGGCCTGCCTGGGATTCTGTCCCCCTCCGTCTGTCTCTCTGCCCCTCCTCCCCTTGCTCTCTTTCAAAATAAATGACAAGAAACTTAAAAAAAACAACGACAAAAACCAAATCTGATATGAGTGGGCAGAACTCATGATCTTCACCACTCTCCCAAGCTGGCTGGGGTGGGAGGGTCTCAAGAATAGGCAGGGGTAGGCGAGGGGTCACAGGAACTGTCCCGGGAGGCGAGCTTGGGGCCCTGAGAGCAGAGAACTGGCTGGACTTTGCAGGCATCCAGGGCTAATCACCTTTTGTTCCCTGATTACTGCTCATTCGATGACCCAGGAAAATAAAGGACGACTTTTCTGTGCTGGAATCGGTAGCCTCCTCTCCCAGGCCCTGTCCACAAGGCCTGGCTGGGCTGCCCGTCCAGAGTCATGGGACACAGGCGTCCACAGGCGGCGCCCCACCAACGGAGCCGGGGCCAGACCCTGGGTCTCCTAGGTCCGTGTCTGAGCCAGGCTTGCCCACCGTATGCCCTCTGCGGGTCCTGCCCCGACGCCACACCTCTGCCCCGTTCCCTTCGGGACGGTCTGCTTGTGACACGGAGCTTGGCACACCGTAGGGGCTCAGGAAACATCCCTGTGGCGAAGGAATACGGACAGGTCTGGATGCATCTCATCTCTGAATCTCCAGGGAGCAGCCGAGAACGTGCTCGGTGAATGGTCAGTGAGGGCAGGAAGGAAGTGGAGAAGGTATGGACAGGCTTGCTGGGTCCATTGAAGAGATCGGAGGGATTTTTTGGGCAGGGTTCCAAGCCCTTTATTTGTATTCATTCTTTTAGCTCTCCGAATCACCCTGTGATGGTGTTTCTCGTCTTCTCCATCTTAAAGGTGAAGACGACAAAGCCCAGAGAGGTTAAGGACATCGTCCAGCAACACACAGGAAGTGGCAGACGTGGGACTCTAACCCAGGCCCTGGATTTCAGAGCCCGCTCTCCATCGCCATTAAAAGAAACACTGGCTCTCCGCCCGTCTCCCCTGGGTCCCCAGCCCTAGGGGGTGGCGCTCCATACACACGCGCTGAAGAAATGACAGGCTGGCAGACAAGAACGCAAGTCTACAGCTTTCCGCATCGGGCAGTTGTGCTGGTGGCACCACATGGCCGTCACCCCAGCTCTGCCTGAGCCTCCCTAGACGTCCGCTCGCTAATTTGGTTATCTCTTTTCTTTTGAACCCAGGTCTGCAGAATGGTAATACTTGACCTTCCTTAGCATCAGCCTCCCTCAACCTCAGTAACAAGACGGCAGCCACCTCTGTTTCCCAGCCTCCTTGGCACCGGAGGTGGGCATGCTAAGCTCCAGCCAGTGCGGTCTAAGCAGAAGGGGGGGGGGTGGGACTTCAGGGAAGTTTCCACGGAAGGAGGGGGCAAGCTCTCTTCCTCCCTCCCTCCTTGACGTTGCCCGGGATGAGAACAGGATGCTCCCGCAGCCATCTTGGGCTGGGAAGTGACCTTGAGGGTGAGCCACTTGCTGAAGGGGTCAGGACGGGAAGGCAGGAGGAGAGGGGATCCCCCGTGACTTCACCGCGTGACCAGCGTGACAGCGCTTGGATTGCCGCCTCACCCTTCCTTCAGGGGAGAGAGAGACCCAGCTTCTCTCCTGCTTCGGCAGCTGCTGCTTGGGGTCACCTGTTCAGGCAGCCACACCGAGTCCTCACAGCCACGGTGTGGTTACGACGCCCGCTTTTCATAGGAGGAAACTGAGTCCTGAAGAGGTAAAGCAACTTGACCCCAGGCGGTCTCACCGGAGGGCCTGCGGGCATATCCCCCAAACTGCAGGTGCCTCCCAGCAGAGTGCTAGATCTGTGCTGGATCAACACTGGCCGCAGAGTGCCTGGGCTCCGGCCAGACGGGCACCAGGAGCGAGAGGGCTTTGGCAGTGGCCCGGTCTGCTGGCTGGGGCCACTGCTCTCTGTGTTCTCACCACATTCGAGCCGTCCGGGCCAGGGCCCTACAGCATTTTGGCAGGGGGCCCGGACCGTGGTTATTAAATTCCTCATACTCCGATCTGCCCTCAAGGAACCAGCAGACCAAGCAGAGGCAATTATTGGAGGCTTTTGCAGAGGGAAGTCACTCCCGCTCCATGGGAAACCGGATGGGGTGGCTAAAGTCCCCTGATGGGGAATTAGGATCTGAGAGCTGCAGAAATGGTCTTGTTTAGCTCTCCAGAACCCTGACGTCAGGAGACATTAGTAGGTGTTCGATGTGGGGGCATCAGCGAAGCTTGAGAAGCTGGGCTCATACGGACCTTCTCAGGGCCTTTAGTGGGCACTGGGACACGGAGGGGGTATGAGACACACGACATTCCTTAACAATATCTGTACTCTGAGTGCTTTCTTTCTTTGGAGAAGCACCTTAAAAAGGATGTTTTTTTGCCCCTCCAAAAAATATTATCAAGGGATGCCTGGGTGGCTCAGCCGGTTAGGCGTCTGACTTCTGCTCAGGTCACGATCTCGCAGTTCTTGAGTTCGAGCCCACAGGGGGGCTCTCTGCTGTCATCGCAGAGCCCGCTTCAGATCCTCTGTCTCCCTCTCTCTCGCTCTCTCCCTGCCCCTCCTTCAAGGCTCGTGCACGTTCTCTCAAAAGTAAAGAACAGTAAAAAATAGTATCGATAGATACCATTTACGGATAATTTATTTCACGTCAGGCACCACGCTATGGATGACATACGCATTATCTCATTAATTCTCAGAAACACCTATGAAGTGGGTACAGGTATTGCTGCCATCTTCTAGGTAAGAACAGGCTCAGAGAGTAACACGCCAAGGTCACGAGCCTGTACGTGTTAAAGCAGTGATCCAGACCCTTCTGTCCGATTCCTAGCATCTACCGTACAATTCGGCCCCGGAGAGGAGAATTTGCCACACCCCACACAGCCGGCAGGAGACCTTGCTGGGTCTGGATCCAGGGACACATCCCTGAACTGATTCCATCAGTTATAGGCCATGCTGTCCACCGTCGGCCCCGCTCACAGACGCTCGCCCCCACCCTGTAGGCGCCCGAGCAGGTTCCTTCCCCTGGGGCTGTGTTCCTACCGATGCAATCTGATCTCATCCATCTACCTACTAAATATGTATTGAAGGCCTACCATGGGCCGTGTCAGGCACTGTTTAAGGAGAGATTATTTACAGATACACACACACTTGCATGGGTGATGTATATATGCATGCTATACGAAAGCTTCCTCCTAGTGACAGGGCTACCCAGAAACAGAGAGCATGTTAAAGAGATGGTGACAGTGGTGAGGTGTTTCTTTAAATAAGGAGGCCAGGGAAGGTCTCTCAGGTGTGTGAGCAGAGACCGATATGAAGCGAGGAGGTAATAATGTGCTGCAGGCAGAGGGGACAGCAGGTGCAAAGGCCCTGAGGTGGAAATGTCCCATATGTGTGTGTGTGTGTGAGTGTGCGCTTAAAGGACAGCAATCAAGCCCAGCCCGCCAGAGGGTAGAGCCTGGGGGTGGGAGGTGCTGGGCAGCAAGCAGGTCTGAGGAGTAAGGGGAGAAGGTGGAGAAGCACCTTATATAGGCCAAGGAGAGGGTCTGGGCAATATTCTACAGGCAATGGAGGGCTACAGAGAGTTTTGCGCGTTGGCCCGTTTTGATGCTTTAAAAAGGAAATCTGTGGTGTTGGGGGCTGGGTTGAGGGCTCGGTCTCAAATGCCATAGACCCTCCTTGGGCTCCTCTGGGTGGGACGTGGTGCAGGGACCTCCCAAGCCAGGGAGGTGCTGCAACCCTTCAAGCGGAAAGACCAGCGAAGGGCGAGGGTGCCGTGCCGCTGAGGTGGGTTTGTCCGGGCCTCGCAGGCTCAGGGCCCAGGCCGGGCAGGTCTGACGAGCGTGGCCTCCCGCCTTCAGTGGGTCTCGGTGGCCTGGCTCCACGGCCCCCGGAGCTCCCCTCTTTCCCGGTCCGGCTTCTCTGCATCCTGCTTCCTCTGGCCCCGGAGTGCCTTGCCGGCAGGGCCCGTCAGGTTCAGGTCTGGAGGGGAAGGTCAGTGAGCCCCGCGGGGGAACCGGGGGGGGGGGGGGGACACGCCTCTCTCTGCTCGTGTGGCCAGTGACACAGACACACTGGGAGCCCCGGGAGCCTCTTCGTTTGTGAGCCCTGCCCTAGTTAGCCCCGGTGCCGGGGACACAGGGCCAAGGAGGCGCCCTGAGGAGTGCCCACCATGTAGCTTGCCGGACAAAACTTTAGTCTTGCCAACTACCTTATGCAGGGGATAGTTACTCCTCTGCAGAAAGGTCATCTGCCTCAAGGTCAAGGGAGCCAGTAAATAGAGTCAGCCTGCGTTCTTTGAACTCTGCTAGGCACCTCGTATTCGCTGGGTCAGGACCGAACTACCTATTTGCTCTTCTCCCTTTGTCTGCCGTCAACAAATCGCACAAGGGCGTAGACGTCTTTACCACGCTAGGAGAAGCACAATAAAAAAAGGAGGGTTACGAGTGGGGGCCAGGGTATGGGGAGAGCAGAACCTTTGTGCGTCCTTGGCGGGAACGTAAGATATCGCAGCCTCTTTGGAAAACAGTTTGGTAGTTCCTCAACAATTGCACAGGCCCCACAGGCCCCACCAGTTCTGCGAGATACGCGTGTGCCCAGGGGAATTAAAACCTTGGGTCTGCACAAAGCCTTGTCCACGAACGTTCATGGCAGCAGTATTCTTAAGAGCCCCCAGACGGAAGCAATCCGATGGCCATCGAGGACGAAGGGGTACATTCTAGAACGCGACGTTTCCCCGACCACAGAACACGATTCCACAGTAAGTGGGGACGAAGCCCGGACGCCCGCTAGGACACGGACGGGCCCTGCAAACACTGGGAAGTGACAGGAGCCAGGCACAAAAGGCCACCGGGTGTCTGATTCCACTCACACGGAATGTCCAGAATAGGCAAATTCACCGACGGAAGGTAGATCAGCGGTTGCCCAGGGCTGGGGGCTCACGTTTGGGACAGGGAATGAGAAGTGATTGCTAACGGGTGTGATGTCTTTCCTGAGGTGATAACAACGTTCCGGAATCGGCCGGTGCGAAAGTTGCGCAGCTCTGGATATATGAGAAGCCACGGGCTCGTGCGCTTCAGAAGGGTGAATTATCTCGACCAAGTTATTAGAGAGAACTTGCGGGTCGTCCTTCTCCGAAGCTTTCAGGCTAAGCACGGAAGGATCCTTTGCAGGAAGCTCTGTCCCCCCCCCCCCGCAGCCTCTCAGACACCAAAGCCTGGGCCTGGAATGCGGCGTGCCCACTCTCAGATCAGGCAGGAAGCCTGACTTATCTGTTCCTCTAGCGCACATTCCAGAAGCCTGACTCAGCCTCCAGCACTTGTAGTATTCCTGGGTCAACAAGGTCCCTCCGTCCCGAGTCGGAGGCCGAGTCGTGGGCCCCACGAACACCACCACCGGCCCGGACGGATTGATAAACTTTCCGGAGGCCGCGTAGTACCTTATCAGTCGGCAGACTCCGGGAAAATCCCAAACCTGTCTCCCTGGGAAGAGGGAACTATAGAAGCATTTGCTGGGAGCCTAAGTGCCGGGCCCAGTACGAGGTTCCTATTTAGTCTCGGGTGCCCTGGAGGTAGCGATCATCACCTCCATATTGCTTGTGGACCTCACTTGTGCGGCGAGACGAAATCACCCGTCCCTGCCCGAAGTTCCCTTCTTCCCCGGTGCGCCAGGCACTCAGCCAGCAGTCTGGATTATTCTGGGCCTCAGTGTCCTCGTCAGCAGAGGGGCACACACCCCGAATCCACCATGCAGGTCGGTGGTGGCGACCGAAGCACCTGCCTTTTTTCTTTCTTTCTTTTTTTTTTTTTTTTAAATGTTTATTTACTTTTGAGAGAGTGTGAGTACGGGGAGGGGCAGAGAGAGGGAGGCACAGAATCGGAAGCGGGCTCCAGGCGCTGAGCTGTCAGCCCAGAGCCCGACGCGGGGCTCGAACTCGCGAACCTCGAGATCATGACCTGGGCGGAAGTCGGACGCTCAACCGACTGAGCCACCCAGGCGCCCCGAAGCACCTGGCTTTTAATTAACGCCAGTCCCGTGGAATTAACTGGCTGCTGTTGGCCAGGCAAAGGGAGAGCGGCTCTATGGCCAACCAGTGCGACCTAGCTCGGAGAGAGCCCTCTGCTCTCCGGACGCGTGTGATACCCCCTCAGCTCGCAGAGGTGTTCTGTGCTCCTCTGTCAGCACACCTCTCCCCCACCCCCCAGAGCCTTTCAAGGACAGTCCCCTGTCCCCTTCCCCCTGCAAGACCCTCCTTATCTCTACATTAAAAATCCTGAGGGCCGGAGTACCTGGGTGGCTCAGTCGGTTCAGCGTCCGACTTCGGCTCAGGTCATGCCCTCACGGCTCAGGAGTTCGAGCCCCACACCGGGCTCTGTGCTGACAGCTCAGAGCCTGAAGCCTGCTTCAGATTCTGTCTCCCCCTCTCTCTGCCCCTCCCCTGCTCACGCTCAGTCTCTCTCCCGCTCTCTCAAAAAGAAACATTTAAAAAAAAGGAAATCCCGAGGACAGAACTTTGTAGAAACAGTGTTGGGGGCTGGAAGGGCGTTTGAGTGCCTGGTAACACTGGCCGCGGCCCTGGAATCCCCTGGAACCCCTGTGGCGGGCTGGCCAGGCTGGATGGGGTGGGGTGGGAAGCCCGCTCACAGGCCACCAGGGAGATTTCTCACCCAGCGGCCAAGGTCTTCTTTCTTGTCTGGTGCTGTGCCCCGCCCCCCACACCCACCCTGATCCCAGGCCCGGGGAGCCACGCACGGGCTGACCTCTCCCTCCCCCAAACAGGTGGCAACAAAACCACAAAGCACTCGCTTCCGAATCACGTATGGCTTCTTTGACCCCATCAAATAACTTTATTCACACAAACGTCCCTTAATTTACAAAGCCTCAGTCATTCATACACATTAGGGGGATCCACAGTGTTCAAGGAACTTAAATATAATGTATCATACCAACCCGAGTAAACCAAGTACAAAAAATAGTCATATAAAGTTGTTCACACGTAGGTCCTAGATTACCAGCTTCTGTGCAAAACAAGAAAATAAAGAAAAATAGATTTATCAACTAGTATTCGAAGCTAACTTTGTGCCTGGGCTACTTCGTGCCTCCCTCACCCCCAAGTCAGCCCCACATGAATGTGAAATCACCCGCAAATGCTCCCTTGCTCTGCTGAAAGACGTCCCTGGGGCACGAAGGATTTCTTTACAATGCTCCTGAACATTCCTTTCCTCTTGTGGCCTCTCGCGGAAAGTGGGGACCCCCTCCCCCCCGGGGCAACCGACGGCGGCTGGATTCACTTTTCCATGGGTGGCCGTGGAGGAAACCCTCATATCCCACCTCCTGCTTTCCCTTCTGAGGGCATCGCTCTAGACAGGAGTCGAGTCCCTGCCCACCAAGCCCGGCGGGCAGGAGCAGAGACCGGCCCAGCGTCCCAAACGCCTGGCCTCAGCCCCAAGCTTGGCTGTGGTCAGGCTGACCAGTTCCTAGGTGACTCCAGTAGTGCTGTGTCTGTCTGGGGGCCACCGGACAGGCCAAAGAAGGGGAGAGGAGCTGGGGGAAGCAATCGCCCAGGAGCCCCCGGATGTGTTTCGGGGGAAAGGGGGGGCGCGAGCAGGATCGAAGGTGAGAGGCGCACTTCAGGGGCAGGGCCGGAAGCCCAGGCAGCAAGGGGCAAGCTGAGGGCAGAGAGTTGGGGGGTCCCCTCCTTACAGGGTAGAGGCCCAACTCCTGCGGTTCCAACTTTCCACAAGAGACTCTGAGGCTGAAACCCAGACATCCAGCCTATTAAGATCCGTCTTCTAAAAAGGTGAACTGCGACAACATAGAAAGAACGTTCCCACCATGCCAGCTCTACCTTTTCTTAGAAAGACTCAAGCAAAAAATAACCTAACACTGGTTTTCTAGGAGCCAGCTGATATGTCAAGGAGCAGAGAACCTTGGAGGAAGGGAATGGTGGAGGCGGGGAATGTCCAGGGGGCAAGAAGGCTGCGAGGAAGGTGGCGAGTGGGTAGTCTTAGCACCGCGGGGTCAGGGTGCGCGCCCGGCCGTCTCTGCCCTCATTTGCTCTGGGACCACCCCTGGCAGTGCCGTAAAGGAGGCCAGGCCCCGTCGGGAGGCAGATCTCCGCCAGCGTTGGGCACGTTTCTCCTCCAGCTGTAAACAGGGTATTTCTCAAGTAAACATTGAACACACTTCCTCGGAAGGGCAGCCGTCGGGGGCAAGCCACGTCCAGGCGGGAGGAAAGAACTCCCACCCTCCTGTCCTGATGCCTCTGGGAAGAGAGGAGGCTAAGGCCTGGTCCTCAGTCCCCGGTGCCCAGAAAGGGGTCAGACGGAGCCGGTCTTGAGCGAACAGATGGCGGCATCCTCCTGGCTAGAGGTAAGAGGGAGGGGACCTGCTGGGGGGGGTGAGAGCCAGAGTCCAGTCGGTGGTTCTTTTGTCCTCAGCTAAAGGACACCCTATGCCTGGCCGCAACCCTCGGGGTGGGATGGGGCGAGGGGGCAGGGGGACCCTTCCTTCGTGGCTCTCTGTGGGCAGGAATGAGAGTGTGACAGAGGGGCACGACATGGACACGGACAGGGAGAGGGATGCCGCGGGCTTCAGGCGGAGCCAGCAGGTCTGGTCAAGGGAGGGCAGTGGAATAAGGCACTATGATCTGTCTTGCTGAGTCCTCGAGCCGAGGGGGGAACTGAGCCCCACACCCACAGGGCTCAGGCCCAGAAGCTCCGTCCTCCGGGCTAACCTTTTCACAGATCCAAGAAGAGAATGACTGCTATTTTAAGGTCTGGAAACTCCTAGAACTTGGACGGGCCTTCCGAAGGCGGTGGCATGGAGAATGAGGTGCCCCTGAGCTGCTGCGCAGGTGGAGAGGATGAAAAGGCAGGAAGCTGACGGGTGGGGGAGGGGGGGAGAGGGGGAAGGTGGCCGAGGAAGAGGATGGGGCTCCTCGGGTCCAACCCTAAGCTGGTCCACTGGCCGCGGGCAGAGCTGGCGCTCTCTTCGGGGTGGAGAGGCAGGCACTTGGGGCTAACGAGCGGGCCATCCTGAGCCAGGGAAGGAGGCTCCGCCACCAAGCAAGGATCAGCTGAGTTCTGCGAGGGAAGGGCACGCAGAAGCCGGCTATCCCTACCAGGCCACCCGCCTTGTCCAAGGGCACAGACACCCTGGGACCTACAGGGGCTACTCTGATGCCAAGAGAAGTAACAAAGGGGGACCGCGGCAGCTCCAAGACCTCGCCCAGATGGAGGGAAGGGACCTGGGGAGAGAGGGGGAAAAGTCGAGCAAAAGGTAAATACCTTGTTAGGCCTGAGCCTTCACCAGGGACTTGAGGGCAGGGGCCGCAGGCAGGGAGGGCTGGGGTCGAGTTCGGGGACTGTTTTTCCCATCCGTTCACATACAGAGACAGCAGCCCCCTGAGGGGAAGTGGGGGCCGGGCGACAGGCAGAGAAGGGGAGTGTGCTGTAATTAGGGACACTGCGCTGCCCAACCCCGAGGCGCCCGAGAGGAGACAGGAGGCAGGTGGGCACAATGGGTCTCACCAGGAAGGGAAGGGCCCGGCTCGCACCTGCAGCCCTGCTCCCAGCTGCCAACCACCTGCTCGGGGGGTGGGGGGGGGGCCGTGGGGAGCAGTACGAAATGTGTTGCGGGGTTGCAGTCTGGGGGGTGGCGTCGTGTGGGGTCTCTCCCAAACTCCCGGGGCCAAAGGACGGCTGCTTTGGGGTCGGGGGGGGGACCCCCACCTTGGTCACACAGCAACCCGAATGCCCTCCAACTACCTCCCCCTATCGATCCTATGCTGGTTTAGAGAGAACAGAAAACAAACGTGAGACAATTCCTTTCCCCTTCCCCCAACACCCTTTCCTGCTTGGCCGTTAGGGGGTGAAAAGCCTCTGAAGTGGCCCCAGCAGCTTCTGGGTGACAGGGACCACACAAGGCCAGTCCCCGTGCCCCTGCCAGGGTTCAGAAGCCCGAGAGGAGGGAGCTGCGAGAGCACTGCCAGAGAGCATGGGTGGCCAGACAGACCACAGCCCGAGCAGACACTGGTGGTGAGGTCCACGGGGTGGCACTGGGGAAGCTTTAAGGTGGCAGGTCACAAACGGGCACCTGACAGCTGCAGGGGGTCTACCCCGTCCCCTTCTCTGCTCTCAGTAGGTCCCTTCTTTCCTCACCAGACACGCTTACGCTGAGTGGGGACACCTAACAGTAAGTCCCTAGGGGTGAGGAAGACGGCACCTGACCCTGTCTCCGGCCGTGATACCACAGGCCCACACGCGGGGCACACCCTTCGCGGGGAGAGGACAGTGGCAGGCAGTTCAGGACACCCTGTTCTTATGGCAATGGTCACAACGGGATCTCAGGGACTCAGGCAGTCTCTGTGACAACGGGGACGTTTGGTGGGCACATGTGGGAAGGGGACGATCCAGGAGGCAGGAGGTGACGGGCGCTGACCTCACAGGAGTGACAGCTGCCTGCGGAAGACCCGGCCGTGTCCCAGGTAGAGGTTTGGCACAATAGTTTTTTCCTGGGGCGGGGTGGGGGGGGGGGTCTTCCTCAGGGAGGGAGACCCGATAACAGAAAGGTAGGCTTGTCGAGCTGGGCGGGGCTGACACTCAACCACTAGGAAGCTGGGGGAGGGAGGAGGGGGGGGGAGTCGATCCCCCCACCTGCCCCCGCCGCCCGCGGACTCCCACCACTGCGTGTCCTGGCGTGGCCCAGAGTTTCCAGAAGCCGAAAGAGAACAAACCCGCAGTTTGGACTTTCTTGAGTTCTCCTGGCCAAACCCTGTCTTCCTCTTCCAGGTGGTTCTTCGCCTCTGATCATTTCTAAGGCCCGAGGGCGAGCAAGGAGCAGCACAGCAGTGCCCGCGTCTGGTGGGGGACACGGAAGGACAGCCCGCAGGCCGCCTCCTGTCTTCACGCCCCCGTGGTGGGACCGACCCCCCGCCCCGCTCTGAGGAAGTGAGGTGTTGGAAGCAGAACCGGGGGATGGGTAAAACCAAGAAGACAGAGGGAAAATAAAGGAACAAAACAAAATAGCTCCCTAACCCCTTATAAAAATTAAAAATGAAATTTACACATATGCTTTGTCCGTGTCGTTTCTCCACAGCGTTAGTTTCTTGCTCTTCTGAAGTCTTAATCGTTTAAATTAAAAAAAAAAAAAAAAAGAAAAAAAGAAAAAAGAAAATAAAAAGGACAAAAAATGAAATAAGATTAAAAAAAAAAAAACAAAAAAAAAAACGAAGCGAAACTAAAAGGAGGGGGGAAATCCCAAACAAAAGCTTCACATTGTCGGAGATCCAGCTGTTGGGAGATCGCCAACCGACCAAGCCGCCGCCTGCATGTTCTGCCGTCCTCTGTGTGAGACGTGATGAGACTGTGGGTCCCGAGGATCAACCTGGAGGACAGAAGGCAGGGGATGAGTGGACCCAAGGCTGGGGATTTAGGCTCCAGCATCCGACCACAGGACGGCAGGACCTGTCATGTGCTGGGGGCCGGGGAGGTTCCTGTATTCTCCCCCTGCTAGGGAGTAAATCTAGTTATGCTACAAGCACCCTGCTGTAGGGACACGTTATTCTTTCTTTCTTTTTAATTTTTTTTAAATGTTTATTTATTTTTGAGACCGAGAACGAGTGGGGGAGGGGCAGAGACGGGGAGACACAGAATCCGAAGCAGGATCCAGGCTCTGAGCTGTCAGCACAGAGCCCCCACGCAGGGCTCGAACTCGTCAACCGTGAGATCATGACCTGAGCCCAAGTCAGACGCGCAACCCGCTGAGCCACCTCGGCGCCCCGAGACACATTATTCTTTCTCACAGAGGGAAACTGAGGCACAGGTTAAATTACATGACTGACATCACGCACTGACCGAGGGGCAGGCCCTGGCCGGGAACCCAGGCTTGTGGGCTGCAGCTACAAATCCGATCACAAACTCCTTCCCTATGCTATTAGGAAGAGTTGCCACGGGACCCCAGCTGTCTGTCCCTGCAGGCCCTGGCCCACTGTCCTCCTCGCCCTGATTGTGCCTCGTGGCCATGCTCTCGAGTTGACTTACCCTATCTCACAGACAAGTGAGGTTCGGGTCCCTGAGAACCTGTATGAGGTCTGAGAACCTGTAGCCGAAGCTCTCAGGTCTCCAGAGGATACAGCATCCCACAGCCACGGACGAACAGGGGTGACTCGGGGCCGTGGTTTAAGAATGAGGTTCTGGAGCCAGAACCTGCAGTGGTGAACAGGTCCTGCCACTTGACCATGGGGTAGATTTACGTCCTCCGCCCTGTGGTCCCATCGCCTGTACCAAATCGCAGGCTATGATGAGGACCAAATGAACGAATACACGTGACATTAGAAACAGTGCCTGGGGCGCCTGGGGCGCCTGGGTGGCTCAGTCGGTTGAGCGTCCGACTTCGGCTCAGGTCATGATCTCGCGGTTTGTGGGTTTGGGCCCCGCGTCGGGTTCTGTGCTGACAGCTCGGAGCCCGGAGCCTGCTTCGGGTTCTGTCTCTCCCCCTCTCTCTGCGTCCCCTCTCTCTCCTTCAAAAATAAACATTAAAAAAGAAAAGAAAGAAAGAAACTGCACCTGGCCCTATTATGATTAGCTGTTGTTTGGGAACGGCCTTGGTGCCAGGTCTCGGGAGCAAAACCAGCCACCAGCCTTTCAGGGACCTGTTTTCTTGGAGGCTGAGAACACAAGAGCCTACGGAGATTAGCCTTGGGCCAGCCCCTGGCTCCAGCCTGGCTGTCCCCGTCTGAGCTAAGCAGAACCCCGTCCTAGGCAGGCCGGGCACCCAGGGCAGCAACACTCCATCTGTGTGGCACACGGCCTCATCTCGGGGTTTTGGAGTGCCTGCTCTCACCCTGAACAACTGAATCACACAAGTCTTCCACGGCACGCTTGAAATCCCTCCAAATCCCCCCCTACGGGCCTCACTGTTGGATACGGTCCGTCCGGCCTGAAAGGTCTGCCCTCCCCGCCCAGCGCCCTGCCCACCGTCTCTCGCTGCCCGTGCAGCCCGACCACACAGGCCTGTCGTCCTCAGGTCCCGGGGAAATGCCTGGCTAGTCCTCACGAGAGGCCATGGGGTCCGGCAGTTTTAGACAATTTGCTTCCTGTCAGCCTGTTTCCTCCTGGGCGAAATGGGGGTGGGGGGGTGCTTCTTTAAGGTCTGACTTGAGTAAATGACTGTAAACTACCTCGCCCACGGTGGGAACTGACTTACTCCGCGAACCTGTCCTCCCCTCGGCGCTGGCCAGAAATCGCGAATGTGTGAGATCCGAGCAGGTTGTAGTCCTGTGACCACCAGAACTGCTCCTAGCTGTGGGTGAGGGGAGCAGGGGAGTCCCTGCTGGAGAAGTGCACCGGCGCCTTCGGGAAAGCCATCTGGCCACGTGTTCTCAGAGCTTCAGATGGGTGTAAGACCTCTAGACCCCAAAATTCCACTTCTAGACCTAGTTTAACGGATCATCTTAAAACATGAAAAGGGCTTTACGAATAAAGATGTTCACTGGAGTGTTATTTAAATTTTGACGCAACAACCCACAAATCCAAAAATCAAAGATTGAAGCCAATGATCCATCTACTCAGTGATATAATTACAGAGGAAACGAGGCTGTGTGGCGTTTTGAACATACTTCCCAGGGTTAAGAAAGAAGCAGGTTACGAAGTTCCGTGGCAGACGGTACGGCCATCACTGTGCAACAACCAAAAACCTCCAAGTGGATGGAAATTGGCACGAAATACGTCGAAACGTGGTACTTGTCACGGGTGTGTTTTCTTCTACCCCCACTTAGGAGAGAGGACACGTCGCGTTTTCATGCTTTACTTTGTGATGGGAAAAATCGCGCACTCTAACGGATAAGAAAAGCGGGCAGCCCCCAAGGAAGGTTGGGGAGGAGCAGCCCAAGACGCCAGACCCAGGCTCTTTTCTGGGCTCTTCCACACACAGTGCATGGCGAGAAATTGCCACATCTGTCAGGTGCGGTTAGACCGTGCAATTCCTCCTCTAGTTCAAGGCGAGGGAGGGGGCTCCCGGGGTCTGTAGATGAGTCAAGTGGGGAGTGCATTATAAAGGCACTTTTCGGAAAAGTATTTGATCTGGAAGAAAACACTGGACTTCTCAGCCCCAACCTTTTCCCCCGCTGCCTCTGCTTCCCTGCAGTTAGGTCCCCTCAATCGACAACAACAAATCCACTGGCGGGTCTGGTATCCCAGTTTCTGACTTGGAAAAATAAAATCATCATTAGCACACCCTGGGATGATGTAGAAGCCACCTCAAACTCTGGCTTTATTCAGCCGTGCCCGCTGCCTCCCGGCCCCATGCTTTCAAGATGAAGCAGAGCAACCAGCAGCCAGGGGGCGGGAGGGCTTGGGGGGAATCTCACCATCCAGGACATCCTAAGTCCTTGTAAAATAGGACAAGAAAAGCCCGGGAAATTGTAGGCTCGTGTGTGATCTCCTAAGATAATCTTTGGGACCAGTGACGACCAGTTTCAACCCTGCCTTCCTCCCTCCCCTGGCAGGACGCAAGGTGAGGACAACCTGCTCGAAGGGATGCCCAGCAGCAGAGAGGTGGCCCACGGCAGCAGCAAAGCAGTGGTCGAGGAGGCAGAGAGATTCAGAACCCGGGACTCCCTTGTATACACTGAACGAGCAGAACCAGAGTGTGCCCATGGAAGGTCAAACCAACAGCACAGCTCTCCGCAAGTGCTCCCGAGACACCAGCGTGCAATGACCGTTGTGATCACCGGGTCCCCTGCCAGGAAGCCAGGCGGACATTTCCCACCGGCTCCTCCCCCCTCCCTCTGCTTTGGCATTGGGTCTGGTCCTCCCGGCAGGACGTCCCAGGACGGCCTAGAGGTCAGGGTCTTCCCTGGGGCAGCAGTGGGGTGGGGGTGGGGGGGCAGGGACAATGAAAGTAAGAGGGCTGTCTTCCAGGAGGAGAACCTTGGCTTTGGGTTTCTCTCCCATCTCCCATGACAGAAGGTCCTCCGACCCTCTTATGGAGCCAATGGCAGTGGCCACACCAGAACACAGGATCTGCGGTCACGAGTGGGAATGGCTCAGACCACCCAGTTCCGGGTTAAAGCAGCAGCGGACCCTCCCGGGCACCTGCTGGAACAACGAATGGGCCCCCGGGCTTCATCCTAGCAGACGTCAGACCCAGCTCCCTGACTGCCCCTTCCATTCTCAGCTTCACCCAAGGGCTGCCTCATCCCTCCCAGTGGAAAGCTTACCTCTGACCACAGAGCCCTCTTGGGAGGAGGCTGGGGCACAACGAAGAGTCGTGTGTGATTAACCTACAGATGACGTCAGCAGCACACTGCGCCGTTCGCCTCCCTGGCCATCTCATTCGGTGAGGATGACTGCCCCAGTTTAACAAGGGAACAGGCCCAGAGAGAGGCCACAGTTCACCCCCCGCCACAGAGCTGCTGAGCAGCAGAAGCGGCACCGAATCCAAACTTCCCCAGTGTCCCTGCCCAATCTCTCCGCTCTGACGGTCCGCACTTGGTGCTCCCAGAGCTGCCTGGCCGGTGGCTTCCGACAGCCCGAGTCTGCGATGGTCCTGGGTCGGGGGGAGAGGGGCCGGGGAAGGCGTGTTGGCAAATCCTGCACTTTCTTATTTCGGCTCTCGGATGAGGGCCCCTCAGCACATCCAACCTTATTTCTCTGTACTTATCGTAACGGCAATCACTCATGGGGGACTAACATGCACACGCTACGGGTTTTGTAGGGAACAACCTATCAAGGCGGTGTTCTGCTCTCTTACACTGCCACCCAGCGTGTCCCCTCGCGGAGCCCTCAGCCAACCACCCGGTGACGCAGGACCTGTCGTCACCCGGTTCCAGAGAAGCTCAGAGAACAAGGACTGCACGGCGAGGGGGGCAGGAGGGGAAAGGGTTTGGGCCTAGGTCGGCCCCCCCCCCCCCCCCCCAGCTCCTGCTCATAGCATGTCACGGTCCCGGGAAATCCCTTCCTGGAGCGCTTACGCGGAGCTTAAAACCCACGTAATCCCTTCATTTACGGACACGGTCACCCAGGAAAGGGTTCACGGACGGCCTGGCTCAGGTACTGCCGCACAGGCCTGGGGTCTAGAGCACATCACGGGATGCGGTGTTCCTCTGCCAGCAAAGCGGTTGTCTGGTCTGATCAAGGAGACTGGGGAGCAAAGTGCTCCCATTAATGCCACCAGCAGTTTGGACAACAGAAGTGGGGGGGGGGGAGCGTGGTGGCAGCAAGGATGACGGTGCAGGATGGATGGGCTCCCACGTCCCCCCCCTCCCGCCCCCCCAGGACGCAGACGCGGAACGCCCGGGTGAAGAGGGGCCTGTCCAGTACTCCAAAGGTGCGGCCTTCCTACTCTGTTGATGTCAAAAGGTCATGTTTTGATGGAACCAGTTGGGACTGGTTGGTGATCCCCCCACTCCTATACTCCGCCTCCTCCTTTCAAACTGCACGGGGTCCTTCAAAATGCACAGGTCTGGGAGCCGCAGGATTTAAAAGCCTCCGGGAGCCACGCCTACGTTTTAACTCCGTTATCTTCACTCAAATGCTCTATCGGGGAAACAGCACAGGCTGAGGTGGGCGGTCCTGGGTTCAAATCCTGCCTCTGCCGCTTACCAGCCATCTGAGCCTCCTTTTTCCTTACTGGCCGATGGGGTTTATCCTTTCAGGGTCTGCCGCGAGGATTCAAGGGAACTGCCCGCCCCAGCACTCGCCACCGGGCGGGACACCGGGACGGGCTACTGTGTGGTTACCTGTGTTAACAGTCACTGCGGTTCTCAGACCCAACTGTACAGCTTATCCAGAGATGGGGCTTAATTCAGGAACTTTCTGCCCCATAAATTCCATATGGAGATGTAACATGAAGGCACAGGACCGTCCTGTGCTTCTCCTGAGTAGTGGAGGAGAGGGGCGCTCTCCAAGCACCTTCTCTGAAAGCGAGCCCCTGCCTCAAGGAGTGTCAGCGGGCAAAGGTACCCTCGGCACCCTTCAACCTGCTCAGGCCTCAAGATGGAGTTTTAGTGTTTATTTTATTTTTTGAGAGATAGAGAGAGAGAGAGAGAGAGAGAGACAGACACACAGAGCGCGAGTGGGCGAGGGGCAGAGAGAGAGAGGGAGACACAGAACCCGAAGCAGGCTCCGGGCTCTGAGTTGTCAGCACTGAGCCCAAAGCGGGGCTCGAACCCACGGACCGTGAGATTGGACACTTAACCGACCGAGCCACCCAGGCGCCCCTCCTCTCATCTGTTCAACAGAAAAGGAAACCATCGGGTTGGCAGGCCCATACACTAAACACAGCACAAACTCAAGTTGCAGTGTTAAGAACTCAACTCTTACCCAAGCTCTCCCCGCAGTCCGGGGTGGTGGTGTCACCATGGAGTTAATGATGCCTCTGACAGCTACACACCATGCAAGGCCTCATCAGTAATGTTTCCTTTGCCCCCAGCGAGGGGCCGTGTAGGAACCGTCTCCACTTTACAGATGGGCAAACCAAACTCAGGGATTCGTTTTCAGCCTATCATATGCCGCGGAGGCACCAGAGGCAAGAGGACAGCAGGGTCACAGAGGGGCAGTCCCCTCCCAAGTAGGATCAGCTTCAAACCAAGTCATTCCTCACTTGTTTAATACACCAGAGCCGCTGGCTTTTCTCCTATTCAGCAATCGACATGCCCGCCCCACTTCAGCGGCCACGGCAACACCGTCTGTCCCCTCACTGGCAGAGGGACCGAGGCCAGGAGCGAAGCTTTCTGATACACCATTTATCTAAGGCTTTGTTAGCAACCGTGGGGCTCGGAGCGGGGCTGTTCCACTAGGGAAAACCTTGCCACGAGCGGCCCAGGGCACAGCACATGGGCGGGGTCCTGGCATGCGTTACGGTCTCTGAGCCCCGACCCGGAGGCCCAACGGAGGCGCCAAGTTTAGAAGCAGGTGCCGAACGTGGGGAGAAGACAGATCATTCGTGGAGCATACTGTTACAGAGTGGCAGAGGGCTGGTGCTGTGTCGAGGGTCTGGGCTTCGAGGGAGAAGATCTAAAATGGACACCCCACCTTTTCCCATTACTAGTTGGGGCCCCGGAGCCTCGGTTTCCTCAACTTACAACGTGGACGTGCCCGCATGGGTACACGGGCACGGTGGGGGGTGCGGGAGGTCACGGACGTGCGGGGATGGCCGCGTGAGACCACACCCCAAACCACAACCCCACGGCACCACCAGCTGAGGCAAAAATGCCTGGCAAGGCGACTTGGCTTCAAGTCAGCCCTCTCTCGAGGGGACAGCCTCCTTTCTGCTTGGGGCCTCAGCAAGTGCTGGTCTGGCTGCGTCTTCCCCTGGCCCTCGACCTGCCCCCTCGCTGTCCCGAGACCACACTCACCCTTCCAGGCCTTTTCCACGTGCTTCCTCCCGGAGGCCCTGGTCCCTGCGCTCCGGCGAGCAGACACAGAGGGACCACAGACCCCCACGAGCCAAGTCGTTGTGCTCCCCTCTTTCCACCGCTAACCCCGAGCTGCCTTAAAGGACAGGACCGTCCTGTGCTTCTCCTGAGCCTCTCGGGCTGCCAAGCCCAGAAGGAGTCCAATCCTGGCTGACGGACAGGAACTGGGAGTTCACACGAGGCAGTAAGAGAATGAATTTACAAACTCCACAGAATCATTCAGCGTGACAAGATCTTAACGCGAAAATATGGTTATGAAATCCCTGCCTGTCGTGGGGGTCCCACTGAACGTCCCCCACCAAGCTGGGTCAAGAGAGATGCTCGCCCTCACCTTGGAAAACCGGGCCACTTGTCCAGGCTCCAGCAGGTGGCAAGGCAGGAGCTGGGATGCTGCTTGTGCAAGCGGGCCACACCATGCCGCCCCCACGTACCTTCCGAGCTGGGTGGAGAGACCAGGCGCACGGGGATGAAGGGTTTCCCCGACATGACATCGCCTACCTGTTACAGGACTGGGGGGCTCCCCGGCCGATTTTGGCCCTCTCCCCCATCCCCTCCCTTACTGCCCTTCTGTTCAGTCTAGAGAGGGAAGCCTGAAATCCAGGGGTGGCCACCTGGAAAATGCAACAATGCTCAACGACGCGCCTTAGCCAGCCAGGGAGGGGGTGGCGGTGAGCCGGCCGGGGTCCTGTCGGGCAGGGCGGACGCCCACACTCTACACTCGAAGCACGCGGGTTGTTGCAACAGGTGGTGGCAGGGCGGAGAGGGGCAGGGCAGCCTCCCCCCCTCCCGAGGAACCAAACACCAGCTCTCCTGCAGCCAGCGGCCCACCTCTGTCTCAGAGGCCACCTGCCCTGCCTTCAGCATCCTCTTTACCCACTCATGTGTGTCCGGAGGAAGCAGCCCCAGGAATTCTGAAAGGCAAACCGTCACCCAGGCTGTAAAGGGCACAAGTCCAACTACAGGAATTTACTCCTGAAGCCACATGAAGTATCACAGTGCGTATCGGTCCTGGGCCTTTTTCTGGAGGGACAGGTCCAACACTCAGATTCGGAGAAGGGCCCACGACACAAGGAATCTTGAGAACCATGGGCACCTCTGCAGGCTCCCTATCTATCAGAGCAAAAACTCTGAGCAGAAAGCAATGCTGGAGGGCTTACTGGGGTTCCCCACCGCACAGGTGAGCACGACAAGCCAGGCCGGGGCTCGGGGCTGCGGGGCGCACTGCTGGGGGGCAGGCTCCGGCTTTACTGTGCCAGAGCCCTTCCTCCAGGTGGGCTGGGGAAGATCCCCTCCCTGCAGATGTTCAAGGCAAACCACAGACTCCTCTTTTTTTAATTTTCTTAATGTTTATTTATAATTGAGAGACAGACAGAGACAGAGCACGAGCATGGGAGGGGCAGAGAGAGAGGAGACACAGAATCCGAAGCCGGCTCCAGGCTCCGAGCTGTCAGCACAGAGCCCGACACGGGGCTCGAACCCACCAACCGCGAGATCATGACCTGAGCCGAAAAGTCAGTCGCTTACCCGACTGAGCCACCCAGGAGCCCCAAACCTGACACTCTTAGAGTGGACAAAGGCCGTGGGGAGGAGACAGGCTCTGTGCCGAGTCAGCTAAGCTCGATCGGTGGCCCACTTACCACAGTGAGGACACACACTGTCGCGGCAACAGCTGGCAGGGCCTGGTTTGCTGAGCGAAAGGGGAGCGGGCAGAGCTTGGAGCCAAGATGGCGAGCGGCTGCAAACAGATGGCAGCCTCATCCCCAGGATGTCAGCCAGGTCGTCCAGGGCAGGGAGCGTTTCCGCATACGACGCAGCCAGCAGGTACCACGGAAGCTTGCAGACTCCGAGCCCGGGACGGATTACAGCAGTGTTCCTGTCGTCACTGCTGTGGACTTGCCTAATAGTGTTTCAAACCTTCCCATTCCTCCAAGTGCGCGGCCCCAAAGCTTGCCAGATGCCCAAAAGGAAGTTTTTTTTTTAAATTTTTAAAAAATGTTTTATTTATTTTTGAGACAGAGAGAGACAGAGCGTGAGCAGGGGAGAGGTAGAGAGAGAGGGAGACACAGAATCCAAAGCAGGCTCCAGGCTCTGAGCTGTCGGCACAGAGCCCGATGCGGGGCTTGAACTCACAAACCACGAGATCATGACCTGAGCCGAAGTTGGATGCTCAACCGACGGAGCCACCCAGGCGCCCCCCTCAAAAGGAAGTACTAGCAAGACCCAAGAGTCGGACATCTGGAAGGTTCTCTGGTGACCAGCAACCACAGGACTGTACCCCGCATCACCCCCACCTGGGTCCAATCTGAGGATGCAGAGCCACTTAAAGCTGGTCTTCCTGGCCTTGGGAAGTCACCTCGGGAGACCCTCAGGAGCCGGGGAGCACGTGACCTGGTAGACAGGTACCGGCTGGCACTCCAGATAAACTAAGGGGGAACTTTCTGTCTGCAGAAACAGCCCTGGTAATTGGCAGTCGGCTACAGGGACACCCTAACTAATTCCCCTCCTCAACTGATTAAGCGTGGGGACGAAACGATCGCTGCCAAGGGCCTCAATCGGTCCCCGAAGAGACTGAGGTGCAGCTGTGGCTGCTGTGATGAACAGACAAAGGGCTCCGGGGAGAATTCTCCTCGCTGGCCCCCCGCCAGGAGGAGATCTAAGGTGCGGGCACAGCTAAAGGGAAGAGGTGGTTCTTCCATATGGTGATGGGACAGTTGTTGGTTATAAAAGGCAAGACTCCGACGAGGTCATGCCCACAGCGGTCTGGGCAAAAGGAGACCATATGGATTTCTGGCTACAGCCACCAGGCGCAACGAGGCCCGGCGTGCCCAGGGGAATGCACTGGGGCCACTTGCTAAGGGGCCTGGCGCTCTCTCGGCGAAAAGAAGAGCCCTGCGGATCGCTAGCGGAAAGCCACGTGAAAACGAATGATCAGCCCGTACGGCTTTGGCGAAAACAAACAGGCGGATCGAAGGCCAACGCACCGAGCTGCCGGTTAACCGAGCTCTACCCGTGTGCTACGACTTGCGTCGGGCCCTTCCTGCTTCTCGTGCATGGAGTCTTCGCAACAGCGGACGGCAAACGGCCGTGTCCAACGGGTACCACTGAGCAGACGGGAAGTGGGGACCCAGAGAAGTCAGGGGGCTTGACCAAAGTCACCCAGCTAGGAAGCGGGAGGGCTGCAATTCAAACCTAGATTTATCAGCACACCAGATCCCCAAGCAGGTGCCTTCCTGGCACCAGTGTGGAAGCGCCGGGCTCCCGATGGCTTCCCCGGGTGTGGCCCCATCGCCCTTCACGGGCTCAGGAAAGGGCTGTGCCATCTCGCACCTTCTGGAGGCTGGCACGGTCGGGTGTGGCATCTCCTCCCTCCCCCTGTACGGACTGGCTCATCTGCCGAGAATAATACAGCCTCGTATACAACCACTGCCACCCACCCCCACCTTTTCTCCAGGGCGAAGGTCACCCTCCTTAGGTTGACATTCAAGGCTCTCGGCAACTTCACGCTATTTCGCTCTCCCACTGCACCGCTGTGTGAACCAACCCAAAGACCCGCTCTTGACACAGATTCTCAATGTTCTCATGCGGTGTCCCTTGCTGAGAACACCCGTCGGCCCTCCTTTCTTCAATGGCTACCTTAAGTCACAGGTCCCACGTGTTGCCGACATTACCCACTTTCTCAACCAAAAAAGCCAGTGCTACCTCTGCTGAGCTCCCAGGAGCACTGAGCACCGGGCCGCTAGACTTGCTAACGTGACCTGTCTTCAGAAGCGGGTGGAAAAGAGCAGGGACACCTCTAGCCCTGGAGGTGGCATTTGCTAGCCACGCGGCCAGTGGGGCAAGTCACTTCCTGTCTCTGGAGTGGAAAGGACGCCATACCCAGGACGCACGTGAGGTTTTAACAAGATAATAAACATAGTGGGAGAGTACGAAGTTTGGCCAACGGCATGTGCTCAGTAAGCGAGTGAGTGAGTGAGTGAGACAGAAAGAGAGAGAGAGAGACAGAAAGAGAGAGAGAGAGACAGAAAGAGAGAGAGACAGAGCCCCCCATCCCCTGCCCTCACGCCTTACGATAATAATAAAGACTCCAGGCTGTACCAGGCCTGTTCCTAGGCAGAAACAAATACAGCAAAGGCAAGGCCACCAGCTAGCTGCAAAAGCTCTCAGGAAGCATCTGTAAAGGAGTAAAGAAACGGACGGTTCCAGGGAAAGAGATGCGAACAGGCAGGGCCAGCTTCTACCCTGTGCCCCACATGCCTTGAAAACCAAGGCGTCTGGGGACAGCTGAAGGACTGACTTTGAAGCCCCTTTCCCCGTGTCAAGTTCAGGCCACGGGGCCGCCCGCAGCTCTTGGTTCTTGCACAGACATGCCCAAAGGCAACCGAGAGCAGAGGACTCCCCCGCACCTTCTCCCCCTGTACTCCTGTCCTTAACCCAAAATAGAAAGTAGTTCCCAGTTTACAAATTAAAGTAGCTCTCAAAATCAATTTTATAGCCAGCAATCATGGTCCTGATGTTATATAACCCCCCCCCCCCCCCCCCCACACACACCGACAAAGAGCAAGATGCCAGCGCTAGAAAGCTGCTCTCTGGCAGAACCAGCAGCCTGCCCATGTGACAGGATGCTGCACAGGTTTTCAGCTCTGAAAAAGCAAAAGTAAATACAAAAAACAACAAAACGCTATGTTCTTGGGACATAATTATAGCAGAGTGCATATGCAAATCAAGACAGAAGAGCCAGACACATCAGTCACCTAATGAGAAGCTGATTACAAAAGAACAGATCACAGGAAGGCAACGGTAATCAAACGAGGGCTGCGAAGGCAGCCTCGGGTCTCAGGGGGCTCTCGGGGCTCAAGAAGGTATCCCGTGTTTAGCCCCAAATTTGGGATCCAATGGCACCTCAAAAAAGACCCAGAAAATCACATACAACTTACCAGTTGCCTGTCTAGAGGAGAGAGGATGGGTTTATGGCCACAGCTCCAAGATATATCTGTGTATTTTCCAACCCCCAGAGCCCCTCTCCTCCTGCAGGGTTCATGGTCTCGTACATGGCTCTGACCCTCAGCCCAGAGATTCACGGAGCCACCCCTACCTTCGTCTCCCTCATTCGGTCCACCTGCAAGCCTCCGGCGATTTCCAAATGCACCCCGAATTCACTCTTCCCCGTCCCATGCACCATCCACCCTAACCTGGGAAACTCGACTTCCCAGTTGCCCACCCTGTCCCACCTGGGTCTGGACTTGCCCTCTCCAACCCTGGCCACAGAACCACAGTGCTCCTGTAAACACGGAAACCGATGGTTACCGGTGCAGGGACTTACCACCTCCAGAGCCTCACAGATCAGGCTCCTGTCTCCTCCACCTGCCCCTACCGATTCATTGCCCCCCTGCCTGGCAGACACCTCATTCCTCAGGTCTGTTTCAATGTCACCTCCTCTACAAGACTTTCTCAGACCGCCTCAGGCAGGTCCACTATCTTCTGCTATTTCCTCTACCCGTACATGCTTGAAATCGTAGCTCTAGTTTTCCCTTAGGACCTGACCTGTCTCTCAAACCATGGTCCAAGTACCTGGAGGGTGGGGACCAGATCTGAGCTGTCCCCAATATACTGCAACACCTACAGGCTATCAAGAAATTTAACGGGGGGGGGGGGGGGGTGTGCCTGGGTGGCTCAGTTGGTTGAGCGTCTGACTCTTGACTTCGACTCAGGTCATGATCTCACGGTTCGTGAGATCGAGCCCCCACATTGAGCCCATGCGCTGACAGCACGGGGCCTGCTGGGGATTCTCGCTCTCTCTGCCCCGCCCCCCACCTCTCTCTCCCTCTCAAAATAAGCAAACTTAAAAGAAATTAAAGAGCCCCTCTAGGGTGTGTGTTTTCTTTTTATTGGTGGGCGCAGGTGGGAAGCACATGAACGCACACAACATTCTGAGACTGCTTCTAGCTGTTACCGACGTGGCCAAGAATTAGTATGGAAAGCCAACAGAACCCAACAGCTATGGAGTGGCTAACGCATGCCTAGCATTCCTAGGCCAGCTGTATATTAATTTTCCTTTTAATCCACATGCAAACCCTATAGGGGACGTGCTAGCAGGCCATCTTATAAATGAGGGCTCCAAGGCTCAGAGAGGTGCCGGAGGTTTAGCCGGACTGAGGTCAGGGATTAGCTTCATCTCCATGGCCCAAGCTGGGCACAGAGCAGGGGCTCCACGCGCGCCTGGGGGACGAACAAGTGAAGGTTTCAAGTCAGGATTCAAAGCCACGTCTAAGACTCCACTTAGACATCTAAGCCCTACCTGCATATTGTTGCTCCCCCATTCCCTCGGTCCAGCTGCCTCTCAAACTCCCCCCCTTTCTGGAAGGGCGATCGCCCGTCCTACCACAGAGACCTCACAGGGCGCCGTATTCCCCTGGCGGTACTTGCTGGGGATCCTCCCAAGAGGCCCACTGTATTATTATGGCTCAGCAGTCTAGTCTCCCAGGGCCACGGAAGCCCATGGAGAAGTTCAATTATTTCCTTTCTCCTCCCAGGAGAAGGTGGCTGCAGGAACTCAACCTCATCCTAAGGACACTTGCACAGAGGGAGAAACCGACAAAGAATCGGGAGTCTTGAGTCCTGGAAACTCCTCCACCTTGGAGCCCACGAGTGCGCCAGGGCTGAGGGAGCGGGAGAGGGGGGCCGCCAGCGGTCCTTCAGCTGCCCTGGTTTTCTGGATGAGGAAACCACGGCCCACAGAGAAGTGACTTGCCTGAAGTCCCAATGCTAGGTTTAATTATGGAAGGCAGAGACAGGATCAGGACCCGGTGGGGTCCCTCCTCCTAGTGCTGAAGCCTAAATCTAAGCTTTTTGAGGGCAAAAGGTTAAGAGGCAAGGTGCAACAGACGGCAAGGTAGGCAGGCCGTGCCGTAGCCCTCTTTTGTGCGGCCCACTCGCAATCCTGAGTGGGCATCAACTTCACCCAGAGGGCTTGCCCAATACCGCTCCCTGGCTTCCAGCTCCATAGGACCGAAGTGGGGCCAGAGATCCGCATTCTAACAAGTTCCCGGGGGATCCCGCCAGCCTCGGGACCACACTTTGAGAAGACTGGTCACTAATGCCGTGTGTGCTGGGGCGTGGGAGCTCGTGAGGGGGAGGCGGGGAGGAGTGTGGCAACAGCTTGTCAATATCTTCAAGTCCACGGGATAGAATCTCGATCTATCAAGTAGGAGACTTCTCACTTAGGTCATTCGCAGTTCCTGCCACTGCTGCAATGGAAGCAATCTTTCGGACCCTCGTTAAAGCCTACCCAAGGCCACGTAATCAGGCTGCAGACCCTGAAGACTCACATCTGGGTCTGCCTACGGCACCACCAGCTTACGCCCAACTCCAGGACACTCTAAGAGTGGGCAGGACGCCAGAGTTCCAGAACAGCTGTCCTACCGCCACGGGGCTTCCAAAACACTGGGCTGGAGCGAGGTGCTCTGCCGAGGTTCCTCGTGCTACACCTGGTTGGTGCCCTTGCCCTGAGCATCTGAGGGGCAGGGGAGAGGGGTGGATGTCTGGATCCCATCAGCGGGGACATCTGGATTTCAGCTTGGGCAACTGGCCTAACCTCCCAAACAATTTTTTTTTTCTAGAAGGTAAAAGCCACTCTGTTGTTTGTCTGGGGTGTGGTATACTCACCCTCATTTCTGTTGCCCCATGCGAACCAAGGGTTCCTTCCAAACATTCGTCAAACCCGAGTATGCAATCTGGTTACTAACAACAAATGAGTCTTTACTTGCGACTTCCAGTTCTCCTTATGTCTGCGCGAGGCTGGGCTGGGCCGCGAAGGCCCACGTACTCTGCCAAGATCTGACTGCATCGTACTTCCAGCCCAGGCCTCAGATGCGCCCTAGACCAGAGCCTTCTGGAAGGACATGTCTGAGACATGTCTGAAAGAAGCAGAAAGGAAAAGACAACAACAGCAGCAACAACAAAGCCAAAAGGGTGCTGTCCGTGAGATTTCGGGGTTTCCTTTTTCCAGAAGGATGGACGTAAACGCAGAACGAGTCCACTGGAACGAGTCCATCGCTGTGACTTTCCCGTTGGAGCAGCTGGCCGATGCCAAAATCCCACATCATATACCAAAGCTGACCTGCTCTCCATCACTGCTACGGTACCGACCAGGCCTTGGAATGACGAAGAGCCAAGGTTTACCACGCGGGAGGTCACCTGCTCAGGTGCCTTCCAGGCTCCTTTTTTTGCAGCCTAGAAAAATAGAGGCATTTTCATCTTCCTCACTCTGCCCTATGGTGTGCCTGGGTGGCTCTAATCCATTCCTCCCGAGTCCCTAGACATCATTTTCTTTTACAAAGAAACAAAACACAGAAATCTGACCTGTGTATGATGCAGGCTGAGTTATAGCTTTCCCCGGGCACCTCTAACTGAAAGTGAAATTCCTTTAAAGTTGGGAAATTCATTGCAGTATTTTATGGTATTGATTTATTTTAAACTTGGCTGGCAGTTTTAAGGCCTGCCATGCCTCTGAATCCCAGAAATGCTGGAGGAGGTCTCCATTTCCTTTGATTCGGTAATACCACAGAGGACTCACTAGTGGAAATGAAAGGAAGGGCTGCGATACTGTATGTTGCTGCCCTAGTTTATCAAGACAGCACCCTGGGCGTTCTCCCCAGGTCCTGGGTCCACAGCGCATCTCTGGTTGGGTTTTCGCTACCAGAACCGTATCCTCTCTCCTCGCCAGCTGGGTGGGTCCTGTACCCAACAAAGCCTCGGTAAAGCTAAGGCGAGTTTCTGGCGAGCCCTGAGCTGTGACCTACTCGCGTATCACCTGGTTTACAAGATGCCTCTGAACTTGCCTTCGGGAACTAGCTCAAGGTACCACCTCCTCCGGGAAGCCCTCCCTCCACTCTCTCCAGGCTTCCTGTAGCTCTCCGGAGCCACAGCGACCACAACTAAGCACCCGTGTCTCATCCGCGCTGCCACACGGGTCAACCGCCAGGGGGCAACACTGGAGGCCAAAGGATCAACACCAAAAGTGACGTGGCCCCATTGAGAGGCACCAAATGATGACATCCTCTGCTTTAGTCAAGATTTACTAAATGCACTGGAAGTTTCGTCGGGGAGAAACCCAACAACTACTGCCATTTTGCTTTGGGTCCAGAGCCTCAACCGCCCAGGCTACTTCCACTTTTACTTGAGACGGGTTTCCACCAGGATACCTGGCAGATAGAACAGGCAACAGGTTGCTTCGGGTCACGTCGGAGTCCCTTCCGCACACTGGTGCCACAGACGGTTCCAGCACTCCCTCAGCGCAAGCGCCCTCCTGGCGGCCATCAGCGGCAGTGGGCTTCGGGTCTCCCACGGTCCAACCTTTGGCTAATTCTCACTTCTGCCTGCTCATGTGGCCTCTGCCTACTGCTCCCCGACCCCTGGCTAGGTGGGTGCCTCCCGTCTCCCAGCCTCGCTTCCCCCTGCCCACGTTGGAGGCCGCGGCGGTGTGACACAGGAGGAATCCGCACACAGGTGAGGTCACCCGAAGGGGCGGGTGGCGGCCAAGATCGGCCGTCAGACTGAACGCTGCCCATGGGCGGCACCGTGCACGAATGCCTTAGGGGTCACTGGTGCGGTGCTGCTTGGAGAGGGACCCTGTCATCTGCCTGAAAACGTCAACCCATCGAAAGCCGCTTTTGAAGAGGCTGCAGGAAGCAGAACGGAGCAGGGAAACCTCCGGTCGGACACCCTGCTTCAAATCCTGGCTCTCAGCACTTAGTAAGAGTGGTTCTCTGCTTCCTCAACTGCAGAAGGACGGCCGCCCGGGACAGGTACGCAGGTGCTATGGGCTGATTATATACAGAGTGTCCACTATAAAAAAGATGTGGAAAGTATTTAATTCAGAGGTGAGGAGAAAGGACAAAACCTCTGCTCAACACCAGTCAGGGGCCCCTCAGAGCAGGTTTTGATAACCAGGGGCTACGATCGTGGGTAGGAGTGCCTGTGTCCTGGAGTGGGGGGCGGGGGGGGGCAGGAAATGGGACTTGGAAGGACCCCAACCATCAGGCAGGCCCGCTTACAGCTGGATGATTACAAAAGCGATTTTGCTGTGCGCTGCCCAAAGGGATGCCGTCTGGGCTCAGAGGAGCCAAGGATGCCAGGGAGAAGCAGAATGTGAGGAACAACAGCCCTGGGGCAGGCCTGTCCCCTCACTGAGGCTTTGATGTCCTGAGGAGCTTCAAGGGACAGATTATCCCTGGGGGCCACCGGCCCCATTACATAACCCCACGGCTCAGCTTAGCTTCCTCCCGTTGATACAGCTGGAGCCGGGGCAGGGATGGCGACAGCAGGGGCAGAAGCCAGCCCCTCCCAGGGAACTGTCTGGTCTCACAAACACCAGCCTTTGTGACCCGGGGGAGCCTCCAGAAAACATGAGTGGACGGACCAGGCCCTGCGGCCTCCCTGTAAGCGGGTACCCAGGCCTGCCAGGTCCTCACAGTGAAGGCTGAGCTTTAATTTCCAGGGGAAAGGAGAAGCGAACCTTCTGGATCTTTGCTCCCGACCCCTGCAGCCCCGCAGTCCCGTGGAGTGCGAGCGGGGAGATTTCCATTTTACAGACGGGGACTCAAGAGGGGCTCAAGACTACAGATCTGCTTGGATCAAAGGATTGATAAACACCCACTCAATCTATTCCCCTTCCAGTGAGCTCTCAATTTTAATGTTTTTATTTATTTATTTATTTATTTTTTGAGGCAGAGAGAGACAGAGTATGAGCAGGGGAGGGGCAAAGAGAGAGAGGGAGACACAGACTCTGAAGCAGGCTCCAGGTCCTGAGCTGTCAGCACAGAGCCTGATGCGGGGCTCGAACTCCCAGACTGTGAGATCATGACCTGAGCTGAAGTCGGACGCTTAACCGACTGAGCCACCCAGGCGCCCTAGAGCTCTCAATTTTAAATAAGACCCCCCACTCTTTAAGGATCTAGGTCATCTACTTAGGGCAAGGATGGCGTTTCCCTCCTCCCATCCTCTCTTTGGAAGGGTCAAGGCTCCACCAGAGACTAAGTGGGATGAGCCTCTGGGGTGGGAGGAATCAAACGGACTCCAGTCCCCTCAGCAGTTAAGGCTTCAAGGACAAAGTGTCCTTCTTATCCCTCTTTGGGCTACCTAGCTGTTCACCAGCATGCAGTGCTTTCCTGGAGAAGAAACTAGATCCCAACTAGAACCTACTAGGTGTTCCTGGAGTACCCATATTACTCGTCTCAGCCTTCACTTGGTGTTCGTTTGCCAAACACAATTACAAAGACCCATGATTTCAGGGTGCCTGGGTGGCTCAGCTGGTTAAGCAGCCGGCTTCGGCTCAGGTCACGATCTCACCGTTTGTGAGTTCGAGCCCCGTGTCTGGCTCTGTGCTGACAGCTCAGAGCCTGGAGCCTGCTTCCGATTCTGTGTCTCCCTCTCTCTCTGCCCCTCCCCCACTTGCATTGTCTCTCTCTCTCTCTCTCAAAAATAAACATTAAAAAAAAGAAAAATGCAAAGACCCATGATTTCCATAGATGATTCAATGAGGCAATACCCCATATCGGCTGACACCAGGGACTTAGACCTGGGTTTAAGTCTAGACTCAGCTCCAGACCAGCAGTGACCTTTGGGAAGTCACATGAAAAGAAATAAATGAAATAATGGTCAAAAACACTTGGCCCACAGATGGCCAGTGACCACCCCCATCCTGGCCACCTTCGGAACTGTCCTTCAAAACCTACCCCTTTAACCTTAACCTCACATGCACAGGGTCTCCAGGTGGGGGTCCCATGGCCAGAAAGCTCAGTTTCATGTGTCTGCTTCCCACAGGGCCTGCAGTCCTATGAGGGAAGGGCAGGGCTTATGTGCTCCTGGATTCACAGCTGGGGCAGGAAGTCACCCTCAACTGAGAGGGGACCCAAATGCCTATCTGTCCCAGGTTCCCAATTTCCCCCTGACAACCCGTGTTTTAATTTACCCTCCGGGGATCCTGTTCTGGAAATTCAGCTGTTTAAAACGAACCACGTTAAGCATTTCTTTCCCATCTTTTAGTCTCCAGCATCACTTTTGATTAACTGGACACTCAGAATGGGACACAATTTGGGTAGGATTCTGCCAAAAGCAAACAAATGATCTGAAGAGATTTCTATAGCTCCGATGCGAACGAACATGCCGTTGCCTGTTAGATGATCTGGAAAAGGTTGGGAATCTGCAGAAGACCGTGAGGGGCCCCGCCAGAGGCTGGGGGACCGTCCTCTCAAATCTCACAAAACAAGAAAAATCTGAAGCCCGGGTCAAGGGGTCAACTCAGGTCATCCAGCATGCGAGCCCAGAGCCACGTCTTTGGACCACAGGCCAAGGATAAATATATCCTTTATTACTTCAACAATAACTTAAGCCGGATTCTTTTCTCTCCGATGTTAGGCAGCTACCAAGATCACATATGGAACAAAGAGTATTTTCTATGACCCTTCAGGTCACAGCAACATCTGATTTCCTTCAGCAGGCCTGAGCCACCCGCTCCAAGTAAATGTCACTCAAGGGCCCTGGCTTCGTCCGGCCCTAGTAACCGAGGCTTGTATAGGAGACAGCAAACTTGGACACGAATGTGGATTCCCTCATCTCACAGCACCCTCCCTTGGTAACATGGGCGGTGGCACGCAGAACACCAGTCTGGCTTACCCACTTTGGGTAAGGTTTGTAAAGGCCAGCTGGGAGGAAACGTTAGGAATTATTAAACATCTTTAAAAAATGACAAATAAGGGAGCGATAAGACCCACCATCGAGTAATCTTTAAAAATAGAGAAGTTTTCTGGAACAAGCAATTGGACAGAGTTGCCTCTGAGCCCAGCTTTGTTTAAAAAAAAAAAAAAAAAAAAAAAAAAAAAGAAAGAAAAAGCAATCTGGTAATCCTCTGAGGCAAGGCTACTAAAAACCATGGTCTTCGGAGAGGAACAGAAGACAATACTTTCGCCTCGAGCCAAAGTGTGTATCTAAAATTTAGCATTGCACTTACACAGTTTACACAGGGCGCTTGCACAACCTCTTGTGATTCCAGCCACCTCAACAAGAAATATCTATCGCATTTTATGGACAGTAAAACCTCAATAAGATAATTATGATCTACCCCATTTAATGGAGGATAAAATCCAGAGAGGTAAAATAACTTGCCCGAGGTCCCACAGCCAGCCAACCACGAAAACGGAACCACTTGGTCCCAGACGGTCCACCAGGCTCTTTTCAGAGGAGCCCTGTGTTGTCAACCCCAAGTACATGTGTTCAGTGCTGCAGAGAGCTAGAGCCAGGGGGACCCTGACTTGGACATTACTCTGAAATCTACAACCCCAGATTATGGAGGCGGTTCTCCATCATGCCGGTACCGGGGACAAGAGTGTTGCCTACACGTGGTGGGAGTTTGAGCCACGACAACAGGCCTAATGGGAAAGCTGGCAAGGACTAAGGACACACAAGTTCCCTGTCTTCATTTGGGACCTTGAATAATTCCTTCTTTCTAGGTCTCCAGCTGCCCTCCACACAAAACTCCTCAGGGAGAGACATCTACGCCCCCGGTTCTCCAAAGTGTGGTCTGAAGCGCGGGACTCCATGAAGCCAAACCTTTTCTTAGTAACACCGAGACACGTTTGCCTTTTTACTTTCCTCCTCTCTTGCATGTACTGTGGAGTTTTCTGGAGGTTATGTGATGAGGGACGTGGCACCAGGTTAAACATCAGAAGCAGACAGGAGAACCCAGCTGACTGTTAAGGCAGATGGTAAAAAGACTTGCAAGAATAGATAGAAAGCACGGCCACTCTACCAAATTTTTTTTTTGAAAATATTTTTCATCAACTAGGATGCTTACATTAAAGCGTAGCTGATTTTTATTCATTTGAAAAGAACACTTAAAACGCTTCTCAGTTTTAATTGTTAATTCTGCCAGTATCCATAGACAGAACCCAAACCAGGACCTCTTTGGAGTCCTCAATTTCGTGAGTATAACCGAGCCTTTAAACCAAAAACTTGGGAGAATCAATGGTCTATTCTCACTGTCTCCAACTCCTCTCATTTCCTCTCAAACCCACCCTCATCAGGGGTTCTCCCCATTATGCGCCACCAAAATTGCTGGTGAGCGCTAATGTCTTCCTGATCGCTGAAGCCCAAGGTCAATCCTCGGTCCTCCTCTCCCTCAACCCACCGCCACAAGGACCACAGCTGATTACTTCCCCCTCCTGATGTCTCATCTTCATCCGGCTTCCAGGACACCAGACCCAGGTCTCCTCTCTCTCTGGCTCCTTTCCTTCTCCCCAACCTCACTGTGGGATGGCCCAGAGCTCGGTCCCTCTTGGAAATCACTATGCCCGCTGCGGTGACTTGGCAGTCTCTAAATTTGTTATCTCTAGACCAGATCTCACCCCTGAACCCTAGACTCCTCTAGCTACCTGTCCCGCCTCTGTGCCTGGATTCCACTTAGGCATTCCAAACTTTCACACGACAGCAAAGCCTAACTTTCCCCAGCCAAACCTGTTCCTCTCGATGCCCCTCCCATCTCATTTGGTGGCAACTCCATCCTTCCAAAGGCTTCCAAGGCCAGAAACCTCTAAGTCATCCTGGATCCCTTTCTCTCATACCATTCGCTCCAGCAGGAAAATTGTTGGCTGACTCCAAAACTCATCCCCGATCCAATCTCCCCTCCCTGGCTCCATGGTTCCAAGCCACCACTCCCTCTCACACCTGGGTTGCTACAGTAGCCTCCTATCTTATCCCCTATCCTTTTAGGGCAGCAGCCACAATGATCCTTTCAAAAGATCAGTTCTCACACAGCTGAAGGACATACCCAGGACTTCCCATCTTCCCCAGGCACAAAACCCCAAATCCTTACAATGGCCTCCAAGGCCTACCCTAGTGGACTCCCAGTCACCTTTCTTGCTTCTGTTCGTACATTCCCCTCCCTGCTCTGCCCAGCTTCTGAGCCTTTATACTGACTGCTCCCTGTCTGGGATGCTTCCCCCCTCAGAAATCCTCATGACTCACTCCCTCCACTCCTAACCTTTACTCAAATGTCACTGTCTTGAGAGACCCACCCCGATCTCTTCCACTGAAAAGTACACCTCCGCCCTCCACCTCTCAGTAGTCTGATGTCCCTTGTCCTGCTCTAAGGCCCCCAGAGTACTGAGTATTTTCGAACATATCACTTATAAGTCCATCTCCCCAACAGAATATAAGCTCCACGACTGCCAAGAATATTTGTCTAGTTTATCTACTGACGTATCTTTGGTGCCAAAGAGTCCCGGGCAAATAGTTTCCCAATAGTATGTTGAATATGTGGAATTAGCTTCTCTGTCTATAAAACTTAAGTGGGGAGCAGGGGGAGGCTGCACAATAGTTCATCCCAACTCAAGCCTCCGATCCCTGAACTGGCCAGATACAGCTCACAACTATTGTCCTCACTAGCAGTCAGAGCCTGGGGCACTTTGCAGGGCTACATGCCCCATCTTATCTTATGTCAAGGTCATCTATTTCTCCTATCTGAAGGAATCACCCCTATAGGAGCTAAAACTGTGCCCTGCAAAATAGCACAAATCCCAACCGTGGCTGTGCAAATGGAGCCCCGATCTCAATCAGTTGCGACAACCCCACGATTCTAACCCACATTCAGGTCTCTTTTCCAATGACCACCGTCATCTTACTCCAGGGCAAACTTGAATTCTAAGAGCTTTTTTATAAGCGGAAGGGAAGAGATGTGATGGCGTGAAATACGACGAAACCTGGTCTAGCCAACCCTTTCTGGGCTCTGACCCGGCACTGTCTCCTACTGAGCTTTAGGGAGCACTCTTTCTCGGTGGGCAGTGGGGACGAACTGGCCTGGCATCTGGAAAGTGCTCAGGGGTTTTGGAAAGGATTAACCTGGTGACTCAATCCAGAAGTTCACGGAGAACACTGCAGATGTGACCAGGCTCAACTCGGCACTCAGCACCACCAACTAGCACTCTGAGAGTGATGAAGGGGAAGGAAGGGACTAAGAACCAACCCGGGTGACCGATGGCTCTGTGCCCAACGTGACCCCTGGGATTAGCACCACCCCTCATCGCCTCATCTCAAGGATTCAGCGAATTTAAGAGGAGCTTGTTTCCAACCTGCCCTCGTAAGAAAAAGAAGGTAGGAGGGAGGGAGAAATACACCTGCAACTTAAATTAGGACAGTGGAGAAATGACTTAACCCCCTGCGGAGTCGCAAAGGTGAACCAAAAGGCTACTGTGTCCCCCTGGCGTATCTGGCGGTCGACGTTCTTTTCCCTTCCCACAAAACTAGGCTGGACGATGTGAGCTTAATTCACATCTGACCAATCCACCAGCCAGCACTTGTGTCTGCTGCCACGAATCTCCCCAAATTTAGGAGCTCCTTGTGCTTCCACATCTGGCCAGCTGTCCTGCCAACCGCCTGCCCTGAAGACCCAGGCACCCTTCCATCCTCACGGCTACTCAATTTCAGGTTCAACGACATCCCTCATGGTGGGAATAAACTAATTGGTCCGTCTGGTCTCCCAGGCCCCAGTTCAACTCAACTCGCACGTGCCGGAAGTTCTTAATTGCTGCACTGCTCTGCTCCGCGGGTGGCTCCCAGATGCCTACTAAGTCAAGGCCAAATTCCAGGGCCCCTGGTGCCACCTGATTTCTGATTTCATTTCCCTCGCTCACACCTCAGACTCTGGTCCAGGTGAACTCCCACTGCCACTGCTGGTACTCTGGGATTTGCCACATAAGCTCCGTCTGCTCTCCTGGCAGGTCACGGTCTCTCTGGTTACCACCGGGCTGCTGTCTCCGCGACCCCAAACCAGGGGAGGTACTCAAAGGCGCTAGGCTGCCTGTCTTCAGGTCCTCTGCAGAGGCTAGTCCTTTTCCCTGCAATGCTCCCCTGACCCCCAATTCCCCAACTCCCCTAAAAGGCTCATTTCCCTTCCTATCAGTTCTCCTTTGTGGGAAAGCAACTATGGTAAGTACCGCTCAATGTTTCTCTCCCCAACTAAGCTGCAGAATTCATGGGGATGGGGCCATTTTCTGAATTTGCTGACCACTGCTACCCCAGGGCCCAGCACAGCACTCAAACGAAAGCCCGAATCAATCTCCTTAAATAAGCGAAGACTTCCGCCTAAGACTATTCACTCGCACGTCATTTATAGTCATCTAAAATGGAGAAAACCATCAGATGTCTAAAGCAGGAGAAAGGTTATGTTATGGCACATGTAACGGAATGCCAATGTTGGAAAACTGTACTTTCAAAGGATCACATGGGGAAATGCTCAGACTAGCGCCGAAAGGGCAGGAAACAAAGCGGTGCCTAAATATAGCACGCTCTAAACCGTGCAGAATTGCACGTGTGACCAGGAGGGATACCATCAGGGGTAGCGTGTATTCTCTGAAAAAAACCGTCCGTACCTCTTTTGCACATTTATTGATCAATGGATGAGGAAAAGGGATTTCTAAAAACCTTGAGACGCCGCTCAAATGCAACGTCCACTCGGAAAACCTCGCTAGACTTTCGGGCTCTTTCTTCCTCCACCCCACAGATCTCCTCCTCGTGACCTGTGGGGGGTGGGGGCAGGGGGGTCTCTGATCACAAGCACTTTGTGGTCTTTCACCCTACAATCTGCCCCCCCCCCCCCAACTCCACGGGGCTCCCTCAAGGGCCCAGGATGAAGGATCCAGTCCAGGAAGTGTGCATGCAGAGCAAAAAGAGTACACTCACCTAGTTTCAAAACACTCAAGATGCTTTGCCCTGAATTTTAAGCAGCACATGTGACCTGGTCCATTCTGGTTTCAAGTTCAAAGGCATCAGGCCGGTCCTGTGGGTTAGCAGCTAACATATCTTTCAAGAGCTGCTTGATCCCCTCAGACATGGAAGTCCTGCGTTTCTGGGGGATGTGCAACTCCATCTTTGGGTTTTCTAGCAGCGCCTCGCCAACAGGGACGATTTCGGTCCCCTGTTTGATATAGGTCCCCAGGAGCTCCTTCTTGGTCTCAGAGTCAATAAAAGTGATTCTTTCTATCATTGCCCAGATGATAATGCCCAGGGCAAAGATGTCGGCCTTGGCTGTGTAGTGTCCCTCCCAGACTTCGGGGGCCATGTAGAAGTCGGAGCCGCAGGCTGAGGACAGCCAGTATTTATTCACATTCACATTTTTGTGGTCTTGATGGCCCTCTTTTCCTCGGGGGGCTAACCCAGCACAGACCTTGCTTAGTCCAAAGTCTGCCACCTTGAGGATGGGGGTGCCAGACCGCTCCGTGATGAGGATGTTGTCTGGCTTTAGGTCCCTGTGCACGATGTGGTTTTTGTGCAGGAAGGCAATGGCGCTCGTGAGCTGTAGCATGAAGCTTTTGTTGGTAGCTGGGTCCGGCCTCCGGGACAGGACGTACTGATTCAGGTCTCCACCTTCACAGAACTCCATGACAAACCAGAGATAGCAGGGCTCCTCAGCATAACCCAGGATCCTTTCTCCTAAATCAAAGAAGACCGGAAAGAATTTGAGTGCCATGGACACATTCGCGTCACCGGTAAGGCGACAGGCACGCGGCTCAGGAAGGGAAGAGTGACACGGGTGACAACGCTCCGGTCCAAGAGGACCCGCCAAACTGGCACTGAGCCAACACCGCACAAGCAGGCCCATCTCTAAGCACGCAGGAGGAAATCAGGGTCAACAAGGTAGGAGCGGCACGGGCTGCAGGGGCGGGTGTTAGACACCCGGCTCTGGAATCACCCGGCGCCTGGGTACCAAGGGGCTTACTGCTGGCTGGTTGGATGAATAACCAGGAGGCAACTGCCCTCGGTCCACTTGTCCAAGTTTGCTTCCGCTGCTTCACTTGTAAACGGCCACATGTAATCACTCGCAGAATACCTATACCGGCACCTGCCATTCAATTCGGTATTTACCACCGCCCAGGAGGTGGGAGGAAACAGCCCCATCTTACGAGATGAATAATCTGAGGCTCACAGAGACTTAAGAGTCCAGGGACTCAAATGCGTGACTAGGAAGCCATGGTATCTCATTACTGTGCCTCCAGACAGCAGCACGCCCCCACAGCTTGCGGGGCTGCGGGCCAGACAAGGGCAAGTGTGCACGGAGGCCATCAACGGTCTGTTCATCCCCTCCAAGCGAAGGACCTTTCCCCCCACCCCGCTCTCCTATAACCGGCGAGGCTCTTGTCAATGCACTTAGAATGGCACCACAATTTTATTTCAGAGGCATACTCCAACCAGAGTTTCCTGCTCACCCACATCTGCCCAGCACAAGCTAGTTATATAACAGGCCCCTGTCTCCATAAAGTTTAGCTTCAGGGACGTAACAGGTATCTAGAACGGCAAGTATCTTAAGCACCTGCATTGAAGTCAACTTTTACGAACAGGGAAGGGTGGGTGGGAGTTGCCAGACCTGGGAGTCAGGAGGGAGGCGGAAGACTGGAGTTACACCTAAAGGACAGGCAGATCAGTGGGGATAAGAGAATTCTAGGCTGCGAGACGGGATGGATAATGGAACACAGGAACAAACCGTAAACAGGAAGTCTGGAGGAACAGTGGGGTCCAAAGTAGACGAAGGAGTTAGAATCAAACTGTGTCGGCCGGAAACTCCGGCTCTGCCTTTCCAGAAGTCTTTCCTTTGGACCCAAAGAAACTCCAGGAAAGCTGGTGGTTGGCATCTACCGACAAATCCCAATGTTCTTTATAAAGCAATTAATGGCCCATGGAGTCCTTTGGTGGAAGTTACTTGAGGACTGGAACTGCCCCCAGAGTCTAAAGAGGCAGATGGCTTATGTTGCTGATGAAAAGGCTGGGCCCACGGGGGGTGGGCATATGGGTCATTCATGATTGAGCCAATGCCCGAAGACAGTCCTCAGATCCCTACCAGTGTCCCCACTCCCCCGGAAAGCAAGAGTCACACCTCTTCACGCAGCCTCCACCAAGGCAGAGTCCCCCAGAAGCCGCCACTCTGGGCGCTCTAGGGGGAGGCAAGACCGATAGATGAACAAGGCAAAAGCTCTAGGTTTTTGACCAAGATCGGTCAGACCACACTTCCCCTGTAATTATATAATTTGTTTAGATTACTCACAATCAAAGCAATACAGGTAGAACCAGTTTAGGGCAGATGGGTGTTGTTGTTATTATTATTTTTTTTAATTAGCTTGTTCCCACCTCCTCATCCTCTTTCTAGGTCACTGGCTCTGATGGGCTGAGGTTCTTTATCTGAAAACACTGCAAGATGATGCAGTGATCTGAAGCCCAAATCAATCCAGACTCCAGAGTAAAGACTCATAAAAAGGAGGGCAAGAGAGGTTTACTGGTGGTACAGCCAGAAAGGAAGCGATTAAAAAGCCATCAAATTCCCTCGGCAAGGGCGACCATCAGAAAACAGTGAAACTTTTTCACTGAAAGTGGGGAAATAGAGGGTGGGGAATGGTGATTACTTTATATACAAAGTTGGTAACCACGGCAACTAAAGGCAAAAGAAAACAAGTCAGCAAAACAGTCTACACTGTAGGTCCAGGTTGGAAGAACGGCGGTGGGGGGGGGGGGGGGGGGGAGGGTACCTAAGTGCCCTAAGCAGGGGATGGGGGGGAGGGGAGGGGGGTAGACGGGCCCCAGGACTGAAGAGCTAGCACTGGGGGAATGATCGAAGCCCAGAAGGTGCTACAGGGGGGGCTGCTGGATGAGAGGTCAGGACGAAGCAGTCTCAGAATCAGACACAGACAGCATCAGCGAGCATGACAGAATGGAAAACTGGGGAAGGCGGCTACTTGTCCCAGACGCAAGAAGCCATTTCCCTGCACAGGCACGGGGCCGTGGGCTCCTTTCGTAAGAAAACCACAGCATGTATTTTCACGCAGGAATCCCCAGCTGCCTACTCATAAACATAAGAGAGGCATGTGAGAATTCCAGTCCTTTCCTCCGGGAAGACTGCCTACCTGAGCCCCTACCTACCTTACAGCAAGAGGGAGGAGGGAGGGGACAGGGCACTTGATGCATTTTAGTGGAGATGCAAGGCCGGGCAAAGAAATGGGAAGGGTTAGGAGGGGAGACTTAGAAGATGAGGAGTCTGGTTTAGACACCAGCTCTGCCCACTGGTTAACTAGGTGGTTCATTAGTTCAATGGAAAACAAGGAGGGCCGGAGATACCATGGAAAGATGGCTAGAACCGTGGGCAAAGGTTGGGAGAGATGGCCGAACCCCTCTGAGCCTCTGCCTCGTCTGCCAAACGAGAGGGACACCTACAGCACATATTCCTGGGAGTTAAGTCTCAGGCAAAAAATACACTTCGCAGAGCCTAAGATACTTTGGGGAAAGGACATCCTAACCGTCAGTAACATCCCTCCTGGGCCTCAGCCAAGTCCGAGGAAGCCACCGATTCCAATAACCCCGGTGCTGTAGGCCAGAGTGAAGCTCCCACATGTTAGGACCCTGGAATCAGAAAATGAAAAGTAGAAGATTCTATTGTGTTGCTCAGGTTCTTACGAGCCAAACCCATGTTCTAGCCAGACCAGATGGTTTTGAGGTGCTCTCTCCCTATAAGACCTCCCCTCTTCCCAGATCTCTGCAGGTGCATCTGAATGCGTACCTTTCTTTGGGTCCTGCCTGAATGCCAACCGACTGGATGCCTGCCTGATCCCCCAGTAACTTCCTTCTTCCCACCGGCCACCGCCCTAGCCTTGTAATTTACCAGCCCTAGCCTTGTAATTTACCAAGGTGACTGCACACCGGGAAGGAAAAAGGCTCAAACCTCCAGGGATTACCAAGCACGGATTCCCGGAGACACATTGCTGGGGTCCACCAGTCAGCAGGGGGCTCATGAAGGTCAGGTGATCCAAGGGAGCTTCGGCGCCCGTCCATCTCCCGGAGGGCCCAGCGGTCACCAAGCCACCCCATGCTTACCCCCAATTTCAAGATGTGTAAGTGGAATACACATGCGCCGTCTAGTAGAAACCCCACATGAAGCTTACAGCTCTTTGAATGGATAGAAACAAAAGTAAATTTTGTAATTCCTTTGGTGCAGCCTGACAGTTCTGTAAGGTGAGGAGTTAAAAATTTAGCTACCCCAAGGAGGGAGAAAAGACTGGTACCTGGAACTGTTCAGGATTTGGGAGAGGCCGCTGGCCTCTGGGTCCCAGGCACCATTTAAACGTCAACGTGGGAGCAGTCTCATCTCTCCGGACACTGTCTTATAAGGTGGGGAAACTAAGAGGAAGGTTAAGTAACTTGCCCAAGATCCCCGAAATGACTGGTTGGGTAAGATGTGAACCTCCATTGCCAACTCCTTCCACCACCCAAGGCTGTCGCCTGGGTCCCAAGAAATGCAGCTTGATTAAAGCGAGACAGGCCCACTTTCAGGATAGTTTGGTTACCCTCCCCTCAAGGCCAACAGCCAGGAGACCACCACATAAACTCTACGTCAAAACGTATGCTAAGCCACAGCTCACAGGAAGACAGAGAAAATGGGAGGGGAAAAAAAAGTCAAGCAGGTGTCTCCTATCTCATTACTCAGGGGAATAGGCACTGTTGGCATCTCCCAACAAAAATGGGGCCTGCTTTGTTCAGAGACTTGAGGCCAGTAGGCTCAGCATAAGGGTAAGTCAGCGTGAGCTTTGGGACAGCAGCAACCTCCTAGAAAGGGATACAAAATCCCCAGGGATTTAGAAGCCTCTACCCAAAGCTACCTCCAGAAGTTGGATCTCCTTGCCCTAGTCCATTCCATTTAAACATTTCCTGGGCACACACTGCTGGTCAGACACCGGCCCCGAGATAACCAGTGGTCTCTGCCCTCGCAAGGGATTCTCGTGTTTTGATGTAGAATGACCAACCGCAGCTAAGAGAGCAAGGAATAGGCCAAGGAAGCGAAGCGGGAAGGGTGGTTAGGAGAGAAGAAAGACAGGCTGCAATCACTCAAGAGCAACCCCTGAGCTGGGTCTCCAAGGATGCAGAACGAACACACCGCACAGGGCGGGTGTGAGCTTGCAGCAAGGGACCCAAGGAATCTGGGGGTCAACGCAGAAAACGGAGGAGGAGGTGGGCAGCAATGAGGCTGGGAAGGATGCCTGAGTTGGGTCCAAAGAACCGGTGTCTGGCCAACTGAAGGATTTGAACTTCGGCTCTAAGAAACAGGCAATAAAGGGGCGCCTGGGTGGCTCAGTCGGTTGGGCGACCGACTTCAGCTCAGGTCATGCTCTCACAGTCCGTGAGTTCGAGCCCCGCGTCGGGCTCTGTGCTGACAGCTCAGAGCCTGGAGCCTGCTTCGGATTCTGTGTCTCCCTCTCTCTCTGCCCCTCCCCTGCTCATGCTCTGTCTCAAAAATAAATAAAAACATTAAAAAAAAAAAAAAAAGAAATGGGCCATAAAAGTTGTTGGCAGATTTTAGAAGGATATACTACTTCCTGAATCTTAAGTCACTGATTTGGAGACATACCGTTTACGTTAAGACGTACGGGCTGCGGACAACCCTACCACACGCGACTGTTGAAGCTGGGTTCTGACCGCCAAGATGGCAGGGGAGGGGAGAGAAGGGCACGGAGGGGGAGAGGGGGAGGTCTCGGGAGGTTTAGAATCAACAGAACTTAGGAACATCACCCGTCCTCCGTGATGGAAAGGAAGAACTGAGAGAGAGCTCTGGCCAACCTTCTTCTTACTCCGAACCCCTATCTACTTAGACCATAACTGTATCCCCATTTCCGGGTGAGGACGCTAAGGCTCACGATTACATTACTTGCCTGTGGTCTCACAGCTAGTAAGAGGCAGGGCCCAGTCTCTATAGCCTGGATTCCTTTTTAAGTTTAGTTTTGAGGGAGAGAGAAAGAGTACGCGTGGGGGAGGGGCAGAGAAAGAGAAAGAGAAAGAGAAAAAGAGAAAGAGAAAGAGAGAGAAAGAGAGAGAGAAAGAGAGAGAGAAAGAGAGAGAGAGAGAGAGAAAGAGAGAGAGAAAGAGAGAGAGAGAAAGAGAGAGAGGGAGAGAGAGAGAGAGGGAGAGAGAGAGAGAGGGAGAGAGAGAGAGAGGGAGAGACAGACGGACACAGAATCCGAAGCAGGCTCCGGGGTCCGAGCTGAATGGAACCCCTGGCCGTTCTACACCCCCTGTGGCGCAAGGTCACTGTTAAGTTCAGGAACGTATGCCCCCAAGGAGTTTAACGTTCACCATGTCCCTAGTGTTGATAGACCAACCACGCAATTTTCAGCGGAGCACTAATTAGGATTTTGACAAGTCTTCAAGATGCTCCATCCATGCGACATAAAAAAAATCTCACTCTAGGAATTTATTCTAAGAATACCAAAAAGACAAAAAAAAAAAAAAAAAAATCCTATGGCCGACAGCAGCAAGAAGGGCACAGCAAGTGCCCAAAGCACCAGAACTGGTATTTGATACAACAAAGTAAAAGTGAAGGACTGGATGGGGCGCCAGGGGTGGCCCAGCCGGTTGCACGCGTCCCACTTCGGTTCAGGTCGTATCTCGCGATCCATGGTTCGAGCCCCACTTTGGGCTCTGTGCTGACAGCTCAGAGCCTGGAGCCTGCTTCGGATTCTGTGTCCCCCCCCCACCTCTCAAAAAATGAGTAAACGTTAAAAAAAAAAAAAAAAAAGTGAACGACTGGAAACAAGAGCCCAAGAAGGGTTAGTGGATAATTATGGTATTGCCGCTTGGCTGAATGCTTTCAAGGGTCGTGTTATACTTCTAATTTACTTAAATAAGTCAAAAGAGGAGGTCACATACCACGTCGGATGCCAAGTTTAATACAAAATTTTAAAAATAGAAAGTTATAATTTTTTCTAAGAAAAAGGGTTAGGAAAAAAAAAAAAATCGAGAAAGATGAACTCCCAGTCTCAATGACCTTGGGCTGTGTCAGGTTACTATAAGGAGGCTGGGTCCAGTATCAACACACAGGGTGTGTTCAAAGTACTTCACAAGATTAGTCAAATGTCATTGTGCTCTGGACAATCAACCCCTGATGGTGACTGCCAAGACAAGACACAGCATCCTACAGAGGCCAAGAACCCAAGAAGCCACAGGCCTAACAGAAAAGGACAAGGGCTGTGGAGCCAGCCAGGCCCAGGGTCGACGCCCCCACTCTTCCACTTACATGGCTACGTGACCTCTGGGCGAGTGTTGTAAGACCCTATGAGTTGGTTTCATTTCCATCAACTGGGAGACATCTACCTCCTGAGGCTATTGGAAGGCTTAACTGTGACACAGGAAGCATTCTGCATGGTACCCGGATGCCAGAACAGACAACTACTGGGCGTTAATTATATTCTTGTGTCTGGACACCACTGGTGGCCCTCTGACAGTCATAAGGCAGCGTGTCAAGGATGCGGAGATTGGAAAGAGCATCTGGATGTAAATCTACAGCTGACCCTTCGCTGATAGTACTGGACGAGTTACTTGACCTTCACAGATCCGGATTTTTCCACGTAGGAGACTGTGTGTGCCTCACACACAGTAGGTGCTCAGTAATTGGGCGCAATGAAGCCAGATGAGAACTGTGAGAGGCTTACAACAACAGCAAGGAAAGTTCCAGTAGGAAGCATGCAGAATATGCACATTAAAGACAACTAGGTAAGGGTCCAGAATTCTGGAGTCACTAAGGACTCTACCAAAGGCCAAATCGGAGTTGAAAGCGAACGGATGTTTTATAGGGGGTTGAGCAATTCTTAGGAATTTCCACTATAAAAAGCCTACCCAGTGCAACTCAATTAGCCAAAACTCTCGATTAAGCAAGGGCTGTTCCCGTCTCCCGAGGCCGACACCTACAATTCCCAGTGCACACAGAAGGCAGTCAGTAGTGAGGGAAGTCTGCGCGGTTGTCTCCGGACGTTCAAGAGCAGACCAGAAGGGAGGTAACAGGGTCCCCAGCAGCTGAGACACGGGGGAGGCCCCAGTAGAAATCAGCAGTGCCAAGTACTGATTAGTACATAATTAAAAACAAACAGTAGCCATTAGTTTCGGAGTAAAATGTGATTATGCCCATTTAACCACCAAGAAAAACAGAAGCGCACCCAGAACTTAAGCCACCTGTCCCAAGAGCGCGGCACAGCTGGTCAAGGAGAATGGAGTCGAGCCCTAACGCCCGTGCTTGGTTATTTGCTTGGCTGTTTTACACCGCGCAAGTTCACAAACTTCAGTCTCCCCACTGGTAAAACGGGTAATTACAGGACTCCTACAGTAGAGAATTCAGAGTTGCTTTCTAGGGGTCTGGCCTAAGGTTTTCCTAGGCACTCAACAGGCTGGGGCGGGGGCAGCTAAGACCCTGGCTTCCCATCCCACAGAAACTCTGGCCTCTACTCTAGTCTACCTTCTCTGTTTCCCCCGTGTCTCCCCACTCCAGAGGGAACCTCTGCCGTTTGCTAGGCTACCCATCACTCACGACCTTGAACTGCGGTCACTTGGGCCTGTGTCTTCTGCACGCCCCATGGAGGGAACTTTGCAAAGCCTCTCCCAATGCAGTGCCTGACTCACCGTCACCACTGGGCATAGACGCACAGACAAGACTTCCCAAGGACCTAGATTCCCACCCCTGTGAAGCCACCTAAAGATCTCTTAATACAGTAAACATGAAAGTTGGTGAAGCAGAACTTGTGTCTTACCAAGACGGCATAAGCCAGACCCCCAGCTTTTCCAAACTTATTTGGTTTAACAAGCCTTGGGTTCGTCCTGGAGATTATATTATATTAAAAAATATATATTTATATATTATATATATAAATATATTTATACATATAAATTTATTTATAAATATAAATTTATTTATTTACATATATAAATTATATATAAATTTATATAAATATATTTATTTACATATATATACATTATATATATAAATTTATATATGTAAATATATATATCTATATATACATCACTTGTTGCTGTTTGTCAGAAGGATCAGCATGTGCATTAGAGTGTGCCAGAATTTGAGTTTAGGTTGACAGTGAGTCTTAAGTCTTAGACTTGTCTGCCGTCTCCTAAGCGGCAGCCACCTTGAACTTAGTTTTAGGTGCATTTGGGACAGGGTCCTTTGGCAATGGAAACAGGGGATAAAAGCAAGCTGTTGATGTTTTAACTCCTGTTTTTTGTGAAAAGTACTAAAAAAGCTAAACAAGGACATCAACTCATCAGCCAAATAATTTACAGGATTGTTAATCTGGTTTAAAAAAGCCTAGAAGGCTGGTTTGAATGCTACCACTAACTCTGTAGGGGGGCAAATCCTCATTTCTAGGCTTGTTTCCGTCCACGGACTCTGGAACTTCTGTTCTCTACTTACCACAGAGACTTGTTTGGTCCATGTTCAGAGAGAAGGGAACGACATAAGACATAGAAGCTACCAAAAAAAGTTGGACAGAACCAAGAACTACAGTAAGTTTCTCTTTCGACATTGGATTTATAGGTCAAATGATTAAGACTGTAGAGATGCCTACCGTGTATTCACTAGACAGCAGATACTGAAGGGGGAAAAACCCAAACTATTCTCTATTTGGCCCAACTGTGAAATAAATCCCCTTTACCTATCTACACGGTCCTACGCATCCTTCTTTCAAGCCTACCTTCTCCGCCAACTCCTGGCTAACTCTAGATTATCATTCCTGTTAATCCTGTGCAACAGTCTGTAGAAAGCCCTCGTTAACCAATTTACCTTTTCCTCAGGTGACCCTGATTAGCACTTAAAGTCTTCTACAGGTCCTCAAACTTTCCCAATTTAGGTTGCTTTGGGGGCAAAGATTGTCCTTCCCCACCCCCCCACCCCCCACCCCCCCCCCCCCCCGCAATCCCCAAAAATGCTACTATGGGGACTAAGTAAAATTATGTAGATTTGGTTCAATTGAGGCTTTAAAATCAGATTAACACTTTTTTGGCCTATTTCAAAATTAGTCTAAATTGCAGGAGACTGGGCAAAAGGTGACCGCAGAAGAGTCTGTTTAATGACAGGGTTGAACCAGATTATCTGTAAGATTCCTTCCAGCTCGGACATTTCTGAGTGATAACAGCATACTGCAGCGCCCCAGGGCAGTTTAAGACTGCAAATTTTGGAAGCTGAAGGCAAGGAAAGCTTAACCTAGAGTAAAGTGGGCCTTTTTGTTCTTTACTTTAATACTAATAGCGGAAAACAATGCCTATTTACAGCTTGCTAAATTTACATTTGACATGTAAATGTCAATGTTAGTTTCAACAGCTAGGTTGTCTACATTTCCTTTATTGCTCTGAGCCCAGAGGGTTACCCGACCCACAGTAGAGGCTCCCACACTTTATGGAAGACTCCCTACCACTGAAAGGGACAATTAAAGTGTGTGCCCTAAAGCAAAATTAATTTCCTTTCTCTAGACCAGTTTTAATTCACACAAAGAGGTAGAAAATACCAGTTTTTCCCTCCACCTGGTGTTATGGACAACGCAGACAACAGGATGGGTTCCATGGTCAGACAAGTTTTTCAGAAACTTGAACATGAACACAGTGAATCTCAAGAGGGATGACAGAGAATTCAAAGTGTGGACTGAACTTGCTGAGGCTGCTAGTTCCTCCTGACCCGAGCACTTAGGGACATTCCCAGAGTGCACCGCAAGCTTCAGGACATAGGCACACTTATCTTACGGATAGAGGAATGCTCCCCACAGGTTTTAAACAACTTGTTGTAGGTCTCATGTAGTGAGTTCAGACAAGCCAGGACTGAAAGCGAGCCTAACGCCAAAGCCTATGGTATTAACCACCAGACTAGGCTGCGGCCGTTTACCATGGAGTTTTGACAAATCCGACATGCGAGAGAATTCGAACAGTATCTATAGGCAAGGAGAGGAAGTCAAGACTCCACACCCAGGTGGAAACTTCGAGATTGGTGTCGTTGAACGGAGGGTAGAAGGGGACCACTGGCAAAGTGTGAAATCCCACATTCCAAGGCAGTCCTGTATCATGGAAATCCAGACTATCCAGGGGAGAAGACAGCCTCAGAACGGAAGCGAAGAGGGAGCAGAACACAGGTAAACTCAAATCTCCTGGAAAGTCTTTTCAAAACAAATGTCTTTACCCTGGGGAGACAGGGTGGGCTTTTTAAGGTGGGAGGCAGGGCTGGGCATAAAAAGTGAAAACCTGTTTTGAAAAATAGGACCCCAGGTGATACAGATCATGTCCCTCAACCCACTGTCAAACAACTGAAATGGGACAGAGTTCTCTTGGGATGGGCTGTAGGAGATTAAAATCAGGCAAAAGCTTCAAATAAAATGCCCTATCCAGCCCCACCCCAAATCCTACCCATTCTTAAAGGTCACTTCCACCTTTTTCTCTGGGGAAGTGAGGGCATCATTACCCATTTCAAAGAATCTAGGCCTTGAATCAAGACACATCTGGGTTCACTGTCACTTAAGCTCTGAAAAACTGTAAAGAAACCCAACTTTCCTGTACAAGCTGATTAACCTCATCAACTTCTATTTGTTCACCTCTAATCCTTAGTTTCTTCATTTATAGAAAGAGGAAAGGGTTTACCTTTAAAATCCAAAGTCTAGGACCTAGCTAGGACTCAGATTGGTGACCTCTCCCTTGAGAAGGTCTCCTAAGACCTTTCTAGCCCAGCTGCCCTCTCCTCTCTGAAGAGATCCTTGGCTACTTGGAGTCTGAACAAACCTGAACACTCAGCATGAACTCACTCCCTAACAGCAGCTAAAACCCAAAAATTAGGATTAGCCCTCCCATGACTGCAAAGTTCCCTTGCCTCCCTGGGGCCCCATCTTCACTACGAAGAAAAATACCCCAGACAGCCAGTCTTAGGGAGTTAAGAAAAAGATTAAGTATGTAAAACAGAGGAAAGGAGGAAAAATGTGTAACAAGTTAGGTGACAGCTCTAGGCCCTCCTGGGGGGTTATTATTCTGCAGGACCCAGAGGACTTAGCCAGGGAAACCCACCAGTGTATTTGACTGTCCTGGGATGGGCTGAGGGGTCCCCAAGGAAAATGGAACACTAGAAAGTTAAGAGTTTGGGGGTGGAGCTGGAGGGTGTCAGGACATTTGGAACCAGACAGGGAGGAGGTGTGGGTGGGTCCAGTAAAGTTCTTTTTGTTTGCTTTGGGAGGGAAAGAGAAGAGGCCCTAGAGAGGGGGCTGTGAAGTTCTTGCACCAACTCTGAACCCAATCCCCTTCTGGCCCTGTGGAACTTCCAAGTGCTAGAAGTTTAATAACAGTTCGCCTTTATTGAGCACTAAGATAATAGTTAGCACTTAAGGGGCCCTTTTTACGAAAATACCAGCTCACGTGTGCACCAGGGGCTGATCCCGGGTCCTGAGAGGAGAAGCGGGCCCAAATGCCTGGGCCCTGGGAAGGAGGGTGTGTCTGGGCCCAGGGTGACAGGACCAGGACCAGGGCCTACGGGTCTAGGGGTCAGCCGGGGCCGAGCCATCCAGGGGAGCGGGTCCAGGCCCCATGGGGGCGGGACAGCCGGCGGCGCTCCTACCTTTGAGCGAGGTCTCCACCAGGCGCAGGTAAAGCTGCGAGCTCTTGTTGCCGTGGCTCATGCGCTGGGCTAGCCCGTTGCGCTGCAGGACGCACTCCTCAAACTGCACGACGTTCTGGTGGCGCCGTTTGAGGCTGGTCAGGGCCCAGAATTCGGCCAGCGCCAGCTCCACGTTCTCGGGGGCGTCGCAGCGGATCTTCTTGACCGCCACCCGGGCCCCGCTGCGCCCGGCCACTGCCTCGTAAACCACGCCGTAGCTGCCGCGCCCGATCTCTGCCAACAGGCTGTACCGCGGCCGCGCCGACCCGCCGCCGCCCTCTGGCCGCCGCCGCGCCAGGTAGGCCTCGCCCGGGGCCTCGGCTGCCACCGGATCCATGGCCTGGGCCGCTGCCGGCCTCAGCTTCGCGCTGGGCGCCCGCGGCACAGGGCTTCGCCTTTTCCGCTCGGGGCTTTGTGTACCTCTGCGGGCGCCGTCCTCCTCCCCCGTTTCCATGGCTGCGGGCGGCGGGGGGAGCAGCAACGGCGCTGCCCGGGTCCCCCCTGCCTCATCCCTCCGTCCGGCCCCGGGACGTGGAGGAGCGGGACCTTGGATTGTGACCTGCGGACGAAAGGATTGGTTAACCAACTAGGCCGAAGCAGGGAGGCTAGGAGCGCAGGCCGCAGGGCGTCCCACCTCCTCCTTCTCCTCCTCCGGCCGCCGCGGCCCCTTTAAGACGGAAGCTGCCGCTGATGACTGAACAGGGGAGGGGAGGGGAAAGCGGGAAAGACGAAACCACTAGGCTGTGGCTCAGAGGGGGAACCGGAAAGAAAAGCAAAACATCCCCGTCTTCTCAGCTAAACTGTCGCCTAAAAACAGAAAAAACAAGGACCAGAAGTCTTTACAATTTAAGAAAATTGCCTTAAGAAGCAATTCTGACTGTGGAAATCTTCTTCCCTGCCTGGTCTCCTCTGGGATACCCCTCCCCGCATCCCGCTTTAGGTTCTCCCGGGTGTAAACAGTCCATTGAATTAAGCCAGAGCTGAGCCCGGCGGACCGACCCAAGTCCCCGAGGGCGGCGGGTTGGGTTAAAAGTTCCGCGTCCCTGAGCCCGCCAAACTGGGGGCCCGATTGCCCTCCCCAAGCGCCCGAGGTGATGGGGGTGGCTCCAGCCTCGGCGCCTGTTGTGACACCGCAGACTGCGCCCTTACCTGGCCGGCGCCCCTCCACTTCCGGGCGGCCCGTTTCCCCCCTGGCGTCCCGGGCTGGGGATGGTCCGCTCCCGGCCAGGGCTGCCTCCCGTACAGAGCGGCGCCAGAGGCGGCGGCCCGGGCCGAGTGTGCTCCGAAGCCTGTTGCCGCGCGGGGGGTGGCAGCGGCGCTGGCGGGGGAGAACCGGGTGTCCGGGCTCCCGCGGCTCTCCACGTGTTCGCGCCAGCTGAGCCCTTTACATAACCTGTTTATATAAGCCGCACCTCCCGCCCGTACTCGGGCCAGTGGGGGCTCTTGGTGGCCCATCCCCCGGGAGGCCGGTCGAGTACCGCGCCGCCTGGGTCTTGCCAAGGTCGACAGAGCAGCCGCAGCCAGGCGCACCGGGCACGCCGCGCCGGGGCCCAATCACAAGCGAGAACACCCAGCCGACAAAAAATAGGCGCCAAATTCCGCGATCCGCTGCGTCCTCCTGGCCTCCGCGGCCGACTGCGCGCCGCAGCCCCCTCCCTCCTCGCCCTCGCTTGGTGAAGTGGGGCTGCGCGCAGTAGGCGCCTAATAAATACTGATTGGTTGATTGGATTGGTCGGTTTGATTGATTCATAGGTAGTGCCTGGGAACCGCCCGGCCTGGGTTGGAATCCACACCCTGCCCCCCATAGCCCCTTGAGTCTGGGTAAATCATCGGCCCGTTCCGTGCCTCAGTTTTCTGTTCTGCAAAATGGGTGATTGGACCTTACCTTGCCAGTGTTGATAGCGCCAAATGAAATATATATAATTTAAATGCATATATTAAGAGTAGCAAAATATATATAAGGTGGCTAATAGGATGCAAGGCTGAAAGTGCTAGTTTGTTCACTGCTTTGTACTCCAGTGCCTAGTAGGTGCTCGTTAGTTTTAAGCTGAACCTGTACTAATTGAACTCCTGTAATGTGCTAGGCACTGTTGTAAGTCGCTGCGGAAAGAGCAGTGAACAAGTCAATCTCTACCTTAGTTGAGGTTCTAGGCCCCTGGAGGAGACAAACGATGTGGGTGACCTTGTGCAAGTTAATTAACTTTCTTGTGTCTTTAGTTCTCATCTGTAAGATGGGAGGAACCGTAGTTGGAGGAATCACTGTAGTGATACAGTTAAAACAACAGGACAGGGCCTTACACGCAGTAAATGTTAGATATTATTAACTAAACAATAGAATAATTTTTGACATTGGTAAGTATGATGGAGAATGTGAAAGAGTGCCTTGGGTTTGGGAATAGGCCACTTCTGATAATGTGGGCATCCATCGAAAAGACTAATTGTGTGTGTGTGTGGGCGGGGGATTTCAAATTTACATGTAAATTGCAAGAATAGTAAAGAATTCTCATATACTTTTAACCAGAATAACAAATTGTTATATTTTGCTACATTTGCATTACCATATTCTCTCCTGTGTATGTGTGTATAATATGCACGTACACTTTTTTTCCCCACAAATCATTTTAGAGTGGGTTTCAGACATTATGCCTCTTTCTCCCACATACTTCTGTGTATATTTCCTAGAAACATGGACATTCTCTTGCATAATCTCTGTATAATTATCAAAATCAGGAATTTCAACAATGGTATGATTCTTTTAACACCCCTTTAATATTTAAATTTTGCCAATTGGCCCAATAATGTAGCCATTCCCCCGGATCCAGTTCAGGATCACAGGTTTCCTTTAGTTGTCCCCTCTTTTTAGTTTCCTTTAATCTGGAGAAGCAGTCAATTACTCAGCCTTTCTTTGTCTTTCATGACTTCGACATTTTTGAAGAGTACTGGGGAGTTGTTTTGTAGATATCCTTAATTTGTATTTGTCTGATATGTTCTCATGATTAGATTCAGATTATGCATTTTTGGCAGGAATGCCACTGAAAGAAAGTTGTGTCCTGAGTGTGTCACATCAGAAGGCACAGGACATTGGTTTGTCGCAATATTAGTGATATTAGTATCAACTAATATCAAAGTTCAACGTATGAATTTAGGGGGCAGACCTGAAGTCAGCCATGCTAAAAACTAGTGGTAAGGCATTTAAGGAAGAAGGAAAAAGTATAGAAACCCAAAGACAGGAAGGAACAAGCCTGATGTTCAACTTTAGCCAGTTGGTGAGTGTGTAAAGTGGTACAACCACTTTGGGGGAAAAAAAAGTTCGGCAATTTCTCAAAAGTTGAATACAGATCTACCCGATGGCCCAGCAACTTCATGCCTAGGCATTTACCCAAGATACACAAGAGTTTATGTTCACAAATGCACTTTCATAAAAATGTTTATAGTGGCTTTTGCCATAAGAGTCCCAAACTAGAAAACACTCTAATGTTCATCAGTAAGTCAATGGATGACTAGACTGTGGTCTTCCTATACCATGAAATGCTGCTGGGGGTGGGGGCGGGGCGGTGGGGAGGCCTGAAGTATTGATATAACAACATGCATGAATTAGAATAATTATGCTGAGTGAAAGATGCCAGGCACAAAAGATGTGATTCTGTATATGGTTCTTGAAAAGGCAAACTAATATACAGTGACAGCAGATTCGTAGTTGGGGTGGGGAGGGAGGTACACGAGGAAACTTTTGGGGGTGATGGATATGTTTATTATCTTGAAATTATCTTGTGGTAGAGGCAGCTGGGTGGCTCAGTTGGTTAACTTTTCCACTTCAGCTCGGGTCATGATCTCGCTGTCTGTGAGTTTGAGCCCTGCGTCAGGCTCTGGGCTGACAGCTCAGAGTCTGGAGCCTGCTTCAGATTCTGTGTCTCCCTCTCTCTCTCTCCCTGGCTCAACGCTCTGTCTCACTCTCAAAAATAAATAAGCATTAGGGGCACCTGGGTGGCTCAGTCGGTTGGGCGTCCGACTTCGGCTCAGGTCCTGATCTCACGGTTTGTGAGTTCGAGCCCCGCGTCGGGCTCTGTATTGTCAGTTCAGAGCCTGGAGCCTGCTTCGGATTCTGTGTGTCCCTCTCTCTCTCTGCCCCTCTCCCACTCACGCTCTGTCTCTATCAAAAAATGAATAAATGGGGGCGCCTGGGTGGCTCAGTCGGTTAAGCATCCGACCTCAGCTCAGGTCATGATCTCGCGGTTTGTGAGTTTGAGCCCCAACTCACTGTGATGAGAGCATTTATCTGTGCCGACAGCTCAGAGCCTGGAGCCTGCTTCAGATTCTGTGTCTCCCTGTCTCTCAGCCCCTCCCCTGCTCATGCTCTGTCTCTGTCTCTCAATAATAAATAAACGTTAAAAAAAAGTTAAGAAAATTTAAAAAATGAATAAACGTTTTAAAAAATAAACATTAAAAAATTAAAAAAAAGAAGTTATCTGGTGGTAGTTTCAGGGGAGGGATATGTTAACATCACTTCAAATTGTACACTTTGAATAAGTGTGGTTTTTTGTACATCAGTTTTACAGCTTAACCTCATTAAAGCCGTAAAAAAAAAATGAATTAAAAAGAGTACACTAGATGATTCCATTAATATACGGGCAAGCAACGCTGATCCACTGCAGCAGAAAACCTATCGGTGGTTATCCTCGGGGTGGGAGTTGGACTGCTGAGGGGCGCAAGGGAATTTTCTGGGTGATGGACTTTTATGGGATGTAAATTATATGGCAATGAAGTTGGTTTAAAAGGTGAATACACAAACCCAAATCCCGCCAGGCCATGAACACCAGTGTCCTTACTTAGCACTTCTCAGGACCAAAGGCTGTGTAGTGCTGAGGCAGGGCTGGCCCTGTTCGTGCTGTTCCTGGCCCCAGAAGCTGAACAAGGCCAATGGAGTCTTTCTTCCAGCTAGTTTCCCAACTGAGCCTTTTTATTTTTGTTTGTTTGTTTATTTGAATGTTTTATTTATTTTTGAGAGCGAAAGAGAGAGAGTACAAGCAGGGGAGGGACAGAGAAAGAGGGAGACAACCCAAGGCAGGCTCCAGGCTCTGAGCTGTCAGCACAGAGCCCGATGCGGGGCTCGAACCCGTGAACCGGGAGATCATGACCTGAGCCGAAGTCAGAGGCTCAACCGGCTGAGCTACCCAGGTGCCCCAAGCAGGTGCTATTTTCGAATGGTGGCTTGGGAAACCCTCTCTAAGGAGGTGCCCGTTGAGCAGAGACCTGATAGAATCCACCAAATGAGTATCTATTGGAAGAGCATTTGTGTCCAAGGGAAACAGCAGGTGCAAAGGAGGCCGGCGTGGCTGGAGTGCAGGGAATGGCGTGGCTGGAGTGCAGGGAACTGGAGAAGCCGGAAATGGAAAGAGAGAGATGTGGTAGGTGGGTCGTGAGGCAGGGATGCATGGGCCCTATGAGGACTTGGGATTTATTGAGACTTTGTGATATACAGAACCTCAAGGAAAGTGAGGGAGCGGGAGGGGAGAGCTGAGGCTCTCACAGATGGTTACTCTCACAGATGGTCACGGATGTCCAGGGGGAGGAGGCAGAGTGCTGATGCTCCTGCCCATCCTGCAGTATTTCAGGGGGAGGAGAATGCCCCAGGGGCCACCCTAGGGGTGACTCCCTGGGACAGTGGAGAGCTCTGGCCCTGGAGGGGAGAGTTGGGTGGAGTGGAGGGGTGTGGAAGGAATGGTGGGGAAGGGGGAGAGCTGGCTCTGTTGGGCTAGGAGGGAAGGGGGAAGAGGAGGGAGGGTAGGGCCAGGCAGCAGAGGCAGAGAACAGTGTGAAATGGTGGCTGTAGTAGGGGGAGGGGAGGATGGGAGGCATTAAAAAGAGGACAGGCTCCTACAGGGGTGCCAGAGGGGGCTTCACTTTGGAGGTGCTGACAGAGGCTTGAGGTGGGTGCTCAGAGGAGGGCTGATTCTGAGCAGGAGACCCTGGAAGACTGGGGGAGGCTTTGCAGCTGGCTTGCATTCCCCTCCCATAATGGAACTGGTTCTACTGGGCTCTAGGAGCGGTGTCTGCAAGAAAAGCTAGAGCCTGTGGCACCTACCTGCCTCAGTGGGTTAAGCCTCCGACCCTTGATCTAGGCTCAGGTCATGATCTCACAGTTCGTGAGTTCAAGCCCCACATGGGGTTCTGTGCTGACAAAAGCACGGAGCCTGTTTGGGATTCTCTCTCTCTCTCTCTCTCTCTTCTCTCTCTCTCTCTCTCTCTCTCTCTCTCTCTCTCTGCCCCTCCCTGCTTGCGCTCCATCTCAAAAGGAAAAAAGCAATGCTGAAGCCGGTTATGCTGCCCAGCTATGTGGGAGGGACGCTTTGTCCCCATTTTATGGATGGGAAGATTGGGCCCTGGAAGCTGTTCCATCACAAACGGGTGCAATAGTTGGGATCCGAACCCCAGTGGCCTTGGGTTTGGGTATCCGAACTCGTAACCATTGTCCTGGTGCTCTCGAGCGTGAGTGCTCGTCGGCATCCCTTGGAGGCGGAGGGCTGGTCAAAAAACCAGATTGCTGGGCCCCAGCCCCAGAGTGGTGGCTCATCAGTAAGTCTTGGGTAGGGCTTGGTAATTTGTATCTCTAGCTAGGTCCCAGGTGATGCTGTTCCTGTTGCTGGTCCAGGGACCACACGTGAAGAACCGCATTACATTACGCTGCCCCCAATCTGAGCACAAAGCTGAGACAATTATAAAGGATTGGAGTTCTGGCAAAGAAGTTGGAGATGGATTGGAGCTATTATAGAGAAAACTAAGCAAATAAGACACACAGTGATTATTAAAGCCAAGAAAACAAAAGCGATTCATAAGAAAAACGTTGTAATTATCATAAGCATCAACACTTAGCTGGAGATAATATTACATTGTCATTATAATGTGAAAACAGCACATTGATTTAACCAAAAATTATGACGTAATTATTTGGGGAAAATTGGAGAGGGTGTGTGTGTGTGTGAGTGTGTGTGTGTGTGTGTGTGTGTGTGTGTAGAGAAAGAGAGAGTGAGAGAGAGCGAGAGAGAGGAAAACGCAATTCTTTTTCTCCATAGCTGCAGATCAATACAAAAAGCCTAAAATGAAAAGATCTTGGAAGTGACCCCATAATCAGGTTTGAAGAGATAACTACAGAATGAGTTATTGCTTCATGGCTGTGACTGGGGGTAGCACAGGAGGTTCTTCTTATAAGCCTTGTAGTAGGGTCCAGTTTGCAGTAGCAACTAACTCTTCAACATTATATATATTTACTGCTTGGATTAAAATGAAATTAAAAATAAACATGGGCATGGGATTTAGCTACCACTGAAGCAGCCTGTCAGCTTGGTGGCGCTGTTCAGCTTCTGGCTCTGACATCCACCTGTCGTCCTGGTATTACCTAAAAGCATCAGAAGAGCTACAAGTAAGTTAGGTACTCAAATCACACCCTGGGGACGCTGCACTGGAGACATCGCATCTCCAGTACGACTCGCCAAAGAGGGTCCGAGTCACGGAAAATAAAGATGGAAGCAGTTAGAGGCACCTGTTTCCCAAACTTAATGGATTGTTGTAATTTCGAATGGTCTTCCTATTGGCTGCAGAAGAGGCTCAGAAATTCCAGCCTTTTCTCTTCTCCCATCTGAGAATAGCGTAAACATTCTTTGTCAGGCTGTGTGTCCGCAGAACACTGGTTGCTAGGTTCTTAGGAGTTGTTTATGATTTTTGGAAAGATGAGGGAATATAACGCAGAAGTAACAGGGCGAAGTCCCTGATTCTGGTTAACTACTGGGACGGTCCAAATAAATGGTTGGGGGAACCCGGTTAAAACATCCACAGGCACAAGGCAACAAAGTACACTCGTTGATCAAGGTGTAAATGATACAGCCTTTGGGGGAGGCAATTTGATAACTCATTGTTTATTAATATAGTTAAAAATTCATACACTTGGATCCAGCGATCCCATTTCTGGAACTTATCCTATAGAAATACCCAAGGATAAAGCAATATATAGGCAATGGGGATTTTTATTGTGGTTGTTTGTAATGGTAAAATATTAGAAATACTCAGGTGGCAGAGACAGGAGATTACTTATATACACATTTGAATATAATGTAGGCATCAGAAAGAAGGAATTGGCTCCCGTATGTACTACCACAGAACAAGTGTTTGCAACATATTGTTACATTAAAAAAAGCAAATGTAAACTAGGATCTATAGTGTGACTTCAAATTTTGTTTAAATATATGTACGTACATAATCGCTAACCTTCACTGAGTTGTTTCTCTGTATTTGTTGCTATCCTAAGTGCTCTATTTAGACTTATAGCCTATTAAGCCTATAGGGTAAGTTTCATTATCTTCATTTTCCATAGAACATGAGGCACGGGGAGGTTATGTGACTTTCTCAAGACCATGCCACTAAAAAGGTGGAGCTTGATTTTTAAAAAAAATTTTTTTAAATGTTTATTTATTTTTTTTTTTTGAGAGAGAGAGAGAGAGAGAGAGAGTGCAGAGGAGGGGCAGAGAGAGAGAGGGAGACACAGACTCCGAAGCAGTCTCCAGTCTCCGAGCCGTCAGCATAGAGCCCGACGCGGGGCTGGAACTCACAAGCTGTGAGATCATGACCTGAGCTGTAGTCAGACGCTTAACTGACTGAGCCCCCCAGGTGCCCCAAGGTAAAGCCTGATTTTAAACCCCAGCATATCTGATTCCAAAGCTCGTGGTCTTAAACCAGTACATGATATAGCCTTGGTAGTTACATGTTAGATTATGCATACATAAAGGAAACATTTTGATAAAGAACACTCTAGATGCCGAGAAGCATTCTCTCCAGGTGGTCCTACTACTGTCAACATTTTTGTGTGATTTGTGTGACTTTAATGTATGCCTTTTTGGGATTAATTTTTAAGTACTTTTTTATAGATGTGAAAAAAAACAATACAATTCAGTGAAAAATAATGTGCAGTAACGTAGACTGCACTTGCTCATTCTCACTTGCTCAATGAATACTGATTAAGCACCTACTGTTTGTCATTTGGGGACTGAGATGAATAAAATTCAGTTCCTGTTGTGAAGAACTCACTGTAGGGACGTAAAGAAATATCCAGTCTAGGCTTTTTTTTTTTTTCTTCTTTAATGGAGGTGTAACTGACACATAACATATTAGTTTCAGGGGTAAAACATAAGGATTCACTATTTGCGTGTATTATGAAATGATCACCTCAGTAAGTCTAGTTAATATCTATCAGCACACATGGTTACACAATTATTTTTCTTGTGATGAGAACTTCTTAAAAGTTTTTTTAAACATTTATTTATTTTTGAGACAGAGAGAGAGAGAGAGAGAGAGATCATGAACAGGGGAGGGTCAGAGAAAGAGGGAGACACAGAATCTGAAACAGGCTCCAGGCTCTGAGCTGTCAGCACAGAGCCCGACACGGGGCTCGAACTCACAGACCGAGAGATCATGACCTGAGCCGAAGTCGGCCGCTTAACCGACTGAGCCACCCAGGCGCCCCATGAGAACTTTTTTTAAATAACTGTTTTGTTTTTTATTTTATTTTTTTTTCAACGTTTATTTATTTTTGGGACAGAGAGAGACAGAGCATGAATGGGGGAGGGGCAGAGAGAGAGGGAGACACAGAATCGGAAACAGGCTCCAGGCTCTGAGCCATCAGCCCAGAGCCCGACGCGGGGCTGGAACTCAGGGACCGCGAGATCGTGACCTGGCTGAAGTCCGACGCTTAACCGACTGCGCCACCCAGGCGCCCCTAAATAACTGTTTTAAGTTTACTTGTTTATTTTGAGAGAGAGAGAGAGAGAGAGAGAGAGAGAGAGAGAGAGAGAGAGATGCAGGGGGGAGAGAGAGAATCCCAAGCAGTCTCTGCACTGTCAGTGAGGAGGAGGAACCCCACTCAGGGCTGGAACTCACGAACCACGAGATCAAATCAAGAGTTGATCGCTCAGCTGAAATCAAGAGTGGGTCACTTAACCGACAGAGCCACGTAGGCGCCCCTGTGATGAGAACTTTGAAGATCTCCTTTCTTACCGACTTTCAAATATGCAACAGACTATCATTAACTATAGTCACCATCCTGTATATTACATTCCCATGTTATTTTCTAACTTCAAATTGTACCTTTGACCCCCTTTACCCGTTTCCCCCACCCCCTGCTTCTGAAAGTGACCACTAATTTGTCCTCTGTATCTGAGAGCTTGGGTTGTTGGAATATTTTTTTGTTTTTGTTTTTGTTTTGTTTTGTTTCTTTTCGTAGGGTCTGCGTATAAGTGAGATTATACAGTATTTGTCTTAGTCTGGCCTCTTTCACTTCCCATAACGCCCTCAAAGTCCATCCCCGTTGTCACAAATGGCAAGATCTTCTTTTTTACGACTAAGTGATATTCCTATACATGTATCACATTCTCTTTATCAGTTTATCCACTGACGGACGCTTAGGTTGTTTCTATCTTGTGGCTGTTGTAAATAATGGTGCCATGAACCTAGGGGTGCACGTATCTTTTCCGGTTAGTGTTTCCATTTTCTTCAGATCAACACACAGAAATGGAACTGCTGGATCCTATGGTAGGTCTATATTGAATTTTTTGAGGAATCTTTGTCCTGTTTTCCAGAGTGGTTCCACCCATTCCGGTCTACAGCTCTGCCTGTGCGTGAGTTGGGAATCCTGATGAGCAAGACGGGTTCCCTGTTGATGATGAAATCTCGCTGCATTGTGAAGAAAGCTGCCATGTTCATCAATAGAGTTCTCCGTTGCTGAACGTCATGGTAACAACTAACATTTAAGAAACACTTACCAGGTACTGGTTCAAACACTTCTTACATATACCGATTGGTTGAAGTTCTAACCACGGGAGATACTCTTATGATCTCTAGTTTACGGATGAGGCACAGAGAGGTTAGGCAACTTGCCCAAGATCACACAGCTAGGAAGTAGCTTGGGGAATTTCAGTCCAGGTGAGTGCTTTGAGGAGCACCGCCAAAGATCCCAGCTGGTGGTGGAACATTCAGAATAAAAATAGTATTAACAACCGTAATATTTCTTGTTGCAGATCACGCAGAGCTATGTTGAGTTTTAAGTGCTTGCACATTCTTACCTCAGTATTTGGTAGTTGTAAATATAAGGCGACCCTCCCATTTTTCACAACGAGAAGATTGCAAAAAAAGAAAGTATTTGGGGGGTCAACTTGAATATACAAATTCCTTTTTTTTAAGTTTATTTATTTATTTCGAGAGAGAGCAAGTGTGCACGTGGGCATGAGTGGGGGAGGGGCAGAAAGGGAGGGAGAGAGACAATTCCAAGCAGGCTCTGTGCTGACAGATGTGTTCCTAACACAGGGCTTGATCCCACGAACTGTGAGCTCATGACCTGAGCTGAAATCAGGAGCCGGACGCTAAATAACCCCACTGAACCACCCGGGTGCTCCTTGAATACATAAATTCTTAAGGCCGTAGATGAAATAATCAAATGTCCATGTGCGATATTTAATTTATTATTTTAGGTATGCACGTACTTTCAAGTTTATTAATATATTATTTAAATAATATTTAAATATATATTAAGAAATAATATGTTAACTGAGACGTACTGGGTTTTTTTCCACTCTCACATTTTACACAATGATTTTTTTTTTAATATAATTTACTCTCAAGTTGGCTAACATACAGTGTATACAGTGTGCTCTTGATTTGGGGGCTAGATTCCCCCCAAAGTGAATCATTCATCACTTACATGCAACACCCAGTGCTCATCCCAACAAGTGCCCTCCTCAATGCCCATCATCCATTTTCCCCTCTCCCCTATGCCCCCATCAACCCTCAGTTTGTTCTCTGTATTTAAGAGTATCTTATGGCTTGCCTCCCTCTCTCTCCGTTTGTAATTATTTTTTCCCCTTCCCTTCCCCCATGGTCTTCTGTTAGGTTTCTCAAGTTGCACATATGAGTGAAAACATATGATGTCTATCTTTCTCTGCCCGGTTTCTTTCACTCAGCATGATACCCTCCAGTTCCATGCACACTGCTGCAAATGGCCAGATTTCATTCTTTCTCATTGCCAACTAGTATTCTGTTGTATATATAAACCACAACTTCTTTATCCATTCGTCAGTTGATGGACATTTAGGCTCTTTCCATAATTTGGTTATTGTTGAAAGCGCTGCTATAAACGCTGGGGTACATGTGCCCCTATGCATCAGCACTCCTATATCCCATGGGCAAATTCCTAGTAGTGCTATTGCTGGGTCATAGGGTCGTTCTATTTTTCATTTTTTGAGGAACCTCCATACTGTTTTCCAGAATGGCTGCACCAGTTTGCATTCCCACCAACAGTGCAGGAGGGTTCCCGTTTCTCCACATCCTCACCAGCATCTGTTGTTTCCTGAGTTGTTAATTTTAGCCATTCTGACAGGTGTGAGGTGGTATCTCAGTGTGTTTTGATTTGTATTTCCCTGATGAGGAGTGACGTTGAGCATCTTTTCGTGTATCTGTTGGCCACCTGGATGTCTTCTTTGGAGAAGTGTCTCTTCATGTCTTCTGGCCATTTCTTCACTGGATTATTTGTTTTTCGGGTGTTGAGTTTGGTAAATTCTTTATTGATTTTGGATACTAATCCTTTATCTGATATGTCATTTGCAAATATCTTCTCCCATTCCGTCGGTTGCCTTTTAGTTTTGTTGATTGTTTCCTTTGCAGTGTAGAAGCTTTTTATCTTGATGAGGTCCCAATAGTTCATTTTTGCTTTTAATTCCCTTGCCTTTGGAGACGTGTTGAGCAAGAAATTGCTGGGGCTGAGGTCAAAGAGGTTGTTTCCTGTTTTCTCCTCTTGGGTTTTGATGGTTTCCTGTCTCACATTTAGGTCTTCCAACCATTTTGAGGTTATTTTTGTGTATGGTGTAAGAAAGTGGTCTAGTTTCATTCTGCATGTTGCTGTCCAGTTCTCCCAGCACCATTTGCTAAAGAGACTTTTTTCCATTGGATCCTCTTCCCTGCTTTGTCAAAGATTAGTTGGCCATACATTTGTGGGTCCAATTCTGGGGTCTCCATTCTATTCCATCAGTCTATGTGTCTGTTTTTGTGCCAGTACCACACCCCGCCTTGATGATTACAGCTACGAAATGATTTTATTCCATCTCTTTCTGTGCGTCTTATATTTCAGGATCTTTATTATTGCTGGGGATGGTTTCTGAATCGCCTGGATTGCTTCCTGGATCGCATAAATTTCCCTCCTATTTAAATTGTCTGTGATGCAGCACTTTTTGAGCCTTTATTGATTCTCTTGCTGAAAGATTTTAATCTCGAAGTCCTGATTCACTTAATCTTAGGACACTATTGTTTTTCTGTTTGTTCTATTGGTTTCTGTTTGCAATCACAGCATCTTAACGTTTAATTTATTGCTTTCAAAGTCATTTTATAAGGCTTGCTTCATTATAGGGGGTATGAGGCCAACCGCAGTATAATGTATCAAAAATTGTTTTTAATTTTTTTTAATGTTTATTCATTTTTGAGAGACAGAGCGTGAGTGAGGGGAGGGGCAGAGAGAGAAGGAGACACAGAATCCAAAGCAGGCTCTAGGCTCTGAGCTGTCAGCACAGAGCGCGATGCTGGGCTTGAACCCACAGACTGTGAGATCATGACCTGAGCCAAAGTCACTTAACAGACTGAGGCACCCATGCGCCCCTGTTTGCTTTGTTTTTTTTTTTTTAAAACTTCTTTCATCAGGTGACTTCTATAAATGGGTCTTCCTGGAAGAATACTTTGTTGTTTAAAAGCAAGTAATTGAGAGTCTAGGGAACATGGAACATTCTATGAGCCTTCATAAGATCCTAAATAGAAGACAACTCTCACTTTATGCTGTGGGGTGATTTTTTAGGGAGGAACACCCTGCCTCATCTCTAAGTATACACCACGTGTTAACCTCATCTATTAAATGTGGTGAACGTGTCTGCTCAAATCTGTGATGCCACTGTCCTCACGTAGCCCATGTGCAAACTGGGAGTCAGAAGGTAAGGTGACTTACCCAAGGTGCCTAGCAGACGGCAAAGCCAGGACACCACGCAAATCCAAGTCGGTCTGGTCCTCTCGCCCCCACCTCTGCCATTAAAGCCCTGGGAAAGTTCCTACGCCAACTTCCTAATGTAGATTGCTGGCCCTGGTAAGTCTGTGGGGCTGTGTTGACAGAATGCTAACACTGATTAATTTATTATTCTTTTATTGCCTTCTGCTGGTATGGCTGTGGCAGTATTTCATAAAGGGAATGGCAGAGCAATTTGCAACTATAAAACCCAGATGCTTAATTTTAATTTCGGGGTATCTGTTTCAAATCCATTGCAGAACAAGCCAGGCTATTTACACTACAAATAAATGCTCCAGCATCTATGTCTCAAGACCCCCGGAAGCTGCCCTTAGGTCCTGAAGTGGTGTATTTTACTTACATTTGTTTTGCTCTTGAAAAGCAGCCCTTTCAGGTGTGAAGCGGGAAGCCACGGATGCCTTCCTTGGCAAGATCCCCGACAGACGTGTGCTGGAACTGGTTCCTCCAGGCCCATTAGAGCTGATCGTGTGCGTGTGTGTCTTCCCAGCTCTGGTCGGTGCTGTCCCATTGGCAGCTTGAAATTAGCCACGGTGGGAGAAGTTACCCCATGGGAACTGGCAAACCCTACAGATCAAGGCTCCTTCCGCCACCTCCCCACCCCCATCCTTCCCCCAAATGAGTGAACGTCCTTGTGCCTTGGAAATAGTAAGAGTACTTCCCTTCTAGGTTATTCAGTTCGATAAAGTATGTAAAGCATATGGCATTGTTTGTATGTTTATTTATTTAAATAAATAATGCATACTGAGGGTTGAAAAAAAAAAACAGACAAAAAAATGTTGCAGTGAAAAGTAAGTTTCTTTCTCACCCTTGACCTCCGTTCCGATTCCTGTCTTGAATAGGCAAGCTGTTTCTCCAAATCCTTCCAGAGATAGGTAAGCATATATATATATGTATATGTGTGTGTGTATATAGATGTGCTCTTTTCTTCTTTACACGTGTATATTTTTTAAATGCAGGATATCATGGCAGTATTTTGCCTCTTCCTGTATCTGTGTGTGTGTGTGTGTGTGTGTGTGTGTCCGTGTATCTCCCTTTCTCTCATATATATATATATATATATATATATATTACATATAGCCTCTTCCTGTATCTGTGTGTGTGTGTATCTCCCTTTCTCTCATATATATATTACATATAGCCTCTTCCTGTATCTGTGTGTGTGTGTGCATGTGTGTATCTCCCTTTCTCTCATATACATATATGGGTGTATATATATGGGTATATATATATATATTACATGTAGCCTCTTCCTGTATCTGTGTGTGTGTGTGTGTGTATCTCCCTTTCTCTCATATATATATATATATATATATATATATATATTACATATATATATATTACATATAGCCTCTTCCTGTATCTGTGTGTGTGTGTGTGTATCTCCCTTTCTCTCATATATATATATATATATATATATATTACATATGGCCTCTTCCTGTATCTGTGTGTGTGTGCGTGTGTATCTCCCTTTCTCTCATATATATATATATATATATATATATATATATATATATATATTACATATGGCCTCTTCCTGTATCTGTGTGTGTGTGTGTGTGCGTGTGTATCTCCCTTTCTCTCATATATATATATATATATATATGAAATATACATATATATTGAGAGATACACACACATGCCTATATATATTTATCCATGATCATCATCATCACCATCATCAATCTCTGACAGGTAAACTGGCTCGTATAGACCTAACTTATTATTTTGAAGGGCTGTCCATTATTCCATTTGTGAATGCACCATGGTTTATTTAACCAGACTTCTCTGGATGACATCTAGGTTGTTTCCCGCCTCTGGCCAGTACAAACAATGGGTGTTGAACAACCTGTCTTTTGCACATAAACGTGAGCATATCTATGGGGTTATTTGCTGGAAATGTAGCTCTCGGATCAAAGGGCTTGGGCATCTTACATTCTGGCTTGATTGTCAAGTTGCCTTTCGGGGGGCATGCCATTTTACTCTCCAAGCTACGGTGCCATGGGTCTGTGAGTCCCCACAGCCTCAGGACATTGGCCAACTTTTTGATCTGTGCCACCTGACAGTCATCGGCACCCCAGATAGGTAAATGCTCCTCATGAGTATTATTGGTGAAGAAACCCAGGGCCAGGGAGGAAAGGCACTTGCCTACCCTCACCCCTATCCAGGCTCCTGCACTCAATGCCAAGAGCGGGTCGGTCCGGGTTGGTACCGATGCCATCAGCCCTGCCAGGAAGTAGGGAGTGACCCGTGAGCACTGGCGTTCTGTGAAGTCTGCTTTGCAGGCTCTTTATCATCCCGGTTTTTCTTGAGTGAAATTTCTCAGGAACACGCAGGAACAAGAGGGTGAGAAGTCCTAGTGCTCTGGGGAGGCTCCAGTACAGCTCGTTCTCTATCCCTGGACAGAAACAGCCTTCTGAAATACAGATCTTGTCGTCTCGTTCTTCTCTTTAAAACTTTGTGCGACCCCACATTTCTCAGTTCCTGTAGCACCGGGGGAAGTGATTAGCAATGTGCATTTGTGTCCCCCCCGCCCCCCCACCTCCCCCCCGCAGATTTGCTGAATCAGACACTCTGGGGTGGGGGGGGGGGCGGCTCAGGATTTGAGCTTCAATAGGCCCTCTGGTGATGCTGATGGGTGTGCTCAAGTTTGGGCCCCACCGACTTCCAGAATGAAGTGGCCCTTCTTCACCGGAGGCCCCCAACCCAGCTCTCGTTTTTCCTGCCCGCAACTTCGAAACACACCTAGCTACTGGCTCCTCGAACCTCCCTGCACTTTCTCCCCTCTGTGCCTGGGGCAGAGACCTCCAGTTGTCCCCTGGTCTCTATAGAGCAATGGGAGGTGGCGTTTTGAAATCGCATTTCCCAGCCTCCCTTGCAACTGTGCTCTGGCCCATCGGGAGGTGAGCAGAGGTGAAGCGGGAGGTGAGCGACTTCCTACGCGTGCCCTCATTAGGAAAGAACTTGTCTTCCCTTCCGCTTCCCCTTGGAAATCCACTGGCTGGAGTTCCTGGCCCCCTGATGCTGTGGGGGTCACCATCGGGGCCCTGGACCATTTAAGCCCCGACTGTGACAAAAGAAAGAAAGAAACTTCCATTTTATTTAGCCCACTGTTCCTTGAGGTCTGTGTCAACACAACTTTCCTAACACACCACCTTTAGGTGTGCTGACCCTTCCTCTGCCTGGCAACAGCCCTCTCCTTCCTTTTAAGGCAAAAGCAAATGTACCTCCTGTCCCTGATCCTAGGAGAGAGGATTTCTGTCTCCGCTTCAGAGCCCTGTTGCCTCCTCACATGGAGCCAAGCTATCTCCCCACCAGAGCAGGACTTCCTGCTGGGGGCGGGGCATGAGCCTGGTCATGGCGGAAGAGCCCACAGGCCTGGCTCAGTGTCTGACACAGAGTGGATTCTAACAAACCTTTCTCAGTGGCGACTCGAAGTCCGCTTCTGCGTCTTTCTAGGCTCCCTGCTCTATGCTCTGGTGAATTCTTGGGATGAGAAATGAGAACCAATTTGTAACCTGGAGCGGTGGTTAGAACGGGTGGCTGTGGACCAAGTGGACAGACTGGTCACCAGTGGGTGCTCCGAGGATGACCTAGGGACTGAGGGGTAGGAGGATAATAGAGCGGGAGAAGAGAATTCGTTATGTCTCGGCACAACCCACAAAGCCCCCATCTCCCCAGGTTTACTCGGGGTGGTGTGGCAAGGCTTCAAGGTCAAGACTTGTGAGAAGTTGTGACACAGCGAGACCTTTTTCCAAAGGCCACTCAGTCCTTGCAAACCCATGTTTCATGCCCCAGGAGGCTCCTGGTTTCTCAGAACAATGTTTGTTCTTTGGGACCGAGCTCTGCCAGAACAGTCTGACCTTTATTCTGACTCAGAACTGAAAAGTCTAAAGCACATATTGTCAGGCAGATTGGTGATCTCGCTCATTCTCTCTTGCTCTCTCTCTCTCTCTCTCTCTCTCTCTCTCTCTCCAAGGGCTGACAAGCTGTTAATATTCCAGTGGTTCATCAAATATTTATTGGGTATCATCTTTTTGCCAGGCACGGTATAAGGTGCTTGGAATACAAAGACGACAGAGGTAGTCTCCCTGTCCACTCACTAAGCACCGGTGTGGATGTGGCAAAGAATGATCGCGATAATACAAGAATTTCCAAAGTGTGGCGCCAGGATACCTGGGGGGCCCCTGAGACCCTTTAAGGGGGTCCATGAGGCCCAAACTATTTTCATCGTAACACTAAGATGCCGTATGTCCTTTTTCACTTGCAATTTTTCACATGGGTAAGGTGGACTTTTCCAAGGGCTGCATGAAGTGTGTTATCACAACATATTTTAATGCAGAAGCAGACAGGAGACTCAGTTGTCTGTGAAGCAGACATTAAAGAGAATTTGTAAATTTGCAAAACAAGGTCACTCTTCTCGCTATGTTTCGAAAACTATGCTTGTGTTGCGTGAAAAGTGGTTTGTCTACATTAACACGAGATGGGCTTATTACTGTTTTGAAGATAAGTGAGGGGCGCCTGGGTGGCTCAGTCGGTTAAGCGTCTGACTTTGGCTCAGGTCATGATCTCATGGTTCGTGGGTTTGAGCCCCGCGTCGGGCTCTGTGCTGATCGCTCAGAGCCTGGAGCCCGCTTCTGATTCTGCGTCTCCCTCGCTGTCTGCCCTCCCCGGCTCGTGCTCTGTTTCTCTCTCGAAAATAAATAAACATTAACAAATTAAAAAAAAAAAACCAAGAAAAATCTCCATTTTAGTGTCTAATATAGTAAACGCCAGTTAACATGGCTCACGTCAACAAAATCCCTTTGCGGACCATATATGTTTTTAAACTTTCACTTTGAGACCATGGGAGGTTCACGTGGGGTTGTGAGAAAGTACAGAGAGAGCCTGGGTGCTCTTCGCCCAGTTTCTCCCAATGGTTAACATCCTGTGTAAGATCGGCAGTGATACAATCCAGCTTCCTGACCCGGATTGCATCAGTTTTACGAGTGTGTGCGCTTAAATCGACGCCACTTTATCCCATGCAGAGATTTGTGTGACCCAAACCACAGTCAGGATGTGGAACAATTCCGTCACAGGCGTCTCCCCTACTTGGACCCACAGCCCCCTCCTTCCCCCTCCCCTCCCTGACCCCTGTCTCCCTCTCTGTAATCTTGTTATTTCAAGGATGTTCTGTAAGTGGAATATATATTGTGTAACCTTTTGAGATTGGCGTTTTCGCTCAGCATAAGTCCCCTGAGATCCAGCTGAGGGGTTGTGAATATCAATGGTGCCCCCTTGTACTGTGGCTGGGTGCTCGATGCCGTGGATACATGATGGTTTTGCCTCGTTCCCCTTCTGGAAGGACATTTGGATGGTTTCTGACTTCTGGCTGTTGCAGATAAAGTTGCCATGAACATTCATGTACAGGTTTTTGAGTGAACAGAAGCTTTTACTTCTCTGGGGTAAATGCCCCCCAATACAATTGCTGGGTAGTTTCGTTTTGTACGAAGTCACCATACTTTTTTTTTTTTTTTTTGCTGAGTGGCTGTACCGTTTGACATTCCTACCAGCAATTTATGAGGGATCTGGTTTCTCCCCATCTCCACCAGCATTTGGTGTTATCACTGTGCTTTGTCTTGGCCATTGTGATAGTTGCGTAGTGATAATCTCATTGCGATCTGAATTGGCATTTCCTGATGGCTAATGATGTTGAAAATATTTTTATGTGCTTACTTGCCATCTGTATATCCTTTTCAGTGCAGTGTCTGTTCATGTTTGCTGCCCATTTTCTGATCAGATTGTTTGTGCTCACTCTTGGGTGCGGAGAGTTCTTTATGTACGTGGTTTGCACATATTTTCTCCCCGTGCTTTTGTCCTCTTTATGGGGCCTTTCACGGAGCAGAAGGTTTTCATTTTGCATGGTCCGATGTATTATTATTATCATTTTGATGACTCATGCTTTTTCTAAGAACTTTTCACCCAGCCCTAGGTCACAAAGATTTTTGTAAGTTTTTTTTTTTTCCGAAAAGGTGTGTTTTTTTCCCTAAAAGTGTTACATTTTACATCTAATCCTTTTTTTGATGAAAAATTTTTGTGCAAACTGTGGGGTTTAGTTCGAGATTCATTTGCCTCTGAATCAATGAATTCTAAGGGATCCTGGGACCAAAGATTTCAGAACTTCGATAATAAGGCATAGGAGGTACTCAAAATAGGTATGTGCGAAATGCTACAGGAAGGTTAACTTTGAGCAAGGCAGTTAGTCTTTTTTTTCCTTTTTTTTTCTTGTAGTGATTATGTTTATTTTTGAGAGAGAGAGAGAAGGAATGAAAGTGTGAGCAGGAGGGGGGTAATACAGAGAGAGAGGCAGGTAGAGAGAGAGGAGAGGACCAAAGCTGGGTCCACACTAACCGCAGAGAGCCGGATGCCGGGCTCGAACTCACGAACCACGACATCGTGTCCTGAGCCGAAGTTGGATGCTTAGCCCACTGAGCCACCCAGGTGCCCCAGCGAGGCAGTTCTTAAAGACTTCCCAGAGGAGGTGAAATTTGGTTCTGCTTTGGAGGGTGAATGGGATTTTACCAAGCAGAGGAGAAACCTTGTTTTCACTTCTGTCTTCCATAGCCAGCAATATTCTCGGTGTTGAGGAAAACAGAGAGAAGGGCCAATGGAGTCAGACAGACCTTGGTTGAAATCCTTCTTAGTCAGCTAAGTTACTTACTTTTTCTAAGCCTCAGTTTTCTTATCTGTAAAATGGGGTGAATAATCCTTTCTTTTCAAGGAGACTGTAAGGATTAAATAAGTATGGAAACTGGATGGGGCGCCTGGGTGGCTCAGTCGGTTGAGCGTCCGACTTCGGCTCAGGTCACGATCTCGCGGTCCGGGAGTTCGAGCCCCGCGTCGGGCTCTGGGCTGATGGCTCAGAGCCTGGAGCCTGCTTCCGACCCTGTGTCTCCCTCTCTCTCTGCCCCTCCCGCGTTCATGCTCTGTCTCTCTCTGTCTCAAAAATAAATAAAAAACGTTAAAAAAAATAAAAAAAAAAGTATGGAAACTGGAAAGCAGGGTATGTGACACATGGGAGGCACTCAGTGAATTACTTTCTCTCCCTAGTTCATGATTTCCTTTACATTTTATCCGTGTTACGAAGTTAGACCCTTCCTTTGATGTTCAGCCTATACTTGATTTCTCTTTTATTCTTTAATTCCCTTTTTACTTATTGTTATTGTTAGTTTTTGAGAGGGAGCGTGAGCACAAGTGGGGGAAGACGCAGAGAGAGAGGGAGAGGGAATCTTAAACAGACTCCATGCCTGACACAGAGCCCCACACGGGACTGGAACCCCCAAGCCGTGAGATCATGACCTGAGCCGAAATCAAGAGTCAGGCACTTAACCGACTGAGCCACCCAGGCGCCCCAGCCTGTCTTGCTTTCATTCTTTCCCGCTCCCCTCCCCCCATATTGCTGAAGTGAGTGGTTCTCAAACTTTATGTGTCAGCTGTCACAAAGCTGATAGGCAATATTTAGTCATGGAGGGCCTCAAAACACACATTGCAGAACTTCTGAGTCAGTAGTTCTGGGGTAGGACCTGGGAATGTGCATTTCTGGCAAGCTTCCAGGTAACGCCAGGGCTGCTGGCCTGGGGACCACACTTTGAGGACCACTGCCGTGGGTATTCCCAGTAACTGTCTCCATCGATTGTGTAGACGGAATCAAAATATCCACGTGCAGCAGGTAAATAGGGTTTCAAGGAGGTGGCTTGTTGTGTTTGGCTTTCAGAATCCATAGAAAACTCAGCGGGGAGACTTCGGGTTTGAAGATGGCTCAGTTTTGTTTTGCTTTTCGTGGCAGTGAAAACCACATGACAGTGCATGCACCGTCTGTTTACCATTTGCGAGTGTGCAGGTCAGTAGCGTTAAGTATATTCAAGGGTGGCCGGGTTTTCTTTCTCTCTTGTTCTCCGCCCATCAGCTCCACTTCAGACGATAAGAAGAATAAGCAAACACCCTCTACATCTTTGATGAGATCAGGAGACACCTCTAAGCGTGAAACACAATAGGAAGACAGTAACCGGGCTGGTGGAGGGCAAAAGATTTGGCAGAGTGGAGGAGGGTCAACCATCCTGCCGAAGGAGGAACACATGTAAAGGAACAGCCGATTCACCCCAGAATCCTGGAAAGCTCTAGAATTGCCAGAGAAGCAAGTCCTGCAGGAAGCGGAGGGAAATTGGGTTGCCAAAAGCGAAGAGGACGGACTGAAATTCTTTGTCGTGGGGCACTTGGAACCCATGTCGTCAGGTGCTTCTCTCCTCGGAGGATACCAGGGGTTTAGTCTCTGGAGGACTTTAACCAGAGAGGTTCCAGATTTCGGGACCACAGTCCCAGCATATGGGAAGAGAGGGGGGTGCTGAATTTAGACACAGGGGTAGCCTAAAAAAGGGCTTCAGAATATTTTTGTTGAGGCTCATTAAGCAACACCCCCTGCGGCTCCCTTGCCCCAAGCAGTGGCTTGGAGCTTCCTTTTGTGAAGAAACCCAACTGTCCCAAAGAAAAGACCTGCAATCATGACATTTGGGCCTCCTCGCCAAGTCTGGCTGGGCACTCGTTTGCCCTACAGCGAAACACATCAGTTGTCAAACCGCCTCCAAGCTCAGGAAGCTTTCAGTCGGCTTTTCCTTGCCTCCCTTTGAAATAAAGATTATGAGTCACTAAGTGTCCGCTGGACGAGAGAGAGGAAAGAAAACGATGTTGCAGAGGCAGGGGGTTGCTGGCCTTCTCTGGGGGCTGTTTGGGTAACTGCTACAGACCGGGGTTGACCTAAGGAACGGATCCTGAACCTGGGATCCCTGCTGCCGCTGGGTGCCAGTTTCTGCGTCCGTGTATATTTGAGCTCACAACGGGGCTGGAACGCATCAGGTTCTCCAGGGTGGGGAGTCTGAGGTGCAAGAAGAGATGAGACGCTTACCGACTGGATTTCTAAGCTCTCACCCTGGGCTTGTTTCCTAAGTGTATTCATTTTGCCTTCTCACACCTCCAGGCTCTGCATACACAGACACTTTGGGGAGCATCTGTTCCTTGTCAATAGGGTTAATTCCCGCCCCTCCTTCCAGACTCATCTGAAATACTGGGTTTCCAGGAAATCTTCCCTGACCCCCAACCTCCTGTCTGGGTTGGGTGACCCCCTTGGTGCTTCCCTGGGCCTCTGTACGCCTTCCTCACCTCCTTTAGAGGAATACATCTGCTGCCTCTGGATGCAGAAGCCCAGGCTGGCTGGAGAACCGAGTAATAATATCCCAGCAGCACCCACTTGCCCAGTCTCAGGATAAAGTGCTTGTTAATTGGGCAGGGAGCTGGGCTGGGCAGGTGCTTGGGAGTAAATCAGCTCTGGCCTTTGAATTATACTTCAAAGGTATAGCAGAAGGCAGAGTGAGCTGACTGGAAAAAGAAAAAGGGGAAGACAGGGCAATCCCTAAAACTCTTTTTGCCTCTGTCCTTCGGTTACCTACTAGGGCTGGGTTTACTGAGGCTCTTCTGAATCCTGTGAACTTGAACCTGAACTTGGTAAAGGGCAGGCGAGGTCAGGGCAACACCTGACCCCTCTGGTTCAGCACCAGATACTAATATCTACCAGGAGAAGAGTGCGAGGTGTCTGAGTTGGTCCAGCCCTAATCCACATGATGTGTTGAATAGAATTATTATCTGGGAGCCACCCCGCATCTGAACCCCTGTGCTATAGTTGTTCACATAACCCCTCGTGTTATGTGTCTTGAAGGGAGGCAGACTTCCTTTCTGTTACAGGGTTTTTAAACTGTAACCTTTCTCTTTCTGTTCTTTGTTAGAATGTCCATGTCTCTGCTTATATCGCCCATCTGTTCTTGCATGATGTTTACTTTTTCCATGAGCGCCTTTAGTATATTAATCATGTTTTATTTTACTTATTTTTTAATCACAGTTATTTTAAATTCCCAGTCTGATCACTTCAACATCCTGCTATCTCTGAGTCTGGTTCTCATGTTTTCTCTGTCTCTTTGAACTGTGTTTTTGCCTTTTAGTATGCCTTGTGATGTGTTTGTTTGTTTGTTTGTTTTGAAAGCCCTACTGGATAAAAGAAACCCGGGTAAATAGACCTTTAGTGATGTGGTGATAAAGCGTAGGGAGGGCCAGCATGCTATTGTCCCGTGATGAGGTCTCAGTCTTGTAAATGAGTCTATGTCTCTGGACTGTGGACTTGACAAGCATTTCTCAGTTTTTCCCTCCCAGAGAGGGGACACGATGGCTAGACAGTTGCTGGAGCTGGATATTTCCTTCCCCTGGGTCAGTTAGGCTCTGATAAAACCCAGTAGATAAAGCTCTGGAAGAAATAGTTTCTCCTGAGGGCAGGCATTGGGAGGAAGAACAGAGTGCTTTGGAGTATTCCCTACTTGCCCTGGCAGAGGCTTGACGGGATTTTCCTTCCATAGTCACTGAAATTCCAATATTCACCCTGAGAACCCGGTCAAGCTGCTGGAGGAAAAACTTGGAAAAAGTCTTGGGGCTCCCCGTGACTGGGCGCCCCTGGAGGTTTTATCTCTCAGTCTTATTCACACCCGCTGCAAGTTGTCGATTATCGCTCAGGTTTTCCTGCCCTGGCACTGGTTCCCGTAGAAGTTTCTGCTTCGGCAAGTTGTGATTCTCTGGATCTGCCTGTCTGTGCGATTCGGGGGCAGGAGTGTGCCCTGGGACCTCATGTCTCTTACAGATTTAAGAAGAATTGTTGATTTTTCGGTTTGTTTAGCTTTGTCCTTGCTGTCTGGACAGAGTGACGACTTCCAAGTGTCTTGGGTGCTGGACCGGAAACGGGAAGTCGGGGATTTTTTTTCCATTGTAGTAAAATATACATAACATAAAATTTATAGTTTTTTTGTTTTTTTTTTTAATTTTTTTTCAACGTTTTTTATTTATTTTTGGGACAGAGAGAGACAGAGCATGAACGGGGGAGGGGCAGAGAAAGAGGGAGACACAGAATCGGAAACAGGCTCCAGGCTCTGAGCCATCAGCCCAGAGCCTGACGCGGGGCTTGAACTCACGGACCGCGAGATCGTGACCTGGCTGAAGTCGGATGCTTAACTGACTGCGCCACCCAGGCGCCCCTAAAATTTATTGTTTTAACCATCCTATAGTGTCCAAGTCAGAGGCATTAGGTACATGCACATTGTTGTACAACCATCACCAACCATCCCGTCTCCAGAACTTTCTTATCATCCCAACTGAAACCCATTAAACAGTAACGCCCTGTAGTGTAAGTGCGAACTTTTATGCTGTGGTTGATGTTATCATTATTATCATGCAGTGAAGGGCTGCAATTGTGTGGGTAGGTCGGGCATCATTCTCCAGAACATGTTTCGGGTGGGGCATCGTGATTTGCTTGATTTTTTTATTTTGAGAGAGAGAGAGAGCGAGTGACGGAGTGGCAGAGAGAGAGGGAGAGAGGGAAGGGGAGAGAGAGGGAGAGACCGAGAATCCCAAGCAGGCTCCGCACTGTCAGCTCAGACCCGGGTGCAGGGCGTGAACCCATGAACTGTGAGATCATGACCTGAGCCGAAGTCGGATGCTTAACCGACTGAGCCACTCGGGCGCCCCTCGATTGGCTTTTAAGAAGCCGGCTGATGGGCTCAGTGTGCCTGGTTTAGGAAGGAAGCGTCACCAGCGGGGACAGAGTGTGCTGTGGCTGCTCCTTCCAGTCAGAGCAAAGCAAGCCCTGGAAGTCCGTCCTAAATGAAAACACTCATCAGGGTAAATGTCCTGGCTCCACACTGACTTCCTGTCACCGGTTTTGTTTCACTGTTTCATCTGCCCGGGAGCGGAGCCTTGAAACTCCCAGAGAGATGAATGGGGGAGATTCCACGTGCTCATCTCATTTCCAAATGTAATTGGTACCTGAATGACGAAGCTCTCCGCTTCCAAAGGCTGTGTTAACAAAGCCACCCGTTCTCCTCTCCGGCGAGGTGGGCCAGTGATGCATGTTCATTGTTCCAGCGACGGAGTCGGTGCAACCTTTCTTGGAGGGCGATTTGGCGGCGTGTATCAAAAATTTTACATGTGCAGCACCTTCGGCCCAGCAATTTCATTTCAAGGATTTAATTGATCTCCAAGAGGTAATTGGACGAGTGGGTAAGGAGGTTTGTACAAAGACGCTTTCATGCAGCTTTGTTTACAGTTGTGAAAAACGGGAAACATTCTAAATGTGCGACAAGAGAGGACAGTTCCCGTCAATTATGGCACCCACAATGGCATGTTTACTGTGGGACTGTTGCCAAAGATGGGGTCAGCTGTAAGGAGGAGCGTCCACAGTATTCAGGCGTGTCCTGTGGAATGTTCTCCCGCTAGAATGACTGTGATTGATAGCATAGATGGGTCTGTCGGTAACAATGCTTTTGGGGGGCAAATATTTATATAGGAGAACATTTATATTTGATTTTTTTTAATGTTTATTTATTACTGAGAGACAGAGAGACACAGAGCGTGAGCAGGGGAGGGGAGGAGAGATGGAGAGACACAGAATCCGAAGCAGGCTCTAGGCTCCGAGCTGTCGGCATGGAGCCCGACGCGGGGCTCGAACTCACAAACCGCGAGATCATGACCTGAGCCTAAGTTGGACGCCTAACCGACTGAGCCACTCAGGCACCCCAGGAAAACATTTATATTTAGATCCTAAAATTCATTAGGACATTTGAAACAAAATTATTTGGGAGAAAAAAGTTTCATATGTAATATTCCAAATAAAACAGATAGATGAGATACTCACGTACAAGTGTTGAAAACTCAACCAAGCGACCCAGACTGTCCAGCTCCTAACAGGATGGTTTAAAAAAACATCTATATGTATATGTATATATATGCATATGTGTATATGTGTATGCAGAAAACACATACATGCATGCATACATTTTACAGAGTTTTTACCTGGGTAAAATTTCAGGAAATTGGTTGAGGGTTTTGAATTAATGTGTGTTTAATTTTTCCTATTTAATATAATGGGATTGGGTTCCCTTTTGGTATTTTTGTTAAGGCCATCTGTGTTTTAGGACCTGGTTAGTGAAGTGAAGTGGGATATGCCAGGACTGGGTAGGGGACCCTGCTGCCTGATGGCCAATTCCAACCTCCATGGGCTCCCTGGTCCCCCGTTCCTGTTCTACCTGTTCTGCCCCCAGGGCTTGGGATCTGCTGACCTGCTGATCCTTGCAGGGGCTCCTGACCCTGATTGACTACATCTGGCACAGCCCTTGGACCCCTCGCTGCTGAAGCTGAGCTCAGCCAACCCCCCTTCAAGCATCTCCCCACTTTGCCCCCCCCAGCTACTCCCAAACCTGGGGAGAGTAGCTACTTTTCAGGTTCCAGGCTGGAGCCTCTCAACTGCCTCGCCAGCTTCCAGTCCTCACTTCTGGCAGTGGATCTTCCTCAGCAACCAGAATGGGGGCCTGGGAGCAAACCAGCAACAAATGCACAACTGTAATAAAAGTCAAAACCAAAAGCCAACTAAGTTGAAAAGCAGGTTATAAAGAACGGTTGCGCTCGTCAGGAAGAAGCTTTTGGCTGTATGTGACTCAAAAGGTGCTGGAAAACTTGAAGGGAGTCTTATTATCTCACTCAAGAAGTTCAGATTTGGCAACACGATGACATCTTCAAGGACGCAAGCTCTTTCTTTCCCTGTTTCCACTTTGCCACCTCCAGGCCGTTGGCTCATCCTCTGAGTCTACTCCCCGTCCTGGTCCCCGGGTGACTACCGTCGTGCCAGGAATGGCAATGTATAGAGGCAGAGAAGACCTTAGGATGCCTTTCTCTGAGACTAAGGAAACTTTCCCAGAACATCCATCAGTTTCCCCTCATTGGTCGTGGCGAGAACTGGGCCATGTGCCTCATTCTTAAGCCAATCAATGCCCGCGGGGGAATGGGCATATCACCAAGAGTTGAGACCAGCAGATCTCAACCCAAAGCGAACTATTAGCAATCCCTGCGAGGTCTGGGTGCCCGAGTCCACAGCAAACCCAGTCTGCGGTATCTCTCCGGGGGTGGGACCCAGGCTGCACACGTATCTTTTAATCCCCTAAGTATTTATGGTGGGCGGCAGGGATCAGAACCATTCTTTCGCGCTAATAATTCATCTCCTGGGACCAGGGAAGGGGCTATTTTCCCTGAAGCACTTGGCCACTGGACACCTGAAGAATAATCAGGCCTGTTGCGGAGAAAATGATGGAAAGCGTTTGCTGCGTTGATGGACGATAGTGTTTGACAAATACGGGGGGCTCCTGTTTCTTTAGGTTCAAAAAAATCATATAAATTTGTAAAATGACATATACGTGAAAAAAAAAAAAAAAGTCTGGAAGAGCATGGACCAAACTCGTACTAGTGATTATCACGGTGTGGGGTCGGGGAGAATTAATTACAGCTGTTTTTCACTTACTCGTTGAACTTTTACAACGAACTAATCCCTTACACAGACTACCAATGAGGATATATACGTCTTGGGGGGAAACGATTAAAAGAAGACGAAACACGAAGTTGTAAGGGCTGAAATGCTGCTTTATCCCTGTGAGGTAACTTCTGTGGGGCGGGGAAGTTCCCTGTTCAAGAATCGATTGCTATGAGCTTAGAACTTGTCACTAACCCACTGAGGGTTCCTCTTTTTCTTCCCATGTGACCAGGAGGAAGGGAAACTCTGATCAGGACAGTCCCCTTGCCAGTGATTGGGTGAAGCCAGGGCATGTGATCCAATAGTGACCAATAAGATGTGAGGAGGCACCTGCTGAGGGCCTGATGCGTGTTTCTGGGAAATGTTTCTTTACTTTCCAAAGAGACCAAAAAAAAGAGGGTCTCCTCTTCCCTCAGCCATATTCTTGACTCTGTGTGATGCCTTGCCATTGGAGCCACAATCTTGTGATTGATCATATGGGGACAAAGTCCACGCCCAGAGGATGGCAGAGTGAAAACCCCTGGTAGCGTGTTTTTAAACCGGAAGTGTAATTCCCATACAATACAGTGCATAAGCCTTAAGCGTACAGCTTGGCAAATTTTTATGTACGTATACAAGTAACCACCACTGGATCAAGATGCAGAACATTTCCAGCACTCCGGAGGGTTCTGTCATGCTCCTTGCTGGGCAATATCCAACACCCACTGTTCTGATTCCTAGCTCCATAAATTATTCAATCATTTTAACTGAAGTTCATATAAATGGATTCACACAGTACATACTATTTTGTGTTTGGCTTCTTTTGCCCAGCATGTTTTCTTTGACATCCATTTGTGTTTTTATGTACATCCGTAGTTTATCTTTAGAAAAAAAAATCACTGTCTAGTGTTCCAATGGTACCATAGTTTTGTTTATCCATTTCCTGCGGATGGACATTTTAGCTATTTCTAGTTTTTGGCTATTAATGGGGAAAAAAGGTGCGGTAAACATTCTCTGTGCCCATCTTTGGTGGATGGGTGTCCCCATTTCTCTTGTGTGTATACCTAGGAGTGAAACCGCTAAGTGATAAGATAAATAACACTTTATTTAGTTAGTAGATACTGACAGTTTCCAAAGAGGTTTAACCAACCTATACTCCCACCAGAAGTGTGTGAGATTCTCAGTTGTTCTAGAAGCTCCTCAACACTTGATGTTGCCAGTGGGGGGAGCAGTGGTATCTTAGCGTTTTAGTTTGCATTTCTTTGATGAGCTTTTCAAGTGCCTTTTGGTCATTTCCCCTTCTAAGAGGTGCCCGTTCAAGTCTCTTTCCCTTCCTAAAAGTGAGTTGTTTTGTCTTTTACTTATTGACTTGTAGGTGTTTATTTTTGTTTTGGGTGGAAGTTCTTTGTCAGATACGTGAAATGCAAATCTCTTCTCCCGGTCTGTAGACTGCCTCTTCCCTTCCTTTATAATGTCTTTTGATGAATGTACATTCTTACATTTAATGAAGTCCAAATCAGGATAGTGTTTTTTTGTGTGTGCGTATGCTCAGTTTCAGAGATATTTGTTTACCCTTAGTTCATGAAAGTATTTTTTTTAATTTTTTTTTAATGTTTATTTTATTTTTGAGACAGGGAGAGACAGCATGAACAGGGGAGGGTCAGAGAAAGAGGGAGACACAGAATCTGAAATAGGCTCCAGGCTCTGAGCTGTCAGCACAGAGCCTGACGCGGGGCTCGAACTCGCGGACCACGAGATCATGACCTGAGCCGAAGTCGGACGCTTAACCGACTGAGCCACCCAGGCGTCCCATGAAAGTATTTTTTAATAGTTTCTATTTTTAATATTTTCCGTGAGAAGGCTGATTCTTTTTAACTTTTACATTTAGGTCTATGATCCACATCACATTCCTTGTTATATATATGGTGTGAGGTAAAGATTCATTTTTCCCCCCATACAGATTATTTTCCATATGGATGTCCGACTTCAATCAAATCAAATGAACATACATGTTTGGTTCCATTTTTGGACTCTCTATTCTGTTCCAGTGGTCTATTTGTTTATCCTTGTGCCAGTACCACACTGACTTAATTACTATGGCTTGATGTTTTTTAAAACTAATTTATCATTTTTTAATGTTTATTTTTGGTGGAGATACCGTGCGCACGCGTGTGTGCGAGCAGGGGGTGGGGGTGGGGCAGAGAGAGAGGGAGACAGAGGATTCAAAGCAGGCTCTGCACTGACAGCAAAGAGCCCAACGTGGGGCTCAAACTCACGAGCTGCGGGATCATGACCTGAGCCAAAGCTGGACGCTTAACTGACTGAACCATCCAGGCGCCCCTACTATAACTTGATGTTAAGTATTGATATCTGGTAGTGTATGTTTTTCTTCAAGATAGTCTAAGCTGCTCCTTTTTGTTTTCATATAAATTGTAGAATTAGCTTGATGATTTCCGCACATAAACTTCGTGGGAATTTGATTATGATTGTATTAACTCTATAAATCAATTTAAGCAGGATTGACTTAACAATATTCAGTCTTCCAATCCATGGTTTAGTTCTCTATTGAGATCTTGTGGATGACTTTGTTGAACATCTGATTTTATTTAATCAACCCCGGAGTTACCTTGCCTTGGTCTTCTTGTTGTTATATAACAAGATTATATAAATGTATTATACAAATATTTTCCTTGCTGCTTAAGTAATTTTTTCCCCCCTGGCTATTTGCAGCCCAAAACATCTCAACTAATATAACTAATATAAACTTGTCCTGTAGTGTGATGGATTAAGCAGAAGGCTTGACTCAGTGCTATTCCCTGTGTGGCCATGAGTAAGTCACCTAACCTTTGGTGGCCAGTCTCCTTATCCATGGAAGCTCACGAGGCTGGAAATTTCTTCTCTGTTTCACAAACTGGCCAACACGGACTCATCTTTCTTTGTTTCAGTTTAAGTATCATTTTCTTTGGGAAGGCTTCTCTGATTCTTCCATTTAAAACCGAGATGTTTTGGGGGCACCTGGGTGGCTCAGTCAGTTAAGCATCCGACTTCGGCTCAGGTCATGATCTCGCGGTGGACAAGTTCGAGCCCTGCGGTGGACAAGTTCGAGCCCTGCGTCGGGCTCTGTGCTGACAGCTTGGAGCCTGGAGCCTGCTTTGGATTCTGTGTCTCCCTCTCTCTCCGCCCCTTCCCCCCTCAAAAAAAAAACATTAAAAAAAATTTAAACCTAGAGATTTTGGGGGCGCCTGGGTGGCTCAGAACTCACTCAGGAGTTCAAGCCCCACTTTGGGCTCTGTGCTGACAGCTCAGAGCCTGGATTCTGCCTGGGATTCTGTGTCTCCCTCTCTCTGTGCCTCTCACCTGCTCATGCTCTGTCTCTCTCTCTCTCTCTCTCTCTCTCTCTCTCTCTCTCTCTCAAAAATAAATAAACATTGAAAAAAAATTTTTAAACCTAGATATTCTTTTCCTATTTACACCTTTCAAAGCAGTCGGGACACTGTAATGTCATTGTTTGCATGTATATCTCCATCAGTGCCTTACTGAATCAGTCAGAGGCTTGGTAGGGAACAGAGGGCGCACTTAAAGGGCTTAACTGAGGAGAGATGAATAAAGAGATGATTACAGAGGACTGGAGGGATTAAGGAAACCCATAAGGGATGATGAAGCGTCCCAGGGATTAGCCACAGAGGCAAGCCATTATCTCTGAAGAATGGAGACAAAGGAAAGGTTGCTGGAACCCAGTGGGATCTGTAGCTATGGAAGAGGAGCTGCCCAACAGATATTCTGGGCTATAAGGGAACAAAGCCATCATGAGAACCATGGGTAGATGGGGAGGGGAGAGTAAATACCCCCTCCCTTCTCCCCTCACCCTCTGACTTCAGCTCCCATTGGCCCTTCCATTGGATCAACCAACCAGAACAGAGGGCAAAGGAATCCAGGTGATACAGTGTGTAGAGGGCACCCTCTTGGGGCACAAAGCAGAGAAGCAAAAGGCAGAAAACGGATACGGGAGAAGAAACAGGTAATGTTCCGTATGCTCACCTTCAGCATAAACCTCTTGAGATTGGACACCAGTCTTTGAAAAATATGTTGTCATAGTGTTTTACACACCTGTCATGAAAATCCAAACATCAGAGGAAATTTTTTAAAGTGCCCTATTAGCTCCGAAATAACCATAGCCAACAACTTGTGACATAATATTTCAGGTCTCACCCCCATGCACATTGAGTATGTGGGTCTGCGGAAGACTGTGTTTCCAAAAATGACCACATCAATATTTCTGGCCCCATATGCTCTTGCAGACCCTGCCACTCCCTATCGCTAGGTGGATCTATCTCCCTTCCCCTAGAATCTGGAGAGGGCTCTGTGATTACCTTGACAGAGAGAATATGGCAGAAGTAATGCTACGTGACTTCCAAGGCTAGGTTATAAAAGGCAATATGGCTTTACCTGGAGATCTCTGTTTCCTGGGATGCTCACTCTGGGAACCCAGCCATCACATTATGCAGAAAAGCCGTGGTCACATGAAGAGGCCTCGTGCAAGTGTCGTGGCTCATTGCCCAGCTGAGGTCCCAGCTGATAGTCAGCATTAATTGCCAGATAAGTGAAAGAATGCGCTTCCAGACGATCCCACCTTCCAGCCGACACTGCATGAAGCAGAGGGACGCATCTCTCCCAAGCCCTGCCCAAACTGAAGAATCGTAAGCAAGATAAAAGAAGTTTTTAAGCCACTGGGAGTTTGAGTAACTTGTTAAGTAGTCGTACTAGCTAGAACAGAGGTCACGTTAGGGGGTTAAACTCTCAGGCTCTGGAATCAGGCTTCGTGAGTTCTTTTCTGCCACTTTTTCCCTGCGTAGTATCGGGCAGGTTGTTCAAATTCTAATTCTCACTTTCTTCATCTGTAAAATGGGAACAATGATATTAACCAGCTCAAAGAGGAAGGTTAGTGTATAAAACAATCAGTTCAGTTCCCAGCACATATTATTATAATGCTTGATCATTGATTCCCTAAAAGCCCACCAGGAAAACGTGTTGATTAAACAAAGCTGAGTGTGGGAAACTTCCTGCAGAAAGGGAGGACACCACTTTGAGGGAGTCCTGGTGGCCTCTGAATGTGATGACACGAAGGAAGGATCCTGACCAGGGGTTCAAGGCTGCGCTGGGCGATTTTAAGGTGGGTCATATAAGGCAGGTGACTGGTTAAAAGACTGGGCAAAATTTATGACCTCAGAGCTTTGGACGGGTGGGCCCAGGGAGGCAAGGGACTTGGAGCGAGTCCAGATGAGCAACTTTTGTTTCGATAAGTAAAGCGTTTTGTTGGTTCTGTCTTATCTTCCGAGAGCAGGTACTTCCTAGAGCAAGCAGCTAAATTATGACTTGGTCGCGGTAGTATTTAATGCAGGGACAGAAAAGTGTCTTGCTTTCAGTTCTCATTATTAGACATCTTTTTTCGTGGAAAAGGGCTCATAACCTATTATGTTAAAACTTGCCTTTTCTTTCTTTTTTTTTTTTTTTATTTATTTTTGGGGCAGAGAGAGACAGAGCATGAATGGGGGAGGGACAGAGAGAGAGGGAGACACAGAATCGGAAACAGTCTCCAGGCTCCGAGCCATCAGCCCAGAGCCTGACGCGGGGCTCGAACTCACGGACCGCGAGATCGTGACCTGGCTGAAGTCGGACGCTTAACCGACTGTGCCACCCAGGCGCCCCAAAACTTGCCTTTTCTTTGAACGATGTTTCTTGGATATCTTTCCTTATCGGTACATATCAGTTCATTTTATTCTTTGTAACAGCTGCTTGATATTCACTTGGATGGCTGCTGCATGATCCGTTTGCCTTTTCACGTATCAGCAGACCCCTGGTGTGTATATATAGTGGGGTGAGGGGCCCAGACCCTTAGCATCGTGCCTGGCGCAGAGTAGATAGTCGGGAAGGGTTTGTGATTAAAAGGAGCGTGTGCATGAAGTCTGTACAAGTAAGGTATGGGTGGATGGTGGGGCTCCCATGTTACTGCCATCCTGGTGTTGTCGCCTGTGTTAGGAATCATCTCAGGGTATGCACAGCACAGGAGAGAGACCCAGAGGTCCCCTCTGTGCCCCCAAGGAGGAGTGGGGAAGAAGCATGAAAAATAGTGAGCCTGAAGAGGGGCCAGGTGGCAAGCTGAGACTCTGAGCCGCTCAGGTGCCCAGGAGAGAGGTGGAGACATTGAATCCGTGCCAGTGGGAACAGATCACGAGTTTCAGCTCATGCCATCAGGACGCCACTGGCCAGGCAGGGCGAGGGGCCCCTCATGGAGCCAGCAGGGCCCCAAAGGACAGGATAAGAGCCACTTCTTCCTGTCGCCATGAGGACAATTCTCCTACATCTAGATATCATCAAAGAGGAAGCATTTGAAGACCAAAAGAGCATCGCTGTAGGGGTTTTCAATTTGTAACTCGACACAACATTGAAGAAGAGGCTGATGTAAAATGAAGTCCTAGGTTTTTCAACAAGGGGCGGTACCACACCGGTCGGGGGCATTTGGAAGTAGGTGGGGTGTTTCCTCCCACTTGTTGATGATGCAAATTTTCTTTTTTTCAAAAAATGTATTTATTCTGAGAGAGAGGGAAAGAGAAAGAGAGCGCGCCCGTGAGCGAGCAGGGGAGGGGCAGAGAGAGAGGGAGAGAGGAAATCCCAAGCAGACTCTGTGTTGTCAGTGCAGAGTCCTGCTCGGGGCTCGAACTCACAAACCAGTGTGGTCATGACCTGAGCCGAAACCACGAGTCCGAGGCTTCACCGACCGAGCCACCTGGGTGCCCCTTGATTATGAAAATTTCCAAGCAGGAAAGTAAGAGTAATTCAACAAACGCACATATATCCATCATCTAGATTTCTCGATTGTTGTGTTTTTCTCCCCATAATTGTTTTACCTACTTTTTGAAGTAGTTTAAAGTAAATTACAAACATCCTGACATTTCACCCCAAACGCATTTCTGAAACATAAGAACGTTTTTTCCTGCATCACGCGAGGCGTTCTTAGTCGACATGGGGCAGCTTTACTGGCAGTTACGTGGGCGAGGGGCAGGGAGGCTAAGTGTCCTGTGATGCGTGGTTTACTTCAGCTCAAGGAAGAATTGTCGGCCCAAAGGTCTGATAGCATCATCCTGTGCAAAGCCTGCTCTACAGAAAGACAAGTTTTGTGTGGGAGGATGTGTGTGTGTGTGGGGGGGGGGGGGGGTACGTGGGAAGGGTGCTATCATCTATTTATTCATTTTATGTGTATGTCTTTATTACAAAAGTAACACATAAACTGGGAAGATACGGGGAGGCCCACAAGAAAAGTTATAAAGGAGAAGCTGGAAACAAATCACCTATGGTCTCATCTTCCAGAGTCAACCACGGTTACCGTTTTGGTAAATTTCCTCTGGCTTCTATCTTTTCATAGGGTTGACATCACACTCTCTCTCTGTACTATCCTATATATCTATATCTGCATTTTATATCTATACGCATTTTCTATCTTAGGAAGGCCTACTTTTAACTGGTTATTTAAAGGCTTCTGACTCCTGCCTACTCACCACAACCTAGTAGGGTGGGGAGCTGGACAGAAAGAAGAAATCTGTTTCTGAAGTGAAAAATATGCCATATTAAAAAAAAAAAAGAGGGGTGCCTGGGTGGCGCAGTCGGTTGAGCGTCCAACTTCAGCCAGGTCACGATCTCGCGGTCTGTGAGTTCGAGCCCCGCGTCGGGCTCTGGGCTGATGGCTCAGAGCCTGGAGCCTGTTTCTGATTCTGTGTCTCCCTCTCTCTCTGCCCCTCCCCCGTTCATGCTCTGTGTCTCTCTGTCCCAAAAATAAATAAACGTTGAAAAAAAAAAAAAAAAAGAGCCTCCTGGGTCCTCAGCTAATCCTCAGATTGACTTTGTGATGTACGGCATATCATACCCATTTTCTGGATGAGATACTTAAGGCTGAGGGAGCTTAAGAAGCTACCCAAAGGCTCCGCAGCCTGTGCACCTCACCATTCTGACTTACGGCCCTGAAGGCAACCATGGGTTCCCTGACCGGCTCCGGGGAGGGGGAAGCAGGGACCCTGGGGATGAACAGCGGGTGCTTGACCCAGGGATCTTGGGATATGCAGGACCCTCTCCCCGTGAATCTGGAACAACAGATCGGACTTACCCAGTCTGGAGGGGTTCCCTCTGTCCCCCTTTGATCATCCACTTCCCGGTTGGGGTGTGGTGTGGGGAAGAAGAGCTTACCACATATGTCTGTGTTTGTGGACCCGAGGCCAGTCCCTGGAATGAAAACACAAACTCTCTGTAGTAGATGAAAGATGGCTGCAAATTCTTCGACATTCTTTCCTTTCAAGAGGAGGAGTCTATCTTCCTCCCCTTGAGACGGGGCAGGCTCAGGGAGTGCTTGACTCATAGAACACAGGAGAAGTGAAGTTGTGCGCATTTTCAGGCCAACACCTTTAGAGGCTGGAAGCTCCCCATTCCGTCTCGTGGAACACTTGCTCTTAGAACCCAGCTGCCATGCTGTGAGGAAGCCCAAGCAGCCCTATGGAGAAGCGCCCGTAGAGATAATATAGGCCATTGGTCTATAGCCCCGTGGAACGCTTAGCCATCAGCTAGCACCAACTGGGTGCCCGCAGGAGTGAGCCATCTTGGAGGTGAATCCGCCAGCCCCCCACTGCCCCTCCCCAGCTGAGGCTGTGTGGAGCAAAGATGAGCCAACCTTGCTGAGCCCTGCCCAAATTGCAGAATTGTGAGCAAAGTAACTGATCGTTGTCATTTTAAGCCATGACGTTTCGGAATGGTTTTTTAAATGCAGTGTTAGATAACCAGAATTTCACCACTTTCCGGGCTGATCTTCTAAGGCAAATGCTATGTGAGACCTTACACCCATACTGTCTGCTTTTGTCCTCACGCTTCTCTCTAAGGTAAGAAAAACAACAGCTAACGTTTATTCAGTGCTTACTATCTGCCTAGCGCAGCTCAAAATCCTTTTCCTATGCCAATTCATTTAATCGTTCCAGTGACCCCGTTCCATAGGTGCCCTTATCCTCACTTCATGGATGTGGAAACAGGTACTGAGAAACCACACAAGTAGTGGTAGAGGCGGGGGCTCAGGTGTCCGACCTGAAAGCCAGTGATGCTAACCACTGTAGCGTTCTGCCTCTCGGGCAGACGGCTGATGAGAAAGCCGAGTCCAGAGGGGCAAAGTGACTTCCCCAAGGTTGCACAGCTAATGAGTGCCTTTGGAACTCATCCGCTAGGCTCCTCCATTGGAGCTGCCATAGTCCTCACAGTGTTGACTGCTCTCTGGGGCCCGTCTCTGTGTGAGCAGGGCTGGCTCTGACCTCTGATGGTGTTCCCCTAGCTTGATCTGCTTCTTTACCCTCCGATGTGACACCCAGTGGCCATTGGCTGTTCCCACATGTTCAGTTCCATCCTCAAAGCACTGGATTTTTCCAATGAAGAAAGTGCCGTAGAAGAACGTACCTCAGGCTAGGAAGGACTTTCCAAAAACACTTTTAAAAAAAAAAAGTTTATTTATTTTTGACAGAGAGAGAGAGGCAGAGCATGAGTGGGGGAGGGGCAGAGAGAGGGGGAGACACAGAATCCGAAGCAGGCTCCAGGCTCTGAGCCATCAGCACAGAGACTGACGCGGGGCTCAAGCTCACGGACCTCGAGATCATGACCTGAGCCGAAGTCGGACGCCTAACTGACTGAGCCACCCAGGCGCCCCTCTGAAAACACTTTCTGACATTCCAAGGATAGTTTGTGCTTTGACCACGGCCTGGCTCCGGGAGATCTCTCTGCCCTTCCTGCCCACTCTCCCCTTTCCTGTACCTTCTGCCCTCTCTGCTTTGCAAATGAAGGATGGAGGTGTCCAGAGCAGGATGTCAAGGGTAGGGAATGGTGAACGTGAGCTTTGCAGTCACATAGACTTGTGATCTAGGGCGATTATTTAACCTCTACTTACTCAATAAAGTGGGATTATGAACAGTCTCTTCTTCACAGGGTTGTTGTGAAAATCAAATGGGGTGACGTATGTGTTTTCCAGGGCCCCTCCCAGGATGAGACTTATTGCCTGTAACTCCCCAGTTGCCTGTAGGTCCCACAGTTGTAAGAGAATGTCCAGAGGCTTCTGCAGAAGCCTCTGTGGTCATCTGCCGACTAGCATCTGCCCACTAGCCTGACATGTGTCTGCCCACTCGTACAGAGAGACAACATGTGCCTTCTGCCTCATTTCTGCCTCCCAGATGTAGGCAGAACTTCCAGGCACGTCTCCCAGAATGTATTAGGAGGATCGGTCCGCCACAGGAGCTTCTACAACCAGGAAGATGAAGGTTCGGGAAGTCTCTGTTTCGGTTCCTGGCTCCAAGGCCACGTTGCCTCCGCCGAGATGCGTAGATCAGAAAACTGCCACCACTCTGGGTTCCAGGGCCACAGTGCCTCTGCCTTGATTGAAGGCAACAAAACGGATGTCCCATGACCTTCCTCTCAACAACCCAAAGTGAAGCCCCAGTCACTGGACCCCTGCTGTCACTGCCGCAAGAAAAAAACCCGAATGCTCCAAGAACGTGCTGGGTAGTGCCGGGAGTGGAAATCCAAATTCCACCTCAATCCTAGCGTCCAAACAGCGCGTCCAGTTTTGGAAGACAGGTTAGTCAAGGACCCAGGCTGTAGACGTGGGTTTGCTAGCCTCTGGTGTGTGATAAAGTATCCACAAAGCGGGGCCTGGGGTTCGACGAGCCAACCCACGATGTCAGAAACACACGTCAGATATATGGGAACCACTCTTCCTGCTCACTGCATTGGTTTGCGCTTATCTCCGACCCCTTTCCGTCACCTTACTTTGCCGGTACCCTAGGCACACGCTCGGCCTCCTCCGCTAGGCTCCAAACCCAATGAGGAGAGGGTTAGCAGCTACAGCTTGGGCCTTCCAAAGCGGCAGGACACAAAGTAGGTAGCATGTCTATTTCTTCTGTGCTCAGACGAACCAGTTGACAGAACGTAGAGCCTGCCCACGCAAGCCTGGAAGCCCGGACTCAAAATTAATTTCCCCCAAGGAGGCCCTCAAAAGGTGAGGCCATGTGATGCCTCTGGGCCATGTGTGGGCAGAAGGGGACAAAGCCCGAGGCAGGGAGAAAGAAGAATTTCTCCCACCCACCTGAGCTGTCTTGGTGGGACACCAATTACGAAGGAAGAGAAGCAGAAGACATGTCAGTGCCTGGCAGCAGCTTCTCCCAGAGCTAATCTGGGTCGCGTCTGGCAAGGGCAGATGCTGGCTGAGGCATCCAGCACCCGGGCTCCTAAATAAGCACATGGGCTAGCATGTCAGAAATCAGCCCCCGGCAGCTCAGTGCATCACGAGGCTAAGAGCTAGGGCGCTGGAGTCAGACAGTCGTGGTTCTCATGTGCACAGTGACCTGGAGAAAGTGACTCAAACCCTCTGAGCTTCTGTTTCCTCTTCTGTATAGGATGGTTGACACCTGGATGTCAGGAGCGTGTAGCACCAAGCACAGTGCCTGGCCCAGAGTAAATCCCGGATACAGGGAAGTGATGACTAAAATGAAAAGGGAGCGGGAAGAGACTCGTGTTGAGGATGGCCTCTTTGTCAGCTGCTCTCTCTATGCAGTCTCTCTCAGCTTTCCCAGCAATTCAGGGATTGATAGTCCTGGATAGTCACGTCCAAGGACTTGGAGAGTAACTCCCAAGACATGGATAGTAACTCCCAGAGTTTGCAAGTCAGTGGCACAGAAACGACCTTGCGAGGCAGGAATTCTCTTCCCTGTGTTAGAGGGAAGGAAACCGCAGGGAAGCAGACACTTTCAGGGCCTCACCTGCATCCACCTGTCCTTACCGTCCCTTCCCACAGCCGGCACCTGCATTTCTTTGCCTGGGCGTTTCCCGTTGCCATTGGCCTGTCAGGCTAACAGTGGAACATTAACAGCCCCCTGCAGCTTTCAACCACTGACTGGTGGGAGTTTGTGCAGAGAGAGTCTGTGTTGACCCTCGGGCGACAGGGGGAGGAGGGGATAACCCTGAGAGGTGGGCTCTATACTGCATCCCAGAAATCCCCAATGGGATTAAACTTTCCATCTAATAAGATATAGCTATCCTTATTACACGTGAAGAAGTTCTCACCCTCTCTCCCAAAAGAGGAGAGGCACCATCCCAACAGGCACTGTATCCATTGCTAAGTTGTATTAGTTGTCCCCCAATTCTGTCACAGTCCCACTGAATATTGCCACCTGAAGTCCCAACTGAAAAATTAAGTTTCAAAAACTTGTATATAAAACAAAAATAAAGGGGGGGGCGCCTGGGTGGCTCAGTCGGTTAAGTGTCCCACTTCAGCTCAGTTCATGATCTTGCGGTTCTTCAGTTCGAGCCCCGCGTCGGGCTCTGTGCTGACAGCTCGGAGCCTGGAGCCTGCTTCGGATTCTGTGTCTCCCTCTCTCTCTATCCCTTCCTCACTCATGCTCTGTCTCTCTCTCTCGAAATAAATAAACATTAAAAAATAAATAAATAAAACAAAAATAAGGGAAGAATAAAATAGCTCATCAGATCCAATTAGCAAAATGTCTTCAATGTAGTGAACCGGTGTGATATTTTCTGGAATGTCAAGACAATCAAGATCTCTATAGATTATTATTTGTGGCGGAGAAGAGGAGAATTGATGTATTCTTTTTTTTTTAACATTTTTTTTTTTACTTTTATTTATTTTTGAGAGCGGTGGGGGCAAGGGGAGAGGCAGAGATAGAAGGAGACAGAGAATCCAAAACATGCTCTGTGCTGTCAGCTCAGAGCCCAATGTGGGGCTCCAACGCATTAACCTCGAGGAGAATTGATGCATTCTTGAAGTGCAACCAAGAAGGTAGACTGTTGTCCCTGCTAGGTAAAAGCAAACCTCTTCTAATTATCCTTACACATTGATATGCAGCAATCCAATAGCTGCATACTAAGTGCCCAGGGCTATGTTGATTTCTTCCAGCAAAGATACTAAATCCGGAACAACATCTGGAGTGGGAAACATCACTGGTTACATATATAATAGATCACTCATTTTTCAAGATCTGTCTGACTTCCTCATAGGTCAAACTAGTGAGTTAATTGGGGGATGTGATAGTTATCACTATCCCTACTTTTTTCAAGTCTTTGAGAGTGACATTAATCTTTGCAATTTCCCCAGTGATGTGGTATTACTTCTGGTTTACCATAGTAATCAGAGGGGAAGTTCTAAAGGTTTCCACTTAGTCTTTCCTACCATAGTGATCCTCCTCCCATTGGTTAGAGTGCCAGTGTGAGGATTCTGCCAGTTGTCAAGTATGTCTATTTAAATGATAAATTTAAACCGTAGAGGAGAAAACAGGCAACAACCTCTTTGACCTCAGCTGCAGCAATTTCTTGCTTGACATGTCTCCAAAGACAAGAGACATGAAAGCAAAAATGAACTATTGGGACCTCATCAAGATAAAAGGCTTCTGCACTGCAAAGGAAACAATCAACAAAACTAAAAGGCAATCGATGGAATGGGAGAAGATATTTGCCAATGACATATCAGATAAAAGGTTAGTGTGCAAAATCTATAAAGTACTTACCAAACTCAACACCCGAAAAACAAATAATCCAGTGAAGAAATGGACAGAAGACATGAATAGACACTTCTCCAAAGAAGACATCCAGATGGCCAACAGACACATGAAAAGATGCTCAACGTCACCCATCATCAGGAAAATACAAGTCTAAACCACATTGAGATACCCCCTCATACCAGGAAGAGTGGCTAAAATTAACAACTCATGGGGCGCCTGGGTGGCGCAGTCGGTTAAGCGTCTGACTTCAGCCAGGTCACGATCTCCCGGTCCGGGAGTTCGAGCCCCGCGTCAGGCTCTGGGCTGATGGCTCAGAGCCTGGAGCCAGTTTCCGATTCTGTGTCTCCCTCTCTCTCTGCCCCTCCCCCGTTCGTGCTCTGTCTCTCTCTGTCCCAAAAATAAATAAACGTTGAAAAAAAAAATTTTAAATTAACAACTCAGGAAACAACAGATGTTGGCGAGGATGTGGAGAAGTGGGAACCCTCTTGCACTGCTGGTGGGAATGCAAACTGGTGCAGCCGCTCTGGAAAACAGTGTAGAGGTTCCTCAAAAAATTAGAAATAGAACTACCCTATGACCCAGCAATAGCACACTAGGAATTTATCCAAAGGATACAGGAGTGTTGAGTCATAGGGGCACATGTACCACAATGTTTATGTCAGCACTTTCAACAATAACCAAATTATGGAAAGAGCCTAAATGTCCATCAACTAATGAATGGATAAAGAAGATGTGGTTTATATATACAATGGAATACTACTTGGCAATGAAAAAGAATGCAATCCTGCCATTTGCAACAATGTGGATGGAACTGGAGGGTATCATGCTGAGTGAAAAAAGTCAGTCAGAGAAAGACAGATATCCTATGTTTTCACTCATATGTGGAACTTGAGAAACATAACAGAAGACCATGGGGGAAGGGAAGGGGAAAAGATAGTTTCAAACAGAGAGGGGGCGCCTGGGTGGCTCAGTCGGTTAAGCGGCCGACTTCAGCTCAGGTCACGATCTCGCGATCTCGCGGTCCATGAGTTCGAGCCCCGCATCGGGCTCTGGGCTGATGGCTCAGAGCCTGGAGCCTGCTTCCGATTCTGTGTCTCCCTCTCTCTCTGTTCCTCCCCCGTTCATGGTCTGTCTCTCTCTCTGTCTCAAAAATAAATAAACGTTAAAAAAAAAATCAAACAGAGAGGGAGGCAAACCATAAGAGACTCTTAAATCCAGAGAACAAACTGAGGGTTCATGTGGAGGGAGGAGGGGAAAATGGGTGATGGGCATTGAGGAGGGCACTTGCTGGGATGAGCACTGGGTGCTGTATGTAAATGATAAATCACAGGAATCTACCCCTGAAACTAAGAGCACACTGTTCCACTCTATGTTAGCTAACTTGACAATAAATTATATTTTAAAAAATAATAATAAATGATAATTTTAGGAGCTGGGGAAATAGCCTACAGGGTGGATTTGTGGATCAACTGGGTCTAATGTGAGTCTGACTTGAGCTAAGATTCTATCACCTGACCACTATAACCCCTACTTTGGGCTGCAGTGGTGTTTTGGGTCTCCAGGAATAAGCATCAGTTCAGAGCTGGTGTCGAGTTATCTCTGAACTTTTCTTTTTCTTCCTAATACAGTCACTCTAGCAAATGACTGTAGGTCCCTTTGGGAAATTCTTAGAGGAAGATTTGCTGTGCCTATCTGAGGCAATGTTGTGGCCATTCTTCAAGGGTACCCCACCACCCCTTCAATCAAAGGGCTCTGACTGTGTGAATTGGCTTAGGCTTCGAAATTGGGTGAAAGCCATGACCCTTGACTGTGGACACGAGGTCAGATTTTTGGCTATCAGACCTTGAGCCTTTTCCTGTTACAGAGGTCAAGCAGCTCTCTGCTAGGATGGCCATCTATTTCATCCTTGGGATTCCATGATCAATTAACCATGTCCAAAGATCTTTGTGTACCGAGACATTCTGGTTACTGGTACATTCCCGCTGCCATTTAAAATAGATGTACTCACCTGGTCTTTAGCAGTTAAGTAATGCCATTTGTCCTCTGCTGCTTCAGGATCCCATGATTTTCCCTGAAATCAGGGCGCCCATATCAATGGTGACCTTCCCTGTAGTTGAACCTATCATTCAAAAAGAGCAACCACGGAGATTTCAAGATTGCAGGTGCACCCCTCTCACATGTATTTCTCAATGCCTTAATCAAGGGAATGTGTTCTGGCTGTTCTCATGGAACACAGTTGGTGGGTGGGTGTGCAAGTTGTACACGGTAAATCCAATCATATCTACTCATGCCCCTACATCTTTGAATTTCATCTTCCATATAATTCCGGGCATATAAATCCAGGCTGTGGCCTCTCAATCTCATTACATGTAGGTCACTGTTGAGTTCAAGTTTCAGTCAATCACCAAGTGAGCAGTTAGAGACACCTCCAGGGGCATGATATAACATATTAAATCTGGAGTCTCTAGTGGGTTCATCTACATCAGTGAATTTGCTCACTGTAGTGTTAGGGTCCACCGTCCTTGGTCTAACACTCTTCAAATCCAGACCCACACATGATCCCAGATCTCTGTTGATATAGATTAGTATGATTTTGCAGTTCTTGTATACTTAACCTTTTTCCTCCATGGTCATAATGTGTACCTGTCTCCATAAAGCATATTGATATGTGACCCTAGTTATGAGTTTAGTGGCAACAGGGGGTGGTCATGGTGGGTCTTGAGGAAAGAACATACCCTCTCGACGCATTTGCCTCAGATGAAGTTATCGAAGGGTTCAAGAAAGAAAAAATGCTAATGTCCTAATACACCAGAGGGAAAGCTACTGCCATGGGCAAAGGATGCTCAGAATGACATGGGGTCTCAAGACCGTCAGTCCCAATTGGATTCAATCAGAGGACCTCCTTTCACGTTCTATGATCCCTTTCTTGCCCAATCCAGTTAAACATGAACACCTTGATGAAGCTGTGAATTCAGCTGTTATTGAAATTCAGCAACTTACACAATGAAATTGTGTGTTTTCAGTCATATCAACTTCGTGTCCTTAAGAAAGAAAATATTCCTCTCACTTCTGTTCATTTTACTACTCAGACCATGGTTTGAACTGAACTTGGCATTCTCTTCTCTGTAAGCATGCAAGTCCACGCAAAGGAATATATCCCACACTATAATCATTATGGTCACCATTACAGCCATAATAGTCAAGCGAAGCATCTAATTGGGCTCCCTGGGTGCCCGCTTCCGTTGGCGCTTCATCATAATCAAGCACAGGTGATAGCTTACTTAATTGGCACTGCACACAGTGGATTACTAGCCTCCCATTTCCCATTGATGAGGAGCTCATTATTTCTCTCAAAGCCCAAGGGCATGACCACACTGACACCCAAACCCCATGTTTACGGGTCTGTCTCCTGAGATGACTCCTATAGCAGCCAGGGTCCAGTCCAGAGATGAAAACTACACAGACATTTGAACAGAGAAAGTTTAATATACAATTAACCATAAGAGAAGATTGGAGTAACAAAGAATTGGTTAGTAAGAAGCAAAGAGCTGTGAAGGATACAGGTGTAGTGTAACCAAGGCTCTGAGGGTAGTCTTATCCCTGGGACTAAGAGAGTGTCCTAGGAAAGGCCCCCAGCCCCAGAGCTGTGATCCAGACCTTGGAGAGGGCCTGGATGAGGCCAATCGGCTAGTGGATGAGTCTCTCTGGGCTACTGTACCTGGAGGATGTGCTGGAAATTTGCCACCTGGGGTTCTAACGGGGAGTCATCTGCCCCGAGACGCCATGCCTTAGAACTTGGGTAAAATTGCCCGAAGGGGAGCCAGGGGAGGCTGTCCACAGAGAGGTGCTTCATCTGCAGCATTTCACCCCGAAGTCACTTGAAGAGGTTCTGGAGCTTCTTGCCTCTGGGTACTGTTGGCTCCAGTACACTCTACCAGCTGGTGCCTGCTCTCCAGTGGCTGAGTGTTGGAGAAGGCATTCATGTTCCTGGAACCCGGCACTGGAGAGGCCACATGGGCTGCCAGAGTCTGGTGCTGACAAGCTTCAGAAGCCTACTCAGAAGAGTGGGCCAGAAACGAGAAGAGAAGCCCCTCCCTCCTTCAGGGTCCCTCCTCTGCCGCCAGTGACAAAACTTAACATTGTACCAGCTGGCAAAGGAGAATTAATTCCGAGGCCCGCCATCAACATCGCAGGCCAGGCAATGCGGGGTAAATTTCTAACTGGCACACTGAGAAAGCATCGCGAGTTATCTAAGGTTGCACTGTCCACTACAACAGCCACTTGTCACATGGGGCTATTCCGATTTATAATAATTAAAATTAAGTGAGAGCTTAAAGTTCCAATCCTCAGCCACACTAGGCACGTTTCAAGTTCTCCATAGCCACACGTGGCTCGAGGCTACTACTCTAGAGCGGTGCAGATACAGAATATTCCTGTCTTCACAGAAGTTTCTATCAAACACTTTTGATCTAATGAATCTTGATTGCCTCTTTGCTGTGGCTGCTAGAAATCTTGGAGATAAATTCAATCTCCAAGGTCAAGGCTAAGGTTAATCTCTAGCAAAGTACAAGCCTGTCTTCCTACCCTTGGCCTCTTTCATCTCAATTTCCTAATCAATTCATTTTTATCTTGATCCATTCATTTTCGTAAAAAAAAAAATTTTAACATACATTTTGGAATGAGGATGGGCATATTAAAAACCTTTTGAGGAGAATTCACTGATTTTAAAAGCTGGGTGAGTCCATAGAGATCAACCAGCTCATTTTCCAAACGTAGAAGTCAAGGCCCAGGGAGTGAAAGTAAGTCACCCAAAGTCAGACAGTCAGAGCTGGGATGATGATTCAGGTCTCCTGGCTCCCACCCCAGGCCTTACTGCACAAAACTCACTCTGTGTCCGAGATGTGAGAGGCAGGGTAATGTCATCCAAGGAAATAATTAGACTTTGAACCATGGCTCTCCTTTGAGGCTCAGAGGCTCTGATGAGAAGGGAGATATAAGCAGGTACAGGGAGGGGTCGTGGCAGCCGAGGACAGACCTGTCAAGATCACTTGTCACCCTTACATTGGTCTCCTTATTCGTGGACAGAGCTGGCTGTGTCTCTACGGCCATCGCTCAGGACCCTGTCCACACCTTAGGTGTATCTTGACTCCAACCTGCGCTGCTCTCCTCCTGTGAATCTCCCTTCCACTCTGTCCCCAATGATGCCTCTGCCCCCTCCCCTGACAACTCTCCCCCATGAACCTTGCAGCCCATAGCACGCTGTGACTGGCAGAAGTTGCAGGTGCGTATGTGAAAGCTATCTATGTAGACGTGAGGTTCATGTAAATGACACAGACAGCAACTGAGAGAGAAGCTGTAAGGTGCCAGCCTCATGCTGGGTGGCATTTTGTGTGTATGCCCACCTCTGGGCCAGTTCTTGTATCTGCCTACTTCTCTATCCCTACTGCGCCCCCCGCGCCCCCGCAGCACAGTCTCGTCATCTTTTATCGCCGACATATAAAAGCCTTCTAACTGCCCCCCATCCCTATCTCTTCTCCTTTCTATAACAAACATGCTTTAAAACAAACAAACAAACAAACAAACAAACATAATTCACCCACAGTAAAATTCTCTCTCTTTGGTGTACATTTTTGTGAGTTTTGACAAGCGCACACAGTAAGGTAACCATCACCTTAATCAAGATATATAGGACAGTTCTAGCACCCCCAAAAGTTTCCCCGTGTCCCTTTACTGTCAAGTCCTCCTCTTCCCCTATCCCTTGGCAACCATTGATCTGTTTCTAGCCATAGTTTTGGCTTTTCTAAAATAGCATATGAACAGAATAATACAGTATTCTCCTGAGTCTTCTTTCTCACAGCATAGTTCTTATGAGAGCCTGCCATGGGCTGCATGTATTTGCAATTTGTTTCTCTTTGCTGCTTAGTAGAGCTTCACCCAAGCAAGTGGTTTATCCCTTGACCAGTCACTGGGCATCTGGATTGTTTCCCAGGTTTTGGTCATTTTGTGCAAGGTTGCTACAAACGTTCTTCTCCAGTGTGTGTGTGTGTGTGTGTGTGTGTGTGAACATATGGTTAATTTTACCCAGATAAATCCCTAAAAGTGGGCTGCTGGGTTAGATGGCAAAAGTATTTTTAACTTTGCAAGAAACTGCTAACTTGTTTTCCAAAGTAGTTGTACCATTTCATACACCCACCTGCGGTGGAGCATTCCAGTTGCTCCATAACCTCACCAGCACATGATGTGGTCTTTTTTTTTTTAAATACAAGTGTCCTTTAAAAAGCTCAGATTTGATCACCTCATGCCCCTGCTGAAAATCCTTTATTACTTCTTCTTGCTCAGAATTCTCACGGTGGCCTTCAAAATTCTGGAATTTTGCCCACCGAGTTCCTGCTCTCAGACCAAACGTTACTATTCCCCGCCTGTCCTTACCCTCGCGCATCAGAGGGAGTCCCTCTTACGTCATCGGGTATCTGTCACAATTGTAATAAGGTAGTTGGCCTTGTACCTGGCTGTTGAATATCTCTCTCCCTCATTAGAATGTCTGTTCCACGAAGGCAGGGGGACATCTGTCTCGTCACTGCCATACCTGCGGAGCCCGCATATAGTGCGAGCTTAATAGGGGTCCTCATTTCATTGTCTCAGCCACCTACATGGAGGGATAATTATTTTTGTTTCACAGAAAGGCGCAGAGAGGCATAGTATATCTGCCCATGTCACTTAGCTGGAACCAAGTTTTGAGTCTTGGTCATTCTGAAGTCATTCCTCTTCCCCCAGTCACCTGGCCTGAAGGCCCTCTGCCTTCCGTGTTTATAACTCCTGGGAGGAGCCAGATCCCAGGGAGGGGGAAGCCACTGGCTGAGAGCGACCCAGACACTGTTGGTTTTCTCTTCACAGGAAGGGTCTGCCCTTTTCCAAAGCCAGGGAACTAAACTGCAGAATCAGCTGGGGCCTACCTTGGTCCCGGGGACATCTTCCTAAGGTCACCCGGAAAGACAAACCAGAAGCAGGAGAGGTCATTCAGACTTGTCATATTCCTTAAATCGTTGGCCTCCCACACCAGCCCTGTATTTTCATCCATTTCACAATGGAAAAGACCTGTCCTAAGTCACATCACACAGCTAATGGTGCCATTTTCATTCATCTTAGGGGCTGACCTGTTATGAGTGTTTTAGAAGAAATGGAGGGATGCCATCCAGATGTCATCGTGTATCAGTGTCATACAGTGGGCTTATTAAAACCCATATTTATGGCTCCACCTAAGAGAGGGTCTGATTCAGTGGGTCTGGGTGGGGTCTGAGAATTTGCATTTCTGACAGGTTCTCTGGTAAACCTGGGGACCACACTTTGAGGACCATTGCCTCAGGTCTACTTATTTCTTCAGGCCAGTGGGAGCTCTCACTATGCATGGAATCCTAATAATAATAATGATAAGATCCCACATTTTGTTGAGCTTTTACTATGTGCTTGACACTGTTCTTACGACTTCACAGATAATAACTCCCTTAAGCCCACAATATCCCCATTTTCTACATGGGGGAACTGGGCACAGAGATGTTAGGTAACTCGCTTAAGGTTGTAGCACCCACAAGAACCAGAGCTGGGCTTTGAACACAGGCAGTCTGGGGGCACCTGGGTGGCTCAGTCAGTTAAGTGTCCCACTTCAGCTCAGGTCATGATCTCAAGGTTCATGAGTTCGAGCCCCGCGTCGGGCTCTGTGCTGACGGCTGGGAGCCTGGAGCCTGCTTCGGATTCTGTGTCTCCCTCTCTTTCTGCCCCTCCCCTGCTCACGCTCTGTCTCTCTCTCAAAAATAAATGAAACATAAAGAAAATGTTTTTTGAACCCAGGCAGTCTGGCTCCAAGCCCACACCCACAAATACCACATGATAATGCTTCTTCCTCTTCTGCCAAGGTTAAGGAGGCCAGCCCTACCTGAATAGACTTCAGGACACAAGCCAGAGGCCATGTTCACCATTTGGTTTACAAGCCTCCCCCGCCCCCCGACCCCGTTTAGTTCTTGGACTACGTTTAAATGGAATGCAGACCTTCCCCAGAGTCTCAGCCAAGTGACAGTTGACGCATATGCTGCCATTAAGAGAGCCAGTCTCTGGCATAACGCTCCTTGTTGACAACACCTCAGCTAGACGCAATCAGCAATTATGCACCCTCAGAGGCTTATAAATAGCTTCCCCCTTGGAGTTAGTGGCTCCGGAAGGCAAAGGTGTCTTGAAGGGGATTCTGGAGAGACAAGCTGGTGATGACACACGAGGGCTGGGAGAACAAAGGTTTCTATTGAATAGTGGCCAAAAATAACTCTTTTATGTTGGGGAGGAAGAGCCATTGGAACTTCATGGTGGTGGGGGAAAAAAATGCAGGTGTCAACTTTCCTGAGGCTGTTAGGAGTGGCTGAAAGTGACACATTTAGCTGCGTAGTCCCAGAGAACATCAGAGGGACGTATAATGTCAGAGCTGGAAGAGATTCTTAAGGATCTATGAGCCACCCCCTTCCTATAAGGCATCTGAAACCCAGTGGAGGGGCAGGTCCTGCTTAAGGTCCCGCAGAGAAACAGATGTTCTGGCGTCCGATCCAGTGAGTGGGCTCAGGGACCTGGGAGGTGGGGATGCGGGTTGTCTAGGCAGAGGGAGGCACGCAGGAGAGGCCAAAGGTGGGCTTATAGGACAGACCGGTTTTGTCTTACTCTGCCCAACTCCCATAGTCACCAGAGGGGACATAGCTAATGTACACATTTGATTAGGTTATCCTCTGTTCCAAAACTTCCAATGGCTTCCCATTAGAGAGGAGGAAGTCCAAACCCTTGCGCAATGGCTAGAGTTGTTCAAGCCCACACATGGTGGTTTAGGTGCGGACTATGGAGTCAGAAAGACATGGGTTCACGTCCTGGCTCTGCCACCTGTTAGCTGTGTGACCTTATTAAAGTTATTCAGTCTTTCAGATTGTTCAGCTGCAAAATGGACGAGTAGTTAGCAGCTAATCTCACCTACTTGGGAGGACCAGATGACCTAATACAAATAAAGCTACTTAGGAGAATGCTTGACGCCTAGTACTCATTGCTATTCATATTACTATTAATTAGTCTAGATGTGGCACTCAAGGCCCTCCTCCACTTGGTCCCAGCCTACATCTCCAGCCTCCTCCCTTTTCTTGCTTCTCTCTCACAAGGAGGAAGGATTTGTTATGTCTCCTCAGTGCTGGGCTCTCTGTTCTTTCTACCTTGACAGCCCTGTCTTCTCCTGGCTTTTAAGACTCAGCTGCGGTGTCTCCTTCTGTGGAGCTCGATGAGGGGCTCGATCCCACGGACTGTGAGACCATGACCTGAGCCAAAACCAAGAGTCAGATGCTTAACCAACTGAGCCACCTGGGCCCCCCCCACCCCCCCTTGGCCCCGGGAAATAGTTCTTGACTCCTCGCTGGTGCTATAAAGCTTCTTCTGTGAGGAAGAAGGTCAAGCAACCACAGAGGTTAAGGACAGGAGCTTGGCGTTTTCAGCAGCCTGAGTCTGAGTCCTGATGCTGCTAACTACTCCCTGTGCAACCTGGCAATGTGCCCCTTAAGCTCCAGTTTCTGTATGGGTATGGCAATAATGACCTCAGGGTTTTTGTGAAGTGCTAAAGGGCTTAGCACAGGCTCTGGCACACAGTAAGTACTCAATTATGGCACTTATTAACTGCCATTAAGTAGCTGTTATTCTGTGGTTTCTTTTTTTATCCCCCCTTCACCCCGGGCTCATGCTTAACCTATAGGTTGCATCTCATGAGCATTTACATATGAAGCAAATCTGTGTCTCTGTCCATCCAGCTGCCATCCCTCCATCCCCAGACCGTCCATCCATCCATCCGTCAACTATCCATCCACCTTCCATTCTGCCAGCCACCCATCCACCCGTTCTTCCATCTATCATCCCTCTATCTATCCCTCATTTCCCATTCATGCACCATCTACAGTCTCTCGTCAATCCACCCACCACATACCAGCCGCCCACCCTTCCATCCCTTCCACCCACTATGCTTCAGAACAGTGGCGATGTCGACAGAAGCCAGTGAAGGCAGTGGGACGTCCTCGAATGGCCTCAGGTAGACCTGAATTCTGGGCCAGGCGAACCGCATGACCTACGTCCTCCGTGAGAATTTGGCGAGACGCTTCTCGAACCGTATCTGTCCGTAACAAACGCCCTCGTTCTCACCATCTGAACACGCATGTGCGTCTGTGTTCACCTGAGCCTCTCCTTGGGCTTGAGTCTCTGCTGATGCCCAGCTGGAGAGGAATGCGCTCCCATCCCACCCCGTGGAGCTCGCTCCAGGGCCTGTACCAGCATCTGGGCATGCCACCTGGAAACATCTTTTCCAGGGACCCCTTTTTAATTGTTTGCATTACTACTGTGCTTGTTCCTGATTTTTGTCCCCCTTTCCCCTCCTAGTTGTGAGGTCCTTGAGAGCAGAGGCACTTATCTTGGGCCTTGTGTCCGCCTCCATGTCGAATATCATGCTTCTGCCTGGAAGCCCTCCGAGACTGCTTACCTACCTTTGCCATCGCCGGCTTGTCTGCAACGACAACAACAACAACAGTAATAGCTAATACTTCTTGAGCACTTACCGTGGGCCAGGTTTTGCCACTGCGTTCATTATTTCATTTGAGCTTTACCACCATGCCACGAAACAGGTGCTTCTGAGCCCCTGTTGTACAGATGAGGGAACCAAGGCTCGGAAAGAGCTGAGTCACTGGCCCAGGATTACAAAGCCTCTAATTGGCAGAGCCAAGAGTGAACGCAGGAGTCTGACGCCAGAGCTCGTGTTCTCCTCCGTGGCGCTACACCACTTCCTCTGCTCTCGGAGGGACAGATATGACTATATTTGTCCCACTTGCGTCAAAGGATGGTCTGAGCACAATAAAATGAGATGGCTGGAGAATGCTTTAAAAAAAAAAAAAAAAGAAGTTAGGCGTTCAAAAGGGAAGGCATTGTCATCGAGCCTTGGGGATTTCCAGAACTTACTGAATAGTGCAGATCCCCTGACACGATCATCCGGTGCCATCTCCCCTCTACAGTCTCCCAAGGGAATGGCGTTGAGCAGCTAGTGGTAATTGGGAGGAAATTGCTCCTCGCCGGTCTCTTAGAGGCAACCTTAAATCTCCGCCTTGCAGATAAAGCAGGTTTCGGAGAAGTTCACTTTGGGTGCCTCATTTGAAGGAATGACAGAGAAGTGAAAAGTACTGATCTTTTTGGGATTTGGGGTGCTAGGGAGCTGCCTCTTCATATTGTCTGTCTCCCCTTTCTAGATCTAAGGATCAACTCTGCCCGGAGATGGGCAGTATCTATTTTTTTCAAGTTTATCTATTTTGAGAGAGAGAGAGGGAGGGAGGGAGGGAGGGGCAGACAGAGAGGGAGAGAGAGAATCCCAAGCAGGCTCCACGCTGCCAGCGCAGAGCCCCACATGGGGCTCAAACTTACGAACCCTGAGATCATGTCCTGAGCCGAGATCAAGAGTCGAACACTCAACCGACTGGACCACCCAGGTGCCCCCGGGCTGGATCTATTTCTGTATTTCTGGTTCATCACAGGTGTGCCAGATCGTGTTGGCAAACGACTCCCAGGAAGGCTTCTGTCTAAGGGGATGCTTATTCTTTTTTTTTTTTTTAATTTTTTTTTTAACGTTTATTCATTTTTGAGACAGAGACAGACAGAGCATGAATGGGGGAAGGTCAGAGAGAGAGGGAGACACAGAATCCGAAACAGGCTCCAGGCTCTGAGCTGTCAGCACAGTGCCTGACGCGGGGCTCGAACTCACGGACGGGGAGATCATGACCTGAGCCGAAGTCGGACGCCCAACCGACTGAGCCACCCAGGCGCCCCAGGGGATGCTTATTCTTAAAGTAATCACCACAACCAGGAAGAAAGGGCTTTGTCTAGGACTGGGTGGGTCGCTGCCCCACTGGCAGTAGAAGCAGCAGAATTAACACAAGTCACACCACATGGGATGGGTTTTCCTTTGAAAAGGAAGCTCTTACGCAGAGGTAGGGAAAGGGGCAGGCGTCCACTGACCAGGCATCCAAATTCGACAGCCGGGCGAGACCTCTTTCTGCTCCAATCCCTGCAGACAGCACACACTGTGGTCATCTCATCATGCGCTGACAAGAGCAGAGCTCATTAGCTGGGTGGTGACTTTCCTGCCAAATCAAGAGACACTCAAGACAATGGAATTACGCATCCAGTAAAGAGAACGAGGCAGATCATTGTGACAGTTAACGTTTGCTATGTCAGGAGCCCTGAGAGGCATTTTGCAGGCACGATCTCATTTCATTCAACAGGCTCATGAGGTAGGTTCCATTATTCTCACTCTTGACAGAGGAGATGCCTGGAGAGACTGAGTCTCCTTCCCAAATGGATCGTGTAGATTGGTCTCCAGAGGTCAGCCACTTATCCCCCACCTTTTTATTGTGAGACGTGTCAAACTCACAGAAAACTTGCAAGATAGTACAGTGAACATCCGTATATTCTTCACCCACTTTCACCAATTGCCAACAATTTGTCACGTTTGTGCCACACTCAAGAAATACAACAGTAACACTTCACATTTTCTTTTGAAGCTTGCTTATTTATTTTGTGTGTATGAGAGAGAGCGAGCACACGTGAGCTGGGGAGGGGCAGGGAGAGAGGGAGAGAGAGAACGTCAAGCAGGCTCTGTGCCGTCAGCCCCCCCCCCCACGGGGCTCGATCCCATGAACCCTGAGATCATGACCCGAGCCGAAATCACGTCAGATGCTTAACCGACTGAAGCCACCCCAGGCGCCCCAAGAAACACAACCGTAAGACTTTAATTAATACGATCTATATACATTCTATATTCAGATTTATAGTCTGTATTCAAATTTCCCCAATTGTCCCCCAAATGTTCTCTTAGCTAGCTTCTTTCCAGTCTAGGATTCCACTGCATTTGGCTGTCATATCTCTTTAGTTGCCTTCCATCTAGAACAGTTCTTGGGGCTGTTGTTTTCTTCTTTCTTTCTTCTATTACATGGACATTTCTGAAGAGTCTAGGAGACCATCTCACATTCGAGATTTGTCTGTTTCTTCCCAGCTAGATTCAGGATGTGCGTGTTTGGCAATGTCTTACAAGTAAATGTGTGCTTACTAATACATCACGTAAGAAGGCGTGTGGTATTAGTGAGCCCCTCACTGACGATGCCAGATTTGATCCTTTGAAGCGGTGGTCACCAATCAGATTTCTCACCGGAAAAGCGCCCTCCTCCCTCTGTAAATAAGTAACCTGTGGGGTGACGCTTGGAGACTGCATGAACGTCTTGTTCTTCTCACATACCAGTCTACCGCACAAAGAGACTTAGATGTACAGACACGGGATGTGTCCACAGCACGTTATGAAATTTAAAAAGCAAAAGGCAGGGGCGCCCGGGTGGCTCAGTCGCTTGAGTGTCCGACTTCAGCTCAGGTCATGATCTCACGGTTCGTGAGTTCAAGCCCTGCGTCAGGCTCTGTGATGACAGCTCAGAGCCTGCAGCCTTCTTCAGATTCTGTGTCCCTCTCTCTCTCTGCCCCTTCCCCACTTGCTCTCTCTCTCTCTCTCAAAAAGAAACATTAAAACATGGGCTGCTCATTTTTTCTACAACGGAATCTTCCAGTGGCCTGGTGGGGTAAAGCCTGACCCTCTCAGAGTAGAGAGGAGAGTAAGGCTTCAGCCTTAAGATTATGCGTCTCACTTAACGCAGCCCCTTCCTGGCTTCCAGATGCAAACTCCCAAGGCCAGAGTCACTTGCCTCAACCCAGAAAGACACCCTGTAGTCTTCCGCCTGGGTGAGGGGTCCCCACGCAGAGACCTGACTGCTGCTTTTTACAGACTTCCAACACACCTGCCATTTCCTGCCCTGTCCGCACCCTGTTTCAGGAGGCACGTGACACCTCCAATTCCTAAGCCTTTTGGGGCGTCCAGGCACAAATTAGATGGCTTGTCTGGTCTCTGCGGTCTTACCTGGGCTTCATATCTCTTAGCTCTGCCAGGTCGGTCACCCTTTGTCCATTTGCTGCAGAGCTTCTGTGTTTTGCTGCTGCTGTCCTCTCCTTCCCGGGCTCCACCCCTGTAGCTCACCCCTTCCATCTGTTTCCTTTCGCGGTAATGGGAATTTGCAAGGAGCCCTGCCGATGCTTCATCGGTTATGCTTGACCTCAGATCCACACCGTACGCAGTTTTGTATGGCTTCAATTTTTCTTTTTTTCTTTAAAAATTTGTTAACGTTGACTTATTTTTGAGAGAGAGCGCACCCAGGGGAAGGGCCGAGAGAGAGAGAGAGAGAGAGAGACACACAGAATCCGAAGCAGGCTCCGGGCTCCGAGCTGTCAGCACGGAGCCCGACGCGGGGCTCGAACCCACGCACTGTGAGATCATGACCTGAGCCGAGTCAGACACTTCACCAACTGAGCCACCCAGGCACCCCTGGTTTCGATTTTTAAAATGAGCCCTTAGTTTGTAAAATAAGCAAAAATGTTATATATAAAATATATATATATATATATATATATATTAACATTTAGTTTAAAAATAGATGATTTATATATTTTTCTAAAATATATATATTGTGGTGTGTGTGTGTGTGTGTGCATGTGTGTATTAAAGATCCCACATATAAGAGGCATAATAGTCAGAAGCCTGCTGGCTGCAAGTGAGAGAGATTCACCTTGACCTGGCTTAAGTAAAGGAGAGGATTTATTGGCTCACGTGACCGAGATGTCCAGGGTGAAGGCCTGGGAGCTCCACGGACCCCAATAACGTTGCCAGGACTCTCTCTCTCCATCTTTGGTTTTCGGTTACAGCCTCTCTGCCCTGCTCTGCGTCGGCACATTTTTCCACCTGCAAAATGGGGCTGTCAGGAGGCATGAGTGATGGAAAGGGTTGGGAATTCGTGCACTCTGCAAACAGAGCAGGCTTCTGAAATCCTAACCAGTAATAAGCATAATTGCTTTTCAGAAATCCACCCAAAGCCCCCGCCCCCGAGAACAGGCACACAATGAGGCAGAGGAGAAAGTTCGGCTCTGCGTCAGGAGCTGCCTGAGCTGAGCAAACGGGAAGGCATCCGGCTGAATGAGTCACTTGCCAGCCTCGGTACAGGCTGATCTCTACCTGTGGCCCGAGGAGCCGTGAGCCCCTCAAAAGTTACCCCACGTCTCCCGTTCTCCAAGGCTGACCCCGGGGGGTGCCAGACAGAGGGGTCTGGAGGTCACAAGCGGCTCGCCTTTCCTGCTGACGCGGGCGTGTGTCTGTGACTGACCTCTCCAGCTCTTACGGGCTGAGCTGTTTTGGCGGCTGCAGGATGCAGAAAGGTGGCCCTACCTGGCCCAGCAGATATTGGGAGGAGGGGAGAATGTGGTACAGCCTGAGGTCAACACCGGCAACCGCAGGAGGGAAGGCCTGGGGTCAAGTTAGGGTGAATAGATTGTTCTTGTGCAAGCGGCAGCGTCCCTTGGAGTTTCTTAGCCTACGTAAGCGTAGGACCTCAGACAAATTATTGTATTTCTTTCAGCCTCAGTTTTCTCACCCATAAAATGGGGCAGCATCAGCCCCCCAGCTTAGAGATGTGGACAGCCTAGAGAACATTTTATCGTCCACTTTTTTCCCGCTGTATGTATGGAAATAAATACCTTGATAAGCCTGTGAAGGGGGAGAGACACATACCCTTACCGGGGCATGCCAAAACTACCAACGGCGATTCCTAGGCTGCTGTGTGGACAGAGAGGGATGCTGCTGCTCCTGAGAGGGAGAGAGAAAACAAGAAATGGTGACGTTGGCCAGACCGCGTGCCGTAAGCCACTTGTCTACCTCTTGTGGGTCTCAAGTCTCTAAGTGAAGAGGCTGACTAGGCAGGGGGTGAAACGGAGACGTTCCTGCGGAAGGTACAGGAAAGAAACCTCTTTGCAGAAATACGAGGGAGGACTTTATAGCCATGAAACTGCAGAGGTCTGAGTGAACCTCTACAAGAGGGGGCCCAAAGGGAAGGCGTCACGTATGATGTCGGAGGAGGTTAAATGCAATGACGAATGGACAGTGTTGGGCACAACGCTTGATCATTGCAAACGCTCCATAACTGTAGCTACTGTTGTTTAAAATTATCGCCCCCGTTAGTGTGGTGGTTACTCCCCACTGCTTCTCAGGGATTGGGAGCTGCGGGTCTTGAGTCAGTCTGCCCTCGCCGGCATTCGGCTTCTTTCATAGGTAATGCAATTAATGGAAGGAAGTGAAGGGGCGCCTGGGTGGCTCAGTCGGTTTGCCTGACTTCGGCTCAGGTCATGATCTCGCGGTCCGTGAGTTCAAGCCCCACGTCGGGCTCTGTGCTGATGGCTCAGAGCCTGGAGCCCGCTTCGGATTCTGTGTCTCCCTCTCTCTCTGCTCCTCCCCTGCTCTCTCTCTCTCTCTCTCTAAGATCAATAAACATTAAAAATTTTTTTAAATGTAAAAAAAAAAAAAGGAAGGAAGTGAAATTCATTGAACCTCACTAGCAATAAGACAAGAAAAAAAGAAAACCACAAAATACCATTCTGTCTCTTTGGCAAAGATTTTGTTTTTAGTTTTAGTATCCAGTATGGGTCTGGGCGGGGAGAAATCACCACCAGTCTTAGCTCATGTGGGTGGGAGTAGAAGTTGCTACAACTTTTCATGAAGGCAGTCTACAAAAAAAAAGGCATCAAGAGCGTTAAAACCATGGGTGTCCTGGGGTGTGTGGCTCAGCCGGTTAAGTGCGCGACTTTGGCTCAGGTACTATCTCGTGGTCGGTGAGTTTGAGCCTTGCATGGGGCTCTGTGCTGGCAGCTTGGAGTCTGGACCCTGCTTTGGATTCTGTGTCTCCCTCTCTCTCTTTCTCTGTCCTTCCCCTGCTTGTGCTCTGTCTCTCTCTCAAAAATAAATGAACATTAAAAAAAAAATTAAAAATATGCATGCCCTTTGACTTGGCAATTCAAAGATTTAATTAAAAGGTGAGCTAAGGGCCTTTTAATAAATGCATAAGTAGAAAGTTAATTGGACAAAACCAGGGACCCAGGCTATTCAAGGCAGGCCATGTCATGAGAGGAGGCCCTGGACTCCTGACTCAAGCTGGGCCAATGAAGGCCATCCCCAGGATGATGCTAAGACTCTCAGAAGAGAAGCAGTTCTCTTTCTATAAGCCTAAGGCCTGAGAATCACACAAGCCAAGTGTGGGAGAGCTTGCCTGAGATGACATCAAACGAGGGAAAGTAGAACCAAGAGATGTGATAAGACAGATCCTGATGACATTCATTGGGCCCCTGGATCCACCTGTTCCTGAAGTCCCTGGGATTTTCAGCCCCGTGAGCCAGTGCGTTTCTTTTTTCTTTTGTTGCTTACATTAGTTTGAATTGGATTTCTCTCACTTTCAAGTAAAGGAGTCTTGACTAAAATGAGCCCAGTTTTATAAAAATAAAAAAGTATTCATAAAGGTACACACTGAGATGCTCACTCTGATTTTCTCTGGGTGGTCAGGGCTATGTTGCTGCATATCATCTTTTTTTGTTTGAATATTGTAGGGATTTTATTTTATTGTATTTTTTATTTTTTTAATTAAATATAATTTATTGCCAAATTGGTTTCCATACAACACCCAGTGTTCATCCCAACAGGTGCCCTCCTCAGTGCCCATCTGTAGCGATTTTAAAACATGTTCACAAATTATTTGTTATCTCTGCCAGGAAAAGATGGGGCCTCCGTTCTCTCCCACTTAGTGACTTGACGACCTTCGTGACTGAATGCCCTCTGGACTGTGGTAGAAACTATGTCATGTGACTTCCAATGCTAAGTCGCAAAATGCCATGAAGCTTTGGAGACGTACGTTCTTCTGGGACGTAAGTCTTGGAACCTTGACCTTCCATGTAGGCAGTCTGAGGCAGACAGGCTATAAGGAAGCCCAGACCACATGGACAGCCCCTCTGTACGTGTTCAGCTGAGGTCCCAGCTGACAGCCAGCATTTACGTTCAGACACTTCAAGGTAATTCTGCCCCCAGCAATCAAGTCAATCCCAGCCTTTGGTTCTCCCTGTTGATGGTCCATGGTGGTGCAAGTATATGCCATGGCCACTGTGTCCTTCCCAAATTGCTGACCCGCAGAACGTTGGCCCACAGAATTATGGTAAGCTGCTAAATCTTGGCATGGTTTGTGACACAGCAATAGATAGTTGAAATACAGATATTTTCCAATTTTTCTGTGATGAACAAGGTTGTTTTATATTTAAAAAGAAAAACCAGGGGCGCCTGGGTGGCTCAGTCAGTTGAGCGTCCGACTTCGGCTCACGTCATGATCTCACGGTTCATGAATTCGAGCCCCGGGTCGGGCTCTGTGCTGACAGCTCAGAGCCTGGTGCCTGTTTCTGATTCTGTGTCCCCCTCTCTCTCTGCCCCTTTCCCATTTGCACTCTGTCTCTGTCTCAAAAATAAATAAACATTAAAAAAAAAAAAAAAAGAACCAACAGGATAAGTTACTCTTAAAAGTTGCAGACATTAAGGAAAAAAAATCACAGTGCTGTCTGGGAACAGAGATTGGTCTCCAATTTACCTGTTCCTCCAGGTCAGGGTGACAGATACTGTTTGACCTTATATTCTGCTGCTCACTGGGAGGGGGAGCAGTATGAATGAATCAAAATTCTGGAGTCTTTGAGACTCCTGATCTCCTGAATTATTGAACTCTTAGAAGCAGCTGTCTTATCAAACAGTTTAAAACAATTTCAGCCTCATTGCAAATGTTGACAAATCCTTGGAAAGCAAGCTGGCAGCATGTGTTAGGATGCTTAGGTTTGAAAGGAAAAATGAAAATGCTACTCAGAAACCTGACTGGCTTCCCCTGATGGCCACAAAATGGATGTCACCAGCATAGGAGCTATATGCTTTCTGGCTCTGGTCAGAGCCCTGCGTTTTCCTGATAGTGAAAAAAAAAAAAGTGTTGAACCTGAGTCTGGTTGGTCCCACAGCCCGAGCTTTTATCATGGAATTATCCTGAAGTTCATCACTGCTTGTGGCAGTGAGTGGGTGTGGGGAGTGATAGGATATCCTGATTGGATTAAACCGAAAATTTCCTGAAGGGATTAAGGATAGGTCAATCCTACCCAAACTCTATGGGTGGCTAAGAAAGAAGGGAGAAAAGGAATGTATGGAGTGAGACATATACCTGTAGCAAGAGACACATGAATCATTGTGTCCTTGTCTCAGTAGCTCGACTTCCGGGGGAATGTTCTAAAACACAAGAAAAGGCTTATTTATGGAGATGTTCACTGTTATTTACAAGAGTAAAAATCCAGAAGCATCCTCAATGTTCGATTCACCCATTTATTTCAGTTATTAATGTCTTTTACGATGGGGTAGGCATTTGAACTAGACTCTGGGGACACATGCAAGTAATAAGACACAATTGAGATGTGACAGTCAAGGTTCAGAGGGGAAAAGAAAGTAAATGTGCAGTTTTACCAGGGCAATAAGTGTGAATACAGTGGATGTGCAGGGCTGTGGGAGCTTAGAGGAGGCACACCCAACGTGGGTTTTGAGAATGACATCAAGAGGGCTTCCTGGAGGAAGAAAGACCTCAAGGGCCAGTGAGAGTTAATCACATGAGGGGATTGGAAATGGTGGAGGGGATGGAAGGGAAACATTTTAAACTACCAATGCCTGGGTCCTTCCCCCATGGATTTGTTTTCTGTTGGCCTAGGGTAGGATCTGGGCATAGTTTGCCTTAGGGGAGCCCTGCCATTGTTTAAAATCAATAGATAGAAGGTACTTGGGTGACTCAGTCATTTAAGCGTCTGACTCTTGATTTTGGCTCACATGATGATCTCATGGTTCGTGAGTTTGAGCCCCGCATCAGGCTCTTCTCTGACTGTGTGAAGACTGCTTGGGATTCCTTGTCTCCCTCTCTCTCTGCTCCCCCCCCCCCTCAAAAATAAATAAACATTAATCAAATAAAATAAACGGATGAATAGGCTCTTTGGGATGAGTCAAATATGAGATCCTCAAGGCCGTCACATCACTGTGGAGAGGTGATTGCTATAATGTGGAAACTGAGGCAAGGAGAGGTGTCTATTCTGGTTCTGAAATGAATTCAGAATGGTGATGGAGTAGGGTGCTACCCATGTGCTTACCACTCCCTCCCTTCCCCCCCCCCCCCCCCCATTTCCTCTCGCCTACCAGAGTGCCTTCCAGGGTCAGGCTGTCCCCAGCCACCAGGGAGCCCTCCAGGACATCTCCCCAAGAACGTGCCTCTGGATTCGTTGAACACTTCCTAGGATTGGACAGCTTTTGGAGTCCACGGAGGGGGCCACATGTGGGGTTTTCCCAGGTATCAGAGGCAGTGGCCCCCGATACAGTCAACAGAGGGGACCAGGCACAGCCCCATAGAAGTCACAGGAGCTTAAGGGTAGTTGTATTTCCATAGGCTGTGGGGTGGGAGTTTCCAGGCTTTTTGGGGGCAGCAGGGCAGGATGCCAGGTGAGCTGGGATAGGGGCTCTGGCACCTCAGGAGCCACATGTCATTTGACTCTGTGGCGTGAGAAGTAAGGGAGATGATTCATTTTCACAAACACCACATAAAAACAGTGTTGTCTAGTTGACAATAGGTTTGCAACCTGTTGGAAATATGTACAACCCCCGCCCCCTCCCCCGCCGGCCAAATGGAGTCCCAAACCCTTAGACACTTCACTTCCTGGTTCTTCTTCCCCTCTCCATTTTGCAAGCTGATTTTCATGGGCTTTGCAACCAGCACACGCCAAAGAACTGAAGTCTCTGCGTCATCTCAGGGAATGTATTTTGCCTTACATGGGCATAGGTGACCTCTGGGCAAGGCTGTAACCTCTGTAGTACTCAGCCAATGAGGAATCAGGGGAGGGACTTCATGCTAGAAGACAACTTACTTGCTGTGACTGCTCCCAGTGTGCCTGTCCATCAGACACCTGCTCTTGCAAGAACGTTGATTAAAGCCTCGCTTCACTGTGCCTCAAGTCTCTGCATCCCTCCTTTGATTGGGTCCGTGGGTTTATTTCTCACATTTGGGGGCTTGTCCGGGATTCACCTTGACCTGTGGGGTCCAGGTCCTCTGGGGAAATGGTGAGTGATGGAGCAGGATGGGACAACAGTTGTCAAGCCTGGTTAGGGTGCCTGGACTTCATCCTGAGAACAATGAGGGGCCACTGAGGTGTACAACACAGTGATTCAACAAGTTCAAACATTATGCTATGCTTACCCCAAGTATAGTGACCAACTGTCACTTTTTCTGATCGAGAAAGGGGCCTGATCAGATTTGCCCCCCAGGAAAATGGCAGCGCTGCTGTGTGAAGAACTCCTCACCCATGGCAGACTTGGCCTCTGTCTTGGGGCACTGCCACTTCTAAGCCAGAGGACCACATAAGTGGTTGGGCCTCTCTGAGCATCTGTGTCCTCATCTGTAAGGTAGAGATGAAAATATTTACCCACTTTGGGTTTTTGGGGGGATACGTACAATGTGATAAGGTGAATAAAGCCGGAGAGTGTCATGCTTAAGAAGGCTGATGACTGTGGTGCCAATCACCTGGTTTGAATCCTGGCTCTGTCCTACTGGCTGTCTGACCTTAAGCAATTTACCTGACCTCCCTGTGTCTCATTTTTCCCATCCATAGAATGGAGATACAATAGTTCTTCCTTCATAGAATTGCTGTGAAGAATAATATTAGTAAAATGTTAAAACAGTGACCAGTTAGGGAAGGAATAAGTCATGGGAATAAAAGACACAGCATAAGGAATATAGTGAGTGAGGGGCACGTGGGTGGCTCGGTCAGTTGAGCGTCCGACTTGAGCTCAGGTCATGATCTCACAGTTCAGTTCGTGAGTTCGAACCCCACGTTGAGCTTGCTGCTATCAGCGCAGAGCCTACTTTGGATTCTTTGTCCTCCTCTCTCTGCTCCTCCCCTTCTTGTGCTCTCTCTCTCTCAAAAATAAATAAAACATTAAAAAGCTATTTAAAAAGGGGGAATACAGTCAACGGTATTGTAATAGCAATGTGTTGGGACAGTTGGTCGCTATACTTGGGGTGAGCATAGCATAATGTTTGAACTTGTTGAATCACTGTGTTGTACACATCAAATTATTGTAACACTGTGTGTCAACTATACTCAAAAAAAAAAACAACAAAAAAACCCCCACCCTATTGACTACAAGTGGCTGAAAGGGTATTGGAGGGGAATTGACTGGCCCAACGCCATATGGCAGGTAAGTGACATCAGAGCCTGATCCGAATTAAAGCCTTTCCCTGTACAATGCCTTTCAAGTTCGACTGTTCCTCTCATCACTATTGTTATGGATCTTTTCTCTGAAGCGAGAGAAGAGCACGGATTTGAACCATCAGCACCAGACAATGCTTCTCCTATGAAATACCTAGCACTCAACAATGATTCATGATCAAAGAAGCAATGTCCCCTCTGTCATGGAGCGTGGGCCATCACAGTTATGAAAAGGGTGCCAGCAGGGTGCTAAAGATATCCTGGGGTGGTTCTGTGACCCCCCTGGATCTGGGTTTGTATTCTGAGTTCAAGGCTTGGCCCCACTGGTGAGTATAAGTGTGACCGTGAGCCAGTCACACTTTCTTCATTGGAAAAATTGAGGGAAAGTAATAGCATCTCTCCCAGGGCCATTGTGAGGAATAAATGAGCTAGCACAGGTACCTGGCCCCCAGTGAACGCTGAAAAAGTAATAGGTGTGATGATCTCAGTGACGAGGATGGTCATTCTTCAGTGTTGACTCTGTGCCAGGCGTTGCCTTCATTGTCTTATTCCAGACTCACCCAAACCCCAGAAGCCATAGTTTGCATCTATCTTTACCCATAGAGGTGAGAGCTTGGGCTCAGAGACTTTACATAACTTGCCAAGGTCACACAGCAAGTACAAGGTGAAGCTGGGATTTGAATCTCCATCTATTTGATTGCAAGAGTCTAAATCCTCGGGGCGCCTGAGTGACTAAGTCGATTAAGCGTCTGACTTTGGCTTGGGTCATGATCTCACGGTTCACGAGTTCGAGCCCCGCATCGAGCTCTGTGCTGGCAGCTCAGAGCCTGGATCCTGCTTCTGAGACTGTGTCTCCCTCTCTCTCCACCCCTCCCCTGCTCATGCTCTGTCTCCCTCTCTCTCTCAAAAATAAATAAACATTAAAAAAAGAAGAGTCTAAATCCTCAGCCCCCACTATCTTTCCTCCTGTCGGTCAGTGGTGCCCCTAGACTTTAATGGGGGTGAAAAGCGTATCTTACTCATTCACACCTCCACCACCCCACTCCTACTTCCAAGGGCTCGTTTCAGAGTGGACACCAGGAAGTGTTTGCTGAGTGAATTGGTGATCTCCCGCCCCTCACACTTCTGGCCCTTCAAGGCCCTCCATCTCTACATCCTTGAACCGGTTGCTCCTGAACACAAAAGAAAGAGTGACGACAAAAAAGGGTTACTCCCCAAGGATACAATTAGTCAGAATGCTTCAGTTGCCTCTGTCTGTATACATACATAAATTTGTATCTATATAAATAGTCGCACTCACAAAGGTTGCTGGCTCAGTGATGTGGTTGAATGGGAGACTGACAGCGTGATTCATGGCTCAGGTCAAATTTAACTCTAACCTGTTGTGCAAGACAGATTTACTTCAAGAGTCCTTTCTGCTGCATAATTGGCATGGGCCCACCTTCTCCCCAGGGGAGAGGATATTTCCACACCAGCCCACAGTCTCTGGCTGCGGCACACCCAAGTCAGATCTGGAGTCTCTTGGCTACTTTCCCAGCACTGTGGGCCCAGGTGAGATCCAACCAGGCAGTCTTTGTCAGCAAAGGAAAAGGGAGCAATTGAAAGCCGCAGCCTGAGGCAGCCTGCCAGGAATCTGGAATGTGAGACAGAGACTCCTCTGGGATAGGTGGTCTAGGAAAAGCTTCTCAACCATCCATCCATCTGGCTGTCCTTCTGTTCATACATAGTATCTCTCCTTCCATGTGCTCCTCCATTCATTTGTTCCTTCATTCATCATATCCATCCATCCATCTATCCATACACCCACCCACCCAACCATCCATCCGTCTGTCCATCCATCCATCCACCCAACCATCCATCCACCCAACCATCCATCCATCCATCCATCCATCCATCCATCCACCCATCCGTCCATCCACCCATCCATCCATCCATCCATCCACCCACCCAACCATCCATCAATCCATCCATTATACCCACCTGTCAATTACAGCCATTTATGTATGCCTTCAGACATGGAATACCTACGCAGCATCTTCTGTGTGCCAGGCACTGTACTGGACACTGGGAATATAATACACAAGTCACATAGTTTGCCTTCGTGGAGCTTACATTCTGGCATGAGTTCAGAAAACAGACAATCATGCTTGTATCTTTTTAGTTATGGGCTCCAGGAAGTGCTGTAAAAGAGGTATAGGTAGTGTTTAGAGATCCTCTACCTGGGGGATTTGACTTCATCTTGGAGTCAGGGAAGGCTTCCAAGAGGTGATGGCTGAGAAAGAGCCATCCATCCACCTGGAACCCCAAAGGAGCTTTCAGGGCAGAGAGAAGAGCCCGAGGACAGCTCTGAGGTGAAGAAGAGCTCGGGGTGAGCTAGGGGCAAAGAGATTTGGTGTGCATTAGGGACATTAGAATGATAAACGACTGGGTGGGGTGCTAATGGAGGATTTGGTGTCTGGAAAGGTTCCAATTTCCCTGTGGTTCCCTGTGGTTTTCTCTGAAGTGGGAGTTTCACAGCCTGGTTTAACAGGAAGGCAATAAACCGTGGTGGAAAAGCACAGAGCTGGGCTGAGCCGTTGGCTTTGCCATGCTACAGATGTATGACTTTACGAGGCAAGCCCTTTAACCTCTCGATTAAGTGAGATAATGCAAATAAAACATTCGACACCATGCCTGGCCCACTGTATATGCTTATAGATGGTGGCTGTTTGGTTATTATTTTAAAATGTAACCGAGGAACACCTTCCTAACGTTGTTCAGTATACCGGACGCCCCAAGGAGATAGCAGGTGGCATTTTTCTCTGCAGTCCTCGCACCCCCATTCACCTGTTCTGCCAGCTCAGAAATGAGAGGCATCCTTTATTACTCTCTCCTCCTCATACCCGATAGCCAGTCACCAAATTCTGCCCTTCCTGTCTTCTAAATATCTCATAGGTACCCACTCACCTTCAGCCCCCATTCATTGACGTAGCTTGGGGCTTTTTATCTCATACCTGTCTGACACTGTCAACTGCTTACCCAAAATGTACATTCCCTCCTTCTTCTATACCAAAAGTGTCGTTGTTTGTGCCTGTAATGTCCATTATCTCAGGTTACTCACATCCCCAGCTTCTTTTGCTCTTAGGCACAAGAGGTATGACCAAGAAGAGGGAAACAAAAGTCTCCCGGAGGTAAAAGGGATAGGTGTGGGGTCTTATACCTGTGCTGAATTTTTCTTTCTTTCTTTTTTTTTTTTAAAGTAGGCTTCATGCCCAGCATGGAGCCCAGTGTGGGGCTTGACCTCATGACCCTGAGATCAAGACCTGAGCTGAGATCAAGAGTTGGATGCTTAACTGACTGAGCCACCCAGTGCCTCCTGAGTTTTTCTTTCTTTAAACATGGATGTGATGTCTGGAACTGTGGCAGCCCTCTTGGAACCGCGTAGTGTTAAGATGGAACAGAAAGACAAAAAAAAAAAAAAATCCTGGATCCTTGGTGAAATAGCTTAACACCAATAACTGCCAACCTCTAAATTTCTTGTGAGAAGAAGAATAAACTTGTCTTTTGTGTAAGCCACCATCAATCGGGTTTTCTATTAGTTAGATCTCAGTGGATTCCTAAATGGTCTATGTGTTGTCTTTTAACAGCTTCCCAACTTGCCTCCTTCGGGTTGAGCCCCCTAATGCATTCCCTGCATAGCAGCCACAGGTATGTTTTGAAGCATACAGATCAGATGCCTTCTGCGCTGAAAACTTTTCGAAGGCTTCTCATCGCCTATAGTAGTCCCTGGGCATGGTGTTATTTTCTGGCTAAATAAGGGTTTTCAAAGAGCATCTCAGCACTTGATTCGTTTTTTCCGATGAATATTGAGGCATTAATCCCTCATGCAACTCATATGACGCTGGTGTTATTGCAACAGTATTGTAAATAGAGTATTCAATTTTTCCCAACTTGAAGGAAAAAGAACCGAAAGTGAAATTGAAGTGATTGCCCTTTTTCAAATAATTTTTCTTCACACAAGGGCTCTTATGTCTTAACAGACTCTCTAAGGAAATTATTATTATTTTGTTAATGTTTATTTATTTTTGAGAGAGAGACTCAGTGGGGGAGGGGCCGAGGGAGAAGGGGACAGAGGATCTGAAGCAGGCCCCTCTCCCATAGCAGTGAGCCTGCTGCGGAGCTCGAACTCAAGTACTGCGAACGAGATCATGACCCGAGCCGAAGTCAGACACTTACCCGGCTGAGCCACCCAGGTGCCCCTCTCTAAGCAAATTATTAAGGACACGTGACCACTGAGTGCCATGTGGGATCGGGATCAGATTCTGGACCAGAAAAAAGACATCACTGGGAAAACTGGCAATATTTTAATAAGACCTGTAATTTTGTTAATGGTATTATATCGGGGCCGATTTCCTGGTTTCGATAACTCTATCTGGTCATGTAAAGCGTTAACATGAGGGGAGACTGGTGAAGGGCCACACTGAATCCTCTGTATTATTGTTTCGACTTCTCTGCAATTCTAAGATTACCTCAAAATACAAAGTTGTTTTTTTTTTAAACCACTTTAAATTTAAGAAAACATTTATAAAACACGAATGATTAGGTTTTTTTCTGCATTACAATGGACATACGGGATTAGAGTGGTTTTTAATTAGGTTTTTATTCAAGAGGGTATGGAACGCCCCCTGTGGTGAAACATGATGGCATTGGCACCCCTAGAATTCTTTTCATTTTCTCCTCTTAAACGTGCACATTTTCGTTCATTATCTTGATGTTGTCAAGATTTTAGAACATTGACTTCTTTGTGGCCGTCATAATTGTTACCAGAGCTGTTTAATCTTGATTATATATGGAAATAATTCTGTGCTCACCACTGTTTGTTTGGTTTAACTCTTTATTGACTGGATTTCATAAATCAATACTTTTTTTTTTTTTTGAACCGTGTCTCTTTGCTCCTGTATTCACGCACACTTGAAAATGTCTCTGTGCCGCCATGTCCGTTACACAAATGAAAACTTGACTGGGTATGAACTTATGGGGTTTTGGTTCAGAACTTTGTAGACATTGCTTTACTGTTTTTCTGTCACAGGGTGTTTTCCTTCTTCTTTTTTTTTTTTTTTAAGTTTATTTATTTTGAGAGAGAAAGAGCGTGAGCAAGGGAGGGGTGGAGAGAGAGAATCCCAAGCAGGGTCCACACTGTCAGTGCAGAGCCCAACTTGGGGCTCATCCCACAACACTGGGATCATGACCTGAGCTGAAACCAAGGGTTGGACACTCAACTGACTGAGCCACCCAGATGCCCCGGTCATCGGGTGTTTAAAACAATTTACAGGGGCGCCTGGGTGGCGCAGTCGGTTAAGCGTCCGACTTCAGCCAGGTCACGATCTCGCGGTCCGTGAGTTTGAGCCCCGCGTCGGGCTCTGGGCTGATGGCTCAGAGCCTGGAGCCTGTTTCCGATTCTGTGTCTCCCTCTCTCTCTGCCCCTCCCCCGTTCATGCTCTGTCTCTCTCTGTCCCAAAAATAAATAAACGTTGAAAAAAAAAAAAAAAACAAAACAATTTACACAGGGTTGGCACTGACGATTTTTGATACACCGTTTTATGAAATTTAACACATGTAATGTTGATATAACCATGACCAGAATCAGAATACAAAACAGTTCCGTGGGGCGCCTGGGTGGCTCAGTTGGTTGAGCATCTGACTTTGGCTCAGGTCAGGATCTCACGGTTTGTGGGTTCGAGCCCCACATTGGGCTCTGTGCTGACAGCTCAGAGCCTGGAACCCGCTTCCAATTCTGTGTTTCCCTCTCTCTCTGTCCCTCTCTCGCTCATGCTCTGTCTCTCTCTCTCTCCTTCAAAAATAAATAAAAAACATTAAAAAAAAAGAATACAGGGGCGCCTGGGTGGCGCAGTCGGTTAAGCGTCCGACTTCAGCCAGGTCATGATCTCATGGTCTGTGAGTTCGAGCCCCGCGTCGGGCTCTGGGCTGATGGCTCAGAGCCTGGAGCCTGTTTCTGATTCTGTGTCTCCCTCTCTCTCTGCCCCTCGCCCGTTCATGCTCTGTATCTCTCTGTCCCAAAAATAAATAAACGTTGAAAAAAAAAATTAAAAAAAAAAAAAGAATACAAAACAGCTCCATTATCCTCCCAAATTTCCTCATGTTGCCCCCTTTTGACAAGTCTTTCCCCATTCCCTGACTTCTGACAACCAGGGATCGAGTCTTTATCCCTATAATTTTGGCTTGTAGATGTCATCTAAATGGAATGATGCAATATGGAACCTTTTGATTCTGACTTCTTTCATTCAGCTTAATGCTTCTGAAGTACCTCCACATTGTTATGGGTATCAACAGTTCATTTTTTATTATTTCTCACTAGTATTATATTGTGTTGACAATCCTCACTTTGTTTATCGCTTGTTGAAGGCCAGAATGGCTGTACCATTTTTCTTCTCACCAGCCATGGATGAGAGTTCTAGTTGCTCTGAATCCTTACCGGCACCTAGTAATGTAAGGTGGTTTGCCCCCCTCCCCCCTTAATTGTAGTCATTTAATAGGTGTGTAATGGCGATAGTTTAATTTGCATTTGCATAAGCAAATAATGGTGGAACGTCTTTTCATTAGCTTATTTGCCTCTCCTATATCTTTGGTAAAGTGGCTGTTCAGGTAGTCAGCCTATTTTTCGTGTTATTACTGCTGAATTTTGAGAGTTCTTTACATATCCTGAATAAAAGTCCCCTGCAAGAATATGTGATTTGTCAGTATCTTCTCCTTATATGTAGCCTGTTTGTTCACTCTCTTAGCAGAAAACAAAGTTTTAAGTTTTCATGAAGCCCAGAGTACCACTAATTTTTAATGGGTTATGTTTTTGGTGTCCTATCTGTGAACCCTGCCCAACTAAAGGTCATGGAGAGCTCTCCTATCTTTTCTTTCAGATCATTTAGGTTTTACATTTTACGTGCGATCATGTTGCGTTAATTTTTGCGTGAGGTATGAGGTACACATTGAGGTTTAGTTGTTTTTTGTGTTTTGTGTTTTCTTGGTGCATATGAGTGTCCTATTATTCCACTATCATTTGTCAAAAAGACTGTATTTTCTCTACTGAATTGCTTTTGTGACTTTGTTGAAAAACAATTGGCAATGTTTATGTGGGTCCGTGTCTGTACTCTCTATTCCGTTCTGTTGATCTATGCGTCTGTCCTTTTGTTAATACCTCAAGGTCTTTATTACTGTGGCTTTATAATAAATGTTAAAACTGGTTAGTGCGAGCCCTCCAACATTGTTTTTGTCATCGAGATTGTTTTGGCTGTTCTAGTCCTTTTGTATACCCATATAAATTTTAGAATTATCTTGTCTGTATGTACAGGGAATTCCCTGCTGCAGTTAGTTGGGGGATTATTGACATCTTAACTATGTTGTCTCTCAATCAGTGAGCATGGTGTGTCTTTTCATTTAATTTAGGTTTTTTCAAATCAGCATTTTGACATTTTCAGCATACAGATCCCATACATGTTTTGTTAGGCTAATGCCTAAATATTTTACTTTTTATTTATTTTTATTTTTATTTTTAATTTTGTTTTACTTTTAATTTTTTTATTTTAAATAAAAAAATTTTTTTTTTAACGTTAGGGGCACCTGGGTAGGTAGCTCAGTCGGTTAAGTGTCCGACTTCGGCTCAGGTCATGATCTCGCAGTTTGTGAGTTCAAAACCCTGCATCGGGTACTGTGCTGACAGCTCGCAGCCTGGAGCCTGCTTCAAATTCTGTTTCCCTCTCTGCCCCTCCCCTGCTTGCTTCTGTCTCTCTCACTCTCAAAAATAAATAAACATTGACAAAAATAATGCCATAAATTTTTTTTTTAGTTTTAAGTTTTTACTTTTAATTTTTTTATTAAAAAATTTTTTTTAAGTTTATTTATTTTGAGAGAGAGAGAGAGAGAGTGCACATGCATGCAAGTGTGGGAGGGGGAGAGAGAGAGAAAGAGAGAGTATCCCAAGCAGGCCCCATGCTGTCCGTACAGAGCGCAATTCTGGGGCTCAGTCCCAGGAATGTGAGATCATGACCTGAGCTGAAACCAAGAGCCTGACGCTTAACCAGCTGAGCCATTCAGGCACCCCTAAATATTTTACTTTTTAAAGACTTACTGTAAATGGTACTGTTTTTAAAACTTCCGTTCCTAATTGTTCATTGGTAGTATATATAAATACAGTCAATAACCATTTTTAAAAATAACAGTTTACAAGTTGACCTTCTATCTTACGACCTTGCTAAACTCACCTATGAGTTCTGGAAGGGTTTCCTTTTTGTAGCTTGTTTAAAATTTCCTGTATAGACAATCATGTTGTCTGTGAATGCAGTTTTTCTTCCTTTTCAATCTGGATGGCTTAATTTCTTTTTCTTGCCTTTTTGCAGTGGCTAGGACTTACAGCGCAATGTTGAGTCAGTAGTGAGAGCGGACATCGTTGCCTTGTTCCCAGCCAGGGAAAGCATTTAACCTTTCACTCTTATGTGTGATGTTAGCTGCCTGTGTTCTGTAGAAGCCCTTTATCAGGTTAAGGAGGATCCCTTCTAATCTTAGTTTGCTAAGAGCCTTCAAGAAAAAAAAAAAATGGATCTTGAGTGTGGTTTAAGTGCTTTTTCTGCGCTAGTTAATTTGATCATGTGGTTTTCTTCTTTACTCTGTTTATGTGGTGGGTTACATGGACTTTCAGATGCTGAACCAGACTGCACTCCCAAGATAACATGCACTTGACAAAGATATATTATGTGTTCATGTGTGTATATATACACATTACACACACACACACACACACACACACACAAACACATACACGCACATATTATATATATATGTATGTTTAATTTGCTAATATTTTAATGAAATCATGTGGCCCTGGAGTTACACTGTTCAGAATATTTTAAGCTGCTTATTTGATTTCTTAGACATGGGAATATTAAGGTCATCTATTTCTTTTTGGGTGAGTTTTGGGAGTTTGTGGTTTTTGAGAACCACAACTTTTCAACTAAGTTGTCAAATTTAAGTTCATAGTATTTTAAAAAAATGTTTATTTATTTATTTTGAGAGAGAGAAAGAGAAAGAGAGAGCACAAGCAAGGGAGGGGCAGACAGAGGGAGAGAAGAATCCCAAGCAGGCTCTGCACTGTCAGCTGCAGAGCCCAACTTGGAACTTAGTCTCACGAACCATGAGATCATAACCTGAGCCGAAATCAAGAGTTGGGCTCTTAACCAACTGAGCCACCCAGGAGCCCCTTCATAGTATTTTATTATCCATTTATTTCTGTGGGGTCTGTAGTGATAGAATCTATTTCACTCATTTGATAATTCATGTCTTCTTTCTTGTTTTCTTTGTTAGACTGGCTAGAGATTTATCAATTTTATTGATCTTTTCGCAGATGTAGTTTTCGGTTTGAGCAATTTTCTCTATTCTTATTTTCCAATTCATTGATTTCTGGCCTTTATCATATGTATCTTTATTATTTCGTTCCTTCTGATTATTTCTGGTTAATTTTGCTCTCTCTTTTCCCCGTTTCACATGGTGGAATCTTAGATCATTGATTTGACACCTATGTGACACCTTTTCAATATATGTGTTTAATGATCTACATTTCCCCCTACATGCTGCTTTAGCTGTATCCCACACACTTTCATTTTCCTTCAGTTCAAACTTTTCTAATTTCCCTCAAGACTTCCTCTTTGACGCATGGATTATTTACAAGTGTCTTGTTTGTTTGTTTGTTTGTTTCATTTTTTAATCTTTCTAAGTGATTGGGGGATTTTCCAGATCACTTTTTGTTGTAAATTTCTATTTTAAGTCCATTATCTTCAAGGATAATGGATGTTTTCAGTTTTTCAAACTTGTTAAGGCTTTTTCTCATGACCTGGAATATGGTCTATTTTGGTGACTGTTCCTCAAACATTTGAAAGGAATGCGTATTGTGCTGTTCTTGGATGAAGTGTTCTATGAATGTCAGTTGGATCCAGTTCCTTGATGGTGTTGTTTGGTTCCTCTCTGTCCTTGCTGATTCTCTCTGTGCTTGTCCTGTCACTCACTGAGAGTAATATCACATCTCCAAATATACTTATGGATGCGTTCATTTCTCCTGCCAGCTCAGCAGTGTTTACCTACTTTGAAACTCTGTTGTTAGATATGCAAATTTAAGAATATTGGGCCTTTTTGTGAATTGAGTCTTTTATAATTTTTTAGTGCCCTCTTCATATCTTTGGTAGTTTTCTTTGAGGTGTAGTTTGATATTAATAAAGCCACCCCAGTTTTCTTTTTCTTAGTATTTGCTTGGTATATTATTTTTCATCCTTTTACTTCCTTTTTTTTTTTTAAGTTTATGTATTTATTTTTGAGAGAGAGAGGGAGAAAGAGAATAGGGGAAGGACAGGGAGAGAGAGAGTCCCAAACAGGCTCTGCGTTGTCAGCACAGAGCCCAACTTGGGGCTCAATCCCTTGAGAGATTGAGCTGTGAGATCATGACCTGAGCCAAAATCGAGTCGGATGCTTACTGACTAAACCACCCAGCCACCCCAAATTCTTTTTTTTAAGTTTCTTTTTTTCTTTCTTAAAATGTTTTAAGGTCTATTTATTTTTGAGGTAGAGAGATAGAGAGACAGAGTGCAAATGGGGGAGGAGCAGAGAGACAGGGAGACACAGATTCCAAAGCAGGCTCAAGGCTCTGAGCTGTCACCACGGAGCCTGATGCGGGGCTCGAACCCATGAACTGTGAGATCATGACCTGAGCCAAAGTCAGAGGCTTAACCAACGGAGCCATCCAGGTGCCCCTAAGTTTCTTTATTTATTCTGAGAGAAGGAGAGAGGGGTGGAGAGAAAGGGAGAGAGAATCCTAAGCAAGCCCCACACTGTCAGTATGAAGCCTGATGAAGGACTCAGCCCCATGAATGTGAGATCATGACCTGAGCCAAAATCAAGACGGACACTTAATGGACTGAGCCAAAATCAAGAGTCAGACACTTAACGGACTGAGCCACCCAGACACCCCTTATCCCTTTACTCCTAACCTACCTAAGTCATGAATTTAAAATGGGGTTCTTCTAGACAGCTTGTAACTGAGTCTTTTTAAACTTTAAATCTGATCATCTCTGTCTTTTAGTTGGTGTGTTTGCACTATTTTCATTTAATGTGATTATTGGTAAGTTTGAATTTAGGTCTCCTATTTTATTATTTTTTTTCATTTTTGACTTCTGTTTTTCTTTGCTTTGTTTTCCTTCTCCTGACTTTTTTGGGGAGTTTTTGAATGTCTTTTAGTATTCTATTTAAATTTGCCTATTTTTATTTACTATATCTCTGTATGCAGGTTTCAGTGGTTGCTGTATTACAATATACGTACTTGAGGTAGGGATTACAATATGCATACTTGACTTTTAACAGTTTACTGAAATCAAGAGGATGTGGTAATTGACTTAATGTGAGGACGGGAGGTAAAAAGAAGGGATTAAGTATGACACTGAAGTTTCTGGATCAGGAACAGGGTATAAGGTGATATCATCCACTACCAGGGTGAATTTAAATGGAGGAGCAGATCTCAGGGAAATGAGTTTTGTTTGGAACATGCAGAGTTGGGGATACTCGTGGATCATTCAAGTGGAGATGTCAGGAGGCCATTTATCACATGGATCTCAAGCTAGGACAAGGGTCCTGGACTGAAGGATAGATTTGGAAGTCCTCAGTTGCAGTTGGCATCCGTTGTTTTTGACACTTAACACCTGTTTGCCTCTGGCACCCCACCCCCAACTCTTGGCTTCATGAAAGGGACTAACCCACTCTCAACTGTAGAAGTGGGCCTTGAGTGGACTCAACTAATTACAGGTTAGACCTGTAACCAAATTTGGCCAACGAGAATAAGATCCAGTTCTGTCCCACCATCTTGGAGAGACACACTTTGTTTCTAGTTGGAGTTAATCTGACAGGTGTAAGATCTGAAGATGCTGCTGCCATCTTTCATCACTGAAGGAAGAAACATCTGTAAATATGGGAGCAAGAGAGGAGGCAGAGCTGAGGGATGCTGGGAATGAGTGGGTCCAGGGGATACCGTCTGAGCCCCCTGGCCAATCTGTGCTCAGGCTCTGGACTTTTCAATCACATGAGCCCATACGTTCCATATTTCCTAAATTATGTTTCATTAGGCTTTTGGTTCCTTTTGAGTGAACGAGTTCTGGCTGACGTGTAAGCATCTAGCGGGTATAGAAGCCATGGTGGTGAAAGAGAGGCTGAATAAGAGTGTGTTGTGTGAGAGAAGAGGGGTAGGTAGAGGAAAAGGAGACCATGAAAAAAAAGCATGAGAGGAGTGCTCAGAGAGACAAAAAGACAGTTCTTTGTCTTAGAAGCCCCAGAAAGAGAGTGAGTCACGAAATAGAGAGGAATTAGCAGTGTGAAATACTGACAGGGGATCAGTCAAGATAAGGACTGAGAAGGGTCCTTTGGATCTTCCAACAATGAGACTGTTTGCAAAACAGTTGTAGTTAACCAAACTAGAAGGATTATCTGAAATCATCACTCTATACCCTCTTCTGCAAATGAAGGAATTGAGGCAAGGAGATACTTAGATTTTTTTTTTTTTTTTTTTTTTTAGTGGCTGATATAAAATTACAAGTAAAGAACAGAACTCTAAGGATCCTTCAAGGTCACTTGATCTAATTACTCATCTAATACTTGAGTCTCTTATACAACATCTCTCCGAAGCCTGTGCTTAAATGCAGCTACTGAGAAAGAACTCATTACTTCCCAGGTCTGATGAGAACCCCTGGTTTCCGACTTCTTAGCCATGTTCTCTTTATAGAGCAGACACATGCCAGGAGACAGTATGCATCCTTAGTCGAGCCCTTGGAAAGCTGATTGGATTTGGGAAACTCAGAAGATTAAGTCAGATTTTGGATTTTAAGGAGGGTTTTGGTGGAGATGGAACCCTCTTTTCTTGACTCCATCCACTCCTTCAATAAAGTCAAATCCTTCAGGAATTCCAGGACCAAGACAAGACATCCCAGGCCCAGCACAAGATTTCCACGTGTATGCTCATAAGTAACAGACACCCGGTATAATAGAAGTTGAACCCCTCACCTTCCTCTAGTAAAACCTGCTTTTACTCTTGTGATTCTTGTTTTTAAAAATATTTATTTATTTATTTTAAGAGAGAGAGAGAGAGAGAATAAATCCCAAGCAGGCCCTGAGCTGGAGCTGTCAGTGAAGATCCCAACGTGGGGCTCCATCTCACGAGCAGCAAGTTAAGGCCTGAGCCAAAGTCAAGAGTCGGATGCTCAACTGACTGAGCCACCCAGATGCCCCTACTCTTGAGATTCTGACTGCCCCTTGCGTCAAGGTACTGGAGGTCTCCTCGACTCTTCTCTCTCCTCCACTCTCCATTGCTTGTGAATCACCATTATTCCTCCCAGGTATCCCTGAGACTTGTTAATTTCTCTTTGATCCACCATCACACCCAAGAAGAGGCCACCATTACCTCCTACCTAGACAACGATCAGTCTTCCAACTGGTTTCCTACCACCAGTGTCTTCCCATGTAATCTGATCTCCACCCTGAAGCTTTATCAGGCCCCTGCTCAATACCCTTCAGTGACTTTCCACTACCCTCAGGAATGGTCCAGAGTTTGTCCTTAACCCTGAAGCTTCTGCCTGCCCTTTAGCCACATCCTGTGCCTCCTTTTCTCACCCCCGTGTCTTCCACGTCCTTGAAGAAGCCATGGTATTTTTATCTTTCATTCCCTTGTGCTATGTGCCATTCTTGGAACTTTCTTGTATCCCCTCCTGCTCTCCTTCAGTAACACCTTAGAATCCTTTGTTTGGATTTCACCTTCCCAGGAGAGCCTCCTCTAACTGCGTCCACCACGGGCAGAATTGGTACCACCAATTCTCACTAACCCTTGGAACTCCTCTGTTCCAGAACTCGTGCTATTCTCTCCCCATTTTGGAATATTCCTCCTGCTTGACTTTAAGACCCATGAGACTAGGGAACACGTCTGCCCTCTTTATCACTGCATTCTTATAGCCTGGCACAGTGCCTAGCACACAGTGTGTGTTGTATATACAATTCTGTGGTTTAATTATTTGTTTAATGCTTATGGCGCTGTTGGCGCCATTTGGCTGAAAAGAAGCTGAGCTCAAACAAGTTAATACTGAAACATTGTTACTGCACCTTATAAAATCCAGCTGGAAGTCCTCTAAATTCTCCACTGCTGTCTCAGAAGGTGCTAACTGTAATTCCTGAAATGCGAATCATTAAGGCCTCTCCAAGAGACCAGCCCTCAAATGTCTATCATCTTTAAGACTGGAAACGTCTTCCCTGAAGACCAGGAAGCCCCATTGATGACATCAAAGCCAATGAGATCTTCTGATTCGTATCAACTAATTTCTACTAATAAAGGTGACTCAAGCCCACATCTAAAGCTTTGAAGGTCCAACCACCCATTCACCCATTTTATTCAGCAAATATTTATTGAATGTTTATGTCAGTAACTCTGCTAGATGCTGAGGATGCAGAGCGTTCTTCCGGCAGAGGAAGCAGCAGAACAAAGGGGTTTAGAAGATGGCAGGGGGTGTTATGCTTTTAGTTGCTGGAGGGAGACAAGTGGCAAGGCACTTGAGAGAAATGGGCAAAACAATGTTGGAGAAGAAATTACATCCAGACCATACGGGTCCTCATACAACACGGTAGGGATTCACAGATTTTTATCCGAGAATAATCTAAGACTAGCGACAAGCTCTCACGATGGACTATTCAATCCTCTGAGGAAGCAGGAGTAGCTGGTGTCAATCGTTTGACAAGCATTTGATTGTTATGACGTCCATGCACCGTAGGTGTGGTGGTTTTAAAACTTGATTGCAAATTGACACTCCTTTCATTTACAGCTGGGGTCTATGCCCCCTCCCCTTAATCTGGGTGCTTTGTGACGGCTCTAACAAATAGAATACAAAGGAAGTGACACGAGGTGACTTGCACGAAGTTGCCAGGTCATAAAAGGTCGTGCAGCCTCAGCCTGTTGACTGGAACTCTAGTGCTGTGGGTCCTGCCACCACCCTGAGGCTGCCATGCTAGAGATGGCAGAGCTAAGTGTTCCAGTCATTGTTCCAGGTGAATTCAGCCTTTGAGTCACCCCAGCCTGGGACTCGATGAGTGAAGAAACCTCCAGGCTATTCCAACTCCCATCATCTGGGTTCTCCCATTTGAGGTCTTAGACTTCGTGCAACAGAGACAAGCCATAACTCCTATGTCCTGTCTGAATTCCTGACCTAATAGTCTATGAGCATAATAAAATGGTAGTTTTATCCAGCTGGAGAAAGTGTTAATGTGGTTTCTTTCTTTCTTTCTTTTCTTTCTTTCTTTCTTTGTTTCTTCTTTCTTTGTTTTTATTAATTTTTTGAGAGAGAGGCAAAGGCAGAGAGAGAAGGAGAGAGAATCCCAAGCAGGCTCCGTGCTGTCAGGGCAGAGCCCAATGTGGGGCTGGAACCCATGAATGGTGAGATCATGACTTGAGCCGAAACCCAGAATCGGACACAACTGACTGAGCCACCCAGGACCCCCTTAATGTGGTTTCTTATGCAGAAATAGACAGTTGGAAGAATAAACACTGTTATCACTATCCTGTTTCACAAATGTGGAAACTGAGTTTCAGAAGGATTAAGCAACTTGATCCAGGTCCCACAGGTAATCAACAGCAGAGCCAAGATCAGAACTAAGATCTGGCTACTTGTAGGGCTTGTTCTCTTCCGGTGATTCTAGATGTGTCCGACGGAGTCAGGCCCCTTGACAAAATCTCCCAAGTCCCCCATTACTGTCCTTGAATCTGGAGATTATCCTTGGCCACTCTACATTTCAATGGCTAAGATATGGTTAGAGAAGCAGCCTTTATGAAACATTTGATTCACATCCTTTTCAAATAATTTAAAGACATTTACTCTGCGATCAGTTCTTTCCTGGTTTTATTTTCTCCTCCACACTCCCAGGCAGGATCCAGATACTTCTGCTAAGCCTGACGGATCTGTTCCTCCTCTCCCCACACTGCCCCCAGTGCACAAATACCCACTGGCCCCCATTAAATCCCAATCAGGCCTGGAGATAGCTGATTCAGCCCCCCTCCCCTGCCTCCCAGGAAGAGTTAGGGATGAGCAAATCACTTATTGGAGTAATTCTGGGAGCTGAGGCAGAGCCATGGCTGGAAGCCACCCGCTAACTAGAAACCCAGGACATCAATCAACCAAACTGATTTTTCCGCTGCTGCAGCCATTTAAACAGTTATCTTTGCTCAGGGCTTTGTCCAAAGTTACTCAACCAGTGGGTTCCTGGGCGATAAGTCACTGCAACCTCACTCCACTGTCTCTGTGTCCTGGGGCTGCCTCTTTACTCACTCCTCAAGAGGGGTTGAAGTTCATTTGTTGTACTTGAAAAAGAAGAGAGCCTGTACTACTTGTGCACACGTTCTGGTTACAGCAGGAAGATGAAAAGGGAGCCCAAGGTCTGTTGGGATATCAATATACTTCTCATTTGGTGCCCTGCAGAGGCTGGGGAAAGAGGTTTTAAATTCATTTTACACCGCCCCCTGCTGGTCCCCTCGCTCAACTGCAATGGATGCATGATTCAGCGGGCGGATGGGGGTGGCTAGGAGTGGGGGGGCCCTTATAAACCAGGTGCAGGGGGAGGAGCGCCTTTAGCCACACCAATCTCCTTTCCTCCCTTTACCTATGGGGAAGCTGATGTCAGAAAGAAAAATGTGATCTCCTCAAGGTTGTGATTTATTCAAAGTCATGTTAAGGTTAGAACTAGTCTTTCCACAGCTAGTACTTTTTCTAGGTTCTAAGAGTGCTGAGCACATACTAAGTGTCTCTGATTGGCCTCGTAGCACGAAATCAGAAGGTCTTAGTTTTGAATCCAAGCTCTGCCACTTAATAGCTGCCATGAGAAGACAGTTCTCTGAGCCTCTGATTTCTCATCTGTAAAATAAGAGAAATAGAGGAAGGTATAAAATAGGGTTTTGTAAGAATTCTTTTGTCTACACATCTATTAAAAAACTGCTGGGTGTTTACTCTGTGCCAGGCACTGTGTTGAGTATTTGGAATATGACAATGCATAGGATGGCACATTACCCATTCCCTCTGAGGGTGGAAGTCCAGTGAAAAACTTAGATGGCATGAGTCAACACACAGGCAGAAATTCAGCAATTGTTGAAAAAGAAAACATTTTCCCTTTGATTCTCCAACTTCTCAACTATCAGGAGGCTCAGGGCCTTGCCCCAGCTGTATCAGTCTAGTTGATGACTCGAAGAGATTAAGTTATTTGAAGGTCAAGACCACATAAATCTTTGTATTCTCTGGTGTGTCTGGCCCCAGGATGTGCTCAGTAAATATTTGTTTGGCTGCATAGATGCCCCAAGTTCTGGCTCCCTCTCCCTTCCCGGCTGCCAGGCGATTGCTGTCCGTGGTGCTGAAAAGCAAATTCCTGCTACTCACCATGAGGCAGCGCAGGTGCTGAGGCAGAAAATGGAGCCCAGGGGAAGTGAATAGAGAGGGGGAAGAATGAGCCAACTTTTCACTGGCTATTAGTGACATCTTCATTTTTCCATATCTTGGAATCTAAAGCTGGTATTTCTTTTTCCAGCTGCCCCCATTTGGCATTTCTTGCTAGCTGGGAACATTAGGTAGATAGGTGTTCTTTCTAATAACCACACAGAGTGATAACCTCTCTAATGGGTGGGAGAGTGGTTTCTGGGAGCCCACAGCCCTATAAAGCACTGCTTGAGAAGGTTCTTGAAAATCGGTCGTCCTTTTTCCAGTCTCTTCCTGGGCAAGAAAAGGCAGCAGTTACAGATGTCCCCCAACCCCCAGTTGATTTCACCCATGTCTGTCACCCAAGAATGTGTGAAGCTCTGAGTTAGAACTGACCATGGGGAAACCAGAGAGAGGCCAGACCTGAGATTGACAGTGGAGCTGGGTGAGTGCTCCAATTGGCTAAGGATTCATTTTGACCAGTATTTTATATGATAATATGTTTGTTCATTCATTCAGTCTATAAATATTTATTGTGTACCTAGCATGACCTGGCATTGTTATAGGAGCTCCAGATAGAGTCAAGTACAAGAAAGTCAAGGCCTCTGGCTTCCTGGAACTTACATTCCAGTGGGGGAGAAAAACAATAAACAACTATATAAATGAATGTGTCGTATAGTTCCAGGCAAGAGGAAAGATCATGATAAGGTACGCTCTTTTAGGTAAGATGATCACAGGAGGCCTCTTTGAGGAGGCAAAATCTGAGCATAGATGCAAATTAATTGAACATGTAAATATTGGGGAAGGGCAGTGTTCCAGTCAGAGGAAACAATAAGAGTAAAAGTCTTGAGTGGGAAAAAGATGCTCAAGGTACAGCAAAGAGGTCAGTGTGAGTGGAGCAGATTTATCAAAGGGGATGTTAGAAAGGGTTGGATAAATATACAGAAACCAGATACTGTATCTTGAGGAGGACAGAACAAGATGATCAGAATAGCAGAAACACTTACAGAATGACAGTTATGGCTGCACCTTCCATGGGTAAGCCACAACACTCTGGATGCCACTAGAGATAGAAGGGAGGGTAATTAGAGCTCCTGCCTATATAGATCTCACCATGTCTAAAGATCTAATAAATGGAAGCCAGAGGGAGTTAGCAGTGTACCAGTTATCCAGCCAACATTTTTTGCATACCTGCTATGTACCCAAAGATCATTGTCTAGTGCAAGTCTCCAGTCTAGGAACTGAGGAAAAGAGGGAATGAATCACTGGATGGAACCAGAATATCTAAAGGCAAGTAGGAAGCTCCAGAGAGCAGAAGGCTGAGGTCAAGCCACTTCTCTCTGATACTTATCTGCTCTCCGATAGGGCTCCTTGAGACATAGGAACAGCAGTGTTCTAGGATAGGCTACGTCTTAAAAACAGGTGCTTTAGTCCCCACCGCTGCGGTTCAGTACGAGTAAAGCAGCGTGAGCTACATTCTGCCAGATGGCATAGGGCAAACAGCTCACATTTCAGGCATCTTTGCTGAGGATTTTATTTAGTCTTCACATCAGTCCCATGAGGTACTTGGAGTCTCCTTATCACTCCCATTAGGAGACTCCCAAGTCTCTGAAATAAATCCTGCCAAACAAGAAGAGTCCCCCTTTCACTGGTCTTAGGTTGCAAAGGAATTTTATATGCCCTGCCTTGTAGCTGGAGGACTGTCAGCAACTTTGAGATGTTAGCAGAGTAAATCTATTCACTTGACAAATGACAAACCAAAGTTTGGACAAGTTAAGCGACTTCTCCGGAGTCACAGATTGCTTAAAGAATCACAGATTGCTTAAAGGGACCCAGTCCCGAATCTGCCTGACCCCAAAGCCATTTGCAGTCCTAGTATGTTCTTGGATCTCAAGCTTGGAGCTCATGTTTGGCTTAAAAAAAAAAAAAAAAAAAGACCAATCCCCTGGATATTCAGAACCAACTCTGATACTGGTCGCACCGGACATCTCTGCCCCCCTCAGCACAATCTCATTCTTAATCTCTCTTAATCCTCCCAGCAATGCTGGAAGGCAGCAGTGATAACATTGAGAGCTGGCATTCGCTGAGAACTGAGGATGCCCCGGGCACTTTCCTAAGCATTTTGCAGATACTAATGCCCTATTTGCCATAAACCCATGAAGTAAGTGCCATTTTATTCCCATTTTACGTATTTTATTCCCCATATTCCGATGAGAAAAATTGAAGCCCAGAGAGGTTAAGTAACTTGCCAAAAGTCACACAGCTAGTCAGGGGCAGAGCCAGGTAGTGTGATTCTGGGGCCCTTGCTGTCCGTCACTCTACTCTGTTGATAAGACAGCCATTACTCCGAGAGGTCAGCAACACGCCCAGTTGTGTATAGTCCAGAAATGACGGTTCAACTCAAACCCGGGACCAAGCCCCAGAATATTTCCACGGCCCCACACTGCCTTTCTCAAAGGTAAAGCAGAAGAAAGGAGAGAGCCTGTTCTATGACCCCTTCTTAGAGGCACAGAGTGATTTTAATGCTGCCAAGGGGCCCCTGGGGGTTTTATTTAAACGACGATCTGCACGGTGAGGTTGTCTGATATTCCCACCCACTCACTTTTCTCAAATGTGGAAACCACGTCGCTCTGTGCACCCTTCCCAGCACATAAATGCTTCACCAGGGAAGCTGAGCCTTTTTTGTACGGATTGGAGGTGCTCATACAGCTTCCTCCTTAAGCGCTGTTTTTTCCAGCGACCTATAATGATGACTCAGAGAGGGAGAAGCTATAATGGAAAATTAATTATTTTATCAGAGATGGGACCCAGGCTGAATACTCAGAATTAGATTGATGAAGGCCTTTCCACGAGGGCTGGGAGTCCTGCGTGGTCACGGACCAGTTAGTTACTCAAAGGGAAGTCGAGAATGGGGCTCCCCAGCTTCGATTCCGTGCAATTTTTGATGTCCCACAGCTGTGAGGGCGTGGGGGGGGGGTGCCTGTCAGAGGGTGTGTTTGCATGTGGCTGTCGTGTGCGTGTTTGGGGGTGGTTGTGTCTCTCTGAATTTGTGTCTGGATTTGTGTGAGGGTCCTTGTGGGTGTCTGGGTATAAGCGTCTGAGGACCCCCGTGAGGGGATATTGAGTTAGAAGTTGACACGCAGGTAGGCCAGGACAGGGGACACGGTCATAGAGCGGGGCTTTTGATGCTGCTGTGATGGAAGAGAAGAAAAGGACATAACAGCCTAAAGCACTATAAAACCTTAAAAAATTGTTTTTTTGTCGTAAACCGGGGAAGATGAACTACTATTAATAATAATAGCAGGGGGCGCCTGGGTGGCTGAGTTGGTTGAGCGTCTGTCTCTTGATTTCGGCTCAGGTCATGATCTCACGGTTTGTGGGATCGAGCCCCACATCTGGCCCTGTGCTGGGCGTGGAGCCTGCTTACGATTCTCTTTCTCCCTCTCTCTCTCTCTCTCCCCCTCCCCTTCTCTGTCTTTCTCTCTCTCAAAAAAAAAAAAATAATAGCAGTTTAGAAATTAATAGTATAGTAGAACTTGTCATACTAGCTGTATTTAGAGAGTACCCACTGTGTGCCTTTTTTATTCACGTTAGCTGTGTTCTCGTCACTACTCTGTGCTACCATTATGCCCGTTTCAAGGAGGAGGCTGCTGGGGCTCAGAGAGGTAAAGTAACTTTCCTGAGGTCACACACCTGGCAGGACTGGGGCCAGGAAGAGAACTCGGGTCCGTCCGACTCTGGGGCCTGAACTTTCCCCCCATTCCGGATTGCTTTTTTCGCCTGCACCGGCTGCCACCCCCAGCTCCAGCCAAGCCCCAGCCATGGCAAGATGCGCCCCAGGACATGAAGGAGAGGGGCTTAGCCTGGCTGGCAGAACAGGTGCCATACGACAGGAGTAACTAAGTTCCAGGCCCAGCTGGCCTCTTCTCTGGACCTCAGTTTCCTCGTTGCTAAGATGACAATTTGGATTCATCTGGTTTGATAGGTTCTTCCCATTCTGACCATGTGTGGGCCACAGGGCCGAGGGCTTTGTGTGTGCGGTGGGGGTGGGGGGGGGGCGGCCCACATTACGTGGGGAGTGTTGACCGGGAAAGGGGGCTCTGTACTGGGGCAGACAAAGTTCAAGACGCGCGTCCACCCAGCCTACGACACCTTCCTTTCCGCGTGCAGTGGATACGCCAGCTTGGCCCTCAGGACGCATTCCCACCACCTTCTCCTACTTCTCTTTCCCGTGCCTTCCTGGACTTCAGCAATGCAAACTGTCTTTCTCAGACTCCCTTGCAGCTAGGGTTCTGGATGCAAATCCAGTTCTGCCAATTAGCAGTGGTTCGGACGACAGAAACGAACCGGAGGCCATCTTTCTGCTGCTTTGGCGGTTTCCTCCAGCAAGAACAGTTGTGGAGGTGCTGGGTGGGTGGGGGCGGGGGTGCTGCAGGCCCATTTCAGAGGCCAGTGGCACCCCCAAGTGGGTGGAGAGCCTGTTGTGACACGGCAGCACGGTGGCTCCCTGGATCATAGTGTTATTCTAAGTTCTTGAACTCACTGTGTGCGGGGACGGCCTCCTGTCTGCCCGCTTTCTGATGGTGTGACTGGTAGCCATACAGTGTTCTGAGAGTCATTCCTGGAGGCCGTCTAGTCCTCCAGCACATGCCCCACCCCCCCAAAAAGAAACCACCTTTTTAAATTTTCCCAGTTTGCCGCATGAAGTCTCTGTCTGCTGATGAAAGCTTGGGATAGTTTCTTTCATCTGCGGATGAAGCATGGCGCACTCCTACTTTACCTTCAAAACCCAGCCTCAGCCTCCAGCCCGGACATGACATCCCCTCTCAGCTGGGCTGACCTAGGTATCTCCCCTCTGTGATCCCACAGTCTCCCTCCCCGCCCCCCCCACCCCCATCTCCGACTTTTCCACATGGGACTGAAATGAACTGTTCGCTTTCTGTCCTCCCCGCCAAACCATCATCCCCAGATGGCAGGGACCGAGTCTTCTCCGCGGTGCCCACTCCCCTCCCCCAGGTGTTTAGCAGAGAATCTGGCCTAAGGCAGGTACTCTGTGAGCGTTTTGTGGCATGAATACAGAAAAGGTAGCAACCTGCCAGGGTAATGGGATTTAGGAGAAACTCCGAGATCCACAGGCTGAGAATAAAGCGATTTAATCTCCCCTTTTGGCAAAAAGAAGCTCGCGTCTCATTAAGAGCTATTGTTTGGGGTGACGGGCCTCACGGAGCTCGTGGGGTGATCAGGGGCACTTCTCATGTCAAAGCTCTCATTTCGGATCAAATATCCAGAATCCCTCAGTAGATCTGTCCTCCCACTGATGCCCGGGCTCCTCCTAAGGGATATAAGAACCAGGGGCTTTTAAGAGGCTGTGTGATGAGTGAAGAGACAGACCCACCGGGATTTACAGCTCAGCTCTACTGTTTCCTGGCTGTGCAACCTTGGGCAAGGGACCGCACTGCTCCGAGCTCAGTTTCCTCATCTGCAAAGTGGACCTAATGCCTTCTGCGTCATAAGGTGGTTGTGAGGGCTCAGAGGGGTGGTTTCGGAGAAGTGCCCAGCGCCTAGGGGAAGCCTGGAGCGCGGTGGCTGTGATAAGACGTGGGTGATTGGAGATGCCAGTTTTTTTCTCTTCTTCATCTGGGCAAAGACATTTCCCACCATCGGCCCCTTGTTTGACGGGTGGCAGAGGTCAAGAGCGGGCCTCAGATAGGGGAAGTTCTCTCCAGGCTCAGGCCACCGACTCGGCTATCGGCATCCATCTGTGCCACTTGGCTATAGGAGGAAGCAACCGCTTTTTCTCCATCATTACCCCAGAGCTGTCCTCAACAAGGAAAGCAGACACCTTCTCCCGTGCCTCCGCGCCCTCCATTTTTAACCATTTAAACGTGCACCGTTCAGCGGCCTGAACTACATACACTGTGCTGTGCGTTCATCACGGCTGTCTATTTCCAGAATGTTTTCATCGCTCTCAACCAACACGCTGTGCCGTTTAAGCAATACCCTGTCCCGTGGTGACCTCTGTTCCACTTTCTGTCTCTGCGAGCTTGCCCGCTTACAGAAGCACTGAGCTGGGCACAGGTCAGGTCCCGCAAGAAAGGAGTGTGGATCTTATCCCAAGTGGGATGGAAACCACTGGAGTGTTTTAAACAGGGGTGTAGCACAGTCGGGGTTATGGTTTGTTTGTTTTTTTTTAACTTTTTAATGTTTATTTATTATTGAGAGACAAAGAGAGAGAGACAGACCGTGAGCAGGAGAGGAGTAGAGAGGGGGAGACACAGAATCCGAAGCAGGCTCCAGGCTCCGAGCTGTCGGCACAGAGCCCGACGCAGGGCTCGAGCCCATGAACTGTGAGATCATGACCTGAGCCGAAGTCGGATGCCCAACCAACTGAGCCACCCGGGCGCCCCAGGGGTTATGGTTTTAAAAGAATCTCTCTGGCTGCAGAGGAGCCGGTAATAGGTGGGGGCGAGAGTGGAAGCAGGACCCAGGGGGACAAGTGGGGGGGGGCCAGGCCAGGGCGACAGAGCCTTGGACAGTGAAGGCCTCTGATGGGTGGGATGTGGGGCGAGAGAAAGAGGGGAGTCAAGCAGGAGTCCTCTCCAGGATGGCACCCTCCTCAACTCTCCTTGCCTCTCGGCCTTTGCCTGGGCCATTCTCTCTGCCTAGATCTCCTCTCCTCCCCTCTGCCTGGACAGCTCCCACTTGTGATGAGTTCTCGCTTAGCTCTCCCCCCATCCTCCAGGAAATCTTCCGTGACTCCCCTCCTCCCCCCACCCCACCCCTGGCTGGGTTGGGAGCCCCTCTTCTGTGTTCCCACGGAATTTCAGGTCTCCTCCCAGCCCGGAACGTGTCATGCTGCTGGGCACTGCCTGTCCCTGCGTCGCCCCCCAACCTGGACCATGAGCGCAAGAGACAAAGTTAGGTGTGGCACATTTCACTCCCGGGGCCAAGCACAGAATGGCACACTGTGACATTTCAATATGAGAGTAGGAGAGGGAGGCAGAGGGAGAGAGTGAGAGACAGACAGAGATGGAGTACTGGGACCCTTCAAGCACAGCTGCTGACTTTCTGGTCTCTGTTCCCGTGGCAGCCACACGCAGCCATGGTCACCACGCCCGCAATTCACTGCAGCATGAGAGTGATCCAGGAGATCAGAAGCCAGCTGGAGATGGGGACCGAATTCCACCCAAATGCTCCGGACTGATCCGTGTCAGTGGCTCCTACGTTCCTGGCGCAACAGGGGAAGAGAGAAAACACACAGAGCTTTGAGATGAGACAGAGCCGGGGTGGAGAGAAGCTGGGAGACCGTACGACTCGTGCTTGGGGCCCAAACCTGGGACCCACCAGCCTGGTTTCAGGCTGGGCCCTGCCCTTTTTCTCCCTGCCAGTGACTTAACCTTCTCCCAGCCTCTGCTCCTTACCTGTAAAGTGGGGGTAGGAATTGCGTCCAATTGCAGGCTTGTTGGGAAAATCAAGCGTGTTAATAACTGAATGGTTTCCAACAGGGCCTGGCGTGGAGGGAGGCCTTAAGAAATGCTGGCTTTATTTGTTCACTTTTCCGCCCTCTGCCAAGTTCTTCCTTGTTCCTACCTAACAGGATGATTCAAGGGCTGGTTGTTTCAACTATTGCCTTCCCTTCAGTGTTTGCTCTTGGCCCGCTTCGAGATCTGAGTTGGAGCCTTGTCACGCGGGGAGGAACATGGCGGGGCTTTGGAATGAGTCCCGACACCTGCATGGAGCTAGTCTGCTTGTCTTCAGATGACTCAGGAGCCCAGGGGGGCGAGGGACCCGACAACTGCCACGCAGTGAGTAAGGAGGAGCATCGGGGTTCCAGGTAACCGATTCCATGGGTTTCCTGTCCCACCCGCTGCTGCCCGTGACCCTGACGTGACCCTGAGCACCACTGAGCCGGGGAGAGGGCTGAGCTTTACGACAAGCTTCTCTAGAACCGAGGGAGAAAGCTGTTCCTGGCCTCGTCCTGCATGTGTGCGTAAAGGATGCTCCAGAAGGAAAGGCAAGGCAAATGAACAAAACCATTTGTTTCTGGGGCTGACAAGAGGCTCCAGGAGTGAAAGATGCTAAACACCGATGGCATAAAGCGGGGTTCTCGCAGGGTCTCTATCCTGGCTGCCCTTACTCCTCTCGAGGATCAGCAATGGTCAAGAGAGTCACCTACTCCTCTCGTCCGGTGCCCGCTGGCCTCCAGGAATGGGAGCCGTTGTACCCCATATCGGAGAGCCTTTCTCTATGCCAAGGTTTTTACCAAGAGCTTCTAGAGGTAGGGGTGGGGAGGACGACCAGGTATGGATTTGGCCTTGCAGGTGAGGACGTAGCTGCAGCCCCGGGCTCCCAGATTCCCAGGGTGGCAGTGAGCAGACTCCACCCAGTCCTCTGGGTCCCCAGGCAGAAGCCAGCCTGAGGTGCGGTCAAACGCTCACGGAGCCTGGGCCACGGCCATCAGACGCTGGGGACGGGGACTTCCACACTGGCACTGGAAGTCCTTTGCACCTGCCTGTCGGATCCCACGTGCTGCCTGGGAAGAGGGACAAGGAGGAGAAGAAAGGCAAATTCGGATCCTGAAGAGCCCTCTCCGGAAGGGAGGAGGTAGACCTCAGCTTGAGGCTGGAGGGGCGTGTGCGGGGGCTGAGCTCTGGGGCACGAGGCAGTGGGCTCAACTCCTCCTCCCTCCCTGTGTGGCCGGGTTGTCCTCGAACTCCAGCGGCCTTATCGGTTTGAGGATGCATCGCGATATCCGTGCCACACGTCTGCTCGTTGTGAGGATACGACGCCACACGAGGAAGCGCGTGGAACATAGCAGGTGCCCGGCAAAGGGCTCCTGCCATCTTCCTCCTTGAAATGAATCAGGCCCAGGGAGAGGACAGCGCCCCAGGGAACGTGGGTGCGGCAGAGTGGGAACCATGTGATCAGTCACAAGGGCAGATGGTGGTGGAGGACTCATTAAGTGTCTGCTGTGTTAGGTGATGTTGCCCACATCCTCTGTCTCACCTCCTCCCCTCCCCGGAGCCCGATGAGTTCGTTACAGTTATGTCCCCATTTTATGGATAAGCAAACTGAAGCTGAATGTAGAAACTTCTCAGTTCTCTCTGCTGGTTGAGCTGGCAGAGCTGGGGATCAAACCCACGTCCTCAATACTCCCAGGCGCAGCCCTGTCCTACGTTGTAAGGGTGGAGAGACAGTCCCCGAGAAAGGCAGCCCTGGGCCCCCACCCCTCCAGGCGGGCAGATGCAAGGCTTCTCTCCCAGGAGGGCTGAGTTGGGGGGGAGCAGGGGACTCTGGGGTCCGACAAGCCCGCATCCGGACCCTCCCGGTAGCTGGATGACTTAACCTGCTTTACGTCTTTGGGTACGTTCCTCAGCTCTGGGACCTGTCTTTCCTCACCCGCAAGACAGGAATCATATTCGCTACCTGGCCAGGTGGTGAGGACAACTTTGGCTGACGGCCTGGTACAGCGTCAGCGCCCAGGGCGCGGGCAGTCCCCACCAGATTTCTGCGACAATTGTGCCTCCCACCATAAACTCCGTGTCTGCTGTTGACTGAGGAGAGAACATGTTCTCCTCCAAACTCAGTCCCCGCCCCTCCCCGGGCCGCCCTCCCCCCCCACCCCCCCATGTTCTGGAAGGTATTCGTAGCCACGAGGGTGCAGCCTTCAAGCTGCTGCTGGCACGGGCCGAGGGCTCACATGAGGTGGGGATGCCCCCACCCGGAGTGCAGGCAAAGGCACATCGCAGCCCATATTTTGAGGGGGATTTCGTGATCTTCATTTTGTGTTGCTATCGGAGAAAAGTAAACTGCGGCTCCTGGCTGCCGGGGAAGGGGCTGAGCTCCTGCCAGGGCTGCTGGCGGCTGGCGCCGGCCCAGGCCCACACCCGCGTCGACTGCGGGTGCAGGCAAGGGCACACACAACGTTCCAGCACACGCGTGACCGGCCGCACACGGAGGTGCCCGGGCGCTCAGCGCAGGGCGACGCGTGGCGGCCGGCTCCGTCCACCTTCCCCTCCTCGGCACTTGCCCTGTCTGGGGACCCTGCCTCTTCTGTTGTCTCCAGATGGCTGTGGGGCCTGAGCCTGTCCTCCGTCCTGGTTTCCTCATCTCTCTTCCTCTGGCTCTCCCTCCGTTTCCCCCGGTGTCTCTGGGTAGCCCCGGTCTCTGACACGCTGTGTCTCTCCGATTTTCTGACTCTTTCCTCCCCTGCTTTGTCTGTATCATGCCCGACCTCTCTGCTGACACTGTCTCTTTCTCTTTCTGATTCTCTCTGAATCCTGTTTCCCTGCTTCTCCAACTCTCTCTCTGTCCCCATCTGTCTCCATATCTGTCTGATTCCCTCTCTCTGTCTCCATATCTGTCCGACTCTATCTCTTTCTGTGACTCTATCTGTCTCTGTATCTCTCTGCCTGCCTGTCTCTGACTCTCTGGGACTCTCTTTTCCCAACTCTTTCTGTCTCTGTCCTTCCTACCTCTCTCTCTCTCTCTCCCTCTTTTTTTTTTTTCTTTTTTTTTTCCGTGACACTCTCCTGGAAACGCATCAAAGACTGAAGTGGCCGGATTTCAAGTGACAAACAGCACTACACCCAGGATCCAGCCCCCTCCCTGCACGGCTGCTTCCTCCTCCACATCCCCTGTCACGAAGAGAAGCCTATTGTGTCGGGCCCAGGGAGTTCGAGTTGAAGGGCCCGGGGGTCTGCGCCTCTGACTGCTCTGAGCTACTTCCCCATTGGCTCCCAGCAGCCTGTGCTCAGCAAGGGCTGAGCGACAGGAGGAGGCTCTAGTCCATAAAAGGGGGGGTGAGGCACCAGAACTGCCATTCTGAGGGGCTTTGGTGGTGCTCACAGCCGCCTCTTTGGCACCTCCTTCCCAGCCAGAGTCAGGGAGACCCCTGAGCCACCTGCCACCACCCTCCGTCCAACCTGCTCGGCCAGAAGCTGCCCAGGAACGAAGAAGAACACAGGTAGTATCCACAGGGGCAATGGAACCTCTCTTTTGATTGTATTTGTTTTTCCCGGTCCTCCGGATCTGGGGGCTGCAGGAGCTCGGGCTGGGGGATTTCAGCTCTGGGTCTGATAATCTGGCAAATATGGTTACAGTTACGAGGCTAGTTTACAAACGCCAGATCAATTAGCGGGAGACAGACGGTTCTTTGGAATTTCCCTCTCGGTACAGCCCCGGCTTGCACAGGTGGGTACTCCTCTCCCAAGAGGACCACCCCTCGGTTTCAGCTCCAAGGTCGTCTTCTTCCCCAGCAGTCTGCACGCATGGTACCCAGGTGAGGACGGGAGGCCCTGGGTGGAAGAAGTGAGTTTAGCCACTCGGGGAGGTTTTAAAGGTCAGTGATTCTCACCGGACGTAGAGAACAAGGTCTGGGGGACGTTAATGAGATTCAGGGCTCTGGCATTTACCAAGTATAATGTACATCAGTGTACAACCAAGTTCAGCCTTTTCATTCTTTTTTGGATCGTGTTTAATTGCTGACAGGGTGCCGGCTTGAGTGTTTCCTTGGGCATGATTTCACGCAGAAATGAAGTTGGGGCTTATTTCATTGGGAGGAAATGGGGAAAGAGAGTGACAGCATGCCAGGAGACTCAGGCTGAGCAGGATTTTTCTTGTGGGTTTTACTTCGAAAGGACTTGTTGCTTTCATGTAAATTACAGCAGGGAAGTGGGGCAGGGAGGAAAGCTCAGATGGCAACGCCATTTGCTCCCTGGTAAAGATATCCATGTTCAAAGAAAGTATTACAGAATCCCAAAGTTTGACTCCAGCAAAACAGGCTGATGAGTTTCGGAGGAAAGAAAAAAGGAGGAAAAAAAAAGAAAAAGCCCGGTGACGACATAAAGGTTGAATAGTAAATTCTGCGACCTTGTACTTTTTCCCTGGGTGTCTTTTATCTAGAATCTCTCGGAGCTTTACAAACATTCCTTAATTAAGTCTCCAACCTTCCCAGGGGAAACATGCTCTTCAGGTTATTGGATCTGATTTCAATTCCCTTCCCACAGACTGCAGATCTTCATTTGGTAAAATATACAAGTCTTTCTCCTTTGACAGGCATTCCAGGCAAGATCAGTTGCAAATTTCAGAATGTCAGTCCTCTTCGCCCCGCCCCCCCAACCCCCTGCCTCCCCCTCCCACAGCTACCTCTTCCCTCTCTTCTCCCCTTTCTTTCTCCCCTCTATCCCACCCCACCTTGCCTTTTGTTCTATTTTTGCAGGTCATTTATCTCCAGGCTTTGAGATGTGCGTGGGGGAGCTGTTGCAGCAGCCCAGGGGGGGCGAGCTGAGCTGCCCTGGGGGAGGTTTGCGTTCGCTGCCGGGCTCTCAAGCCCACTGCTTTGCCCCAGATGAGCTAGAGGTGTGATGGGGGGCAGGCAGATCCTGTGTCTCAGCTGCCAGCTGGGAGCGGGGATGTCGGGGGATGTCGCAGTGCTTCCTCGGGAACCCAGCATGCTTTAGCAAGAGCGGGCACAGGGACTGGCTCCGGGGCTGTTTGAGAAATTTGCAATCGCCATAAAGCAAATGGAAAGGGGTTAGGGTCTTGAGATAACTCCCGGGAGCCACGAACGTTCCGTGTATTATCTAAATGAGTGTCCCACAGATCTGGGTTCAAATCCCAGAGCCCATCCGTCATTTGCTGTGTGATTTGGGGATGATAGCTGAGTGTTCATTTCCTCATCTCCGCAGTAAGGACGGTACTGTTGGCCTCCTAAGGTTATTGTGAGACTCCCAAAGGATGCTGGCATTCAGTAGGTACTCAATAAATGCTAGCGTTGACTGCTCACGCTCTCCCTGTCCACCCTGGCAATGTGTTGTAATATCCTTCATCATCCACTCCATGGAGCCGTGTGCTATGTCCGGGAAGGATGCCTAACGTCTGGTATTTCAGTTTGTGGGGCTGGCACTCTCCTCCCCTCCCCACCCCATAATCTCCACACCAACAGAAGACCATCTCTTCGTCTGTCGCCTCGGGGTCATGAAGTCTCTTCCCGATCGATCCTCCCGGGCCCCCCTTCCCACTGCCTACCTCCTTGGGCCATTCTTGCACAATTGTTGTATTTATTAGATGTCTTCCATCATTCTAAGCAGGATCAATAGTCGGTGGTTTGATTTCGAAGCGTGTCTGAGAAAGCGCAGGCAACTAGCTGACTTCTCTCACTGTTTCGCTCATCTCGGCCCATCTCGCTGCGTCTGACAAAGGGCTAAAAGGATCTCACCGAGGCTGGGCGGCCGGCTGAGCCCGGCCATTGAGGGCAGGCAGTAAATATTTCTGAGGACACCCAGTAAGCCCAGGATCAGGCCCTGGAGACAGAGAGGTGTCCCGGGTCCTTTGATGTCGGGCCTCATTAATCTTCCCCAGCCCAGGTCCAGACTCGTGCTCCTGGCAGAAGGGTAAAGAGCCCGGTCCACGAGGCACAGGAACGTTCTGGAGGCTTCTCCCTGAGGCCGTCCGGCTGTCCCACCGGCCTGAGTGGGAGGCTGCGTGCGGCAGGCACATTCATCATGTTTGTCCACCGTCCTTTGGTTCTTTGACCTGTTACTGGACAGTTCAGATTAAGCCGAGAAGGGTTTACTGAGCAGTTACTACGTGGCTGGGTCTCTGGTCCACTGACAGGAGGAGGGATTGATATTTGTGACTCACACGGTAGGTCAAGGCCCCGAATCCAAGTCTCTCTGTCCCTTCTTCCTTCCTTCCTTCTCCTTTCTCCCCTCCTTTGCTCCTTCTTGTCCCTTCTCCCTCTGGTTCCCAGCACCTCTTCCAGCTCTGTTGGGTTTCCATCATCTCTCTGCTTCTCTGGTGTCTTTATCAATTTCTCTGTGGGTGCAAGAGGCTCTGCCACTCCTATGGGCACACGCGTGTCTCTCTATGTGCATGTCTGTCTCTGTCTCCCTCTCTGTCTCTGTCTTTCTGTCTCTCTTTCTTTCTTCATCTCTTCATCTCCACCCCTCCCTGGCCCATCTTCCTTGGCCTTTCTCCCCGTCCCTTCATTGCGTCAAATAACAAAGGGTGAGGGTTTCATGGGACTCCTGCTCTTAAAAATCGTTCTTCTAAGGGGCGCCCGGGTGGCTCAGTCAGTCGCGCGTCTGACTCTGGATTTCCGCTCAGGTCACGATCTCACGGTTCGTGAGTGCGAGCCCCGAGTCTAGCTCTGCACTGACTGCCATCGTGGAGCCTGCTTGGGATCCTCTCTCTCCCTCCCTCTCTCTCTCTCTCTCTACCCCTCCCCTGCTCATGCTCTCTCTCTCTCTCTCTCTCAAAATAAATAAACAAAAGGTTAAAACACATGTAAAAAAAAATCATTCTTTTATAAACAAGGTTAATAATCCCACCATGACCCCTGAGTGCAGGTTCGTGCTTCTCTCTGGTCCCTGAACCGCAAATGGCCCAAGAGAGGCTCTGCGCTTTGAGTATTGCTGGACTCCACGGTGGGTTCACTTTCCGTCCGGAATCCGAGCCCCCTCACCGCCAGCCAGGTGATAATCCATCCCTTGTTAATGACCCTAAAAGCCTCACGGGGACAGCGGCCCTCACTTCTCAGGGTCTCCCCTTGCCAGCCCCTGGGGACCTGTAAAGGTGAACTTTGTGGTTTGGGGTGGGCTAACACTCCAGAAGACTGTCTCATCTTCAGGAATGTGGGGGCTCCGTGGGAGGGTCTGATGGACACTTAACGTGACCCCGTACCCCGGGGACGGTTTATGGGACGAGCTGGCTGCAGGCTGACTTTTTAAACCTGCTTCTTCTATGTCCTTGCCTCTCGGCCCTGACCTGGTGATCTTGCGTCTCTGAGACTCTGTGTGCCCATCTGGAAAATGGAGCTGATCGTGCCAAGCCTACTGGAGTCTCCCGAGGGTGAACGTGCAGTCACGGAACTGACGTGCATAGCAGGGAGCCGGGTCCCATAGCGGTGCCTTCACCAGGGACGCTATGGGCTCAGAGAATCCCAGCTACGCCACGCAGGTGCTCGGGACCCTGGGGCGCTTTGTCACTTGGTCCTCCTCGCTCTCCCCACCCGGAACCCGAGCCTGTAACAGTAGCACCTGTCCCGCTAGGGGCCAGGGGAGGCCAGGGGCCCGGCACAGGGAGGCAGTGCAGTGGGCTGTGGGAGGGTCATTGAAAGCCTCAATGCGAGTCAGTGCGAGTCACGGCCCGGGTGTGGGAGGCCCCAGCTCTGTCTCCGCTTCCCTCCTGACTCATGATGTGACCTTAAACAAGTGACTTCATTCCTACCTTTTCCCATTTCCTCTTCTATCAAATAGGGATAATCATATGCAATAAAGTGCTGGGAGAGATAATTGCAATGTTAAATCAAGCCATTATTATTCCATGCTGGCTTTTTAATGCTTGCTGCTCCTCTGAGCCCTCTGACTACAATATAGAAATATTGCCAAGAGGAGATGAGAGGGCGGGCAGGCAGTCCCTTCCCTTTCAAGAACTCTGGGCCCTGGGTAGGAAAGGGGACTACAGCGTGCTGGCCCTTTAAGTGATGCCCTCTGGGCAGCCCTCCTGAGGGACAGGGGGTGACACGGTCCATCTATAGACCAGAAGTGAGAAGCCCAGCCTCGGGGAGGAGAGCGATCCCTCTCTGGTTTTTCCCAGGAAAGTCAGCTTCCAGATGACGAGAATAATCCGAATTAGAAAATGGTTATGTAATTGATGAAAGCAGGGGTCAGCACGGCTTGTCCGTAAAAGACCAGCTAGTATATGTTTTTGGCCTCTGAGCTGTGCGGTCCCCGTTTCAACAGTCCGCTGTGCTTTCTAGCACGAAAGTAGCCGTGGACCATGGTGAGCAGTTGGGGTGGGGGCTGTGTTCGTTCTCGGGGTTCTCCAGAGAAGCGGGATGTGTACGTATTGAGAAAGAGATTTAGTAGAAGGAATTGGATCATGGGATTGTGGAGGCTGGTGGGTCCAAAATTTCCTTTTCTGCCAGGGGAGAATCACCGCTCCTCCCCACTGGCCCCTGCGTCCCTCACTGGGCTGTCACGAAGCCCACGAGGCAGTGGCCGAGGAAATGTTTTATAGACCTGCAAGGGAAGAGGGTTTTTCCTTGGGAGGGCTGTGAGGACCCCGCGCCCCCCCACCCCACCCCCGGCCCACCCGAGGCCCCTCCTTCCCCCTGGGCCATGCACACTCTCCACTGACGTCTATGCACCTGATACTCGCCCCCGGCTCACCAAGCGGGCTCGCTGCCTTGTCTTACCCCGGGAGCATATCTTTTTCTCCTCAGCTCCTTCCGGATCAGGCCTGACTCGCAGGCAGGGCTACTAATCTGATGCATGACTTGGAGCACAGCCCCAGAGCAAAGGTGAAATGCGCTCCCTCAGGACCCATCTGATGTGACGCCCGATCCTTTGTTTAGCCAACGATAAGGAAGGACATCAGATTCCTCAGGAAAATCCGCAGGGCTGATGTGTCTTTATTAGAGTCGCCTTTTAACCCCGAGAGATCTGGACAGAAGCCTGACTCCCACTTACAGGCCAAGCGAACGTGGCCAACCTCTCCTCCCCCCAGCCTCGGTCTTCTCCTCTGTACAAAGGGTACAGAGACACTCACCGCGCCCCCCCCCCCCCGCCCCCCCGGCTGTGGTGACGATTAGAATCACATGTCTAACGGTAACGCACAGCCTGGCACCTAGTAGGCTCTTGAGATGTGGTGGCACTGTTATTGGACTGGTGTTACCAGGAACAAGGAGCACTCAGCCCTGCCTGGCACACAGTAGGTCCTCCATATGGCAGTTGATTCGTTCACCAACTTTTTTTTTTTGGAATTTCAACTGCGTTCCAGGACTTTTTGCCGTCTTCTTTTCGCGCCTCCTGTAGCCAAGAGTCGAACGGGGCCCCACACTCTGCTATGAAGCCCATCATAATATCACTGTGTGTCAGGTACCCCCCCCCACAGGTGCCCTGTGCGTGCTCTCTTATTCGATTCCTCCCACCCCCTAAAGCATTATCGTTAGCCCCATGATGGGGCTGAGGAAACGGAGACCCAGCGACGTCAAGTAAGTTCCCCCATCTGGTGGTAAGTGGCAGGCCGGGATTTGAATCCACATAAACTAAGCACTTGGTGACCCCGCTTCGGGGCCAGGAAGGAATTGGGGGCGCCCCCCTCTTTTCTCTCCAGCTGCACCCCTCTGGCCCCAGGCTGCCTCTCGTGGTTGTTAAGAGAAGCAGTTCAGGGCCGGCAGACTCAACTATCCAGCTCTGCTCAGCAGTGGAGATAAGGGAAGCTGCTGGGTGGGGACAGTGGCGACCAGGCTGCATGTGTCCCTTGGGGCGACTGTTGCCATACCGTAATGCAGGCCCGATGTCTCCAGGACTTCTGTTTTTTTAAGGTAAGGTGGAAATTACGACTTTGAAGTGTAAAAATCTCCCAATTTAAAAATGTTGGCAAGAGAATTAAAAAAAAGAAAAGGAAAGAAAAGAAGAAAAGAAAAAAAAGAAAAAAGAAAAGAAAAAATCCCGGTGCAAAGTCAAAATACCCAGTGCCCATTTTACTGAGTTTGTCCTGTGGGCAGTCACTCTGAAGTGTCTGGACGTTTGCAGGGCTTGGGTTAGGGTTGGTTAGGGTCAGGGTTAGGGTTGGTTAGGGTTAGGGTTAGGGGTTAGGGTTAGGGTTGCTGGCTGGGTAGGAGGACACCAGAGGTCTCAACCCTGCCCCACCCTGCCTGACCTCCTTCCCTGCTCTGACCCTTCCTGGGTAGCCCTCTGTTCTATCTTCCATGCCATCAAATTCTCTCTCCAATTTCCTCCTGGGAGACCCTCTGCGGCCACAGCGCCATGGCTCTGATGGTCGAGTGTGGTGGCCGGGGGTGATTTGGGCTTTCTCGGAAGCCAAAGCCTCCTAGGCCATGCCCTTCCCTGGGTCAAGGAGCCCCTCCTCAGATCATTGCTTTGAGCAAGTGAGGGAAAAATTCAAAGCTTCAGAATAATGTCCCTAATGTTCAACCTGTGACCTGTTTCCTTCTGTCTCCTTCTGTCCGGGACCTCCCTCTTTTTGTGTCTCGTGTGTGTCTGTTGTGTTAGTCTCTCTCCCTACGTCTCTCTATCTCCCTCTCCGTGTCTCTCTGGACCATTTTGCACTGTCTCCCTCCTTTGCCCCTCCCTCCTTCCCTCTTCCTATGTGAGGTTTTCTCTTACTTCTTCTTCCCTCCCCTCTCCTGGCTCCCTGGTTTCATTACCCTTTGCCGAATATCTATTGGCCTCATTGGTTTCAGACAATTGCAGACTCACTCCATGGCCTCCTTCCTGCCTTATGCCTCCTTGTCCACCCGGGTGTCGTTATCATCCTCCAATGCACCACACACCCTCACTGTAGGGACCTTCATCTATAGAGATATAGTGCCCTCTGGGTAGGAAACTCAGAAAGTGAGGGCCATTATTTGATAGAGCCAGCACAGGTGACTGTGGGCGTTCACAGGAGGGGCCCAATCCAGACAGCCTTCCCGGAGGAGGCAACTGAGGTTGAATTTTGACAAACAAGAGTTATCCGGTCAGAGGGAGATGGGAGTAGATGGGTGGGGCCAGACAGGCGGTCCAGGCAGAGGGAACCCCTTGGGGGAAGCTTGGAAGGTGGGGCCCATGGGGCACTCATTTGAGAATTGCAAGTGGTTCGAGCCAGACCCCCTGGATACAAATCCCAGCTTTCCCTCTTACTAGCTCTAGAATCTTGGCAGGGTTCTCAACTCAGTTTCCTTATCCGTGAGGAGGGCACGACAATTGTACCCGCCCCAGACAGTCGCTGTGAGTAGAAAGGAATTTTTTAGAATTCACGAGAATTGCTCGGAGCATCCTGAGTACATAACAACCATCTGATCAGCTAGAATTACTATTAAATATCAAGTTAGTGGATGAGAGGCAAGGTTGCCGACACTACCTCCGCCTGGGACAAAAAGGATCTCAAATAGGGCCTCCTACCTTGGCAGCCAAGCTGTGTGCGAAGCCTCTGGCCAGGAGTTAAGAATGTGCTGGACGGTCTCCTCCCCCGCAGGCAATTCGCTGCTGATCTTGTCACAGGCCAGCTCCGCCACCGGCCACCGCTGATACCAGAGAAAACACGAGCTGCCTGCTTCGCATCTGCACATAAAAGGCACAGCTCGCTCTCCTGGAACCCAATCCACTCAGCAGCCGGTAGAATGTGAGAGAACACGGAGGGCGGGCGGGAGAGGTGGGACGGACCCAGGTCCACTTTCCTGGGCTTTCTTCTCTGAGCTTCCTGGCTTAGGGGAGCAAACCTTGTTCAGCCTCAGGATAGTTCTCACCTTCAGTCGCTGTGTGACCTCAGGAGATTTACCAAGCCTTTCTGAGCACCAGTTTTCTCGTCTATAAAGTGGGGATGATGATACCCGCCTCTCACAGTTGGTGGGTGGACTGAAAACAACATGCAAGTTCAAAGGTCCTGTGCGTTGGGTCCTATGGGTCTCATGGAGGTACCCACGGTAACGAGTTAAAGTTGTTCTCGAAATTGTAGTCATGAAGGGCACACGAGTGGGGAGTCAAGCAGAACAGCCTTGCACCTTCACTGTTGGCCACAGGTCTTGGGTGATTCCCTGGACCGTAAGTGTCCACCTCACTGGGAAGGAGTAGATAGGATGATGGGCTTGAGGAGGGATGGGGGATCATCCTGTGTGCCCTGAGGGGGAGACTCAGCTCTGGGCCGTAACACGGGGCTCTGGGACCGTGGGGGAAATACCCTCCAAATCCCCCGAGCAAACAGGGTCGTTTGCAGGCTTGGGAGACTTGGAGGAGGGAGGGAGGGAGGGAGGACAGCATCCCTGTGAACAGAGTGACAGGCGTCAGGCTATAAAGACCAGGCTGGGAAGAGCCTGGAGCCTCCTGCCCCAAGTGGGGTGTCTCAGGGGATCTCCCCATTTCCAGCTGGGAGAACGGTACTGTGCCCCCATTTGAATGGCTCTGAGTCTTGATATTTGGTTTCTAAGGAGTTAATTAGGAGAGGAAGGAACCGACTGAATTCGTATGCCGTATGCCTAGCGAGTGCCTGCTATGGGCGGGTCAGGGTCCCCGTGCTAGGATGCGGCAGGGACTGTGACAGGTAGCGCCTGTGCCCGTAAGGAGCTAACGCTCCAGTGGGGGAGACGAGGATCACCGACAGGGAACAAACACCTAATCGATAGGGCAGTAAGAGACGGTGAACGCCCCGATGCCAACAAAGCAGGGTGATGTGAGAGCGGCCCGGGAAGCCACATTAAACACAGGAGTCCGCAAATGCCTCCCTGGCAATTTGACATTTCGTTCATTTGATCACGAGGAGCGAGCCTTGTTTAGATCTGGGCGAAGTGTATTGCAGAGGGAGGGACAGGAAGTGCAAAGACCCTGAGGCAGGAGCAAGCGTGGCACGTTTGAGGAACCCAGAGACGGAAACAGGACACCGCTCCTGCCTTCGCGGAGCCAAAGTCTGAAGAGACACATAGATAATTACCAAATAGTGGGATATTTTGATGGAGGGGTGAAGACAAAGCAGGAATATCCCATTGGGCCTCGGAGATCCGGAAAAGCTGCCCGGAGGAAGCGATATCTAATATAGGGCCTAAATGGCAGGTAACAGAAGAGGAGAGGAAGGGTTTTCCAGTAGAGGGAACAGCATATGCAAAGGCCCATAGGTGGGACAGGACCTGAAACATTGATTAGAGGAATGGCAAGTAGCTGGATGCGGTCACGGTGTAGGGATGGGATTGAGGGTGTTCCTGTCATTTAGGAAAAGGGCCAGGCCTGACCTAGGGTGACATACCTGATTGCTTAATTGTCATGCTGAGCAGTTCATTTTGGGGTGGGCAGGAGGGATCCAAGAAGGAACTAGAGGCCGGAAGGCCAGCGTGGAGAAGGTGGAGCTATGGCCAAGGTAAGAAGAGGTACTGGGGGGAAAAAGGCAAATTTCAGGGACCTTTCAAGGCAGAAAGGACTGGCCTGGGGATGCGCTGAAGAGTTGGGGACAAAGGCAGGCGATGGAGCCTCAGGGAATCCAGGAAAGCAGATACCAGGTGACTTCTGGCTTCGTGGGTGGGCAAAGTGGGTTTTGAAGGCCCACAGACCCAGGTCAAGTCCCAGCTTGTCCACTGCCTAGCTGTGCGGGCAGGTCCCTTGCCTTCCTGAGCCTCAACTTCCCCATCTGTCTGATGAAAACAGCACAACCCGCCTCAGGAGCCATTGGGCAGATTGAACGCGCATCTGTAGGAAAGCTACTCAGCAGGTACTCAGTACATTAATCCCCGTCCTTGACCCTTGGCCTGGGGCACCCACAGTGCCTCCTGAGGCCTCTATTTTCCTGACGGTGAAATGGGAACGAGACTGTCTGCCTTGCAGGGTCGGCTGCAGGGTTTGGCATCTCGCCAAGGAGGGTCGGACGCCGAGGAGGCGCTCACGGCTTCATTTTCTTCTCTTTCTCCCCCCGCAGCAGGAAGAGCTGAGACAGGATGGCGTGGCAGGGGCTCGTGCTGGCTGCCTGCCTCCTCGTGCTCCCCTCTGCCACAGCGGACTGCCTGTCCCGGTGCTCCCTGTGTGCGGTGAAGACCCAGGATGGGTCCAAACCCGTCAACCCCCTGGTAGGTTTCAGGATGCCTAGGTCCTACACCTGCGTGCAGAAGGGACCATCTGCGTGTGGAGCTTGGGTGGCTGTGTGTCTGTCCTGTAGACTTGTCCTACCTGTGCGGGACGCGTCCTGCCCTGTGGTCAGCCTGGGCACCTGAACTCCATCCCCACCTCAGACCTCACCACCCCCTGGATCGCTCAGGTCTGGGACCGACACTCAGGTTTCCAGGGAGTGTCATTAGCGAGGAAGTGCTGGTTCTGGGAGTTTGCAGCCTGATGGTAACTTTTCAGGGCTGGGCTGACGGGCACATCCAAATCTAGCCACTCCTATGGAAGGAGCGCCTTCCCCAGCCACTGGTGGACAGGATCCAAGCCTCAGCCCCTCTCCTGGGTCTTAGCATCTCTTGGCCCATCCTTATTGGCTTTGCTTTGAATCAAACGCCCCCCATGTGTCTCTCCCTCGATGGCAGCCAGGTTAGAGTCAAGGTCCCAAAGGTGCGATGGACGGAGCACAGGCTTTGGTTCTGCCACGTTCTCATTCCGTGACTCTGGAAACTCCCTCTTTGAGCTTTAGCTTCCTCATCCGCAAAATGGGGCGATTCTGTGAGACAGTGACGCAAAGTGTCAAACACACGATTCTAGCAGCTCTTCACAGAGATGCATGCGGTGCGCTAGGTGCTGCCCACACAGGACCGCAGCAGGGCACAGTGGTTAAGCGTGAGGACCTGTGACATTTAGGCTTACTGGGTCCAGGTTCCAGAATCGTCTGGTGTTGTCATCATCGTCCTCATGATCACCATCACGATCACATTTGAAGCCCCCCAGCACTCCTATGAAATGGATACGATTGTCCCCCCAGGTTTGATGAGCCCCCAAACCTCTCAGTGTGTTTTTTCTACCATCCCGCATTGCTTTGGTGCCTCTCTAGAAAGTGTTAAGAGCATCCTTCACACCGAGGAAAGGGTGGGAGAGGCAAGTGCTCCCTCTGGAGTGAGAAGTTGAGGAGGATGTGTGAGCACCACACGATGTTCTGGGAAGATCTTACTTCCGATGTTGGCATCGCCATTTGCAAGCCACGTGTCCTTGGGAAAGCTGTCTCACCTCTCCACGTCTCCTCTTCCACTCAGATGCAGGGTCACCTACCTCAGTGCACCTGGGGAGGGGGAGGGATTAAAGTGGGAAGCCTGAAGTTTAGGAAAGGCAGCTACTTTCGATTGTCTCAGACATTGGACAAGGGACTGTCTGGGGCAAGGAGGGGTGCATGTGGCTTGACAGTTGGATGGGGGCGACGTTACCGCTGTGGTTTTTTGGGGATTTGCAGATTTGTTCCCTGGAATGCCAGGCCGCGCTGCTGCCTGCCGAGGAGTGGGAGAGATGCCAAGGCCTTCTGTCTATTTTCACCCCCTTCACCTTCGGGCTCAATGGCAGAGAAGATTTGGAGGCCAAGTCCGCTTTGGAGGGGCTTTATAGTGAGCTGGCCAAGCGCTCTGGGCCCTTCACGAAGGAGCTGGAGGAAAACAGATTTCTTCTCCGCACCCCAACAGAGGAGAATGCTCTGAGCAGAAGCCTGGCGGAGAAGCTCAGGGGTCTCTCTGGCAGGTTGGGGGAGGGAGGGGAGTCTGAGCTGATGGGGGGCACCCAGCTGCATGATGATGCCATGGAGGCTAGGGCACTGGATTCCAATGAGGAGGACCCCAAGGAGCAAGTCAAACGCTATGGGGGCTTCTTACGCAAATACCCTAAGAGAAGCTCAGAGGTGGCTGGGGAGGGGGACCGGGATGGGGATAGGGTGGGCCACGAGGACCTGTACAAACGCTACGGGGGTTTCTTGAGGCGCATCCGTCCCAAGCTCAAATGGGACAATCAGAAGCGCTACGGGGGTTTTCTCAGGCGCCAGTTCAAGGTGGTAACTCGGTCTCAGGAAGATCCCAATGCCTACTCCGGAGAGATTCTTGATGGGTAAACCCCTCCCCATCGTGGAGTTGAGTCAGGAGCTTCCCCTGACACCCTTCCAGATTGGAGTACCCTCATTCATCCTACTTGTACCCCCCCAATCCCCATGCTCAGTTCAGCACTGTCTGCAAAACGTTCAAACCCAGCCTGCCTCTTTTCTGCCTGGGGTGCAGAGTTTGTCTGGAGTCAGCGGGGAGAAAGGATGGAGGTTCCTCTGTCCAGTAGACTCAGTGCTTGGCTCCAACCCTAGGCCTCTGAACTACCGCCAGCAGCGGCTTTTGATATTAATCTCTCCACCCCATTTATGTGCCCCCACCCCCACTCCGGTCCCAGGAATCCAGACTGACTTGTTCTTCATTCCTCTAGATAAATAACAAAACAAGGTAAACAAACAAATAGAAATCCTAACACTTTATCCCAAACCTTAAAGGACCTCCTTGTGCTCCCCACTTTGGAGACCGATACTTTAGATAAAACGCTCAAACACCGCATTTTATTGGAGCAGGAATGCCTGCACTGGAGAGTTCAGTCCTCCAGTGGGCAACTGTTCAGTTGTACTCTCTGTGTTCTCATTGATTCGAAACACACCTCTTGAGGAAACGAGTTCCTGGACTCCCGTCCATGTTGGTACCCTGGACAGCACCCAGCTCCTCACCAGAGAGGAAAGGCGCAAAAACCCCTTCCAAAATGGTAATGAGAGCAGTGCTCCTACTGAATACTTAAATGATCACGGAGAGAGCAAGACAAACCAATTTGCTTTGTGTAACAAACTCAAAATGTGGACCAGTTCCCTCAGCCCTCATTAAACTAATTAAACAGATCGGTATCACACTCCTACCCCAGGATGAACTGAAGCTGAGTCAAGTCGATGAGGTTAAGCACAACCATGTTCTTGAGCAGCTGAATTGGCCGCCAAGAGTCTTAACCATCTGGCCAAACATATGCAATGGGCACTGGGTGAGGAAATCCAGAAGCAACAGCTAGAACGACAAAAAAGGACGTCTTCAACCCCTGGGATGATTCTTTCCTCTTCATGTCTCCGAATAAAACCAGAAAGGGGAATGAAATGATTAAGTGCTTGAGGCCAAATGAATTCCCTTGATTCAAATGAATCAGAGGCAGAGACCTCCCAATTCCTTGGTTTCAATCAAAGTCTCTCTCTTTCTCTCTGCTGCTTTTGCTCACTTATCCCCAGGCATTATGGTTTGGTTTGTGGGTCCAGGAGGCTGGGCTGGAAAGGAGAGGAAATAGTCACGAGTTCAGTTAATTTGTCTAAGATGCTACTGAGCACATACCTCTTTGCGTGCAACCCCCAGCTCTCTCATGATGTTCCGAAATGTATAGATTGTTTTAGGGTTACTTCGTGTGCTTTTAAAAAAATCCCACGTATGCAATTTACCTAGAATTTGCTTATTCCTTAGTAGGCCTGTGTTATTTCCTACTCTTCCGGTGCAATAAATAAAAGAAAGTTGGTAATGACTCAGAGTGTGTATGCGTGCGCCTCAGTCCCCAGAGCATGAAAAGACCATTTGCAGGAAAAGAGTGCTGGGGAATGAAAAATACACACACACACACACACACACACACACACTCGTGTCAGAAAACTAAGGGTAGGACAACAGAAAGAGCACAAACTTTAGAGTGTCATAGACCTAAATTTGAGATCTGTGTGATGTTGGCTAAGTTATTGGACCTCTCTGAGCCTTTGTTCCCTCTTCTGTAAAAGACCGACCTAACTCCTAGAGACTGTCTCCTGTGTTGGATTACCAAGGCAAGAGGGACAAATTTTCCTAAGACAAAGGTGCTGGTGATGAAGAACTCTCTAGAGAACGGATGGCATCATGTACTTTACTAAAATGACATGGTTTATTCAATGGCATTGAGGACTGGGTTCCCAGGTAGCTCAGTCAGTTGAGTGTCTGACTCTTGATTTCCGCTCAGGTCATGATCTCACAGTTCATGGTTTGAGCCCCAGGTACGGTTCTGTGCTGACAGCACTGGAGCCTACTTGGGATTCTCTGTCTCCCTGTCTCTCTGCCCCTCCCCTGATCACTCTCTATCTCTCTCTCTCTCAAAATAAATACATAAACAGTAAAAAAAGGCCTTGAGGGTTAGTGTGAGGGGTGCCTGGGTGGCTCAGTTGGTTAAGCATCCGACTTCAGCTCAGGTCACAATCTCATGGTTCATGAGTTTGAGCCCCACATTGGGCTCTGTGCTGACAGCTCAGAGCCTGGAGCCTGCTTTGGAATCTGTGACTCCCTCTCTCTGCCCCTCTCCCACTTGTGCTCTGTCTCTGTATCTCAAAAAATAAATAAATGCTAAAAAATATTTTTAAAAAAAGGGTTAGTGTGAAAGAGACTCACTCACTTAGTGGCTCCAGACCTCATGGGTCCCATTTGGCCAGTGGCTTTCTGTGTGACTTCATAGAAAACACAGGGTCGGAGAGGTCTCCTTTCTTCTTTCCTTCATTCAAGAAAGAATTAATTGAAATCTTACTGTGTGGTAGGTCTTTTTCTAGGTGCTGGAGGTATAGGAAAATAAAATGGACAAGATCTCAGCTCTTGTGGAACTTACAGTCTGTGGGGAGAGACAAATAAACAAGTAAACAACAATATAAATCTAAAATTAAAAATTAAATTAAAAAACAAAATATAATGACTTTATTTATTTAAAAAAAAATTTTTTTTTCAACGTTTATTTATTTTTGGGACAGAGAGAGACAGAGCATGAACAGGGGAGGGGCAGAGAGAGAGGGAGACACAGAATCGGAAACAGGCTCCAGGCTCTGAGCCATCAGCCCAGAGCCTGACGCGGGGCTCGAACTCACGGACCGCAAGATCGTGACCCGGCTGAAGTCGGACGCTTAACCGACTGCGCCACCCAGGCGCCCCCAAAATATAATGAATTTAAAACTAAATATAAATGAAATTTAAAATAGTGGTAATTATTGTGAAGGAAACAATTGAGATTTAGTAATAATGGATGATAGGGGTAGGGGAGGAATATCCCTAGGCTGTTCAGGAAATCCTTCTTTTTAAAAAAAATTTTTTTTTAACGTTTATTCATTTTTTGACAGACAGAGACAGAGTGCGACTGGGGGAGGGCCAGAGAGAGAGAGAGAGGGGGAGACCCAGAATCCGAAGCAGGCTCCAGGCTCTGAGCTGTCAGCACACGGCCCGACGCGGGGCTCGAACCCACAAACTGTGAGATCATGACCTGAGCCGAAGTCGGCCGCCCAACCCACTGAGCCACCCAGGCACCCCAGGAAATCCTTCTTTTTTTTTTTTTTTTTTTTTTTTTTAATTTTTTTTTTAACGTTTATTTATTTTTGGGACAGAGAGAGACAGAGCATGAACGGGGGAGGGGCAGAGAGAGAGGGAGACACAGAATCGGAAACAGGCTCCAGGCTCTGAGCCATCAGCCCAGAGCCCGACGCGGGGCTCGAACTCACGGACCGCGAGATCGTGACCTGGCTGAAGTCGGACGCTTAACCGACTGCGCCACCCAGGCGCCCCAGGAAATCCTTCTTGAGGAATATTCCATTCTTGCTGTTCATAGGATCATCAAGTTAGAAGGAATCAAGTTGGAAGGAACCTAAGGTTGGGATTATCTCCTCCAACTGCCTACTCTGTGCCAAAATTGACACATTGCCTATAAATTTTAATCTACTTGAATGCTTTCATTGAATTTGATTGCACAACATATTGCTACTCCTTAATGACTCAGTGTGGGGAAGTTCTTTCCGTCTATTGGGTTGAAATGTAGGCTTCTGTCACTTTAATGCATTGGGTCCTGATCTTGCTGTCTGTCAGCCTTTCTAGCAAGAATTTTTTGTTACTTGCAAACAAATGGCTTGTAACAATGTCAACTAGGTTAAGTGAACAAACAAAAAACCAAGTAATTTGTTGGCTCACATAAATAAAAAGTATAGGGCATTTAGCTTCAGTTCTAGCTTGGTCAAGGGGCTCAGACAGAACCCTGGGACTTCTCTATCACTAGGCTCTCTTCTCTCTGCGTTGGATTCGTTCTAAGACTGCACATGCGTTTAACATGCAGACAGTAGCTCCAGAAAATTCCCATCAAAGTTCACTGTACCTCATTAGCTCTGATTGGGTCATATGTCCAACCCTGAGTTAATGCCGACCATTATGGACAGGTTAATGTGATGTGCTGATTGGTCAGGACTGAACCTCATGGGCAGTTACGGATTAATTCCACCCAACTCAAAGTAGTTAGACAAGGAGTGGGAAAAGGGAGTGTTGTTTTTTTTTTTTTTTCTGTTTTGTTTTGTTTTTTGTTTTTTAGGACAATTGGAGCATGATTCACAGGAGAAGAAAGAATAAATGCTAGCCCACCAATCAGTAGGTGGTCACTCCCCCTAGTGAGTGAAAGTAGCTCCGTGGGAACCGGGGCAAGCTGGAGAGTGTATGTCCTGGGGAATACGGGCTTAGAGTGGCCAGATTTGATTTTTTTTTTTTTTCAGATTTGATTTTAAGAGACCACATAGATCAGAATTTACATTTCTTCCATGTACGTTAGAATTTTTTTCAAAGAAGTAGTGAGTTAGGACAAACAATAACATGACTGAGATGAGACAAATCGCTTTCTTACCACAATCTTGTGACTTATTTCTAAATCTTTTTTTTTTTTTTTTAACATTTATTTATTTTTGAGACAGAGAGAGACAGAGCATGAACGGGGGAGGGGCAGAGAGAGAGGGAGACACAGAATCGGAAACAGGCTCCAGGCTCTGAGCCATCAGCCCAGAGCCCGACGCGGGGCTCGAACTCACGGACCGCGAGATCGTGACCTGAGCTGAAGTCGGACGCTTAACCGAGTGAGCCACCCAGGCGCCCCTCTTTTTTTAAAAAATAAGAAACACTTTTTTTTTTTTTTTTTTTGGGTCTTTAGATTCTCCCCATATGCCAGGGATTCCAGAATGCTATTGTTCCAGATTCCCTTTCTGGGCCCATTTCACTTGGTCAATGGGGCATGGCCACGTAAGGTGCAAAGAACACGGCTAAGGGTCACAGAGACCTGGGCACAGATCCCACTTTCCTGGTTGGCTCTGGGCAAGCCACTGAGCCTCAGTTTCCAATCTGTCAGCGAGGGGAGGAAAATACTTCAGGAGGCGAGGACTCAGTAACATAAAGTCTATGATGCCCCTGGGCACCCTAAGATGCCCCTGTGACCCAAGTTGCCGCCCCACCTTTGTGCGTGGTGCCTCTGATTACGGTATTCCAGATGTCACCTGAGTGAGGCATACACCTGTTGAAAGAACAAAATTCTCTTGATGGTAAGAGAAGGAGGAAATTTTTAAAAACTGTTTCATTGAGCTGTAACGTACGTGCTATAGAGTGTACTTAATCTTAAGTGTGTAGCTCGGGGGGTTCTTACATATGCCGACACCCGTGTGACCACCACTCGGATCACAGTATAAAACATTTCCAGCACCCCAGAGGGGTGATCATTTTTTTATGAGCTGTTGGAGGGGGATGGAGAGCAAGCCGGAGGAAGAAGTGGAACAAAAATATCGCAGACCCTGCGGAGTACTGATTCTTTGTCCACGTCGCCAAGGCCACTGTGCAGCAATCACAGAGCAGCCATTGGTTAAGGGATGCCAACATCCCGGTAACCTTAAAAGAGCGCGTTACTAATAAGCACGCCGTTTCCATGACAACGCCATACAGCATCAGCAGCGGGGAAAGTCTTGTTATAATGATCATGACAATCATAATGATCCCGCGGATTTGGATCGCCCCTCCCCCACCCCCAACTCCGAGCCCTTCACACTAACGAGCCCAGTGATGGGGCTTGTCTATTAATTACAGGCCCCAAAGTGAAGACAACAGAAGTCCCCACGACAGTGCCAGGAACAATGGTTCCCTAATAGATGTCATTTCGGCATTCTTGATTCATGTGCTGGGTCCGTGCGGACTCCCCATTGTAGCTGTGGAGATTTACAACAAAGATTTATAATTACTCTTCTGATATGTAAATTTGCACGCAAGTCGCGCCCCCGCCCTATTTGTCTTGTCTCTGTCAAACTGAAGCCAAGCTCATTATTCTTTGGCCCCGGGACTCCCTCGTTCTTAATCACTTTCGACATGAAGTTTGCCACGTGAAAATGCCCACCTTTTTGCCCTTAAGCTCCCTGTCATGCCAGCAGAGCTCCTAAAGGACCCGTCCCAGTGTTTGTGAAATTTGAGAGTACTTTCCTGTCCCCCGGTGAGATCCATGTGGGGTACGGAAGGAGCACTGGACTGAGAGTCCACTGGCTTAGGGACCTGAGTGTGGCCTCCTCTGCCAACCGGCCATGGGGGTGGGCTCTGAATTCTCCAGGACACAGTTTTCTCTTTCGTACAATGGAAAATGTAAAACAGCTAATATCGTAAGGGCTTTTGTCCTTCCCAGAGCTCACACGTGATATTTGCATCAAGTACTGAGTCCGTAAACGAGGAGCAAAGCAAGTGACTCTCAGCTCCCTTGTCTGAAAACGGGGGTGGTGATTTCTACCTGGCCGGTGGAGGGGGAGGGTCCTATGAGAAGACACAGGGGATGGTCCCTGGCTCCAAGTTGGGTGGCCAGTGCCAATGCCGTCCCAACTCAAATCCATCCAATCAACCTGATGAGCGTTTGTTTATCAAGCAACTGTTGTATACCCTGCACTGGGGTGGGGGCAGGCACTTCGAGGGTGATTAAGCAGAGCCTCTACGTCATCGGGCTCACTTTCTCAGGGGAGACCAATCACCTATAAATTACCCAACGGGTCAGTGTTGCAAGTGGTCACGAGTGCTATGAAAGAGCATAAGAGGGTACGAGATACAAGTGATGGCTGATAGGAGGGGGTGCTCAGGGGATCCTGGAGGCCTGTCTGGTGGGGGAGGACATTTGACCAGAGGTCAGTGTAGGAGGTTGAGGCGGGGGGAGCTTTGTGCATATCTGGGGGGAGTCGGTGGGGAGCATTCCAGGCAGGGGAGCAGCACGTGCAAAGGCCCAGAGGAGGGTGCACAGTCACTGTGTAAAGGAGAGTAAGAGAGCCTAGGGGAGGGGTGAGGGCAGAGGGCAGATGGCAGGAGGCAGAAGCAGAGAGGACAGGTCACAGAGGGCCTCCGGGACTCGGCACCGCCCTGATATACACTGTCCTGTGGAATTACTAAAGCCTCCTTCACTCTCAGAGTGCCCTGGTTTGGGCAACATATCATCTTGCTGCCTCACGTTCAGGCATGGGAAGGAGTGGCTTTTGCTCCGGGTGAGCTGGAACGCTGGAGGGTCTTCAGCAGAGGAGGGACGGACGTCATCCGACACACCAATTCAGAGGGATCAGGCTAGCTACCGTGTGGAGAGGGGGCTGCAGGGAGCATGGGGGTCGTTCTGTGGTCCTGTCCGCCAAGGGCGCCCTCCAAAGTGAACAGGAGAGGTGCACGAATGCCGCAGGTGCTTTTCTTCCTTGGGATCGAGGCCCCAGGGACAATATTCTCTTCTCAACCGCCGGCGGCGATGGGCACCAGGGCCGCGGGCGGGCAGAGGCGAGCTCTCAGGACTCTGCCAGGGGTGTTGGCGGCTGGCACTTAAGAAACCGGGTCTGCACAAGCCAGCCGGCCTCAAACCCCACTTGCCCTGCCCCATCTCAGCCTTGAAAGATGTGGCCTCGGTGGTTTGAGCTTTGAGCTTCTGGGGAGAAGAGCCCCTGAATTGGGACTTACTTGTTTTATGTAAGGATGCATCATTGGAAAGCGTACAAATCAAGTTTTTACAAGTCCGATTGTATTTCAATGGATTAGGGAATATGGCTACTCAATTTCCTTATTGACTTTACAGATTTTAACAGGGTCCCCTTTGGAAACATTTGAAAAACTCAGAAAAGCATCCAGAAGGCTCCCGTGAAATGAACCCACGGTCAGGGTTCCCACATCAGACGTTTACTGAACCTCTACCCTGGGCCGAGGCAGTGCGGGGGCCAGAACCCGTGTGACCTCGGCCCTGAAGGAGTTTCTGGTTCAGCAGAGAAGACCTGATACGGCAGAAAACTGTGGAGAATACATGAGGAGTTACTCTGGAGAGGGGTGTGTTACACAGTTTGCTGCAGGTGTGGAGAACAGGGGCCCGGCCTGATGGCGGTGCTGAGAAGCCTTCGTGAAACCCCACCCTCCCCGAAGCTGAGATCTGCAGGAGGAGCAGGAGTTAGCCAGGCATGAGCGCAAGTGAGCGCAGGGCAGGTTTTCAGGAGAAGGGTCGGCAAGGGCAGACAGAGCTCCAGAAGGTGGAAGAAGCTCCGTGGGCCCAAGCGTCCGGAGGAAAGCCAGAGTGGCCGCACAGGGACGCCGAGAGGGCGCTTGATCACGCAAGACCTGTAGGCCTTCTGGGATGGCTCTACTTCAAGAAGAAAGGAAGCAAGTAGAAGATCTCAAGTCATGAGGTGACATGGGCAGATGTGCTGAATCAGAGTTCTCTGGAACAAGGTGAGGCATAAAATAGTCATATATTAACCTACAACCAAGAAAAACAATACCACTGTTGATCCCGCCCCCTAGAAACGGCTGTGATGAATGCCTTGGCGCGCCTCCTCCAGGATGGCCTCTCTGCTCATCTCCGAACACTGGAGGACACCCTGTCCTCACCGAACACTTGGCGTCTTAAGCATTTTTTTATACATTCTTCGTAAGTGCCATTTCGAAATCTATGTAGTCTCAACAGTTCACAAACTGGATACCCCATAACCTACCCAAGCATTTCCCTGTGGGTGGAGGGACGGATCATCCCCATCTGCCTGGAACATTCCCGAGATTGTGCCTTCGCCCTGGTGTCATCCCAGCACTGCTTTTCATTTTTAACAGGGCCCTGATGGAAAGATTACGTGGGCCCCCTTCCTAGGGGCTAATCGTTTGAGTTGCTCGTGTTATTATCAATATTAATGCCCCGCGGTTGTGCACAACCCTACGATAAGTGCGTCGCAGCCCATCGGCTTAAACAAACCGGACGGTCGCCACCGGACCTCGCTGAAAGCACCCTCAGCACTCACCTCGTCGTGTTCCTCAAACTTCATCTGCCGCAGACGCGCTGCCGACACCGCCCCATGTGTCACGTTTGTCTTTCGTCCGGCTTACTCTTTTTTTCGAAACTTCTGTGAATCGGTTGATTAAGGAAGAAAGCTTCCCGTCACCAGCATCGTTGGGAAGCCAGTATTCGATTCCATCGGTAGAAGGGGCATCACGATGAATTCAAGGAATAACATTGCGAGGGGGCAGCCCCGGCCTGAGTCCGCCAGAGACAGAAGGGAAGGAAGGTTTGCAAGCGTCACAGGGTGGCCGTTAAAGATGAGCTAGCATTAGGTGGAGCCTCTCTCTCTGATAGAATCAGAAGGTTGCAAAGAGTATGATAACCTTTCCCCCTCTGGGGTTTTGGGGGGGGAGGCGCCAAAGCGGGGCCCCGCATCAGTGAGGGCTGAGATAGTCTCAGACCGTGGCTTTGTGTGCGGTAATGAGCTTGGAGTTTACTCTCAGGGTTTTCGGCGTGACGGCGGCACCGTTATGCCGGGTTTCCGTGCAACAGATGCTACTCTGTGCCAAGCCCTGAACCGTCAACTGACTCACCGGCTCACTCGTCCTTTATCATGGGGACACCCAGGCCAGCTGCCTGTTCTCCTGGAGAAGGTTCCCTCTAGAAAATGAGACAGCAGCGAACCAGTAAAACCCCATGGTAACTTTACGTGAGTTAAATGCCGTAAGAGCTTTGAATTTTGAAGACGTCAAGAAGCTTCATCTTTTAGTTTTAGGTTTCCAGAAGAATTGAGTGAACGTACAGAGGTTCCCATATACGGCTTTACGTACAGCAATACGTATGGCATTCGCTATTCTTATCATCTTGCATTGTTATGATGCATCACGATGCATTTGTTATAACTGTTGAGTCACAGGCCGATACATTATTACTTGGGTTCACTCTTCGTGCTGCATAGTCTATGGATTGTTGTGCCTCTACCGTCTCCGTGGTTGTGCCTTTTCCAGAACGTCATATAGTTGGAATCATACTATATACTATGTATAATATGGATAATATTTTTCAGACTGCCTTCTCCCACTTAGCATCACATTTAAGCTTCCTCTGTGTGTATTCCTGGCCTGAGAGATCATTTCTCTCCAGCCCTGAATAATGCTCTGTTGTCCCAAGGCACCACAGTTTATTTATCCACTCACTTACTGAAGGACGTCTTGGTTGTTTCCAAGTTTTGGTAATTCTAAATCAAGCTGCTATAAACATCTGCGGTCAGGTTTTTGTTGGGGGCGGGAAGTTTTCAACCGAGAGTTTTACTTTGTATTAAAGTTGCAATTTAACTCTTAACATTGTTTTTATGACAAAAAAAAAAAAAAACCAAAATAAGACATGAAAAGTGGGAAGGAGCCAGCCATCGCAGGGCTGAGGGGAGAGCATCCCAGACAGAGGGAACAGCAAGGGCAAAGGCCCTGGGTGGGGTGGGGCGGGGCGAAGGGGGGCACTGGGGTGTGGGGAACAGCATGAGGCCAATGTGGCTGGTGCTGGCTGGAGGAGGTGGTGATCTAGGCAGGCCTCCAGGCCACAGTGAGTATCCGAGATTTTATTACCAGTGCTCTGGGCAGTCATTTGGGGCCTTAAAGCCGGGGGTGGAGGGCCGAGAACTGCAAGGTGTTTGTAGACATTATCTCAGGGAATCTCCCAGAACCCTGTGGGGTCAGAACACAGTCTCCATTTGCAGAGCCGAAAACTGAGGCTGAGAGCCAGAGGAGGCTCGCAGTCCCTGTCTGACTCCACTTCCGGGATGCTGTGGCACAGAGCATGGGAAGAGAGAGAGGCAGAATCCGAAAGGAAGACTCGGAATATCTATCTGAGTGGCAGCTGAGGCAGACAGCTTCAGAATTCAATTAGGCCTTAAGGAGATTAGCGAAGGAAGTTGGCTTTGACCTTCAGGGCAGAGGGTGGGCCAGGCAGGGAGTGGGGCGGGGGCGTGGGGGTGGGGGGTTGTGGTTTCAGATCAGACAGAAGAATTAGGTAATGGGTATGGCCAGAATCTAATTGCCCAGGAGCCCAACCTCTTTAGAGGAAATGGAGTCCCCCGTTGCCATGGCAACCAATTAAAAAAGGGCTCAGCAGGTCCATCACCGAAAGAGAGACATCACCCTGGACACTGAGGTATCTATCACATCCCAGCCAGCTCTCTGGTCAACCGGTGCGTCGGGACCCGTAACAGTGATGCCTTAAAGCAGGTGAAGTTTCTTTTTCTCATGAAAAAGTCAGAGGCGGGCGGCCCAGGGCTGTGTTTTTATTAAGCTTTTGCTGCAGAAACTGACTGCCCCAACTCTTAGTGGCTGAAAACAACTCTTTACTTCTCTCTTCGGTGTGAGGGCAGAGCACCTCCCCTGCGGGCTTTATCTGGGCTCCCTCATGCAGCTGCCATTAGCGGGAGGCTGGCAGCTGGTGCTCAGGGCTGAGACCCTCACCCTGGGGTAGGCTGAGCTGGCTTCCTCACATGGGGTCTCAGGTCAGCACTCTCAGGGGGCAGACGCGGAAGTTGTGCGGCAATAGCCTCGCCTTGGAAGTCACCCCAATGCCATTTCTGTCTCGTTTGACCGATCAAAGCCCGTCCCAGGACCAGTCCAGATTCAGGGGAGGGAAATAAACATCTCTTGATGGGAAGACAGCAAAGTCACATGGCTGGGAGGCATTGGGATGGGAGGGATTGTTCCAAACGACCACAGGCCGAAATGGATGTTCTGCTCTACGGAGTCATCCGAATCCTGGGGTCCTTCCTGCTCACCGCTCCCCTATCCCTAGCGCAGAGCCCTGGTCCTCGAGGTCCAAGAGAAGAGTTAGACACAGACTACGACACCCAAGGTTCAGCTGGGAGACTGGAGGGACGAACAAAACAGAGGGAGAAAGGACATAAAACACCAGCTGTCTTTTCAGAAGGGTTGCTGGAGGGGTGCCACAGAATGTTTCTGCTTATTTCTCACTGGCCAGATCTTAGTCACATGGCCACACTTAGCTGCAAGGGATGCTGGGAACTGCCATCTTTATTCCAGGTGGCCAAATGCCCATTCGGAATCTGAGGTTCTATTTCTATGGAGAAAGGGGAGCATGGATAGTGGGACCCAGCAGTTTCCGACACGAGATGACATTCTGCCCCTGAGATGACAGTGTACTGAAGGAAGTCACCCCAATCCACTCAGGATGGAGAACTGTCTCCTCACTGGACAAATGCCCAGAACCCCACAAAGGTTTAGAAGTGAGACCCATATCATTGTGTATTTGGTATTTAAAGTATTCATAACATTGAAGAGACCTTTTTTTTGCATATTGAAGTCTGAACAAATTAGCCTTGCGACTCCAATTTAAACTGTGTAATTAATTTTAGACTTGTGATTTCTTCTGTCAAGACGCAAACAAACCCTCTTATACCAGATTTATAAATAAGACCAAAATGTGTAAGAGAGTTTGAGACCCATTGTGTGTATAAGTTTTTAAATTAGATTTTCCAACGCGGTTTAAGTGCTTTGGAAAGTTTTGCTTGTCAGGTCAGGCAATGGGAGTATTTAAAACAAGGAGATTGGATGTGTTAAATTAGTAAGTCCTGTGTAAAATGTTGAAGATAATTTAATTAACCAAGTTTGCAAATGGGATGGATCATTTAACTGAGTATGAGTGGATTGACCATTAATCAAAAACCCCTTGAAAGTGACTGTACAGAAATAGAATAATGGTTTATAAATTGAACTTAAAGGCTGAAGAATAAGTAGGGTTTTTTTTTTAAAAAAGCTACTGTAATACATTGAATGTTAATTAAATAACAAGCGCTAGCAAGGAAATTTTTCTGTATACAAAAGAGCTTCTCCACACTGACATTCTCAGGCTCGCTCAGGAACTAAGTTGGGATTTGGGGGTGACCCCAAAGTCCCTGCTTATGTCCTGGCCACACCGTGATGCCAGCCTGGGGGGAGGGGGGGGCGGGATGGAACTGGCCGGACATGGCACCTGCCTGGATGGCGGTGGCGGGGGAGGGGTAGCAAAGGAAAAGACGGAAAATATACTGCCTGCATGCTGGGCACAGGTGTGTGTGTTCAGAGTCTAGGTAGGCTGCAGGTGTCCTTGAGAGGATCCCCACGGTCCCATCTCACTCGTCTCACTCCCAAGGCTACACGTTGACTTTCAATGGAGACTTGCCTTTGGAGAGAGGGGGGAGATCCCGGGAGACAGTGATGAGAGTGTCAGGGTTGACACTGGGGAACTTTGGAAGGCAAGGGCTCTATGAGTCATCCCCGCACCCTGTGCCTGGGAAGGGACGATCCCGGACATAGTGATAGCCTGGAAATGACCATCGCTGACTTTGGTAGTCAACGCTGGGAGCCACACCACATTTCCGGCTGGCGCACCGCCATTGCTGTGAGTTCAGGCATGTACCTTCCCTGCCCTCTTCTCCAGAAAAGTACCTTCTCTCCAGCAACTCTGTCCCCGGCCACCCCAGGCTTGGAGGTACAAAAGCCCAGTCCCTCACCTGGTGTAGGTGCAATTCATACTCCAGAAGCTCATTTGGGATCAGGCTAACCTAGTCCACGGCTGGCACCACTTTCTTGCTTAGCGACGTGTTGTGGGAAGTGGTGATGGCTGCTGATGAAGTTCATCTGAGGGTCAAGCTTCTTTCTTGACCCTCAGTCTACTCTGCCTAGTGGATAGCCATCATCAAAGACCCTCAGTGCTTGTGGAGTGTTGAGTTGAGTTATGTAAAGCCCTGGCACACAGTAGGCCTTCCATTTAGTGTCCATTGCCTCCCCAGAGCCCCAGCCTCTTTTGTGGTGATCCAAGGAAGTCTCAAGGAAAATCCCGTTCCTCTGTAGTGACCTTGCTGCAGTCTTCAGAGCTGCACCTGGTCTTCATGGAGGTCTTAAGTGGGCAGCAGCCCTTTGGTCCAACTCTTCTGGATGGGTCTGCAAAGATGCTGCATCCACAGGAGGTGGCAGCAGCGAGGCAGGTGGCTGAGAGCCACCTGTGTCTGATCTGGGAGCGCCCCCTTGTGGCGAGACAGAGCAATACATGCTGAGGGAGGTTTCCCACCATCCTGGTGGTCTTGTGGTTGCACACAAAGAGAAAATGAGAATTTCAGGTGAGAGCTCAGGATCCTATTTAATATAAATGGGTGGTTGTGAGCATTCTGGTCAGAAATCTTCTCTGCACTTCCTATTAAAGCAGGCTTTCTTAGGGCTGTCTTTTTCCTTTGGCTGCGAATGATGAAGCAATTTCCTCACTGTGAAGAGAAGGAAGTAAGGCTTGTTGTAGCTCTCTGTCAGCAGGGAGGACAGGGAGCTTGGGCAATTGGCTTTCAGGAATTTAAGCCTCACTCGAGAACAAAGCACTTTTCTGTTTCCATGCATCCTATCTTTTTTTTTTCCACTCAAAATTTACAATTAAGATAAAACCAGGACCGATTTATTTTGTTGTCTGGCCCTGAAGCTCTGGGGGAAAATTTAAATCATAACGATGATGATGATGATGATGATAAAAGCAACAATAATAAACTACACATGCTGAGGGCTCTCAACCAAGATTGAAATACGTGAGTGGAAGAGCATTTCCTGAGCAGAGACCAGAATCCCAGGAGGTGTCATGGGTTAAATCCAGCTGCTCAGATGGGTAAGTGAGAAAGCGTGCCTCCAGGAGAGGGGAGACTAGGAGGGGCTTTGTAATGCTAAAAAATATTCAAGGTATTTCAAATAGGACAAAAACGTGGGCGTGCTGGAGTGAACTAACATTTGTTGAGCCCCTATTATTACCACGTGGCTCTTATTACTACCTCTTTATAATAGACTTGACAAATAAAGACAATCATCTCATTTACTAAGGGGAGAAATAGAGGCTTAGAGAAGAAAAAGGATGAACTCAAAGCAACAAAATCGAAAACTCAAGGGATCGAAAACTGATTAGAACCAAAGCCTCTTACTATCAGCCCTAGTGTTTGCCACCGCATTGGGTGAACTCATCTACCGCCATTCATTTGGTCCTTCATTTATTTAACAGATGTTTGTTGAGTACCTAGTACGCTCCAGATGCCTTCCAAGCTCTGATTGCTTGGGTGGCCCAGATTACCTTCTTTCTCTACTTTTGTTCATCAACTCATTCACCTATCTACTTGTTCTTGATTTTATTCATGCAAGTTGTTTACTCATTCATTCATTCATTCTCTCAGTTATTTTCTCCTTATTCATTCACTCACTTGTTCATCAATTCACTTGCTCATTCATTCTTAGTATCATTCACTTATTTATTTGCCTGCTCATTGTTTGCTCTTTCTCTTACTCCATCTTGTCGCTTCTCTAATCCTCATTTACTCATCGCTTCACTAATCTGTATACTCACTTATCTGTATATCACTCCACCTACCCATTCCTTCACCTATCCTTCACATATCCACTTACCCTTCCATCCATCCATAACTCACTCATCCATCCATCCATGCATCCATCCACCTATCCCTCACATATCCATTTATCCCTCCACACATCCATAACTCTCTCCATCCATCCATCCATCCATCTATCCACCTATCCCTCACATACCTATTATCCCTCCATCCATTCATAACTCACTCTATCCTTCCACCCACCCATGCAACTATCCATCCACCCATCAATCCATCCATCTCTGTTATTTCAGGCCTCTTGTTGGTCCTGAAAATCAAGAAGTAGATAAAACACAGTTCTAACCTCTGAGGTACTCAACATCCAGTGGGGGCAAATAAGAAGAAAAGCTGTACTTCACTGTAATTAGAACTATGACAAGGGGCTGGCAGAGCACAGAGGGAATCCTAAATCATCTGGAAGGTGAGAAGTGCTGGAGGAGATCTCGGCAAAGTCCTAAAGAAAGAATTAGCAAAATGAGGCATGTTGGAGGCAGTAGGAATTTTAGGCAGAGGGAATAACATGAACATGTACTTGGAGGCAGAGCAGGGACCTGCAAGTGTGGCTGGAACTTAAAAACAAATAGAGGGAAGGGAAGAGAGGTAGTGAAGGGTGAGTGTGACTGCCTGGGGCCACACCTGCTTCTCTCCCAGGCACTGACTTTTAAGGTATTTGGCTCTGTGCATTGTGAGGATGGCCGTGTTGGGAGCTCTCTGCCCGAATCCCCTTCTGGCTTCCATTAGCTCTGAAAGAACAGCCCTGTAGGACTATGAGAAATCCAGGCATCTCCACATGTCCTTGGTGACAGAGCCCACCTCTCCTGATCACTGTCACAGCCAGTGGTGAAGAGTCACCCTTAGCCCTCTCCTCTGTCTGTGGTCATATCTTCTAGATCAGTCTAGCACAGCCCTCCCCCGCTTCCACTTCCTCTCCCATGTCTGGTAATTCTCCAGGCCCTAACATTCCACCTCTTCACCCCATCCACCCCCTACTTATTAGCCAGACTGACATTTACCTAATTTGATTCCCCATTATTTCTTGCCAGTATCTCTTTACCAGCCCCCTCTCTCGTCTTTCTGTCTCTGGTGGCTTTCTGCAGTCCCCATCCACACGGCCATTCCTCTGGCACCAGAATGGCCTCCCTGAAACTCCAATATCCCCGTGCCATGCACCTGCATCAAACCCTTCAAGGGCACCTTGTTCCGGGCCAATGGGTCAAATCCAAACTCCCTGGCCAGGCATTCAAAGTCCTTTCCCATTTCTCTAGGCTTGCCTGGCTTCACCTCCTTACATGTATACTCCATGCTTACCAAAGTCCCAGGAGCTCCCCAACACATCCTTCTATTCACCTCTGCCTCTGCAACACTGGCCCTCACCTACGATGGCCTTCCCTATCTTGTCTCCCCAGAAGACTCCTGTTCCTCCTTCAAAACATGGCTGGTTACATCCATTTACCTTGTCATGGCTGCTATTTTTCCAGCCACCATGCTTTACTGCAGAGACTTTTCTTCTGGCTGGCTGTCTCCCCCAACTAGACTGCAAGCCTCTGGGAGGCAGAGCCTTTTTACAGTGCTCACCGTATTCTCAGAGCCGAGAGCAGTGCCTGACATGTGGAAGGTGCTCATTCAATCTATAGAAGAATGAATGAGTGAACAAAATATCTCTATGGATGCCTGACTCTTGATTAGACCAGTGTTCCTCGGTCCTCTGAGGTATGTGTCCAGCCTAGTCATTTATCCTGCCATCAGAGCAGGTCTGCAGACCTTGGCAAAGGTCTGAAAAAATGCTGGGACAATCTGGTTGCTTGGCATTTGGAACTGGCTTCCAAGGGCTTGTCCTCCCAGAGAGATCTTATCTCTAACGCTGATGGGCAGAACAATGTTCTGAGGGTGGGACAGCCCACCCAGAGAATACACAGCTGCCAGGCTCTCAGTGAGCTGTGGTCTGGAATCAGAGCCAAGGCCCCTGGGAAGAAGGCGGTGGCACACGAAGATTCATTTGGAGGTGCTAGCAGCTGCTTCCCCGGGCTAACTTGATGCTGCTCTGCACTGACATTCCTGTACCACATGCTGGGAAGTCCTCCTCGTTCTCAGCCCCCGGCACAGATGGCCCAGCCTTCTGCTTTGGCCCTACAGGGGAGGGACCACACGTCCAAGAGGAGGCAGAGTGGGATGTTAGAACACAGCTACTGGGGCTCCACCTCTGACTTGGAGGTGGAGTTGTCAAGTTCCTCCACTTCTTCGGGCCTCAATTTATAACCTCAGCCATAACACAAGGGTGACATTAGTATCTACCTCATGGGGCCATTGGGAGGATTAGATGACATAATACATCTCAAGTCCTTGAAACACTATGAAGCAAATAAGAAATGTTCAATAGGAGTTAGCTGTTACCATTTCCTGAGTCTTTACCACCAAGGGCAGCAAACACCAAGTGCCTAAAGGACCAAGCATGTTATTGGGTCTTTTTTTTTAAGTTTATTATTTTTTTTAGTAATCTCTAAACCCAACTTGGGGCTCCAACTCACGATCCCAAGATCAAGAGTCACACACTCTTCCAACTGACCCAGCTAAGCACCCCTGGGGTCTTGATTTTAATCCAATCTGATAATGTCTGCCTCTTTAATTGGGGCATTTAGACCATTTACATTTAATGTGATAACTAATATGGTTGGGTTTAAATGCACCATCTTGCTATTTGTTTTATATTTGTCCATTTGTTGTTGTTTGCTTCCTTTCTCTTTTTTTCTGCTTTCTTTTGGATTGACTATTTCTTATTATTCAATTTTATCTCCTTTGTTGGCATATTAGTTAACAGCTTTTTTGTTTATATTTAAAATCTTTATTTTTTTAGAGCAGTTTTAGGTTCACAGCAAAATCGAGAGGAAGGTGCAGAGATTTCTCACATACCCTCTGCTCTCACACACGCACAGCCTCACCGATTACCAACATCGCCACCAGAGGGTATATTTGTTACACCTGATGAACCTACATCACCCTACAATACAATGCTGATTCTTCCCAGGATCCACCACCACCACCCCTCTTTGTTTCCAGACCTAGAACTGGACTTAAATCTCAGAAGGTCCCAACATTTGAGGTACAAAGTGAATTACGCTCCGAAAGAACTACTTGAGTTTTCCAATTTTTATGGGCAGAAATTCCAGGAACACGTGTGAGAATGAATACTAAGGGGGTAGGATAATAGTGGAAGGAGCATAAAGTAGGATCAGGCCAAATTTATTGACATGGGCTCACTAAGCAAGGGTTCCCCATTTGGCATTGTAGTTCAAGGAGTCAGGAAGGGCTCTGTTTGGTTGATTGTCTGAAGCATGAACCAAAAGATAGACAGCCCACTGTGAGTGAATGGAAATGCCCAATGTCCCTTGGTTCAATGTAGGTATAGGGATTCAGAGGCTTAGGGAGATCGGAATGTTAGAGTGGATTTGTAACTTAAGATCTAGCTTGATCCCAGTGTCGTGAGACTGAGCCCCACATCAGGCTCGACGTGGAGCATGGAGCCTGCTTAAGATTCTCTTTCTTGGGGCACCTGGGTGGCTCAGTTGGTTAGACATCAGCCTTCAGCTCAGGTCATGATCTCACAGTTTGTGGGTTCAAGCCCCACATTAGGCTCTGCACTGGCAGTGAGAGCCCAACTTGGATCCTCTGTCTCTCTTTCTCTGTACCTCCCCATTAGTTCTCTCTCTCTCTTTCTCTCTCAAAAATAAATACATTGAAAAAATTATTTTAAAAAAAGATTTAAAGATTCTCTTTCTCCCTCAGCCTTTCTCCCCTGCTCACACTCTCTCTATAAATAAATAAATAAAGTATTAAGATTTAGCTCACGTGAGGAAGTTCCAGAAGACATATCTTTCACCAGTACTCTGAGAAATCCATTTGTGAGAGGAGTCCCAGCATCCTTGAAGAGCCCTGTGATCGCTTTTCTCTATAGGCTAGACCTTAGCCTGGGAACTGAAGCCACGCAACTGGAAAACCTAAATGCAATGGGAGCAAGTGGGTCCTGGGGTGGTAGGAGCCACGTGGTTGCACTCAACCACACCAAAGGCAAGGTTAGTGTGATTGCCAGAATGGACAGCAGAATCCAAGCATCAATTAGAATAGTGTGACGTGTGATGACCCATGGTATTCCTAGAAGGGAAATAGGTATTCATGGTATTAATCATGGTATTCCTAGAAGGGAAATAGGAAGCCTAGTAAATTCTTGCTTGATCTGTTTAAGCAGAGGAGTTCTAGGTCAAGTGAATAAGAGTCTAACTCAAATCATAACAATGGAGTCATGGCCCCTCAATTGATCCCCAGACTTGAGTCAGTTTACAGATCCAGAACCCCTTAATTGAGGGGATGCTGGGTCCCCTTAAGGAAGGATCCTGATATACTCCCCAAAATTTATACTGATAATCTTTTCCCAGTCTTCCCCCCCAAAAGACCTACAGCCTTTTGCCAGGGTACCTGTACATTAGGGAAAAGGAAATAACCAGACTGTTCAGGGAATATTGGACACTGGCTCTAACTTTAATTCTAAGAGACCCCAAATGTTGCTGTGGCCCACCAGTCAGGGTGGGGGCTTATGGAAGTCAGGTGATAAATGGGGCTTTAGATCATATCTGTTTTACTATGGGTCCCCAAACTCAACCTGTGGTCATTTCTCCTGTTCTAGAATGCATAATCAGAACTGACATACTTAGCATCTGGCAGAATCCCTGACTTTGTTCCCTGACCTGTGGAATGAGGAATGTTATTGTAGGAACAAAGGCCAAGTGAAAGCCACTAGAACTGCTGCTACTTAGAAAAATAGAAAATCGGGGCACCTGGGTGGCTCAGTGGGTTAAGCGTCTGACTTCAGCTCAGGTCATGATCTCAAGGTCTGTGAGTTCGAACCCCCCCCTCGCCACCTCATTGGGCTCTGTGCTGACAGCTCTGAGCCTGGAACCTGCTTCAGATTCTGTGTTTCCCTCTCTCTCTCTGCCCTCCCCCCACTCACACTCTGTCTCTCAAAAGTAAATAAATGTTTAAAAAAATTTTTTTTAAAGAAAAATAGTAAATCAAAAGCAATACCACATCCCTGTTGGGTTGCAGGGATAGCACCACCATCAAGAACTTGAAAGATGCAGGGTTGGTGATTCCAAACCATATCCTCCTTCAACGCTTTTATTTAGCCTGTGCAGAAGAGAGACACAGCTTGGGGAATGACAGTGGATTATCATAAGCTTAACTAAGTGATGCCTCCATTTGCAGCTGCTGTACCAGATGTGGTTTCATTCTGTGAGCAAATTAACCCATCCCCTGTTGCTGGTGTGCAGCTACTGATCTGGCAAATGCTTTTTTTCTCCATCCTTGTCCATAGGGCCCACCGGAGCAGTTTGCTTTCACCTGGCATGGTGAGTAATACACATTCCCTGTCCTACCTTGAGGGTATATCCGCTCTCCAGACCCACGTTATAATTTAGCTGGCAGGGATCTTGATCACCTTTTCCTTCTACAAGATGTCACACTAGCCTGTTACATGGATGACATTATGCCAATTGGACCCAGTAAGCAGGAAGTAGCAACTACTTTACATTTACTGGTAAGACATTTGCGTGTCACAAAGTGAGAAGTAAGTCTGACAAAAATGTGGGTGTCTTCTACCTCGGTGAAAGTTCTAGAGGTCCGGTGGGGTGGGGTGTGCCAAGACATCCCTTCCAAGGTGATAATCAGTTGCTGCGTCTGGCCCCTCCTAGGGCCAAGAAAGAGGCACAATGCCCAGTGGGCCTCCATGGATTTTGGAGGCAACGTATTTTCCACTGGGGGGTGTTAGCCCAGCCTGAGTAGTGAGTGACCCAAAAAGCTGCTAGTGTTGAGTGGGGCCCAGAGTAAGAGAGAGCTCTGTCATTGTGCCATCTGAACCAGCAGATCCAGTTACAGAAATCAGGGTGATAATTGTCTTGAGTATTTCCTCCTTATTTAATTACGAATACATTTGTGTGGATACATATTTCTTAAGTAAGTATCTTTGTTTCCTCTGTTCTGTTATTACCTTATCATGTAACATAAGATGTTTTGACTTTAAAATACTGGTATTTAAGGATTGTTAATTTTACATCGTATTTCAGTAATCCTCCCTTATCCATGGTTTCACTTTCAATGATTTCAGTTACCCGTGGTCAACCACTGTCCAGAAGTAGAGGTTCCTCCTTTTGACAGCATCCGAAAATCCATAGGAACCCAACGCTTCGTCAGGAAGCCCCTGTCATTCACCACACTTTATCTCATCACGTGGGCACTTTAGCACTTTACATCATCACAAGAAGAAAAAGAGTGAGTACAGTAAGATATTTTGAGAGAGAGAGACCACATTCACATATGTGAATTACAGTATGTTATTATCATTACAGTATGTTGTTATAATTTGTCCTATTTTATTATTAGTTATTGTCATTAATCTCGCTCTGTGCCTAACTTACAAATCAAACTTTGTCATAGGTATACATGTATCAGAAAAAGCATAGTATATTTGGGGTTCAGTACTACCCACGTTTTCAGGCATCCATGGGTGGTCTTGGAATGATCCCTTGCACATAAGGGGAACCACTGTATTTCAGTTATGGGATTGTCAGGAGAGGAGTAAACATCATTCAAAGACCTTTCGCTTCTTTTGGGAAAGAGATTGGCACATTTTTGGTTGTACACGGAGTAATTCTGTCATGTTAGATGGAATTACGGCTTTTTATTGCTTTTATTTGGAGATTAAGTATAGCTTAAGGAAATATATATGTGCACCAAGTTGACAAGCGGTAGATTTATGATGATGATGGTCATAACCTCACTTTCCATGCATACTGATGGTTAATTTTATGTGTCCAGACTAAGGAATGCCCAGAGAGTTGGTAGGACATTGTTTCTTAGTGTGTCTGTGAGAGCTTTTTGGGGAAGAGGTTAGCATTTGAATTGGTAGACTGAGTAATGAAGACGGCCCTCACCAGTGTGGGTGGGCCCCATCCAATCCCTTGAGGGCCTGTCTAGAACAAAAAGGTGGAAGAAAGATGACTGTGCTCTTTGCTTGAGCTGGGACATCCATCTTTTCCTGCCCTCAGACATCGGACAACACTCTCCTGGTTCTTGGGCTTTTGGACTTGAGTTGGGACTTACATCATTCGTCCCCTGGCCTTTACATATTGGATATATATATATATATACATCTATCTCCCACTGGTTCCATTGCTCTGGAAAACTCTGGCTAATCTAGATGTGGTCATCAGTATTCAGAAGAAGACTCAAAGGCTTCTCTGCAGATCTCCAGAACTTTTTCATGCTTGCTTGCTCTCAATCTTTCTTTCTTTCTTCCTTCTTCCCATCCTTTCCCTCCCTCCTTCCCTCCTCTCTCTTCCCACCCATCTCCCTTCTCTCTTCAGTGACACTACCCTGTGAATTCTAGCTGCCTTGGCCTCCCAGGTGCACCTCCTCGACTCAGGGAGACCACTGGACTCCACCTAGGGGCACTGTGGCTTGAAAACTCTGTCTAGATAGTCAGATGTTGGGATCCTCTCTCTCTCTCTCTCTCTCTCTCTCTCTGTCTTTTAATCTCTCAGGGATCACTTCCTTTGTTCTCTGATGCCCAATGTCAAACAGTTGGCTTGTTTATTTTGCTCAGTTTTTTGTTTCCGATGAGAGGATAAACTCATTTCATGACACTCCATTGTTACTCCATGTTACTGGCCAGAAGGAATGAGCCCAGCTCTCTTCTCAAGCAACCAATACATCTCCAGGTGTTTCTCTTGGTCAGCTAAGATGGAGAACTATTGGCCCAAGCCATCCTAACTCCTCCTTAAACATTTTTTCAAAACCACTGGAGAGACCCAACGAGACCTTCAGGCTATATTTGGCCCTTGGGTCACCATTTTGAGATTCATTGCCTCCCTGTTTCCAGATATTCTTCACTGATTTGAACTCATTTGAGCCTCAAAATAGCCTTCACATTTTACAGGTGCAGAAATTAAGACTCAGAGAAGTTAGGCAACGTGCCCAAGGTTAGGAGCTGGAAGGCACAGGATTTGAACCCAGGTCCGCTCTCACTTCAAAGCCATGCCATTTCTTAGGAAATTCCTACCCTTTTGTCCTTATCTGCACCCTCATTTCACATTGTGTGTGTGTGTATTTTCTGTGTAGCTCTCCCCACTCTCTTCACCCCCATGTGTGGAGACTTTCTGGTTTTTGCGTTCACACCCCTCTGTGTTTAGCAGAGGGCCTGACCTGTGGGGAGACGATGAGGGAGTTTTTGCTGAACAAATGACTTCTCTACCTCTGTTTGTCCTCTTAACGCTTCATGCCTTCTCGAGTCCACACCTGTCTATTAAGTGGGAGGTATGTTACCAGCAGCCCAGGTGGGATTTCAACAGGCAGCTCTTACCTGTGAGGTGATGCCTCTGCTCCCACGGGGCTGAGTGATGCCAAAATAGTCGGTTCATTGGAGGGGAAAAGGGCTGGTTGACTTCACGTAAACACAACTTTTGAGGAGTCTTTTTTTTTTTTAAGTTAAATCCTAAGGTATTGGAGGGGGATACTCGACTCCGGTAGTCATCAAAAAAAATGCAAATTAGCAAACCAAACGTTAGCATAATTTAAAAACCCAACACGGGCATTAACAAAAATAGAAGAGATGTCCCCAGATGCTGCTGATGGCATTATAAGTCAGTAGTACTCTTCGGGAAGGCCATTAAGCAAAGCGTATCAAAAGCCTTAAATATGGTCATGCCATTTGACGCAGCAACTTTACATCTAGAACATTCTATCCAAAGGAGATAAGCAGACAGGTACACCATGATTTGTCCACGAAAATGCTTATTGCAGCCCTGTGGATATTCTATTAGTCAAAAAACAGGGACTTGATAAACGGATCAGTTTGAAAGACAACTCTGCAGACTTTAAAAAAACAAATATGTAGGGGCGCCTGGGTGGCTCAGTCAGTTAAGTGTCTGACTTCGACTCAGGTCATGGTCTCACCATTCGCGAGTTTGGACTCTGTGGTGACAGCACAGAGCCTGCTTCAGATCCTCTGTCCCCCTCCCTCTGCCCCTCCTCGCTCCTCAAAAATGTGGAAGAAAAAAATAAAACAAAAAACCAATACGCCGAAAAATAATGACTTAAAAATGTTTATGAACAATGGTTGAGCTCAGAAAGCTCAGGTATAAAATTATATTCACATTAACCATAATTAATACTTCCTGTGTGCCTCACTTCTCTAATTAACTCATTTAGTCCTTCTAATAATCTTATGAGGCAGGCAGTGTCCTTGTGGAGGTAGAAGGTAGGAGCACAGAGGCCCATGACTTCCCTGCAGGCAAGTCGTCGGTGGCTGAGTCAGGTTTCCAACGCTTTAAGGCTAAAACCCAGAGCCCAAGACCTTAACAGTCACACCAGAACTCCCCAAATGTGGCCTCTGGACCAGCAGCTCTGTACTACCCGGAGCTTGTTAGAAACGCGAATCTCCTTCTGAGCAGAAGCTCTGGGGTCGGGTCCAGCAATGTGTGTCTGAGCGAGCTTTCTAGGTGGATGCATGCTGGTTTTGGAGAACCACAGCTCTCTCTACACCGTTGCCTCTTTTCTTGAAATTGTGTTGAAAAAAAAAAACAAATCTATGAATGCAAAACATCCGATGAATTAGCCACTAAAGTATTAACAGAGCCATCTCTGGATGGTGGAATCCTGGGTAATTTTGATTTTCTTCTTTGTAAGTTTTGTTTTTTTTTTTTTTTTTTTTTTTTGTCATTTCCAAAGCTTGCACAATGAACACTTGTGACCAGGACAAAAAAAAAAAAGCCCCGGGGAGAAGGCATATATTTGCAGGGCAAGGGGGATGTACAGAAGGAAACAGTTTTCCTCAATCGTGCGCAAGCTCAAGCAGTGCCTCTCAAGTGTGAATCACCAGGGGGTCTGTTAAGGTGACCTTCGGGAGCTCAAGGTGGCTTGAGGTTCTGCATCTCCAACCAGCTCCCAGACGAGGCAGGTGCAGGAACCACACTGTGAGAAACAACGGACCGGGGGGCTGTAAGCCCTCAAGCCCCAGAATGCAAGCGTCACGAGGGGACACCTTTTCTTGTTCAATGATGTATCCCCAGTGCCGAGAAGAGAACAAAAATAGTCATCGAATAAACCCGGGGAGACCCTGCCGGCCAGGGAGGTCCTGCCGGGGATCCAGGACGCTGGGTTTTGATCATGGTTCTACACCTCCTGCCCAGGTTCACGGACAGCTGGGCAGGGTGACACCCAGCTGGGCAGCGTGACAGCTCGGGGCCCTCCTTTCCTCTGACCCGATGCCGAAGCCCCCACTCGGCGTGGGCTGGGGCTGCCTGGAGCCTCGCTCCAAGCAGTACTGGGAACTCTGCAAGTCTTGGCTGGGACTTCTGAGAAGCCCAAGGAGAGAACTTAGCAATGAAGAAATCCCTAAGTTGAGGCTTCTGCAGAAACGTGAACTCATCCACGTAGACTGCGCGCCGCATTTGGATTACAGGTTAGGCTCGTAAGCCTGAAATAAATTATACACTCTTCATATTATTCAACACTGTACTGTATAATAATAAATTATACAGTTATAGGCCTCAGCCCAAGTTATAACAAATTATTCCACAGCATATAATTACCCTGCACTGCACCATATAATAATAAATTAGACAGCTACAAACCTAAGTTGTGATTCCAGAAAAGAGATATGAGAAAGAACAGGGGTTGTTGGTCCATTCCTCTGATTATAACCTTGTTGTTGGGCAAGGCTGAGGAGAAAGGGGTTGATCCTTCCTCCTTCCTCCCTCCTTTCTTTCTTTCTTTCTTTCTTTCTTTCTTTCTTTCCTTCCTTCCCTCCTTTCTTTCTTCTTTCTTTCCTTCCTTTCTTCCTCCTTCCCTTCCTTCTTTTCTCCCTCCTTCCCTCCCTTCCTTCCTCCCTCCCTCCCTTCCTTCCTATGTTCTTACCTTCCTCCCTTCCTTCCTTCCTCCCTTCCTCCCTCCCTCCTTTCCTCCCTCCCTTCCTCCCTCCTCTTCCCTCCTTTCCTCCCTCCCTTCCTTCTTTCCTTCCTTCTCTCCCTTCTTTCCTTCCTCCCTCCATCCCTTCCTTCCTTCCCTCCCTTCTTTCATTCTTTCTTTCCTTCCTTTCTTCCTCCTTCCTTCCTCCTTTCTTTTCTTCCTCCCTCCCTCCCTTCCTTCTTCCCTCCCTCCCTCCCTTCCTCCTTTCCTTCCTTCCTTCTTACCTTCCTTCCTTCCTCCCTCTCTTTCTTCCTTCCTTCCCTCCCTTCCTTTCTTCCTACCTTCCTTTCTTCCTCCCTCTCTCTTTCTTCCTTCCCTCCCTTCTTTCTTTCCTTTCTTCCTTCCTTCCCTCCCTTCTTTCTTTCCTTCCTCCATCCCTCCCTCCCTTCCTTCCTTCCTCCCTCCTTTCTTCCCTCCCTCCCTCCCTTCCTTCCTCCCTCTCTCCCTCTCTTCCTTTCTTCCTTCCCTTCTTCCCTCCCTTCTTTCCTTCTTTCTTTCCTTCCTCCCTTCCTTCCTTCCTTCCTTCCTTCCTTCCTTCCTTCCTTCCACATATGTGGATGCCTCCTTCGTTCCAAGAACAGACTGGCCTTGGAAGCCTGGACGAATTGGAGCTAATGCCCATCCTCCCCCAGGTTGTCAGGGAGAACCACACGTGAGTTGACACGGCAACACGGTGTGATAACAGCTGTAGGAAGAGGAAAAGACTAGAAGCCGCCAGGTGGCAGATGTATTAGCACAGGTGTTCACTCCTCACAGCCCTGCAAAGCAGGTACCTTCTCTCCACTTGGCCGGGGGGAAGGAGCAGGGCTGAAATTCCTTGCTCAAGGTCACACAAGGAGAACCGGCAGGAAGGGGATTCGGGCCCAGGAATGTCTGCTGGTTATAGTCCTCGGAGGGTGCCATTCAGCAGAGGCAGCTTGGAAAGCAAAGGTCGAGTATATTAAGAATTGCACTTGACCGAGCCTTGGGAGACACCAGGTGGGGGACGTCTACGGTGAGTCCCGCACAGCAGGGGTTGTCGGTAGCCCGGGGGCAGTCCTGCTGTTCCTTCCCTGAGCTCAGGGGCCTGGTGTGTTATCGGAGAGCAACGCCAGTGGGCGGGTTTCACCCTTATGAAACTGCATTCTCCTTACACCCATTTTATAGATAGGGAGCCTGAGGCACAGAGGGAGCGGCCGGCTCCAAGTCACGCAGGGAGTGAGCGGCAGAGCTGGAGTCTGAACTTAGGCCAAGTCTCGTCTGCCAAAGCTTCCATTCTTCACCACTGTACCGCTAGTTAAAAAAAAAATCTTCGAAGTCTAAACTTATCCCCAGGTAGTTATAGGATAAGAGACCCCGGGGGACTGAGCCTGTGAACAGATTCTCAGCTGCATCTCATATCCAGTCGGGGCGTGCAGGTGCCCACTGGGCCACTGGTGCTCTAATTATTCACCTTTCTTTTCTCTTCGGAGGACATTAGACACGCGTAAGCTGTGATTGCATTGTAACGTAAGCGTGAGAGAAGCCCAAAGTGAGGGGCGCCCGGGGGGGGGTTCAGTCGGTTAAGTGTCTGACTTCGGCTCAGGTCACACGATCTTGCAGTTCGTGGGCTCGAGCCCCGCGTCGGGCTCTGCGCTCACAGCTCGGAGCCTGGAGCCTGCTTCGGATTCTGGGTCTCCCTCTCTCTGCGCCTCCCCACTCTCTCTCTCTCTCTCTCAAAAATAAATAAGACATTAAAAAAATTAAAAAAAAAAAAGAAGCCCAAAGGGACAGAGAAGTGAAGAGAGTGTCTCTGCCTGCAGTGGTCAGGGAGGACTTCTGGGAAGGGGAGGCATTAAAGGTGAATAGGAGTTTAGGTAGCATTCAACGTTTTTTATTTACTTTTGGGACAGAGAGAGACAGAGCATGAACGGGGGAGGGGCAGAGAGAGAGGGAGACACAGAATCGGAAACAGGCTCCAGGCTCTGAGCCATCAGCCCAGAGCCCGACGCGGGGCTCGAACTCGCGGACCGCGAGATCGTGACCTGGCTGAAGTCGGACGCTTAACCGACTGCGCCACCCAGGCGCCCCATAGTTTAGGTAGCATTCAAGGGAGGGAGAGGTGTTCTAGGCAAGAAGAGTCAAGGTAAAGCCCTGTAGGTGAGAAGAGATGGTCTTTGGGGAAATACCAAGTCCTTCTAGGTGGTCGTGTGAGCTGGGCAGCAGGTGAGGTCCGATGGCAGGCTGGACCTTTGGACGCCTCAGGAAAGAACCAGGACTTTATCCTGCAGGTGATGCTGATCACGATGTGTGTGGACTTGGGGTTCCTTGGGGACTTTGTAGCTTCCCGATGTAGCCTGAGGGGGAAACTGAGGCCCAGCAAGGACCAACCGCGGCCTGTCCTACATCCTCCGAGGCTCTCACGTGCTGATCGAGTGCTTGCGCAAATGTTCTTATCATATCGGTCAAATGGAAGACGCTCAGTTTGGGGGAGGGGGGGCTCTCCCTAGAAGAGCATCTACTGGGGGACGGGGATAGGGTGCCCATGCCCAGTTAAATCTGAATTTCACATGAACACCCAGTCACTTTTAGTGTAAGTATGCCCCCAAATATTGCATGAGACATACACACACTAAAAAAGTATTCTGTGTGTGTGTGTGTGTGTGTGTGTGTGAAATTCAAATTTAATTGGCTCTTCTATATTTTTATTTGCTAACTCTGCCAAATCTAGAGAGGGCCCCTTTCCAAACAAAACCCGAACTCTTCTGAATCAGTCAGGGGCCCGTCAGAGCAGCAGAGCCTTTAGGCGTGACCTGGAAGGAGGGCTCCATCCCAGGGCTGTGACCTCATGCAGGGTGGGAGGAGGCAGGGCCATCTGCACAGGCCGTTCCCTCCACCTCTAGCGGCAGCCAGATGTGTCTCTGGATCAGCCGGGCCGGCACCCAGAAAGGGGAGCTGCCAGGGATGTGAGCAAGGCCAAGCTGGAGCCTGCATCTATCTGTCACCACCCCAAACCTCAATGCTGCGGGGACCTGCAGGGATTCCTGGTGCCCTTCCCTGGAAGCTGTGTGTGCACCTGGTCCGGGACTCGGAGGAGCTGAAGATCCCGTTGGAGCTGCGGGATCCTGGGGATCTGACCGATGGACCTCCCACCCTTCTACCCCCTTCCCTTCAGCCCCTCACCCCCCACCTCCTGCCACCCAGCTGAACAGCAAGCAGTTCGGGGACAACGTGCGTGGGTGGCCTCTCTGCCTGGGCCCTGCATCGGCCTTCAGAGCATAAAACGGTGGTGGCTTCTTCACTTGTGTCTTTGAAACCTTGAGCAAAATGTCGCGCGGGGCCAGCATCACCCCCGGAACCATACGGGGAAAGGAATTCTGGGGCCCACAGCTCCAGCTTGGCTAGGTTGACACGGCTGGAGGCCCCGTGGCGGGTGACGATTACAAAGGGAAGGCCCCGGGAGTGCTGGATTTGCCTCCGGTTCTGCCCTTGACTGGCTCTTGGGTAACTTAGCTGCTCCGTGGCTCGGTTTCTCACCTGTAAAATGTGACCAAGACCCGTACCTCCCTGATAGAGTCTCTGAGAAGACAACGGGTCCCCTCTAGCAGCTGACAGCTCATAAGCAGTTAATGAATAATAATTCCTATCTGTGTCAGAGTTTGCTATCCAGCTGTTTGGTGATGGGGGAAAAAAAAAAGAAAGAAAGAAAGAAAGAAAGAGAAAGTCCCTTGTCTTAAAAGATAAAATATTAAGACGAGTCTGTTGCAAAATCCTCTTTCAAGAAACTCACCAGGTCAGTCTTAGAAAGATAACATACACCATCTTCAAAAGCATCTCCAAATGCCAAGATTAAAATCAGACGCTGCATGCACACTGGTTGTGAAACGCTGAGCTCTTAGCCTTCCTTCCCCTTCCCTGCAAATAAACAGAAATAAACCCGAAATGATACGAACGTTGGAAAAGCATGCCTCCACAGTGCTGCAGATGCTGGGCTGTTGATTACTAGAGAACGCTCTCTTTTAAAAGGCCACTTACGGAAAGGAAACCTAGCAGTGGAGACGGCTTGGAATGGAAGCCGGGAGGCTGGCTGGCAGGTGGCGGCCGTGGCCACAGGACTCTGACGAAGCCAGACGGGACCCCCGAGGGGTGGGAGGCAGAGAGTTCGGAGGACAGCAGCTCTCTCCTTTCCTGGTGTCCAGAGAGCGGCCAGGAGAAGGGTTTTCCAACCAGCCCTCCGTCATTTATAACCCTGGGGCCTGTTTTCAATGTCATCTCAGCACTGTGCCTTATTTTCACGGCCAAACGGAAGAAAACAAACAAACAAACAAAAAGCAGCTTCTCTGTGGTTGGAAGAATATGGGTAAATTGGCCTCTTCGGGGTGTTGGAGGCCTGTGTCTGACTCGCACTGGAAAAGGCAGCCCCTGGGCGGTCTTTTCAGCCACCACTTCGCCTGATTCTGAGATTTTTCTCCTCGACGACTTGTAATTGCAGGTGGTGACGAGAGCTCCGAATGCGTTTCGGACTCTGGGGGTCTGGGCCAGGGCGGGGGAGGTCGGGCAAAGTGTGGCCGGGGGCACAGCAGTTCGGGGTGGAGGCTGGGAGGCCCACACGTATGATGGGGACGACGCGGAACGCAACGTGGCAATCTGGATATGATGAAAGATATGCCCGCGTGTTCAGCCCGGCCATCCCACTTCTAGGGACTTCTGCACAGTGATGTGCATGCAAACCTGTTTGCAAGGAGGTAATAAATAGATGCGGTCCAAACCTCCATCAATGAGGAGTTCATGACGGTCCTCCTTCTTCCATTATTTCCCCCTCCAATCCATTCCTGCCCAGCAGGGTTTTTGTTTTTTTGTTTTTTTTTTGTTTTTTTGTAAAAAATCATATGGGGGCAGGCTGCTCCCTTGCTCTAGAGGGTTCCTACTTCTCTCAAGAGAACCCCCAAGCTTCCTGTCGTGGCTCCAGCCTGACCGTCCGACTTCCCAAAAATATCCACTCGGTGGCGTAGAGGGATGATCTCAGCGGGTGGAGATGGGCTGAGATGAGATTCGGGACGCCCTGGATGGCCGGGGAGGGGCTCAGGTGCACTGTTCTTATAGCACTTGCACTCCCTCCTCCGTGTTCACCTGGGACCCCAGGGTGGTGGTCTACAGCTAGGAGAGGAGTCACTAGGATACTGTACCCAAAGCGCCCCGCTCAGGCCCTCACCACCTGGTAGCTATCAGCAAAGTTGTAAACGTTCAGGGAACAGGCCTGTAACCTTTGTCGCCTGAAAGCTGCTTTCAATTTCCTGGAGCCAAGGCCACCCAGGGTCTCCCAGGGGCCTGAGTGTTTGGCCTGAGGCCAGGCTCTTCCCTCCTGGCGGTGGGGAGGGCAGGCACTCCCAGCTGTCGCCCAGCCCAGCGTTCCAGCGTTCCCACTGTGCTGGAATGTGACTCCCTGGGCCGCCCGGCCAGGGGAAGGCACAGGGACCATTCTTGGAATAGCTGAGCCTGGGGCTCAAGGTGCTAAGAGCCGGGCAGGTGATTTCAAAGGGCCTTTGTCACATCTCTTCAAAGACGAGGCTTTCGAACTTGTTCCGTGTCAGCGGAATACACAGCGTGGAAGTGAAATCAAGTTAGGGGCAGGTGGTTCGGGAATTCGGTGCAAGCCAGGGCCCTGATGTCTCCACACGAACACAAAAGGAGGGCGTGCTCTCGCTGGAACTCCCAACTCCCCCTTCGGATGGTGCATTTGGGCTCCTATAACCACCCCTTCTGACACCCGTCGCTGACTGCAACTCCACCTTTATTTGGGGGATTATTTGGTGATCCCCTCCCCCAGAGACACCCCCAAAGGCCTGGGACTTTTCTGTTGTTCCCCATGTGTCCACAGTATAATGTACAGGAGGCGCCAGGTACATGTTTCTTGAATGAATGTATTTTCCCCATGTTGGAAAGGCCCTGGGATTTAACCCCGCCTCTAAGACCAACTAATTGGGTGACTTTGAACTTTGCTCTCAAAACTATACAGCCCTGGAGCGCCTGGGGGGTCAGTTGGTTAAGTGTCGGAGTCTTGATTTCCGCTCAGGTCCTGATCTCCCGGTTTGTGGGTTTGAGCCCATGAGGTCGGCTCTGCATTGATGGGGAGGGGTCTGCTTGGGATTCTCTCTCTCTCTCTGCCCCTCCCCCTGCTCAAAGTCTCACTCTCTCTCTCTCTCTTTAAAAAAAAAAAAAAAAAAAAGCATTAAAAGCCAAAATGGAACAAAACTGTATGGCCCTGTGGTCAGTCCATCTGGATTTGAACCCAGGCTCTGCCTCTTACTAGCCTCATCACCTTGGGAAATTTTCTTAACTCCCTTGTGCCTCGGTTTCTTCATTTGGGAAATGGGGCCCCCAAGGTGCCTGTGTCACAAATCAGTGTGGAGGATAATAGCTTAGCATATGGAAAGCACTTATGACACGGATTAGCACAGAGGAAGGTCTAGATAAACATTAAGTCACATTATTTTATTATTATTTTTAATGTTCATTTATTTTTAAAAAAAAAATTTTTTTTTAACGTTTATTTATTTTTGAGACAGAGAGAGACAGAGCATGAATGGGGGAGGGTCAGAGAGAGAGAGAGACACAGACTCTGAAACAGGCTCCAGGCTCTGAGCGGTCAGCACAGAGCCCGATGCGGGGCTCGAACTCACGGACCGCGAGATCGTGACCTGAGCCGAAGTCGGCCGCTTAACCGACTGAGCCACCCAGGCGCCCCAATGTTCATTTATTTTTGAAAAAGCCAGAGCACGAGCAGGGCAGGGGCAGGGAGAGAGGGAGACACAGCATCCGAAGCAGGCTCCAGGCTCCGAGCTGTCAGCACAGAGCCCCACGTGGGGCTTGAACCCACGAACCGCGAGCTCACCAGCCGAGCGGAAGTCGACCGCTTAACCGACTGAGCCACCCGGGCGCCCCTATTTTGTTATTATTAAATCCACGTTATTAAGGTAGAACTTCCAAGCAATAAAAGGCACTCATTTTAAGTCACCGTTCCATGAGCTTTGATGGCCACCTGCGCCCATGTAAGGACCACCTCAGTCAACGTAAAGGACACAATGTCCACCTCCCCAGAAGTTCCCTCTGCCCCTTCCGCCAATGTCCTTCCCTTCTCTGGCACCCATTTCTCTGCCTTCTGTCAGGGGAGCTTAAGTTTTGCCGGTTCTAGATCTTGGCCTAAGTGGACTCACACAGTGGGCACCCTTTCGGGTCTTGCTCCTGGTGCACGATGGTTTTTGAGACCCGTCCGCGTGTTGCACGTATCACTACCTTGCTCCTGTCTGTTGCCGTCACTCGCTATGGCCGGTGACTTTCTCAGTCCCAGTGTCCTCATCTGTAAACCAAGGTCAGCAACTTCCACCTCGTGGACTGTGGTGAGGGCCAGGCAGCACCCTGAACCCCCTTGCTGCCCCACACGGCCCCCCCTCCGCTCCCCGGAGAGGGGCCCCCCTCCAACGTCCCAGGGAGCCCGGAGTGCAAAGGGTCAAGGGCTTTGCGGGGCTGATGGAGGCGGGGGGGGGGGGGGGGGGGGGCGGGGAGCAGCCTTCTGAGTAGATGCGCACCCGCGACATAATGGCTGTGTTTATAAAGCAGATTTGTTATTTTTTAATTCTTTGCCTCCGTGTCCTTTCCCCTACTTCCCTCTTTTAAGGGTAATTACGATGCAGGCAGGCACTCCCTGCGAGGAGACAGCTGAAGATTTAATTGTCCCAAGAAAAATTTTCCAGCGAAAGGTCCCCGGGTAACCGCAGCTCCGGGCCCGGCCACCCCAGCGCCTCTGCCCCCCCCCCCCCCCCCCCCAGTGTGATATCAGCGGTAACGCGTTCATCTGCATGTGCACGGGGGCCACTCGCTGGCGCCCCTGGGGACTGGGGCCGAGCGGAGCCCACAGCCTCTGTCGGGCCACCGCCTGCCTGCCATTAAGCCTCACCCGGCCTCCTTCTGGAGACAGCTCCGTGGCCCAGATCCATGCGACCACGACCGGCTGCCGCACCAGCTGACCCGGCCCAGAGCGGGCCCGCGGGGGCAGATGGTTCGGGTGGCTGGGAACCGCACCTTCCGCCACGAGGGCCCGGCCTCTTGTCCTTGGAGCGGGGGCCGGGAGGACACCAGCAGCCCCGGCAGCTTCCAAGTTGGGCCGGCCGCACCAGGGTGGTGCAGTTTCGGGGCAGAGGGAGATCTCTGCAATCTCTCATCGGGTTTTCTAAGCGCGGCCCCAGAGGAGGCATCAAAGGCTCAGACAGCGGTCACTGGCTCTTTGCCTGTTGTGGGGGGGCGGGGGGGGGGCACGCATCCATTTTGAGAAAAGGGACAGCTCTGAGCATGGGATCATGATGAAAGGCAGAATGACTCAGTGGGAAAAGTCAGCCGGATTGGGGTTTGAAACCCGCTTCCAAACCTGCCAGCTGGGGCATTTTCAGTTCTCCTAAGATGCCCCGCAGGCTCCAGCTTCTGGGCTTTTCCACACGCTCTCCTTTCCTCATCTTTCCTCTCCTCCCTCCCTCCCTCCCTCCCTTCCTTCCCACCCACACATCCATCCTTCCCTGCACCTATCCAGCCACCCATTCGTCCTCCCTCCCTCCTTCCCACCCATCCAACAAATATTTATGGGGTGCATCACACCGACTAGGCGCAGGGGTTATACTGGTGAGCATAGCCAGCACCCTCTGTGCCCTGAGGCAGCTCCCAGGGCAGTGCAGGAGGGGGATGTTAATCAAGGAATCCCACGGTCACTAGCCAGAAGCAGTGACCAGGGTTACAAAGAGAGGTCCTGGACGGGGTCCTTACGGTGTTGTTTTAACAAGGGGACGCTCCCAGGTTGGGCATTGGAAGACAATCAGGAAATAGGCCCAGCAGGTGTTCCAAGCAGCGGGCGTAGCATGTGCAAAGGTCCTGTGGTTCATTCCAGGAACCGCGAGGAGGCTGGTGTTGCCAGTGCAAGGAGCGATAGGGAGAGTGATGCAAGACGGGCCTGCAGAGTTTGGCAGGGGCCAGTCCTCACGGGGAAGGGCTGCTTCTGCGCAGCCTGACTCCTTTGGACCCTTTCTATCTGGTGCATTCTTACTCGTCTTTTAGGCCTCAGCTCAGGGTTTCCTCTCGTGAAAGCCTTTATTGCCCTATGCACACTGAGTGAGGTCTGGGAACTTTCTCCCAGTAAGAAAAAGCATCCGGTAGTTGGAAATAAGGCAAAGAAGGTGAAACTTCCTTTCTGTGCCATACTCGGGCATTGTTTAGAAAGGTCCCTGACCTTTGTGGAATCAGTTGACCCCACAAGGAGCGTAGCTGAGCTGGGCTTTGCTATTCTGTTTTTGGCATCCATCGTGTTTCGTAACTTCTCGAAAATTACACACAGACACCTCGTCCAGATGCTCTGGCCCCCGCACACCCCGTGAGCTCATAAGGGTGTGGCCTAGCTTCCGTCGGCCTGGTTTCCCTGGAGGTTTGCAAGGCTAGGCTCACAGCCGGAGCCGGAGAAATAATGACTGGCTGCATGAGTGATCTTGTCTCTTCTCCTCTCCGAGCCTCCATTTTCTTATCCGTGAAATGGACCTCACAGCACCCATCTCCAGTGGAAGTAAACGTTCGGTGACGTGAAGAATTCAGGTGCCCGGGTGGGCTCCTGTCTGGCACATGGTGGGCTTCAGTCTCCCTTCTCCCAGGGGCTGGATCTCCAAGGCAGGAAGTGATATTCTGGTGTTGGGGGGCTCACGGCCTGGCTGGCGGGGGCGAGGGGCGGGCAGACGGGAGAGAGGGGGAACAGGAGGTGTCCTTAAAGAGGTCAGAGGGGGCTTGAGGAAGAGGCCGGGCTGGGTGTTGGATTCCCCAAAGTTGGTAAGAGGGAGCCACCCCAGGCTAAGGAGGGAGGGAGGGACCTGGTAAGATTATTTCAGCCAGCAGGCGAGGCCCACCGTTGTTGAGCTCCTCTGAGAACCTGGCCTTGGTGTGTGGGTGTGAATGTATGTGTGAGCGGTGTTGGGGGGGGGGAGGGAGGTGAGTGTGGATGTGTGTGTGTTGACTGCTGTCTGCCCCACGCCGTTGCCGAGGTCTTAGATCTATTCTCTAACCTTCGCTAGAACCTGCAGGTGAAAGGTCCAGCCCATTTCCCAGGAGAACAAACCGAGGCTCGGAGGTGAAGCCACCGGCTCAAGGTCACAGGCGAGGACTCTGCAGCCGCCCACGCCTGTGTAGCCCTGGGTGGCGGGAGGAGGGCGTAGGCGTGGGGCGAGGCGGGGAGGCAGCCTCCGTAGGCAGAGCGATGACAGATAAATGGCTTGTCCTGTAAAGGCTGCACTTTTTCTTTTCCTGTTCTGCTTGCTCCGTTGGTCACTGGGGTGCTATCTCTCCACGTTCCCAGAGCCCTCACCGGGGCCAGGCCCCGGGCTGGGCTCCAGGACTGTCAGGTCGGGGCAGGCAACCACAGTTTGGGGGGGGGGTGAATCCCCAGGGGGACGGGGCACCGGTCTCTTGTGGGGTCTGACTTCTACACGGGGAAATGCAGACACGTTAAATGTGCACTTGACGGAGATTAATGTCCACAAGCCCCCACATAACACCACTCATGTGGAGATACAGGACCTCCCGTCACCCAGAGGGCTCCTCAGACCCCTTCCCATCGCTGCCTCCCTACAAGGATCGTCCCCCACCACCCCCCTCCGCCCCCCACCCCTGTTTCCAAGGTTTTGCCTGTTTTTGGACATCTGGGGCACATGTCTTTTCGGAAAGCATTTTCTGATTTTTTTTTAAATGTTATTCATTTGGAAAGAAAGAGAGAGACAGAGTTCACGCATGGGAGGGGCAGAGGGAGAGAGAGAGAATCTCAAGCAGACTAGTGCTGTCAGGGCAGAGCTCGACGTGGAGCTCGACCTCGTGAACTGTGAGATCATGACCTGAGCCGAAATCGAGAGTGGGAGGCCCAGCCACCCAGGCGCCCCAGTGTTTTCGATTATAAAGTCTCGCATTCGGAAAACAAGCCCAGACCCCAGTAAACACAGTGCCGTGGTTAAGGGAGGGCAGGAGAGACCCCACTGGTGGCAGGCTGAGCCCCAGGGAAGCCCAAGCAAGGCTGCTGACCAGGCAGGTGACGGGGGCCCCCCTGATACTCTGATGTTTTGGTAGCAGAGACCACGTGGTGTCTCCTGGCTCCCAGCAGAGCCCAGTGCCTGCCAACACGTCTGTGCCCCCTGCTGTGTCTCCAGCAACCCCCCCCCCCCCCGCCCCCCACCCCCTGGCCCTGTCGCGCCCGCCCGGTGCCCACGCACACCCACAGTGACGCCACTTCCTGGACGGCGGGTGGCCCCTGGACAAGATGTGCCATCTCTCTGTGCTTCAATGTCTTTCTTAAACAGAGGATCATCATAGCCCCTACCTTGTAGGTTTGTTAAGAGGACGGAGTGAATCGATTTTAAATAAGTTAATATTTATACAGAGTTGAGGAGGCCGACACGAAAAAAAGCGCTTATGTAAAAATTAAATAAACAAACCTCTGTCCAATTTTGGCTGGTGGGAATATGCTAGAACACGCGGGGTTTTTCACAGTGGGGTGTTAGAATCTCGTGGAGAAGGCAGAGATTTTGCTGATTATCACGTAAAGGGGGGGGAAGGGGGCCGCAAATGCCCTCTGGGTCCTCGCGTGGTGGGGGTTGGGTTGGAGGGGGCTGGAGGAGGTCGATGGAGTCCTGTGGTTCTCCTTTGCACAACGCGGAACCAGAGGAGGTACCCGATAAATGCCAACTGCTTGACTGATTTCCTGGCGGGCAGGAAGAGGGTCACTTGGCTCCTATCAACTTTCATTCCGCCTGCCAGCCCGCAGCCCTGGAGATTTGGGCCTTGGAGAAGCAAGGCCCAGGTGCTGCATAAAATCCATCCTGCAAGTCTCTTTGCCTGGACACGCAGTCCGTCACACCACCCCCCACCCCCCAGCCCTTCCCAGAAAACGGGAGGCATTTCCCCACCCACTCGGCCTGGACACATGCCTTGAACACCTCATCCCCGCAAGCGGCACACGTATTTTCCAGGTTGGGCCCTGAGGGAGGCTGAGAGCTGAGTTTTCTGCCACAGCCAAGGTCCTGGCCTGCGAGGCAGGTGACTTGTCTACACCCTACGGGAGGCTCTTTGCCTGAAGTGTCTTAGGTCCCTGAACACGTGCCTCAGGCCAAGGGCTCGGGGATAATCCCACGTGGGCCTGTGGATCCAAGCGCCAAGTCCCAACTCGACTACAGGTTCATTCGCGTGGGATCTCCAGGTCCCCCGCACTTCCCTAGCCTCAACCTTCCTTCCCTGCAGAATGGGCACAACCCCCTGCTGACGGCTGTAATTGAACGAAGCAGTGCGATGTGATGCGGGAGAGCCAGACTCTCCGGGTTCAAGGCCGGGCTCTGCCATGGGACGCTGGGGGAAATGAATTCACCGCTCGGTGACTCAGTTTGCGCATCTCTAAAATAGGGATGATGGGAGTTCCAACCTCCTATGGGGGTCGCGGGGCGGCGGGGGGTGGGGGGGACCAAATGAGGCCAACGACTGTGCAGCACTTGGCACGCGACTTCCCATAGTTCACGGTCAGTGCCAGTACATGATTGTACCAGTTGAGGACGCAGGGGTTAGAGGCTGGGCACTGAGGTCAGAGGGCCGGAGTCTGCGTCCCAGTGACATCACCCGTTAGCTGTGTGACCCTGGGTAAATTAAACCACTTCCTTACCTGTTACGTGAGGTCAGTAATAATACCTAGCTCCGGCTGTGAGGTTTGAAGGGGCCGATCAAGGCAGAGTGCTGACACACGGTAAGCACTACTTGTCAATATCATATAGCCATCGTTATATAACTGTCGTTAATATTATTAATATTCTAATGGAGAGGCAAGGAAGCCAACACTTGGTGAACACCTATTACAGGGTAGTACTTGACGTGAATCCTCTGGCGAGGATATTCAAGGCCCAGCACTGGGTTTCTGCCTTCGGTCGAGGGGGGACGTAAGGTTCCCAGAGGGGGCGGGTGACCCACTTGTCCAAGACCCCAGAGGTGGGGAGGGGCACTCGGTCCCAGCTGTGCGATGTCCAGGGCAGGAAGGAAAGACCGACGCTTAAGCGAAGGCCTTTCACGTGGCAAGCGGGGGGCTCGGCGCCCCCCGGCCCCCCTTTGATCCGCACGGGAACCCTGGCTGCGGGTAGTACTGTCCCCCTTGGGCCGGTGACAGGCCTGAGTCTCTGGGAGGTGAGCTGTTTCAACTCTGCAAAGTCGCAGAGCCGGGATGCGACCGCGGTGGTCTGTCGGAATTCTGTTTACGCAGGTGTTTGGGGCACAACCTTCCGCCGACTCCCTCTGAGCCAGGGGAAGCAAAGTCTTTGTGTCTAGAAAACCCCAGAGAGAGGTCCAAACCCTGCAGTCCCCAAGCCCTAGGGGCCGCACGTGATCCTCTCCCAGACGAGGACGGGTGGTGGGGAGGGGGAGGGGCACACTCCCAAAGACAAAGACACTCCACACCCAAACTGGTCGTTGTTACCCAGAAATCTTTATTACAAAAATATTTTGCAAGCCAAAAAGTTTAAGTTGCAACTATATACAAAATGGGGCCTGTTTCCTTCCTAGCAGTCTTAAAATAAACTCCCGAAACCACGCTCCTTCCGTAGTGTTGTTTCGACCTCTTCCTTTTCCTGGGGTTCGATACACAAGGTATGGGAATCTCCAGGCTGCCAGGCCGGAGCTAAAGCTGCACAACTTCCTTGGCCTCATTCCCTTCCTCCCCTTCCAAAATTCAAAATAAAATAAAATAAAATGGCACCAAGAAAACACTCTCTTAAAATTCTGTGTGCCTACATGGGTGCGCGTGCACGTACATGGGACACGCTCAAGCACATGTGCCTTCTCTGGGCAGGAGAGAGGGAGGCTAAGGTTGACAAGCCAACCTTTTGGAACTTGGAAATGGCCCGAGCCAGGTGGCTGGGTCACTGTGCTCCCAGATGCCACAGAGAAACCCTGGCTCATCGGCCAAAACTGTCCACATGGCCCCGTTGGCTCACCCGATTCCTGGATGCCGTCGTGTGAAATGCCAAATCTCTGTCCCCAAAGAACTGGGTCTGAGCTGAGCTCCCAGGGTTCCATGCATAGGACCTGCTGATGGGCAGCATGGCTCAGCTTCTTGTTCTGATGGCCTGGAATCCCTGGGGCATCCGATGGATGGCCGGACCCAGGGGGCGACGAAGATTAACCTTTCCGCTCTAAGACTTGGTTGGTTACGCGTGAAGACCGAATCGACAGGGCTCGCAACGTCTGCTGGCCCTGGGCCCAGCCAGGCCCCCGACTGGAAGGGTGGGGATCAGAGGCAACAGGTCACAGCATCTGCCCAACCTCCTGAGACAGAGGGACAGAAGGAGGGTCAGTCCTGGCTTCACAGCTGCCCAGTCCTCCTGGCTGTTTGGGATTTATTCCAGTTTGATCCCCAAAGGGTTTGAGAGCAGAAGTAGAAGATTCCTCCTGCAGGCACCAGCTCAGAGAGCTGGAATGGGGTCGTCGTTAAGGGGTGGGGAAAACAGACAGGCATAGCTTCCCTCCCCTGCGTGGCCTTCCAGCACTGGTAAGATGCCAGGGAGCAGGGGGGCATCTTTTCTCTCCCCTCTTTCTGGATGAGAAAACGGAGGCCTCGGGTCTCGACAAGCTTGCACTGTGAAGGACGCAGCCAGGAGGAGGAGCACTGAGCGGGTCTGGACTTAGCACGATGGGGGCACAGAAGACCGCAGTACCAGCCACGTGGCTCGGCTGAGAACGTGACCTATTTTGCCCTGGAGGGAAGGCTAAGCGTCTCCACGGGGCAGCCGCACTGCAACCTTCCTCCCCATCCTCGGGGTCTGGGATGTGGGGGAACCCAGTTTCCGCCGTAAGAGGGTCCCCCCCGGGACGACCAACTGGTAAACCTTAGACCGCACAAGACCCGACCAGGTACTTCGACACATGACAAAGAGCCAAGAGAACGTTGCTGTCGTTTTAAGAAAAAAACCAAAACAAAACGAAACACCACAGATCAAATTTTCTAACACCTCAGGTTCAAGATTGCACATTTCACATTTCTCGATAATTTACAGGCGTCCGCAGCGAGATGTTGCTGAGTTAGTGCTAGCTGGAGGAAGCAAGCTCGGGTCTAGAAAGGAGAGGAGGGGCCGTGTGGAGCGTCACGGTTGGGACGGCGGGTCCTCAAGGAGTCTCGGAGGGCCACCAGGAGGAGGGGCGTTTTGTTACTCAGTCCTTGGTGGTGGCGGCTGTGTGGGGGTTCCTCGGAGGCTCCTCCCCTCCCCCGGGGCTTGCGCCTCATCAATCCCGGGATGGGGAGGCTAGGACTCTCGGCAGCAGTCTCACCGAGTCTTGGGATGAGGGTCCCGGAGGGTTTTTTTCCAGCTTCTCCACGGACGGGGCAGTTCGATCGAAAGGGACAATCTTTCCAAGCCCCAGGTGGGTGGTGGTAAAAGGACGTGGGGTTGTCTCCCTCCTCACCCTGGAAGATCAGGCTGCAGAGCACGAAGGGGGCAATCAGGGTCTCCAAGACCGTGACCGAGACCCGCATGTTGATGGAGACAGGCATGAGGGTTCTTGGACCCTGGTGGTTCTGGCCAGTTCCCAGGCGGGTCCCCCGGCTAGTCTGGCAACATCGGCCTCCGCGTGTGGTGATGTGGGGGGACTGTGGCTGCCCTGGAAATGTCGAAGAGCCACGTGGGTTGGGGAGACAAGAGCCAGCCTCATCCTGGAGTTCCAGGGCCTGACCCATCCCGGCCCTCTGGGAACTGGGCTGGCTGTCCCCATCACGGCTGTCCCACACGGGACAGGAAGGCTTGTGGGGACAGACCCTAGAGACGACCACGGTCCCATTCACTTCCTCTGGACCTGGACGCTGGCATACTCCGAGTAGGATGGCTCGGGCTTGGGGGCTGGCTGCTTGGGGGCCCGGTTGAGGTGGACCATGTCTAGGTCGGCGTAGGTGAGGGTGTCCTCGGGCGCGGGCGGCGGGCCGGTCTGAATGCTGGCGTACTCTGTGTGGTTGTTGGGCTCGGCGGCCCGCGGGGCGGCCTTCTTCCCCTTGGGCAGGTTCAAGTCTGCGTATGTGATGTCATTGTTGTCCTGGATCTAAATGTAGTGGAGAGAAATTCATTCTGGAGCCCCCAGCCACTCCTCCGCCCATCGGTACCGAGGCTGGACGCTTCTGTCTCCCCTTGGGCCCCGCTGGCTCAGCCCTAATTCACGCCCCCCTCTTCTTCAGCCCAGGTTCCCCGCCTCCGGCCTTACCCTTCCGATCCTCACCTGGCCCAAAGGAGCCTCCTACCCGCCAGTGGGGTCACCTCACGGCGCCGCCTCACTGTCCCTCCGCCCGACGTTCCGTTCTGTCCTTTCAGGGTCCTTCCCTCTGCCTGCTGTCCGTTCCCCTTCTCGTAACGAACCCCCTTCCACCTTGTGCCTTTTAGCACGTGCATCACTTCAACCTAAGACCACCCTCCCCTCAGCTGGCTCTAGGGTTCCTCTCTGTGCTTCCTCAAGCCGTGTCTCTCCACGACAGCACCCACCACCCAGGACCGACTCTGTCTGGGGGTCTGAGTAGGTGCCGACCCCCAGTGGGTGGAGATACTCATCCGTTTACTGGTTTATTCAACACACCTTCACTAGGTTATTTGTTATGATGCAGAACCCAAGGCTGGCATTGAAGAAGCCCCATCGGTGTGGAATGAACGAACGAACGAAAGAATGGATGGCAATTTCAGCCTCACTCAGGGTGCAGCTGGGGTCCGGGAGACTGGGAACAGGGGCATGTGAGAACAAGAGCCCAGGTAGCAGGTGAAGTAAGGAGCCTGGGGTTTCAATCCTTCTCCTGCTCCGTCTAGTTGAGCGCCTTGGGGCAATCCACTTAAGCCTCTCTGGGCCTCGGTTTCCCCATCTGTAAGGCGGGGCTGGGATAGTGTCTGTTTCCAGGGTCCCTGTGAGGCTCAGACATGATCGCCCAGGTAAAGCGCACAGAACAGAGCCTGGCACACATCGAGGGAACCCGTGTGTCCGATAAATGCTAGCAATCATCAACCGCCTGGCAAATCTGAACATCTCCCGTGTGCTAATCTTATCGCTCGCCACGGCTGCCTTCAAATTACTCATCAGGAATTGCAAACTTTGCTTCTTCCGTGCCCAGCACCTCTGCTGTAGCAGGGGGCGGGGGGAACACCACCACGGCTCCTCGCTGGTGCTCAGTAAGCACCACAGAGCGCAGCTCCCCCAGGCTTACCGGCTCGGCGCCATCGCGGGGATCGTCTTATCGAGGCCCTATCTCAGCCCGTCGCTAGGAGCCCCCTCCCCCGCTTTGCAAGTGAAGAAACTGAAGCCCAGAGAGGTTAAACAATTTGGTTCAAGTCACACAGCTGCAAAGGATCCAGAGTCTGTTGGACCCGACAGCTGTGGTCTCACTGCACGGCCCCCTCTGTCCCGAGCCTTGCACACTCACTCGCTTCTCTCTGGGAAACCCACAGCAACAGCATTAAAGTTCCTCCCTGGCAGGGGCCGGCACCTAGCACTGGGGATTCGAGACACAAGGCTGTAAGAAGCTCCGTGAGGGCCGGGCTGTGGCTGCCTTGGTCACTGCCCAGGGCCTGGCACATAGTAGGTGCTCAGGAAGTCGTGGCCGGCTGCGAATTCTGTGCAGGTTTTAGTGACCACCTCTCACCATCATCCTTTCCCCTGAAAGTTCCAGAGAGAAGTCCAGAGGTAACAATGACTGGGGAGAAGGCCGAGCTTTGTAATTACCCCTCGGGCTTGTGCCTGGGCCGCCGGGGGCGGGGGCTGTCCCGGGTGGGGAGAGCAGGCCACAGTTGGGGCTTTACAAAGACCGTGCCTCTCAGCAGCCCGACTCTGTGCAACAGATTGCATCTGAAACGATGACAACACCCCGGGAAATGTCAAGGACAGCTGGTGCTCTCTCCTCGCGGGTTCAGGGCAGGGCCTGTCTCATCACAAGAGGCAGAGGAACCCTCGGCCTCCAAGGTCTGACAGCGTCAGCCCGTGAGAAGCAGGGTGAGGTCTCTCGGAATCAGGCCAACCACGCTGCCGGTGAAATCGCCCCGGCAGTGCTGCGGAGAAAGTGCCAGAAAGGGAGCATGCCCTTGCATGAGGCGATCGGTGAACAAACTGTGAGCGGTGCCCCCTGGAGTTGTGTGTTGGGTGCCCTGGGTCAAGGAGGTGGTGACCTTCTCCTGGCTGGGGCAGAGGACAAGGGGGAAAAGAGGACTGTGAGCATCCCCCCACTCTCTCCACCCCTGCCTCCACCCCACCCCTTCCCCCACTCTGGGGAAGGAGTCTTAATTTAGAACAGAATCTGCAACTCTGGTTGATGCAAGGAGATTGCACCAGTGAGAGTACCAGGAAGGGCATCTCACCAAGGACTGTACCTGGGTTATTTCTCTGGTATTCTTCTCGGGCTCATGCAACCTAAAAAGGAAAGAGACACACAGATAAAAATATCCTCACTATCTCCAGTGCTCATGCAAATTGGTAAGAATAACATTTCGGTTCCATTTCCTATATGGGCGGAGCAAGTCACAACAGAAACACAACGGCTTTATCAAATGTTTGGACAAAGGGGTCAATCTCACGAAAGAGGAACTTTCAGCAAGGCACTCCCCCCCCCCCTTTTTCTTTGAAACCCACTCTTCCCCAGCAAGGATCTTCAAAAGTTGAAATACCGGGTGCTGGGGAAGGTATGGTGAAACAGACACGTTCACGCATTGCTGACGGGAAGGTTAAACCCACACCCTTTTGGGAAGGCAGCTTGGCAAAATTGAGAGCTTGACTCATAAGTGCACATTTTTTTGGGAGAACTCAAAATATAGAAAAAGCTTTCTGCACAGAGGCATTTGTCACAGAGCGGGATAGGGAGGAAGGTTTCCATGTTACAGCTCTGCCAGTTGGAACTGGTTAAGGAAATCAGGATAGACTCATAGATAAAAACTTAAAAGGTTTATGAGGAAGGGCTTTTTTTTTTTATTACAAATGATTACATTAAAATGATAAGCAAAAAGGCAACATTCTCTGGAATGATCCCAAGCCTATAAAATTGTGTGGATCGCCCGGGGAAGGAAACGTAGTAAAATCCTAACTGCAGTGGTCTTTGGGAGGGATTTTTTTTTTTTTTTTCCATTTCGTTCCCGTATTTTCCACACGTTCTCTATTCTACACATCTAGGTCTCAGCATTAAAAAAGAGAGAGAGAGAGAGAGAGAGAGAGAGAGGCGGAACGGTGTCCTGGTTAATCAAAGAAGCTGTTCATGCACTTGATTCTGTAATTGGAGGCCATCGCTTGGCTCACTGCAGGGTCATGGTCAAGGTGGTGAGCAACCCGGAGCCACTGTTTCTGTAGGAGTTGTGTAAATTCTCAGGCCGGCAACTCCAGGGATGTTAGCCTGGATAATGTCAGAAATGAGCAATGGGGCTTGGCAGCAGGGTTATTAATGGATTTGGCATGAGCTCTTGGCTCAGAAAGCAGTTCTGGGGCATGACAAGCCCCACGTGGCCACAGAAACAACCCTCTGGGAGCAGGGACGCTGGCTGTGGAGGAAGATCACGAAGGTCTATCCACACCCCTATTGCTTCCAACCCTTCCAGGAACCCCCGCTGCCTCTGGTTCAAGTAAGACTCATCACCCTGCGCGTCAGCCCCGCACGGTCTGGCCTCTGCTGACCTCCCCAGGCCCCTTCATGCTCCTGACCTCAGTGACCCACTTACCCACCCACCAAGTCTCTCCTGAGGGTTATTCGATGAGACGCATTTTGCGTCCACAACGGCCTGGAAAGCTGCCCTCCACCGCTCTGTCTCTTGGTGAACTTTTATGCACTCTTCAAGACTCAACTGTGGTGTCGCCTCCTTGGGAAAGCTTCTGTGACAGTGGTGGACTGTCTAGACTGCCCCTCCGTGACAGCCACAAGCCCCCTTGCCTATTTTCCAACGCGTCTGTCTGCCACCTGCCTGCCACGCTTCCTCAGCACGTGGGTACAAGTGCTCTAAAGTGACCTGGCATGAAGATAGACTGCCCCAGGGCCTTTGCACATGCAGCCCTCCTTGCCTCTTCATTCGCTTCACTGCTTCTCTTCCCTCAGATGTGGTTTCAAATAGTCCTTTCTCAGGGAAACCTCCACTGAACCCCAAACTCCAGTCTCAGAACACTGGGTTCCTCTCTTTCAGAGCGGACTGGAAGTAATCATCCATTTGGTTGTGTCCGGCTGTCCTGTGTCTGAGAATGGCACTGCTGTTACCCATCCCTGTGCGCAGGCTACAGAAGTGGGAATCAACCCTGATTCTCCTCTGTTCTCCTTTACAACCCATGTTAACCCATCCCAGCGCTTGCTGACTCTGCTTCCAAAATCCCAGCCACTCAGCCTCCCCCACCGTCCTAGCTCCCTCGTTTCCTCAGGAGCCTCTCTGGCGTCCCTGCTTCTGTTTCCGCCCCTTGGCCTGCCATTCTCCACATTGGAAAAGGCATAAGTGAGGTCACGTCATATTCCGCTCCAAACCCTCAACCCACTGTCCGCACACAGGGAGATCCATGTCTGTATCCAGGATGGTGCGGCCGCACGATCGCTGCCCCCTCCCCCCCCGGGATGTTCTAGCCTCCCATCTCTTCCCGTCGCCCATTCCAGGCCAGCTGCTCTGACCTCCTCCGTGTTCCATGAACATTTCCAACTGCTCCTGCCTCGGGGTCTTGGCACTGGCCGTTCCCTCTGCCTGGTCCACTCTTGCCCCAGATATTCCCGCAGCGGGAGCCTCCTCGTCCTTCAGCTACCTTCTGAATGTCACCTCCTTAGCCAAGCTTGCCCTGACCGCCCACGGCACCCCACCCCCTGCTCTGCTCCGTGCCCAGCTGTATTTTATTTAGTCAGCGCCTGCATCACATCGTGCATTAACCTCCCCACCACCTCGCTTGGTGACCTGCCCCCTGATGGACCGTGGGCTCCGCGCTGGAGCCCCGACACCCAGTGACGGGCTCATACACTGGCAGCGCCCCCAAAGTATTTGTTGAGTGAGTGAATGAATGAATGAATGAACGCGGAATCAAAAGGGCCACGAGACCGGGGCGAGTGTCTGTTTCGCTCTCCTTCACAATCCCCCAGCTTAAGGCCTGGCACGGAGCTGGGCTCAATTCAGATGAATAAATGAAAGAATCAGAGAAGCCCTAAATATTCCAAGAATAAACGCACTGAATGTCTGACAAGTGAACAAATGGCGGCCCGAACGAACCCCAGTGCCCAATTAAGGGAGCGGAGACATAGTTTGCTCTCGTCTGAGCTGGGGGAGATTACAGACAATGTTCTACCTGCACGCTCCCAACCCAGGGAGTGAGAGCTACCCAGGCCCTCACCAGCCCTGCAACCTGAAGGGCCCTTTGAGCTCAAAGCGGCGGCCTCTCCCCGCCCCTCCCTCGGCACCCTCCCCGAGGTGCTCGGTTGTTACCCACGCCAGCGTCCTCTGGAAAGCGTCTGATCCCAGCCAGCCGACTGAAGCCAGCGCTGCATGGAAACTACCATTACCTCTCACCAGCTATCGCTTTGGTTTCGAGAGATGAAAGGGACAGAGCAATCTGACGGCTCCCTTGGTAGGTTCACGTTGGAAAAATAGAAAACAGGCAGAAAACGGTTGGCTTCTCTGGGGAAGGAGAGCATCAGAGCACCAGCGTTCAGCGTCAGAGGTATCTGGGCCGGCCTCAGAGTTCTGGCACCTGCTAGCTGTGGGACCTCGGGAATGTCCCACGACTTCTCTGAGCCTCGGCTTCTTCCAGCACACACACACACGGCCAAGAAGAAGCTTTTAGAACAAGGGTTCTCAAAGTCTGGGTTGGAGGCAACAACATCAGCACCACTTGGGAACTCATTAGGAATGGAAATTCTGCATCAGAAAGTCAGGGGCGGGGGCGCCCAGTACTCTGTGTTTGCACAAGCCGTCTAGAAAATTCTGCCACACACTTGAGGTGGAGAAGCTCTGTTCAATTAAAACGGGATGATTGCAAATCAGAGGGGTTTTGCTATAATTAAAATCACCAACGGGCTACTACAGGAAAAGGCATAGATCGGTTCCCGGAACGCAGTCAGTGCTTGATAAATGTTAGCGGCCGAGGCTATTATTATTATTATTATTGACACCGCCCCTTTCTTTCAGGAACTTACTGTCTAACTGGGGAGATCAGACAAGTAAAAAATAACGGCGACAATAAGGAAAAAAGAAAAGAAAAAAGAGCGATCCGTATCTGAGGCTGCGAAGCGCTTGGAGAAGGAGAGTTTTAGGGATCCGGGGGAGGAAGAGATGGGGATTGGGACCACGGTCTGGGGTGGCATTCGTTCAGTCCTCGTTCATTTGTTCATTCAACACACCTTAACTGAGCACCTACTCCATTCCAGGCATGGTGTGAAGTTCAGCAGTCACGGGGTGGGTTATAGCACGGGGCACGTGCATTGACAGTTTGAATATACCACCAAGGTGTCAGTCCAGGGGCCCCAGGAGAGCTCGCAGGACGGGCCTCCGTCCTGGGCGGGTGGTAATGTCCTCTCCGAACCGGGAGAAAGGGCGAGAGGTAAGCAGATGAAAGGGTGACTTCCCATGTGGCACATCTCCAGGGGGCGCTGTTCACGGAACCCACTGTGACTGCTGCCTCCTGGCACGGTAGAGACCTTGGGTGGTGCCTGAGCGCATCTCAGGGAGAGAGGCCAGCACGCAAGGGCTGGAAGGACAGTGAGGACACAGCGTGTGGGAGGCTGTGAAGGGAGTGCAGCCAGTCTGAGTCACCAAGCACGAGGGCTGGGGAGTGGCCAGGAATGAAACTGTCCAAGTTAGTAAAGGCCAGACCACGAGGGGCTTGAGGGCCTCAGTAGTGCGGCTGGACTATGTTGAGGGCCGTAGGGAGCCACCGAAGGTTTTTAGGCAAAGGACAGAATTCGAGTCTTGCCCTTGGAAAAGAGTGTACCCGGCATACACACACACACAACGCCCCCATTGCCCCCAACCTTGGTGTTGTCCTTGACTCTACAGTCCATCAGCAAGCCCTCTTGACTCTACCTCCAAAACGTATCCAGGATCTGAGCATTTCTCAGTCATCCCACTGCCACGGTCCAGGCCACCATCATGTGCTTGGGCCACTGCAGTAGCCTCCTCCCAAGTCCCTCTGCCTCCTCTACCCTCAGCTCCTACAGCTTGTTCCCCACACGGCGGTCAGGTGGTACTTTTAAAACCAAAGTCAGATCAATCTCCCTCCTATGGCTCCTCATCCCACAGGGAGTAAAACCCTAGACCGTTGGCCTCCACCCCAGAACCTCAGTTCCTGCTCTGCATTCAGAAATCCACAAAGCTCTTGAAAGAAAGAAATAAAGAAAGAAGGAAGGAAGGAAGGAAGGAAGGAAAGAAAGAAAGAAAGAGAGAGAGAGAGAAAAGGAGGGAGGGAGAGAGAAAGAAAGAAAGAAAGAAAGAAAGAAAGAAAAGAAAGAAAAGAAAGAAAGAATTGCACAACCTATTTGTTAGCAAAACCTGACCTGAACCAACATGAAGCTATTTATGGCTTTTATTTATTGCCCATGCGGGGCATGCCCATGCAATTTATTTATTGTTTCCATGCAGGTACATTCAAGTGGTAGATTATGGGGATATCTGGATCTCTCCACTGGGGGTGAATATCAGGGGCTTTCCTTTAGAAGCTGAAAAGTCTGAATTAGTAATAAACCTGGCTGCACGGTCTTGGGCTGAAACCGCAGACCTGAATCTCTCTAGGCTCATCTCTTGCCCTCCCTCGCGTTCCTTCTGCCCCAGCCCACAGGCCTCCTCGGGTCCTCTGGCTCTGGCCACGCCCACTCTCTGGCCCAGCAGACAGCCCTCCTTCACAGCATCCTGGCTCAGGTCCCTGCTCACATCCTCTTTTCAACAGAGGAAGCCTCCTCCCCGGCCTAAACTAGCTCCCCTCATTCATCTCCATCCCCTTGCTGGGCCTGACTCGTTACCACCTGACATAACATCACACATCGCTTCCTTCTCTCACTGGAGTCTGAGGCCCACGAAGGCCTGGATTCTTGTTCACTGCTGTCTCTCCAGCACCCGGAACAGCTGGCACATAGTAGAGACTCAGCAAAAATCACTGCAAACATGAACCAGCAAACTAACGTACCATCTGTGACGTAATATCACACGCTAGCCCCTGACCAGGCCCTGGGCTTCAGTAGGACAGTATGAGGCTTCTACCCTACGTACCTTGGCATTCCCAGGGTCACCCGTGCCAAGGAAGTCAACACACAGTGAACGAATGAAGGTAAGGGCAGAGTATCCAGCTTGGATCTGGGAGCTGTGTGTGTGCAGCAGCTTTCTGCCACCACCCCGATGAAATGTGATGAAGGTCTTGCTGTCTATGGACAGCAGGCAGGAAACCAGAGCCTCTGTGTGCGGAAATCGCCTCATTTGAGACAATCATGAAAAACAGACCTGGCAGAGCAGCTGACAAAGGAGAGAAATGGGAAGGTTGCCTGGCACAGGAGTGAAGGTCAGTGGGTGTGGACTCTGCTTTTCAGGTTTTGGGCGTTGTCAACCAACCAACCAACTAACCACCAACCAACCAACCACCAACCAACCAATCAACAACCAACCAACCAACCAACCAATCAACAACCAACCAACCAACCAACCACCAACCACCCAACTAATCAACCAACCAACCACCAACCAACCAACCAACCAATCAACAACCAACCAACCAACCACCAACCAACCAATCAACAACCAACCAACCAACCACCAACCAACCAATCAACAACCAACCAACCAACCACCAACCAACCAACCAATCAACAACCAACCAACCACCAACCAACCAACCAACCACCAACCAACCAACCAACCACCAACCAACCAACCAACCAATCAACAACCAACCAACCAACCAACCACCAACCAACCAACCGATCAACAACCAACCGACCAACCACCAACCAACCAATCACCAACCAACCACCAACCAACCAACCACCAACCAACCAACCACCAACCAACCAACCAATGACCAACTAACCAACCAACAAGCAACCAACCACTACAGAGGCATCCTAGCCCAGCGGCACACTTACCTCGTAGAAGAAGTGGAGCCCTTGGCTGAAAGAGAAAAAAACCAAAAAACAAAAACCAGTTATTTAACCTAGAAACACTGTTCTTATGTAACTCTTTTGGTTGGAGGGGGACAAAGGTTTGCCTCCAGGGAGGTTGTGAGGAATTGTTGAAATCACCTCCTTTGAACCACAGGAACTCCCCCATGCTCACTCCAGTGGGGTGCTCCATCATCTTCTGTCAGGAGGGCCAGTGGGCTGGGCCTTCCCACTTCCCCACTTCTGGGGGTTACCAAGGTCAGATCTCAAAGCAGCCTTCAGCCCAGGAGGGGCCAACTGCCCTGCTCTGTCTGGGCCTCAGTTCCACTCACGATACACCTTACCTGAGACCCTACAGGAGCCCTACAGGCTCTTCACTGCTGGAGAACAGACTCTAGTCGGGGGGGGGGGGGGTGGGGAGCCGGTGTGCATCCCATGTCTCGCCCCCCCCCCCCCGACCCCAGCTCACTCACTGTGTGACCCTGGTGGGTCACTTCCCCTCTGTGAGCTTGGATTTCAGCTCTCCAGCTCACAGGGTTGGGCTGGACATCCATTTATTTTCATGTCACCACTTTCCAAAAAAGGATCTTAGGAGGGAAGAAAGGGTCCATCTGGTTCAGAGATTTTAAGCCTATGATATGGGGCATCCCACAGAGAAGCTGCTGGGGTTTGGCCACTATTGGACTCCCATGCCACTGTAAAATTGTAATTAAAAAGCAACCTGCACACCAAACGCGCTCTGCACCACGCTTTGACAGGCTGGAGGCTGCCACAAGGCGAGAATTCTCCCTGCTGGGTGAATGCCTGGTGCCTGGACAGGCGGTGGAGTTTTAGGTGAGCGGGGTACCAGCTGGGAAGGCTGCAGCCCGGCATCCAATGTCCAAATGGACGCCGATGGGTTGCAAAGTGCCGGGACGTGGGTCGTCTCAAGGAGTCCAATGACAGGACACGGACCACTCACTTTACACCAAAGAGACTCGGTGTCTCCCTGGAGCCACACAGCTGGTAAGCAGGAGGGCTGAAATCAGGACATTTCATCGCAAGTGTTGGGAGGATGGGCAGACTCCTCCAGGGACCAATGAGGGGAAAGGTCAACTCACCGGGGAGGAGACGATGTGTAGAGTGATCCCAAACATGGTCCCTGGGGGACCCGCTGACCAGGTTTGAATCCCGGCCCTGCCACTGACTAGCTGTGAGGCCCTGGGCACGTTTTAGAACATCTCCATGCCTCAGTTTCCTCATCAGTAAAAGTGGGTTAGTAACACCACTACAGAAGTCTGTGGTGAGAACAATGCCTGGCACATGAGGAGAACTGAGGGAGTGCTAGTTGTCACTGTCACCAAGCCTCCGTGTGACAGCTGGGCTCTGCACCCAAAGAGACCCATCACCCAGGGGCTGGGATTTCACTAACGGCCACCGCGAATGCTATCCAATCCTCACTGGGCAGCGGACTCTGCTTCGCCACCCTTCCCGTGCGAAGGCTCTCCTTGGACGTTAGGGAAAAACCACCGGGTGGATCACCTGGCAGAAGCCCTTCCAGATTCCAGAGAGGTGGGGCCTGATGCCAGCCTCCCAGATGGGGAGCTAAGGCTCGGCCAGGACTCACAGCCAAATGCTTTCAGCCAGTCCAGGAAGGAGGGAAACCTGGGGGCCGGAGGGGAGGGGGTGCAGAGGAGAGGTGTGAACAGCACGCCCATCTGAGCCCAGCCTAGGGGTCTGGGTGCAGAGAGGCAGCTCGGGACAGCACTTTGCACGTCACAGTCCATGGCATATGGTGGGTCACAAGCAGCATGTTAAAGAGAATTTAGTATAGACTAGGACAGAAAAGCAAATATCAGAGTTCCAATTTTATCTATAGGAGTGTGGTACGTACGTGCTGGGTTGAGGCATGAAGTGTATTTCTATAACTTGAAGTCAAGTTAAGTTGCAGAAACGCTGGCTTAAAATGGTCTCCTCCAAGGGAGGCACTGCTCTACCCATTTTATGGATGAGGAAACCGAGGCTCACGGAAGCCAAACTGATCGTTTAGAGCATGTAACAAAGGTCTGGAGCCCTGGTTTGTCTGACTCCAAAGTCAGAGGCCTTGTCACAGCAGTAACTACATGCACTCAAACAAGGGCATGATGTCCTAGATTTGAACTGGTGCCCTCCTGCTGGGGAGCCAGAGGCTGTGTGCCTTGCTGCCGTGAGGACAGCTTTCCAGGAAGGTGGCTCATGTTTCTGGGCTCATGTACAATTCTGACAACATTTACTGAGCACCTGCTGTGTGCCAGGCACTGTCCTCACATTTCACGTGACATCACCCATTTAATCTTTCCAATGGTCTTAGGGAAGGTGCTGGTATGATCCCCACTCCCTCCAGCCTCCTGCCTACGGGCTGGACCTGTCAACCTGGAGAGGTAAGAGGAAAGCAGGAGTTTGCCGGGGTTACCGGCAAATACTGTTTCCTCGGGAGGCCCTCTTCACACCCTGGCATCTCCCTGCTCTTCACCTTGGTGGTGGTCCTGTGAGGAGGTGAGGCCTGGAGCAGTGACGGCTATCTTGCGCCCATGAGGAGAGGCCGAGGGAGGGCCCCCCTCCCCATTCCAGCCTGGTGATGGTGCTGCACCAGCCATGGCACCAGCTACTGCTGGGCTCTTTGTGGAAGAGACTGGACTTCCTCATGGCCTCGCCCTCTGGGAAGGACAGCCTCGGGGCGCAAACTCTTGGGGAGGAAGAGGAAAATCCACGCACCTTTCTTCTGTCGGATTCGGAGGAGGTAGAGGGCTGCGATCACGAGAGTCACCAGCAGGGCACAAACCACGCCCACCACAATGAAGATGGTCTGGCTTTCATTTTTGTCTAGGGACCACACGGAACAGAGGCTTCATGTATGCAACTTAGAAACAGCGAAACTTAATACCCACCACCCCTTTTCACCGCGAGGTAGGCATCATGAACCGAGGACATCTGGCCGTACGTGTTGGGAGCCACGGGGGCACGTTCAGGGGTAGGCACACCCTTCCCGGCGGGGGCCACCGTGGGCAGTGCTAACACCACGCTGATGTGCCAGGAGGGAAGATGTTTGTTGCTGACTGCTATGGAGGAACCCTGGCTTCAGGACGTGGGCAGAAATCTCACTCCCAAGGAACAGAAACATGTCCCCTTTCATCTGGAACGAGCCACAGGGTGGCCACCACGGCAGTGGTGAAACTCCGAATCACGACTACTCTACAGAGCTCTCAGGAGCAGTCGACTCATCTGTGCCCGGGGCCCCTGTAAGGGAGACTGTGTGGGCGGGGCTGGTGCCAGGGCACAGGTAGGGGATCCTGCACTAGAGCATTGTGGGTAGTCAGGAGCAGGGCTCTGAGCCATGGACACATGGGTGCAAACAGTGCCCCTGGTTGTGTGTCCCTGAGTGAGTCATTCAAACCTCCCTCTACACACTGACTTCCTCTTGTGTTATTGAGGCCAATAGTAACCTCAACCTCATTGGATAGCTCTGAGGATTAACTTACTAAATGAACAATCAACCAACAAACTCACTCTTTCATTTGTTTTGAAAGCATTTCCTGTCTACTCTGTGCCTGGGTGTGTGCGGGTCCTAAAGCTATGAGGCCGAACAAGACAGCCACGGTCCCTAGCAGCTGAGTCTCAAAGCTGAAGGGTCAAGTGCCTCCTCTTGCATACTGCCATAAAGCAAGCAAGGAGGCCCAGAGGGAGGCACTGACTTGTCTGAGGCCACCCAGCATGTTTGCGACAGAGCCAGAGTCGAAATCCACGCGTCCCAGCTCCCAGTATAGTGCTCATCCTATGGAAGCCAGGCATCAGTGACATCAACGGGACACCCTGGAGGGCCCCACGCCTCCTAAAGCTTCCCTGTTCCCTTACAGGATGCAGCGAGGAAAGAAATGGTCTCTACTGTAACCCATTCGAAAGGTCGGCCACGTACAAGGCAGAGCCAGGCGAACGGGCAAGTGATGGAACATTCCATAGTGGCACCAGAACGCCAACTGGGTGCTGCTAATTTGACGACAGAAGAGAGATACCCCGACAACGCGTTGGGAGGGGCTGAGAAAATGAAACCCCGACACCTTTCGCTCCAACACGGGGGTGGCCGTCTTAGAGGGGCATATGCACTTTGGCCTAGAAATGCTTTTTGGGAAATCGTCCCCCAGAAACAGCTGCACACGTCACAGAGCAGGTGCAAGGTCATTCATTACAGCAGTGATTATACTTGAGATAAGCTGTAAAGATTCTGAGGCCTTCCACCCCATTCCTGGGGTGCAGGCTTGCGAAGGCAGCCAGAGAGATCAAGGTGAAGTGCGAAAGAACAGGAGGAGGAGGTGGCTGGCCTGGCCTGGTGAATTAAGCTCTGGCAGGTGAAGGAGCAGGTGGCAGGAAGCTAGGGACAGTCCAGTCTCCCTCCCTCCCAACTCTCTTTAATGTATGTTTATGTCAAAAGATCTACAGAGACACGAACCAAACTCTTACCAGTGGTCACTCTTGGGAGTGTGGGCTATGGGGGAGGGGCACTCACTTTAAAATTTGACTGTATATCTATAGACTTCTAGATTATTCTATTATAGGCATGAATGACTGCTTTTCACATGAAAAAAGAAAAGATAGAATTTAACGTGCCAGGTCAGTTGGCATCTTGACCTCACCCTGGGTCGTATGCGTTTCCTGGTCCTTCTGGTGGGCAGAGACCACAAGGGTATGGTTTTTGGTGACCGCGGGCTGCCCGTCATGCTGCACCTGGCAGGTGAAAACCACATCTTCCCTGTGGGCGGATAAATTCACCAGGAGCCAGCTCGTCCAGTTAAAGGTCCCATCCTTGTTCTCTATGAGGTTCGAGGCCGTCGAGGCCGTTTCTGTTCGGGACACGTTTCCGTTCTCCAACCAGGTCAGCTGTAGGCGCTGGGGGTAGAACTTCTTCACTTGGCAAATGACCTTCACCTGGTCCCCTGTCACGGGTTGCTGGGCAACCTCCAAGGTGGGTGGAACTGAAACAGCACAGAGCAGAAGCTCTGACCTCATGGAACAGACACATCACCGGGGAGGGGCTCGAGAACTTAGGTCCCCCCACACAGCAAGGGAATCACGCAGATCAGTGCTAGGCATACAGTTGGTGCTCAAACACTGAGGGTAGGCTTTGCATGCGAGTGAAATCCCTAAGCACAGTGCCCAGTACACAGTAGGTGCTCAAGGCCTGGTAGCTCCTATTAGGGTAATGATGAGTGAAATCGAGATACGCAGCCCCCGGCATGCAGTTGGAATAGAATAACTAGCAAAATCCATGAAGTCACCGAGCACACAGTGGCTGGATTACAGTAGGTGCTCAATAATTGGAGTGGCTATGGGAAAGTAAATCAAACTACCTAGCACGCTAGGTGTTCACCCGGAACTGCCGTTAAAACAGGAGGAGGTGACGGTACCCCTGGGTGCCCGGTGGTTGGGAGGGTCTGTCAGGAGGCAGGTTCCAGGGGATGGAAGGCTGGGAGCACGGAGTGGGGGAGGGGCAGGCTGGGAGGCTTGGGGGCCGGAGCTGGGGTTGGGCCGGGGGTGACGGGCATCTACCTCGGAGGGTCTCGGACAAGTTGGCAGTCCCACGAAGAGGAGGGCCCCCCTGCAGGGTCACGTGGGCCACCTCGCAGATGACCTGGGAGCGAACGTCCCCCGGGGCCAGCGGCAGCGTGGTTGTGCTGGAGATGCTGTAGGAAGCGCTGTCTCCCTCTGGGTCCACGGTGGTCTGGGAGGCTGCCAGCTCATTCCCGTTTTTGAACCATTTCAGGGTGACGTTTCTGGGGGAGAAGCCGTGGGACTCGCAGGTGAAGCTCACAGTCTGCTCAGGTGTGGCCCTGGCCGTGGGGCCTGACACCACGGGGGGAGAGGGTTTGGCTACAAGAGGAGCATTTACGAGCAGTAAGCATGACTGTGGTCATCCTCACCAACGACAGGTATGTGACACTGTGCAGAACCCTCACGGATTATTTTCCAGCCCTGCAGGGGTGGAGGGGGCCCCCAGGAGAGCCGGAACCAGGTGGCCAGCCGCCCGTAGGCCTGGACGTGGCCAAGCCCAGCGCCCCCGGTGAGAGGGGACCGCAGGCCTTTCTCCTACTTGGGTGGGAGTGAGGGGCACGTGAGGCAAATACAGGCAGTTTTGCTTTGAATTGAACACTGAAAATGCTTCTCCAGGACCAAACTCGGATCTGTCTTTATCCCAAACTTAACTTACACCTGGAGCTCTCCCTTCAGGTATTTGCGAATTTAGTCTAGTTTTCACTCTTTCCACAAATATTCCATAGGGTCTCATCTCCAATCCCTGAATCTGAGAGGGAGGGAATGAGGGGTTGTTTTTCTGAATCTGCGTTCTTCTCTTGGGTCAGTGTTGGGTTGAAAACCAAGATCACGGAGTGCTGAGAAAGCCAAAGATGGTTAATTTTTCAATCGTGAATCAATTTCAAGGACAGAGACACCGGCCTACGGAGCAGGCAGAAGCCCTCTTGTGTCCTGGGAACACACACATCAGTGACTCGAGAGGGAGGGCATTTCACCCACAGAAGGTCCTATAGGGTGTCTCCAAATTGTTAATTATTACCTAATGCCTTCCGTAACAAACATAGGAAATATTACAAATATTTACATTTGCAAATATTTAACTTGCTCTCTAAAACTCATCAGACATTTTGGGGACACAGAAAGAAGGTGTCACCAAATCAGACATGAAAACACGAGCAGTCCGGATGCCCTACAGGGACAAGGTGATCAGTTACCGGTTGCGGACAGCATTTTGGGCACCTGACGCCAGGCTGATTCCTCCCCTCAGCTCCCTAATCCCTCCAGCAGGCCTTTGAGGGGGGTCCAGTATGATCCCATTTATGGGACAAGGTTCAGGGAGGAACGCAGCTTAGCCGAGGGCACACAGCAAAGGGCGGGGCTCATCTCCCGGCACACACCAATGATTAGTTTTAGCTTCGCTGTTCTTTCTTCTTACACCTCCGTGTCTTGTTTGGGTACCACGCGGATCAAAATACCACGTTGGTAACATGGGAGGATGTATGTAAAACACAGAACCTGGCACACAGTAGGTGCTTAATAAACAACACCTATGATTACTGTCGTGAGATCTGGTCGTGCCTACGTCTGAAACGACTTGTTTGTTAGGCAGTAAGAGAGCAGAACAAAAGCTTAGCAGAAACACAAGAAAAGTCCCAAAGCCAGCTCCCTGCAGCTGCCATGCAAAACCCCAAATGAGAAAAGCAGCAGAAACCAACAAATTATGATTCTCTCCCTCTTCTTTTAATAATCCCCTCAGGAAACAAGTTTGGCGAATTGGCTTTCAAAACACAAACGAGATCACAGGCGTTTTCCCGCAGATTAGCTATTTACGGAGAGCTGGGAGCGTTTTGAAAGGAGGGAGGACAGATTTTGTCCGTGACATTTTGGTGTGTCGAGGCAGAGAGGGCTCTGGGGCTGAGCAGCGAGGCTTTGCGCGGATTCTGGCACCTGTTCAGACACACGTGTGGTTAAAGATGGGAAGGTCCCCTGGCGGGGCAGCTCGGATCTGAGCAGGGTGTCGCCAGCCCCTCTTTGGGCCGGAGGGCAGGAGGCAACTCAGCCCCAGCCATGTTCCTCAGGAGGGTGCCCTGGCCACCCCGATCAGGCTCATTTTCCAAGGAGCTGTCACGCGCACGGGTGATTCTGAAGCACCCACCCACTGAGAAGCTCCTCTCCGGCCCCAGCAGCACAGGGAGCCACCCTTATCAGGGGGAGAAGAAATTCAGCGTTTCCTCTGTGACCTCGGGGAGCGTCCAGCTCAGGGCGCTTCCGTGCTGGCAGTGAGCATCCCCCGGAGTCGTTAAATAATTCACCTGCCCAGACTCCTGTCTGACCAATTAAAGCAGAATTTCTAGGGTGGAGTCAGGGTCTGGGGATCTTTTTCAGCGTTTCCCAGGCGATCCCAATGAGCAGCCCAGGTTCAAAGGCACCCACCACCGTCCCCACACCCCCCTTACACTCGAGGCCTGGGAGGAACAGGGACCCAGCCAAGGTCCTATTATAGCTACATTCATGGGATACTGACCGCGTGCCAGGCCCTGCTGTTAGCACCTTAACCGCATTCGCTCACTCAGTCCCTGCAGTGGGGTTGTGCTGTCACACGGAGATGAGGACACGGGGCCCGATGTGGGGATGACTCATCAGAGATCACAGAGCTGGAAGGCAGGGCTAGGTGGGAACCCAGGCGGCGGGGCTCGGCCACTTCCAGAGCCGCTGCGTGCAGATACCCAAGAATCACCTAACCCCCACATCCGGGGCTCTCTGGACCTCCTCTCCAATCCTGAGACCCCTGACCAGCAGCCCGATTATCACCACAGCACAGATGGGACACGGAGGACCTGAGGGACGCCGAGACTGGCCCAGGATCGGACAGCTCTGGGAGGAGCACCCAGGGCTCACTGAGGGTCTGTCCGCTCACACGGATCACTGTGTCCCCCTCATGTCCTGCCGAGGTTGGTCTAATGATACACTTCCTGCAGGTGAGGAAACGGAGCCCAGCAAAGGGAGCCGGGTCACAACCTTGAGGGGCCACCTCCTCCGTGTCAGGCGACGCAGTCAGAGTGCCTCAAATCCTTCAGCTCTCTTAAAGGGAGTCCATGATTAGGACCATTTTGCAGATGAGGAGACTGAGGCAGAGAGAAATGAGGACAGCTCATTTCTGAGGACAGCTAGAGTCTAGAAAATGAACTCTTGCTCACGGGGCTCCGGACAGTCTCTATGAACTGCCTCCCCGTCACCCGCAGTCTGCAGAGCCAGGAATGGGGTGTCTGGGTGGTGTCGCTGGCATGGCGGGGGCCCCCCCTGCTCCGCCCAGGCCCCTGCCCCAGGCTGCTCAGCGAAGGAGCCACATCCCACAACAGGGAAAGACTCCTGATGCTCTCACGTGTGTGGGTGCGTGTCCTCCAGGAACAGGCTCAACACTTCATGAGACGTTCGCCTATCTGTCTGATCTGGGGGTGTAATGCTAGCCCCGCCTCCCCCCAAGGACTCTTTCTCGTTCATGCTTACTGCTGACGATCAGAACAAGGCACGATTTTCAAGGAGAGGGCTGTAGCGCTTCGGAACCTTTGGGGGAAATGATAAAAAGGAAAAACGCGGGCTCACTGTTCAAAGGTTCAGGGTAACTTGGTTTTAGGCCACACCTACTATGCGCTAGGCCCTTCCGTGGAAACCGAATCCAAAGCCGGCTCAGGAAGGAGTCTGCCTGGAATGAGATGGGTTCTGGAATGGGCTCCTTCCTCACGGGACACGTGAGCATGAGCAAGCCCCTGTCACCTCGTGACCTCAGGCTCTGAATCCGTACATGGGGGATCGGGCGGGATGGGCCCCTCAGGTGCCAACCTCCCAGGATTTTGGATCCTAGGCCTCCGGTAGGAAACCCCCAATGATCATCTTCTGCTTCAAGGAGGCAACTCCTAACGTGGACATTCTGAGATGCCCCAGCTCTGCCTGCAGTCTTCAGAGACCGCCTGAGTGGGTCCCTGAATCCGGCGACAGATTTCTGAATAGACCCACAGCAAATCCCCAACCTCTGGCATCTCCTCCAGCCAGGGTGTCAGAGTAAACAGCGAGCCTGTGCCTCTCAGGACTTTCTTTCGGTGCGGTTTCTGAAAATGAAATAAACAACTGCATTCTCCCCCTCCCTGCCCTGGGTGCACCTGTCCTACCGGAAGGGAGGGGAACACAAGCTTCATGAGAAAAAAGCCTTCGCCTGTTTTGTTCCCTGCGACTTCCAAAGCACCCGGAACAGAGAATGCACACAGCAGGTGCTTAGTAAGTGCTCAGTAAAGAGAACCCTGGCCACATCGAGCGGAGGTCTCTCCGGAGGCAGGGGTGTGGTTGGGCCTTGTGACTGGGAAAGTCACTCAGACTTTCAGTCCCTCGTCGCTGGAGCCAGAGGGCTGGTCAGGATTGGAAAAGGGAAGAGCTGGCAGCCTGCAGACCGCGGTTCCAGATTTTCCCACCGTTTACCAGCCGTGGGGCCTTCAGCAAATAGCACAACCTCTCCGGGCCTCAACTTTCCTGATCCGTGGAAGGGGCTCATTCAGGGGCACCCGCCAAAGCACCAGATCCTTATCTGTTGCTCAGACAGTGGAGGGCATTCTTACTGACTTGCCGTCACAACCAGGGGACGGAGCGATACTCACCGCTCACGGTGACCTGGGTGCCTGGTCCAGACTTAAACTCCACATCGGGGTTCCCTTTCTGGAACTTCACACAGTAGTAGGTTCCCGTGTCTTCTGGGGTGATGTTACTGATGCGGATGGAAAAGTCCATGTTGTTTCTCCTTGTGGCGTCTGAAACATTTGTTACTCGAGGGGAGTGAGGGTCTCCTCTGAAACTGAAGATTAACTCCCGGCCTGGCCCTGTGCCCCTGAACCACTCGACCTTCCCAACGGGGACCAGGGAGGTCAGGGTGCAGTGAAGAGTGGCCGTCTGTCCGGCCGCCACAGACACCGACTTCTCGGGCTGGATCACCTGCAGTTCTGCCTCACCTGCCACACCTGGGGGGAGAACAAAACAGCTATTTACCATCCTTCTGCGATCCTGTCCGTCCACGCAAGTGTTTATCCACAACAGCTTTCACCGACCGAGTGCACACAGTGAGCTCAGCACGCTGCGTGTACCCGGCATGTAGCCCTCGCGACGAGCCTGTGACACGGGACCCTGGTGCAGACGAGGAAACAGCGGGGAGCAGGCTGGAGGTCCTGAGCCCCTCTCCGGAGAAGTCACGTCTGAGCTGGGCTCTGAGCTCACCAGGATGAAGGGGTGCCGTGTTCCTGACAGAGGGCACGGCTGGGCAACGGCCCAGAGGTGGGGGGCAGCACGGTGTGCGTGGGGCTCCACGGGGAGCTTAGATTCTCTTTTGGGCCTGGCCCAGGAAGCAGGCCCCGAGCCAGGAAGCCACACTCGGCAGCTGGGGCTCATCCGGGCTGTGAAGCCATGAGGCCGGAGGACCTGGGTTTGAATCCTGGCTCAGGCCTTACTGCCTTGTGACTACAGCCATCACCTGGGCCACCGAGGAGATCCAAAAGGGATTGACTGCCCAGCTCCTCGTGGATGGGAGTGGCGGCCTTAGTTCGAGCAGGTGCCTTCACGGCTCTCGAGCCTCAGTTTCCTCATCTGCCTAACAGTTACTATGACCCCATCTCGATGGATCCCCGGCAGCACCACACAATAAGCCTCGGCCAGGGACAGTGTGGACAAGGAGCATCTGGTCTTTGGAGCCACCTGACCTGGTCTGAAATCTGGCTCGCCTTTTACTCACACATGACCCGAGTTTATCCACGGGGTTTGAGTCTCAGCGCCCTAATCTACAAGATGGCTGGGGCACCCCCTAGCCCTCTGCTCTGTTCTGAAAATAGGATGACACAGAGAAGTGACTTAGCACCACACGGGGCACAGGAAGCTACCGTGTGTCATTCCATGACAGGTAAGTGAGCAAGGGTCTGTTGTGTGAACTTCACTCCCACCCTGGCTGATGTGTCTCCAGGCCAGACCGTACTGGACGCTGGGGGCACACGGGCTGGACGAATGTCAGGCCTCAAGGGCTCCCAGGCTAGGGAGCTGGAAGGCTTCCTCGGGCTCAGTGGGAGCGGGGGAGGCCCGACTCCTAAACTGGAGAGCAGGGGCGCCTGGGTGGCTCCGTCGGTTGAGTCCCTGACTCTCGATTTCGGCTCAGGTCCTGATCTCCCAGTTCGTGAGTTTGAGCCCCCCAGCAGGCTCTGTGCTAACAGCGTGCAGCCTGCTTGGGATTCTCTCTCTCTGCCCCTCCCCTGCTCTTACTCTCTCTCTCTCTCTCTCTTTCAAAATAAATAAATAAATTGAAAAACTGGAGAGCAGTGGGGCAGAAGACACGGTGGGGGGGTGGGGGGTGGGGGGACACAGCCCGGAAGTGACAAGGCAGGGTCAAGTGGCTGAGAGAAGTCGCTGAGGTACTCAGGTCACAGCCCGGGCCTGATTCTGAGCCAGGTGGGGGCGGGGGGAGAGAGGACACATAATAAGCCCCTGGAGAAACACAGAGCCGGGGAGACAGAGAGGGCAGGGGGATAGACACAGGCCGAGGGAGAGGCAGACAGGGACAGGGACAGCGAAAGAGGGGGACAGAGTGGGGGAAGGGAGAATAAGAAACGCAGACACGGAGTGGCGGCAGCCTGGCGTAGGTGCTGACGGGCCACGTGTCTCCTCGTGGTCACTCGCCGACCTGCGGTATGACCTTGCCCCGCCCTGACACCTGTCCTGGGCCACGTCTTTGCCTCGTACACCAGACAGGGTGCAGCCGACGCCCTGAGCAGCCCCCTCCGGCTCTGGCTGGGCAGAAGAGAGCCCTGGGGGTCTGCCCACCCGCCCGTGGCCTGGTGCCACCCACCGGCAGGGGCAGGGCGCCCAAAGCAGGGAAGGCCCTGGGCTCCAGGCTGCCCTCGCTGCTGGCGAGCCCAGGGCCTCCGCACAGGCCTCTCAGCCCCCTGGGCCGGTCGTCCCAGCCCTGACTCCCCAGGCCAGGGGTCACCCGGTTCTCCCAGCAAGTGCTAGAAATGCAGGCTGGGGGTGGGGTGGGGAGCACAGGCGCGGGTTCCCCTCCTCGCCAGCTCAGCACCGCCCTCCCTGGGCCTCCCTTCCATCATCCATAAGGTGGGGTATGAGCATCCACTCCCAGGGCAGGCATGAGGACTGGGGCACGGTGGGACGTGAGTACCGGCCTCGTAGGTGCTGGGTAAATTTTAGATTCTGTTCCCATCATCCCCACAGACCTAACATCTACACACCTGATTGTGGGGTTTCCCCCCAGCCAGGAGGTAGCATCCACAAGGAACTGCTTCCAACCCCCTGCCTGGAACCGTGTCTGGCATACAGGGGGCCCCCAATAACCACACGTTGAACGAACACACACTCACGAAGGAAGGAGGGATTTCGCTTGCTCGGGTGTCGAATGAAGCTGCCGAGGGCGGGCGCATCCAGGAGCCGGTGCGAGCGAAGCCAGGCGCCTGGGACCGCGCCTGGCCCCCGGGGCGCGCAGAATAGCCGCCAGTTATTATTATCCTTATCAATAACACCGTGCAGGGCTGTGAGTCAGCAGCTGGGGAGGGGAGCGACGCGAGCAGGAGAGGGCTACAGCATCAGGCGCGCAACGTGTTGGAGCAGGGCTATTCTTGGGGTGCAGCCGGAGGCCTGTAATCACACCCCGGGCAGGCGACAATAAAATCTGGAGTTGGGTAGGGCTGGTCCCCCCCCAACCCTTTTTTTTTTTTTAGCTTCTCTTGAGCTCTCTACCAACTGCAGCCAGATTTAGGCAGCTTAATTAATTAGCTAGTGTTTATAAAGCGTTTGAAGAATTTTAAAAGTGGGACGTAAGTGCCAAATATTATTTTAATCTGTGTATATGTGTGTTTTTTCCAGCAGAGAGGGTTTTTTTTTTTTTTTTTCCTCGCTTGCCTGCTTTTCTTCTTCTCTGCAGGTTCTGTTCTGGGAACCGGGCTTGTTAAAAATCACCCCCGCGGTTCTGGGCCTGGGGTCATCGTGCTGGCATCGCGGACAAAACCATTTCCTGCTCTCCCCTGCCCTCCTGGCAGGGAGAACCACCGTCCAGGGGCCTGAACCGTCTCCGGGAGAGGAGGGCGGCTGAACAGGCATTCTCACACGCTGCTGGTGGGGGTGGAAATTGGAACATCCTCTCGGGAAAGCAGTTTGGCAGGAAGTACCAGAGGTGTGAAAGCTGTTCACCAGCCTTTGTGGGGCTGTTCCATGAGGACATAACCCCAAACACGTGTGGGGTTCCCGCACGACGAGCTTGAAAAAGTCGGGGGAAAACCCAAACGGCCAATGAGAGGGGATGGTTAAGTGAATTACGGCCTATCCTCTACACGGAGTTCGCGGACAGAAATAAAAAGCCATCGCCGTGGAAACTGGTAATCTGGACAGTTTTGCATGGCATAATTTTAAATGATGTTGTGATTATGCAAATAAAACCTGTTCACTGCAAAGCATTTAGAGACAACAAAAAAGTATAAAAACACAATAATAATCTCTCAGAATACCAGCAAAGGTAACTGCAATACGAGTGAATAAAACAGTTATAAATGTGAGTAAACAAAATGATGTGAAATCATACGCAGATAACTAAGGCTATGAGAAAACATTCTACTTCATTCACTCAAGTGTTCTTATAAAAATGAAAAATCAGAACTATGCTAATGTCCACGAGAAGGAGACCAATCGATCCCGTGACGGTGAACTCACATGATGACCAAGTTTGCAGCCGCTATAAATGATGGTGTAGAGGCACCTGGCTGGCTCGGTCAGTAGAGAGTGCGACTCTTGATTTCGGGGTCGTGAGTTCGAGCCCCCTCTGGGTATAGAGATTACTTTAAAAAAATCTTTAGGGGCGCCTGGGTGGCGCAGTCGGTTAAGCGTCCGACTTCAGCCGGGTCACGATCTCGCGGTCCGTGAGTTCGAGCCCCACGTCGGGCTCTGGGCTGATGGCTCGGAGCCTGGAGCCTGTTTCCGATTCTGTGTCTCCCTCTCTCTCTGCCCCTCCCCCGTTCATGCTCTGTCTCTCTCTGTCCCAAAAATAAATAAAAAACGTTGAAAGAAAAATAAAAAAAAAAATCTTTAAAAAATGATGGGTTAGGGGCACCCGGGTGGTTCAGTCAATGAAGCGTCTGACTCTCGATTTCAGCTTAGGTCATGATCTCCCGCCCTGCATCGGACTTTGCGCTGACAACACGGAGGCTGCTTGGGATTCTCTCTCCCTTTCTCTCTGCCCCTGCCCCTGCTCATTCTCTCTCTCTCACTCTCTCAAAATAAATACATAACACGCTTTGACAGATGACGGCGTAGAATTACAATTATCAATGAAAAACTATATTATGAGATCAGAGTCACTCAGTAACATAGTCAGTGAGATCTCAGACTTCTAAGTTTTGAAAGAAAAAATATATATTAAAGGTTAGCGGTGGTTAATTCTGTCGTAGATTTACAAGGGACTTTGCTTTCATGTTTTCTGTTCGCACGACTTGTGCCATAAAAAAGTAGGAAAAACTATGCTTTCAGTACGATTATGACTTTGTAAAATAAAATAAAACTGTATCTAAATAAACAACAGCAAGGTACTATATACAAGGCTGTAAAATGCAACTCTCTTTGGATCGCAAATCTAAAACTGAAGGCTTTTTCCTTCTATTTGGGGTATGTCACTAGATGAATGTTAAACATTTACAGTATTCTATTTTGTAATAGGAAAAATGTACACGTGTGATACATATATGTTTGTCATGTTACGTACACGTTTATTATTTAGATGAACCTCCCTTCCAAGAACTTTCCTTCCCTTCCCTTTCCTTCCACTGCTACTTTCCCCCAGCATCTGATACAGTGCTTGGCACAGACTAGATGCTCAACTAATCCCTGCAGAGGGGCGACTGGGTGGCTCAGTCAGTTAAGCGCCCGACTCTTGATTTCAGCTCAGGTCGCGACCTCACAGCTTGTGGGTTCGAGCCCTGTGTCCGGCTCTGCCCTGGTAGCAAAGAGCCTGCTTGGGATTCGACTCTCTCTCCGCCCTTCTCCTGTCCGTGCTCTCTCTCCCTCTCTCAAAATAAATAAGCATTAAAAAAAATCTGCAGATAGTGACTGACCAATGGAATGTCTAGAGGGAAGGGTCTGCAACGAGAATCTCCATGATGCTGTGGTGAGTTACTTCTGGGGAAGGAGGCCAGCGGTTGGCACATTTTCTTTTTCGCTTCCTGGTCAACAATAGAGTGAAATCTGCTCCTTTGGCGAACATTTACTCCTTTTGGAAAAAAAATAAAGTTTTCTAGCGGGAGAAGTGTGCACAATGGGTGCTAACGGCCCCGTGTTATAGGAGGGACTCAGTGTCCAACAGGACGTGGGGGGCTCACAGCATAGTGCAGGTCAGCGGTGAGTGATTGGAGCCTACTGTGCACCAGGCCCCGAGCAAGGGCTGTGCAACGTCCCTGGGCTCACGGAGTCCGCACACAAGTGGAGAAGATACACTTCAAAGGAATAACTCAAATGATCACATTTGGAATGAGCCCCCGCCCTTCAGACAAGTGATTCCTGCTGGCCTCTCTGACCCCATCTCCCGCCCCCTCCCAGGGACCTGCTGCTCCCGCCGCCCCAGTCTGTCTCCCACAAATAAGTCAGGATAATATGAGGAAGGCCGTAGGATGGGGGCGGAGACCTGACCGTCGAGCTCGGAAAAATAGATTTGATTCTTTTTTTTTTTTTTTTTTTTACAACATTCCTCTATGGCTTTTGAGATCAAGCAAAGATGAAAACAATTTTCACTGGAAGTGAAAAAATAAGAATGGATGCTTTCTAATGGGAAAAACCAAATCAACGTAGAACTGAAACTTGCCTGGGGTTCCTCCCCAGCCTGCCTCATCAGGGCTCGAGTACAGAGCTGGGAGGTGCCTCGCCCAGGGACAGGCTTTGCCCACATGGGCGCTCACTGCCACTCACGTGGGGGCCTGCCCGTCCCCGGAAGCAGGTTTCCACAAACTCAAGGAGCCCAGAGGCCTGGGGGGCTACGGCCAGAGCTCTGGCAGGGCCCAGGGCTAAGTACCCCTCTAAGGCCCAAATAACACCCGGCCCCCACAGCGGGGTTGGAGCTCAGCAACCCCCTCCCTGAGCGCGATCGTCATCACCCGCCTTGGGGGACGGCTGCCGGTTTATGATGCCACACACACACCTTGCCGGGCACTGCCTTTGGCATCTTCCGGGTTACGATTACGGGCCGTGTGTGAGACTGTGCAGTGCGGGCGTGTGGAGGAGCGAAGGGGCAGACTCCGCTGGAGCGTGCACATGTGTGCACGAGTGTGCCCGGCGAAAGCACACATACTCACACGGATGCGTGCGTGGGCCCAAGGGGGCGGGTACAAAGGGAGCGTGGGCAGGAGGGAGCCACAGTGCTGCTCAAGAGTGTGTAGAAGCAGGGTGAGGGGGTGTGGACTGTGTGCGGGAGAGTTGCTGAGTCGCAGGTGGCCTGGGTGCGCGTGAGCGTGGCGGCGGCGTGAGAGGGCATGTCTGTGCCCAGGGGGTGTGAGCAGATGTCGGGGAGGGGTGTGAGCATGGGGGTGCTGGATGGGTGAGCATGGGGTGAGCATGGGGGTGTGGATGTGCCCGCAGGCAGGGGGGCACAGGACCAGGACGTGCGCATGGGCGTGTGCTTGTGGGTATGCACACTCTGGGGGGGGGGGGGCGGAGCATGAGCGCGATGGGAGCAGTGTGCATACGAGCGTGAACATGAGCGTGTGCGGTGGCAGAGTGCTAGGAGCAGGGACGACGGCGTGTGGGGACCACTGTGTGTGTAACGCTTGGGTGCCCACGTGCCCAGCTGTGCAGGTGCCGGCGTGAGTTTCCACACGCAAGGCTGCTAAGAGTAGGGGCGGGAGAGCCGCTCCCCTCACCCCTGCCATCAGCTGCTGGTGGGCGATCCGGTGTGGCAGCTGGTCCAGGATGCTGCCCTTGACCGGGGGCTCGAACCGTGCTGAGCACCCACTTACTCCGTGCTAGCCCTGAACTCATGCCCCGGGGTAGGGAGCAGACGCCCCCCCCCCCCGCCCCTGCCCCCCAGGGCTGATCCACAGGGGGCCTTGCGTGGAAGGCTGTGGATCCCACAGTTAAAGAGGGGAGCTCAGGGCTCGATGCCAGTGTGCTGGGGCTCCGACAGCCGCAGCGAGGCCCTGATTCTCTCTCAGGTGGCCCGATTCATTCGTGCCCTCTCGAACCTCACTCAGCTGCCAGGCCCAGTCCTAGACGCTACAGGACACCAAGATGGGTCCCTGCCCGTGTGGGGCAGAGTCCTGGACATGGGCAGTGACCACCTAGAGAGAGATAAGTGAGTGAAAAAGGGGCTTGGGGACGGGGTCTCAGGACAGGGGTGGGACATGGGAAGACTCGCTGGCGGTGGTGGCCTCCGGGCTGGGCCGGGAAGGCTGACGGAGGCTGGGGAGAAGGGAAAGCATTGGATCCGCAGGAGCAAAGGCGCAGAGGAGAGGAAAGGGGTGTGCACAATCGAGCGACCGGAGCGGAGTCCTCGGGACACGCTCATCTGACCACGAGCAAGCTGGGATAGGGCTAGCCTGGGACTGGGCTAACCTCGCACCTTAAAGGATGGCTTCAGTCGCCATCTGAACGGCAGACCATCGCCGGGAGCAGTCCACTGGCACCGCTGGGCAAAGCCATCAGGCAGACTCCCCAGATGCCGTGGCGGGCACTACCAGCCGCATTAGAGCCAGCACAAATGGGGTGCACGTGGCCTTGTAAATAAAATGGGGGTGGGCCCAGGGTGCCCAGGGTGCCCAGGGTACTCTCTCCTCCACCCCCACTCCAGGCAACTCTGAGCACTGGGCATGGTGCCATATCCCTGCGGGGAGAGGGTAGACCCCAGCAGCCCGCTCCACGGAGCAGGGAAACTCCTGAGGTGCCAACAATGGGCTTGGGCTTGGGCTCCGGGGCCAGAAGACCTGTATGTCTCGTCCCTACAGGGGTGACTTGGCAAAGTCACTCTTCTCCAAGCCTCCCCTTTCTCACCTGTGAAAAAGGGGGTACCACTGTCTCTCTCCCCAAGGCAGAGGGTAGTGGTTGGAAAACTGGACTGAGAACGGTCCCCCTTCCCCACCACGTCCTTGCAGCCCACCCACCAGCAGATCGTGCCGATTCGTGCCGATTCGTGCCGATCGTGCCAAGATCTGGCCAGACGCTGATCTCTTCTGGCCACCTTTCTGCACCACCTTCCCTTACCTGGATGCAAACTGACCTTCCTGTAGTCGTATTGCTATGAGACACACGAGAGAACACACGCTCCCCTTGCAGCCAATGGAGCCTTTAAAACAAGCCAGGTAACATCCTTCCTTTGTTCCAAACCCTCCTGCAGCCTTCACAGAATCCTTCTGGTGGCTGCCAGGGCCCTACAGCTGGCTCTCAATCACGTCAGATTCGCCTCAGGGCCTTTGCACTTGTCACTGCCTCTGCCCGCTTTGCCTCCTTCAGGCTTACCTGAGAGGGCTTCCCTGGCCACCCTGTAGGAAATGCTGCCCCCTTCAAGGTCCCTTGGTCTGTTTTATTTTCCTACATATCACCTACCACCTGACGTATTACACAGTTATTTGTCAATTTCATTAGCTCCGCTTATAAGCTCTTGGAGAGCAGATCCTCAGTTTTGTGCCCTGCTGTATCCTCCAAGTTTATGCCACTGCCTGGTATTTGTCGCATGCACGTTCTGGCTTAGATTCCAACTCTGCCACATACGAGACCCCAGGAAGTGTCTTCACCCCTCTGGCCCCGTGGTTTCCCATCTGTAGACGGGGGATGACCATAATAATGACCACACTAGGGTTGTTCTAGGAGGAAGCAGGCTACTGCGTGTGAAGAGCTCAGCACTGTGCCCGGCAGAGAGGAAAGCGCTCGGCGCTGGCCGGCCGTTACTGTGCAGCCGATATTTCAGGAGGGAGGGGATGATGGGTGATCACAGCTTTAAGCCTGAGAAGCGAAGGGCTCTCTCCAGCCCAGAGCCGGCTCTGCCTCGACAGCCGCATGAAACTTCTCCCTGCTGCACCTGTGACCAGGCGGGCATCCTTCTGACTAGGAGGCCGGGGAGGGGCGGGGAGGGCCAAAGGTCTCAGCGAGTGTTTGCTGGGTGTAGACAGGACAGGGAGGTGCTGAAGCAATTTGCTTGCAGTGCGGCCCCGTTTGCAAAGCAGCAGGGAAGGAACTATCAATACACGTGCTCTGACCCCCCCTTTGTATTCACCCGGCCTGGGTGGACCAGATGAGGCTGGGAGAACACAGAGGGGACGCCATCCCCACCATCCACTGTACTTGGTACCTCGATGACCTAAGGGCCCTCTTCTCACCTTCCCGTGTTGCAGCGGGAGAAACTGAGGCCAAAGGTGGGGCCTGGAAAGGCTGAGAACCCACCCCGCAGGCCCCACTGTTCCTCCAGGCCAGGCCCGGGTGCCGCCCGGCCGCGCTCTCACGGGTGCAAAGTGTGCACGAGGTCAGGTAATGGGAAGCCCTCACTAAACTGTCATGACAGCCCCGGTGAGGCTGTTGTCACCACCCCCCCTCCTCCAGGTGAGGAAGCTGAAACCCTGAGAGGCAGAGGAGGGGCAGAGGCAGGACTCAAACAGACAGCTGCTCCCGAAGCTTGTGTGCGACCGCTTCTCCCCGCCACGACGGGGTCCCCTCCAGCTCAGGCTTCTGGATTCTCAGGCTGCCAAGGACGCGCACGCGTTTCCCCAGCCGAGATAAAGGCCCCCTTAAAAGCAACACGCATTTATTAAACGACATTTGCCAAGGTTTCAGCACACCCTGCTGCCGACAGCAGACAGCCTCTGGATGAGATTTTTCCCCACGCTGACACTATTCACTGATGCCTTTTATAGTGCTCTTTGCAGCTCACAAAGCACTTTCCACAGCTCTTACTTCCCTTAACCCTCAACAGTCCCCACGCGAGAGGGAACAGTGGCACAGTTGCCACTTTGCAGATGGAGAAACTGAGGCTCAGAACAGGGCAAGGCGCTTGCCCCGGAGCCCATGCTTCCAGAGTAAGTGGCCTGTGTTTGGATTCGAACTCAGGAATGTGCCGCGGAGCCCACGCTACTGCTAGAGAGGGGCCCGAGGGCATCCGTCGAGGGAAAGGGCGAGAGTGGGGGGGAGCCTGCAGGACGCGAGCCTCCGTTTCCCAGGAGGAGAAATTGGGGCTGACAGGGGCAGCGTGGTGGGTTTCATTCAGGTCGTCCTGCTGACAAAGGATGCTCTTTCAAGCCCCCAACCATGACATGATGGCCGAGCAGCAGTAACAGTGACAGTAACAACGGCTGGAAAGCGTCAAACACCCGCGTTACCAGGAGCCCTCACTAGGCCTCGCCAAACCGCCACAGGAACCCAGCAAGACAGGGCTGTCCCTACTCCCATTTCACAGATGACAAGACTGACGCTCAAGGAGCTGCGGCCCCTTGGCCCAGGTCCTGGGGCTGCGGATCAGTCGCGCTCCACCGGCACCTTTACCCTCCGCACCAGGCGGCCTCACGCGACGAATGGCTCTTTGGGAGACGCTGGCCCCAGGCTGGGCGCTCCAAATCCCACCCGGCCGCGACACTGGAGGCGCTAATTGTGTCGCGTTTCATGGTTTGCCAGCTCATCCATCACAGTGTCCACACCGGGGTGAGCGGTTCGGGAGAGCCAGAATTTTCATAAGCACAAATTCTGGGGTCTCTTGGCCACCTCCCTCCACCCCGGCTGGCACTGACGTCTTGGGTTTCTTGATGTTTTACGGGGTCCCTGTGACAGCAAGGGGGGCGGGGGTTTGTGGCGCGGCCAGGGAGCCAGACGCAGAAGCGGAGCCGCGTCGTGGTGAGGGCACAACTCCGCTCTCAGACCAGGGTTACGGCCCGGGTGATCTCGTGGCTCGGAGCCTTCTCTCGAAAACAGGGATCTTACTAGCCACCTGTCCTTCCTTCAGCCGTACGTACTAACCTGCCTACCGCTGCCAGCCCCTGTGCTAAGGCCCCAGGAGGCGCAGCAGGGACTAAGACAGACACAGCTTACATCCTAGTCGGGGGAGAGAAGGCTGAAATAATGACACAAATACAGAAATGGCTAGGAGGGCTCGGAAACAAACTTGTCGCCATGGGAGAGATTACGAAGGGGGGACCGCTTTTAGAATGGGGTGGTTGGGAAGGGCATCTCTGAGGAGACGAGATTATAGCTGCAACCCGAAGGAAGCAAAACCGGGGAAGGTAGTCCAGTAGGACAGAGCTGCGTGTGCAAAGGCCCTGGGGCCGGAAAGAAGGCTACTGTGGCTGAAGCCCACAGAGAAAGGAGAGTGTGGTAGGAGATGAGGTCACAAGACGGACGGGGCCCAGAAAATGCTCTGCCCCATGGATCACGGCAAGGGTTTGATTTTGTTCAAAGTTTGGAGCAGCAACAAAGAGGATTTGAGTCACCTGGCTGCTCTGGGTGACAAGACTGGAGGGGGCAGGAGTGGAAGCAGGACAGCAGGGATGCAGAAGCCGCAGCACCGAGGGCCTGGACTCAAATCCTAGCTCTGCACCGACAAGCTGTGTGACCTTGGGCAAGTCACTTCACCTCTCTGAGTCTCAATTTCTTCATCTGCTCAATAGGTATAATAATAGTTCCCATCTCACGGAACTGTAGTGAGAATTTAACGCGGTGATGCAAAGAGTAATGATCCTATCCCAATGGCCTGACATGTTCGATGTCAAGGTGGTCGATGAACCAGACCCCATTTGGTCTGGCCCTGACCTCTCCCGATTGCCACACTGCCTGTCTCCCTTCACTCCAGCCTCACTGGCCTCCTTGCTATTCCGGGAACATAGATAACTCATTGCAACCTCAGGGCCTTTGCACTTGTCATTCCTTCTGTGCGGCTCACTCTCCTGATATCCCCATGGCTGCTCCCTCGGTTTTATTCGGGCCTCTGCTCCTGAGAGAGGCCCTCCGTCTGTCCCCACTCGATCTTCTGTTCCCCTGCCCTGCTTTACTTTCTTTATAGCACCTGTCTCTACCTAATGCAGTATTTACTTGGGTCTGTTTTCCTTCCTCACTAGGACGTCAGCTCCATGAGAACAGGTGTTTTTGTCTATCCACGGTTGTATACCCAGCAAGTCGAGCCACCCTGGCACATAGTAGATGCTCCAAAATATTTGTTGCATGAATATTTATAATTAAAAGGGTTGTGACGAGAATAGCAAAGAGTCGCAAAGTGGGTAAGAGTAAACCGGGGCTGGGATCTGGCTTTAACTCTCGCTGGCTACGTGGCGTTGGGAGGAGCCCAACTTGGCTTTGGGGAGCCTCGGTTTCCTTATCTGTAAAATGTGGATGAAGGACCCCCATGCCTTTTGGCACGTCGGGAGTGTTAGACAGCGGGGCACGCCAAGAGATGCATGGCAAAGTAGTAATGGCTGAAATGATACCCGATGTCCCCCCAAACTGCCCCCGGTCCCCCACCCCCAGGAGAGTGAGGGCCAGGTGAGACAGGAATCACAGACCAGCCTTGAAGCCAGGAGGCATCCCTCCTTCCCATTTTGTGTAGGTTTGAAATTTTCCAAATGAAGAAGCTAAGGGAGAGAGAGCACGGATTCGAGGCTCCGCTCGTCCCTAGCACATACTGCAGTATTTCCTTCTATCGTTTCTGGAGGACACTGTCGGCTCTCAAGAGCGGCGGCCACAGACACGGGCCTGGCAACGGCCCCCCCCCCCACCCCCCACTCTGGCCGGCTCTCCAGGCTGAGGCTCACCGCTCCCTCCTGGCTCCCTGGCTCCCTCCTGATCCCCTCCCGGCTCCCGGCGCCAATCTGCGGCCATCTAACACCCTGCGCCCCCAAATGGATGTGCCAGGAAATCTCACAGACACAAAGAGCCGGTTTGTATCATGTCTGACTTCCACCTCGGCTGTTTTGCATCTCTCTGGACGGAGGGCCTGGCAAGACACCTGGCCGGGAAAATCCATCTTGCCGGGGGCTCCGTCAGAAGACCTGCCCCAGCAACGCCCAAGTTAACAGGAAAGCAGTTTCAGCTGTGAAAATAGAGGCTTCCTTCTCCGGGATGGGACGGAAACCCGTCTTGGGAACACCCGCCACCTCGGCCTCCCGGGAGGATACGCTGATTGACAGAAATAGGAGACGAGCACCAAGACGGCAGGATGCCAGCACCCCTGGGCCTCAGTTTCCCCACCGGTCAAACAAGGCGGAGGGATACCCACTTAACAGCAGGGGCTCTGCAGTCAGGCTGCTCTGGGTTGTCATCCCAACTCTGCCACTTACGGTGGGGCCTCGGGCAAGTCGCTCGGCCTCTCTGCGCCCTGCTTCCCCCTGGGTCGAACCGCTCTGATAACTGTGCACCCCACCCGGGCTAACTGTCCGTACCGCTGGGATCAAACGCACCAAGTGCTGAGCCCAGTAAGTGGCTGGAAACAATGGTTCCCATTATTATTACTTTAGTATTTTTCCACGGAATTCGGGATCCCGTCAGATTTCTGGCTTTAACGATGGAAACTTCCAGCTCAGCCCAGTTTTAAAAAGCCTTGGCCTGGAAGAGAGGGCGCTTGGCGTCCCACCCAGGCCTTGCAGTGGCTCTTGCCGTGTGAGCCCACAAGTCTTTTGCTCTCTCTGGGCTGCAGAGGGAGGGGCTCCGGGAGGGCACTAACTGTCCCCCTCCAGGCCTCTGCCGGCTTTCCGGGTCTGGGAATGAATGCACAATTCCAAACCTGTGGATCCGGACAGAGACACCTAGAGGCAGCCCGCGCCCACAGCCTCAGTCCCAGGAACAGACGAGTATTAAATCGCACTCGCCTGGGTTTCCGCTCAAGTTGTCCATTCCCCAGAACGGCACAAAAGCCGCAGGGAAAAAGAAAAGAACCCCGGACTGAACGGCATTCACTCCCGTGGAAGCTTTTGTTGTTCCGCACCCACCGGGCGCAGGAAGCTGTGCTCGGCACTTGACGAAACTCAGCCCCGCGTTTGCAATGATGAGGAAATCCAAACAGAACAAGACAATGATGGTACGAGGCTGGCTACCACGCGCTGAGTGCTCCCTGCTCGCCAGGCACAGCTTCAAGCATTATACGTGCACCTACCGACTTAACCCTTGAAACAGAGCAGCTCTGTTTTACGGATGCGGGAACGGACACGCAGAGTGCAGTGAACCGCCCAGTACGCGGTGGAGCTGGGATTCACACCCAGGGCTCTGGCTCCAAGCCTGCGACTGCGCACCCGGGCTCCGCTGGCTACGGCTGCAGAACCACCGCGCCAAGCGAGGGTTAGCCACGTATGCAGCAGGCGCCAAAACGAGGAGAAAGCAACAAGTAGCCTCAGTGAGGGGCAGATGGAACCTGGGCCGGGTGGGGGGGGGGGGGTGGGGGAGGTCCAGAGAAGGAAGAGCTCCCTCGGATCACGAGGCCAGCACGCACCGAGGGGGAGGAACGGGTTTGGACACGTGACGATCAGGAGGTGCAGGGAAGGGCATCTCTGACGGCAGGAACAGCGTAAGCCAAGGCGCAGAGATGAGCGAGTTGAGCTGAGGGCATGGATGGGTACCAAAGCGTTTACCAAACTGGGTTAGGCCGCATGGTAACAAGCGGTACACAAGCCAACCGCCTCGTGTTCATATGTTTGGGGAACGCTGGAGTAAACAGGGTCCAACTTGGGATTCTACAACTCCTCGGGCCTTAGGTGCTAGCTAACGTGCTTGAGTGGCCGGGAAAGCTGCGGTCTGCAGGGAGGAAGCGAGGCTCTCCTGCAGCCCCTCGGGTCAGCGCTTCAGAAAACATGTGGCTGGGAAACCAGGCCTGTCAGGGAGGGAGCCCAGCGCTGTCACACGCTGCTTTTCTTTTAGATTTTTTTTTTTTTTTTTTTTTTTTGGAGAAAACTTGGACCCACTCAACAGTTTTGAGGCGGGAGCGACATGATCTGCGTTGTGTTGACAGGCCAGAAATCTGAGCACATTTGAAACAGAGGGAGGGGGTGGGGGAGAACCTTCCATCAGTCCAAGACTCTACAAATAAGAAAATAACCTGTCGCACGGAGCCATTGGAAGCAGGGAGCAAGCGTGTGTGGGCTCCACACAACAGTTTTAGACTCCTTTTCTCTCACACACCCCCTCTCCATCTGCCTCAAAGGGCACCAGGAAAATGCAAGGAGGAAGACTGCAGCTCTGGGGGCTCCGGAGCGCGGCAGCCAGGCGGGGGGGGGGGGGGGGGGGCCTCTGGTGGAAGCCGTGTCACTCCCGTGAGCTGTCACTTGCAAAGGGCTATCGCTTGGTGTTTCCATCCTCAGCGTGCCTTCCGAGAAAGCACCGTGACTCGGTGGAGGGCTCCTGCCCCAGAAGGAGCCCTTCACACGTCCTCCGTCGAAGCCCAGAGGGGGCTCCTCTCCCTCCCCCCAGCCTGGCCTAAGTCACCCTGATGGAGTCAGCGAGCTTCTTCCCTCAGAGGCTGCCCAGCCAGGAGGACTGGATTCAAACTCCTGGCCCCCTGCCGCTTACTCCGGGGGGGGGGGGGGACAAGTTTCTCCTCCAGTTTGGGGCTCGATTTTGCTCATCTGCAAAATGGGCCTAGCGGCCAGCCCGTGCTCTGCTTTTGCTGACTGATAGGATGGCAGAGACAGGCAGTCGGCACACAGCCTGGATTACGGTTAACTTTCAAAGGCATGGGTTCGCCTCCCTTCTCTCAAACGCGTGGTTCCAATCAGGACTTCGTATGTGATGAATGACGACAGGTACAGGAATGAGTCACACCGTAGGTCTCCAGGGAATTGGTAAAGGAATAATTAACGGGCAGAAAGCACCCAGAGAACACCATGGCTTTAAAGAAACTTCCAACGGCCCGAGCCCATTGGGGCCAAAGTGCCTGCCACCCCCTTTCTCTTCTTTTGAAAGAGGAAGTGAGATTACCGTCACCATTTAGGAAAGTACACGGGACACACCAGGATGTCCCCCTCTGCCAAGGAATCAGAAAGTCACCAGAGGGCCCAGCTGTCCCCCAACACCTGAACCCCAACTTGGCCTGGCCTTCTCCAAGGCCAGAGTGAGGGGCGAGTGGGAGCTCGCCCAGGTCTGCCCAGCAGGGCACCCAGAGGTCCCATGACCTCGGTGGGGCCAAGGCAGGGAGCCTGAAGGTTCAGAGTCAGGCTGCCTGGCTGTCCCCGAGCCCCTTGCCCTGCTCCCAGTCCCCAAATCTCCCTCAACTCAGGTCGCTTCAGGAAACAGGCCTCACGTTGGCTCCAAGAACACAGGTTGGTGACTTCACCGGCGTCTTTTTAGAATTTCCCTCTGGCAGCATTTGCGCTAAAAGCAATCTTTAGAAACTTCTTCTCCTGCCTTCCCCAACCCAGATAATTCACATGACCAGCCCCCTGCAAAGAGTGATCATGTGCAGCCCCAGCAATCATGTGACACCTCCCGGGCTGACAGTGCTGCCTGAGACACTAATAGTCACTCAATCTAACGCCGCCTTCCTATGCCTGACATTTGAGTTTCTCACTCGAACAAATCTATTTTCTTGGAAAATTGGCCAACTGCCTCCTTCCTACCTTCCTGCCCTTCTGTCCTGCCTCTCTTCTGCTTTGTCATAAATTCCATGCTGGGAGAAACCGAGGGAGGGGCCCGAAGCCCCATCCTTCGGGCAGACCAGGTGATTCCGTCCTGGGGCCCAGAGTGTGGCCAGGAGCCCCGTAGGCCACAGAGTGAAGGATGCCGCGAGGCTTCCGCGATGTGACGGCGACACCCCACCCCTTCCCACCACCCTCAGCTAAGAAATTTATTCCTACCTCCTAAGATTTATTTATTTCAAAGTTAATCTTGGCCCCTCTGCTGCTCCCACTTTTTCAGGCTATTGATGCTGAATGGATTGGAACGGAAGTTTTATGGCCTAATCTTTGCCATTTTATAGATTGTTTTTATAGGCAAAAAGGGGAGATGTGCTCACAAGAAGGGGGCTGGTGTTCCCAGCCAGCGCCCCAGGAAAGGCAGGCCGCCCATCCGAATGCTTGTTAATCAGCGTCACTGGTCATTTGCCAGAAACCGAACCACAGGGTCCTGGTTGAAGAAGGGTCTGGGATAGACATTTAGAAATTGACTTGGGCCCGGTTCCCTATGTCAGGAAAATGAAGCACTTGTGAGAGACACTTGTGCAGGTCCAGGCCAGGCCAGGAAGGACGCGGGGCAGGAACCAGGACTTGTGCAGGGTATAAATGGCCGGCTCCTGCAGGAAGGAGCGGATCGGACAGACATGAAATGTGTCAGGGCTTCCTTCACCCGGGGCCAGGACCCAAACGTAACGGGAATACCCTGGGTGGGGTGGGGGGGGGGATGCCTATGTGGATTCCTGGGGTTTTGGGGAAACTGCAGGGCAGAGAGAAGCTGCTGTCTCCCCCCCCCCCTCCACCCACTCTTTGCTAGTTCTCCCTTCCTCACTGCTATCAGATGGTTACCAGTCTCTAGGCAAATGCAAAAGGCGGGTGGTGGGGGGGAGGTGGGTACTGAGCTCATCTTTACCTCCCTCCTCGAGGCGGCTGGTGCAGACCCCTCAGCCTACAACACAGCTCCCGAGGAGCCAAAAAACAAGATCCCCATTCTTCTCCCCCATCCCAACTCCTTTAAAGCCGTTACTCCGCCCCCCCCGTGCCCTCCCAGGAGACCCAGGGTTTTGCAAAACCCCTTTAAGAAGCAGGACTCCTGAATGGTGACCTCACCCCTTGGCGAACACACACGATAGCCTTCAGAGCCCGCCTGCTGGAGACAGCCAGGTGTTTGATGTAGGCCAACAAAAAGACATGCTCAGAGCCACAGGTAACAGCCCCACAGAGCACCTGAACTGCGGGGAGCTGCCTGGAAGCCTGGGGAAGGCAGGAGGAAGTGGGAGGGGGCAGAGGACAGCAAGAGGCTTTGGCAAACACAAGGACAATCCACGGAGCTTTCACATCAGGATCTGTTGATCACAGCAGCTCATCCCAGAGTTACTGCGGCCTCCCTTCCTCTCTCTTTCCCATACACACACCAACACTGTGTTACTCTGTGCACCAGAGGGAGAGCTCACTCTTCCCTAATTGCAACAGCCTGTTTCTGTTCCATCCCAGGCAGTACCTGGGGGACCCCCCCCCCACCCCGGCTCTGGCGCCGACCCCCTCCTCTCAGACCCTGAAGTCAAACATGTGGAAAGCAGAAGTCCAGGGAAAGAGCTCTTTCTAGAGAAGCCAGGGGCACTTAACTCTAAAAGCCGCTGACAGCCTGCCTCCCCCATCAGATGGGGCAGGGATCGGGTCAGTCAACTCATCTGGGTATGTCCCAGTGCCCAGCACAGAGCCCAGCACAATGCCCCCACGATCAGAGTCCAGGGCGAGTGGGTCCTATCCCTGGCTGTGTGACCTTGGGCAAGTGGCTGGCCCTCTCTGGGCCTCAGTTTCTGCATCTGTAACCCTGCTTCCAGATATGTCTCCCCTTACCACCGCTGGACATTAGCCCAGGGGCTCCCAGTGGCGCTCTGACAGGCGTGGGCCCGCAGTTTGCGGCCGGCAGCGGCGGGGGGCAAGGGTGCTTACCTGTCCAGACGCAGGACGCGGCGAGCAGCAGGCAGAGCAGCGGCCCGAGGCGGCCGGGGGCCGGGCCGGCGGGCTCCATGGGCCGCGGCTGCGGAGCGAGGAGGGAGAGCGGCCGTGAGTGCGCGCTCGGGCGGGCGCAGGCTGGAGCGGGGAAATGACTAAGGCTCCCCCCTCTTCTCCCCCCCCCCCCACCACCTCCCCTCCCGGCCGGGCTTCCCCCCCCCCCCACCTCCCCGGAACAGGCGCCTGGAGCGGCTTAGGAGCCGCCGTCACCGCCGCGATTTTCGGAGAACCCCCCCTCCCCCCCGAGAGATCGAGAGACGGAGAGGGGGAGAGACCCCAAGCGCGCGAGAAATAAAGCCAGGGACGGCCAGGGAGAGGCGGCAGGAGAGAGAAACAGACCCGAGGGAGCCAGGCGGAGAGCCAGAGACACGGAGAGGCGAGAGAGGGGGAGCGGGGAGAGGGGGAGAGAGAAAGAGAGCGAGCGGGAGAGGAGTGAGCGAGGCGGCGCGCAGATCGCGGCCGCCAGCGCGGGAGAGAGGAGAGGACCGCGCGCGCAGGGGCGAGGGGCAGCCCGCCGAGCCCCGCCGCGCCGCCCCCGCCGCTGCCCACCTGCCCCTCCCGGGCTCCTCGCGGCGCCGGCGGCTCGGCTCTGCTCGCTCCGGGCCCGCAGTCCCGGCCGCTGCCCCCGCCCTCCCGGCAGCCCGCCCCCCCCTCTCGCTCGCCCTCCCCGCCTCCCTCCTTCCCGCCCGCCCCGGGAGGCTGCGGGGCTCGGGCCGATCGGCCCCACGTCGCCCGCCAGCCGCGCGCCCGGGGAGGGAGGAGGGGGAGGAGGAGGGCCGCGTCGCCCCCTCGCCCGCGCCGCGGCCCCGGCTGCCCCGCCGGGCCCGCGCGGCCAGCAGCCCGGGGAGCGGTCCCCGCGAGCGCCCCGGGACCGGACGGGCCGCCGGCTGCAACACTGTGCCGGTTCGGGCGCCCGCGCGGCGCCCTCCCGGCCCCCCTGGCCCTGGCCCCCTCTCCGCTCCGTCCGCCCGCCGAGCTCGGACCTGCGCCGCCGGCGACGGCTGGGAGGCGGTGGGAGCGCCGCCGGGGCTGCCCAGAGGCCGGGGCCCCTGCTCCACTTTGCGCAAACTTGTTTTTCTAAGGTCAGCGCCGCGAGCTGGCTACATCGTCCTCTTAAGGTGGACTGGGGAAGTTGCGACCGACCTCCCTCCCCTCGCCTCCGGGACTCCGGCCGCGGTTAGTCCCCGCTTCCCGCCGGCTGGCGAGCGGCTGGAGGCGGCGCGGGAGTGGGGATGGAGGGGGGGGGGGGGCGGGACGGGGAGGGGGTGTCTGCCTTCTGCCCCTCCCCGAGTGGCCCTGCCCCTGTGCCCTAAAGCTCAAGGCCCCTCTGGGTGGGGGGGGGGGGGGGTGGGCGCGCGCGCGCCCGAGGGCCCCGGTTCTTTCAGAGCTGGGCCGAGGTGAAGGAAAAGCAGGAAGTAAGTGAATGTAGGGGGAAGGGGGAGAGGAAGGAGAGAGTGATGGTACAAAAATAGCGTGTGTGTAGGAAGGACTTCAGTACCGCCTGGAAAAGAGGCGCAGGGAAGCAGGGAGGAGAGGGAGCGAGAAGGGGGGCTGTGGCCGAGAAACCGGAGGGGATGCGTCGGGGCCTCCCCGGGGCAGTAGGCTCTCTCGCCAGGTGCCTCGGTGTCAGGCAGGGCCGATTCAGAGGGTGGGGAAGGCCCAGGCAGGGGTGTGGGGGAGAGATGGGACTTGAAGGCCTGGACTCCAGGAAAATGACAGACAGGGGGGAAGGTGAGGGGAAAGGAGAGCAGGGGCTAGAGGCCTGGAGACAGAGGACAGAGCCTCCTGGTGAAAAAGCAATTACTCTCTCTCTCTCTTTCTTTCCCGACTCTCTGTCTCTGTCTCTCTTTTTCCTTGAGGGAAAGCTGTGTTCCCAACAGCAGCCAGGCCAGCGATAGGGAGCGGGGGGTGCCCTGGTCACCTGGCAAGGGTGGGTGGACGAGGGGTCCAAGACCCTCTGCTCACGGAGGGACTGGGGCTTGGAAATAAGGCCCTTCAGAGGACGTGAATGAAGCACGGTGGAAGACTGACCAGCCCTGCAAATAGAGAGAGGGTTGAGACCCACAGAGGGGAGCGGACTTGTGCAAGGCCACACGGCGAGGCCTGGGGTAAAAAACCGAGATTTTAATTCCCGATTCCCAGGCTAAATAAAGACCTACGCAGGGTGACCCTACCCTCACCCCCAGCCCAGCCTCCTCGTCAAATGCCTGGTCCTGGTGTGGTGCTAAGTAAGGCAGGCGGGCAGGCAGGGTATACCTGTTTAGGGCCTGGACCAGGCTCCCGGGGTTCTGATCCCACCAGCCATCGCTTGTGACGGTGCGGACTTGAGAAAATACCTTGTCATTTCTGTGGCCCAGCTTCCTCATCGGCAGTGACGCTAACAGGAGAGTGGACCTGAAAAGGCTGTTGTGAGGATGAGATGAATTCATTTTGTATAGTACTTCGAAAAGTGTTTAGTGAGTACCCAGTCCTGGATACTATTTGATAAATAAGTAAACTGTTTGGCGACAGTCCTTGGGACCCCACGGGGTTCTGAGCCGTGTCTGAAGTACAAGGGATTTTCTTTTCTTTGGGGGGGGGGTACAGCAATGACCCGTTCAAGGTCCCTGTCCCCAAGGAATTTCCATGCGAGTGTGTGTGTGTGTGGGGGGGGGTGGATAAGTAGACAAGTGGAAATAATTCATGTACAACAGAAGAGTGAGCATAGAGAGTGAGAAATGAGGGCTCATTCGGATGTCAGGGCCTCTCCGAGAGGCTGGGAGCTGAGCCACCAGATGGGGCAGCAAGGTGAAGATTTGGGGGTTTGCTGTTCCTGGAAGAGGGAACAGCATGTATAAAGGCCCTGGGGCCACTTGGCTGGAAGGGAAAGAGCAAGGATGGGGAAGAGTGGTCCGGCCGGGTGGCCTCGCGGCCCTTGGTAGAAAACCTGCATTTCTTCTGCAGATAGGAAGTCACCAGAGAGTGTAGAGCGGGGAAGCTCCAAGGTCTGATTTATGTGTTTTAAAAGGCCACTCTGGTGGAGAGTGGATGGTGGGGCTTGAGGGAGGGGAGTGTGGAATCGGGACGCCAGTGAGGAGGTGGTTTTGGGGGGCCTCCTCATGTCTGAGGTGGGGGGTAGAGAGTCTCTAACTCCACAGGCCACATCGGGCAGAGACCATGAAGGTGACCAGCTGAGGCTCTTGGAAAAATCCATCACCCAAATCTATCTGGGGTACAAGGCAGAGCAAGAGCTGCCTGCTTGAAGGTCAGCGACGAGGCGGTCTCCGGGCCTGGGCTTCCAGAAGGCTCTGCCATCCACCGTTCCCCGGGACACACACGCAGACCTCCCCGGGATTAAGAAACTGCGGATTAAGGAAGGATAATAATTGAACCACCTGCTATTTATGTATAGCACCTTTGGCAAAGACAGTCAAGAGGCCTTCCCCACACTGGGGCCCCTTTCACCCCCTCTTCTGCCCCAGGAAGTGGGGAGCGGTGGGGGTGGGGGTGGGGGTCTGGCCTTGTTCTCCTAATCCAGAGACCACAGAAAAGTTACCCTTGACTGACGGTCAGGGCTGGGAGGTCATTGAGACCAGTGGGCAGCCGGGTATGCTGGGGTCGGGGGACAGTTTGCCTGAGGTCACCCCAAGCGATTGTGGCAGATCATTGAGGTGAACCAGCCACCTCCACGGGAGGCCTCCTGGGTTGCCCTGGATTCAAATCGAACTTCCTTCCTACGTATGCCATTCATTCATGCACTCGCCAATACTCTTTAAGCATCTATCGTGTGCCAGGCACTGTGCTAGGCTTGGGAATACAGCACTGGGGGGGGGGGGGACAGACAAAAACCCCTGCCCGCAAGGCAGGGAAGGGGCCCAGGAGTGCCCACGAGAGGAGACGGGTCAGGGAAGGCCTCTGACGACGTGCTATTTGAGGGAAGACTGCAAGATTCGGGAAAGGAAGCCAGAGGCGGCCCCGTCTGTGCTTTGCTTTTCTCTGTCACTCCCCATGCGCAACCTGTCAGCGATGCCTGTCTCTACCTCCAGAACCAAGCCGCTTCTGAGCGTCTCCACCACCTCCCACCTGGGCACCTTCTTTCCACCCTCGACCTCCCCTTCTCCCATCGACTCTCCACAACCAAGCCGCTTCTGAGCGTCTCCACCACCTCCCACCTGGGCACCTTCTTTCCACCCTCGACCTCCCCTTCTCCCATCGACTCTCCACTCAGCAGCCAGAGGCGTCCGTTCTGGAAGGCAGGTGTCATCCTTCCCCTGCTGTCCAGGACTCGGGAAATGACATGTGTTTTGTGAGCCTCAGTCTCTTCATCTGTGAAATGGGAGTAACACGGCCGACCCTGACATGGGGGACAGGGTGGGGGGGGGTCAGTGTGGCAGGGATGTGAAGGCAGCCATGGTGGGAGCAAATCTGGAGTTTGCCTCTACGGGTTGGGGGAGGGGCGCCCTGGGTGTGCAAGGTTCCCCTGGCGGGCATCGGTCTCACAGAAGCCCCAGCGACTCCACTGCGTTCCCAGAGGCAGAGAGTAAGTGGACCAGGGTCACTCTGCCAGGGCATGCTGGAACCTGCAGGGACCCAGCTCTGCAGGGCAGCGGCCCTGCCTGGGCTCTGCTCCTCTTCCCAGAACCCTGAGCTGGCGTCAGCGGGCAGGCCGGCCAGGCTGCCTTTGTGTGGGGCCCGTTAGGAGGCTGGAGTTGCCAACCACCTAGTTTTCTGGGCAGCAGGAACCATTTGGAGTTAGAGGCCTCAGCCATGGAGCCAGAACAATAAAAATAAAAATAGCAAGGACTCCCGGGCAGCCTGGACCAGGGCACCAACTGCCCCAGAGAGATGTTCCTGAGGAGCTGGCGAGAAAGCATGGTGGGGGCAGGCGGGGGGGTTGAAGGTGGGGGGGGGTGTCCTTGCCCTGCGTCTGCTCTGCTCCCCGACCTGTATCGTGGGGTATGGCCAAGGCTCCCCGCAGCCATTTTATAGCTGCAGAAACTAAAGCTCAGGGGGATGGAGTGACTTGCCCGGGACGCACAGCTAGTGAGTGGCTGAGCCAGTTTAGGATTCGAACTCAGTTCCCCAGATTAATAGTGGGGAAAAAAAAGTGAGCCGCCCGAGGGGGCGGGGCGAGAAATCAGCAGAGCCTGGATTTGAAGGGTCTCTCTGAGCCTGCGTGTCAAAGCGCCCCACTTATAATCGCCTCTCCACAGTACCCCACCTTTCCACACGGGAATCAGAGCTGTGGTTTTCCCACTGAGCACCCGGAGGGGTTGTTGATGCAGGAATCCCAGGGCCCCACCCTCAGAGGTCTTAGGTAAGGCCTGAGAATTTGCATTTTGACAAGGCCCCAGGTGGTTCTGGTGCTACCGAATACAGGACAGGAACGTTCCAGAGCCCAGTCCCAGCTTTCCTGTGGGTGGGTCTGTCTACCCCTCTGTTTCCTGTCCTCCCTGCCCAGGGGAGAGCAGAGGGGGCACGGGCGGTGGCTCAGAGACTGCAGCCAGTGCCCCGAAGCTGAGGGGCTGTGACAGATCACCCAGCCGGGGCCTGGGGGAGCCATGCTGTAATTAGTGCTTTCCAAGGGAAGTCAGCGACTTAAGTATCTTGGCAGGCAGGCAGGCAGGCAGCTTGCCTGAGCTCCTTAGGGGTGGGACCACGCTGTCAGGCCCTAAACCCTGTCCTCAGGCTCTGGGAATCTGGCTCTGCCAGGAGCCGAGCCCAGCTGTGCGGAGCCCGGTGTTCCTTAACACCCCTGGGTGGGGGTCTCCTGCAGGGTGGTGACAGAAGGGCCGGCGTCAGGCCGCAAAGCTGATTGCTTTGGCGCGCATCGGGAGACCTGAGTTCAAGTGCGGACTCTGCCCAACGGTAATACTGACCTAGCTAAAATGCAGGAGCGCCTGCTAATAAGCCCCCGGCTTGAAGGACTTCAGCGGATTCTGTCATGTGCCTCCGCCTCACGTGACCGCAATTCTTATCCCCGTTTCACAGATGAGAAAACTGAGGCATAGAGAGGTTAAGAGTAAGCTTTTGAGCTGCAGAATTCGACTTTGAACCCAGGGGTGCTCCTCGCCCAGCCCCCGCTCCCCACCCCTGCACATTCTGACTTCTCCTTTACTGAGAGTCTGGGGCCCCACGGTGCTATCTCTGGGTGTTCCTCCCCACCGCAGGGCTGGCTCTGTGATGTCTGGGCCCCTCTGTGGCATCCGGACCTGGGCTGGTTGACTGGCCATAGGCACGCAGGCATGTGTCTATCTGCCTCTATCTCAAAAAAAATAAATAAATAAAAATAAAAACAAATTTTTTACATATTTATTTATTTTTGAGATAGAGAGACAGAGAGTGAGATGGAGAGGGGCAGAGAGAGAAGGAAACACAGAATCCGAAGCAGGCTCCAGGCCCCGAGCTGTCGGCACAGAGCCCGCCCCGGGACTCGAACCCACAAACTGCAAGATCATGACCTGAGCCGAAGTCGGACGCTTAACCGACTGAGCCACCCAGACGGCACCCCCCCCCATCATTTTGTATCCCTTCACCCCACTTTCTCTTTCTTGGTAGCATGTAAATACTATATAGTTCTTGGTTGCTGTGGCTTTCCCCCTCTCAAGTTGGAGCTCCATGCGGGGCCTTTGAGTCTGTTCTCCGGCACCCGGAGCTGTGCCTACAGGGGGCAGGGACCTCAGTAAATGAGGTCGACCAAGTGAAGGAGGGAGCCGAGCGTCCAGCAGCTCCGTCCGTGGGGACGGACAGCCCTGCTTGGCCTGGGGTTCCTCGAGGAACAGATGTCCTCATTGAACTTGGGTTTCCTTCCCGGGCAGTGAGGCCGGGACTCCAGTTGGCCCCATTCCTGTTCTAGAGAGGAAGTATCTGTCCCTGGGCAGGAACCGGCCTGGCTCTCAGGAAAACTGAAGCAACATACACCACTTTCTCCGCTCAGCTTCTGTGGCCCCGGGGCCGCGGGTGGCCACGTCAGCCTCCACAGGGCCCCGGCCTCTGGAGCAAGGAGGACGGTGGGATGGGAGGCCGTGGGAGCCTCACGGCCGTGCTGTGTGAAGGGGGCCTCGCCTGCCCAGAACCGGGCCCTCACCCTCCTACCCGTTTGTGTAGCCACACAAACGGAGGCTCCGTGAGGGGCAGAGCCAGCCTGGGTGACACGGGATTGGTGACACGGGATTGGTGGCAAGCAAGGTGATGAACCAGGCCTTTCCGTACCAAACCCCCGACGTGTCCTCCTCGCCTGCAACCCACCCTCCTCCCTGTCCCACCTCTAAGTGCCTGGCCTCGCACCTGACATCCACCGCCAAAGTGTCCTCTCTCCCTGAGCGTCAGGCTCTGTCCAGTCGAGAAAGTAGCAACTGTCCCCACGGAACAGACAAGACTGGAGCGTCGAGGGGGAAACGCTCCAAGTTAGCCTGACCGCCCTCTCAGGCTTTCCTCGCCCCCCGCTGCAGGCCAGCGACTGGGTTTAGTCAACAGGTGTTGCAGGGGTTTGGGCGCAATGGCCCGGCGTTAAGACCTTCTGCGTTCTGGCTAAAGTCTCAAACAGGGAAATTGCCAGAGAGAACTGGACAATTGGGGAAGAAGCGGGGGCTCCCCGACTGCCTTGAAATGGTGCCCCTTTGCTGAACAGGGCTGGGGGCCTGGGAGGAGGCCTAGGGGTCAACATCAGGGTGGCCCCAGGAAGCCAGACCTGAGTGGCAAGGCCTCTGGCCTCACCGCAGACCCCACAGGCCCACAGCCCTGCTGAGCCAGGGAAGATGGCGGGTCTTCATTCAGTCACAGGTATTTCCTGAACACCTGCTGCGGCCCGGGGTTGGGGGGGGGGGGTACCAGTGGGGGCGGAAGATACGCGCATGGCTGAGGAACCACACCCGCATACTCGGTAGGTAGTGATAGCTGCTGAGGAGGAGAAGTGTGGCCCTGAGTGTCTTGCTCAGGGAATGGAGTTTCCAGAAGAAATCGAGAGACAGAGTCACGCCGGAGTATCGGCAAAAACAACCGCTTTGGGGCTTTTGTTCAGAGCAACATGGGGCCCGGGAGCTACAGGGAAGGCGGTGGAGATGGATTCCTGGAAGCCACCTCAATCCCACCTGCTGCTCAGTTTCAAGCCTAAATCTTCCCGGGGTGTCACTTGAGGCTCTGGACAAAATTTCGCAGCCTCTTCCTCCCAGCCTGAGGGCCCCAAACTTGCCACCATCTGTGCCACAGGAACCAGAGAGAGAGAAAAACAACCCATGATAGCCTCTTTACACGGGGCTATTCTGAAGATTCAAAGAAAGACTGTATATCAAAAGTCTGGCACACAGGAGGCACTCAATAAATGTTCTATCACTTTCCCTCCAGCCCTACCTGTCCTTTTAGGTAGCGATCTATGAGGTTTCATCTCATTATTTCAGGGTTTTCTGTTTTTGCGTCTGTGTGTTCCGTGAAGTGTATCAGTGCTCTAAAAGGATGTGCGCGCGCACACACGGGCATACATTGGGGGTGCGTGTTTAAAACGTTTTTACTGACCGGGACCATGATCAAAATGTTGAAGACGGCCGTTTGGAAGTCCAGTGGAATCGATAGAGACTATCAGAGCCGGAAGGGATTTTAAAGGCCATCGGTTGCCCCCCCCCCGCCCCCCACCCCCAGCAGCCGGTCTCCCATCCGATACGCAAACCTCTCTGTTATACCAGCTTCGGTTCTGGCAACGGGGAGCTCATCCCCTTTCCGGGCAGGTGCGTGTTGTACAGGCTCTGGGGTTGGTTTCCTGGCCTCAGTGCCCGTGTGTGTTTCAGCTGCTCCCAAGCTCCCTGGCACCGGGTCACAGCTCTGGGAATCTCCCAAGGGCCCAATGCCAGGCTGAGCGCATAGTAGGTCTCCAGTAACGTCCCCTGAAGGAGTGCGGTGGTGGAGGGATGAGAGGGGGTTGGGAAGGATGCCTTTCCTGGCAATTCTCCTTTGGAGGACGCACCCACTAACAACACAGCGCTGTGGCCCTCTGGGGTGGGGGGGGTGGGGGTCTCAGTCTAAATAACACGCATCTTTGAGTTTGTGTGTGTGTGTGTGTGTGTGTGTCTATATATGTGTGAGCATGCCGTTGTGTTGCTCTGTGTGGCTCGGCCTCTATAGATGTGTGTGTTTCCCTGCAAATACCCACGTGTGCTGTGCATGTCTTTCTCTAGATCTTTGTGTTTATGTGTATTGGCGGGGGGGAGGGGGCGCTGTCACCGTAGGGTCGTGTGTCCGCCCCTGTTCGTTTGGCTTGTTTGAATGTGTGTGAGTGCACGCGGTCTGCAGATGCCTGTGTGTGATGTGGACGTCTCTCTGGGTCTTTGTGTGTCTGTGGGCTCGTGGGCCTTTCTCTGTGCGTCTCCCCTCCCCTATTCAGCCCTACTGGGGAGCCAGGAGTGAGTCCCTGCAGCCCGGTCTACTGAAGGCCGTCTGGCTGGCAGATAGCAAGGGCTCCACACCCCTCCTCTCCTGCTCAAGCAGCGGCTGTGCTAATCACTGGGTTATATGCAGATGGCAAATGTGGGCTGCCAGGCTTGGAGGAGGGACTGTGGAGGGGGTGTGCAGATGAGCAGACACGAAGGAGCATGAAGACAATTTAAAGGCAGAAAGGGGAAAACGAGCCTGCTTGGTTTTGGAGTTCGAGGTGCAGGCTTCTCTCCAGAGGCATGAATCCGATGGAGAGGATGTGATGTCTGTGGTAGCTTCCCTCTCATCAAGCCAGAGTCTTACGATCACAGGATTCTAGAAGGCTAGAATTTTAGATCTGCGGGATTCTGGAATCTCAGCCTCCTGCAGCTCCAGCCTCTTAGAACCACGTTCACAGACTCTAATCCTCCTGGGATCTTAGGACCTTCAAACATAGATCTTCTCTTTCTCCCCATTCTCTTGCTTTGCTTTGTATAGAATCATGGCCAAGGAATGACCTTGAAAGTTCATCCCGTCCACCCTCTGGCTCTGGGCTGGGCAGCGGAAAGAGAGAGAGAGGCCCATCAGCTGAGACATTCTTGGGCGACGTTGAACTGGAATCTTCCGTTGGCAAGGACTTGTCTCCTGAATGATCTGGGCTCTCATATTACCCCTGTCACCTTCCGCTGGGACTGCGTTCTCCTCAGAGACAAAGGCGCCTATGTTCCCAGGATATGTTTTCGGCCATTCAGGAGCTGGCATAATAGCCTGCAGGTGTGAGGAGAGCCAGGGTGGGGCTCCTCTGAGGCCCTTGGCTGTGGGGACTCAGCAGCCCAGCCTGCGGTGGAGGGGGTGGCCAACCAGCCACCTTCCTCTCAAGGCTTCTTAGGATGGCAGCCGAAAAGGCTAGTCCTATCGCCGGGAGCCACGGACTGTCTCTGAGGGAGGACACTCTACCGTACTTTGATCTCCTCCAGGACTCACCCAAACTTCTGCGCGTGGCCGCTTTTCAGGCCCTGACTGCTAGCCATCCCATCTCTCCCTCCACGTGTGTCCAGCCACACTGACCTCCCTCCCCACCTCGAATCTGGTTGACTTCTTCGTGCCTCCAAATCGGCGTGGGGCTTGCTCCTCTCTGCCTCTTCGTCGTGATGCAAACTCTTACCCATCCACGGAAGGGAAGGTCGCACTCAGTTTTCAGTGCCATGAGAGAGAGAGAGAGTTTGACTTACTACTTTATTTCCCGGAACCTACAACAATATTTGGCACACTGTAGGTATTCGATCAATGTTTGTTGAACGACTAACAGGTCGGATGCATCCTGCAGAATTGCCCTTCTGAAGCCTCTGTTCCTCGCCTCCTTATAGGTGTCTCCCTGGGCCCCCACCCCTCCCCTGGGATTACCCGTGGCCCAGAATTTACCACCCGAGGTCAAAGGTCTTTGCTTACTTTGTCTTCTTTACCAGACCAGGAACCCCTTGAAGTTAATGACCACGTCTGCTCAATCTTTCTGCCGACAGCGTCCAGTTCAGAGCCTGCACCCAGCAGGTGCCCAGTAAACGTGGAGCCGTTGCCAGCAGCCCAGCTTGGTGACTTGAAATCCCCTGTCGGTCCCAACTGTGAGCACTGGTCCAAGCTGTTGGCAACATCTGCTCTAGAGTCTCATTTGCAATTATACGTTCCCAGGCTCTTGCCACTTAATATTTAATAACCAGGCGGCTGGCCTTCTCTGGCAGCCACTTAAGCCCCTGATTGCCTCTTGTGTGAACTTGGCCCTGAGTGAGGCAGGGACCACACTGGGGTTAACTGTGAAGCCTGTATCTTGGGTCTGGGGCCAGCATCAGGCCAGGGCCTTAGGGACAGGAGGAAGGAACGCCTGTTGGCTTGAGGCTCCTGGATGACCTTACCAGGCGAAGCAGGGGCGCGTTTGCTCTAACTGGCTCCACCTCTCCTCCCCGCCCCATAAGGCTGTGCCTGCTCATGCCCTCGTGAGCCAGGGAGGGGGGCAGAGGAAAAATGTCAACGGGACCTTCCCTGACTCACATCCGAGCTGAGCCAGGAGGAAGAAAGGGGGATTCCGCCTGGGCCATATCCCAGCAGGAAAGGTGGGTCTATCCTATGCAGCCCAGTCCATTGCATGGTGGGGGGGGGGGGGGGGGGCGGGAGGGGGTTGGGCTGTGGCGCCACGGCATGGGTGTTGGCGGCCATGCTGGCCTCTCCTGGCATAGGGCTGGGGAGTCCTTCCAAGTTGGCTGTGGAAGGAGGTAAGGCAGTGGTAATGACCTGACCTTCAGGATCGCCTGTACTGCTGCCCCGTGCTGGGAAATCCTGCAGGACCAGGGAGGCTTCTGCAGGATTGCAGGGGGAGGGGGCGGGGAGCCGTCTCGGGAAGGTTCAAGAAGAGGGAATAGTAAGTGTGAAGGCTCTGAGGTGGGACCGTTGGGCACCGCTGACGACTCAAGATCAGGAAACAGTCTCGAGAACCCGTTTCTCAGTGGATTCCGGAGGAGAGTGCTGCCGGCGTGCAGGCTGGGAAATCGTCGACTTTGCAGTTCGCGGGGTGGGGGGGATTTTATAGCATCAGGGGGCTCGGTTTCTGGCTCTTGCTCTGCCCCTAACAAGCCCAGTGACCCTGGGCCGGTCCCTGCCCAGCGCTTCTGCTGCCACGGCACACGTTGGACGCTTTGAGTGTGGGGAGTCCTCTGTTCTCCCCTCCGAGGTCATCTGGCCCAGCCTGGGAAGCTGAGACCTGAAACGTCACCCTGCATGATCTGTAGGGCCGGTCCTGGAAGAAGGTCGGGCTTGGGGCAAGATGCTGAGCTCTTCTGATGGACGGTATTTATCGAGCAGATATTACGTGCAAGGTGCCATGCTCAATAAACCCTTTACTGACATCGAGTCTCGTTCAGTCCCTGTCACCCTCACCCACTCTTTCCCTCACACCCTCACCCATTCACAGGGCCTGTGGACGGCACCTTTGAACCCCAGTTCTAGTCCATTGACCTCTTTCCACCTCGCCCACACTACCCTCCCCAGCCACCACCTGCGCCCCTTCCCGGGACTGCCGCCACGGTGGTATCTGGGATGTGTTTCTTGATTTTGCCCCCAGCCACGTCTCCTGCCTTCAGGACGGGGGCTGAGGGTCTAGAAGGAAGCCCAGCTTCACCCACACGCTTCCACCCAGAGGCCACCCCCCTGCAGCTCCCAGAAGCCCCCTCGTCTGGTTGCTGGTCAGTGATCTCAGCCCCCCACTCTCACTGTGGGTTTCCAACAGCTTCACCCACACCCTTCCACCCAGAGGCCACCCCCCTGCAGCTCCCAGAAGCCCCCTCGTCTGGTTGCTGGTCAGTGATCTCAGCCCCCCACTCTCACTGTGGGCTTCCGACACCAGTTCTCTCTCTCCACTGCTACCCGAGTTAATGGAGTAACTGAGGCACTTTACCCATCATCTGATGCAAATACCTTGTGTTGCCAGCACCTGCCCTATGCTCTGATCTCCCTGTGGCCTGGCCCACCAGCTTCCTGCTCCAGGCTCCAGCCGAGGCCAGGCCAGGGGACTCTCCCCTACATAGTCCCTGCACTGCGAGGACCCCGGAAGTCACCCATCCGATTCTAGCCACCGTAAAGCGAGGCCCACTGTGTGCAGGCCTTGCGCATTTTCAGTCTTCCCAAGACGACATACGATTCTGACCCCCGTTGTGCAGACTTGGAGATAGAAGTCTATGTACACTCAGATGGGGGGGCGGGGTGTCCAGTGGGGTCCGGACACGCACTCTAAGGCTTGATCCCTTCCCCCGTCCCTTCCTTAGGGCTTTATCCACGTGACCCCTTTAGAGCAGATTTCTCTGTCAGTTACATCTTAGCATCTCTATTTACAGATGGCGATGAGGGCAGCGGTTCGCTCACAGCCACATAGGTGGCGAGCGGGGCTCTGTGCCCTTGCCGGGGAGCCCGAGAAGGTGGATGTGTGGATGTGGGGGGGGGGCGGGGAGCTAGGGGAGTGCCTAAAGCTTGTCCCCCTTGGAAACTGCCATCCTGTGACCCCACCCTAACTGAACATACCTGACTTAGTTTCCATTTAGTACCTCGAGCATGTCCAGGGCACCTGGAAGCTTCTGGGGTCACCCAGAGATAAGATAGACCTCCTCCAAATGACTGTGAATCTCAGACAGGCAGTGGCCTGCGACCCCAGGCTGAGAATGCGGCAGGAAGGCATGAATGGTTGTGGCACTCCGCAGGAAGGAGGTCTGCTCCATGTGGGACCCCCAGTGTGGGCAAAGGTTGGGAGATTAGGATGTGAGGGGTGCCCCAAAGGAGCCTCCCCTCCCACTTCTCCCCTCAGTGGGGCACCTCACCCACCTCAGACTGAAGGTTGGCCCCCGCTGATGCCTCCCACCCAAGTATCTCCAACTCTTCCCAGATACCCCTCTTGGATGCCCCAAGGGCCCTTAAAAAGGAACTCGCCAACTCCCCACCCACCCCTGGGCCGTGGCTCTTCAATCCGGCCTCCACACAGCATGGGTCGGGCTTTCTGCAAGTCCAGACTGTGTTCTCCACCCTTCGGTGGCTCCTCTGTCGTTCTTGGGGTGCAGTCCAACAACTTGGCCAGGACGGCAAGGTCTTTCCGAGCTACCAAGCTCTCCCCTAGCCCCATGCGGCTGTCACATGGCATTTCCCTGAAAGTGTTTCCAGGTGTTTGTGCCTCTTGCCACATCTGCCTGGCAAACTCCTACTCATCTGGCGGAGCCCAGCCCTCAAGGGCTTTTCCAACAAGCTCCTCATTCTGGGTTAGGGGGTCCCAGCCTATGCAGCTGCCTCCCTTAGTGAACGTCCCCATGAAGCTTAGAACCTGTGCTTACAAACTTCTTTTCCCATGAGACTGTGGAATCTGGGACAGGGGTGGGGTGGTAGCAGATGGGACCCTGATTTGAGTTTAGCACTAAGAGGCACCTGGGCTCAAATCCTGCCCCTGCCGTCTTCTAGCTGCACAACCTTGAACGAAGCCCTCCCCCCGCCCCACTGTCCTCCATTTTCCCGCCTGTAAAATGGACAAAATAATCATATCACCTCTTCTTCGGGGCCGTTTCGAGGATGAAATGATCATGGGGCGGTGAGAAGAGGACCTGGCAGGGGGCTTCTGGGTGGCTCAGCCGGTTGAGCGTCCTACTTCCGCTCAGGCCATGATCTCACAGTCCGTGAGTTCGAGCCCCACATCGGGCTCGCTGCTGTCAGATTATCAGCACACAACCAACCCGTGTTGGCTCCTCTGTTCCCCTCTCTCTGCCCCTCCCCCCGCTTGCGCTCTCCCCCAAATAAATAAATATTAAAAAAAAAAAAAGAGCATCTGGCACATAGTAAATGCTCAATAAATAGTAGTTCTTATCGGCACCTCCAGATCCCACACAGGCAGCTCTTTGAAAGGTCCATTCACCTAACAACTAGAAAGCTAGTTCTGTCTAGGTCCGAATTGGGTCTAAGCCAGTGGTTCTCCAACTCAGACGAGCACCAGAATGGGTGAGGGTGGTGTGAATAAGACAGATTAGTCGGCTCCAGCAGGTGCTGGGTGGGTCTGGGCCTGCGCTTTTTAGTAAGCTCCCTGTATCCCATTCTGATGCCCGTGGTCCGAGGCCAGACTCAGACCCAAGGCTCTGGGGGAGGCGTGGTGAAAAAAAAAAAAGACGGCTTTGCCATGGCAACGCGCCTCCAGCGATCAGCTCCCGCCCCAGCAAGGAAGGTTCGGGGTGTGGCAGAGCCATCCAGGCCCTGCCTCTGGAGACAGGAGGCCCGGGTTCGCACCGTGACATCCCTCTTCCGGCCAGGCGTCTTTTCCTCTGTGCGCCCCGTTCCCCTCCCCGAGAAGGGGAGATCCCATAAACTCCCACCTCCCCACCCCTGGAGGGCTGGGTGAGTCTCCATTCAGAGACGCCCCTGAGAGCAAGACAGGCAGTGCTCAGCAGGCAGGGGTGGATGTTACCTTCGCCCCGCAGCCGTTTGTCTTTGGAGGCCTGCTCTCCCTGAGTGTTTTATTTTCTGGTGATGGATTCCAGCTCATGTTCGGGGCCTGCAGCTGCATACAAATGCGAGGAGGCTAGGCGGCCCCGGGATCTGTCCTCGCCTGCTCTCTGCCAAGCACCGGGCTGTGAGTTCCCAGCGGGCCCGGAAGTCCCAGGGCCTCTCATGAGGCCGGGACCACCATGCCCCGTGGCGGCCGGAAGCAGCCAGACTGCCGGGCCCCTTTGAGAGTGGGGTGTCCCTGTGAGAGAGTGCCGGCTGGGAGGTCTTCGGGGACTCGGGAGCCGCTGGGACAATAGGTCGCTGTTTGGGGGAGTGAGGTTGGCAGGGCCTTGCCCCTCGGCACTGAGCCCCTGCCAAGCCCCTGCCAAGCCTGGGCCTGGTTTCCCGCTGCCTGCCAGTTCCAGGGCACTTGGGGCGGGGGGCCCCGAGGGACTCACTGCCCCTGCTCCAGAGCCTTAGCTGTGGCGGAGGAGGCCCAAGCAGGCCGGCAGAGCGGCCGACACCTTCTGCCTGGGCCTCGCCGTCTGCAGGGTAAGAGCCAAGTGCTTAGAAGGAGCCCCGCGCAGCCACCTCCTCCCAGGGCTGCCGGGGGGGGGGGGGGGGGGGGTCGGCATGGGCCACGGGGACACGAGGGCCTGTGTGCTTGGGTGGCCCTCGTCACGTGCCTGCGTTGGAGAGACAACAGCCGACCCGACCAAGGCTCCGGCCTAGCGCGGCCTGCGTTCTCATGCAGGGCGATGGGGACAAAGCTGGTGACAGAGCAGGGGAGAAAAATAAGGAGCCCAAAGGGGACACGAGGTCACGGGGGAGCGTTTTTTTTTTCCCACTTAAAAAAAAAAAAAGGAGGTAGAGCCGACACAGGAAGTTCCATGAATTTCAGGCGCACAACGTAGCGATCCGACAAGTCTATATGGAAGCCTGTGCTCACCCCGGGCATAGCTGCCGTCTGTCACCACAGGACGCTATCACCACACCAGTGGACTATATTCCCTGCGCTGTATTTTCTTTCGCAGGGGCCCTTTTTTGCCAGAGCGACGAGCGAGAGTCTCTCCGGAAAGGTGACAGTGGACGAGAGAGACTCAAGGGGTGCGGGGGAGAGCAGAAAAGACACGTGGCTCTCCGGAGGAAGAGTGTCCAGGCACAGGGAACAGCACGTGAGAGGCTGTGAGCAAAGAGAGGGCCTGGCCTGTTTGAGAAGAGCCCAGAGGCGGGAGCAGTGGGAGGGGTGGGGGGTGGGGAGGGAGAGGGAAGGTGACCGACAAGCCCAGAGGGGTGAAACTCCTCACACCTGCCCCGAGTGCCGGTCCCTCCATCACCCTGCCTTACAAAGGGGGGGGGGGGGAAATGAGCTCAGATAGACTGGACAACTTGCCCCGGGCCACATAGCTGGGGAACAGAGTCATCCGGCTGGACGCTCGCTCATTCTGACACGAGCGCCTCTTCTTACCGTGTGACCAGGATCCTCTATGGTGACGTACAGGCGGTACCTTGTGAGCGGTCACCCCCGGCTCACTGGGTGCTGGTGACTCAGTCCCTTTTCACAGCCAGGAGGGCTATGTGCTAGGCACCCAGAAGCTGGGCCTTCTCTGAAGACCCGCCTGGGCACCTGGATTCTGACTAGCCTGGGCGCTCTCCCTGCTGTGCGCCCATGACTCAGTGGGCTTTTCTGGGCCTTGGCTTGCTCCTCTGCGCGTGGGGCTAATTCTCTGTACGCGAGAGGCTGGCAAGAGGTGGGTAAGGTCGGGATATGGTGGTGATGGGAAAATAGTGACCCCGCCCCCCGCAAGGCCTCTAAAGCTGCGGTCCTCACACTTCAGGGCGGCCTTCTCTGGGCATGTGCGTGTTCAGGAGGATGCATCCCTCCCCAGGACGCTAGTCTGCAGGCCTGGGGGGCTTAAACAGGCTTCCCAGGGCGGGGCTCCGAGGCAGGGGGCTGTAAAGTCTTGCACAAATGGGAGACATCAGTGCCCCCCTCTGGTCCCCCCCCGGGGCTCTCTCTGCTTTTCCTCTGTGGCATCCATCACGCTTGTAATTACTTGTTTAGCATCTGTCTGCTTCTCTGGGCTGCGCGTTCTCGTTCTCGGCTGGCCTTGTTCATGGCTGGGTCCCCAGCACCGAGCAGCCTGCCTGGGGCGTAATAAATGTTTGTTGGGAAAACAAACAAACAGACGCCTGGCTGGCTGAATGAATGCACGGATGCCCTGTGGAGCTGCAGGAGTCCGCGTCCCCCCTCAAGGACTGGGTTCCAACACGGGCTCTGCTCTGCGGCCACACACTTGTTTTGTGATCTTGGGCAAGTCCCAGGTTTCTCTGAAAAACTGGCTGTGTGGGGAGGGGTGGGTAGAGAGGATCCCAGAGGATTCTGGACAAACGTGTGGGAGCGATTCCAGGGAGAGGGATTGATGGGAGCAAAGGCAAGGGGGCACGATAGCGCCCGGCTTATTCGGGCCAGGTGTCTGGGGGGCCAGGGACGGGCGTGGGCATGTGCTGTGTGTGCAGGTGCGCCATGGGTCTTGGTGTGTGTGTGTGTGCAAGCTAAGGCACAGAGAGGGGTAAAGCCCTTGCCCGATGCCCCTCAGAGGTGGGGGGCCAGGCAGTTCCCACCTTTTCATAGGGAAAGACCAAGTCGAGGGGGGCTATGCTGGGGAGCAAGGAACAGGGCAGGCCTCTTAGGAGAGACTTTCGGGCCAGTGAAGGTCAGGCTGATGAGCCCAGACCTGGGAGTGGAGGCCCGAGGAGCCCAGGGAACCCTGGGGCTTCTTCATTTTCTTCTTGAGGAAGCAAATGCACCATCAGGGAAGTGCCCCGTGGCTGTCGGCCCTGCAGGGCACTGGGCATTTTGTAGATGGAGTAATCACCCAGACCTCAAGCTCACTTCTTCCTCACAGGAACCACAGTGAGCCTTTCTCAACTGGGGCTGGGGCTGGGGCTGGTGTCTGGGCAGCTGAGCTCCGTGGCTGGTGTGTGTGTGTGTGTGTGTGTGTGTGTGTGTTCCTTCCAGGGTGACTCGGAGTGGACCCCGCGCCTCTACAAGAGGGAATTCTATCATGGAAATCGCTTGGTGGCCCCCCGGGTGGCACAGGGTCGCACGGCAAGCTGGCACAAGAATATTTTGAGCTCGCGGTAATGAAAGCAAACGGCAATTTGGCGGGGCTTCAGGCTTGAAAGCCGCAGCACGGGCGTTCTGTCATTGGCGGCCCGTGATTACCCACTGCTAATGGGGGCCGCATTCCCAGGCCGGTGAGGGAGAGAGGGCTCAGAGAGGTTAAGTGACTTGCCCAGCGTCACACGGCTGCTAATGGGAGGGCAAGGTCCAAGGCGCTGAAATTTGGCCTCCCCCCCTCCCCCAAGGCCAGGCTGCTCCCCAGAATGGATCGTCTCTCTGAGCTGTTCCTAAGCGCTGGTTTCCATAGCAGCAAGGCCATTCCTGCACAATGGATCCCCCACCTTCCCTGGGCTTTGCTGCCTAGGGGGCTGCAGGGGTGGGAGATGCTCCGTCTGGGGGGACAGCCAGGGGTGAGGAGGTGAGGATTTGAGTGGTCACTGGCCCCCCGGCCCTTACAGAAGGACCCCTCTTTTTTTTTTCCCCCAGTTCTTCCATTTCGGCTCTGGGGTTGGGTTCGCTTCTAGGTAGAGGGTGGGGAGAGAGGAGAGAGAAAGAAATATGAAAACATCAGAAACCAAGCACGGGAAAGGCAGAGACAAAAGAAGTCATACGGAAGCCAAGACAGAGAAAAATGGAGAAACACGAACTGCCTTGCAGACAAATCACTTCATTTCATCTTTACCCCCCTGGGGAGGTGGGTTCTCTTTGTTCCCATTTTACAGATGAGGAAACTGAGGGCAAATGCGGGGCTTCTCGAAGGAGAGTCTAAGAGCCAGCCTATCTCCCCTGGGTGGTGGCGGGGAGGGTGCTGGGTAAAATGCAGGTTCTCTGACCTTGCCCTGGGCCCTTGGAATCAGACTCTCTGGAGTGGGGCCGGGAATCTGCACCTAGGAATTCCCCAGGAAAAAAATTCCTAGAGCGTCGAGTTTGAGAATGTCCACTGTCAGAGGATGTCTGCCCTGCACCCTGCCTGAGCTTATGCAGCACAGACACGCAGAGCCAGGATTTAGGACCCAGGAGGGCGCGAGAAAGAGAGGAAAGGGACAAAGAGAAGCTTTTCTGCCACAGAAGAGAAGACAGAGAGGGAAACAGGCAGAAGCAGACACACGGGGGAGAAGTGCCCGGAACTTTAGGGAAGGAGGGATCTGGCAGGACCGGAGGGAGCTCTGTTGCTTATAGACCATCTCCCTTCTAAACACAGCCTCTCGCTAGAGTCTCAGGATGCGATGACACAGGTCTTATTGCTTGCATTTTCTGGATAGGGAAACTGAGGCATCTGAGTAACAGCCAGCTGTCAGCAAGTACCTAGAAGTGCAGGGGTCCTATAGAAGGTCCTCACCCATCGTGTGTTCCTTAGGGGCTCTCTTTGCCCTGAACTGGGGCAAGGGAAGGCGAGAGGCTCCCAGTGAGTCCTGCTCTTCTCTGAGACCAGGGTAAACACAGGATCCCCGACGGAGCAGAGACAGGGACCCCACCCCCGCTGACACCTGCCACCACAGGCCCCCAGCCCCAGGGAGCCTCACTGGGTCTTATGGAGCGCTCTCGGCCTGGGACTCAACAGAGCTCACACCCCAATCTGCTCCCAGATGCCGCGGTGGCTCGGATGGCCACCACCGTGTCCACTGGGCCTCTCCTCCAGGTATCCTCTGGGCACCTTAGCGAGGACCCAGGGGAGGCACGGGAGCCCCGGGGGATGCCCTGTTCACCCTGCTGGGAGGAATGAGTCCTCCCATGTTATGTATGAGGAGACAGAGGCTCAGAGAAGTAAAGTGACTCGCCCCAGGCCACAAGGTAAATGGCACAAAGCAGGACACGCACGCACCTCCAGCTGTGCTGTGGCTGCGGCTGGTGAGGATTCACTGAGCCCCTGCTCTGTCCCAGGCGTTGGTGATACACGTGAGCCTGTCTCACCGGCTGGGGCCAAGCAGCGGAGGAAGGATGTCCTTCCCAGGCGACGTGAGGGGAGTCGAGGCAGCGGCTGACGTTTCCGAGCGCGCGGGGCATGCTCCCCTCCCCACGACGGTTCACACAGGGACTCAGGGACTCATTACCGCTGCCCACAGGTGCTGACATCCCTTGGCTGGTGAGAAGCAGCCAACCTTGGTCCAGCACCTGTTCAGAAACGTGGACAGTCTTGGGTTGAGTGGGAAGTAGCGGCAGAGGGGGGGCGGGGGCGGCGGGGCGTGACCTTTGTGCAGCGGGGGTGGGGGGTGGGCCGCGTGACTTTACTGTCTTCACTCTTCCGACAAAGCAGACCAGCTAAAAGCTCGGGTGTCCGTTCACCCTGGGATTGCACCAGGCTGCACTGCCTGCGATCGGATCTCTGGGACTCCACGGACTCGGTGAGGGCGAGTCTGTCGTCATCGCTCCATTTTCTGGATGAGGAACACTGAGGCCCAGCAATGCTAACGTGGTGCATGGCCGCTGAGACCCGTCGCCTGCTCCTGCTTCCTGGTTGTCTGGGAAGGGAAGGATGAGGGCAGGTGAGGAAGGGGGACGCAGATGGCGAGCCGAAGACAAGCAGGAGTCAAGGCCGAGACCTGGCTGGAGGGGCTGTGGGCGTGGAGTGCGGGCCCTGGGGCTTGCCGGGGCCTGTGAGCCTTATTCTCCTGCCAACTGGTGACATCTGCTCGTAAGCGAGGTCACGCCCTCCTCCGTTCAGAAGCTCCCGGGGCTCCCAGTTGTGTGCAGAGAAAAGCTAAAGTCCTTACAGTGGCCTGGGAGGCCCCGGCCTACTGAGCCTACTGCTCCTCTGACCTTGCCCTTTCTCCAGTCTCCCCTCGCTCATCAGGTTCTAGAACATGCCTGCCTGCAAAGCTCTTCCCTGAGATAGCTCTGTGGCCCCCTCACCTGGCCCAACTCTTTTCGGGAGAGGCTTTCCCTGGCCACCCTCCCCGCACCCCGCTCCCCTTCCCCTTTCTTGGTTTAATTATTACGTTCCACGGCCCCTATCATCATCCCATACATCGTGTATTTTACTTACTTGTTTAGGTTGTGGCGGCCCCGTGATAACATTGGCTCCGTCAGGACCGGGATGTGGTCTGTTTTGTCCCCTGCTGGGTCCCCAGAGCCTACAACGATGCCCGACACAGAGTAGGGGCTCAAAAAAAGCGGTTGTTGGATGACTATAAATAGCAAGAATCTCATTCTATCATCATCATCCCTCTGCAAGTGGTTTTTTTCTATGAGGAAACAGACTCAGAGAAGACAAGGAACTTATGCGAGGTCACACAGCAAGTAAGTGGGTGTGGTGGGTCCCCAGCTCCCCCGCGGGAAGGAAGGGTTTGCTGCCCAGCTGAGGGGATGGAGTAAGTAAGGTCTCAAAGATCCCAAAGAAAGAGCCCAACATGCAACGTAGTGCAATCATAGGGATAAGGAACATCAGAGCTTTTACCTGGTCTGTGCTGTCACAAGAGTAAAGACACGAAATTTACACTACCCGCCACCCCCCAGAGAGAGACCCAGGGGCCACAGCCGTGTCCTGCCTCGAGGGAACTCCTTTAATGTTCCCAACAACCCTCCAGTGTGGTTACTGTTATTATCATCCCACTTTATAGATGAGTACACTGAGGCTCAGATAAACTAAGGAGTCCAAAGCCTCAGAGCTAGTGAGTAGCCAGAGCCAGGATTTGAACCCAGGCATTCCGGCTCAAGCTGTCAACGACCACACCATGCTGCTTGGACAAGCCGCCCCCATTGCCGGCCCAGGCAGGCAGTTTGGACCTTAGCCCGGGAGTCTTGGGCCAGATCCCTGGAGCCTGCGTCGGACAAGTAGGACTGGGTGCGAGGAGTTTCCATTTCCTGAGATGAGATCTCAGGCTGCTCAGGGAAGCTTTACCCCAGAAGCACATCAGGCATCCCACACCCACCTCTGTCCCGAGGCAAAGGAGAGAAAGAAGTCTGCCTCAAGGCTGTTCACGCAGCCAAAGCCTTCAGAACGTTGTTACCCACAGTGTCTCCTCACCCCGACCACAGCCTACACCTCCTGGGACCGGGGCTCCCTCAGAGAAGCGTTGACCCCTCCCCCTTCCCCTTCCCGGGCTCTGCCTCCTGCAGGGACTCTGGAGCCAGAGACCAGAGAGAACTGTCTGGAATGTGTGGGGCAGAACAGCCCCGGTTAACCTCTGCCCTCCCTCTGAGAGCCTTCCCCAGCCCGTGGGTGTCCTTCTTTAGCTCCTTGTGACTCTATTTCCTGAGGAATTGCTGTGTGCCCTGTGGTATCACAGTCAAAACCTCACTTAAGCCTCAAACAATTCTGTGCATGTGGCCTTTTTACAAAGCCAGCTAATCAATATTTACTGAGCACTTAATGTATGCCTGGCACTGAACTCGTCACTGGGACACAGCATAGGAAGAAGATAGACCGAGGACCCTGCTTTGGGGGAGCTTAGGGACCACGCAGATAAGACAGATAGATGGGAAAGGAGGCCATCGAGGCCAGAGTAGGATAAAGAGAAATATAGTGGGGCCGTGCAAGCTCAGAATGGGAGCTCAATAAATATCTTCAGTGGAAAGAAAGCTCTGAGACCCCCGCGGGGTCACAGCTCTCGGGTATGAATGCAAAGCGCCACCCTATTGTAGCGATCAGGGCAGGATAGCTGCTGTAACAAACAGCCCCCAAATCTCAGTGGCTCGGCCCAGTAATGTGTGTGTTTCTCACGCGTGCTCTAGTCCTACGTGGGCCTACTTGTCACGGTCGTTCGGACACCCCACCTTCCACCCAGTGGCTCTGACGTACCTTCGGACGATCCTTGCTGGATCTTCTGTGTCCAGAGAGGAAAAGGGTAGGGCTTGGGGGACCGTGTAAGAGTTTTCATGGGCATGCTTGGAAGAGGCTCCTGGCTAACTCACCCGGTCTGTTTGGGGATCCAGGGAAGTGACCCGGCAGTGATCAAGGGACCAGGTCATGACCCAGGAAGTCTTCCAGATATTTTCGCTGACCACCAGTTTTCGTCCGGTAGATGTCCCCTCCAGGAAGCTGGGCAGGGTTCCTTCCGTTTCCCGAGACAGAAACCCAACTCGTGCCCACTTAAAAAGGAAAGGGAATGTACCGGCTCTTTTCTAGGAAAGCAGTTTCAGGAATGGCTGGACAGAGGGATTCAACAAAGTTATCTTTTCTGCTTGGCTTTATTCCATAAGCAGGCTCTCCACACATGGCAGGGAAGAAGGCTACTCTTGGGAGACCCAGACTCATGGGCCCCGAGATCAGCAATCAACACAACTTGTCTTTCTCCCCGACTCAAGTGCAGAAGCAGTAGAGGGGCCCAGGCGCCTAGAGATGCAGAACAAATGTCAGCTTGGAGAAAGGCCATCTAGACAAGGTGGCTTGGGCACACGGGTGCATGAAAGTGCCCGCATCTGTCCACAGCACCGGACAGCTTTTCCTCTCCAGGCGTAGGTCGGTGGACAAGCCCAGACTGAGTCCTCAGACACCAGGGGCAGGGCCGGTCTTCACGGGCAGACTGACGGGGAGCCCGACTCTTTCTCCCAGCTCTCGGTCAGTGGGTCCAGCCGCTCCAACGGCTGCCCTCCACCGCGCACTGCACTTGGGGTGGGGCCAGGCCCCGGGACCCTGGACAGGGGATCTCCTGCTTCCCCAGAAAGCGGATGAAGTTGGTGAGGGGTAGGGAAGTCAGAGAAAGAAACCTATTTGTTTTCCTTTCTTTTTAGAAAATGGCAATTTAAATAATACAGTCCGCTGTGAAATTTTAAAAGAAAGAAAAATAAAAAAACCCCCACAGAAAAGAATTGTAGAAATGCCAGCCACCTTCAACTCCCCCATCTACTGTTAAGTATCGTTACATGTTGGTGTATATCCCTCGGGCCTTTGTGAGTGTGTGTGTTTAAACAAAATTAGAATCAAGCTCTATGCATAATTTTCTATCTTGCTTTCTTTAACATTCTATATAAAGCGCTTCAGCATGTCCGCGAGGCTCCGGGCTGCACAAGGGCAGGGGCAGGAACTGTGGGTGTCTGATGGCCGCCGGATCCCCGGGGACCTGATGTGCATGCCGTGCTCAGGAAATATGGCCCCCAAATAACAACAAGAACAGGTCATATTTTTTAGGTGACTTCCGGGCATCGCAAAGCAGCATCTAATTACATCCTCACAACAAGCCTGCGCAGCGGACCCTTCTATAAACCGCATCTCATTACAGCGGGGTGGGGAAACTGAGGCCAGGAGAGGCGAAGTCCCTCGCCCGAGGTTACGCATCCGTGCTACATCTCTGCGTGAACGCTTCCTTGCACGTGCGTTTTCCCAACCGACGCGTTTGCTTGCCACGTTCCACATTCCGTCAGGGACTGAGGGGGTAGCTCTGTCTCCCCGAGACCCGAGGCTTTCCGTTCGGAAGGAACGTCTAGCCCACCCCGTGTGGGCCCCGAGGGCTGCTCTGGGGCCTCCTGCCCGGTATCTGATCAGTCTCCACTTAGCCTTAACCTGCCTGGATCCAGAAGGCCTTGGGTCCATCCCTTACTTGGGGCATGTTGCCCGGGGTCCCTGGACCGGGCTGCATGAGTCAGTGCATCTGCCCACCCCCCCGGATGTCAGGCCCCATTGTGTCCACTTATTATCTTTCAGAACTTCGCTCGGGCCGATGCTGTTGATGCCTCATCCGTATCTCTTTGGCCTCTCTCTCCTATTTCAGGGCATTCTGGCCCTGCGTCCGGCTGCCTGCACACGAGTCTGTGTGGGGACTTTCTCTGGCCACTGGAGCGGCTCTGCTCCTAAGCCTGAATGGCAGGTCCGATGTGTCCGGGAAGTGATGCTTCCCGGGGAGCAGCTCTCGGCCGATTCATACAGAAATTGGCATTTAAACATGCCAGGTCCTTTGCCGTCAGGGGGCACGGCCCCAGGGCACCCTGGACACTGGCTCCAGGGCTCCCCAGTGGAGCTCAGTTCTGGTTGCTCCTTGCGAAACGCTCACTGGCTTCCTCTCCCTCCCTTGCACATCCCCACCCGCAATCGCTGCTTCTGGGGATTACCTCCCACGTGCTTTTGAACCCTTGGCTCAGATCTGCTTCTGAGGGAACCCAAACTAACTCCTTTCTCCCCTGCAGCCACCACCCAATTTAGGCCACTCCCCGCTGCATTCGGGCTGTCTCCGTCTGTCCACTCCAATCCATTCCCCGCACTTGTCCCCAGAGTCACCTTCCAACATATGTCTCGTTCACCCCCCCCTACTTCGCTGATTTCTCTTATCCTCTAAGCCCAGGTCCTCAGTGCAGTGATCCAGGCTCTGTCTGATTATTCTCCACTGGTGTCTCCGGCGTCCCACTGAGGCACAGCCCTCACCCTGTGTGTGGGCCCCACCAACCTGTCTCCCGTGTCTCTGCCTTTGCTCACGCTGTTCCACCTACCTGGCGTGCCCTTTCCTATCTTAGGCACTCAGGAAACTTCTACTCATCGGCGAGACCTATCTCAGGAGTCACCTCCTCTCTGAAGCCTTCCCAGACCACCCTAGATATTGAACTTCTTTGGGGCCCCGTTTGTACATAATTCACCCCTTTTACCCAAGACTTGTCTTACCTTATTGCAATGATCTGTTTATATGCCTGTCTTCCTCACAGGGCTTTGGGCTCCTTGAAGGCGGGCTCAGTCCTCCTCAGCTCTCTCGCCCCAAAGCCCAGCACTCTCCCTGGGACAAATTAGGCTTCCAGTGAATACAGGTGTCCCGTGTTACCCAGACTCTTGCTCCTATCTACTCAAAACTTAGGAACCAAATACGTTAGATAACATGGCGTCCCTCACGATTCTGAACCCACTGTCCAACATCCTGTAACCGGAACTCAGCAGTGGCGTGGATCTGGGTGCAAGAGATACTTTCAAATGAATGAATGAATGAATGAATGAATGAATGAATTGCTTCATGAATAAACGAGTTCAAAGCTGAGAACGTTCATCCACTCTGGGCACAGACCTGCATGAAGTTGGTACAGAGGAGGGAAGGAGGGAACATGGAGATGCCAAGCCAGAGCCAAGAAAGTTGTTTTGCTTTGGAATATATTATTTTTGCAGGTTGCTATAGTTACCGCTGTGAAATTAAAAATTAAAACCTTGTGAAAGAGAGAGGGTTGACTGAGATGAGGCAGTTCCTTGACAGGCTGAGTTATTTATCTTTTCCCCATGTAACATCTGGTTATGTGCTTGCAAATTTATTTTTAATTCAGGCTCTAAAAAGGATTTCGCGGTGGTGTCGGGTGCCCGGATGATCGGCTCGGGAGGGGAAGGTGAAGGGGGTGGCATCCCGGGGCGGCTGGTGACCTCCAGCTTGTCCCCTGGAACCTCGTTCCGGCTTCTACACAACCTCTAGGAGCCAGGGGGCGGCTCCGAGGTGTTCCAGATCCCCCGCCCATCAAAAGGCAGCTGTAACCATGGTTCCCAGATGCAGAGCCAGGATGGGGGCTGCTCGCTGTGGGTTCCTGCGGTTCTCTGAACAGGAGGACGAGCGTGGCTGGCAGTGGAGGGACAATTTGAGTTTCTCTGTCTCCAGATTGTCCCCGAGCCTGTGTGATCCTCTGTGTCTCCCAGGATCTTCCTGACCCCTGATGTGACGTCCAGAAAGGCAGTGAGTGGTTTTGTGAAGACAGCACTGGCTGGAGTCAGGACGCGTGCCCTTGCTGGCTCTGTGACCTTGGGAAACCCCCTTCCCTCTCTGTTCCCTGTTCTCCCAACTCTCCGGAGAGGGGTTGGAGTCTGAGATGACCTCTCAAGCCCCCGTTCTAGGAGCTTGAGGAGTCCAGGGAGCCTCCTGGCTTCATCAGTGCCTGTTTTTGTGTTTCTGCCTGACCACCTGTGGGTGGCGGGCTGGGAAGCCAGGGCAGGCTACCCCGTGGGACTCAGATGTCACCTCCGCAGGGGGACCTTCCTTCCCCAGCCAATTCAGAACGGCCCTTCCCGCCTCACCCTCTTGTAGCCTCCACACCTGGGGGGATAGCATACTTTTTGCCCGCCTGTTGTCTGTCTTCCCTTTGGGGATATAAATCCCGTGAGGCTCTGTCTCTGTCACAGCAGGACCCGGCACCCCAGAGGACTTACTGAATATTTGCCCAATAAATGAACGGATGGAGAGATGAGTGAGTGAGTGAGTGAGTGCGCGTGTGAAGAAAACAGTCCCTGGTCCCTGCTAGATGCCACACTAGGTTAGGACAAGTTGGGATACTTTGGGACACAGGGGAAGCGAATGAACCACAAAAACAAAAACCTCACAGGGTAGGAGATATGGGTGTCCAAAGCAACTCTGAAGGAGGAAATAAATTCTCTGAAACTAGTTGGTGTTTTTGTCCATGTGTGCACGCGCATGCACAGGTGTGCGGGGGGCCAAAATGCTGTGGTAAAAATGATCATCGGGGGGGGGGGTGGATAGAAAATAGTTGTATACGTAAAGCCTAAGTTCTCTTATAATAAGTAAAGTAGTAACGACCGGGTCCTGAGTCCTTATGAATATGGGCCACAATGCTATCTATGCATTCCAGTCTTTACAAAAGCCCCGCTGTGAGGGCAGCGGCTTGTCTGCTATTTTCATTGCTGTATCCCCGGTGCCTAGAGCACGCTGGGGGCCCCAGTGCCCATTCATGGGATGGATGAATCTCCATTTCATATTCAAGGTACCTGATCAGAAAGGGTGAGTGTCTTGTCCAAGGACACACAGCTAGCCACTGACAGAGCCAAGATTTAAGCCAGGTCTGTTTGATTCTGTCGGTGTGGAGATCTTCTTATCTGGCGGCTTCTTGGACCCCTGAACTACTGCCTTGCCCCAGTTGCCCTGAAGAAATGACTCCCCCACCCTCACCCCTCACCTACCCTCCCTCACAACTCCCTCTGCTTAGCTGGAAGTCTGAAAGACCTTGGGCTGGATGGGATGGAGATCGGGCCAAGAGGTCTTAGCCCTCAAAACTGCAAACCCAGCCCCTACTCCACTGTGCCTGGCAGGGCTGGTGTGGGAGGACCAGGGAACATTTTGTGGGCAGACAGATTCCAAACTTCTTGACAGGTCTGGACTCATTACCCTGGCTCCCCCATGGGTGAGCTCCAGACAGCATGGCTGAAGCCCTGGGCCGGTGTTCAGCGGGGATGAATAATTAAAGAACCATCAGGCGCCAACATGGCGGAGGGACCTGCTTTGATCGTTCTGGTGAACAGAGCACATGCTTTGGGGAGGGAGGGCCACTGAGGCCAGACCGACCAAGGTTCGAACCCCTCTGCGGCTGGGTGATCTTGGGGAAGTCTCAGCTTAGTGTCCGTCTGGCGTCTTTGTTTCTTCTGTAAAACCAGAACGTGGCCCCGGCTTGGCGGGGTCGTTGAGGGGGATGGAGTTAGGCAACGTCAACGGCCAAGTGCTTGGTAAGGACAAGGGGTGGTAACCAGAGGGCTACATCTGCTGGCTTGCTTTTCGTCTGCCTTCCCGCTAGGATGTGAGCTCTGCCGGCGGGGACTGGAGGCTTGGTTCACCTGGGAGCACCTGCAACTTGGCGTGCCCTTGATAAATACTTGTTCAATAGTCAGACGAAGGATGGGTGCCCTGGGGAATTGCGGGCCAACTCAAACGGGGTGCCCGGAGGTCCAATTTGCCGGATACTCGACTCCCTGGAATTGTCATGTTGGTGGGTTCAGGGCAAGACCCCCTCTCCATTCCTGGCAGTCCTCAAGTGGGTTCACGTCCGTTGGTCTGGTGGCTCAAGGGTGTGGCCCGAGGGGTGACTGATTGTTCAGAAGCCTTTTCCGAGCCCTGATCCGGGAAGAGGCCTGTGGCTACTGCCTTTGGGGAGAGAGAGGAAGAGGGAAAGGGTGACCCCTGGGACGCCGTGGGGTTCCACAGACGGAGCATGGACTTGGGGTCACACGGGACTGCGGTCCCATCTCGTTCCCACCATTAGCAGAATTGGTAATGCACGCAGCTACAAATAACAGAAACCTGACTATCGGGCTGGTGCTTCTTGTCTTATTTGGCAAGAAGTCCAGGGTGGCTCTCGGGACCTGGGCTCTACTCACTACTCCTTTGCCACCTTCAGCGCGTAGCCCTTGGTTTCCTCCCTGGTTCTTCATGGTTCCAAGATGGCTGCCAGGTCTCTGGCGTTGCATCTTTGTTCCATGGAGGAAGAAGGGGAAGGAATAAGTACACAAGAAAGGGCTTTCTAGTTGTGGAGAAATGATGTGTCTGAGACGTTTGCCTAAATCTCATCAACCATATCTGTGTTCCATGCTACCCCTGGCCCGAAAGGGAAGCTGGGAAAAAACAGTTTTCTGACTTTCCTGTAGCCAGTGTGAGAATATTAGCTGTGGGGAAGGCAGCTGCCCACACACGGTTTCAACAGCTCTAGAGTGGCTCCCCAAATGCTAAAGTCCCCCTCACCCGCGTTCACTAATGCTCGAACTTCCAGGAAGAAGGTCCTCTCCTCGCTGACAGAGGAGAGATCCAGATGCCGGGGGCATAATCCCCACTCTCCCGAGTACCAGCTGTGTGCCAGGCAGGTGCTGTAGCCTTGCTGTGCCTCATCTGTGAAACGGGGCTTATGGTCCTTCCCCACGGGGTTGTTTCACGAGGACTTAGAATTGCACCTGCCCCACAGTGGGCGTTCAAGCCCAAAATGTCGTCCTTAAATTGTCGTTGTTATCACGAACTGGGATGCCGGTGAAAGCGATAAGGCCCCCATGTCGCATGGGTGATCCCAGCTCTGCCCCGACCCGCTGTGTAACTTTGGCTAAGCCGCTGCCCCTCTCTGGGCTGGTGTCCCCTCTTTATAGTGAGGGTCTAGAACCCGACGGTCGCTACAAGCCTCGCCTGGTGGGACTCCGACAGAATCCTATCAGACAGGACCCCTCAGGCAGCCTGTGGCCATGCCTTCCCTGAGAGCCCGCCCTAGGACAGGGAGCAGGGGGTCCCGGCTGGCAGGGGTGCAGTGGGCTTTTCTAGGTGTGCTGATAACGGCTTCCTCCCTCCCAGGCGAATGGTGCTGGGCAGAGCCTCTTTCTGCCTCTGGAAGGCCTGAGCTGCCTCACTCTGCCCGCCCCCTGACCCAACCTTCTCTCCTTTGCCACCCCTCTTTCCTTCTTCAAATATCACTTCCAAGAGACCACAACGGCCCTCTGAAGCCAGCGTCCTGCGGTGAGAGGCCCCACTTTGGGGAGGGGGCCTTGGGGACGCTCCCCGGGCCCCTCTGTGGCCCAGTGTTTTTTTTGTTTGTTTGTTTTTGTTTTCTGGAAACGGGGCTGAAAAGCCCCTCTGCCCTCTGTCCGTCAACTGGCCGGTGACTTCAGCGAGCTCCCCCTCCTCTCTGGACCTCAGTGTCCCCCATCTGTAAAGTGGGGTCGCTGACCGCCATAGTGCTGAGAGTCCTGAAAAGCCTGGATAGTTTTGACGGCAGGGAGCATTTCTGAGCATTTCTGAGCACTTCTGAGCCAGGTGGAGGGCCGACAGCGGCACAGGCTGTGGTTGGCACGTCGGCCACAGAGACCCTTGACGTGGTGTTGAGACCGCGGCAGGAGGACGTCACGATTGCCGGGGCTCCTGCGCCGCCTGCCCCCACCCCCTTGGGCGAGCAGCCTCTCCCTGATCCGCTTCTAATACTGGTATCCGCCCAACTTTTGATTGGAAGATCGGACTCCAAAGTTAAAAGCAGAAGTTTGAAAGTGATAGCTAATGCTTGAAGCTTATATGCTATAAATTTGCCATGTGCCAGGCGTTCTGCTAAACGTTCCTTCACACGTATTAATTTGTGTAATATTGCAGCCACGCGGCAAGATAGGTCCTATCACCAGTTCCGCTCTGAAGGAAAGGATATTGAGCAAAGAGAACCTTAGTAACTTGCCCAAGGTCGGACAGCAAAGCAAGTAGGATTTGAACCTCGGCGGTCTGGCTCTCTGCTTCTGTTTCCTTCCAGAAAGCCGCTGATTTAGCTCATCCTCTGTCTCCCCAGCTGGTGTCAGAAACCGCTACAACACTCCCCGGAATTCATCGCCCAGCCTCACCTTGCACACCTGCGAGGATGGGAAGCTCACTACCTGCCTGGGGATTGGTAGCCATCTGCATCAATGGGAAAGCTCTCCCCACCCCCCAAGTTCGCGGGCTCCTTAAAAAGTCCTCAGGGCTCAAAATGGTTTCCTGGGAAACAGAGCAACTTGCTCGGCCCCAGGGAGCTGACGTGGTCTGGACTATAGAAGGAGAAATTCAGAAGGAGCCAACGTATTTAGGGGCCATGGGAGGGGATGCAGGACGGACATCGGAGTGGCGGCTCAGAGCGTGTGCTCTGGAGTAATTTCCCTCCCTGGGCTTTAATCTCATCTCTGTAAAATGGCACTCACGATGCCACTTTGTGGGGTTGGCAGGAGGCTTAAACAAGATAATCCATGTTAAGGGCCCGGCTCATAGGTTGGTTGCATTGAAATATCTTGGTATCGGGGCGCCTGGGTGGCTCGGTCGGTTGAGCGTCCGACTTCGGCTCAGGTCGTGATCTCACGGTTCATGGCTTCGAGCCCCGCGTCGGGCTCCGTGCTGACAGCTCGGAGCCTGGAGCCTGCTTCGGATTCTGTGTCTCCGTCTCTCTCTCTCTCAAAAATAAATAAACAGTAAAAAAAAAAAAAAAATTAAAGCATCTGGTATCGTCACCAACACCACAACCATCGGTGAAGCCCATCTTCTTGCTCTGGAATTTAGGAATCACTTGGTCAGTGACTCATCATAGAACCAATGAGGTCCGGAACTTGACCCTTGGGTCTAAGCGGTCCTCTTTGGCACATAAAAGACATCGAGTCCCAGAGAAGGGTAGGGTTTTGCCTAAAGTTTGAGGCTAGTCAGTGGCAGAAGAAAACAGAGTCCTGTGCTGCTCTCACAGTTCCAAAGTGAGAGATGATTGGCGAGTCCCATCTGAGTTTCTTGGAAATGTGAGGTCAAAGATCAGAAGCCGGCCCAGTGGGAGGGCGCCGGCTCATGGGCACTTGGTTCTGGAAGCAGCAGGGAGCTATCTCTAGAAACATAGCATAGGTGTTTGGTTGAACACCTAGACTTGTTGTCTGACAAGGGATTTCTATGCTACATCTGGGTGGGAGGCACAGTGGGCCGGGCAGGGGTGAGGAGGGCGGGGTGGGGTATAGCCTGGGCTGGGCCATAATCGTAGACTTTCTGGAGTCCGTTTAGGTGGTTTGGGGACACAAGGGGCAAGAAGACACCTGAGCGGTCCAGTAGGACCCAGGAACGATACGTGGGCTTGAATCCCAGCTACTCTACTCACTCGCTGAGCTGGTGACCACTCTGAGCGTCGGTCTCTTCATCTAGAAAATGGAGACGGCTTCATTGAAGAGATTAAATGCGACGACAGCAGCTGAGTAGCTAGAAACCCAGAATTTATTTTAACCCTATTGAAAACTCAGGAGATTTGACATCGAAATCCAGTCTGCCGCTCTCGCTCAGGCAGTCCGAAAGATCCAGCCGCCTGGAACGGCTTTCTCGAAAGAGAGAGGTCGAGCTGGGCATCTCGGACCACCTCGGACTGGGTGGAGGAACATGTGCTCTCAGATCTGTCAGTCCGGCCCCTGACTGCAGGCGGGTTTGAGGTCCGCTGGGCCAGCCTCCCACCCGACAAACCTGCCCCAGGCCGCGGAGCCTGCTGCCCGGCTCCAGGAGGAGAGATCCCCGGGAGAAGAGGAGAGATCCCCGGGAGAAGAAAATTCCCTGCCCCTGAAGGCATTTGCTCAGGGCCTGCTACAGGATGAATCTTTCCTGTCCCTAATGTTGCTAATCATTTTCCCCTCCAGGCACGAGTGGAGGTTGTCCCAAACTCCTGCAGCTGCCGTGCCCTGTGGGCTCTTAATCAATGTTACATGGTAATTAATAATGGATCCTCCTGCTCCAATGCCGTCACTCCCGGCTCCCCCCTCCCTCTGACAAGCTGGCATCTCCTGCGCCAGATGAGGCCAAAATCAAAGGCCTGAAAAGTGAGCCGAAAACTTGTCCTCCAGCAGCTCGTGGGAGGACCCAGGGAAGCTTGAGAACCCCTGCCGGGTCCGGCACGGAGTCAGAGTCCCGTTTTTCGTTTTGCCCTCGCCAGGACCCTACCGAACGATCAGCCCCGCTTCAGGGACGGAGGAGGGTGACAGGTGGGGGGCCTCGGTTCATTTATCCCTGTGGTTCTGACACCCCCGGGTGGGTGCGCAACAGTGTGACTCAGTCGGTCTGCTTCGGAGGGAGAAGCAACATTTGTAACAGGTTCCCAACTTTGGCGGAGACTTCACTTTGAGAACCGCTGATTTGTTTAACCCATTCTCATCCAGAGCAAGGTGGCGCCGGGCCCGGGGGGTTACAGCAATGAGTAATGCAGACGGGACACCTGCCCTCTCCTTGGGTGAAATCCACCCAGCCCCATCACGTGGTGGGAAAGGAAGTACGTTCTAGAATCAGACATACTTGATCCAAGTCCTGGCTCCGCCGGTTATGCTCTCTGACTCTGGGCGTTGGACCGGACTTTCCGGAGCCTCAGTCTCTGCAGCTGTCAAATGGAAACAATCCTATTCCCTGCCTCGGATGGTCGAGAAGAGGGGAAAAGAGGAAAGGAATGTCAAAACACGTGCTCAGCGATGTTCCTTATAACCGTAAGAACGTACCTTTCATAACTATGCTGTGATTATTGTTGTCGGGTCATTGCCTAAGCTTGTATAACTAAGTCCCGAGAGAGCGGAGGTTCATTTATTTACTCATTAATTCCTCTGATACCTCTTGAACAGCAGGTATGCACCAGGTGTTGGCCACCCAGGTGAACCCCAAAGCTGAACTCCCTACTGTCGCAGAGCGCACTTTCTTGCCATCAGGAAATACACATAGAAGAGAGGCCATAAGTCCTATGAAGAGAGAGCAAGCAGGACAGGGCAGGGCATAGCTGTTGGGGTTGGAGTGAGGGGCAGGTGAGCGTGGTAGAAAGAGCAGTCAGCCGAGGCCCCTCTGGTAAGGTGAGCTGGGGAGTCAGAGCGAGCCCGTTGACATCCGTGGGGTATTCCAGGCCGAGGGCACAGCCTGTGCAAAGGCCAGGGAACGTCTGTACACATGTCTTGCCTGGATATCTAATGGCACTGCCTCTCCCTTCTCTCCTCCGCACTGAGGACTAGAGGACCGGAGGACTGGAGGGCCAGAGATCCCACCCCCGGTGCCCGAGGACCGCCTAGCCTGGTCCCAGGCACCACCGGCTTATGGACTCAGCTGGTCCCTCTGTGACCTTGCACGGATCATCTCCCTCTCTGAGCCCCATCTGACTCACTTGCCAAGTGGGGGAGAAATCATCTCACTAATACCTCCGGGTGTGCTCAGTGGTGGGGCAGAGGAGCTCCAGGCTGTGAAACTGACTTGCGAGCCAGACACTTAGTAGGTGCTCAGTGAATGGGGGTCGCCACTCTTCCCTCCTCCCCCCTCCTCTCTTCCCGGCCCGGCTCCGGGAGACCCAAGATTCCAGGTGGGAGCTCAGGCCCAGAATTCTCACTTAGCCAGGGACCGTGTTTCATTTGCATAGATTTGCATAAGGCCTAGAATGGTGTGTACCTCTTCTCGAATTTAGTTCCTGTAAGCTTACGTCAGCGTTTAAAAATAGGGTGTTGATCTTCCCTTTCCCCACCACTCCCTTTGCCTATTGAAACAATTTCAAGCTGCTGATCAAATATGCCAGGATTGGAAGCTGGTTTTTATTTTGGCCCGGTGCAAAAGGGGTCACCGGCTCTAGGAAGTCCTTGATTAGCCGCTTTACTGGAGGGGAGACGACAGCAATGAGCTCCGGCAGGGGAGGGTCCTGGAAGCTGTAAAAAGAAAAGTCAATTTTGTTCTTTCTGCTCACAGGAGTATTTTCATGTCCATGTAATATTCCACCATTTTTCTTTCTTTCTTTTTTTTTTTTTAACGTTTATTTATTTTTGAGACAGAGTGCGAGCAGTGGAGGGTCAGAGAGAGAGGGAGACACAGAATCTGAAACAGGCTCCAGGCTCTGAGCCGTCAGCACAGAGCCTGACGCGGGGCTTGAACTCACGGACCGCGAGATCATGACCCGAGCTGAAGTCGGACGCTCGACCGACTGAGCCACCCAGCCGCCCCTACAGTTTCTTAATCCTTCCCTCGAGATGGGACGGATTTGTTAGATTTGTTAGATTTGTTCGGTTTTTTGGCTGTGGCCTATGAGGCTGTGGATGATGATGTTTAGGTCCTTGGCTTTTTCTCCGCTTATTTTGGGGGGATTTTCTCCGGGGAGACCCCAGAATGAGCGGGTTGGAAGGGGGAGTAAGTTTCAGGCTCCGGAGGGGTTTTGCTGAGCCCCAACTGGCATCTGGATTGAAGAATGCGCTTTTGTGTTGGCATTGCTAAAGGCCCCTGAAATCAGCCCCAGAGCAATCTTGGGGTGCCCTGGGAGGGGAGCAGATGAGGCGGTGGCTGCCTTCAGCAGCCTGCTGCTCGATGTGTGGCTCCTGGCACCTCATGCAACATAGGGGACATTCGGCCCTCTGCCGGAGTGGAGAGAGGTTTGGATAATCTGCTTTCTCATGAACATCCATGGGGCAGAATGTGCTCAAGAAGTCTTTGGGAATCAATGAATCTTTTTTTTAATGTTTCTTTATTTTTGAGAGAGAGAGAGAGAGAGAGAGAGAGAGAGCATGAGCAGGGGATGAGCAGAGAGAGAGAAAGGGAGACACAGAATCCGAAGCAGGCCTCAGGCTCCAGCCATCAGCACAGAGCCCATCGCGGGGCTTGAACCCACAACAGTGAGATCGTGACCTGAGTCGAAGTCAGACGCTTAAAACCGACTGAGCCACCCAGGCACCCCTGGGAGCCAATGAATCTTGAAATGTGCCTCCAAGGCTGTGTCTCTGTACCCACACAAGTCCTAGTCTGCAAAAAATGGCTTGGCCTCTTGTCAGTTAGAAATGTCTCTGGCATGAACAAATCAGGAGACTATAGATGCTGGAGAGGATGTGGAGAAACGGGAACCCTCTTGAACTGTTGGTGGGAATGCAAATTGGTCAGCCACTCTGGAAAACAGTGTGGAGGTTCCTCAGAAAATTAAAAATAGAGCTACCTTAGGACCCAGCAGTAGCACTGCTAGGAATTTACCCAAGAGATACAGGAGTACTGATGCATAGGGGCACTTGTACCCCAATGTTTATAGCAGCACTCTCAACAATAGCCAAATTATGGAAAGAGCCTAAATGTCCATCAACTGATGAATGGATAAAGAAATTGTGGTTTATATACACAATGGAGTACTACATGGCAATGAGAAAGAATGAAATACGGCCCTTTATAGCTACGTGGATGGAAGTGGAGAGTGTGATGCTAAGTGAAATAAGCCATACAGAGAAAGACAGATACCATATGGTTTCACTCTTATGTGGATCCTGAGAAACTTAACAGAAACCCATGGGGGAGGGGAAGGAAAAAAAAAAAAAAAGAGGTTAGAGTGGGAGACAGCCAAAGCATAAGAGACTCTTGAAAACTGAGAACAAACTGAGGGTTGATGGGGGTGGGAGGGAGGGGAGGGTGGGTGATGGGTATTGAGGAGGGCACCTGTTGGGATGAGCACTGGGTGTTGTATGGAAACCAATTTGACAATAAATTTCATATATTGAAAAAAAAAAATGCCTTTGGCTTAAACAAATACGAATTTCTAATTTTGTACTGAAGATAGCAGTGCAGGGGATGTGCAGCTGCCTGGTGTTGTTGTCTAGGCCTCGGGCTCCACCCTTCTGTGCTGCCATCTCGGGTACGGGGGCATCTGTTTTCACAGTGGTTGCCTCATGGTCCCAAGATGGCTGCCACACCTCTACCGTATCAAATCCTCACTCTCGGTTTGGTGGAGAAGGAATGGGAAGTGGGCAAAGGGGCATGCCTAGAAGTCTGTTCTGTATATCAGAAAAGCAAAAGTTTTCCTAGAAGCCCCACCCAGCAGATTTCTGCTTGCATCTAATCAGCCAGAACCACATCTTACAGCCATTCCTAAACCAATTGTGGTTTTTTTTTTTTAATATGAAATTTATTGTCAAGTTGGTTTCCATACGACACGCCTAAACCAACTGTTAATGTAGAGAATTACATGGCCTTCGGACAAATCAGGATTTCTACCCGGGGCTCAGGAGGGAGCCTACCTTCCTTAGGATCTTAACAGGAAAAAATGGGGTGGGGGTAGGTGGGGTGGGTGTTACTAGAGAGAGGACATTGTCATGGGCTTTATAGAGAGCACTATGATTTCATCCTTGGGGTGGGCTTTCGCTGGCCCGTTCCTCTCGCCTGGTGATTGGCTCAGGGATGGGCACTTGGTCTAAATAGGGTCAGAACATGCAGTGCATAATGGGGAGAAGAGAAGGCTTCTCTTCCACTGTGAAGTGGGTACTCAAATGTGATGCCCAGCACTGCTGCAGCCATTTTGCTGCCATGAGGGAAGCCAGACTAAGGATGAAGCTGAAAAACGCACAGAGGAGGGAATAGACATCCGAGGGGAACTCCCCAGAAATGGAGTCGAGCTCTTGACGTAACCATACCCGAGGCCTCCGTGACTTCTAGACTTCTCAGTCACAAAGGCTAACGTACCCTTTCGGTTGTATAGACTGGCTCAGGTGGGGTGTCTGATGCAACAACAGAATGAATGGTAACTGATAGAGAGGCAAACAGGAACTTTGAAAAAAAGGGTATGCGGTCAAATAAGTTTGAAGAACCCGGTTAGACAGAGTTTGACAAACTTTTTGCTTCTTTTTGCCTGAGTTAGATTCTTTCATGTGCTTATATGTAACGTGAAGCTTCCCGAGGGGGAAGACCTCACATAGAATTTCCAGAACATCTGTCCCCAGAATCCTTTTCGCAGTGGACGTAGGACATCACTGAGAAATGCTGCCAAGCCTGACCCCTACCTCATAGACCTCGGCTTTTAACTTGCCATGAGACACAACAGTCAATGTAGACAGAGCGGGGAGGAGAGCCGAGAGAGGGTAAAAGTTTCGGTTCCCCAAATTTCTCCCCGAATGGTCTGCGAGTTTCATCCTGAGGGAGGGCCAGCGTTGACGAGGTTACACACAGATGTTAATTGGAATCAGGTACAAAGGACACTCCGGGGGGCTCCGTGTGGCCTAGAGAGCCCCCCCCCCCCCCCGCTGGGCGGGGGAGGTCGAGGTGACCAGGCCTCTGTCCTGCGGATTCTGCTTGTCCTTCGGGGTAGCTTCAGGGGGACGCCTTCTCCCAGACCACAGTTGTCCCACCTGTGAAAGGGGACAGAGCCAGCGGTCAGTGTCGCTCTTTCCAGCCGCCTCCGGGCCACAGGCAGGACTGAGTGCAGGATGAGCCTCAGTGAACAGTTCACACAGTGCCAAGCCTTCTGTGGCATCCCGGAGAGACAGAGAAAGAAGTCGCTTAACTCTGCCTTCAGGGAAGCCATGCCCTATGGCTGTGCGTGTGTGTGCATGTGTGTGCACACGCACGGTGCATCACGTTAACAGGCAACTGGAGATGGAAAGATAGGTTTTAACCTATCTGTTCGCCCCTTTCCGATTACCATTGGTCCCAGGGTGCCGCGGTCCAAAGGCTGTATTTGGGCTCAGTGGGGAAGACCGCCCTGATGGCTCAGTGATGTCTCCCATGGACAGTGGGGAGGGCCACGTGTGCCCCTCTGGAGAGGAGGGCATTGAGACTGGACGTGACGGACCAGTGGGGGTTTGCGCGGTTCAGAAGGGTAGAAAGGGACTCCCCCCTGTTGACATAGTTTTCAGAAAGGCCCCTGTGCTACTGTGAGTGGGGTGGGTGGAAGGGGGGATGGAGGGGACGTCCCAGCAAAAAGCCCATGACAGCCAGCAGGTGGAGAGAGGGGGCCGGCCTGGGCAGTGCTGTGAGGAAGAGGGAGGGGTGGGGAACCGGGCGTCTTGGAGAGGTTGGTTCCTCTATGAGGGTTTCGGGGGAGAGGTGGGGCCATCTGCTATAGGGATCAGCTTCTCCTGACGAGTCTGCTGTTGACCCCTGCCGATTGTGAGCAAACCAAAGAGTCGGGCTGGAAACTTGGCAGCTGGGGCCGGAGGAGCCGCCCTGAGCCTGCCACCCATTCCGGGCTGCCTGGGCCCAGGAGCCTGCCCCGCCACGTCCCGAGATGGTCATTGGCGGCTGGCCACCCAGCGGGACCCGCTTCGCTTGTGCTTCTCTGGGCGGGGACGCCCTGACCAAGCTTTCGAGGTGCTGATTGGCCTTCACAGCGGCAACGATAACGACGATGATTCTCCCAACGTCAGCCGAGCCTTCAAAATGCACCCCAACTCTAAAACAGGCCAGGGCCCCCACTGCCATTACCTCCCGCTCCGGGCGTCATAATTGCACCTGGGTGGTCACTGGGAGACTTCCCACTGGCCTCCTGCTTCACCTGGTTTCCGTCCCATCTGCTGTCCACACAACAGCCAGAGGGATCCCATTAAAACCGAAGTTTTGTGGTGTCACTCCTCTGGTTAAAATCCTCCAAAGGCTCCTGTTTCATTCACAGTTGATGTCAAAGTCCTTACATAAGCGGGCGCGGGGGTGGCTCAGTCGGTTGAGCATCCGACTTCCGCTCAGGTCATGATCTCACAGTTCGTGAGTCTGAGCCCCGCGTCGGGCTCTGCGCCGCCAGCTCAGGGCCTGGAGCCCGCTTCGGATTCCAGGTCTCCCTCTGTCTCTGCCCCTCCCCCACTTGCATTCTGTCTCTCTCTCTGTCTTAAAAACAAATACACATTTCAAAAAAATCCTTACATAACCATCCCCTGGTGGCCCTCACCTCCCACTTACCTCTCTGACTTTATTTCCCATCATTCTTGATCACTCAGCTCTGACCACCCTGGCCTTCTAGATTTCCCACTAATGCTGTGAGCACCCATGCCCCAGGACCTTTGCACTGGCTGCTGTTCTGCCGGGAATGCTTTTCTAGATAATCACACAATTCCTTCCATTACCTCCTTCGGGTCTTCCCTCAAATGCCACCTTCTTATTGAGGCCTCCCTGAGCAGCCCTCTAAAGCTGATCCCCACCTCTACTCCTGACCCCTCCTAATTTTTTTTCTCCATAAGATAGAGCACCTCTATATACCTTATGTTTTACTTATTTATTAGTCTGACTCTCTCCTGAGGTGTGTGTTCCATGAGGGCAGGAACTTTCGTCCTCTTGCGGACCCTTGAGATCCCAGTACCAAAAACACCGTCTGGTACGTCTTACCAGCGCAATACGTCTTTGTTAGGCTAGTGAAAGACGGATGTCATTGACCGTCCCATGTCTGGCCCTGGGCTTCAGCCACCTTAGCACGTCTAGGCAGCCCGCACCGTGAATTCTGATGCTCGTTTTCACTTTATTCAGTTGCGAGAAGTTCTCGTGACCCGTCACCAAGTTCACTTGCCTCTTTTCAGTTCCGTCTGCCGATAATCTCTTCGCAAGAATTCTTCCTCTCTTTTTAGCACTTTCTAGAACTCCCAGTCAGCTCTTTTGTTTTTCAGGGGTTCCTTCTCTCTTCCTAAACTCCTTGCCTGTTTGTGCATATTGTCCACCTTTTCTTTTCTTTTTTTTTTAATTTTATTTTTTATTTCTTAAAATTTACATCCAAGTTAGTTAGCATCTAGTGCCACAATGATTTCAGGAGTCGATTCCCCCGTGACCCTTACCCATTTAGCCCATCCCCCCTCCCACAACCCCTCCCGTAACCCTCAGTTTGTTCTCCAGATTTATGAGTCTCTTCTATTTTGTCCCCCTCCCGGTTTTTATATTATTTTTGTTTCCCTTCCCTTATGTTCATCTGTTTTGTCTCTTAAAGTCTTCATATGAGTGAAGTCATATGATTTTTGTCTTTCTCTGGCTGACTAACTTCACTTAGCATAATACCCTCCAGTTCCATCCACGTAGTTGCAAATGGCAAGATTTCACTCTTTTTGATTGCCGAGTAATACTCCATTGTATAGATATACCACATCCTCTTTATCCATTCATCCATCGACGGACATTTGGGCTCTTTCCATCCTTTGGCTATTGTGGATAGTGCTGCTATAACGTGGGGGAGCATGTGTCCCTTCGAAACAGCACACCTGTATCCTGCAGATAAATGCCTAGTAGTGCAATTGCTGGGTCGTAGGGTAGTTCTATTTTGAGTTTTTTGAGGAACCTCCACACTGTTTTCCAGAGTGGCTGCACCAGCTTGCATTCCCACCACCCTTTCTTTTCATTGTTTTTTTTTCTAATAGTTATTTTAAAGTCCTCATTTGCTAGTAGATGATCATTTATTGAAGACTGTGTGACAGGCATCGGGCTAATGACTTTTATCTCTTCGACACGTTGATTCAGATGAGAAATTTGAGGTTTGACAGTAGGAGGTGATCTGCCCCAGGTCCCCTGGCCAGGACGTTAAGGGCACTGGGGTTCCAACCCCAAACTGGCTGTAGAATTTTTGTTTTATCCAACCCTGTCAGCCCGACTTCAGTCAGGAGCTCCCAGAGACCTGGACTCAGCTCACCGATTTATCCACAAAGAAAGATGCAGGTGGCCTGTCCCCATGGCACCTCGGTGTGGCCAGGTCTCTGAAGAGTGGAGCCGGCTCGGATTCCAGCCCCTCTGTTCGGCCCTGCAGACCCCCACCATCTGGCCCCATCCACCTTTCCCTCCCATCCCCAAGGCTTCCCAGCAGGGTGCCAAGCTGGTCCCCTCTTCCGCCAGGATCACCACCCGTTTTTCTCAGTCTCCTCACCCCTCCCTAAACCTCCTTCTCTGTCTCTCTCATTCACTGATTCACTCGCTTAACATATATTTCACTCAGTGTAATTAACTCCGTAAAAGAGACAGGGTAGAGAATGGCAGCTTCTGGAGCCCGGCAAGCAGGTCTGAATTCTGGTCTTTTACTTACCTGCTGCGTGATTTAAATAAGCACTTCAGCCCTCCTGTCTCGCTTCCCTCATCTGTAAAGTGGGAACGATGGGAGGACCTGTCCCCGAAAGCTGCCGTGAGGGTTCAGCCAGTCAGCCTAGGTATGAGTATAGACCAGGGCCTGGCACTCAGCCAGCTCTGGGCGTCAAAGATTGACATGGGGACTCAGAAGTGACTCAGACATGGCTCTACCCTCTGACGTCTCTCAATCCCGGGAGCGTCAGGCATGTAAACCCAAGCCTTGGGATCAGGGCTCGAGATCGAGGGCGCAAGCCCGTGGCAGCCCGGGGAGGGGCCCCTCCTTTGCCCGCCTTTCTGGCCGCTCGGCCACTCGGACGGACAGACCGAGTCACTGGGCTGTGAAAAGTCCAGCTGGCCAGGCCATGGAGGGACCCCCTCCTGCCAGGCCTTCCCCCGGCTGCCACCCCAGCCATCACATTTGCTGTCGGAGGCCAGAGAGGAGACTAAGCCCTGCAAACGCACGGCTGAGACCGAGGCTGTGCCTGCAGACAGACACACGGACGGGGAGCACGTTCCGACCAACAGACGTCTGCAGACCCAATGTAATGACAGCTGACGCATTGCTCTTAGCGTGATCACGGGGGCAAGACGAGGCTTCCCACACGCACTCACCCCCCGATGTGGGGGGCTAAGCAACCCCCCACTTAACTCCAGACCCCCCCCCCCCGGCCAGGCTGCGTGACAGGTGCACTCAGACGCACCCTCAGAGCACACACGTTGTGTGCACCTGTGCCTGGCTCCCCACCCCCACCCCCGCCCCCGTCGACACACGCAGGTGTGGAAACTTCACACGGGTTCTTGCAGAAACCAGCCTCACCTTCCGCCGACTCCGCACAGGCTCCTCCCCTCTTTCCTCTGGAACAACAGCCCCAGGAGCGTGGGCTACACCCGCGTGGTGACCCGGGGTGCCGGGACTGGCTCTCAACCCCTTCCACCTTCCTCCCCGGACTGTCAGGCCCTCTGTTGGTAAGAACCCCAACTTTACAGTCAAGCCCGGCATAGTACTTTCGGCTGTCTTCCTCCTTGTGAGGCAAGTGACTTCACTCGGCTGAGCCTCCCCTACCTAGAGCACGCCCCCAGCCACAGTGGCCTCCTCCCTCATGCTGCGTGCAGCACCCCAGGGACGCTCCTGCCTCAGGGCCTTTGCACTTGCCTTTGCCGGCAAGGCTCCACATGGCTCTCTTCCGCACTCACCTCCTTCAGGTCTTTGTTTATATGTCACCGTCCCAGCGAGGGTCCTGGTGACCTCCCTACTTCAATTGCTACCCCTCCTCCCCATACCTCCCCTGCCCCGCCGGCCCCGCCCTGTCACTCTCTTACATTTATACGTAGCATTGGTCCCCAACGGACAAGTTCTATTTACCAGTTTATTGCTTGTCTCGCCCCTAAAGTGTAAGCCCCATGAAGGCGGGATTGTTTCTTCACTCTGGTGTCTCTGAGCCCAGAACAGTGCCTGGCATGGAGAATGAGATTCACTCTCAAATAGGGACGGTGGTAGCCATACCCCCCCCCCCCCACTACAGGTGGTTGGCAGGGTAGGTGAGAGAATCATACGGGGATACTCACCACAACCTCGGACCTCTTTTCAAAAAAAAAATCATACAGGTGGGAGCGCAGGGGTGGCTCAGTCGGTTGAGCGGCCGACTTCAGCTTGGGTCACGATCTCGCGGTCGGTGAGTTCGAGCCCCGCGTCGGGCTCTGGGCTGACTGGCTCGGAGCCTGGAGCCTGCTTCGGATTCTGTGTCTCCCTCTCTCTCTGCCCCTCTGCCCCCCGCTCATGCGCTGTCTCTCTCTGTCTCAGAAATAAATAAACATTAAAAAAATAAATTAAAAAAATCACACAGATGCCACAGGACGGACCCTGTTCTCCACTGGAAGTCTCAGGCAGTACCTGGGGGTCCTGAGTAAACCACGAAAGATCTATGGCCCGAAGCCCCTTCCGCCCACTCCCCTTGGCTCACCGTTGTATGCCGGTGGGTATCCTTCCAGGCCTTTCTGGTATATTCACATCCACACAGATATAACAAATACTGTACATCAGCGGGGTCCTCTTTCCTTCCTTCAAAAAAGGTTTCGTGAGCACCTACTACGCACCAGGTATTGTTCGAGGGCATATAAAAGTGAGATTCTGCCTTCCGGAGTTGACATTCTAGTAAAGGAGACAGCAGGTAAGTGTACAGGATTGCTTCGGGTGGTGATAGATGTTACGAAGAGACACAAGTCCAGGTAAAGGGGGAAGGAATGATGGGAGGGGGGTTGGGGGCCATGAGTCCATGTGGTCGGGGAGCCTCGAGGAGCGATCGTCTGACCTGAGAGTTGGCGGACGAGGAGGAGGCAGCCCTGTGGAAAGCGGGGGGCAGAGCCTTCCCGGCAGAAGGGACGGCGGTGCCAAGGCCCTGAGGCTGCCATGAAATCAGTGGGTTGGAAAAAGAGCAAGGTGGCCAATGGGGCTAGAGCCGAGTGAGCGGGGGCGGGGGTTGTGGTCAGAGAGGTTGGGGTGCAGAGCCCAGGGGAGGGGGCGCCGTGGGGGACTCAGTGAGCAGGAGGTGTGATGAGAGCTGCAGGAAGGCGCCAAGTAGAAGAAGAAATTCTTGGGGTCTTCCTACGGGGATGTGCGTGCATGTGAGCATGCGCGCGCGGGCTTTTGTTGGGATAAAATTAGCACGACGTGAAATTGGTCATCTTAACCATTTGCAAGTGTAAGGTCGGTGGCATTAAGTATCAGTGTTGGGCCACCACCGCCGCCATCTGTTTCCGGAACTTTCCTCTTGAAAACCCAAAACTCGGTCCCCCGGAAACGCTAACGGCCCATTTCACCCCTCTCCCAGCCCCTGCCAGCCACCTTTCTGCTCCCCGTCTCTCTGGGTTGACTCCTCGGGGTGCCTCATGTAAGTGGGATCGTGCAGCGTTTGTCTTTTTGTGACTGGCTCATTTCACGGAGCCTGACGTCCTCAAGCGCCCTCCATGCTGTGGCCTGTGTTGGGACATCCTTCTTTTAAAGGCTGAATAATACTCCCTTGGGCGTGTACCCCACATTTTCTCTAGTCGTTCGTCCATCCGTGGGCACTCGGGGTGGCTTCCGCCTCCTGGCTGTTGTGACTAACACTGCTGTGAACGTGGGGTGCAAATGTCTGTTCGAGTCCCTGCTCTCGGTTCTTTCGGGTTTATCCCCAGACGTGGCATATTGCTGGATCCTGTGGTCATTCTCTCACCTAGCATTCGACGAAGGGCATCCCGGGGCTTTGGGAGAAAGGGACCCCGGGGAAGGGCAGAGGCAGGGAGATCTGCAGGCTACTGTCCTCAGACCCATCTACAGTGGCACCAGAGGTCCACCTGTCCCCTTCATGATTTGGGGCACTTTGACTTTCATGCTTTCGCCTACCTCACCCCAGCCCTGGGAGTCAGGGGGACAAGGCTTCTGATCCCCTTTGAACGAATAAGGATGAGGTTCCGGGTAGGGGGGCGCTCCTCAGTCGGCTGCCTGAACCCCGGCCTGCCTTGGAGGTGACTGCGATGTGGGGCTGGACCACGTCACTGCGTATCTCCCTCCGGTTCCCCACTCCTGCCAAGCAGGGCTGGGCAGCTGGACAGCTCACGGCCAGAGAGGTTCTGCTCATCTGTGCCAAGACACTGATGGGCCTAAAATCCAACCCGGAGCATCCCGCGGCCCGGAAAGCAACCGGAGGCAGCGTCCTAATTAACTGCCTGCCGTCTAGGAAATCCATTCTGTCACCCGAAGCTGAGGGGGCTCACCTCCGGGGACCACCGGCTGCCCTGCACCAAGGCTGGGGTGTCTCTGAACAGGTTTAGGAGCCCTGAAACCGTGCACCCCTCTTCTGTGCCTTCTGAGGCCCCGTGACACCAGTCCGAGGGCACACCCCCAGCCACAGGCCACCGTAAGACATCTGCTGAGGAAAATGAACGACGGAAACCAGGATTCACCGAGTCCTGTACACATGCCCAACCCCGTCCTGATATCCCAGGGATGAGGGTATAGTCGGGCCACCAGCAGAAGCTCCAGGGCGGGGGTGGGGGTGGGGGGGAACCTGCCCCAAGGCACACTGGGAGAAAGTGCTGGAGGCAGGCCCACCTGACTCTCAAGCTCTGTTTGCCTCTGTCCCGCCCACCTCCCCTTTGCACCCGAGGGCAGCAGGAGTTGTGACGGGAGCCAAGGGAGGAAGTCCCTTCCAACCTGGCCCAGGGTCTGTACTGCGTGAGGGCACAATTTCAGTGGCTTCCCTTCCAAGGGACAGTTTGTCCCTCCTCCACTCTGTCTTTTTTTTTTTTTTTTTTTTTTTTAACTCTTTGGCCGATGAAAGTTTAGGGGATAAAAGGAGGAAATTCTGCTTCCTTGGCCCAGGTCTCCCTGGGGCCAATGGGGACAGGGACCAGTCCTGACCTGGAGCTCTTGCCCTCCCCCACCGGCTCCCCTCCCCCCTATAAACATCCATGTCCCTCCTCTCCCTCCCTCCTCTCCCTCTTCCCTTCCTTCCCTCTCTCCTTCCCTCTCCTATTTTTGCCCTGTCTTACTTCACCACAGTCGCATAAACCTCCTTGCTCTCCTCCACACGGGGATCATCCCAGGTATGATCTTTGCCTCAGGGCCTTTGCACAGGCTGTTCCCTCTGCCTGGAGCTCTCTAACCCCTGATTTCACTCTGGCACCTCCTTAAGATCTTTACCCAAATGTCACCTTCCCAGTGAGGCCTTTCTGCCCCTCCCTGGCCTCCCCACCCCTCCCTTCCCTGCTTTGTTTTCCTCCACAGCACACAGAGCCATTCTTTACCTGTTGATCTTTCGGTTACAATACAATTCGTTTACTGGTGACCTTTGTCTGGATCGTATACCCGGGAGGGCAGGGATTTCTGTTGTCGTGCGCTGCTGTGCCTCCAGTGCCTGTGACGGTGTGCTTGGCACGGTGTAGGAGCTCAACAAAAATGCCCTGAAGGCACAAGTTCACGGGCCATCTCTCTCCACCGCCACGGCCGGTATCCGATGACAGCCCACAGTCGTCTCTCCCCTGGATGCTGCCACCGCCTTCATTCTGGTCTTCCCATGTCCGGTGTTACCTACCCCATGCAGACACTTTCCTCCCAGCAGCCAAGGTGAACTTACTAAGATGTAATTCTGACCAGCTCGTCTCCTGATGGAAACCCTTGAGTGGGTCCCGTCTCACGCGTCATGAAAGCCACAGTCCATAACGTGGCCTGAGAGGGTCCTAGCTGATCTGGCCCCCAGTTGCCCTCAGACTCCTCGTTTGCCCCCCCCTCCCCTGCAGTGTCCTACTTGGGGCTCCAGAAATGCCCTGCTCTGACCTCAAGGCCTTTGCACCCACTGCTCCTGATGACTGGAAGGTCCTTCCACGTCCAGCCCCATCCCATCCAACTCAGGCGACTATTGCCTCCCCGGAGAAGCCTTCCCTGACCACCCTTGATCTCTCTCTCGACCGAGTCACTCATTTTGTCTTATTGTCTCCTTGGCCGGGTCTCACCATTCAAAACTGCTTGGTTTGTGCCTTTGTTATCTCCCCAACTAGACTGCAAGCTCCTTGAGAGCAGACTCTTGTTAGCTTGCTTCTCAGACGAGCTCTCTGGCACATGGAAGGTGCCCGGCACGTATTGGTAGAGTCGATGAAGGAAGGCCTCTAAGTTCGTGTAGGCATTTTTCTCTCATCACCCCTCCCCCATCCTCATGAGCTGGGGATTATGAGGCCCATTTGACAGAAGACAAGACTGAGGCTCGGAGAGGTCAGGCAATGGGCCTAGGTCACGCAGCTGGTGAGGGATGCATGTCTGTCTGTCCTTTTGCATGTTTATATGTGTCTCTGGGTGCTCAGGTGCCCTCTGTGTGCTTCTCTGGACACCCGAGCACCCCTCTGGATTTCTGCCTCTTTCCCAGGGGCTGCTGTGTGCGTCTCTCTCTTCGTGTGCGTGTGTGAGTGTCACGACTTTCAGAGTGGCTGTCCTTGTGTCTCTGTGTGTCCCTTAGCATGTGGGTCTACCCCCTCCAGCCCTGTTGGCTCTCCATGCCTCCGCTCAGTGGCCCGTCTCATTTCCCAGGCAACCCCAGTCCCCTCCAGGACTTCAGGGGCCCCACGACCTCCCAGCGGCAAGATTCCTGAGCTCCTCGGCACCCAGGAGCCGGAGCAGAGCAGAGGAACCGGCAGGCACCGTGCACCCCCGGGGCCCCGTAGACCCCAACCTTTGGATCCCCACCACCCCCCCAGGAGCAGCTCCCGACTTAAAATTGCCAATCCCAGATGGAGCTGCCTGGAGTCCGCACCAGGCTGGTTCCCATGGCAACGTGGAAGCCGCCAGGCCGTGCTCATAAAACAGGTCATAAAGCAGACAGATGGAGGAGAAGTGGGGGCTGCAGGGCTGAGAGATGAGCCCCTTCTTTCAGAGGCCTCCCCGTCCATGGGCCCAGAACTGTCTCTGCCCCCCACCTTGTGCCCCTGGGGAGAGCTCCCGTGTCTCCTGAGCCTCGGTTTTCTTCTCCATGAATGGGAGTGAATCTGTCCCATAGATCTGCCTCCGGGTACCATGTTGCCTGGGTTCAAGAAGGCTCCGGTGAGAGGCCCAGGAGGACGAGAGCCCAGGATTCAGCTCTCTGAGCCTCAGTTTCCCCATCAGTGTAACAGAGACCTGAGGGGACACACCGTAGCGAGGGAAAAAAGCGGCTCTGATAGAGTACTGTGCCTGCACCCAGCTCTCCCTGTAAGCTGTGTGACCTTGGGCAAGCGGCATAAGTCTCTGAGCCAAACTTGTTCACCTCTCAAAGGGAGACCAGAAAGTCTTAGGGTTTTTGCGAGAATTCAATCCAAGGTAGTAAGACATTTAGCACGGTGCTTGGTCCAAAGCCCGGCTGGGGTTATTAGTTAATAATAACAGCTAATAGTAAAACAGGGGTATTCTGTGCCAGGCACTTGTCTAAATGCGTTGCACGTAACAATTGACTTCATCCTCCCAAGTTACAGTTATTCCCATTTTCCGGATGAGGGCACCAAGGCCCAAGAGGCTAAGCCACCCGCTGCAAGTGGGGCAGCCCCCCGAGGAGAAGCTCCAGTTTAGATCCGGACTTCAGGCACTCTGGGCCCCAACTTTGTACTGCCTCTCGCCCCGGGGCTCCTCCCACCCCTCCCTGTGGCACCAGTGAAGAGGGAGGGAGGGCAGCGTGGGACTGCCCTGGTGTGCGCCACACTGAGGGATCCGTGGGTGCGGGGCCTGGTCCTCCGGAAGGACCGGGGAGGCCAGCTGTAAGGATCACGGGGACTGTCTCCTTCCACACCCCGTACTCCCATTCCTCAGATGGAGAACTGGCGGCCCAGAAAGGGCTAGCGACTCGTGCGAAGTCACACAGCAAGGCAGCAGCTGCTAAGGCTCTAACTCAAGCCCTCTTTCCCTGAAGCCAAGTATTCTATCGACAAGTCCTCTTGCTGCCCAAATACCTTGGGCCACTGAGCCAAACTGAGGAGGGAACAAAACAATAGCAATAATTTTGCGCTAGTAATCCCCACGGGCTGTGTGCCTAGGAGATACCGGGTGCGGGGCTGTGCCCTTTACACGTAGAAGGTAAAGCCCCAGAAGGTAGAAGGTGCACATTATTCTCATCATTCCCATTTTAAAGATGAGAAGACTGAGGATCAGAGAGGTAGTGGGATTTGCCCCAGGGTCACAGGGCTGGACAGCTGGAGAGCAGAGATGGGGACTCCGAACTGCCGATCCCCGAGCCGTGCACCAGAGCCCAGATCCCCAGTCCTGGGAGCTTTCTGCCACATCACCCTTGGGGGTGCCCACGGAGGTGGCCTTGGACTGGCCGTAGCCAGGGCCCTGGGAGGACTCAATGCCAGCGGGAGAAGGATGGGCAACCGGCATTTCCCTATTAGGTTTTTTTAAAAAAAACAATTCATTTATTTATTCAATCATCCACTCGACAAACATTTACCAAGAGCCTGTTCTGTGCAGGCAATATTACAGGCGTTGTAGACACAGCAGTGAACAAAACAGGCGGTCCTGGCCCCACGGACCTCGCGTCCGAGTGGGAAGAGGCAGACAATAAACAGAGAAACAATAAAGATGTGTGTCAGGTGGTGGTAAGTGCTATGGAGGAAAAAAAAAGGGGGCGGGAGGAGGGGACAGCACACAATGGCATCAGAGAGGCCTTCTCTCAGGTGGTGACATTTGAACAGGATCTAGAGGTGAGGGCACGAGAGCCGTGCGGGGACACCCAGAGAAGGGTGTATGGCCGAGGAAAGGGCTGGAGTCAAGGCCCCAGGGTGGGAGTGAGTCTGGCAGGTTGGAGGGGCTGCTGCAGAGCCGGGGAGGGGAGGGTGTTGGCGGGGGGGGGGGGGTGGGGGGGGTGGGGGGGGGGTGGGCGGAGTGGGGTGGGGGGGCCGGAGGGGGGTCCGGCCTGGCTGGCAGCAGAGTGAGATGGGAATCGTCGGAGGTTCTGAGCAGAGGAATAGAATAATCTGATTTCATTTTTAAGAGGCTCCTCTGGCTGCAGGGGTGAGGAGGTGCTGCAGGGGCGAGGGCAGAGGTGGCTGGAAAGTTATTACAGCAAGTGCAGGACGGTGGAGGCTGGTGCCTCGGGAGTGGAGGAGGCGTGAGCAAGGGGCACCCTTAGACACGTGTTTTTTAATTGAAGTCTCGTCGACACACAATATTATGTGAGTTTCAGGTGTATGCGTCGTGATCCGACATTTATACACGTTACGAACCGCTCACCGTAAGACCACTTACCATCTGTCACTGCACGGCATTATGACACTATTATGGACTAGATTCCTACGCTGCGCTTTACGTCCCCGTGATGTATTTATTTTATAACAAGAAGTTTTTAACCTCCTAATGAGAACCAAAGGTTCCGCCGCAGGCTTGGGTTTGGAGAACCCTGATCCGGGAGGACTCTGGGCCTTTTGTCTGCAGGAAGAATGCAGTTGCCAGTCACGGAGGCGGGGAAGGCTGCAAGCAACTGCGGGGTTGTGCTGGGGCTTTGCGCACCTCCATCGGTTTCAGCCTCTCTCTATCCCAGTAATCGTCACACTTGAGCAAGCATCGGTCACCTGGGAGACGTGTGAAAACCCAGAGTGCTGGGCCCCACGGCCAGGGGTGTCTGTTCAGCGGGTGCGGGGCAACACCCAAGACTTAGAAGTGCTCACCAGTTCCCCATGGGTGCTGATGCTGCTGATGCCAGGATTTCATCATGAGAACCACACGAGGGTTACAGCCAAGGAAACAGGCTCAGAGACCTGCCAAGTTCACATGGCTGGAAGGTGACCGGTCATCAAGCCCGCAATTGGGCCAAGACCTCTGGGGTCCTTGGCTGGCTTCCGGTCCCTGATGGGGAGAGAAGGGAGCTCCTGGGAGTCTACCCCCAAGACCCTCTTCACGCCCTCCCCACCCCAAGACCTAGCTTCCCCCCCCCACCCCACCCAAGACCTAGCTTCCCTGCCCGACACATTCAATGCTGCATCCTAAGGAAAGGACCCGGCGATCCTCTGGTCTCACGGTTGTTGACATCACAGGTGCCATGACAACGTGGGGGAGCAAGGCTGGGGCGCCATGTCTGTCTTCTCCAGTTTCTCCACTCCCTGCGCTTGAACCCTCCTGGCTTAGCTGAGCCCTGCGCCCATGAGGAAGTCTAGCGAGGTTCGCTGCGAAACACGGCGTCCCCGGCCCTCCCCAGCCATACCGTCTGCCACGTTCGCTGGCCACCGTCGTTAGGCGCGCGGCCCAGCGTCGGCGTCCGCCTCTCCTCGTGCAGGGCACGCGGAGGGATCGCGCTTTCCTGCCCCTGGAGTTGGGTGTGGCTGTGGGGCTTGAATTAGCCAGACACCCGCGGCACGTGGAAGGGAAGCATGCGTCTTCCCAGTGGAAGCCTTGAGAGCGGTGACAGCCTCTCATCCCCACCCCTGCCGGGGTGACTGGCCAGCTTGGGTGCCTGACCGAGGACAATACGGAGGAGAGGCGCTGCCAGCTAGAGATGGACGTGCCACAGGGTAAGAAACGAACCTTTGTGTTTTCCAGCCAGGCGTTGGCAACCTTCTCGGCCAGATAATGAGTGCTTAAGCTCCTCACAGCCACTCGACGCTGCCACTGGAGCCGCGGACAACGGGGGCGCGGACGAGTGCTTGTCGCTCTGCTCTGTCGAAACTGTGTCTCCAAAATCAAGTGGCCGGCTGGCGGGCCCAAAGTTGTTCACCTCGTCAGAAGCCTTGGGAATTGGGGGTTGTGTCTTTTTGCATCGTGACCTAGCCGGACCGCCTACTCCACGTTCACGAGTGACCTCGCTGTCTAGGCAGCGGGACCTGCTCACGCCGAGCATAGGGCAGTAAATAAGGATAACGCATCTACGGTTGGCTGGAGACCTTGTGGTTTTCCTCCTGGATCCCCTTCCCACCCTTCTCCCTGCTGTCTGTCCTGAGACTCTGGCCTTTCGGGAGCGTGCCGATAACCTTGCCTGTTCTCCAGCATCCAGTTGGATCTGGCCCATGGGGAGCCCTGGCAGGCTATGGGAGGAAGGAGGGTAAGGTTGGAGTATTTATTCCGCAGCTCCCCCACCCCCCTGCAGGGTCACCTCATACTGTCCAACTGAAGACCACAGCCACTGTCAGAGAAGGAAGGGAGGTTTCATAAACTCTGATGTCTGTACAATGTCATGCGGTATCATAATTAGCGTTAGGAAAGAAGGGAGGGAGGAGGAAGGAAGGAATCCTCACGACAGCTTAAGGAAGGCAGGGCCCTCAGCCTATTTGCCAAGGAGGGACTGAGGCTAAAGCTGGCTGGGGCTCTGATAGGGTCTGAGCCCTGGACAAACATCCAGGGCCCAGTGCAGACATCTCTGGTTCAGTCCCTTCCGGGGATACTGCTGGAAAAGGGTCCCTAAAAGCAAGATACAAGTCCTCAGCCAGGCCTAGTCTAAACAGTGGGCTTTGCTATGTGGTCATGGGCAATTGACACGATGTCTCTGTGTCTCATCTAAAAATGGGGATAAAAATACCTGTCTCGGGGCGCCTGGCTGGCTCAGTCAGTGGAGCGTCCAACTTCGGCTCAGGTCATGATCTCGCGGTCCGTGAGTTCGAGCCCCGTGTCGGGCTCTGTGCTGACAGCTCGGAGCCTGGAGCCTGCTTCGGATTCTGTGTCTCCCTCTGCCTCTGCTCACACTCTGTCTCTCTCCCAAAAATAAAGATTTTTAAAAAATTGAAAAAAAGAAAAAGCCTATCTCATGGGGGATTAGAATGTGATGTTTGTTTGTTTAGAGAACGCGAGCAGGGGAGGGGCAGAGAGAGAGAGAGAGGGAGAGAATGAATCCCAAGCAGGCTCCACGCTGTCAGCACGCAGCCCAATGCGGGGCTCCAACTCATGAACCGTGAGCTCGAGGCCCGAGCCAAAATCCGGAGTTGGACACTGAACCAGCCGAGCCACCCGTGTGCCCCCTATGGATGCGTTTTCACAGAGCGCTTAACACAGCACCTGCCATCATGAGTGCCAAAGAATGGCAGCTTCCAATCAACAACCCTTGTCATTACCCGAGTCTTGTCTGTGCCCGCCTAACAAGGGCCAGGCTGCCCAGTAGTTAACTGCCTGGGCCCTGGAGCCTGCCTGCCTGGGTTCAGGTCCTGGTTCTACCAGTTCCCAGCTCTGTGGCCCTTGGTACCGCGTTTAAACCTCCTCATGTAGATGAGACCCCAAGTCGTGCCTGCCTCACGGCACCGCTAAGGATCTCATGAACCTTCATGCCAGCCTTGCCCAGAGTCAGCACTAGCCAATGACAGTTATCACTCTCTGCCCTTTGGCTGGGCGGGGCTCTTCAAGGCACCAGTGGGCTTGCTGGAATTACCCCTTGCCTGGGGACAGGAGCCCCGAGCACCCCGCTGTGTGACCTTGGACTATCACTGCTCTCCAAGTGCCTCAGCTCTCCCATCTGGGAAGTGGAGAAAGGTGCGGGGGTGGGGGGGGCGGGTACCTCTGAGGTCCCTTGCCGCTTGTAACTAGTTGCACACCGGCCACTCTTCTGACCAGGCCCACGCTCCCCCTGCCCTCTGCATGGCCCAGAAGGTGGGGCATCCGGATGTGAGCAGAGTGGGGACCAGAGCCCTCGTCACCTACCAGGGCCGGTGCAAGAGTCACGATTTCACAAACAATACTCTTAATGGCAAGCATCCTTGTACTATTGTTATCATTTAAGTGCTTCCAGGAGGGAGGAAGGCATCGTCTCGCGCGGGTGAGGTTTTCTGCCCTTTCTGGGCCCCCTCCTGTGCACCCGACCCCCCCCCCCGCCAACCGTGGTAGAGCCCAGCCGCTGGGAACTCCGGCCCCCTTGACTCCCAAAGCTGGGAGATGCATTCTTCACAGGTGCTACTGAGGCTTTTTTTTTTTAACCACCGTGAGCTGACTAGTGCCCAAGATTGTCGGTCCCTCCCGCTCTGGTGACAGCACAAGTGGCCAGGAGTATAGGGGTGTGAGGTGGGGAACCACCAGTACGGAGAGGAACCTGCCGCCTCCAGGAGCTGCTGGCATGTCTGAGGCCGCTGTGAGTCCCTGGAGCCTGGACCCAGCCATTGGGTCCACATCCCGGCCCCGTCCCTCTGTCAGGGCTCCTGCCTTCTGAGCCACAACCCCCTCTGACTGTCCACCCCCTTCTAACGCTCTCATACCTCTCTCTGAACCTCAACCTCCTTGCCGAGTCTCCACATCCTTTTCCAGATGTCATCCTGTCCCCTCTCCGAGGCCCTCTGTCTCCCTCTCTGGGCGTCTGCCCTGCCCCCTCTGCCTCCCTCCCTCTTCCCATAGCAGACCCTTGGTCCGCGCTGGCCGGGCTGGCTGTGGGGGACTGAGCCCTGCCCTGGGAGTCAGGAATCCTGGCTCGAGACTCAGCTCAGCAGCTTGTAACTCTTAAGGGACTTTGTCCAGCTCTGGCCCCCATTTGGTTCTCAGTTTCTCTATCTTTACAATAAGAGGGTCGGACCAGATGAGTGAAAGGTCCCTTCCCAACTGGGCAGGGAGGTTTCCATAGAAACCCCAGACCCTGCCAACTGGGTGGGACCCAGGCACTCCAGCAACCTCTCTTCCACAGAGATGGACCCCCTCACCGGAGTTCACTTCCCCTAAACAGCAAGGGTGCTCAGCAGCTGTCTCTTCGGCGTATTTTTGGATTTGCCTTGCTGTTGCAAGAGTGGTCCCAACTTCCCCTTCCTAAAGGCAGCAGTGTCTGATCCCAATGGGCCCTCCTTTGGTCTGGTTCCCACGATTTTTTCCATCTTGCACAATTCAAAACTTCTCCAGAGTGTGTGTGTCTTCTGACATTGGCCAAGTCCCCTCCCCATAGTTCCCCTAGTCGGTGAACTTGTCTCACTGAGGGCACACAACGCTGCCGCGCGAACTCACTGGGGTAGGTTTTAGGGACTCTCTGGGTCCAGGGCCGAGCGTGGTTTCTGCGGCAGCCGGGGAAATGTGCCACTCAGCTCTCGTGCTCCAGGGAGCACGTTTGACCGACAGCCCCAGCCATCTTGCCCCAGCTGAGCCCCCGCTTCCCGTGGACTACTCTCAGCCCCTGACTGTGCGTGACGGCGGGGGGGGGGGGGGTTCCAAGACAAGGCCATCCTGGAGAGACGCAACATTCCCCCAACGCCGACTTTGGCTCAAGGACTCCCCATCAGCACGGTCGAACCTTTCTTGGAACGGGGCTATGGTCTGGGACTTTCCATATCCGATCGACCTTCTCCCCCACTTGCCACCCCCAACTGCCAGACTTGCATCATTACGGCAGAAGCTTCTCCCTGTTTTCTCCTGTTCTCGCTCTCTCTCAGAATCTCTTGCCTGTCGAATCCAATCTTGACCCCTGCTTCTCGGGGGACCACGCTAACACAGCTATCAACTGGTTGGCCGTTGAAGTTATGTTACTCCCAGCAAATGGTCACAGCCACAGCTAGTGTTTAATGAGCACATATCATGCATGGGCCAGGCCGTGTCTCCACCAACCCCTTTTGCAACCATCCTGTTTTACCACGAGGAAACCGAAGCTCAGAGAAGGAAGTAACTTACTCAAAGCCACGATTGCAACATGACCGTAGTCTCCAGCAACGTTTTTTGTTCATATCTGTCTCACCCTCTCTACCATAAGCTGGTGGGCACGGGCACCAAATCACTCTTCGTTAATCATTGCACGCCCCTCCTCGGAGCCCCACGTAGTCCCCGGCATGTAGAATGCTCTCGATAAATATTTGCCCAACGTACAGATGAATAAATGAGCAGCCAAAGAGCTGTGAACAATGGCCAAGTGGCTTATCCACATTGCAAAAAGGTTGTACTTAGACTGTAAAAAGAGGCTTTTGTTTGAAAGTCCTCAGCCCTGGTTAAGCGTGAAAGTGCGTATTTGAGTGTCTATACGTATTAAAAGATATTTAGCTTCTCTTTTTCTTCTCTGTCACCCCTGTTCTCTCCAGACTTAGGAGGCAGAGTAGAGCGAGCATGGAATTAGTCAAATGTACATGTGACTCTTGGCTTGGCCATCCACGACTTTCTGGGTTTCAGTTTGATCCATAAAATGGGGGTAGTAACATCTACTTCCTCCAGTGCCTGGCAGAGAGGGGATTGAGTGGGCACCCAGTGGGTCCTGTTCTCCCACCATCAGCTCCCTTTCGCCCACAGAGGTGGGGCAGACTCAAGCCTGGGCTGAGGGGGAACGCTTGGTGGCTCCAGTGGCTGCGACATCAGTCCCCAGAGGGGATCAGGAAGCCCAGTGCTGGCAGCCTGGCTCCCTCCCCCAAGCTGAGTGGTGGCATCCTGCCAGGCTTTTCCAAGCCTGCGGGCAAGTCTCTGGCCCCCGGCTGTCCCAGTTTCTGCCCACAGCCAGAAGGACCAAGTGTGAATCACTACATCAACACCAGGTTTCTGCAGCTGCCCTCGGGCCAGCCAGGCCTGACTGGATTAGTAACTGGATCACAGTCCCCGCCCCTGAGAGTGTCAGGGGCTCGGGAACTCAAAGCTGCCTGTCCCTCACTTTGTAAATGGGGAAACTAGGGCCCCAAGAGCGGTGGGGGCTTCCCTAGGGACACACTGGTTCTCAGTGACAGAATAGGAATCAGAATGTACATTTGCTAGCTCCCACCTCAAGGGTTCATTCATTCATTCATTCATTGTCTGTGTCCTAGCTCTAAAAAATATATTTCACTTCTGTTCACTCCCCCCCCCCCCGCCCCATCCCACAGGCCCAGCCCCTGGGAGCTCTCACCTGAATGGCTGCAGGAGACTCTATCATTTTTCACACAGCACCCAGAGGAGCGTTTTGGAAAATAAAAATTAGATCATGTTACCCACGTGCACACTCTTCCAGTTTCCTATCTCACTCAAAATAAAAGTCCAAGGCATCACTGAGGATCCACGAGCCCTATGGATCTATACTCCTTGCCACTCTCCCACTCACATGCTTGGTTCTAATCATGTTGGCCTCCTCAGTGTATCTGGAAGATTCCAAGTTGGTCCCACCTCAGAGCCTTCCTGTATGCTGTTCCCTCTGACTTGCACGCTTGTCCCCTAGGGTCTCCATGGCTGGTTCCTTCCTTCTTCCCCATCTCAGGGCAAACATCCCCCCTCAGACAGCCCACCACCCCCCAGCCAACCTCTGCTCTGCCACCCTGCCTTATTTCCTCATAGCACACGGCTTTACCCAGTTACCCTGTTAGCTCATCTGCTTATTTGTTGATCAGTGGGAGCCCCCACAACAGTGGATGCTTCCTGAAGGCAGGGGTCTTGTTCTCCATTGTGGCCCCAGTGCCTAAAAGAATCTCTGGCATACAGTAGATGTTTAGCAGATGTTTCTTGGATGGATGGATGGATGCATGCATGCATGCATGCATGCATGGATGAATGGATGGATGCATGGATGGATGGATGTATGGACGGCCGGATGGATGGAGGGATGGATGAATGGATGGATGCATGGACAGATGCATGGATGAATGCATGCATCCATGCCTGGGTACATGCATAGATAGATGGATGGATGCATGGGTGGATGGATAGATGGATGGACAGATGGATGGATGGCTGGATGGATGAACGGATGGATGAATGGGTGGATGCATGGATGGCTGGATGGATGGACAGCTGGATGGATGGATGGATGCATGGACGGATGCATGGATGAATACATGCATGCATGCCTGGGTGCATGCATGGATGGATGGATGAATGCATGGATGCATGGGTGGATGCATGGGTGCATGGGTGCATGGATGGAAAGACAGATGGATAGGACAGATGGATGGATGGATGGATGGATGAAAACTCCAAGCAATAGGGCTTGGTGGATGTGGATAGAGAAGGACTAATCTTGGGGGAAACTTACAAAAGAAAAAAAGTCTACGTATATTTCCTCACTTAATCCCACATCATCTGTGAGTAGTACCTTCCTCCATTCTCCTAGGCCTCCTCCTCAGCTCCTCGTGGCCCCTCTCTAATGTTTGCTCTCTCTTGCTACTGACTCACCCCTGTTTTTAGGAAAACTAATTCATGCTCAGGAGCAATTAGCAGAGCACTCACATTCAAAGGAAGTTTTCATTTTTAGCTGCCTTCAAAGGTTGAAGTCAAATAAATGAATAGCAAATGGTGGAATTTTTGCAACCAGTGAGGTTGCGGGACTGTCCTGACTCCCTGAGATCAGATTCAGTATGCAACTACGCCTCTGTCTCAGGTAAACGTTGGCTGCCTACCCCCAAGTCAGGCTCGACTGCATGGCCTTCTGGATGTTGCTGGTCTCTGTCACCTCACTCCCCTCCCTCGCCCACCACTTTCCCAAGATAAATCAACCAGGTCAGTCAACACGTTTCGATGAAAAAGAAACAAGTTAGTCTTTTGATTCGACAAAGTGGGCCTTTCTTGAGGCAGAGGGGCTGGGGCGGTCGGGAGCATGTGGAATAAGCGTTGCCGGGCCAAGACAAGGCCCCTTTTGTGTCCAGGGACAAAGATAGAGTGTCCCAGCAAGATGGGGCCAGGGCCTTTCCAACACCAGCTCCGGCAGCCGGGATTGGCTGGCCATCAGACAAGTCCACCCCGTGACTGGGCAGCCCAGGCTCCTAGCCACCAGCCACCCCCCACCCCTCCCTTTGGCAAACAATTGGGTGGGAGTGAAATAAATTATGCAGCCGGACCGTCTGCTCTGTCATGGCCACCTGGTACTCATGGAATTGGGAATTCTCATATCCTACAGACCTGGTACTTGAGGGATCAGTGGCCCTGGAGCTTCCACAACCTTTGGACATGAGACTTCTTGGGTTTCGCTCCAGCTCGGGTGACCTTGGGCAATTCACCCCACCTCTCTGTTCCCCCTCTGCAAAATGGCACAAGAGTAATTCACCCTCCAGCTATTGTGTAGATTCAATGCGATGGCATCTCTAAAGAATAAGGCACATGCCTGGCACAGAGAAGGCCCTCAGTCATTACGATGCACAGTATTTCAGTTTATATATCACTTTACATCCATGACCTCATTCTATGCACAGAATGCCACCCTCCAACCCTCTCTAAGGAGGCAGGATAACCATTCCTATTGGCTGAAGAAGAAAGGGAGGCTTGAAGGAAATTTGGAGAATCTGAACCCCTGCGGAGTTGAGGTATTCTGAGAGGAGACCGGCAATGTTATGAGTGGCCCTGGCTGACAGCTCGAGAGATGGTCACAGAATCACCAAGAGAGAAATATCGCGAGAGCCAGAGACTAATGCTAGGTCACACCTCCGGGTCTTTGCACGTGCTGTGTCTCTATAGGAAATGCCATGTCCTTTTTGAGGGGAAGGGGGACAGATTAATGGTGCCCTGCCTTTAAGACTCCACTTAGCCTAGGGAAGCAGGAAATTCACTCTTCATTTCATACTGTTTCAAATGTTTGCTGTGTGGAAAAAAATTTTTAACGGAAACATCCGGTTGAATGTGTTCATTCAACAGATACTTACTGAGCACCTACTACTCATCAGACATGATGGGGTTGCTGTTTAAGACAACTTGGTCAGAGAGAGCTACTGGGGAGGTGACACTAGAGCGGGAGAGACCCAAAAAACAGCGAGGGAATGAATCATGGAAAGCCTGAGGGAAGGGAGTGGCCAAGGTAAGACTCTAGCTGGACTGATGAATCCTTGGCCAAGAAAAAGTCCTAAAGCTATTGCTCTTACTGATGGGTAAGCTCCAGTAGCCTGATTCCCCAGGCCTGACAGAGTGAATGCTGTTTTGAGGTCCTGACTCTCTTCCTCTTCCTGGCTGTGGTTTCTTGGCAGATTCTCTTACCCCTGGCCCTAGTAACCCTAGTAGAAGGTGGTAAGAATAGCCTGATCCAAATATTGGGATTGTCCTCATCTGTCCCAGTGTGCTCACAATGGGATCAAAACCAACTCTTCTTCCTTTCCCCTCACCCCCCCAGCCCAGCCCAGCCCACAGAAGCATGGGGCCTAGGGGTGGAAGGGTAGGGAGAGATAGTCACCAGAGACCAAGGAGCCCCACCCCATGTCTCAAGAAGTATCCTCCATGAGGCTCGAAAGCTGAGTCCATCTGACCTGGGTCTTGGGGGCCCCCAGAGCAGGGGAGTGCCCTGGCCTTTGTAGATCAGAGACAGGCTGGGCACGGCCGGATGTGGGGGGCCGCGAGCACTGATCGGCATGCCTGGGGCTCTTGTCACCTTATCCAGTGGAATTCAGAGGCTTAGAATCTCAGAGTCCTCGGTATTAGAGTAATAACTTAGAAAGTTATTCTAAAACGTTGCATTAGAATTGTGTTCAAATAATATAGAAATGTCATACCGTCTTAGCAGCTTAGATTAGAATGTTGTGTTACAATGTCTTATAATATTGTATCAGGACGTTATGTAATGTTATGTGTTAGAGTACTGTGTTGCTTTGGAGCATTGATTAGAATGTGGGTTAGAACTGTCCTAAAATGTTGAATTAGAATATTAAGCTGTGTCAGAATGTTATAGTTGAGTGTTCTGTTATAAGACTATATTAGAGTGTTACAATAAAATATTGTGTCGCAATATTTCGTTAGCATGTTTTCTTAGGATGGCACGTTGAATCTTAAAATCCAAAGCCAGCTCGTGGAATTGTTGGGTGCTTGGATGGGGGGCAGAGTGATCCCTGGCCTGGGAACCTCAGGAGGCTGGATTAGGGCTCAGCTGCAACCTGACCCTTTCCCTGATTCTTTCTCTCTTGGGGCCTCAGTTTCCCCATTGTTAAGACAACGGCTGTTGAACAGTGTGTTCTCTAGAGCCTCCCTCACATTGAATGTTTATGGGGCTCTGAGTGTTGGAATCTTACCCTTTCCCTCCTCCTGGGCAGGAAGTGAGAATTCTGGTTAACAATGAGCTTGATCTTATCGGGAATAAATGACTTTCTGGGAGTAAACAGCTTCCTCACTGACAGGAAAAGTAAGAGAATCAAGTGACCAGGGTGAGAGAAACTCCCAGCAGCCAGAACGAAGGGCCTCCTGCCAACTGCTCACTGTCTTCCTGAAGGCACAGGCGTCCCATCCCTCCCCAATCCAAGGATGAAGCAGGGTCCCTGTCCCCCCCCGCCCGAAACACTCCCTACTCTCGCCACCCCCAGCCCTCTCCAGACCCCACCACTGATCACAGTCCTGGGTTCCCCACCACTGACCGAAGGGAGGAACTGCTGAGTTCTGAGCCATCCCTCCCCCACCAGGCTTTGGCCAGACCTACCTCATCTCACAGCTCTGCCCCTTCCCCCTGTGGGTCAGGCCCCTTTAGAAGTAGGCCTTAGACAAGTGATCTGAGCAAAAATATCCTGGCCTCCTCAACCCCAACCTTCACTGCTCCTTACTCCTGAGAAGAGAAATCACAAGATATCAGGGTGACCTGGGAAAATCCACATGCTCACGCAGACTCTGTTCCATACATTTCCAGGGTTTTCACACACCCTGTGACCCATGATCTAAGGCACTGAAGGGGTTAAGCACACGTCCCACAGATCAGCTACTAGCTGCGAGTACTCTTGTACTAGAAGCCCCTTCCTCCTCTGAACGAACGTGTGTCCTCCCCTGCAAAGTGGGAGTGAGGACTTGGAGTTTGTTGGGCCTGGTGGGCATGAACTTGAGATCACATCTGCAAAGCGTTGAGCTCAGTATCTATCAATGCACAAGTGTGCCGAGTTTGTTGAGATCTGGCCACACCCCACACCCGGGCCCTTGCCTCCAGTCTGGAATCTGGGCCCCCACCTCTCCACATGCTCCAGTTTGGAGAATAACATCCATACCCATGGTCATGCTGAGATGGAAGAGGGGATCCATAGGATAAAGGGAGCCAGGAGCCCTTGTGCCTAGAAGGCTTCTTCCCTAGGAAGTGAGCCTGATGGTTTTTGCTGAAACAAGTCTCTTGATACCTACAAGGTCATCTGAGAAAGCAGACCCAGCCTTGACACCTGGCGTCAAAAGGCTGGGCAAGGTTCTAGCCCCACATTCATTGGCTCACCTCTTCCTATCACATGGCTTTGTTTATCTAATCTGTAAAGCGAGGCTTAAAAAGGCACTTCTTTCTTGGGCCATCCTGGGGGTCAAATAAGGCGATATAACTCTTACATCTAGAAAAGACCATCAGTGGTCTTGTGTGCTGTGGGGATGGAGAGTACAGAATGTCTTGCAGAAACAGAGAAGAAAGGGAAGGGTGAAAGGAAAAGTGGGGAGGGAATGGAGAATTTAGAGAACTGGCCATGTTATGGGCAGTTCTTGGGGCAGTTCCTGGGGCAGTTCCTGGGGCAGTTCCTGAGGCAGTCCCCTGGGCAACTTACAGAAAGAGCCTGTGTGAGCAGTCAGCAGACTTGAGTCTGAATACCAGGTCTGCCATTAGGTCACTGTATGACCTTCAGTGGCCCCCTGCCCTCTCTGGGCCTCAATGTCTTCATAGATACCATAAACCAGTCAGACTGGTTGAACTCCAATGGATTTCTTGCTGTGTGGCCACAAGTCCTTGGCTTCTGGCTTGGCTGGGGAGATTCTAAACACTTTCCTTTTCACCTTCACGATAAGCGGGGGTGGGGGGGTGGGGGTTGGGGGGTGGGGGGGTGGGGCAGGGGAAGAATCTTAGACTCCTGAGGGGGGTGGTGAGAGGAGGCAACTGGGAGAGCTGAGGACAGCCAGTGGCCAACACCCCTGCCTGAGGGTTGGTAACAATTCCCAGATCCTACTTGGTCTGCTTTGCTGCTGATCACATGCAGGGAGCAGTGAGAATGGAAAGCAGTGCCTGGCACTGGAGTAAAGCAGTGAGAAACCCAGATCCAGTTCTTGCTTGCATGGAACTAACATTCAGGGCATGTAACAGGCAATGAATTAGAGCCCTGCTGTTTGCTACATATACATTTATTATTGTTATAGTCTCTTGTCGAGTCAACACTTTTATCGATATATAATGTCCTTCTTTGTCTCTTGTAACAGCATTTGGCCTAATGTCTATTTTGTCTGATATTAGTACAGCTGCCCCAGCCCTCTTTTGGTTACTACTTGAATTGCATATCTTTTTCCATCCATTCATTTTTGACCCATTTGGGTTTTTGGATCCAATGTGAGTCTTTTGTAACAGCCTAGGATATATTTTTTTTATTAAAAATTTTTTTAATGCTTATTCATTTTTGAGAGAGAGACAGAGTGTGAGCAGGGGAGGAATAGAGAGAGAAAGAGACATAGAATCTGAAGAAGGCTCCAGGCTCCAAGCTGTCAGCACAGAGCCTGATGTGGGACTTGAACCCAAGAATGCAAGATCATGACCTGGCCGAAGTTGGATGCTCAACCTGCTGAGCCACCCAAGTGCCCCTGTTTTTTTAAATCCACTCTGTCTATTTATGCTCTTTGATTGGAGAGTTTAATCCATTTTTATTTAAAGTACTCACTGCAAAGGAAGAACTTACTTTTGTCGTTTTATTGTTTTCTGTGTATGGTATAGCCTTTTTGTCCCTCATTTTCTCCATTATTTCCTGTTTTGTGTTCAGTCGATTTTTTTTTGTAATGACACATTTCGATTCCCTTCTCATTTCCTTTTGTGTATATTCTATAGATATTTATGATATCTATAGAAATGCCTATAAAATATAAATCTGCTAATGGTTGTCATGGGGATTATGTAGAACATCCTGAAGTTATAACCATCTAATTGAGTTCCTACCAACTTAATTTCAATTGCCTACAAAAACTCTATTCCAATACAGCTATGGTACTGATGTCACAAATTACATGTTTATACATTACATACCCCCTCACATAGATTTATAAGAATGTTTTATTTGTGTGTTTTTTAAACCTTGTAGAAAATTTTAAAAATGGAGTCACAAAAAAATAAAAATAAAAAATGGAGTCACAAACCAAAATTATAATAATATTTGCTTTATATTTGCCCAATTATTTACCTTTCCTAGAGGTCTTTACTTCTACAGCTTTGAGGTGTAGTATCTTTTTATTTCAACCTGAGGGACTCTCCTTAGCAAAACTTGTAGGGCAGGTCTCATGGTAGTGAACTCCCTCAACTTCTGTTGATCTTGAAATTTCTTTTTTTTTAATTTTTTAAAATGTTTATTTATTTCTGAGACAGAGACAGAGCATGAGTGGGGGAGGGGCAGAGAGAGAGAGAGAGAGGGAGACACAGAATCCAAAGCAGGCTCCAGGCCCTGAGCTGTCAGCACAGGGCCCGACGCAGGGCTCAAACTCACAAACTGTGAGATCATGACCTGAGCTGATGTCGGTCGCTCAACCCACTGAGCCACCAGGCATCCCTGATCTTGAAATATCTTAATTTCTACCTCACTTCTGAAGGACAACTTTGCTGAATATAGATTTTTTTTCCTTTTTGATATAGAACTCTTAGTTGAAAGGTTTTTTGTTTGTTTGTTTGTTTGTTTTAACACTACAAGTGTATTCCTTCACTGCCTGCTGGCCTTCAAAATTTCTGCTAATAGGCTGATAACTGTATCTGAGGATCCCTTGTATGTGATGAGTCACTTCTCTCATGCTGCTTTCAAGATTTTGGCTTCTGTTTGGGCTTTTTACAGTTTGATTATAACGCATCTCGGTGTGGATCAGCGTATATTCTACTTGGGGGTTGGTTCAGCCTTTTGGATTTGCAGATACATATACTTCATTGAATTTAGGAGGTTTTGGCCATCATTTCTTCAAATAAGCTCTCTGCCCCTTTTTTCTCCTCTTCTTATGGGACTCTCATAATCCATATATTGCTCCTTTAATGGTATCCACAGTCTTTTAGCTCTGTTCACTTTTCTTCATTCTTTTTTTCTTTCCGCTCTTCAGACTCGATAATTTCTTTTCTTTTTTTAACGTTTATTTATTTTTGAGACAGAGAGAGACAGAGCATGAATGGGGGAGGGTCAGAGAAAGAGGGAGACACAGAATCCAAAACAGCCTCCAGGCTCTGAGCGTCAGCACAGAGCCCGACGCGGGGCTCAAACTCACGGACCACGAGATCATGACCTGAGCCGAAGTCGGACGCTCAACCGACTAACCCACCCAGGCGCCCCCAGACTCGATAATTTCAATTGTCTTGTCTTCTTCCTTCAGCTCAAATCCATTGCTCATCATCATAGGCAGCAAGATGGCAGACTAGGAGCTCCAAGCTCTCATCCCTCCCACGGAAACATCAAAACAAAACAAAAATAAAAACTAGAAACTGCACCGAACTAATATAGGGGCCCTGGAAAACAGAGGCTCATAGTAACCAATTGAACATCCAATCAAAATGCCTGGCACAAGGTCTTATGGGTGGGCACATACCATAGACCATCCACGGACCCAGGCATCTGTGGGTCTATAATCTCCCTGCAGTTTTCATAAGCAATGCCTGCTGCTTCTTCCTGCCTGAGATCCAAGTTGGATGAAAAAGGTACCATCCCTTCAGGAAGCACTCATCAGGTTAGAATGCTGCAAATAAGATCTGCTTCCCAAACTCTGATTTGAGGGAGGCAGTCGGGAACTAGACTGCTGCCTTGTCCAGCCCAAGAACACTGTTTTTCCAGGGAGGGGAGGGGACAAGGGCTAGAGTAACTACCACGAACCTTCTACGCTGTTTTGAGGGTGGCCTTTTCTTGACTGGATGGTCAGCTGGTTGCTGTAAACCTTTGACTCTTTTCCAGAGCTATTATATTGGTTCAGCCCAGTTTCTAGATTTTTGTGTTTGTTTTTGATGCTTCCATGAGAGGGACGGGGGCTTAGAGCTTCCCAGTTTGCCATTTTGCTGACTCTGATGGACAATACACTAGGGACGGCCCAAATATCCAACTGCACAATACAGGGAAGTGAACTGCATTGCTAGAGTGAATGTGTGCAGGGCAGAAGCTACTATGGATCATTGGAATGAGGAAAAGCCTTGGAAAAGGGATGATTTTTGAACTGAAGAAGGGGAAGGAAGAATCCAAGAAAGGAACTAGGAAAAGAGCAAGAACAAAGGCCCCAAGGCAGGAAAGAACCTGGTTTGTCCCAGGCACTGTTAGAAGGCTAATGTGCCTGAAGCCCAGGGAGCCAGAGAAGACAGGGCCTGGGGGGCCAGGATGAGCAGTTTGGGCTTTACTCTAATTGTAATGGAAACCCATGGAGGGCTTTAAGAACTAGAAAGACTTTGTGCATTTGTTTAAAACAGACAAGGCTGCTGTGTGGGTGAGGCCTAGAGTAGAAGCAGAGAGACCGGTGAGGAGGCTGGTGTAGACGCCCTGGTGAGAAATGAAGCTAGAGTCTGCAAATGAGGAGGCAGCCCTGGGCAAGAGTCACTATGGCAGCGTTCCTGAGGGCTTTCACAGGTGGACTTGGGAAGAGCTCCGGCCAAGCCAAACCCAGTCTGGTGCTGGGGCAAGATAGTGGAAGGGCGCTGCTTTGGCTCCCGTGGGCTTCTTTTGAAGTTCTGGGCTCCACCTCTCCCAGCCGTGCTTTTCTCTGGGGAAAAGAGGGCAAGCTGTGATCCCTGAGGGTGGCGGAGGTGGCAGTGAAAAGGTCCATGCTTTTCAAACAGGAACTTGACCATCGAGAAGATGGGGAAGCGAGGGCCCAAGGGAGGGGAATGTGGCTTTGGCCTCACGGTGAGTAGGTCTTCTCTAGTGGGGCTGAGTCAGGTACCACATGGCTCGGTTCCTGCTGGTACCGAGATGTCAGGATTCTCAGTGTGCCTGAGGTGAAACACAAAGATTCCAGCGTTGGGCTGGCCTTGCCAGAGTCCTGATCCTCTGACTCACAGTGTGACGTTGCACGGGCTGCTGCCCCTCTCCCAACCTCAGTTCCCTCGTGTGGACCACCGAGGTGACAAAAGTCCCCACAACACTGGGTCATCACGAACTATGTGAGATCACGTGTACGAAGCACTTAGTAGGTGTCTGTCGACACCAGCCACAGTACTGAGCACTAGCGCACAGTACTAAGTACTCAGTAATTGATCTTTGCAATGGCAACAGTCATTATCAGTACTGCGACACTAGCGCACAGTACTGAGTAAGTACTCAGTAATTGATCTTTGCAATGGCAACAGTCATTATCAGCAGGGTAATAATTTTGAGGAACCCATCAGAGCCACAGAATCCAGCTTGGTTTGGTTTGGGGAAACGTCTGAGCCCCAGAGTTCACCTGCCCTCAGGCCTCGCAGCCCACCTCAAGGTCAAAGTGAAATGTCGTGGGTCAAAGAGAAAGAAAAAGAAACTGCACAGAGAAGGGCAATGAGCAATTAGATCCGTGCCTCACAGGTGGGTGCCATTGGAGACGAACTTTGAGGGGGGGTTGGAGCTACACATGTGAAGACCGCAGGGCGGCCTTCCGGGGGGAGAGAGGAGACTCAGCCAAGGCTTGGACGTAGGAAAACGCTTCTTATTCCTTTGGGGCAGACACGAAAGAGAGGTTCATTTGGGCCACGCTGCAGTGAAAGTTTGTGGTGGGAGCGTGAACATGAGGAAATCAAGTTGTTGGATCGTCGCTAGACCATGGATGCAGAAGTGGGAGGCTTTGTCTGCACTCTGGACGTGGTGGGGGGCTGTGACTGTTCCTGGGGAAGAGAGGACTGTCCTTACAGCTGACCTTCAGGAAGGCCGCTCTGTCTGCCTGTACACAGGCCCACGGCCCTGGCCCTCGCCCCGGAGCCAGGTCGGTGGTCTAGGCCAGGGATGCTGAGGCCCAAGCTTAGTCAATGGGAGTGTGGAAGGAAGGAGACTCCAGAGGGAAGGGGTGGTCAACAGCCTTGTCAACCACCTAGAGGTGGCAGGGGTGAGGGAGGACCCAGGGAGGACTCCCGGCTTGCCAGCTCAGGACACCGGGTGGCTGAGAGGAAAGACAAGGACAGCAGAGATGCAGGAAGGAAGACAGTGGTGGCTCTGGGCCTGTGAGCCCTCTGCCCTAGGGGCAGTTGGTTCTGTGGGTCTGGACTGCGGGAGAGGTCTCAGGATTGGGGGCACAATTGTATTTGACGGTGGTGATACCTTGAGTTCTACTGGTTGGTTGAGGAGCACGGGCAGAGGAGAGAAGGGTCAGGCAGGACGCTGGGCTGCCGCTGTCCCTTGGCCCACGTGTGGCCCGTCGGGCCCTGGAACAAGCCTGTCCCTCTCCTCTGCGCCATCCCCCCCCTTCTCATCTTACACTTCCTTTCTGGCCCTCACTTAGCTGCGTCATTTTAGGGAACTTGGAAACCAGGCCTCGTGTCTTTAACTTACAAAATTATACACTCCAATGAGCCGGAAAGGGGCTTTTGGAATAATTCTATTGAAAATATGTGGGTTTTCGCCTTGAAATGATCTTCCTGAAATTATCCCCTTTCTCTCTTTATAAATATTAAAAAGAAGGAATCAGAGCTTAGTGCTTTAAATCCCTATTCAGGGACTTTCTTGTCTGCCTCTCAGGAAAGCAGCCAGTCATTTCCGAGGAAGAAAGGAAGGCTGGCTCAGTTCCCTTTTACATGACCCTGCCCCAGATCCACCTTTCGGAGTATCCCTGACCAATCCCTCCTTGTCCCCTTACAGCGAAACTGGGCTTTACTGGAATATTACACGTCAGCGTGAAGGGTGTGAGAGAGAAGGCGCAGGCTCTGGAGGGGAGGGGAGAGGGGAGGAGGGGAGGAAGGCTGCAAAGATGGAGGCAGACAGAGACAGAGAGAAGAAGAGAGACAGAGACAGGGAGGGAGGGAGAGACATCGCTCTGGGGAGAAAGGGAGAGACATGTGTCCCCTACAGAGACAGGCTGGTGACAGAGACACGAGCTCGGGCAGAAGATCAGGGGGGACACAGAATACGGGGGCAGAAAGCAGCACACAGATGTAAGCGGGGTGGGGGGCGGGGAAAGGAGACACGGGAGCGGGACATTGGCAGAGTGGGAGGAGGCCATGAGGCCAGAGGCCCACAGAATGGAGTTGACACAGACTGACAGGTGGGGTAGGGAAGAACCATGGGAGAGAGACACAGGCGGATGGTGACACACGGGGCGGGGCGGGGGGGGGGGGGGCGGTGGGAACAAGGAGACCGGATGGGCCTGTGCCACCCTCAGGCTGAAGGCCAGCGTGTGCTGGGGACAAACGCGTGACTCGTGTGCAGGATGGCATCTGATGGAGGGAAGTTCCTCGTCCCCAGCCCGGGCCCTCTGGCACCTGCCTCAGGCCCGTGATTCCCGTTAAACCCTGCTGACCTTTGACATCCGGGGGGAATGGGGGCAGAGGGCAGAGGTCAACAGAAGGACCCGAGTTCAAGCATGGCTCTGCCAATCACCGCCACGTCACCCTGGGCATGTCATGCACGTCTTGGTTTTCTCGCCTACACGGTGGGGGACGGTGATACCCAATCGCGGGCTGTCGGGCCGCCCGCTGTGAGACACCCGCCCGTAAAGGCCTTGGCACAGCGCCCAGATCGCTACCCTCACGGGAACGGGGGTAGACGTCACCCATGGTGGAGTCTAGGGCTCAACTGCGATCCTTCTGTAGACCTCAGAACTCACCAGTCAGGGCTGACCCTGGGGACCTAGGTGTAAAACCCCTCCCCCACAGGCACCCCAAAAGGGGAAATCTGCGGAGGGAAGGGAACAGGAAGTTTTAGTGGCTGGGAGAGATTCTGAAAAGGCTTTCCCAGGCAGCCCTGCTGGGTACAAGAGGCAAGGGCAGTTGGATTCACCTAACTGGCCTCCACCTCCCTGAAAGGGGACGCGGGAAGAAGGGGAGTGCCCTGGCCCACGGCTCCCTGCGTGACCTGGAGCCCCTCCAGGGCTTCGTCTGCCCGTGTGACCAAGGGTAGCAGACGACAGGCTCTGAGAGGGCCTTTGAGACCCTGACCCTTAGGGTTCTAGGAGCCCGTAATTGTAAGCAGCCTGACCTGGGGTGGGGTGGGGGTGGGGAGGGTGTTCCCGGCTCCCCCTCCCCCACAGACTGCAGCAGGAACCAAGGCCCAAGCGCCTTCTGAAGGCTCGGTCACAAAGCGCGGTGGTCGGTCACCGGTTACCACATAAGCCAAGCCCTTGATCTGCTGTGTTTGAGGAAACTCTTTGTTCCTTTCAAGCCTCTATTCTCTCAGCTGGGGCTGGTGCACAGACCGAAGCAGTGAGTTTGCTCTTTCTTCCTTTCCTTTTTGGATTTTTAAAAATAACCGGCTTGTGTGTGCAGGCAGCATTCCAGAATTGGGTTCCCAGGCTGGGGTTCAAGGCCAGGCACTCCAGCAGCCCCTCGCTCCCGGGAAGGCCTGGGCGGAGGGAAAGCCAAAGGGCCGGGTGAGGAGGCAGGGCATGCAACCCGTGCCCCAGAGAGACTCAGGTTCGGGAACCAGCCCGGAAGGGCCCACACTGGTGCCCTCCCACCGGCTTCGGGACTTCAGTTTGTCGAGGGTAAGATAAGAGCCCATCGTGGAGACAGCTGCCTCTCTCCCTTGCTGGGTCCATGCCAGACATCGCTGATCAATCGCCCTCCCCCACGGAGCTTGGATGAGCCCTGAGAATCCTTTTCAGCGCAGTGCTCTCTCTGGGTGTCTAAACACCAATAGGATTTGGCTTGCAAACAGACCTACCTTCCATCCCGGGACATGGTTATCTCTGAGAGGCCAACCCAAAGTAGGCACTCGATAAATATTTGTTGGATAAATAGACTTTCCTTTTCTTTTCTCTCTCTCTCTCTCTCTCTCTCTTTTTTAAATCTTTACGGCACGTCAGCCACTATTTTCGAAGCACTTGCTAGGCTGTGAACAAAGCAGAGTTCCTGACCTCTATCCAACATGTGGGGGAGACAGACAATAAGCAAATAAGCAGAGAGAACTACATCGGATGTCAGGTGATGAGCAGAGCGATGAAGAAATATGAAGCCGCATAAAACAATGGAGAGTGACAGGGTGTGGGCGTAGGCGCTCCTCGTAGGTAAGGTCATCGGAGGAGGGCTTCTGGAGCGCGACACTGGAGCAGAGACCTCGGCGAAGCGAGAGAATCTCTGAGAGCCCATCCCTCTGAGGCTTTGAGGCTAAACTGGTTTGACACTAAGATACTAATCTGCGTTGTGTACGATTCTAGAATTCCACGACTCTAAGAACCTCTAACTAAAATTACACATTTCTACTGTTCTCGCTTCCCATGAAAATGATTCTAGAATTTTGTGATTCTGAAATGTTAGGATTCACTGAAGCATCTTTTTGCTTGAATAGACCAGGATTCATTGCCTACCCTCTCCCCGCTACCCCCAGGAAATGGAGCTGAAAATAGAAACCGTCAAAACAACAAGCCATTCCAGCTCTAAGTGCCATAGTAAACAAATGGTCCAATGTTGCTCCGATGGTTTAATTGCAGCAGCTCCAGACAAGCCCATTCATGAGGGATCATCAGTTGATGGAGAGGAGGAGTGAGCCCCTTGGGAGAAGGGGTGGCTTGCGGCCGGCCCTGGGGTGGGGCAGGCCTGTACCAGCGGCCAACACTCTGGATGTCTCGCTCTGGCCCCTTTGGCTTTGGGGATCAAGATGGTGGACATTTTGACGAGGAGTGTCAAGAGAGGCCTCTCTGAGGAGGTAGCATGAAAGCCGCACCTGAGGACTGATAGGATGCCAGGTTCACAGCCGGGGGGGAGAACAGTCCCAGGTAGAGAGAACAGCAGATTCAAAGGGCGAGAGAGCTTGGCTGGTTCCCAAAGCAATTGGAGGACAGGAAAATGAGATGAGATCAGAAGGGCAGGAAGGGGCTGGATCCTACAGGGGTTTGTCGGCTAGGATTGGGAACGTGGAAGCTACTGGAAGGTTTTAAACAGTGAGTGATGTAATGTAATTCCATATTTAAAAGATCCTGGGTGCTCTAAGTACAGTGGACTATGGGGGAGTGGGGCACGTGTGGAAGCTGGAAGGCCAGTAAGAGACTGCGGTGTTTGTCCCCGGAAGGAGTGGCAGCGGCTTGGATCTACATGGTAGCAGGTGGATCCATCTGTTCACCCATCCCTTCTTTCTGCCCTCCCTTCCTCATCCCTTCACCCATCCATTCATTAACCGAACACTTATTAAGTGTCTATGGGGAGCCAGGCACAATGCTGGGCTTATAAAGACGAATTAAACGTGGTTTCCGACCGCAAGGAGCTCACAGAACGGCAGGTCCCTGACCCTGCAATGTAACGGTAATGAATGTCCCGGTGCAAAGTACCCCGCGGGCTCATGGGACGTGATTCACTGAGGCTGGGATGTTGGAAAAGGCCTCATGGAGGACATGTTGCTGTTTGAGATGTTGGAAGGTCTGAGATGTTGGAGGGGCGGCTCGGGGAAGGGTGAGGAGGCAGCACGAGTGAGTGTCCTGCAAATATGTGGCTGTCCAGGTTGGTGGGATCAACGACCAGGTGCGTGGAGGGACACCACGGGAAAGGGGTTCTGGGCCAGCTTGGGGAGGGGTGGGGACACATGCCTGTGACTTCCTGCTCAGCTCCGCCTGCCCCTACCGGAGCGGAGTAATTTAATTAAGTACCAGCCCTTAAACAAGATGCAGCTGTTTAGCAGATGTTGCCTTTCACCCCAGATGGAGGCACATCTTGGCAACGGGCACAGCGTTTCCAGGGCGCCTAATTTGTAAGGCTGCGGAGAGGAAAGAAATTCAAGATGCGGCCATTATTATTTAATGGCCATCGTTCATGACACCCCCCCCCCCCGCCCCCCAGCACCACAGCCACATGGCCACCATTCCTGTTGGCTCAGACTGGAGACAGAGGCAGGCCCCCGGGGAGGGTGATTTGCTGGTTCTCACTCAGAGAACAAGAGAAGAAAAGCGAAGGAAAAGGTCACCAATCTGCAGAACCCCCAAGAACGTTGGGAAGCAGAGACTTATCCTCATCTTGCGCGAAAGGGGCACAATCGGTAACCACGATCTATTGAACTCTAACTCAGGAGCCAGGCGCTGTGCCAGGTGCTTACACGTACCTTGTCTCTGCCTCTCTAATCCTCCCAACAGCCACGCTCTGTCCTACCTCAGGGCCTTTGCCCTTGCTTTCTCCCCTGGCCGAGGAACACTCTTCTTTCAGAGGCCCACAAAGCTAATTCCCCAAAGACCTTCAGGCCTCACAATAAATGTCGCCTCCCCATAGAGTCCTTCCCTGACCAGCCTACATAAAAGGCACCCTTCTCCATAAGTCTCCACCCCTTAACCTTACTTGCTTTTCCTTTTCCTTCATTATCATATATATATATATATATATATATATATATATATATATATATCCTGTGTCTGTTTCTCTCCTCTAGAGTTTAAATTTCCAAGGGCAAGGATTTTTGTCTGTTTTATTCCTTGCCAGCTCTCCAATATGCACAAGAATGCCTGACTCAAGACAGAATCCTATAAATATTTGTTCAATGGGTAGAGAAATGATCAATGGATCTCACCGAACATATAAAAAGATGGTCAGGGAGACAAAATTACTCTCCCAAGAGTTACACAGCCGGCAAGGGGTGAGTTGGGATTTGAGTTTGGGTCTGTCCCTTTCCTTGGGACTTTTCCTTCTCCGTAGCACTTATCACCACTCTGTATTATTTCTGGGCCTGTGTTTGGCGTCTCTCTCCTCTCCCACCGGAATGGGGGCTCCAGTGAGAACAGAGTTCATGTGTTTTGCTCATAGTTGTCTCCCCAGCACCCAGACAGCGCTCCCCAGCACCCAGGAAGCAGCTCATAAATATACACCGAGCGACACTTCATTCTCGCAAGCAATCCTGCAAAGTATGTTTCCTCTGTGCTATTTTACACATGGGGACATTGAGGCTCAACCAGAGAAGTGATTTGCCTTGCTTAAGGTCAACTGGCTAATGAATAGAGAGCTGGGATTTGAACCCAGGCCTCCTGAGCTCATTGGTCATGGAGAAGGGGACCCCCATTTAACGCTTCCTGGTTCGACCCACCCAAAGGCAACAGCTGCTTGGCCGAAAGCTCCACTCACACCCTACCAGGGAAGGCATTTCCCCCTCAAGGTCAGCAGTGTCAGGGCCGATGTGAAACTCACCCTTAATGCACAACTCCCCAGTTTCGTCCATTTAAGTGAAAACTTTGATGTTATTTTAACCCAAATCCCCCGTTGACTTCAATGGAAGCTTTGAATCCACGAGGAAGGTCAGACAGTGTTTTTGGAGGTAACATGGGCACCCAATGGAAATCATATTAGCATACTCATTATCATCAGGGCCCTTTGAATGTGTTTTTTAGCTGCTCCCTTAAAGTTGACTTGGTGACAATGGATCCTTTCTGTTCAGGAATCACTGGGCCAGAGTGAAGCTGCGGTCGGCTCCTGTGTGCTTTTCTGTGCTTTTCAAATGATGACAGTGAACCCATGTTGCATAAGGTAATGGAAAGAACGCCATCCACCAGGCACCCTGGTGGTGAATGAAGTACATTGTCTGGGTTTGAAAGAAATAACTCTTTAAGTCACTTGTGCTGGGACCCCAGGGATGGGCTCAGGTAACAAAAGGTGTTGCTAAACGGCCTTCCAAGAAAGCTGGCCCCTGTTAACGGGAGGCCCCTGGGTGCAGAAAAAAAAAAAAAAAAAAAAAAATCAGGGATTGGCCTTGGTTGACAAGATGGTTGTTCAACTTGAGAAAATTCCAGAATTGCCTGGGGAGCATTTACTACACCCAGTGCCCAGCGCCCCCACATCAGACCATTTGGCTCCAAATCCTGGGAAGTGGGGAGACCAGAAGGCATCAAAGGTTTCTAAGTGTCCTCAGATGACTCCGGTAGGCCAAGCAGCAGCTAGTAAGTAGAGCTGAACTGATCTCTTGTCAAACCAGAGGGGAGGGGAAGAGAGAAGTTGTGGGTGGTGACAGTGGAGAGGGAAGGGCGATCGCAAGTCCTCTGGGGATGTGTCCGGGAAGAGGAGCTTCAGAGAAGACACCCTCGTTTTTGTTTCTGCTCCTAGGGAAATGTTCAAACTACAGAAAAGTGCAGAGAATCGTACGACGACCCCACCACCTGGTACCAGCCTCATCAATCAGCAACACGGAGTCCCTTCAGTGTGAGGGGGTTTAAGGTGCGTGCTGCAGGCAGGTGGTGCGCCCCAGCTTCCCTGGGAGCCTCCTGGAAAGCCCACGCGGCTCATCAGTGATTCCGTGACAGCAGATCCTTGGCTGGAACACAGAACTCCAGCGCCGAGTTCTTGGGCTGGAACGTGATTTGACAGGAGAGCCAACAGCTGGGACACAGGACTTTTGTATTAAGGCAAAAACAGTTATATTCAAAAAGAAATTGCCACGCATTTGTCCTAATCCCTCCTTGACTTGTCTCCTTGGTTCTCTTGTTTGGGGATAGGGCCTTGGGGCTTACCCCTTAAAAGGATCAAGGAGGTGAGTGAGTAGCCTGGGAACACCTGGAGGGTGACAGCTGGGCCAGGGTGTCTCCAGAAAGTCCTACTTTGTGTGCTCCTTTGTTCTTCCGACAAAGATTCACGGAGCACCTCCTTCATGCCAGGGGTCGTGTTCTAAGTTGTGCGTTCACGCAGCTCACACAGTCGAGTGCAGGAGATGGATGGTCAACAGAAAGGACAACGGGCAGCAAGTCGGATTGTGACATGTAGCACTCGTGCTACAGAAAAAAAATTAAGCAGGGAAGTGGATGAGGGTGGCTGGCAATCATTAGTAAGATGCCCAGGGAAGGGCTCTCTGCCAAGGTGACCCAAAGAAGGTCAGGGAGGAGCCAAGAGGGAGAAGCATTCGAGGCAGAGGGAATGGCCCAGTGGTGGGAACATTCCTTCCAAGAACAGCGAGCACGTTGTGTGGCTGGAGCAGAGGGAGAGTGGGGGACAGGGCTGGCAGGTGATGCCAGGGAGGCAGCCATGGGAAACCGGTGAGGCCAGAGTGGCAGACCATGAAGGCCTGTAAAGACCTTTGTTTTTCCCAAGTGAGAGGGGGAGTAATTGGTGGGTTTTGAGAAAAGGGATTGGAAGATCCGGCTTTTGTTTTCACCCACCAGACCGGGGTGGTCAAGGTGAGCATGTCTCTGGAACCACAGAGGTGGTCGGTTTCTGGAAATGTCTGCCGGGTAGAGCCAACGGGATTTGTTGGCTGAAAGAATGTTGGGGTAGGAGACCAGCAGGGGGGTCAGGATGACGCCAAGGTGTTTAATCTCAGCAACTAGACAGGGAGGTTTGGCATTTCCTGAAATGGAAGTCCTGCAAGGAGGGATGCTTTGGGGAGGCATGGCGGGAAGTTGTGTTTGGAACAGGTTAAAATTGAGGTGCGTAGGCAACACAAAATGCATATGGATGTATGAACCTGGGGTGCAGGGAGCAGCCTGCCCTGGCATCCCGCCGCCCAGATGGTGTGTGATAGCCTGATCATAGGCAGGGGAGTGGGCCAAGCACAGACCTGGGCCTCTCGTGAGCCAGGCACCGGGCCAGGCTGTGTCTTCTGGCCTCCTCAGGCCAGAATCACGCCTGGGGCTTACACGGAGGGGGTTACTGCCCCCTCTCCATTGGCCACTTCCCATTATTAGCATTTACCCTGAGGTTGAAGAGGAAGGCTGATCCAGCCTCATTTAGGATGAAAAGGGCTGAAACTCTCAAGTTAACTGGAGCCGCGGGAGCTGTTGTCAAACTACGTGCAGGGATTGGAAGGCAGGAATTCTGAGCGCGCCTCGCAGAAGGTGGTTTAGCCGCCGGGAGACCATTCAGGACCCAGGGCTCAGGACCCAGGACAGAGCTCACTCTGGGCCTCCTAAGCAGCAGGTGTCTGCGGGCCTCCATCTCCCCTACCGTCTCCCCTCTTCCCTCCTCTCTCCGGAGGTTTGGGCTTCCTCATTAACCCTGCGCCTTCATACGGTCTTGGCACCATCCGACCTGGCCTGGTCTTCCAGCTTTTGTGCATTTGACCCAACTCTCTTCGACCCAAACCCCAACCGGCAGCCCGGAGGGGTGCCGATTGGTTTGGTTAATGCTGATTGGTTCAGTCGAACTACCCTCAGCTGTGCTGGGTGGAGCTTTTGCCCCAGGCTATATCATTGGCTGTTGGCCTTTGGGTCAGGTGACTTCCCCTGCTCCAATCGGCTGTTGGGGCACTTACGGAAGTGGATGCAGACTCTAAGAGCCACCGTGGCAATGGCAATAGTAAAAACAGCCGCGTGAGGTATTGATCAGGGTGGACTCTGGATCAGGCAGTTTGGGTTCAGGTTCAAACCCTGCCCCTACCACTTACGGTGACCTTGGGCAGCTTTCAACCTAACCGTGCCCCCATCTCCTCCTCTTTAAGTGGAGAATAATAACTTTAACTACGTCTTAGGGTTACGGTGAGGATTACTAAACTAGGCAATGAAACATCTACAGGACATATTTAATTAGGGTTGCATTCAAAAATGTAATTAAAAATGTAATCACCGTTGTCATTACTACTGGTCAGACAGTTCTTCTGCCCTTAAGTGTTTTAAAGGCAAGTTCTCACTCTTCACAAAAATGCCAATGCAACAGGCTGTGTTTTTAATCCCACCTGACGGACGTGAAAATGGAGGTACAAAGGAGTTATGTGAGTTGTCCAAGGGTCCCTCAGCTAGTGAGGGGTAGAGCCGGGTTTATAACCGAGGTTTGACTGGCCCTTGACTCAGAACCATTGCTCTGAATCATCATGTCTCCTGACGGGCGCATCTATGTGTAACTGCCCACTGTGGCCCACTTCTTCCGTGAGGCTGCGGGTAGGAGCTCCCCCAGAAGGGGCAGCACTCTACCTGAAACTGCCCCCAGCCCCACCCCAGCTCTCCCTGCCCTCCAAAGAGACAATGCAATCTGCTGAAGTACGTTCTGCACAGGTCACCAGCTCTGATCTGCAAAGGCCGTTCCTATCCCTTGTCCTGCGTGGTCCTTAACGCCTGAGTAAGTCAGCAGAGCAGGGATTATTCCTCCCATTTAACGGATGCAAAGACTGAGACTCACCAAAAGGGAATCAGGATTTGAACCCAGGCTTGTCTGTCCCTTTCCCTTCCTCCGTCCTCCCCACGCCCTGCAGGGCAAAACTGAAGGGAATTTGGGAACCACTGGATGTTCTGGAGCTGGGTAAAATTAAGGCGAGAAGAAACTGGGATTAGAGCTGGAAGGCGCCTCCTTGCACTGGGCCCACAGAGGCCAGGAAGTCACTGGGCCTGTATCCTGACCACTGCTTAGCAATGTAGCTAGTTCTACAGTCTCCTACTCATACTCATGGTCCGGAGTTCATTCAGGGTATAAAGAAAGTGGAATGACACGAATTTCTGGCGCCAGCTTAGTTTAATGAAATATGCCCACTACCCCGGCCAAAGGATCGCAGGAAGGAGGGGGCATCTGCAGGCTCACGGCTTATGTTCACCTCTTGTGGCACTTACGTTCCAAGCATGGGCCTTGTCCGTGCTCCAGGGTAATTTCCAATAAATGGTCCCGGGCTGCACATGTGTGGGTGCCTCAGCACCTCCCTGGAATCTGACGGACGAGGATTTGAATCTCCACCTTGCACCTACTCACTGTGTGGCCTGGAGCAAGCCACTTAACCTCTCGGGGCTTCTCTTTCCTCATATATGATCCTTTCTCATCGGGTTACTGTGAGGACAGAGTAAGATATATTCATATGGTGCTTGTTAAAGTGCCTACGCGTTTATTGTTATTTTAGGCATTAAAATCCCCTGGTTCCCCCCCACAAAAAACTTCAGAACTTGCTGTTGGCATGGGAATGATTAAAAGATTTACCTTTTAGGAACGTAAAAAAAATAATTAAGAAGGAAAGGTTATTATTTTGGTGACAGCGTGGAGGATGTTGCAGGAGGGACAAGAATGGAATTGAAACATGTCCGCTAAGTATGTGTTTGGCTACTGATAGCAAAAAAAAATCCAACAGTGCGACAGATTTCTAGTTTTTCCTCAATATCCACTCTCTCCTTTTGTCAACAGAATCCCTAATTTCAGCAGGACATGTGGCAGCCCAGAATGAAGATTACACTTCCCTGCTTTCTTCCCAAATCCTAGGTATGTCCATGTGAGTTCTTACCAGTGAGAAATGTTTTGTGTGGCTTCTAGAAAATGTCTTAAACAGGAGAATAGATATCTCACTCCTCTCTTTCTCTTTGCTGGCTGGAATCTGAAATGTGACGACTGCCTCTCAAACAGCCGTGCTGGACCATGTGATGAGTTAAAGATGGCTACTGATTCTTTGGTCCTTCTTCCTTCAAGAGGAAGAGTTTGTTTGGACTTCCCCTCCTCTTAAATCTGGGCTGGCCTGTGACTTATTGGACCAACAGAATACAGTGGAAATGATGCTCTGCCAATTCCGGACTTTGCCCTTAAGGAAACTGGCAGATTCTGCCATGGTCTCTTGGATCCATGGCTGCCAAGGAAAAGGTCAAACCACTCTGCTGGAGAGACCCCCCTGGAGAAGCCCTAAGACCTCACGGAAAGGAATTAGGGACCCAGCTGAGCTCAGCACTGCGGTCTTCCCAAACCATCTTGGTCCTCCAGATGAAACCAATCATCAGCTGAACGCGGCCAAGTGACTAGTCAACGCCCATGGATCAGAAGGACCGCCCAGCTGAGCCCTGGCTGAATTTCAGACCCGCAAAACTGTAGAAAATAATAAACATGATTATTGTTTGGGGAGTGTCTGTTGGGTACCAATACATAACCAGAACAGACCATGAGATAGAAGGTATTTGTTGAGGATGCTGTAACAATTACACCATCTGGAGGTCTGGCCGCCTCCGGATATTTTGTCCTACACGAAAAGTAGACTCTGTTTGTTTAAGCTTTGATGATACCTTGGGTCGTGGCTCATGGCCTCAGTTTCCCCACAATTATTCATTGGAGCATTAACGCCTGCCCTGTTGCCTCCTTTTGCATGTAATACAAACAGTGCGTATCCAAAAAGACCATGGGGTGTGCCCAAGTCGTTATGATACATTTCATGTGTCGGTAATCAGATACGAACTTGTCAGGAGGCCAACTGCTATGGGTTTTGGAATCAGATATGTTGGGACTGGAGGCTCAACTCTGCTACTTTCTAATGTGAAAAATCGGACCAGCCACTGAATCTCTCTGAGCTTTGTTTCCTCATCAATAAAAAACAGACGATGCCTACTTCCCTTGTAGAGTCTGTGTGAGGATTAAATTAAATGAGATGAATCCATCTGGCTGATAAATGCTGAATATCTCCTATGTGTTAGGCCAGACCCACTCCTGATATTGGTGAGGTCTGGGCTCCCCCCCCATCCCCCCAAATCTAAATGTTTAAACATTATACATCAAGCTAATATATTGTTTTTAACATGTTCTATCCCTCTCCTCGATGAATGTAAGTAACCTCACAACAACCTGGAAGGCCAGGTTCAGTTTGGAAACCTCAGACCCCCAGACGTGCAGAATGGTGGCAGTGGGGAGGGCTGGCCCCTTCCCTTGCCATCCCCAGCCCCAGGCCACGCTGTGCAGACCCCACATGCATGTGTGTAGACATCCCATGCCTTTACAAGCTCCCTCCACCCCCATGCTCCACACTGCCCTTTGCCTACCCCCCAGGCCTAGTGTTCTGCCTCCAGAGAACATACCAGCAAGAGGCTTGCACAGGCCCTGGAAGCCAGCTTGGAACCTTTGGATTTCAGGAATCCTGGGAACCCAGAGTATGTCTAGAAAAGAGACAAAGGCTGGGGTGGCTATCTCCCCTTGGCCCTGGGGGGGGTCATACACAGCTGGAAGAGGGCCAGAGAGAGGCCCTTTAATGCGTGAGGACAAGGGTAGGGTCCCTCTTGCCTGGATCTAAGGGCCAGGTCAGGCCTATGCTGGTGGGGCTCATCAGCGAATGAAACTGGTAACAACAAGCCACCTGACCCATTCCTTCAGTCTGGGCCTCGGTGTCACCTTGTCTATAAAAGGAGGACTTAGCTGATCTCATACCTTGGTCGGAGACCAAGGGCTGGTGAATGTCACCAGCAATCTCTTAGAGGCCAGGAGATCAGAAGGCTAGGGGGCGGGTTTAAGAGCTAAGTGACCAACTTACGCTCCCCGTCCTCCCTGTGCGAAGAGCCCTCCTCTAGCCTCAGCACTCTCTTTCTGAAGTCATCATCCCTCCTCCCACAGCCACAGTGGGAGTGATTACGCGGCCACACTTGGAGCCCAGCTGTCACCTGCAGTCCAAATCTGGTCTCCACCACGTACTGGACCCTCGAGGAAATGGGGAAATCGTTCAACTCCTTCAACTTCTCATTTCCCTCCCACAGGCGATTCAGCCTCCATTTTCCCATCTGTGAAAGGGGGTCATGCTCTCCCTCAGGTTTGCTGTGAGCTTGGGGCCGACACAGACACGACAGCATTCAGAAGGGAGCCTGGCACAGGCTGTACACTTACCTGTGCTTCTATTATGTTACCACTTGGTGTTATTTCAAATGATCTTGTCTGTTTTCTCCTTTACTTGTTTACGGTCTTGGAAACACAGACGACCCACAGGCAGCCCTGTCTGCCCCGCTCCCCACCGCCTCCCGCGCGCGGCGCTCGCAAAGACCGAATTCCAGCCGGCGGCTGGGCCCTGATGCACGCCACCTCCCGGTGCAGATGGGGAAACTGAGGCAGGGGTGTAGCGCCTGGGAGCGAAGGGCCGCAGGGACCAGCCCCGCCGCCCGCCGCCCGCCGGGCAGGCACAGAGACGCGCTCTGAGCGCGGGTTGCCGCAGCGCGGCGTTTCTGTTCCTGGCGCGTGTGTGTTTCAAGACGCGACCCAAGCGACCGAGGAAAAGAGGTCTCCGTCCCGGTGCGCGAACAAAGGCCTGTGCACGCAAACAAGAACCGCGCGCTTGCTGAAGGGCCTGGTTTGCGGAGTGCAGCGTGCGCCCCGGCCCCCAGCAGCCGCGCGCCCTCCTCGGGCCCGCTGGGGGCGGCGGGGCCGCGGGCGCCGCTGGCGGGGAGCAAGCCGCGGCCGGCTCATCTAGACTATTCTCGGGGAGGGGATGAGGGGGGAGGGCGGAGACGCAGGGCGCCTCCCGCTCCTCGCCTGTCCCAAGGGGGCGCGAAGGTCACACGGCCCATCTCCAGGGGAAAGCACCTCCCTGAGGGGTGCGCGCCGGGCACGCAGACGGGACTCGGGAACGCGGCCTCGTGCCCCTTTCCAACGCTCTTTCGCGGCCACCTCTCCGGTGCAATCCCTCTCGGCGGCCCGCGGAGGCAGGATAAGTTAAGCGGTAAGAGCTGGGAGTCAGGAGCCAGGGAAATCTGGATTCGAACCCAGCTCGCCACTTGCCAGGTGTGCAGCCAGGTGCAAGTTGCTCTGCCCCCTGAAGCCACAGCTTCTCTAAAATGGGGATAAGACAGCCCAGAAGGTCCTTAGGTCAAGGGCACAAATGAATCCCTTCATTCGTTCTTACAGCCACGTCTTCAGTTTACAGAGGTGGAGCAGGTTCAAGGTTGAAAGGGGCTTTTTCAGGGTCGCGCGGGGGGGGGGGGGGTCAATGGCAAACCCTCCAGATCTCCTGAGTGTAAGGATTGTTGGTCTCGGTAGCCTGAAGGGCGAGTTCTCAGGCAGGTTTTATACAGCTGGGTGCAGGTGGAGGGCAAGGTCATCTCCCTCCCCCCCCCCCCCCCCCCCGCCTGCCTCTCGGCCGCGCACCCTCAACCCTGCCCCCCAACCCCTACAGAGGCACAGGCTTCCCCTGGGGACGCTATGGGAACTGGCTGGATGATCCAGTGCCTGGAGGGGGTTTGGGGATGAGTTTTGGTCCCAGATCGAAACCATTTATTTTCTCTATCGTTATTGTTATTATTATATTTCATACGTAAAGCCCGAGCCGTTTCGGGAGGAGCCAGCCAGCCTGCTATGCTACTCGGGCCGACCTCCACCTCTCCGCAGTTCCAGCCCGGGAAGGTAGCCTCCTGCTGCCCCCTAGTGGCAGGCGCGGTCGTGGCGGCCTGGCCGGGCTCGCAAACAAGGGAACCGCAGAAACAGGCTTCCCTTAGCGCGTGGTGGAGGCTGTCCTCGGGGAGGGCGGGAGAAAATGCAGCCTGGCTCCCCCGCTGCTCTTTGCAACCCCGCGGATCTGGGGAATCTTGCGAGTGGAGAATAACAGGCCGAAATGGAAAGGCACAGGTTGTTGGGGTTCTTTTCTTTCATTCTGCTTTTATTTATTTTTGAATAGACAACACGTTTCCACGTCTCAAAAGACAAAAAAAGATAGTAGAGTGAAAAGGGAGTGTCCTTTCCACGGCTGTTCCCAGCAGCCAGTTCCCCTTCTGAGAGGCGGCGATTGTCACCCGCCTTGTGTATATCCCCCAGCAGAAAGTCTGTGCAAATATAAATATTTCACAGGATGGGTCGCTGCCTCTGTATGCTCCTCGGCATCTCGAAGCTTCACTTAGAAGATGTATCATGGGATTTGTTCCATGGCGATTCGTACGGAGCGGCCTCATTCTTTTGAACAGCTGCATAATATTCCGTGGTACAGATCTCATAATTATTTGATCAGTTTTCCACGGATGAGCCTTTAGGTTGCTCGTAATCTTTTATAATCATATTGTTGCAACAAAATAACCTCGTACACACACCAGTGTGCTCGAGCATGAATGCATTACTTAGCTATTGCTGTATAATCAAAAGCTTTTCTTATGGTTCATATGAATCACTTGTGGCCCTGCTGATCTGGGTAGGGCTGAGCTAATTTTGCCTTGGCTCTCTGTGGCCGGAGCAGAGGGCAGGTCTGCAGGTCGTTGTCTAGGAGGAAGGGACTCAATCACATATCTGGTGTTTGGTTGGCTCCTGGCTGGGCTACGAAGGGTGCTTGGGCAATGTCTCAATCCATAGTGCAAGGCCTTTGAAACTCCATGACTGGTGCCACATTCTGTCCCCATTCTTTCAGCCCAAGCAAGTCACGGGCTAGCCCAGATTCAATGGGGAGATAGAAACCAGCTTTCCAAGGGAAGGGTGGCAAAGTCACATTGCAAAAGGGATGATGCAGGGGACGTGAACTGTTGCGGCCATTGAACAATATGTTTAAATAATGTTTCTATTTTACAATAGTTAGATTTACAAAAAAGTTGCAAAGCTAATACAGGGAGTTCCTATATACCCCTGTACCCAGGTTCCCCCATTGCTAATATCTTATATCACCATAGGACACTTGTCACCACTAAAGAACAAATCAGTGGGGCGCCTGGGTGGCGCAGTCAGTTAAGCGTCCGACTTCAGCCAGGTCACGATCTCGCGGTCCGTGAGTTCGAGCCCCGCGTCAGGCTCTGGGCTGATGGCTCGGAGCCTGGAGCCTGTTTCCGATTCTGTGTCTCCCTCTCTCTCTGCCCCTCCCCCGTTCATGCTCTGTCTCTCTCTGTCCCAAAAATAAATAAACGTTGAAAAAAAAAAAAAGAAAAAAAAAAAAGAACCAATCAGCGATGCATCTCCATTAGCTAAACTCCGTACTCTATTCAGATTTCATTAGTTTTCCTTAATGTCTTGTTTCCATTCCAGGATCCCATCCAGAGTACCATATTACACTTAATCATCTTAGCTCCTTAGGTTTCTCTTTTCTCCCCTTTTCCATATTGTTCCCTGTAAAGGGAAGTCACTGTGCATAGCCCACCCTTAAGAGAGGAAGAGTTACTCCCCGCTTCCTTGAGGGGGCAGGGTCTACACAAAGTGTTCGGAACTCTACTGTTAAACTTGTTTATGTCATGTATCATATCAGCGTGGACTCATGGGTATTTCTTCTTTACTTTGCGTCATCTAACACTATGTTATATGTTTTGTTGCTCACATTTTTCCTGTTTGGGCTACTAAGATAAGTGGCCCCCGTGCCCTTGGGACATACCCTCATCATTTGTTTTTGGTTTTATTTTTATTTTTGAGCACTTGCTTACTTTCTGGCACTGTAACTACCTCCAAGTTCATCTCCTTTGTTTTTGGCCCCAGCCCTACAATCAGCCATTTCTCCACGGAGCCTGTTTCCTTTCACTGGAGAGTGGTATTGCAAATCAGGACCTTGGGGCGCCTGGGTGGCTCAGTCGGTGAAGCGTCCGACTTCGGCTCGGGTCATGGTCTCACAATTCGTGGGCTCGAGCCCCACATCGGGCTCTCTCCTGACGGCTCAGAGCCTGGAGTCTGCTCTGGATTCTGTCTATCTGTCTCTCTCTCTTTCTGCCCCTCCCCCCTCACACTCTGTCTCTCAAAAATGAATAAACATTAAAAAAAATTTTTTTTAATCAAGGTCTGTACCCTGGGTGTGGTTGTTGTGACTGGAGTCCATTCTCAGGGGGTACTATGTGTAACACACACACACACACGTATATACACATAACTGTATTTCTATATCTGTTCATTAGCATCTATATTAAGCGAAACATGACTTCATGCTAATGCCTCCCACTCAACCCCATTCATAGCGTTCATCCTATCTCTCTCCTCTTGCTTATCTAGAATCCCCCACTTCAACAGCGAGACACCTGCTCCCACCATCTGGCGTCCTAATTTATTTAATTGGGCAATTCCAGCACACATGCATGGGAGTTTCAGAATTCTCAACCCGTGCTCCCATGAGAAATAACTTTACCAACTAGAGTACAGTGCTTATGGACGGACGGTTCTTTGGCCTCTAGTGTTGTCTCCAGATATTCCCAAAGTTGTTTAGGTCGGCACACCTATTGCCCACATCACTCGGTGAGACTATGTCATACGTTTATGATACAGTTAAACTCTTTCTTCAAATCTGCCTGCATTACGATTCGCTTCGATTCTTGTTCGTAAAGATCTCCGAGTCCTGACAAGTGGATAGTCACGTGCCCACTGCTACAGGGCCAGGCAGGATGGTTTCACGGCTCTGGAATGGTGCTTCACCTAATCGGCTATCCCGCTCTCTTCAAACCTGCAGCAGCCACTGGTCTGTCTTTGCTCTCTATAGTTTAACCTTTTTGTTATTCATATAAATGGAATCAAACAGTGTATAGCTTTTGAGACGGGCTTCGTTCACTTAGCAAATATGCATTTAAGACGCATCCGTACTGTTGTACGGCTTAACAGCGGCTTCCTTTTGATCATTGAATAGTATTCTATCGTATGGATGGATGTACCACTGTTATCCATTCACCTATGAAAGGAACTCTTAGCCGCTTCCAGCTTTGTCGGGAATATAAGGCTGCTATAAATATTTGTGTGCGGGCTTTTGTGCAAGCGTAGTATTTCTAATCAGCTGGGTAAACTTCTGAGTCATATGGTAAGTTGAGAAGTAGCTTTGTAAGAAACTGCCAAACTGTCTTCCAAAGTAACTGTGCCATTTTTCACTCCCAGCAGCAACGAGTAAGAGTTGCCGCTGCTTCGCATCTGCATCTGCACTTGCTTTTGTCAGTTTGGGGGGGAGGGATTTGTCCGTTTGAATAGGCGTGTAGTTGTTGTTTACATTTGCACTTTATTTTAATTTGCATTTCCCCAAAAATAAATGAGGCTGGGAATCTTTTTGTAGGCTTGTTTGCCACCTGTGTGTCTTCTTTGCTGAGGTGTCTGTTCATACCTTTTGCCCATTTTAAAATTGGGTTGTTTGTTTTCTTCCTCCTGGTGAGTTTGCGACGTTCTGTGCATATTCTGGATATGATCTTTTATCTGATACATGATTTGTAAATATTTACTCCCATCCTGTGGCTGGGGTCTTTTCATCCTCTTAACAGTGCACTTTACAAGGGCACCTGGGTGGCTCAGTCGGTTAAGCATCCAACTTCAGCTCAGGTCACGATCTTGCCGTTCATGAGTTTGAGCCCCACATAGGGCTCCCTGCTCTCAGCACAGAGCCTACTTCAGATCCTCTGTCTCCCTCTCTCTCTTTCCCTCCCCTGCTCTCTCTCTCTCCCTCTCTCTCAAAATAAATAAAAACATTTATAAACAACAGTGCATTTTACAGAGCAAAGGCTTAACAGGTGTCCAACTTAGCAACTTTTTTCTCTCATGGATTGCATATTTAGTTTTGCATCTAAAAACTCACCACCAAACCCAGAGTCAAGCAGATTTTCTCCTGTTTTCTTCTAGACTTTTATTGTTTTGTGTTTTGCCTTTAGGTCTGTGATCTGAGTTCACTTTAGTTACTTTTATGTAAAGTCTAAGGTCTATACGAAGGATCTTTTTCTTCTGCATATGGTTCCAGCAGCAGTCAAGAGACTATCTGTTCTCCATATAACTTCAATCTTCTAAAGCGTAGTAAGACTTTTTTTCTGTGGCCTAACCTACGGAACTCTGGAGAATGTTTTTCCATTAGAATCTTTAACGTTATAGTCGCAGGTATTCTAAATTCCCTGTCTGATCATTCCAACATCAGTGTGATATCTGAGTCTGCTTCTGATGTCTGTTTTGTCTCCGAAGTCTGCATTTTTCCTTGCCTTTTGTTCCTTTCCCTGGGGGAGGCTGAAGAACCAGATCTGGAGACGGGAAGATCATCCTGGATTGTCCAGGGTAAATGCAATCACAGCCATCGTGTAATCACACAGAAGAGGAGAAGGCGATGGGACCATGGAGAAGACAAATAGACTCTCCACCGTAAGCCAGAGAATGGCAGCCGCCGCCAGATGCAAGGAAGCACTTCTCCTCTCGAGCCCTCAGACGGTGGCAGTCCAGCTGCCATTTTAGCCCAGTGACACTGATTATGGATTTCTGGCCTCCAGGACAGTAAGGAAATAACATTTCTGTTTTTGTTATTTACTTATTTACTTATGAGGGAGAGAGATCCGGCACGAATGGGGGAGGGGGGGCAGAGGGAGAGAGACAGAGAATCTTAAACAGGCAGCACACTCAGCGCAGAGCCTGACCCGGGGCTTGATCGCACGACCCTGGGATCCCGTGTGACCCGAGCCTAAACCAAGAGTCGGCCGGCGCTCATCAGCCTGATCCACCCAGGTGCCCCAAGTTCTGTTGTCTTAAGCCACTGGATTCGTGGTAATTCATTATAGCAGCCTCGGGAAACTAACGCAAGCCTGCCTTGTAAATTTTTGTTGAAAGCTGGACACGTTGTATAGAATGATAAATACTGAGGACTGGCGCTAATCTTTCTAGGAGCTGAGCTGCACTCAATACTTGTAGCTCTAGGCACAAGTATAGGTTTCAAGTTCCTCTGTGTCCTTGTTCTCTCTTTCTTTTTCATTTCTGGAGCTTCCCTGTGGTTTGCCGTAATTTCAGCCGTCATGCACTATTATGATTCTGGAGCCTTACAGGTGTGATGGTAAAGCTGGGGGGTGGGGGCATCCCTGACCTTCTAATGAAGTTTCAGGCTTTTAGTGGGTTCCTCTTATCTCAGGAGCATGGCCTTTTGGGAGTGTTTCTATTCCTCCTCCCGCGGTAACGCTCCCCCCCCCCCCCGCTTCTGGTATCTTCTCTGGCTAAAACAGCCCAGCCTATTCACTCTGTTGTCTAGGGTATCCCCCCCCCCCCCCACCTTGAGTGAAACAGGAAGTCTGGAGAGGACTGAGGAGGCACAGAGTTCTTTTTGCCTTAGCTGTGATAAAGTCTCTGAACTGCCTTCTGGCAAAGTCCTATCCACCAGAGCTGAGGGGGAAGGTCCCGGGAGGACTTTACCATGGCCTCTCTTTGCCTCTCCCCGCCAGAGCCACATGGGGAGCTCTCTCAGACCCTCCCCCATTGGAACCTGGTGAGGTTCCTGGAGGAAAAAGCTGCAAAAGTAAGAGGTCTTCCCCACCGCCCATGACCAGGGTCCCCGGGGACTTCTGTCTCTTATGCTGGTGCCCAAATCGCCTTCAGCAGTTGGAAGCCAGTCTTGGGTGCCGTATCTTTCTGGATGTGCCTGACTGCTCAGATTCTGGGGTCCCAGTGTGCCTTGCAACCTCAGTTCTCGGGTGGATTCAAGAGTAGTCATTGTTTTTCAGCTCACCTAGCTTTTGCTTATGGTTAAGACAGAAGCAATGGCTTTTCAGCACTTTACATGTCAGACTTGACACCAGAAGCCCCTGTTGTGGCCATTTTTTATATCAATCTACCACTGCAAGTACGAAATTATGAAGGGTCACAAAATCATAGGGCTATAATGTTGGGATCATAAAGACATTGGCACATAGAGTTTTGCAACTGGGGAATCATAAACTCCAAGAATAAAAATTCCCCAGATTGAAAATCACCGTGGGCTCTCCACTGCTTACAGGGTGCTCATGAAATGATTGTAAATGTGACATAAAATGTTTTTCAGTATGGCCCGCCCCATCCCTCCAGCCTCCTCTGTCACCACCCAAATCCTGTCCCCGCTGCCACTCCCCCCACAAGACGAACTCAATGTCACACTCAGGGGTCCAGCTTGTGCTTCTGAACTAAGTGAGATTCTCTGATGCACCTGGAACGTTCGTTGCCTGCAACTCGGCGATCCCTCAACAGTCATTTGTTATTCTAATGAATGAATACAATTATAAAGCTCTTATCACAGCCCGTAGCTCGAGCAAGTATTGTCAGTGGCCAGTCTCTACCGTGCGCCTTGAACCTTCACATATAGTGATTTATTCTATTTTCATAGCCTTACGTGGCAGGTACTCTTCATTATTCCCCTTTTAAAGATGAGGCACAGAGAGGTGAGCACCTTACCCCAGGTCACCCAGATGGTAAGTGCCAAAGCTGGGATTTGAACTCAGGGGAAGTGCGTCACTGGATTGTAATCAGCATGAAGCTTCTGCTATTGTGCTAATGCTAGATGTGTTACATACGTACGGGATCTCTACTCTCATGATAACCTTCCATGAAAAGAATGGAGAACCAGAGAGGTTAAGTGGCTTGCCCAGGGTCACACAGCTAGTAAAAGCTGGAACTAAAGTTCAAGCCGGGTCTGTTTCCTCTCAAATCCTACCCTTTCCTATTCTCAGCATGGCTCCTGGCTGTCTCTTGAGGGAAGGAAAGCCTTTGCCACCTTGCCAAGCCATCAGACTCCCACTCTTCCTTCGAGAGGTAGTTCAAGAGTCCCTTCTGCTGTGATGCTTTCCTGGGCTCTCCCTCACCACCCCAGCCGCCCCAATCTGACCCTTCCTCCTCGAGCCCCCATACCCCTGACCTGTACCCGCAGGTGGTCTTGGGGGAAAATCAGGGCTCTGCTGAGTGTCCTTGATTAATCCTTTGTGTGACCAACTTAGCCTTGATTTTTTTTTCTCACCTGCAGAACAGGTGCTGAAAAAAGCACCCCCCTCATGGGTTTGGATGAAATATGCACACGCCTTGCCCAAATGCTTACTGAAGCGCAGTGTCATTATATACGACGCTGTATATAATGATCTGCTTAAATGTCTGTCTCCCTCACTTGACTTGAGGGCAGGGACTGATTCTGATCTATCTCTGTGCCTCCGGCACCCAGCGCGGTTACAAGAGCTGTTAAATAAATGTGAAGTAAATGAATGAAAAAGAAATAAATGAGTCTCAGAATTCTAGTCTCATAATTCCACACATAAAATCGAAGACCCTTGCCTCACATGACCGCAAAGATGGGAGGTTCTTGGAGAAGAACTTTCTGAGGCTGTTGATCTTTCTGACTAGCATCCACCGTTAGTAATGCACTTTATGTCGCTGTCCAGTGTGAACACACACACACACACACACACACGCCTAGACACACATACACACGCACAGAAAGTTTCATGAAACGGCGTTTTTCCTAACTATGTGGGATAAACCCAGACATTTCCTCTTGTCTTCTCTTATGTCGTCTCCTATCTTTTCCATTCTTTTATTTGATTAAAAAAATTTTTTTATGTTTATTTATTTTTGAGAGAGAGAGAGAGAGAGAGCCAGGTAGGGGCAGAGAGAGAGGGAGACACAGAATCCGAAGCAGGCTCCAGGCTCCGAGCTGTCAGCACAGAGCCCGACAGGGGGGCTCGAACTCACAAACCGTGAGATCATGATCTGAGCCGACACCAAAAGTGGGACGCTTACCCGGCTGCGCCACCCAGGCTCCTATCTTTTCCATTAAAAGATCTCCTATCTTTTCCATTAAAAAAAAAAAAACAAAAAAAAAAAACCAAAAAAACTACTGCTTTGGGTCCATTCAACTGATTTCATGTCCCAAGGTTGCATCGTGGCCCATGGTTTGAAAAGCCCTTTCCTCGTCCCACGGCTCTGCCAGAACCTCCCTCCAGCATCCGTGACATGCATCCAGCGCCCCTGGTGAAGGGAAGTCCCCCCTCAGAAGGTAAGAGGTTTCACTATTGGACAGCAGCCTTCGATGTTAGAAAGCCCTTCTTCCTCCGAAGGTGAAATTCACCTCCCTGGAACTTCCCCGTTGGCTCCTGTGGGGCTGCGGGTCTCTATGAAGGCGATCACTCCTCCCCGGGCTTCACTTTCTTCCTCCTGCTCCCACGCACGTGCCCCCCTCCCTAAGTGCATGGAGCCCGCGAGTCCATCATCAAAGCCACTCTTTGGGCCTTGATCTTCACCTGTCATCTCCTGTTACTTGCTTTTATTTTCTTTTGCTTTATGGGAGTGGGGTCACTGGAGTCCATCCATCCAAGTGGTCAAAGTCTTTGGTCCCGGAACAGGGAAGCTGTTGGCACTGTGGGGGATATCAGAGAGTCTGGAGGGGTGGAGAGGGGCCGGCGACGGCAGGGACTCAGGCCCCACAGAGGGGCCCAGCCAGGGTCGCCGGTCCTGAGCGGCCTCCTCTCCTCCCTGTCGCCACCCCGCTGCAGGATGCCTGCAACCTCTGGGGAAGCTCACCTCCTCTCAGTGAGGAGGCCAAGGGCCTGTGGCGGCTCAGGCCACACACCGAACAGAGCCCGGTGCGGGCTGAAAATGCAGGGCCCCTTGTTCAAAAGTGTTCAAAAACGAAGTGTTTCAAGCCAGTGAGGGCAGAGCAATGAATGTGAGTCTGTCCCAGTGTGGGCCCGGCCCAGCTGCAGGGATCTGGTACCCGTGATGCCGACCCTGCCCTTTGGGGAAGCAGGCTCAGCAGACATTGTGTGAGGGAGGCCTGGGTGGGGCTGGGACCCCAGACTGCAGGAAATGAACCCGGCTCATGAAAGTTCAGGCAAGGGGGACCTTTGAGGTCACCTGGCCCAAACCCCTCCATATCCAGTTACAGAATCTGAGGCCCAGAGAGATGGCCCGAGGTCATCCTGCAAATTGGTTCCAGAGCTGAATCACAACCCCAGCCCTGGGATCCTTCCCCCTCCCCCCACCCCTGCCGCTCCTCTCCATTTGTTTCCAGTCACCCCTGCCCCGTGCTGTACCGAAACCCGTCACATGCTGACGGCACCTTGCAAATGTCTCTCTCCCCTCTCCGCCGTCTTTTCCCCAAGCTCCAGACTCCACCGCTGCAGTAGCCTCTTGCTTCCTCTTCCTACCACTCCCTACGCTTCCTCTCTGACCCTCCTCCCGCCCCACTCCCTGAGCCACCTGAGTGTGAGTTTTTAACTTACAGATCAGGTCCTGTGGCACCTCTGCCCTCAGCCTATCGACGCACTGCATACAGATTGCGATCCCCCTCCTTGCCGCAGCCCACAAGATCAGGCCCCGTGGCTTCTCCCATGACCGTCTGCCCCCTGCCCTCTGCTCCCACACGGTGACCTTGCTATGGTCCAGCTGCACCCAGCTCAAGCCCACCCTGCATGCCGATTCCTTCTCTAGAGCATTCTTCCCCACGATGGCCCCCTGGCTTCCCTTCATTCAGGTCTCAGCCCCCAGGAGGTTTTCCCGTGCGGTCCTTCATACCAGTTAACCCTCCCTGAACTGATGGTACCTATTTGTTCCTTTATTTTCAGGATCCCCTGTAGAACACGGCTTGCCGGAGGGTGGAGACCTGTCTTGCACCCTGCTCGCTTGCATGGTGCCTTGCTGGCCCCCCGCACGTCACTGGCGCCCTACGAAGAGCTGTTGAAGGGATGAACAGACTCATAATGAAATGAATTCATTTAGCAAGCGTATTCGCAGGTTATTCTGGGCCAGGTGTTGTGCCGGGCACAGAGGACTCAGATGTGAAGCAAGCGGACAATGGTGCCTGCCCTCAAGGAGTTGGCTCACCGTCTTGGGGCAACACAGATCTTTGGAGGAGCAGTAGGGCGACAGGGGTGGCTTGGCAAAGCCGAGCCTAAGCCGTGTCTAAGAAGATGAGGTGAAGGGGAGTGGGAATGGGTCCTCGCAGTTAGGGGGTGGATTTGGGGGACCATCGTCCCTTTTCTGAGGAACTAGGAAGGCTCTGTCTCCCGGGTTCCTCAGCCCATTAGGCCGAAGCTGGGGTCCACCCGTATGATGAGCTCCTTTGGGGCCCTCCACCCATAAGACGTGCTTGCACATTGTTTGAGACCCGCTTCCTGCTGCCGCTGGAATCAGGAAGAAGACTGGCGTGCTCCACTCAGGAAACCCAGCCTCGCCCGGTGGGCATGAGGCCCAGCCTGGGTGAACCTTGTGGGTACCTTGGCACTCCTCAGACCACCCCCGAAAGGATTCCAATCTCCCACTTCTCCTCAAGCCTTCCAGCTCCACATGACACCCTGCCCATGTCTACCCACCCCCTACAGCCCCAGCCTGGTGTTGCCAGTCCCTCCCTTTCTTGTAGATGGCATGATTGAAGCCTAAGGGCAGAGCAGGGCCCTTGAAGACAAAATCACTTCCTCCGGGAAGCCTTCTGTGCTTTCTCATTACTAGTGCCTCCTCCTTTTCCTTACGCCCAGAGTGCACATCCTCTCTTGTTTGTTTGTTTATCCAAACGTCCATCCATCCAACCAACAAACATTCACTGAGCACTTACTAAGCTCCCAGCACGTGTTCACAGTGGTGACCAAAAACATGGCCGCTGCCTTCACAGAGCTTACAGTCTAAAAAGGGGAATTGTGCGGCTAGTTGCAAATTTAAAAACGAATCACAGCTGTGATAAATGCTATGCGAAACATGTACCTGAACCTATGTGGTGGGCGGGGGTGGGCGTGGGCGTCAGTGTAGGGACGGCTTTCCCGAGGAAGGAATGTTTCACCCAACACGACACTGCCCACAATGGCAGCCGGTAGCTGCATGGGGCTACTGAGTACTTGAAATGTGGCCAGTGCCACAAAGGAAATGAAATTAAATGTATATGTATATATATCTTGAAGCAAACATAACGTTATACTAGTTTCAAGTGTGCAATGTCATGATTCAACAATTCCACACGTTACTCAGTGCTCATCATGACAAGCGTCCTCTTATCCTCTTTAACGATTTCACCCATCGGATTTCACCCACCTCCCCTCCGGCAACCACCATTTTGTTCTTTGTGTTCAAGAGTCTGGGGTTGGTTGGTTTGTCTTTTTTTCCTTAACTCGTTCATGTGCTTTCTTTCTTCAAGTCCACATACGAGTGAAATCGTATCGTATTTGTCTTCCTCTGTCGGATTTATCTCACTTAGCGCCATACTCTCTAGGCCTGTCCATGTTGTTGCAAATGGCCAGATCTCATGCTGTTTTACAGCTGAGTAACATTCCATTGTGTATATACATTACATCTTCTTGGTCTCTTCATCTGTGGATGGATACTTGGGTTATTTCCATATCTTGGCTATTGTAAATAAGGCAATAAATATAAGGGTGCAGTTATCTTTTCAAATTAGTGTTTTCATTTCCTTTGGGTAAATGCCCAATGGTAGAATCACTGGATGGTGTGATAGTTCTATTTTTAATCTTTTGAGGAACTCCCGCAGTGTTTTCCACAGTGGCTGCACCAGTTTGCATCCCCACCAACAGCGAGCAAGGGTTCTTATTCTTCCATATCCTCACAAACACTTGTTACGTCTTGTCCTGTTGATACTAGTCTTGTCCTGTCGATACTAGCTAGCTATTCTGACAGGTGTGGGTGATATCTCATTTTATTTTGATTCGCTTCTCTCTGATGATGAGTGATTTGAGCATCTTTTCAATGTGTCTGTTGGCCATCTGGGTGTTTTCTTTGGAAAAAAATGTTTCCAAACATTTTAAAATCAGAGTGTTTAACGGGGGGTGGGGGGAGGGTTTCATACTGAGTTGTAGAAGTTCTTGATATGTTTGGGATATTAACCCCCTATCGGATATATCATTTGCAAATATCTTCTCCCATTCAGTAGGTTGTCTTGTCATTTTGTGGGTGGTTTCCTTTTCTGCGCAAAAGCTTTTTATTTTGATGTAGCCCCAAGAGTTTACTTCTGCTTCTGTTTCCCTTGCCTCAGGAGACAGATCTAGAAAAATGTTGCTAAGGCTGATGTCCGAGAGATTACTGCCTATGTTTTCTTTAAGGAGTTTCATGATTTCAGGTCTCACATTTAGGTGTTTAATCCATTTGAGTTTATTTTTGTGTATGGTGTAAGAAAGTGGTCCAGTTTCATTCTTGTGCCCGTAGACGTCCAGTTTCCCAACACCACTTGTTGAAGAGACCGTCTTTTTCCCCTCGCATATTCTTGCCTCTTTTGTTGTAGATTAATTGACCATATAAGCGTGGATTTATTTCTGGGCTTTCTGTCCTCTTCCATGGATCAATGTGTCTGTTTTTGTGCCAGTACCATACTGTTTTGATTCCTAGAGCTTTGTAGTATATCTTAAAGTCTGGGATTGTGATACCTCCAGCTTTGTTTTTCTTTCTCAAGACTGCTTTGGCTATTTGGGGTCTTTGGTGGTCCCATACAAATTTTAGTATTTGTTCTAGTTCTGTGAAAAATGCGGTTGGTGGAGAAACTGAATTTCTAGTTGTATTGCTTTAAATATTAAAAAAAATTTTTTTTTACATTTTTATTTATTTTTGAGAGATGAGAGAGACAGAGCCCAAGTGGGGGAAGGGCAGAGAGAGAATGAGACACAGAATGCAAAGCAGGCTCCAGGCTCTGAGCTGTCAGCACAGAGCCCGATGCGGGGCTCAAACCCACAAACGGTGAGACCATGACTTGAGCTGAAGTCTGACGCTTAACCGACTGAGCCACCCAGGCGCCCCTGATTGTATTTCATTTTAATTAATTTAAATTTAAATTTAAAAACTGAAGCAGTGTAAAAATATGTCTATTATATTAACACAGCTTTATTGCCTTAATAGGGCTACATTTCACTTGAAACTTTCAAACACTAGAAGAAAAACTCATGTAAAATATCGTAGCATTTTTCTAGTGTTTACATGTGTTAATGATACTATTTCAGATGTTGGGTTAAAATGTGTTAGCTAAAATTAATTTCATGTTTCTTTTTACTTTTTCAACGTGGATACTAGAAATCTAAAACTCCCTGTGGCTCCTGCTGTATTTCCATGGAGACAGCTGAGCTCAGAGAAGAAAGGTGAGTAGGAGGGGTTAACAGGTAGAAGACTCATCAGAGCTATCAGGATGGGGTCTCGTTTCTCAGGATGGAAACTCACGTTTACTTAGCTTTTGTTTTATGCTCAGGACTTCAGACGTTACATGCATAAGACTCACTCACAGGCAGGTATCACTGGCCTCTTGCTACAGACGAGGAAACCGAGGCCCGGGTTTGACCAAGGTCCTGTGGTTGGTGCAACGCCCTCATTGAACAGCCTGAACGTTTCAGGGGCGCCAGCCTGAACCGGTTTGATTTATCTCTTCCCTGCTTCCAGCTTGGCTCTATCATATTTCTTCTGCCGGCCCCTCTGTCTCTTAGGCAGCGCCCACATTTCTGGACACGTGTTGAAAGATGCTCTGCCATAGTTGAACGAATGGATGATCATGGACCAACTGTTTCATCAAACTTTTATGAAAAAGCTCTCCTGTGTCAGGCAGGCCCTATTTTATAGCCAAGCCCAACCAGAGCCGTTTCCAGATGCCAACACTACGTCCAGTGTAGGGATATCACACCTTCCCTCACTACGGCCCGGCACCCCCCCCCCCCCCCCCCCGTCTCTGCTTCGGGATCTGGAAGGCGCGGAGGCAAAGGGGCTCCTCGGTTTCTCCTCCCGCCCCCTGCATCGGGTCCCAGGCGTGGGCCTCGTGTGCGTGCATGCGTGGGCAAGCGTGCACGTGTGCGTGGTGGCGGGGGACCCACGGCACAGCCCCCTCTGCATGGTCTGCTCCCGCTCTGCAGCCCGCGTCCCCAGACTCCATCCCGCAGCTTCTGGGGCCTTCTTGAGTAGGTTGCTAACCTCATGCTCTAAGCTTCGCCATCGTCCTCCCTGGTGGGGGTGAGGGGCGAGGACTAGGCTCCGCCCCCTCCACCCCCACCCCCCACCGCCCGCCCCCCGCCGCCACTCCCCATGGGGGAAGTTCAGGCCGCACCTCCACCATCCTGTCTGGTTTCAGTTCCTTTTTCTCTTGCCAGCGTGGCCAGCCACAGGAGACATCTGGAGGGGAGAAAACCGGCTTCCTCTTCCCGCAGGCACCCCAGTCCCGAGGAGTTGTTTTTGGGGAGCGCCTTGCTCGGTGGAGGCAGTGAGGGGACAGATTCCAAATCTGTCTCCCCCAGGCTGACATCTCCCCTCCCACAGTTAGCTGGGTGAACAGAGCATGGGGGAGGTGGGAGGGCTGGGGCCCAGCCAGACTTTTCGGCTGTTTATTAGGCCGGAGAACATACCCGGTCCCGTTTGTTACTGTTGAGTACCTACTATGTGCCCAGCACAGCGTGAGGTGCTGGTCACAGCAATGAATGAAAGACAGCAATCGTCACGGCCAATCATCATTTTATTTATTTTTTGAAGGAGGGAGAGAGACAGAGTGTGAGTAGGGGAGGGGCAGAGAGAGAGGGGGAGGGGGGAAACACAGAATCCGAAATGGGCTCCAGTCTCCGAGCGGTCAGCACAGAGCCCGACGTGGGGCTGGAACTCACCAGCCAGGAGATCATGACCTGAGCCGAAGTCGGTCGCCTAACCGACTGAGCCACTCAGGCACCCCACGGCCAATCGTTATTAATGGGGGAAAGGGATCAGGAATAAGTAAGTAAACATGTCAGGGCTAGCACTGAGAAGCCAAATCTAGCAGCGTAAGGGGACCGGGCGTGACCCAGGGGAGAGGTCAGGGCATTGGTAGCATTCAGCTCCCCCCACCCCCACCCCAGGGGCTCCTAGAGGATTCTGGGCAACAAGAGAAGCCCAGCCACGTTGTGCCAGCCCCGGGGCGGGGGTGGGGTGGGGGGCTGGGTTTCCAAGTCTGTACACTTACTTGGTTTTATTCGGTCATGGATGTCCCAGCTCACTTTACCAGCCAACCCGTTCTGTAGACCCAGGAGCCACCATGGGCTGGCCACAGCAGGCTGTCAGTCACATCTGCTCAGCACGGAGGAGGCTCTCACCACATCACAGGGAGCTGTGTGGCTCCCAGCTTGGGGTGAGGGTGGGGGGAGCCCAGCCCCTTCTGGGTCCCCTTCGTGGGGCCTTGGGGACAGTCAGCACCCAGGCCAGAGGCAATAGACGCCTCCCCAGCTACACACCCCAGGCCTGATGGTTTGGGGTTTGGAAAGAGGCCTGGGCCACAGTGACCACTTCTGTCCCTGTGGCTCAAGCCACTGCTTCAGGCCCGGGGTGGGAGAGTGTCCAGGAAGCGTGTGGCCCGCCTTCGGCTGTCGGGAGACCAGGCAGTGGCTCCTGGGCTCATGCAGAGGCTCATCCGGGGTTGGTGCCCAGCACGACCAGGGACCCGGAGCCTCCTCGCCATGGCTGCTAAGTGTGGGCAGGTCCTGACCTCCGTCCTGCCTGCCCTCCTGCTGGGACTCACAGGTAAGTCCTGGGTGCTGCCCCGAGACACCCTCAGACCTGGCAGGGAGGCCCTCGGGGATTACTACATGCAGCTGCCTTGGGTTGCAGGGGTCTGGGGCCCACAGGACCTAGCGGGGCCCTTTGCCTACCTGCCAGGGCGTGTCCTGTCCTCACCTGTGAGAAACAAAGGTGATGGGGGGTTGGGGCCAGGAGGCCACAAGGACGACAGACTGGGGGAGGGCAGGGGGTGAAGGGGGAGCCCACCTCCCACCCGGTCTCCCTGATGTCAGCTCTGGTCCGAGTGGCTAACACATCTAGGTCAGAGAGGGTGTGAGGTGGGAGGGACAGAAAGGGAGGACCCCCCCCCCCGAGTGATGGCGCCTCTGGCCTTGAAGGAAGATTGCAGGGTTCTCAGTCAGACTGCTTAACCTCCCTCCTTAGCGTCCCCCCCCCGCAGGCTGTGTGACCTCGTACAAGTCACTAAACCTCTCTGTGGCTGTCTCCTCTTCTGGAAAGCGGGGACAACAGTACCAGCCTCCCGCAGTGGGATGCGGATGAGAATAAACACACACCTGGAAACGTTCTATGAGCCACAGGGTGTCCGGTGCAGTGGGGTGATGATGATCAGGAGGGTCTACTGAGAAGAGAGCATGATGCAGAAGGTTCCGGAGCTGGGTGCTGAGAGGATACGCTCCACAGCCGCCCGAGCTGCCCTCCGTCACCCAGAACCCTGCGTTGTCAGTGCTGGTTTATCTATCCTCCCCACACCCACACACCTGACCAGATGCTCCTCCAGCACAGGGGTCCTGTCTGACACTTGTCTGTGTCCCCAGCACCCAGCTCACAGACCGGCTCAGCGCAGGGGCGCGGGGGGGGGGGGGGGGGAGCCTGGGGGCAGTGAAGACTTGCAGAGGTCACGGCTGTCACACCCCTGCAAGCTGTCATGAGGGGGAAGGGAGCCCGGTCCTGCAGGTGCCCTGGGATGACTCTAGGGCACAGACTGGAGGCTAGAAGAGGAAGGGGGATGCTGCCTCAGGTGGAGAGAGTGCCGCGTCCCCAGAGCTGAGCAAGCAGAGATGTGGACGGGAAGGACCGGATTGGGAGGGCCGGCCATCCCTGCCCGCAGTGGCTCTCGATGTCACACTGGTGTCCAAAAGGGAGATCTTTGTGTCTTCGCCACACCTCTCCCCGAACCTAGAACCGTCCGCCCGGATGCCCGACAGAAAAGCCTGGGACACATTTCCCCATAGCCCGCTGTGTCCAGTCTGTGACCGAGTCCTGCTGGCTGTTTCTGCCGAACGGGTCTCAGGTCCCCCCCATCGCTCACCGGCCTGGCCCAGGCAGTCCTGGGTCCCCTCCACACTGCTGTCGCTGCTCCCATCCTGCCACCTGCTTTCCATCCTCCACACGGCGACCACAGTATCCTTTTAAACCACGTCGGCGAGGCCACCTGGTCCTGTGTTCACGGTCTCCAATGGCTTCCGGTCGCACTCAGAATAGAGTCAGCAGCATTACCTTGAACCACAGGCTTTTCCCCATCTGGACCTCTTTGCCCATGATGCTGGAGTCCTACAGATCTCTCAGCCTCTCAACATATTCTCACCTGCCATTCCCACTTTCTAGAATGTTCTTCCCATGCCCCTTCTCATGGCTGGCTCCTATCCATCTCTCAGCTTCAGCTCAAAATGTCACCTCCTCCAGGAAGCCTTCTCTCATTTTCTTCTAGACGAGATCAGGCGCGTTCAGGGTGGTATGGCCATAGACTACTATTTTCTTCTAGAATAAGCCTTCTGGCATTTTTTTTTTTTTAACCTCAGCACTCTGTTTCCCTGAGGTTGAGCCCCAGTTAGAATGCTATGTTTGTCTGTTTACTTGTCATCATCCATCCTATGCTCCCCAAGGCCGGAACAAGACACAGCACACAGTCAGTCCCCAAGGCCTGACGTGCCACCGGCAGCCCTTACAGGCTGTTGAGTGTCGGATGCGCCTTGTATGGTCACAAGCTCTCTTTCACAGCCGGGCGGCCCTTCATCTCTCTGACGGGCCCATCTCGGAGGACGACCCCGGGAAACCCAGTGCCTTTCAACTGTACGGCCGGCCCCTTCAGCTCCTGGGATTTCAATGTCACCTGGATGAAGGGCAGCGATGAGCATCCAGCCTCAGCCCAGCACCTGGTGACCAACAACCAAGGCAACTACTTCGTTACCAGTAAGGTGTGGGTGACACTGACCCTCCAGGATCTCTTACTGGAGATCACCTGCGAAGTCACCCACAGGGCGCTGGGAGAACCTCTGCGAAAGACCATGAACCTCTCCCAAGTGCTCCAAGGTGGGTGGGCAGGAAGTGTGGGGGGAGGGGTGTCATCTCCCAGCAGCATCGGCTTTCAGCGTCTTCTGCCCAAAGTCCCATTCTCCCCCCCAACCCCCCCGGGAGACCGGGGGCGGCCGTCTGGGTTTAATCCTGGCTGTATCACTTTACGACGTGTGTGATCTTGGGTAAGTCCCCTAACTTCTTTGGGCCTCAGTCCCCTCCTAGAGTGGGAATAAAAATAAGCCCTTGTAGGTTTCATGTGAGGATTACATGAGTCATTCCTTATGAAGTACCTAGAACAGTGCCTGGCACACAGGAAGTTGTTGATGAATGTTTGGCCCCAACTTTCCATTTATCATCATCATCATTATAATGATGATAATCTTACTATTATCTCATGATCTTGTCTCAACTTTCCATCCTAAACACCTCTATTAATATTTATTAATATCATTGCGATTAATATCACTGCTACTATCATTGCATCTATTAATATCATTGCTCTATTAATATCATTGTTATTATTTTTAAATTTAAAAAATGTCCTGGAGCACCTGGGTGGCTCAGTCAGATAAGCGTCTGACTTCGGCTCAAGTCATGATCTTGCGGTTCGTGGGTTCGAGCCCCGCGTCGGGCTCTGTGCTGACAGCTTGGAGCCTGGAGCCTGCTTCGGATTCTGTGTCTCATTCTCTCTGCCCCTCCCCCCCTTGTGCCCTCTCTCTCTGTCTCTCAAAAATAAATAAATGTAAATTTAAAGAAAATTTTTTAAATGTCTTATTCATTCAATAAATAATGAATATCGACTGCGTGCCAGGCACTGTTCTGGGTGCTGAAGATACAGCAACGAGTAAAATTAAATCCTTGTCCTTGTGGGCATCATATTTTAGCAATTCTTTTTTTTAATATATTTTTTAAAATTTTAATGTTTGTTTTTGAGAGAGAGAGAGAGAGAGAGAACGAACAAGGGAGGGGCAGAGAGGAAGAAGCAGGCTCCAGGCTCTGAGCTGCCAGCACAGAGCCCGACACGGGGCTCGAACCCACGAACCGTGAGATCATGACCTGAGCTGAAGTTGGAAGCTTAACCAACTGAGCCACCCAGGTGCCCCAGTAATTCTTTTTATTAACTTAATTTAATTTGATTTGTTAACTGTTTGTTTAATTTGAGAGAGAGAGTCAAAGCAGGGGGTGGGCAGAGAGAATCCCAAGCAGGCTCTGCACTGTCAGCACAGAGCTTGATGCGGGGCTCGAACTAGTGAGATCATGACCTGAGCTGAAATCAAGAGCCGGACGCTTCACCGACTGAGCCACCCAGGTGCCCCAGTGATTCTTAAAATTGTATTTCATGGTAGTGAATATTTCAAACATACAAAAAATAACACACCAGACACCTAGGTACCCCTACTCATATTTAATGGATGTTAACACTTCACTTTATTTGCCTTACATTAAGCATACAAGAAAAGTAACGGATGAGAGTGACAGGTCTCGTGTCTGGTTCTTGGGAGAAGGAAAGAGGCCAGATGGGCAGGGGTAATCTCAACAGATGTTTCTTTCTGGTTGTCTAGTTGTCCCCACCCTGAAGATCACCACCAAGACCTCCGGGACGTACATCCACATGCAACAGAGAGTGAATCTCACCTGCCACGCGAGCCACTTCTACCCCTCCCACCTACGTCTCACCTGGATGGAAAACAGACACCAGGTCCACACGGTGGAGTCCCCACAGGTCACAAGAAACCCAGATGGCACCTACTCTCTGAAGCACACGTGGCAGGCGGAGGCCACACTGGACGGGAGCGAGTTTGCTTGCTGGGTGGTCCAGGATGAGCAGCCACCCGTCCGGGCCAACATCACCCTGCGGGCCCAGGCACCCAGGCTGGGGAAAGGTGGGTGCAGTCTCTTGCTGGCCCCTCTGGGCGGCATGGCTGGGAGAGCCAGGCATGAAAACACCAAGCATGGGCCTGGGGTGCAGGCTGTATTAGGTCACGGGCTCGGGGTGGCACTGGATGAAGGTGACGGAAGGGAGGGTTCCCTGGGCTGGCGATAAAACTCGGAGCCATTCACCCCTAAGTTCCCTCCCTCCCTCCTTCCCCCCCCCCCCAACAAGGAGCAGGACTTCCCTTCCCCAGTCCCATGCACTCTTCTGGTAGGAAGTTTGCTGCCTTCACACTTGAGTGCAGGAAATGGCAGAGATGATGGACTGCTGGGCACCAAAGGTTTTTAATCAAGACTGGTTCAGCTGGAAGTTTCTGAGAGTCAATTTCAAAGAGGCCAGAATTCTCAACTCCCTTAGCTGGGAAACAGAGTGGGTGCCGGAGCAAGATTCTCCTCTCTCCTATTCTGTTCTCTCTCAATCTCTCTCTCTCTCTCTCTCTCTCTCTGCCTCCTTTCTCTCTCCTCCTCGCCTCCCTCCGCCCATCCTAATCCTCTCCAAGCTCCCCTTCTCTCGCCCTTTGTGGCCGCGCGTGACTGTGTCCACTAGGGGGAGCTGCCTGCTCGCAGTTCAGACCCACACCAGCCACGCAAGCTGCTTCTCCTGGACCAGCTTGGATCAGCTCGGGAGAATGAATGACGGGCCAGGAGGGGATGTGGGGATGGGAAGAGAAGAGAGTATCGTGATTGGCCTGGCCTAGGGGAGCCCCAGTGAGGACTGACAGCTCTCCAGAACCGCCCTAAGTGGGAGAGGACAGCTCCCTACAGGAGGTGTGCGCAGGTGTGAACGGCTGCGTCTGTGCACATGTCTCAGGGTCCCTGCCGCTCCCAGCAAAGGGTGGATGGAGGCCGAGCCGGCAAAACAGCCCGTCTTCCCAGCAAGGGCTTCAACCCTGCATCCTGTCTCTCCCGGACAGATCCGGCCTTGATCTGCCTGCTGTAAGAATTCTTGGGGAATGATCCTACTCACCATTCAGTTTCTCCAGGTTCTTTTTTGTCCACGTCCAGCAGAAATAAGAGAAGTGCCCCCCCCACCCCCCAGTGGGATACACAGATCTGGATAGAAAACTCCAAACTGGTCTTTTGTCCTCGGAAAAGCAAGTATCGTTATTTCATTCTGAATCACTTCTTTACTCACTCCCGAGTTTTTTCCTCTCTCTGTCTTATCTTTCTTCCTTTTCTGGCGTCCAGGGCCCCTTCCGTTCGGTGTGAGTGCCCCTGCACAGCAGCACCTCCCCGGTCTGGCCCACAGAGCCCTTCTTCGGTATCCCCACCTCGGCCCTCCGTTTGCATCTGGCTGACGTCTGTAGGACACTTACCGTGTCCCAGTCGTGCTCGCGTAGCTTGGCTGACATAGGACAGGACAGGCAGCGGAGGGGCCGAGGTCTGAGAGGTCTGAGCTGGGGTCAAAAGGCAGGGCAGTCTGTCTCAAATTCACTGTGCTCTTTTGTATTTTTCTCCCCCATCCTGCCGGAGAAGATAGACCTCAGTGTTACCTCACGTCTCTTCTCAAACTCAGGCTTACGTGCTCTGTTTCTGATTTGTCCTTGTCCCTGAACGGCCCCGCTGTGCACCATGGTTCAGTCATCACAGTGGCACTTTCCCGTGGGGCCTCCTGCTACGGGGCTCCGTCTGCTTGCTGACGGGACCCTCGCTCCTTTGAAGCGGACTCTGGATCTTGTGTTTAGAGGTGGCCAGACTCTGGAGCTGAGCAGATCGGTGTCCCATCACAAGGCTGCCACCAACCATCTGAGCCCTCGGGCAAAGCATCGCCTGCCCAGAGCTCAGTTCCTCATCTGTGTCCTGACACCTGTGGGGCTCGCCTGGCCTGCTGGGGATTCCTTTCCTTGACCTTTGCTTGGCATCCGGACTGTTTGCAGTCGCCGGGGCGCCCAGCCCAGTGTGACCCCCCAACGCCTGTGCTCTTAAGGTCTTCTCTGTGCCACCTGCTTTTCTATGACCCGGGAGTTTTGCGCATGGACGTGATATTCCCTTGTCAGGGATAGAGGACATGCCTGAGCTGAGACCGCAAAGACCCTGGGGCCAGACTGTCTGGCTAAGAACCCCGGCTCTGCCACTGACTGGCTGGGCACCGTGGGCAAGTTACCTTGCCTGTCTGGGCCTCAGTTTCCTCATCTGTGAAATGGAGATGAATCCAGCGATGCGGGTGTTGGCCAGGGGGTGTGGGTGGGAGTCGGCCCCATACACACTGCTGTGCTCCCTGTCTAGTCACTGCCGGGCCTCCGATGTCGGCTTCAGAATCCGACTCCTGTTGGAATTTACCTTTACACCCTAAGGGGGGGGACGCGATGGGGCTTCTCATGGAGCCGTGGTCTCTGGGCACCTCCGTGCCTCTCATGGGAGGGGTGGTCTCTCCCTGCAGGCCGGAGCACCTATTCCTACTCCTTGCAAGGCCCCCTTCAGCGATCTGAGCCGGGGAAGAGCATCCAGCTGACCTACGTGTCCTCCGGATTCCCGTCGCGCCACATTACCGTGACCTGGTTTAAAAAGAACCACGAGCTCCCAAAGACGCAGACCTACGTCCACCCCAGTGGGGACACACACAATGTGACCAGCCGAGTGCTCGTCCCGCTGCAAGCGGACGATGTGCTCTCCTTCGTCCAATGCCACGTCAGTCATAAATCCACACTGGTCTTCCAGAAAGCCATCAGCCTGGACCAGTACCTCCGTGGTAAGGGCGTTCTCACTGCTCAGGTGGGTCCGTGCAGAGTTGGGCTGTGGATGTCTCTGCCTCCGTTTCCTCCTCTGAAAATGGCACAGCCCTCACTTGGTGGTGGCACAGGTGCAGTGAAATGACACCTGTAAGGCGCACAACACAGTGCCTTGCTCATACTAACCGTTCAGGGTGGCAGTCGCTGGGGTGGCTACGAATTATTATTTGTACCATTCACGTCACCTCTCTGAACTCAGTCTCCTCATCTGTAAAATGGGGAACAGTATCTTCCAGGAAGTTCATGTTTTTATTATTGCTGTTTTATATGAAGAGGATGTAAGTGTTTGCAGCTTCTAAATTTTAGGGACTGTGTCGTCTTTGGACGATTACTCATACTTAGGTAAGGGCCCAATGTGTCATCTGATTTTTTTTGTTGTTGTCGATTTTCCTGGCCTGGACCCATGCTTGGCAGGTCTATGAATTTGGTGAGGTCATGGGCATCATGCCTAGGAAGAATTATAGCAAGCATCCCGTTGTTTATGACGAGTCTAACCCCCAGAGAAGGCAAGTGAGTGGTCTAAAGTTGCACAGCAGTAATATTTAATTCCTTAAATGTGCATCGGATTTTAAAGTCTACAAAATATTTTCCTCAATATTTTCGCTATTATTGTGGCAGGAAAGACATCATTTTACATGAATAAAAATACTGACATTAACACCTCAAATGAGCACACCACACAGTCAGTAAAGCACACTCATGTGGGTTGACGAATTAAAGGTGTGCCACTGCCTCGTGTTCTTTGTGCCCTTGAGGATTTACAGAAGGAAACTCGGGTTCAAAGAAGTAAAGTCAGCCCCAGGTTGCAAAGCCAGTGAGTGAGAGATTTTTCATATGAACTCAGGCTTCTTTTATTATTATTATTATTATTATTATTATTTTAAATTTAAATCCAACTTAGTTAACATATAGTGTAATAATAATTTCACGAATAGAATTCAGTGATTCATCACTTACATGTAACAGCCAGTGCTCATCCCAACGAGTGCCCTCCTTAGTGCCCCTCACTCCTTTAGCCCTTCCCCCCCACCCAACACCCCGCCAGCAGCCCTCAGTTTGTTCTCTGTATTTGAGTCTCTTGTGGTTTGTCTCCCTCTCTGTTTCTGTCTTATTTTTACTTCCCTTCCCTCACATTCAGCTGTTTTGTATCTTAAATCTGCACATGAGTGACATCATATGATATTTGTCTTTCTCCGACTGACTTATTTCACTTAGCATTGTACATTCTAGCTCCATCCACGTTGTTGCAAATGGCAAGAGTTCATTCTTTTTGATTGGTGAGTAATACTCCATTGTATATATATACCACATCTTCTTTATCCATTCATCTATCGATGGACATTTGGGCTCTTTCCATACTTTGGCTATTGTGGATAGTGCTGCTATAAACATGGGGGTGCATGTGACCCTTCGAAATAGTACACCTGTATCCCTTGGATAAATGCCTAGTAGTGCAATTGCTGAGTCGTAGGGTAGTTCTATTTTTAATTTTTTGAGGCACCTCCACACTGTTTTCCAGAGGGGCTGCACCAGTTTGCATTCCCACCGGCAGTGCAAGAGGTAAACTCAGGCTTCTGTCCACTCTTTACCATCTATGGGATTGCCTGCTTAGTTACTTAGGCTCTCCCAGACTCAGTATATTTGAGCGTAAAGTAGGAAAATGATAATTCAGAGGGTTCTTCATTACCTGAGTATTTATTATATAACTCCCTGGAGTTAGGACAATTGTGTAGGAAAGCAAAAATCCTAGAAAATACAGATATTCACAAATGAATTACTTGTAAAACTAGCCCCCACTCAAACCCCTCGCTGCTCAACACTGGCTGCACCTCTGCTGGGTTTCCCGTCCCAGAAATGCCACTGTGGGTGTCTTTATCTGGATTCCCCTGACGGCAGAGCCTGAAACCAGGACCAGGTGCAGGTGTTTGGGAAGAGATCCACAGAGGCACAGAGGTTGGGATAAGGGGTGGGGAGGGTCAGACAGGGAAGGCAGGACACTCAAGAAAGGGTGAGTTATTGAATGGTTGCCCTTGTGGGCAAATGAGGCTCAGCCCCACTGGGACCCTCTCAGGAACTGGGTAGACCATTCCTGGGGATTCTTCCTTGGGGGGTGGTGGGGAGAAGGAAACTGGGATGTGCTTGCATGGTCTGGGTGACATTTTGTGGTTATGGAGAAATCCCAAGGCGGAGAATGCGGGAAGTGTCATGGGAGTTCGAGGAGGGACAAGTCTCCCAGCACGGCCGCTCTGAACCAGCAGCTGGGGGAGGCGGTGCGTAGTCTAGAAACCCTCTGCTCTAGATCAGTCTTGCCTTGATTGAAGCGTGGCAAGCAAGAGACCGCGCTATGCAGAAGGAATCTGCATCCATTGTGAAATGAAATCAGAGATCTTGCAAAAGTTGTATTTCGAGAAGTTGATGCCAATGATGGGGGGGACCGCAGGCATCACAGGCAAAGCCTCTGAGTGCTTCCAGATGGAAAACGAAGAAGATCCGTGATACTCATCATTCCGTGGGCACTTCAAAAGAGAACACATTGTTGGGACGCCTGGGTGGCTCAGCCGGTCGAGCATCCAACTTTGGCTCAGGCCATGATCTCGAGGTTCGTGAGTTCGAGCCGCGCGTCGGGCTCTGTGCTGACAGCTCAGAGCCCAGAGCCTGCTTCGGATTCTGTGTCTCCCTCTCTCTCTGCCCCTCCCCTGCTCGTGCTCTGTCTCTCTCTGTCTCAAAAATAAATAAGCATTAAAAACTTAAAGAGAGAACGCATTGATTGAAAGAGGCCCCTGTGAAAATCGACAGGACATTCAAATAATTTTTCAACGACCTTTTAATGATGGTGCCGCAAATGTGAAATGTGCAGGTACCATATGGCTTCACTGGTAGGACGTAGAGTCAGGTTTGGGGGGAAATTATCTCTACTTCCTTAGACTTGCAGCACTCGCTGCTTCCAAGAGTCGGCGCATCGCTGTGGTTATATTTTATATTGAATTAAGATGTAAATTAAACAAAATTAGTTTCATCACTGAAACGTTTTACCAGATGAAGTTTCAACCAGTTCTTCCTTGAGAATTTTTATGAGATCGGGGCCTGTTTGGTACAGGTTCCTTCTAAGTGGCTTTTTGTTGTTGTTTTCTGATACTAGGTAGCATATGCCCTGTTCAGCTCTTGTGGTTTTGTGAGGATTAGAGGGGACCACACATGCGCTGCCATTCTGTGTGTCGAAACAGTGATCATCTGCTGGGCCTGGGTCTCTGTCCTCCGGACGCTGCCTGGATACCACACAGCCAGGAGAGCTCCCTGGTGGCTAGAAAGGGCATCTGAGCCTGTCCCTCCTTTCTGTGGTCTTTGGCATCCTCTAACGCCCTCTTACTTACCCTGGCCAATCCTTCCTGGACCCCAGGCTTCCTCCATCCTGAATGCTCCCTTCTCCAGTTCTTCCTCTTTGCTTGGGAGTAATCCTTGCCTGTGTGCTGAGGGGGGAAAGGCTGAGTACAGATAATGACTTCTGGAGACGGCGTCCTGCCTTGGCTGTCCCACTCATCTTTTAAATGTTAAAAAAACTTTAACATTTACTTATTTTTGAGAGACAGAGAGCATGAGGAGGGAGGGGCACAGAGAGAGAGAGAGAGAGAGAGAGAGAGACAGGGAGACACAGAATCCGAAGCAGGCTCCAGGCTCTGAGCTGTCAGCACAGAGCCCGACGCAGGGCTTGAACTCACGGACCGCGACATCATGACCTGAGCCAAAGTCGGATGCTTGACCAACTGAGCCACCCAGGTGCCCCTGTCCCACCCATTTCTTAAGCAGCACTGACAGAAATGATCCATCTGGATGGGCTGAGTATGAAGGGAGGACATTTAGGGGACAGATGCCCTTTGTTTAGTGTTAGACGCTGGGCCGTCATACGAATTCCACTGAAATATACAAGGTTGTGTCCTATTGAAACATATTCCAAAGTCTCCTCATTGTGAATACATTCTACTGCCCAGCTGAAAACCCAGTTGCAAAGAGGTCTAGAAGTCGTTGGATCATGATTTCAGAAGCCGGGAATCATAAATGCATAGAGCCTGAAAGTTGGGGTGTCCGACTAGCACAACAGTAAAACACGCTGTGTCTGGTGTAACCCCAGCTTTGCCACTTGTGACCTCGGGCAGGTTACTGAACCTCTCCAAATCCTAGTTCCTTCCAATGTAAAATCTCAGGACCTTGGAGTCGTAAAGATGTAGAGTCCGTGAATCTTCATCTCGTAGAATCATCAAGTCATGGAGTGGGTCACCTGCCTTGTAGGTTCTTAAATGGCATTTAATGTTCATCTTTGCATCTTTCATGGCCAAAGCGGAAAAAGAGAGAGCAAGATTTGGAGGTTTTCATCAATCCCACTCATTCTTTTCTTCATGCGTTCCTCGATCCGACCACGCACCAAGCATGCATTCACTCAAAGCACACTCTCATTCAGCCATGCATTTACCTATGCAAGAATCTGTTCACAAGTACCTGGATCCTCCTCTGGGGCAGACCCTGGGCAGATGACCCATCTTCAGGCAGCTCCCACGCTCCCACAGTGGCCTTCCTCTAGTGATTGTCTGCTTTCTCTGGGCTGTGTCAGTTCCCCCTACAGTGACAGTGTCCCAGTCTTCACGCTCCTTGGACTTGGTGGCTGTCACCTGCCGCGTGCAGAGATTCTATCCACAGAGTGTGCATCTCACCTGGACGGAGAACTGCCATACGATCAAGGGAGCTGAGCAGCTCAAATCCAAGCAGAATAGCGATGGGACCTACACCCTGGAAAGCTTGCATTTGGTGAACATGTCAGGGCCGGGGTCCGAACAGGTGCTCACCTGTAAGGTGCAGCACGAGACCCAACCTCCCATCCAGGCCAGCCTCATACTGTCTGCGGAAGCACACGGCACATACAAGCCCATCGGAAGCTCAGGTAAGCCCACCTCCACTGCTCTGAGCAACTAGGTCACCTTTGTCTCCTGAGTGGAGTGAAGTATTTAAACTCACAGTGTCCCCTTTGCTGTCTCCTTCTGCCCATTGGTACTTAGGTCCCAAGATGCCTGCGCTCATCTTTGTGGCATTCCTTCTGGGCTTCAAGGTGCTGCTGGCGATGAGTTTCATAGTCACCTACATCTGCAGGTGGCGGAGCCGGTAACAGGTGAGTTGGGGGCAGGTCTTAGTACATAAGGAGAGAGGTCATGGTCACCATCATGGGCTGGCAAGAGGAGTCCAGGGTAAGGCCACTGTTTCACACTGTGCCTCCCAGGGAGATCCAGGCTCAAGAAAAGGCTGGAAACACTTGTTTTCTCCAAAGTTCTGTTGGAAATCTCAGAGGCTTCCAACTCTCACCCATCCAGCAGTGCCCTGGGTTTGGAGGCTTTTAAATGAAGTCCCTGGAACCCTGGGTGGGGATCCAAGGAGTGGAGGTGGGATGAAGGTCAAAGCTTTGAGCCTCAAGCTCCAAAGAGTGCCCCCATATACTGTTATATACGCCAGTTTTCGTAGGACTTATTTTGGAATGAATTAGAAAAGTATTGCTAAAATCTATAATGGAGCCCATCGAGGCACAGGGAGGCTCAGACTACTGGCAAACATGAATGTGGGGTTGGGGGAGTTCAGAATACCAGACAGAGGGGGCTGGGGTGTAGTGACTAGGGGTCTTATTTCTGATCTGTACCATGAATCCAGGCAGTATTGGGGGAATTAATACAAGAATGAATGAATGAATGAATGAATGATTTTTCCACGATCGCTCTTGCATGCTCTGCAGTGAATTTCCTCCCACCCCGTCCAGGAGGCTCACATGGTGGGAGAAGCTGCCCCCCGCCCCCATTTCCATCCTGGACATGCCCCCTTCCCCACACCCTCCTGATGTTCCTTCTCTCGGAGCCAAGTCCTGATGTTCCGCTCTCTTCAGAGCAGAGTCAAGGATGGACCCTGGTCTCAGGGACCCAGAGACCCTGATGCACTGAGCTTCACACTGGCCCTGACTCTGCCCCAAAGACAATCAAGAGGGTCAAGAAAAGAAGGTTCCTATTCTGTCTGTGATGAGGAACAGCCCTTCATTTTCAGAGCACATTTTACTTTCCTTTTTTCTTTTTAAAATGTGAATTGCAGTGCAGTTAGCATAGAGTGTTATATCAGTTTCAAGTGCACAACATAGGAATTCAACAATTTTATGCATTCATCACGGCTGATGACGATTAAGTGTACTGTTACTGCCTTCACCTATTTCTCCCATCCCCCTCCCCACCCCCCACCCCCCACCTTCCCCTCTGGTAACCATCGGGTTGTTCTCGACAGGTAAGAATCTGTTTTTCGGTTTGCCTCCTTTTTTTAAATCGTTCGTTTGTTTTGTTTTCAATTCCACATGTGAGTGAAATCATATGGTATTTGTCTTTCCCTGACTTCTTTCAGCTGGCATTATATTCTCTAGACCCATCCATGTTGCTGCAAGTGGCAAGACTTCATTCCTTTTTATGGCTGAGTAATGTGTGTATATGTGCAGTGTATATGTGGACATATACCCACATCTTCTTTATCCATTCATCTCTTGGTAGACACTTGAGCTGCTTCCTTATTTTGGAGGAACGCATTTTACTTTCACACACACCTTCTGCAAGTACGATTTCATTTGACGCCTGTATGTTTTGAGGTTACTGCATGTAATGAGCCTGTTTTGGTTCCGAAACATATAGGAAATATGTAAGAAATCCTTGGTCCTACCCATCCTGTCTTTGCGAAATAGTAACATATTGCTGATACGGTCTCGTGTTTCTTTTAAAAACACGGTCTTGAATTTCATGTTTATCCTTCTCAAAGTGGATTTTAAAATTTTACAACGTGTTATAAATCCTTAAGGAATACACAATTTTAGTTTGCATGTTGTAAGTTTTATATAAATGCTGTTATACGGTATACAGCACTCTGGAACTTTTATTTTTTGGGCTCAGCGTAGCATGTGGGATTTCTTCACGTTGGTATATGTAGCTCCATTTTCTTAACTTTGCACAGCTCCATGGCTCTCTATTCTAAGAATACTCTGGGAGGCCTGGGGGACTCAGTTGGTTGAGCATCCGACTTTAGCACAGGTCATGATCTCACGGCTCATGAGTTTGAGTCCCGCATCAGGCTCTATGCTGACAACTGAGAGCCTGGAACTTGCTTCAGATTCTGTGTCTCCCTCTCTCTCTCTCTGCCCCTTCCCGACTCATGGTCTGTCTGTCTGTCTCTCTCTCAAAAATAAATAAACATTAAAAAAATATTATAAGAACATTCTACAACTTAGGGCTGGCTCTCAGGATAGTATTAAAGCTCTATCTGCTGTTTGGGTAATACAACTTTGCAATGAGCATTTTTCTCTCTGTTTCTGTGGGCACAAGCGGGAGAGTCCCTCTTGTTCCCCTGCTGTGGTCCACACAGCAGCTGTATTAGTGTCATTTGGGAGCTTTTCTAGTACAAAAAAAAAAAAAAAAAAAAAAGCTTTTCGTTTTTTTTTTTTTAACGTTTATTTTTGAGACAGAGAGAGACAGAGCATGAACGGGGGAGGGGCAGAGAGAGAGGGAGACACAGAATCCGAAGCAGGCTCCAGGCTCTGAGCCATCAACACAGAGCCCGATGCGGGGCTTGAACTCACAGACCTCGAGATCATGACCTGAGCCGAAGCCGGACGCTTCACCGTCTGAGCCACCCAGGCACCCCAAAGCTCTTCATTTTTGATGACTTTTTTTTTTTCAAAAAGTTTTCGATGCTCTCATTTATTTTTGAGACAGAGAGAAAACACGAGCTGGGGAGGGGCAGAGAGAGAGGCAGTCAGGAACCGAAGCGGGCTCTGCACTGACACCAGAAAGCCCGAGGTGGGGCTCAAACTCACAAGCCGTGAGGTCGTGACCTGAGCCAAAGTCAGACGCTTAGCCGACTGAGCCACCCAGGCGCCCCAACTTTTGATGTGACCATTTCCTTAGAACATACACAACATTTAATACGGTCTTAAAGAATATTACCTTATAGAAAGATTATCGTACAATACACACAAAAATACTCGGAACAAATGAATGTGGTCAGTGGGATCACAGACCTAAATTTTTTTTCTAGACCTAAATTTGAAACCTAAAATTATAAAGCTTCTGGACGGAACTGGAGGAAAACAAACAAACAAACAAAAGTAAATCTTTATAATCTTGGGTAAGCAGAGACTCTTTTAGGTAAGACATGGGAAGCACAATCTAGAAAGGAAAACATTGATCCATTTGACTTTATAAAAATTTAAACCTTGTTCTTCAGAAGATACTGTTGATAAAAAGAAAAGGAAGGTGACCGATGAGAAAGTATTTGTCAAACGAATCTACTCAAGGACTTGTATCTGGGACACAGGTGGGCTAGGTACAACCCCCTGTTTGTGCGAGTGAAGTTTTATTCTGTGGCTTCTTTTAGGCTGAAACGTCAGAGAGAAGTAATTGCCATCCGGACCTGACGGTCCACAAGCATAAAGCATTTACTGTCCGGCCATCTAAGACAAAGCTCGCCAACGCCTGAGAGACAATATTTAAAGACAAACAATCCCATTTTATAAGTGCATGAAAGATTTGACGAGCCGCTCCGCCAAAGAACAAAAAATAAAATGCGTTAAAAAACAAAAACAAAAAACTGTCTTCATTAGAATAGCTGTAGAACATGTTTCGATACCTCTTTTGGGCAAACGTTCCCACCTGGTCCTGGTTTCTCAGAACGGCCAGGCTCTCCTTGACCCACACGCATTTGAGAATCACTTTGTCAACTTTCATTATAAACACCTTTATGATTATGATTTGGTTACACTGACTTTATGTACTCATTTGGGCGCACTGACATCTTCCAATGAGTTTTGCCACTCATGGACATGAGACACCTCAAGTTCGGTTTTCTTTGATGACTTTTAATTCACCATTTTATAGGGCTTTTTGTTCCGTTATGGTTCTTATGCATCCCTAGTTAGAGCTATTAACTAGAGTATTAACTTTCTAGTTTATGGAATCCTTAAAAATTCTTATTATTGTTTGCACTGGGTTTTGGGCCTCTGTGTAGGATGGTAATTGAGTTTTGAACATCGATCTTATATTCAGAAAGCTTATCAAGCCTGTATTACCGCTTATCGTGTGGACATTCTTTTATGAGTAGCTCTTATCGATCTACTCACCTAGATTAGATTTTACCTTTATTAAAGTTACATATGCACGTGGTTTAAGAGGCAAAGAGTTCGGTATGTTCTACATATTAAAACCGGAATCTCCCTACTTTCCACTATTTTCCACCCGTCAGAGGCAACCATTTTCCACTCTTTTAATTGATTATCTTTAACTGCTTATTCTAGATGTCATAGCCAGATCTCATATAGCATGCTTACACTGTCACTTCTAGACATCTCCCCCATAGGCATTGTTCACTGACATCCCACTATGAATGATGGGGATACAATGCTCTGGTATTCCGGACCCCACACCCTGCGTGCACATTTCTATCCCATCATCTTAATATGTTAATTTTAGATAACGGCATAGTGGGTGTCCACCTTAGAATGACAACGGCACTGTGTTTTATAGCTCAGTCTTGTAACATTCCCAGCTTTTGTTTGCGTCTTTCCGCTCATGTGTATTTGGTGTAAACACCACCATATTCAGGGTACAGAACAACTCCGTGGCCGCAAAGGTTTGCCTTGTGCTACCCTTTCATAGTGCCCACCTGCCCCACCACACCAAACCTCTGGCACATGCCCATCTGTTCTCTATAACTTCGACAATGTTGTGTAAGTGGATTCCCACAGTACGTGGCATTTTGAGATTGATTTTGTTCACTCAACATAATGCCTTCGGAAACTTACAAGTTGTGCACATGTAAATAATTTATTCCTTCTTACTGCTGAGAAGTAGTTCCTGCTATGAATGCACTATAGTTCGTTCAAGCCTTCCCTTATTACTGGACGTTCGGGATGTTTCCAGCTTTTTGTCATTACAGAATGTTGTAAACATTCCCACTTGGGTTTTTGTGAGGTCCTGGTTTTCATTTCACTCAGATAAATGCCTGGGAGTGTGATGATTTCTAGGACCTATAACCCACTGCCTCTCCTGAAAGAGGAGCGAAAATGATGTAAGCACATACAACTGCTTTTTTTTATTCTCAGATATTTTTTTTTTAGGTAATCTACACGGGTGTGGCCCAAACCCACAGTCCCCGAATCAAGAGTCACACGTTCCGCGGACTGCGCCAGCCAGGTGCCCCAAACACAGACAACTTCAGAGGTCCACACTGTACTATGCCTTTGGGTGAAATTTTACCAGTTGCAACATACAGGGTTGGAATGCGGAGTCAGTTCTGGAATAGACCTCGTTCAATCACAAAGTTGGGCAGGCTCTGGTGAACCACTTTTCTTCCTGCTGAGTAACTCCAAAGCATGGAGTTACTTCACTTCTAGACATCTCCCCTGTCGTTTGGCAGGCTGGTGGAGCCTGAGGCCACAAGCCAGCCACCCTTAAGTGTTCTGGGCTCAGGAGCTTGGGACACAGCCCCCAACTGCAGATCCACCTTGGTCTGGGGCTCCCAAGTGGGGAATCACCATGAAGACCTCAAGATGGGGGGAGGGCCCACTGGGGGGGCTGAGACCCCATGCAGGCAGGAAGCATTATCTCTCCTGGGCCTCTCCACTCTCTGAAAAAGAGAAGAGGACCCCTCACCAAGTGAGGTCTTCTCTGCCTGACTTCTCTTTCACAATCTAGAAGCAGACTGTTGCCCCACACCCATGTCACCCCATCATAGGCACTTCCCCTAATGACAGGAGAAGGAAGGCTTTTCCTCTCTACAGAACAGAGGCCCATTCTACCCAGCATACAAATTTGCACAGAGCAGGGCCCCCAGGCCTCCACAATGTTGGCCCCTGCCTCCGGGCCCCACCTGCCTCCTTACCTGCTGCTGGCTCTGCTGTTGGGACTCACAGGTAAGCACTGCCTTGGGGTACAATCCCCTCTTCCTGATCCTACAACACTTCCCATGTCCCTGGACATCAAGGGCTTCCAGGTAACCAGAGGTGTGCTACCCAGGGCTGCCACAGAAGACCAAGGACTGGGTGTCATCTGAGAGCAGGAAGTCGGGGATCTGAGCATTTCCTCTATGCATCCATCACCTACAGCTTGTTACCAGAGGCATCCAGACAGTGGAGGCTTCAATCTGTCACAAGGACAAGTTTGTAGGTATTAAATGATCTAATTCTCACAACACCCCTGCCTGATAGCTAGGACTGTACTGCTGATCAGCAGATGGGGAATTTCAGGCAGAGAGAGTTAATGGCCCAATGTCAGCTACCTAAGTCAGTGCATCTGCCGGGATTCACGTCCAGGCCACCCAGCTCCACGGTTCATTCTTTTCACCGTGTTATGCTGCTCGGCTTCTCGGTGGAGGCTAACTAAACAAACATCAGAAAATACAGGGAGGGAAACAGAAGAAGAGGCATCATTTTGCACACTCCGAGGTCTCCAGAGTTCCAGTTCTGCTGTGTATCCTCCCAGACTTTGGTTAACGATGTGTTGGGTGATTCCTACACGCCGAATCTTTTACTCGGCTTTTAACATGTATGACAATTTCATGGAATCCTCAAAGTGATCTGTATGCTAGCATGCTGGGCCACACTTCATGTATACTTGGGAATGCACTTGTGTATGTGTGTGTGTACATGTTTGGGCATGAGGAAGGGTGCACACGTGGGTATGGGATATCTGAAAACGCTTTCTTATTGGTTTCTTCACGCCACGTCCACTCTACGTGAAATGCACAGTGAACAGATGTTTGGTTCCCTGTCTCTCAGCTCCTCACCCACTTTTTCTATTTCTCTAAAGTACTGCTCACTATCCACCAAGCTCTTAAGACAAGCAAACTTCTCTCTGGGTAGAAGGAGTAGAACTTTGTGCGTTACTACCTTGGAGGTCCTCCATGCTGGACCGGAGTGGGGAGGATAAAAGGGGGTACAAGATACCGAGGATCCTGCCTGTATGATCTGCACCTGTAATCATATCCTGATCCCAACCATCTAGTGTCAGCTGATGCCTCCAGGCCTCAGGAAATCTCATGCGTAATCACTTTCCAATTTCCTGAGCACTCACCATGTGCTACACCCACTTGGAAATGCATGTGTCTGTTATGTCCTGTGATCTTTGTACCCAAGGTAGACATTTCTGTCCCCCTACCTTACAGATAAGCAAAGAAGGCACAGAAAAGCCCAAGGTCACTCAGTGGTGAAGGCAGGGCTATGATTTGAACTCAGGCAGTCTGATTCTAGATCTCACGGGTCTAACCATTGCTCTTCTCGAACCCTATGGCCCCACATCCATCCCATGAGATTTCTGCAAATCTGCAGAAGGGTAGGAAGGGTAGGGTGGGGGGGAAGGGTAAGGTGGGGAGGAAGAGCATTTGTGGTTTGTTTCTTTTGGGCTCTTCCGTTTTCTGAGTATATGCAACTAGTTTTTTCCCCCACAGTCATCTTCATGGGAAATTCAGCTTCTCATTATATTTTCCTGAGAAATTCTCCACTGAAAATAGAGGGCAGGGTCTCAGACAGGGATCACACTGGGCAATTCACACATTACACCAATATTTACTGGGTAACTACTAGGTGCCAAGAACTGTTATATGAGCTTTGGGCATACTGGTTATTAAAAGAGAAAAAGTAGATGCCCTCGTGGAAGTTATATCATAGTGGAGAAAAGGAAAAGAAACAACAGACATACCAAATAAGGAAATAACATAGTATGTTAGAAAGTGATGAGTGTTATGTTTTCACTCTTAGGTGGATTCTAAGAAACTTAACAGAAACCCATGGGGGAGGGGAAGGAGAGAAAAAAAAAAAAGAGGTTAGAGTGGAAGAGAGCCAAAGCATAAGAGACTCTAAAAAACTGAGAACAAACTGAGGGTTGATGGGGGGTGGGAGGGCTGCTGGGTGATGGGTATAGAGGAGGGCACCTTTTGGGATGAGCACTGGGTGTTGTATGGAAACCAATTTGACAATAAATTTCATATATTGAAAAAACAATTTAGAAAGTGATGAGTGTTAAGGAAAAACATGACAGTACAGCTGGAGAAGACAATGAGAGACTCTTCAGGGTGGGATGTATTTAAAGAGGTAGCCTGGGTGGGCATCACTGAACAGGGAGATTAGAGCAAAGACTACAAGAATTTGGGGTGTGAGCCATGTGATCTTCTGGGGAAAGAGCCTTCCCGAACAGCACGGGAACAGCAGGAGAGTAGAATCCTCCTGTTCTGTTCAAGGGTTTGGGCTTTCACTCTTGAGTAAAATGGTTGTCACTGCAAGGTTCTGAAGACAGAAATGACATGATCCACCATGAGTTTTAACTTATGCTAGCATTTGGTTGAGATTAGACACCATAGGGCACAGACAGAAGCGACTAGAGCATTCAAGAGTTCGTCGTGTACGTGCAAACAAGGAAAAGCATTTTGCACCCAGACAGCAGCCAGGAGAGGAAGGGGAAAGAGGTCGGATTGTGGGTGCATGCAGAAGGGGAGACAACAGGATCTCCTGATACATAGGATTTGGAGTGGAAAGAGAGGTTCCCAAGGGCTTGGACCTGAGCATCTTGGAGAATAAAGGTGCCTCATCTGAGATGTACAAGGATGTGGGGGAAACCGAGGAGTTCAGTTGGGGCAGTGTGAACAGTGAGAGGTTTGCTTCTATCTATGCAAATTGTTGAGTGGCTCATTGCACATACAAATCCAGAGTTCAGAGACGAGACCTGGGCCAGAGATGGAAATCTATGAGGAATATAGATTTCACAGATGGCAGAGTTTACACCTTTCCTTGGTTCCTGTTGTTTGTTTGTTTGTTTGAAGGTTTTTTAAAAAGTATTTATTTTTGAGAGAGAGAAAGAGAGAGAGACAGAGTGTAAGCAGGAGAGGGGCAGGGAGAGAGAGAGAGGGAGACACAGGATCCAAACAGTCTCCAGGCTCTGGGCTGTCAGCCCAGAGCCCAACGCACTGCTCAGACTCACAAACCGTGAGATCATGACCTGAGCTAAAGTCCGACGCTTAACCGACTGAGCCACCCAGGCGCCCCACCCTGGTTCCTCTTGATGCTCTGATCCCTCTTACCTCCTCCCTCTCCTGGTCCCTCCATGTCTTCCTCCAAAAATGCATTCCTGTGTCTTCCCATTTTTGTCTTAGCAGCTCAGTTTCCTCACCCCAATCTCCTCGTCCAAACTCATAAACCAAACCACTTGATGTTCTTGGCACACCCAAGACCTGGCTGTGGTAACACGTGCCCTCCTGAGGAGACATGCTCGGTCGCAAATCGTGCTAAGTGCATGGGTTTTACCAGCTCACACTCTGCAAGAGTGAACCACAAATTTTCTCCCCGAGGAGTAGCTGAACAATAGAAAAGAACACAGGTGTGTGTGTGGTGCCAGAACAGCCCGTTTCTCTGATTTATATCCCTGCCTAGTTTTTAGGACACTTCCAGTAATAAGGAATAATTTTGTATTTCTCTGTGTCTTCAGAGACTGGCTAGTCACTGAGGCAGTGAAATCCACCTGCAAAGTCTGGCACACGCAGCTCAATGATTGCTCCAAAGGCGGCTCGCATCCTTTCAATGCATAACTCAATGTTCAGCCATAGGCAACGTCCCACAACTCTTTGCAGAACATGAACAATTTTGTAGCCTACTAGTTCCCCTGCTTAGACATTCCCATGGTTCTATCTCCCCCTTCGGGGGCAGATTTCTCAAATGCATGACCCCCTGGAACGATACATTTTCTTTCTCCTTGAGTCATTTAGTCCAATTGAAAGGCTCTACATGGGGGGGATCACCTTGTTTGAGTAGATATTTCTTATGTGCTAAAATATACATAACACGAAATCTACTATTTCAGCCATTTTTCAGGATACAATTCAGTGGCATTAAGTACGTTCACATAGTTGTGAAGCTGGTACCACCGCACATTTCAGGATTTTTTTCAACATCCTAAGCAGACGCTGTACCCGTTAAGCAAGAATTCTCCATTCCTTCCACCCCCACAGCAACTACTTTTTAGTATCTATGAATCTGTCTTTTCTAGGTACTTCATATACATGGAACCATATATCTGTCCTTTTGTGTCTGGCATATGTCACCCTAGAATGATACTTTTGAGGTTCATCCAGATTATAGTATATATCAGATTATCACTGCTCTTGTTTGTTGTTGCTGCTGTTATTGTTGTTTGTTTATTTTTGAGAAAGACAGTGTGAGCTGGGGAGGGACACAGAAAGAGAGGCGCAGAGGACCCGAGGCAGGTTCTTTGCTGACAACAGCGAGACCCATGCAGGGCTCGAACTCACAAACTGTGAGATCATGACTGAGCCGAAGTCAGACGCACAACCACCTGAGCCACCCAGGCACCCCAAGACTATCATTGCTTATTAATGCTTATTAAGGCCGAATAAAATTCCATATATATACATATATATGTGTGTGTATGTGTGTGTATATATATATATATCACATACATACATACAGCAACATTTTGTTTATCCATTCATCTATGGATAGAAATGAATTTTTTCTGCTACCTTTCGGTTATCATGAATAATGCTGCTATGAACAAGGATGTACAAGTATTTGAGTACTTACCTGTAATTTGGGGAATATTTACCTAAGAGTGGAATTGTTGGATCATACAAATTCTACATTTAAATTTTAATGATTAATGATAACACAACTGTTTCCACAACGGCCGCACCATTTTATATTTCTACCATCGACATACAAGAGTTTCAGTTTCTCCACAGCTTACTCAATCCTTATTTTTTGATTTTTAATTTTCTTGTATTTTGGTTTTGCTTTCTTTTGTTTTTGATAAAAGCCATTCTCAGGGATGAAAGTGTATCTCATTGTGGTTTTGATTTTCATTTTTCTAATGACTAGTGATGTTCAATATCTTGTGCTTACTCACCATTTGAGTATCTTCTTTGTAGACATGTCTATTCTAGTCTTTGGTCCATTTTTTAACAGGGCTATTTGACATTTTTTTGTTGAATTGTAGGAATTCTTTATATATGCCGGTTATTAATTCTTTCTGAGACATATGCTTTGCAAATATTTTCTCCCATTCTGTGAGTTCTTTCACTTTTTTTTGTAAGTTTGTTTATTTTGAGAGAGACAGAGAGAGTGCAAGTGGAGGAGGGGCAGAGAGAGAGAGAGAGAGAGAGAGAATCCCAAGCAGGCTCCGCACTGTTAGCACAGAGCCCAACCTGGGGCTTGAACTCATGAACCATGAGATCATGACCTGAGCTGAAATCAAGAGTTGGATGTCTAACCGACTGAGCGACCAAGGTGTCCCTCTTTCACTTTTAATATTGTCCCCTGCTACGCAAAAGTTTGTAATTTTGATGAAGTCTAATTTACAGATATTTTAATTTTATTATGTGTCCCTTTGGTTTCTTATCCAAGAAATCATTGTCAAATCCAATATCATGAGTTTTGCCTACGGTTTTTTCTCTGAATTTTATACATTTAGCTCTTACATTTAGGTCCCTTCATCCAATGAGCTCATTTTTCTATATAGAGTAAAATGAGGGTTCAAATTCTTTTTTTGCATGTAGATATCCCATTTTCCCAGCATCTCATGTTGAAAACAGTACTCTTTCCCTCACTGAATGGTCTTGGCACTCTTGTTGAAAATCTTTTGACCATATATGTGAGGGTTTATTTCTAGGCTTTCTATTCAATTTCATTGCTCTATCCCTCTATTCTTTTCAGTACTATAGTACTCTAATTATTATACTATGTAGTAGGCTTTTAAATCAAGAAGTATGAGTTTCCCAACTATTTTCTTTTCCAGGATTGTTTGGTGATCTAGGTCCCTGGAAACTGCATATGAATTCTAGAATGGGCTTTTCCATTTCTGCAAAAAAAAAAAAAAAAAATGCCATGGGGGTTTTGATAACAATTGTATTGAATCTGTAGATCGCTTTAGGTAGTATTGACATCTTAACAATATGAAGTCTTCCAATGCACGCACAGAGGAAGTTTTTCCATTTATTTATGTCTGTTGGGATGAGCGCTGGATGCTGTATGGAAACCAATTTGACAATAAATTATATTTAACAAAATAAATTCAAGTTAGTTAACATATAGTGTAGTATTGGTTTCAGGAATAGAATTTAATAATTCATTGCTTACATATAACACCCAGTGCTCATCACGACAATTCTGCTTCTTAATGCCCATCACTCAATTAGCCCATCCCCCCACCCACTTCCCCTCCAGAAACCCACAGTGTTCTCTATAGCTAAAAAGTCTCTTATGGTTCGCTCCTTTTCTATTTCTATCCTATTTTACTTTTCCTTCCCCTCCCCTCTGTTCATCTGTTTTGTTTCTTAAACTCCACCTATCACTGAAATCATTCAGTATCTTTTTTCCAACTGACCTATTTCCCTTCGCATAACACACTCTGGTTCCATTCACGTCATTGCTATTGGCAATATTGCATTCCTTTGGATGGCTGAGAAAACGTACAAACGACTAACAGATACGGGAAGAAACATGCTCAATACCACTCATCGCCAGGGAAATACAAAACAAAACTACAATTAGATACCACTCACACTTGTCAGAATGGCCAAAAGTAACGCCTTAGGAAACAACGGATGTTGGCCAGGATGCGGACAGAGGGAAACCTTCTCAAACTGTTGGTGGGAATGTAACCTGGTGCAACCACTCTAGAAAGCAGTATGGAGGTTCCTCAGAAAGTTAGAGACAGAGCTACCCCATTAGCCAGCAATTGCACTACTGGATATTTCTCCAAAGTATACAAAAACACAGATTGGAGGACACATGGACCCCAGTGTTTATAGCAGCACTATTAACAATAGTATGGGAAGAGCCCAAATGTCCATTATTGATGAATGGATAAAGAAAATGTGATATATGTATCACTGAATCTCTCTGTGTTTTCCTTCCTCGTCTGTAACAGGGTCCCATGTCACAGGCTCATCGCGAGGGCTACATGCCGTGTACACGCAGCGGGCTGGGCTCACGGTGGCACTCAGTGAAAGCTGTTGTGGATAAACACTTGAGCAGATGGACAGGATCGCACAAGGGTGCTAAATACCTGCTTTGTTCTCCTTCCAGGTGTGGCAGGTGAGGCGGAGCTGCAGGTGATCCAGCCGGAGAAGCTGGTGTCTGTCACAGCCGGAGAGACAGCCACTCTGCACTGCACCCTGACCTCCCTGGTCCCCGTTGGGAAAATCAGATGGTTCAGGGGGACGGGGCCAGACCGGGAGTTAATCTTCAGTTTCGGAGGAGGCCACTTTCCCCGCGTAACAAATGTTTCAGACGCCACAAGAAGAAACAACATGGACTTTTCCATCCGCATCAGTAACATCACCCCAGCAGACGCTGGAACCTACTACTGTGTGAAGTTCCAGAAAGGGGCCCGTGAGGTGGAGTTTAAGTCTGGACCAGGCACCCAGGTCACTGTGAGCGGTGAGTATCACTCCGTCTCCTGGTTGTGACAACAAGTCAATAAGAATGTCCTCCATCACTTGAGCAACAGATAAGGATCAGGTGCTGTTATGGGTGCCCCTGAATCAGCCCCTTCCATGGATCAGGGACGTTGAGGCCTAGAGAGGTTGTGCTATTTGCTCAAGGCCCCATGGCTGGTAATTGGTGGAAAATCTGGAACCTCAGCCTGCAGGCTCCCAGCTCTTCCCTTTTCCAATCCTGACCAGCCCTCTGGTTCCAGTGATGAGGGACCGAAAGTCTGAGCAACTTTCCCAGTTACAAGGCCTCACCTCACCCCTGCCTCTGGAGAGACCTCTGCTTCATGTGGCCAGCACTCCCTTTACTCAGCACTTAGCACCTGCTGGGTGCATTCCCTGCTCTGGGTGCTGTGGAAGTCGCAGGAAACAAAACAGGCGACGGCTTTTGTCTCATGAAGCTTACGTCAGGGAAGGGATGCAGGACAACGTCTTTGTTTCACCTTCAGAAAAGTCACAGTGAGAAGCAGCCCAGGCTCCCTGTTTCCACAGACAGTCCAGTTTGGAGGAGAGGCCAGAGGTTGGGTATTGGCTGTGGGTCTGTCCAGAAAACCCTCGTGCGATTCAGGCGCTAACTCACATAACAGCAACTGAGTCTTTGCACATCCCTTGGCCATAGGCAGGGAAGGTGGCTTTTCTGATGGTGCAGGTATTACGGAAGGTCCCAGGGGTGCATCCTTTGTCTCAGCACTGCAGCTTAGTACCTGGCTCCACCACCAGGAAGACCTGTGCCTCTAGCAGATTGCTTCTTCCTCTTCCCCAAGCTTCCCATTCAGGTGAGAACCGATGAAGGAGGACCCTGGGGGGCACCAGGCCAGATACTGTATCTTCATCATGAAAGCTACTCCGTATCACCAGAGCTACAGGGAGGGGCCTCGTCTTCCCTGTTCATTGATGGGGACACCGAGGCTCAGGGGATCTGACCCGAGCAGGAAAACAAGGAGCCAAGGTTAAATGCCAAGCAGCCTGAGGCACAGCCCTGCTCTCTCTGCACACTCACTGTCCTGGTCACAGCGGAAGAAAGCTCCAACCGTCTTCTTGATACTCTGGCACGGTTCTCTTAAAATATCCCTGCCTCCCTGTTTCAGGTTCCTATGGCTACAATAGTAATGAGCACACTCTCAGTGGCTTAAAATGACACACATTCCTTTCTTCCATTTCCAGAGGCAGAAAGTCTGAAATGAGTTGTCAGGAAGTGTTCCTTCTGGCCGCCCCAGGGTAGAGTCGGTGTCCTTGCTGTTCCAGCGCCTAGGGTCCCGTTCCTGACCTATTTCTGCTGCGGTCAATATGCCTCCTGCTCCCACTCTCCTGTCTCCCTCCTTCACTTGTAAAGGTCTCTGTGATTAAGTTGGCTCCACTCTGATAATCCAAAATAACGACCCACTGAAAACCCTACCTAATGACCACACAAGTCTCTCTTGCCATGGAATGTACCCTATTCACAGACTCTGAGGGATCTTGGCCAACCATCCCAAGTCCCAAGTCAGGCATACTTTGAAACAGTTTCCTATAATCTGTGTCCTGATGTGCGGAACATATTTCAATATTTTCTAATTTAAGTTGGATTTAATATTGGCAGTGGGATTTCTAAATAACTTTCAGCCTCCTTGGCCCCTTCACCTGCCCTTTCCTTTGGCTGGTGAGGGTGGGAAGGCAGCAGTGTAGGTGACTGAGCTTTTGGATTTGGTGAATTTTCTCTTTTGTCTCCCAGAGATTTTGAAGGTTGGGCATTGTCTTCGAGGACTGTTGAGAACCAGATTGCCATAGAATTTACTGTCCTTTTATTCTTTTTCCTTTGGGTTTAGAAGTTCTATTCAGAGATGAGTAACTAAGGTGCTGCCTTGTCCTCAGCAGACACAAGTGCCCTGAGGGCTTTGAATGCCCTGTCTCCAAAGTCCCTATCCCACATATCTCAGTATCTGTCTCCCATCGTTCCCCATCATGGCCCTGTTCTGGCAAAGCAGCTGCACTGAAGCTGAGAATCCAATCTTCTCTAGTGCCGACGCTCTTGTGGTGATGGTGGACCCAATTAGGTCCTTAGCTTTTTCTTCCCTCCGGCTCTAGGAGGTGTGAGTCTACAATGTTGCCCGGATGTCCTCTTTCACACTTGACCTTTCAGGTGTGATTCACTGGTCTTAGTTTGCATCGTCTTTCTCTGAAAGGCATCAGCCCAGCAACACCCATCCAATCCCATAGTTCCTGTAATTCCCAACTCATTTCCAGATTGCCAGGGTACTCCCATCCTCTCTGCTCACATCATCCCAGGTCACCACTGTGAGGTTTTAGCAGTGACAATAGCAGGGACGGCTGGGCCCTACCCCTGCCCCACTACCAGGCTGGGGACCTCTTGGCCAGTCAGCTGACTGAGACCCAGGTCTGTCTCTGCACCTTAGAGCTGGGTTTCCAGACCCCTCCCAGACAAACTCCGCAGGTCACCTGCCTTGGGAAGCAGCCTCTAAGATATACGAGAAAGGGGACAGCTCACTGTAGAGCGCTGCCCGATTCACATGCGTGTGAGACAGGGAAGGAGGCAAGACTGGCAAAGGGAGATAGTGAACACAAGGCAGCACAGAAGAGTCATACTTGGACGAGCCGGATGCTATTTTTGACTTTTTAAAATGGAGCGGAGGGGCGAAACCTCTGTACCCGCTCTTCCTCCAGGCCTCTGCTGCAGGCTGCCCTCTAGAAGCAGGTGCAAACATGGGCAATGCACCTCTTTCAACTGAGTATAAGATCAGACGGCCACCCAGCTAGGACCCACCATCTGCCAACATGCCAGGGGTAAAAATGGTGTCTCGGCCTCTTCCTCAAAGATTATTCCGTATATTTCAAAAACTTACTGGGACTTCTTGATGTAAATCTAAGAGCAAAAAGCAATCATCATAAAAAGGCAAAGAATCTGAAGCTATGCATCCAGAACAGTGATCTATGTGCAACAGAAAGATGTTCCCTGATGTTGGCACCAGGGTCTGTGTGGGCTGGATGGTGTTTGAAGCCCCATTTCTTACCTCTCTAGGGTGTTGTCCAAGCAGCAGGTCTTGTGAGGTCAGGTCACCCTGAGGGCACCTTCAACACGTGAGAACACGGGGTCATCGAGGCCTGTGCGTGGAAGAAAGCAGGACAGCCTTGCACCTCATTCACCATGACATTGTCTTAACTGTACTCGAGGCTGGGCTGATATTCGTTGCTATGACCCTGAAAGGTTGGACATGTCCTGGTCCAAAGACAAGGTCACAGATTCACCCTACGGGACAGCAGTGAGTGATTTCCCACTCATCTTGTGACCCTCCGTAAACTATGAGCCTGTTCCCTCCTCAGAAGGAGAGTGTCAGACCTGCCCCATGGGGTGTGGGGAACAAGTCAGTAAAGCTCACTTGCATGTTGTTGAGTTCTCATTGTCCCCATGTCTTCCCTCAGGAAGGAGAGCTGGCAGCCCGGGAAAAGGTGAGTGAAAGGAAGTACTTCTTACCCTGAATTCTGCCTCGAGGCTCTCACAGGGGAAATTCATGAGCTTCAGACCATTGATGGGCCCAGGTTCCCTAGGTTGGGGTAAGTGGAGGCCCCTGGGAGTGGACTCCTGGATCCCTCTCTGATGCTGCCTCCTGTCCCTTCATTTTCAGACCTAGAACTCTCTCCTTCACTCTTGGTGGCTCTCTCCCTGGGCCCCAAGCTGCTGCTACTCGTCTTTGTCTCTGCCATCTATGGCCACAGGAAGCGATGGACTGACTGTGAGTCATGGACAAGGAGGACAGAGCCAGGTCAGTCCTAGAAGGAGCCAGGTCAGTGGAAGGGGCAGCCCACAGGTCATACAGGGTCAGCGCCCACCTGGAGTAAAGAGCAGGTGACGCATCTCCGTCCACACCCTCTGGAGCCTCAGGGATTGTTCCGAGAGGTTCCCAACTCCCAAGAAGACCGTGGGGGTCCTGCAGGAAGTAGGTGGGGTCAAGGGCTGTCAAAGGATGTGCACAGAGTCCTAGGGCTTCTTGGAAGGAAGTGGGTAGAGGGGCTGGATGGTGGGAAACCCCGTGGAGACCATCTCTAGATTATTTGGGCGCAAGGTGTCCACATTTAGAGGAATGTGACAGGTGCCCGCTGGCTGCTCTGAGGACGGCTCCCGCTCTGACCCTCCGTGGGACAGACTGGAGAGGATGGGGAAGGGGGATCAGGACCTAGGGAGGAAGGCTGAGGAGGCACAGTCCATGTCAGGGACTGCCTGTCCTCTCACTACAGGTGACCCAGGAGGAAAATAGCACCAAGGACATAGGAGACATGGGGAGAACATTTCTGGAATGATGAGCAGATAATGAAATGTGAACATGGGTCCACGGCTCCTTCCTTCCTCCCCTGCTACATGCCATCCTCGGTCTCTGCTGCCTCCTTCCTTCCCTGAGGGGCCCAGCCTAAGACAAGGAACAACTAGAAGCTTCCACAACCCTGCCCCAGATGCCTGCTTCCCCAGAGACCCACCTGCCCACAGTTCCTGCTGCTCCTCTCCCAGTCCTTGATGCCCCCAGAGCTGGTCTTCATACCTGGTCCTGAGCAGGGGCCATGGGAACGTGCTCTGGAAACTGACACACGGGTATCTTCCTAGAATGTGAGAAACAAGTCACGTGTACGTGTACCAGGCTATCTCTCATCCATTTCCTGGGGACCGTGGCCATTAAGTACACACTCAAGGCTGTGCTCTCATGGGCCATTCCTGCCAACCCCCAGACTCGCCAGCCTCAGTGAGGTTCTCCAATGCCTCCTGAATGCAAATGAATCCCATCCTGGGTGGAAGAAGAGAAATGATTCTCTTTCCGCTTTGCCTACATGTCCTTCTACTCAAAGTAGAGAGGTTTCCTTCCTCTCCCTGTGACGGGGACACCAGCTCCCCATTCAGCTTCATCTTTCCTGACCTCCCCGCTCGTGTATAGGTGCTGGCAGTCCAGAAACCTGGACCCTTCCCTGGTTTCCTTCTTCATACCCCGTGTTCAATTCTGCCTTCATAATGCTATGTCCAGTGGTGACATGGTAAATGTTCAACAATCCACTTCTCAGGGGGAAAAAGAAGCCCGATTTGTAGTGCTTGTCCACTTCTGCAGTGTCTACACTTCCAATGCGGCCAATTTCAAGCTGCCAACAGTGGAACAACTAGCTTGCAAAATTCCTGGAAAGCTCTCAGGAGCGAGGGCAAGCCTCCTCCCGCCCACCAGGGAGCTCCACCCAGTACCTGCACACTGCTCGTTCCCGGGCTGGCCCCTGGTCCCGGCCACCAGCATCCCTTCCTGGGCCATTGCCACGTGCCTAACAGACTCTCCGGGTTCCGCCTCAGTGACCCTTTGGAAATGGAGGTCAAATTGTCTCCCTTCTGTGCTTCTTCCCCCTACAGATGTGCACGGCTTGGTCTCTCCCCCTTTCAAGCTCTGCTGACCAGTCACTTTATGAAAAGCACCTTCCTTAAACCACCCACATAAAATGCCAATTCCTGTCTCTCACTGTGTGCTTTCACAGCTCAAACCCAAACTGAGTTGTTTCCCTAGAACTTAAGATCAGCTGACACGATAAACGGAGACAGTGCTCACTTTGCACAGTGACGCAGGACTTAGGCAATGACAGCGCCACTGAAAGCAAGCGAAGTGATCTCAATAATCAGAGGGGAAAAGTAACAATTTTTCTGTGACCTTTAAAAACTTCTTTCAACATATTAGAAGCCCTCCAACTATCAGTTAGGAATGTATAAGGACATAAGGACATGAAAAAAGAAAAGTAAAGCTGTTATTCATTTGGTATGGGGTCATTGCAAACATTAGAAATGTTGAAAAGGGAAGTGTTTTATCTTTTGTAAAGACTTATCAAGAGTAGTTTGCAGAGGGCTTGCCTTCTTCTAACCACAGTGTCACTCCTTTCTCAGTTGGGATCAGTTTCTAACATTCCATCCCTTGCACTTCCAATGCTGCGATATCTTTACAATATTAATGTGAATATATGCTGGTGTCACTCCCTCCGGGACATTCTCTGTCCCCGCCCCCACCCCCAGCCCCACCTCCTCAGGTACGTGGTAAGTTTATCTTCACTCTGCTCCTCTGGGTGCATATCTAGACTCGGGCAACGGTATTCCCGGCAGCATTCCCATGAAGGCCGCCATGGCTTCATGAACCCCTCTTACATTCAGTTTGAACTTGACCTCTAACCTCATCTTTTCTCCTTTCTCCTGTGCACTTTCAGCTTTGTGCCCATTCCCTTTTGCCATTTCTTCACTTTTGTACAATGTCACGCAGGTTTATCGCGGGAAACCAGGAGACTACATAACCACCTGCTTTGCTATTGTGGCAAACACACATCCCAACCCAATGATCACGGCACCCTGATCTCAGACTTCCAGCCTCCTTAACAGTGGGAAAGAAGTTCCTGTTGTTCAAGGCATCTAGTTTACAGTGTTTTCTTCTAGTAGCCCAAGTCAAGTAAAATCTAGAAAAATTATGGACTTTGCTTAATAATAATGTACCAATATTGGTTCATTAAGTTATAACAGATATACCAGATTACTGTAAGACATTAATAAGAGGGGAAACTGTGTGCAGCTGTATATTGAAACTCTGAAGGATTGTTCCAAGTTTTTTCTAAATGTAAAACTGTTTCACAAAATTGAGTCCAATAAAAAAAACTTTAACATCTTGTCCTCAGCTCTCTATCTTCCTTTTGCACCCCGCTGGGGGACACTGCAAGGAAATGAGTGGTGGGGGGGGTTTGTGTTTATATCCAGGTTTTATCTCCCGTCAGGTCTGAGGTTTCTTCTCCTCCTTCCTCTGTCCTCTGCCACAGCTCACTCCAGAGCCAGGCACTCAGAGATCCCAGAAGGAGCTACTTCTCAGTCCCCCATGATATTCATCCTAAACTTTTCCAAGTGGTAAAGCCCAGTTCGTCCAGGTGTGCTCAGAGACCTCTAGGCCCCTGGATGAGTGGGGTAGTTCTAAGGACCTCAATGGGGGGCGGGGAAGGGGGGTTAATCCATGTGCTGACGTCAAGGAACAGAGTTCGAAGGGGCTCTGCAGAGCAAGGTGGATGCTGTGATGCACCAGGTCTCAGGAGGTGGCCCTGGGCTGTGACCCTCTCTGAGATGGCCTCAGCTGAGGACAGCCACCTTGCCCCAGGTCATGCCCGGTAACCTGCCACATCCAGGGGCTCTTCAACATGGGGATATAGAGGCCCAGCCCGCTCACCCCAGCTCAGGACAACTCTGAAATCACATCCTAGCACCAGATCACATAGGAGATCGGCTGAATCTTCATTGGGACCTCACGGCAGCTCAACTTCTTTTACACATTCCTACTCCCTTCTCCTCCCTTCCACATGTTTGGTCCTGAAAGTACTCCCTGAAAAGACCCGCCTGTTAATATTCATCTTAATAACCGTTTCCCGTGTGGTCATTGGTACCAGTAAAGGTGGGAAGCCTTTTGACTCTAGGGGCCAAGCCAGTCATGGAAGGATGGACCACATATCATATACCATACACTATAAGCCATAGTCCATATACCATATACCTCATGCCATATACAATATACCATTGTATATTGGACATGGCAATGATTTGTGCTTTAAAGGATGTATATTACCAATGTAATATATGTATATTGGTGTAATATACACCATTACCATTTACAAAATACCAAGCACTCTGACTTTACAAGAGCAATGAGAAACCACAAAACTCTTTATGCAGGAAAGGGGTATAATCAGATCTGTGTCGTAGAAGACCACCTTGGATGAAGGAGAAGGCAGAGCTGACACTGGGCAAAACAAGATGGGGGTGGCCATTTAGGAAGTAATAGTTTTCATTCGGGCAAGAGATGATCGTGATGGAGAAACAGATTCCACAGGTGTTTAGGAGGTAAAACCAGCAGGGCCTCGAGCAGGCAGACAAGAGTGGACAAGTGAGGGTGTAGAACATGGGTCCCTTCTTGGTTTGACCAAATGGGTAGAGGATGTGCCACATACTGAACATGGTGGGAGGGGAGAAGAGAATGTCTGAGAGCAGACTATGAACTCAGTTTGGAATGTCTGAGCCATACAAATGAAAATTTCAAAGTCAAAGGATATATAGCTCAATCACCAAGAAGTGGATTCAGGATTGGGAGCTTGACTGCATCTGGCTGCAAAGCCAGTGCTCTTGACCATCAAGGCACTAAAAATCCCAGTCTCTGAAGAGTTTAGAGTCTGATGGAAGGTGTGAAGTCTCCTGGAGGTGGGGGGAAGGCAGAGATGCTGGCGACTGGGGGAAAGATTCTGTCCAACTCTCAGCAGGGGGCATGGATAGCTTCACAGCATGGAATTCGTCCTTCCAGAAAAATGTGATACAATGGTGACATCACTGGTGGAGGGGAGTCTTGGCATCTCCTATAGGCAGTTTGGGCCTGCCTGGCATTCGCCTCTTCCTCCACCACCCCTCCTGGCCTTAACATCCTGTATATCCCTAAGAGGAGGCAGGGCTCAAAGGAAGCAGTAGCAAAATAGCCCTAGCCGTCAGTGCATGACTATGGACTCATGGACATTAAAGGGTCACCAGCTGAGTGTGGACTTAGAAGAGCCTCCAAACACAACCTTGGTGCTTGGGTATAGCTCATTCCAGAGGTGAGAGAGACGGAGGCCAGCATGCTGGTTCCTTTCTCTTTCTGAGAGCATTTCTTGAATCCCTCCACTCCCTTCCTTCCAAGCTGGCCTAGGACCCAGCACAGACAGCAAAGGCAGTCCTCACCTTCTTGAGTGTGTTTCTAGGTATGTTGCTTTCCCTCTTGGAGAGTGTTCCCTGAGCCCCACCTTCTTGCAGTCTCCTCCATCCTTTACAGCACAAATCATTGCCATGTCCAAAACTCTAACCTCTTCCCCACACCATGTCTCTGAGGCCTCTAAAACTGGCAGGGCTGTGGGTTGGCGAGAACCTCAGATGGGACAAGGCTCGGAATGAGCGCAAGCCTGGGGTGTCATGGTCTTAACTCTGGAAACCCCACACATTTCCAGTAGCAATTGCTCAGCTTGTAACCACCTTGTCTGCTCAACACAGAAAAGGTGTTACAGTCCCATGGTCTTTCCTCTCATCACAATCCCCTTCCTCTGACATCATAGAAGCAGGGAGTGTCTTCTCTTCTCGAAGCACAGAGTCCCAGGTCTCTCCAGGACAACACTCAGACAGAGAAGCCTCCAAGGTCCACCATGATGTCTGTCCCTTCTTCCCTATGCTGCCCTTCTCTGCCATCCCTGCTGCTGACTCTGCTGCAGGATTCACAGGTGAGTGGGGTCTCAGGTATGTTTGGTGGGGGTTCTTCCATGCCTCTTTACTGTTCTCCTTACCTGTTTCCCTAGAATTTCTTGGGGGAGGGTTTTCTCTTTCCCAGCCAGAAATTACAGAACTAAATTGGAATGGTCCTTAGCTCACAAAATCTCCCAGTGGTCACGTCTGTTCCAGACCTTTTTGTTCAGATAATGGACACACCTCCCATGGTTACAGTGCTCAACACAGCACACCTGAGAGCTCTCATCCCTTAACCCCTAGGATACAATACCAAGAGTGAACCATATTGGAAGTGTAAAACCTGAGTTTTACACTTATTACCACTACACAGACACCACCTCTCAATGGACAAAAACATGTTGGAAAACATGAAATTATGAAGCAAGGAAAGGATCCACAAATGCTTCATCTGAAGAGAATCACTGTTAAAAGATGGCAGAGGTCTGTGTGCTCAGGGAACGTTAGCTGGAAGTGGTCACTGGGTCTCACTAGGTAAGTGACGGGAGCTGAACCCTGCAGGTTCCGCAACACTGAGTAGTTCTGCCTTTGCTTGCTAAGCAAGCATGTGAAGTCTCTTCCCTAAGGCCATTGATCTATCTGGGCAGAGGACTTGAGTTCTGATAGAGCAGATGGCTGCAGGGGGTTAGATCAGATGAAAGAGGAAACCAAGACCATTATCTTAGTAGAAGGAAGGAGAAATAAAGTTTGGATGTTTTAGGAATGAGTAACATATCTGAGACACTCAGGCCCAGTTAGCAAACTTTTAAAAATGAATTAAGACCAATTTTATACAGTCGTCTCCAGAAAACAGAAGAGGAAACATTTCTGTACTCATTTGATGAGGCCATTATTATTTCAATAGCAAAACCTCATAGACTGTACATAAAGAAAACTACCAACCAATATCTCTCATGAATCTAAATGCAAGAATTCTCAACCGAGTGTCGGCAAACAGAATTTCACAAAGTGTAAAGCTATGTATATGTGACTAAGTAGGATTTATCTTGGGCATACAAAGCTGTTCCAACATTTGAAAATCAATCATTCTAACCCTTCACAACAACAGGCTGAAGAAGAAAAATTGCATGATGATAACAATTGATGCAAAGTATTTGACAAATCCAACACCCATTAGTGATGAAAACTCTCAGCAAACTAGAAATAGGAGGGAATTTCCTCAACTTGATTTAAAACATCTGCAAAAAACCCTACAGCTCTCAGAAGTGCCTAGGTGGCTCAGTTGGTTAAATTTTACACTCTTGATCTCAGATCTGGTCTTGACCTCAGGGTTGTGAGTTCAAGACTGAACTGGGCTCTGTGCTGGGGATGAAGCCAACATTAAAAACAAAACAAAACAAAACAAAACAAAACAAAACACCTCACTCTAAGCAACCAAAAAAGAACTAAATAAGACACATGCCATGTTCATGGATAGAAAGACCCATATTGTTAGAATGCAAGTTCTTCACGATTTCATCTATGAATTAACTGTAATCCAGATAAAAATACCAGAAAACTATCTTATGAGTATTGACAAACAGATTCTAAAGTTTATATGGAGGCATTAAAGATACGGAATAGCCACACAATGCTAGAGAAGAGCAAAGTCAGAAGACTGACACCACTTGATTACAAGACTTACTAGAAATCTCCAGTTATTGAAACACTGCATTGGTGAGATAATAGTCACACAGATCCATGTAATAGAATGGAAAGCCCAGAAATAACACCCACATAAATACAGCAAAATGATCATTGGGAAAGGAGCAAAAGTAGCCTTTTCGACAGATGTTGCTGGGACAGTTGGACATCTGGACGTCCATATGCAAAAAAACTGAATCTAGACACAGATGTAACAGCCTTTATAAATATAATGGAAAATACAAAATTATAAAATACTTAGAAGCTATCATAGAAGAAAATCTAGATGATCTTTGATATGGAAATGACTTTTACTTATAAATAGATACCATATTTTAAAGCAGTTTTAGGCTCACATCAGAATGGAGCAGAAGGTACAGTTGATTTCTCATACTGCTCCCTGACCCCACACATCACAGCCTCTCCTATTATCAATATCCTTCACCAGAGTGGTACATATATTACAAACAATGAACCTGTACTGATATTTCATTAACGTCCAAAGTCCATAGTTTTCAATACGGTTCACTCTTGGTATTGTATAGTCTATAGGTTTGGACTAATGTATAGCGATATCCTCCTTTACATATTATACAGAGTATACAGTATTATATCTTGATGCCCTAGAAATCCTCTGTGTTCTATTTCTCTCTTCCCACCCTAACCCCTGACAATCACTGATGTATTTACTGTGTCCATAGTTTTGCCTTTTCCAAAATGTCATATACTTGGAATCACGTAGTGTGCAGGCTTTTCCTTTCAATTAATAATGAGCATTTAAGGTTCTTCCATACCTTTTCAGAGCTTGACAGCTCCTTTCTTCTAGCACTGGATAAGATCCCACTGTCTGAATGTACCACAATTTCCTTATCCATTCAACTACTGAAGGTCATCCTGGCTGCTTTCAAGCTTGGCAATTATAAATAAAGTTGCTACAAACTGTATTAAGGACAGTCTGTTCCAGGCCTCTTTCCTAGCCTCTCATAGCCTCAGATGGTCCTCAGATTTGTACATGCCATTCTCCCTGTGACTCACACCAACTTCCCTCTGTGCACGATAGAGCTGTATCTGAAATCCTGGTTCACACGAACTATGAAATAGTATGTGTTTTCTTAGATCATTAAGCTTGTGGTCATTTGTTATTCGGCAAGTTCCCTTGTTTATTATAGTGTCTACCATGCTGCAGCCCATCCTCATATTATGATGCAGAAGAAAGGTACCCACCCCGTTCTGTACACTGGTCCTCTTCCCCTCATCCTGTATGGCAACCCAATTTGTAATTGTCATCCTTCTGTGCCAGTACATGTTGCTAAAAGAGTATGTAATGAGACCCCACCTTGACCTAGAACCAGTCCCTCAGAACATCTTGGACCAAGACAAAGAACATGAGAAACACTGCAAAGTTTCTTTCTAGGAAATTCAGGTAAAGAGTTCCAGATGAACCAGGCTGAAGAGTTCATTGTCAGTCAGAGCTGGAGACATCGTTACACTGGCCTGCAACGTGTCTGCTCACTCCCCAGCAGGGCCTGTCTTGTGGTCCAGGGAGAACGGGCCTACAGTTTCAATGGAAGGCACTTCCCCTAGTAAACCAAGTGGAAACACAGAGGTCAACCAAACAGACTATTCCATCTGCATCAGTGATTGTTGCCCAAGAATATGGGCACCTATTACTGTGTGAAGTTGATAAGAGAGCTTCCTGATGTGGGGTATGCGTCTAGTTCAGGCATCTATGTGTCTGTGAATGGTGAGTACAGTCTGACAACCTCCATCCCTTTGGTTTGTAAAACTACATTTTTCAAAATCTGAAACATGTACCAAATCATCAAAACACACCGGATACTGTGCCCCTTCATCCACAAACAACCCTGTAGGCTGGGATTCTATACATGGCTCTTCTGTCAGTCTGGGCCCTGTGCCCACTCTTGAATGAAGCCATGTGACAGACCATGCCCTTTGTGATGACCCAACTACCAACATGAACACAGGGCCAGAAAAACTCCTAACTCAAAAGATATTCAGGTAGGTTAAATGCAACTACATGTGTGCACGGAATGATCCAAAAAGTTGTTAAACTGAGCCTACAAGTCTGTCTGGCCTTTCTGAGGTTTAGGGACAAACCTGAACTCAAGAATATGCATTGTATCTATTTTGGCCCGCTTCCTGACTCCAAACGTAAGCCATAGACACTCCATATAATCCTCTGGATTTGGATGGAATCTCACCATGGGGAACCTCTCCAAATCCTAGTTCCTTCCTATGTAAAATCTCAGTATCTTGGAGTCACAAAGATGTAGAGTCTGTGAATCTTAAAATGTTAGAATTATCAAGTCATGGAGTGAAGTCAACTGACTTGTAGGTTCTTAAATGGCATTTAATGTTCATCTTTGCATCTTTCATGGCCAAAGTGGAAAAAAAAGAGAGAGAGAGAGCAAGTTTTGGAGGCTTTCATCAAGCCCATTCATTCTTTCATCCATGCATTCCTCCATCCGACCATGCATCAAGCATGCATTCACTCAAAGCACACTCTCATTCAGCCATGCATTTACCTATGCAGGAATCTGTTCACAAGTACCTGGATCCTCCTTTGGGGCAGACCCTGGGCAGATGACCCATCGTCAAGGAATTCCCAGGCTCCCACAGTGGCCTTCCTGTAGTAATTGTCTGCTTTCTCTGGGCTGTGTCAGTTCCCCCTACAGTGACAGTGTCCCAGTCTTCACCCTCCTCGGACTTGGTGGCTGTCACCTACCGCGTGTAGAGATTCTATCCACGGAGTGTGCATCTCACCTGGACGGAGAACTGCCATATGATCAAGGGAGCTGAGCAACTCACATCCAAGCAGAATAGCGATGGGACCTACACCCTGGAAAGCTTGCATTTGGTGAACGTGTCAGGGCCAGGGTCTGAACAGGTGCTCACCTGTAAGGTGCAGCACGAGGCCCAACCTCCCATCCAGGCCAGCCTCATACTGTCTGCGGAAGCACACGGCACATACAAGCCCATCGGAAGCTCAGGTAAGCCCACCTCCACTGCTCTGAGCAACTAGGTCACCTTTGTCTCCTGAGTGGAGTGAGGTATTTAAACTCACAGTGCCCCCTTTGCTGTCTCCTTCTGCCCATTGGTACTTAGGTCCCGAGATGCCTGCCCTCATCTTTGTGGCATTCCTTCTGGGCTTCAAGGTGCTGCTGGCGATGAGTTTCATAGTCACCTACATCTGCAGGTGGCGGAGCCGGTAACAGGTGAGTTGGGGGCAGGTCTTAGTACATAAGGAGAGAGGTCATGGTCACCATCATGGGCTGGCAAGAGGAGTCCAGGGTAAGGCCACTGTTTCACACTGTGCCTCCCAGGGAGATCCAGGCTCAAGAAAAGGCTGGAAACACTTGTTTTCTCCAAAGGTCTGTTGGAAATCTCAGAGGCTTCCAGCTCTCACCCATCCAGCAGTGCCCTGGGTTGGAGGATTTTAAAAGAAGTCCCTTGGAATCCTGGGTGAGGGTCTGAGGTGGGGAGTTGGGATTAAAATCAAAGTTTTGAGCCCCAAACTCCAAAGAGTGTCCCCATATACTATTATATAGGTCAGTTTTCATGGGACTGATTTTTGGAATGGATAAAGAAAGTATTGCTAAAATCTACTAATGGAGCCCATTGAGGGACTGGGAGGCTCTAGCTACTGGCAAAGATGAATGTGGGTGGGGTGGAGTTCAGAACCTCAGACAGAGGAGGTGGAGTGTAAGAGCAGGCATCTCATTTCTGATGTGCACCATGAATGTAGGCCCATAGAAGGCCTGCCTCATAGAAGGTGCTCAATAAGTATTTGGGGAATTCATACAAGAATGAATAAATGAATGAATGAATGAATATTTCCCTACAGCTCCTGCATGAACTGTAATACATTGCCTCCTGTCCTGTGCAAGAGGCTCACATAGGGGAGAACTTGCCCCCCATCCCCCGCCTTCCATCCTGGATATGCCCCCTTCCCCACACCCTCCTGATGGTCCTTCTCTCTGAGCAGAGTCCTGATGTTCCGCTCTCTTCAGAGCAAAGTCAAGGATGGACCCTGGTCTCAAGGACCCAGAGACCCTGATGCACTGAGCTTCACACTGGCCCTGCCTCTGCCCCAAAGACAATCAAGAGGGTCAAGAAAAGAAGGTTCCCATTCTGTCTGTGATCAGGAACAGCCTTTCAATTTCAGAGCACATTTTACTTTTCTTTTTTGAATGTGAATTCCAATATAGTTAACATACAGTGTTATTATAGTTTCAGGTGTACAAAAATAGTATTCAGCAATTCTATACATTACTCAGTGTTCAAAATGTAAGTGTACTCCTAATCCCCTTGGTCTGCTTAACCCATCTCCCCACTTCCCCACTTACCTCCCTTCTGGTAACTATCAGTTTGTTCTCTATAGCTACGAGCCTATTTTTCAGTTTGATTCTTTCTTTTTTTTTACCTTTTTTTTTTGTCTATGCTTCTTTGATTCCACATATGACTGAAAGAAAGCATGTGGTGTTTGTCTTTCTCTGACTGACATTTTAGTGATAGACTCCCTAACTCTAGCCATGCTGTTGCATATGGCAAGATTTCACTCTTTTTAACGGCTGAATAATATTCCATTGTATATATTGACCACCTTTTCTTTATTCGCTCATCTGTTGATGGACATTTGCTCTGCTTCCAATAATTTGGACAAGCACATTTTACTTTTATGCAGCGCTTTCTGCGAGGATGATGTGATTTTAACACCTATATGTTTTGAAATCACTACATGGAATAAGCATATTTTGGTTCTGAAATTTATAAGAAATATGCAAGAAATCCTTGGTCCTACTACGTTATCTTTGCAAAAATTAACATTTCGCTGTTATGGCCTTCTGTTGCTTTTAACTTTTATTTATTTTTGGGACAGAGAGAGAGAGAGCATGAACGGGGGAGGGGCAGAGAGAGAGGGAGACACAGAATCGGAAGCAGGCTCCAGGCTCTGAGCCATCAGCCCAGAGCCTGACGCGGGGCTCAAACTCACAGACCGCGAGATCGTGACCTGGCTGAAGTCGGACGCTTAACCGACTGCGCCACCCAGGCGCCCCGTGCTTTTAAAAACACTTACCTGAATTTGGTGTTTATCATTCTCAAATTTACTTTTATAATTTTACAACATGTTATAAATCCTTAAGCGATATACAATGTAACTTTGCATATTTAAAATTCTATAAAGATGCTCTTGTACTATATACAGCACTCCGGAACTTTTCTTTTTTATGCTCAACACAGTGTGTGAGGTTTCTTCAAGAAGCTCCATTTTAGTAATTTTCCATGGCTCTATGGTTACGTATTACAGTAATATGCTACAACTTATGGATTCTTCTCAGGATTGTATCAAAGCTCTATCTGCTGTTTGGGCAATACAGCTTTGCAACAAGTGATTTTTTTCCCTCTATTTCCTTGGGCACACAATGGGAGAGTGTCTCTAGTTCCTCTGTTGTAGTCCACACAGCAGTAGTATTCTTATCATTTGCAAGCTTTAGTAATACAAAGTAAAAGCTTTTAATTTTTGGTGAAGTTGTGCTCTTTCCATTTATACCTTTTATCCAACTTTACTTTTCTGAGCAAAATGTGTGTGTGTCTGTGTGTGTTATGAATGAATGGTATGGATCTCATATGTTTTCTCTTTTTAGGATAAATGATAGAGAACTTAATCAGCACAGCCATTTTGCCACATAACAAACACTCCATAAAGGTGTGATTCTTTTTATGAGGTATTATTGCCATTGGGCTACATGTCTATCTCTACATGTCCCTGAATTATCAACAATAGCCAAGCTATGGAGAGAGCCCAAATGTCCACCAACTGGTGAGTGCATAAAGAAGATGTGGTATAAGCTTTCAACAAGTACAAAAAGATCGAGGTCATACCATGTATATTTCCAGAATACAATGCTTTGAAACTTGTAATCAAGTTCAAGAAAAAAATTGGAAAGACCACAAATACATGGAGGTTACACAACATCCTATTAAAGAATGAATGGGTTAACCAAGAAATTAAAGAGGAAGTTGAAAAGTACAAGGAAACCAAAGAAAATGAAAACAAGACAGGTCAAGACCTTTGGGACGTAGCAGAGGTGGTCATAAGAGGAAAGCATATTGCAATCCAGGCCATCCTAAAGAAAAAAGAAATGTCTCAAATACACAACCTAACCTTACACTCAAAAGAGCTGGAAAAAGAACAGCAAATAACATCCAAAAACAGCAGAAAAGGGAAATAATAAAGATTAGAGCAGAAATCAATGATACCAAATTTTTTTTTTAAATGGTAGAACAGATCAACACAATGAGAAGTCGGTTCTTTGAAACAATTAACTAAACTGATAAACTCCTAGCCATACTTATCAAGAAGGAATAGGAAAGGACCCCAATAAATAAAATCATGAATGAAAGGGGAGATCACCACCAACACCACACAAATATAATTATAATAAAATATTATGAGCAATTATATGTCAACAAATTGGGTGATCTGAAAGAAATGGATAAATTCCTAGTAACATGTAAAATGACCACAACTGAAACAGGAAGAAATAGAAAATTTGAACACACCCATAACCAGTAAAGAAATTGAATCAGTAATCAAAAACCTTTCAACAAACAAGAGAACTGGGACAGATGGTTTCCCACAGGAATTCTACCAGACATTTAAAAAATATTTAATATCTATTCTTCTCAAACTGTTGCAAAAAAATAGAAATGGAAGAACTTCCACTCATTCTATGAGGCCAGCGTTACCTTGTTTCCACAACCAGACAAAGACCCCACTAAAAAGGAGAATTACATCCAATGTTTCTGATGAAGATGGATGCAAAAATTCTCAACAAGATACCAGCAAATTAAATCCAACAATACATCAAAGAATTATTCCCTTGATCAAGTGGGAATTATTCCTGAAATGCAGGGCTGGTTTAATATCTGCAAATCAATCAACATGGTACACCACATTAATAAAAGAAAGGATAAGAACCACATGATCCTCTCAATAGATGCAGAAAAAGCATTTGAGAAAATACAGCATCCTTTCCTGATTAAAAAAAAAAAAACCTCTGGAAAGTAGAGATAGAAGGAACATAACTCAACATCAATACGGCCATATATGAAAGACCTATAGCTAATATCATCCCCAGCTGGGAAAACCTGAGAGCTTTCCCCCTAAGGTCAGGAACACGACAGGGATGTCCACTCTCACCACTGTGGTCAACACAATACTGGAAGTCCTAGCCTCACCAATCCGACAACAAAAAGAAATAAAAGGCAGATAAACTGGCAAGGAAGAAGTCAAACTTTCACTCTTCACATATGCCATCATAATCTACATGGAAAACCAAAGACACACCACCCAAAATTTGCTAGAACTGATACATAAATTCAGCAAAGTCACAGGATATAAACTCAACATACAGAAATCAGTTGCATTTCTTTTTTTTTTTTTTCAACGTTTATTTATTTTTGGGACAGAGAGAGACAGAGCATGAACGGGGGAGGGGCAGAGAGAGAGGGAGACACAGAATCGGAAACAGGCTCCAGGCTCTGAGCCATCAGCCCAGAGCCTGACGCGGGGCTCGAACTCACGGACCGCGAGATCGTGACCTGGCTGAAGTCGGACGCTTAACCGACTGCGCCACCCAGGCGCCCCAGAAATCAGTTGCATTTCTATACACCAACAATGAAGCAGCAGAAAGAGAAATCAAGGAATCAATCCCATTTACAATTGCATCAAAAATCATAAGATACAGGGGCGCCTGGGTGGCGCAGTCGGTTAAGCGTCCGACTTCAGCCAGGTCACGATCTCGCAGTCCGTGAGTTCGAGCCCCGCATCAGGCTCTGGGCTGATGGCTCGGAGCCTGGAGCCTGTTTCCGATTCTGTGTCTCCCTCTCTCTCTGCCCCTCCCTCATTCATGCTCTGTCTCTCTCTGTCCCAAAAATAAATAAACGTTGAAAAAAAAATTTAAAAAAAAATCATAAGATACCTAGGAAAAAGCTAACCAAAGAGGTAAAGGATCTATATGCTGAAAATTATAGAATACTTATGAAAGAAATTCAAGAAGACATAAAGAAATGGAAAAACATTCCATTCTCATGGATTGGAAAAACAAATATTGTTAAAATGACTATACTCCTCAAAGCAGTCTACACATCCAATATAGTCCCTATCAAATAACACCAGCATTCTTCTCAGAGCTAGACCAAACAATTCTAAAATCTGTATGGAACCAGAAAAGACCCCAAATAGACAAAGTAGTGTTGAAAAAGAAAACCAAACCTGGAGGCAACACAATTCCAGACTTCAAGGTATCACGATGTTGTAATCATCAAGACAGTATGGTACTGGCCCAAAACAGACACATAGATCAATGGAACAGAACAGAAAACCCAGAAATGGACCCACGAATATATAGTCAACTAATCTTTGACAGAGCAGAAAAGAATACTCAGTGGAAAAAAGACAGTCTCTTCAGCAAGTGGTGCTGGGAAAACTGGACAGCAACATGCAGAAGAATGAACCTGGACCACTTTCTTACACCATGCACAAAAATAAAGTCAAAATGGATGAAAGACCTAAATGTAAGACAGAAAACCAACAAACTCCTGTAGGAGAAAACACGCAGCAGTCTCTTTGGCCTTGGCCACAGCAACTTCTTACTTGACATGTCTCTGGGGGCAAAGAAAACAAAAGCAAAAATGAACTATTGGGACCTTGTTAAGATAAAATGCTTCTGCACAGCAAAAAAAAATAAATAAATAAATAAAAGTCAACCAAACTAAAAGGCAGCTGATGCGATAGGAATAGATATTTGCAAGTGACATATCAGATAAAGGGTTAGTATTCAAAATCTATAAAGAACTCACCAAACTCCACACCCAAAAAACAAATAATCCAGTGAAGAAATGGGAAGAAATATGAATAGACACTTTTCCAAAGAAGACATCCAGATGACTAACAGACACATGAAAAGATGCTCAACATCACTCATCATCAGGGAAATACCAATCAAACCACAGTGAGACACCATCTCACATCTGTCAGAATGGCTAAAATTAACCAGTCAGGAAAAAACAGGTGTTGGCGAGGATGCAGAGAAAGAGGATCTCTGTTGTTTGCATTGTTGGTGGGAATGCAAGCTGGTGCAGCCACTCCAGAAAACAGTATGAAGTTTCCTCCAAAGGTTAAAAATAGAACTACCCTGCGACCCAGAAATTGCACTACTAGGTATTTATCCAAAGGATATAAAAATGCTGATTTGAAGGGGCACATGCACCCCATTGTCTATAGCAGTGCTATCAATAATAGCCAAATTATGGAAATAACCCAAATGTCCATCAACTTATGCATGGATAAAGAAGATGTGGCATATATATACGATGGAAAATTACTTGGAAGCCAATAGAAGGAAATCTTGCCATTTGCAACAATGTAGATGGAACTAGAGTGTATTATGCTAAGCAAAATAAGTCAGTCAGAGAAACATAGGTGGAGTTTTAAAAGCACAACATAACGTAGGGGAAGGGAAGGAAAAATAAACTAAGTTGAAAACATAGAGGCAAACCATAAGAGATTCTTAAATATAGAGAACAAACTGAGGCTAGCTGGAGGGGACGTGGGTGGGGGGTGGGCTAAATGGGCAATGGGCATTAAGGAGGGCACTTGTTGGGATGAGCAATGGGTGTTGCATATAAGTGATGAATCGCTGAATTCTACTCCTGAACCCGATACTGCACTATGTGTTAACTAACTTGAACTTGAGTTAAAACAAAGAAAAATGTTTAAATTTACAGTTTAGTTTAGCTGTTAGTTTCCTAGCTCGCCACAAACAGAATCAGTAGATTTATAAATGTTATTCAACATGGTTCTGCACTGTGAGGTTAGGTAACTCTTCAGCATGGTCAGAGGCCTCCAATTCATAAACTGATTTTTTTTGTTTGTTTTAAATAAGAATAAATACATTCCTACTCAGGTTACCATGTATTCCTATATAGTACAGGTCTAGGGACAATATATGAAAAGTTCCAAACTCGATGATAACTTTTCTCAAGCTTCTCTGGTTTTAAGGTGCTTATGAAATAGTTGAATTTTTTTACGGAACAGTTTTAAATAAAATGAAACAAATACTAGTCAAACCTACCAGGAGTCAGATATGGAGCTAGTTACTATGATGTAAATAAACTTACGTGGTTCTTAGAGTTGTCTTTCTAGGTGGCTACATAAATTTCAGTGATCATTTAGTCCTGAGGGGACCACAGATAGGATTGAACAAGATTCTTAATTGTGATATACTGTGATTAAACACAAGGTTTTAATCACGTTACTTAGGGAATAAATACAGAGCAAGGAACTTGCTGTCAGCACACTGATAACTATCTGATTTGAGCCAAACATGTGACTGAATCTATTTGTTTAGCTCTCTCAGATGTGTAAGTGCCACTTCTCCAGGGGTAATGTGGTTGCCTGCAACTGTCAAAGAGCCAATAGAGAAATATAGTAGTATAGCTTGGAAATTTCTAATCTGGCTGTGATTCTTTTGGAGAATACAACTGTTCTTTGATTCATCTCTGTATCTGTTAATCTAGCATACAGTCTAGGTATAGAAGGAGTTCAGTAACTGCTTTTGAGTAATAAACTATTCAAGAATATTTATAATAACTATACAAAATATGAAAAGAATGTCTCCTCTATTCCTTCAACCTCTATTATTTCTGGGATTGATAAACTGGTAAGGAGCCTCTATTTGTGTTAAATCCTTCAAAATTTTAACAGGAACCCATGGGGGAGGGGAAGGAAAAAAAAAAGAGGTTAGAGTGGAAGAGAGCCAAAGCATAAGAGACTCTTAAAAACTGAGAACAAACTGAGGGCTGATGGGGGGTGGGAGGGTGGGGAGGGTGGGTGATGGGTATTGAGGAGGGCACCTGTTGGGATGAGCACTGGGTGTTGTATGGAAACCAATTTGACAATAAATTTCACATATTGAAAAAATAAAATAAATAAATAAATAAATAAATAAATCCTTCAAAATCAATTTCAAAATACTTGATATAATAAATGAAAAATACAAGCATAAAAGATGTGGCATATATATGCCACACATACATACGTACATACACAAAGGAATATTACTCAGTCATCAAAAAGGATGAAATCTTGCCATTTACAATGACATGGCTGGAGCTAGGTATATTACGCTAGGCAAAAGAAGTCAGTCGGAGAAAGACAAATATCATATGATTTCACTCATATGTGAAATTTAAAAAACAAAACTGATGAACATATATGGGAGGAGAGAACAAAGAAAAAGAGAGAGGATGAAGCCACGAGAAACTCCTAATGACAGAGAACAAACTCAGAGTTGATGAAGGAAGGTAGCTTGGGATGAGCTAGATGGGTTTTGGGTATTAAGAAAGACACTTGCTCTGATGAGCACTGGGAGTTAAATGTAATTGATGAATCACTGAATTCTACTCCTGAAACCAATCTTGCACTGTATGTTAACTAACAAAAATTTAAATAAAACTTTGGAAAAAAAAAAAACTACCCGGCCCTATAAGTCACAGGGGTGAACATATAGCACAGGGAAATACAGTCAACGGTATTGGAATAACATTGTATGGTGACAGATGGTGACCACATTTACCATGGTGAGTGTTGCAAGATGCACAGAATTGTCAAATCAATTACTATGTTGTGCACCTAAAACTATAGAGCACTGTATGTCACTTTAATAATAATTTGTTTAAATATTAAAAAATAGAATTTTCCCTGGCATGAAAAACAAAAGAAATGGACCCATAAATAATACATATTTGGCCAAGTGAGTTTTGTCAAAAGTGCCAAAGCAATTCAATGTGGAAAGGATAGTCTTTTCAACAAATGGTGTTGAACAATATTCATGTTAAAAGAAGAGGAAGGAAAGAAGAGGAAGAAAAAGGAGGAGGAGGAGGAGAAGGAGGGGGAGGGGAGGGGGAGGAGGAGGGGGAAGAGGAAGGGGAGGAGGACAAGGACAAGGACGAGGATGAGGGGGATGATGAGGACGAGGAAAAAAAATGAGAAGAAAGAGCAGGAGACGAAGGGGAAGAAGACGGAAAAGGAGGTGGAGGAGAATCAAGACCATCTCCTTATAACATACACAAAATTTGGTATTATCTAAAAATATATTAACTTATACAAATATTACTGTAGAATATATACAAAAATACTAAGACAAATTAATATGATCGGGTGGATCATAGACATACATTTAAAGCCTAAGACTATAAAAATTCTATAAGAAACTGTAGGAAAAAACCCAAACCTAAATGTTAATGATCTGGGATTAGAACAGGCATTTTAAGGGGCACCTGGGTGGCTCAGTCAGTTAAACGTCCGACTTTGGCTCAGGTCGGGATATGTGTAGTTAGCGAGTTTGAGCCCCGCGTCGGGCTCCGTGCTGACAGCTCAGAGCCCGAAGCCTGCTTCAGATTCTGTCTCCCTCTCTCGCTGCTCCTCCCCTGCTCCCACTCTATCTCTCTCTCTCTCTCAAAAATAAATAAACATTAAATTGTTTTTTTTAAAAAGAGGCATTTTGGGGCGCCTGGGTGGCTCAGTTGGTTGAGCGTCCGACTTCAGCTCAGGTCATGATCTCACAGTCTGTGAGTTCGAGCCCCGTGTCTGGCTCTGTGCTGACAGCTCAGAACCTGCAGCCTGCTTTGGATTCTGTGTCTCCCTCTCTCTCTGCTCCTCCCCCGCTTGTGATCTGTCTGTCTCTGTCTCAAAAATAAAAACATTAAAAAAAATTTTTAAAAAGAGGCATTTTAGAGTGGGAGACAGCCAAAGCATAAGAGACTCTCAAAAACTGAGAACAAACTGAGGGTTGATGGGGGGTGGGAGGGAGGGGAGGGTGGGTGATGCGTACTGAGGAGGGCACCTTTTGGGATGAGCACTGGGTATTGTATGGAAACCAATTTGACAATAAATTTCATATATTAAAAAAAAGAAAAAGAAAAAGCACAAATGCTTGAAAGAGCATTTAGCTAATAATTGTCTAGTTAATTTGGAAACATAAATCTATTGATCAAGAAATAAAATATTTCATATAAAAAAAGAGGCATTTTAAGATAAGATGTGAAAAGCACAATCTATAAAAGAAAACATTGATCCATTTGACTTCAGTAATCTTTACACCCAATTTGGGACCTCAAGATGAGGAGAGGGCCCACTGGAGGGGGGGGCAGAGGCCCCATGCAGAAGGGAAGCATTATTTCTACTGGGCCTCTCCACTCTCTCTGAAAAAGAGAAGAGGACCCCTCACCAAGTGAGGCCTTTTCTGCCTGACTTCTATTTCACAATCTAGAAGCAGATTGCTGCCTCACAGCCACGTCACCCCATCATAGGCACTTCCTCTTAATCATGGAAGGAGGCAGGGTTTCTTTTCTACAGAACAGAGACCAATTCTCCCCAGCACACACATTTGCACAGTGCAGAGTCCCCAGGCCTCCACAATGTCGGACCCTGCCTCCTGGCCGCACTCTCCTCCTTACCTGCTGCTGGCTCTGCTGTTGGGAGTTATAGGTAAGCATTGCCTTGGGTACAATCCCCTTTCCCTACCCCTTCAACCTCACCCATGTCCCTGGACATGAAGGGAGGGCCTCCAGGTAAGCACAGGTGTGCTACCCAGGGCTGCCACAGAAGACCAAGGACTGGGTGTCATCTGAGAGCAGGAAATCGGGGATCTGAGCATCTGTCACCTACAGCTTGTTACCAGAGGCATCCAGACAGTGGAGGCTTCAATCTGTCACAAGGACAAGTTTGTAGGTATTAAATGATCTAATTCTCACAACACCCCTGCCTGATAGCTAGGACTGTACTCCCGATTGGCAGATGGAGAAACTCAGGCAGAGTTAGTTAATGGCCCAATGTCAGCTACCTAAGTCAGTGCATCTGCCGGGATTCACGTCCAGGCCACCCAGCTCCACGGTTCATTCTTTTCACCGTGTTATGCTGCTCGGCTTCTCGGTGGAGGCTAACTAAACAAACATCAGAAAATACAGAGAGGGAAACAGAAGAAGAGGCATCACTTTGCACACTCCGAGGTCTCCAGAGTTCCAGTTCTGCTGTGTATCCTCCCAGACTTTGGTTAACGATGTGTTGGGTGATTCCTATGCGCCGAATCTTTTACTCGGCTTTTAACACGTATGACAATTTCATGGAATCCTCAAAGTGATCTGTATGCTAGCATGCTGGGCCACACTTCATGTATACTTGGGAATGCACTTGTGTATGTGTGTGTGTGTGTGTACATGTTTGGGCATGAGGAAGGGTGCACACGTGGGTATGGGATATCTGAAAACGCTTTCTTATTGGTTTCTTCACGCCACGTCCACTCTATGTGAAATGCACAGTGAACAGATGTTTGGTTCCCTGTCTCTCAGCTCCTCACCCACTTTTTCTATTTCTCTAAAGTACTGCTCACTATCCACCAAGCTCTTAAGACAAGCAAACTTCTCTCTGGGTAGAAGGAGTAGAACTTTGTGCGTTACTACCTTGGAGGTCCTCCATGCTGGACCGGAGTGGGGAGGATAAAAGGGGGTACAAGATACCGAGGATCCTGCCTGTATGATCTGCACCTGTAATTATTTCCTGATCCCAACCATCCTAGGCCTCCAGGCCTCAGGAAATCTCATGCATAATCACTTTCCAATTTCCTGAGCACTCACCATGTTCCACACACACTTAGAAACACTTGTGTCTGTTATGTCCTGTGAACTTTGCACGCAAGGTAAACATTTTCGTCCCCCTGGCTTACAGATAAGAAAAAGGAAGCACAGAAAGTCCAAGGTCACTCAGTAGTGAATGGTAGGGCTACAATTTTTTTTCTTTTTTAATTTTTAAATTTACATCCAAGTTAGTTAGCATATAGTGCAACAATGATTTAAGGAGTAGATTCCTCAATGTCCCCTTACCCATTTAGCCCATCCGCCATCCCACCATCCCTCCAGCACCCCTATGTTTGTTCTCTACATTTATGAGTCTCTTATGTTTTGTCCTCTGCCCTGTTTTTATATTGTTTTTGCTGCCCTTCCCTTATGTTCATCTGTTTTGTATCTTAAATTCCTCATATGAGTGAAGTCTTTCTCTGACTAACTAGTTTCACTTAGCATTGTACTCTCTACCATCCACATAGCTGCATATGGCAAGATTTCATTCTTTTTGATTGCCAAGTAATACTCTTTTGTATGTATGTATATGTAATATGATATCTTCTTTATCCATTCATCTGCCGATGGACATTTGGGCTCTTTCCATACTTTGGCTATTGTTGATAGTGCTGCTATAAAATCGGGGTGCGTGTGTCCCTTCGAAACAGCACACTTGTATCCCGTGGATAAATACCTAGTAGTGCAGTTGCTGGGTCACAGGGGAGTTCTATTTTTCGTTTTTTGAGGAACCTCCATACTGTTTTCCAGAGTGGCTGCACCAGCTTGCATTCCCACCAATAATGCAAAAGAGATCCTCTTTCTCTGCATCCTCGCCAACATCTGTTGTTGCCTGAGTTGTTAATGTTAGCCATTCTGACAGGTGTGAGGTGGTATCTCATTGTGGTTTTGATTTGTATTTCCCTGATGAGGAGTGATGTGGAGGATTTTTTCATGTGTCTGTTTGCCATCTGGATGTCTTCTTTGGAGAAGTGTCTATTCATGTCTTTTGCCCATTTCTTCACTGGATTATTTGTTTTTTGGATGTTGAGTTTGATAAGTTCTTTATAGATTTTGGATACTAACCCTTTACTTGATATGTCATTTGCAAATATCTTCTCCCATTCCGTCGGTTTCCTTTTAGTTTTGCTGATTGTTTCCTTCACTGTGCAGAAACTTTTTATTTTGATGAGGTCCCATAGTTCATTTCTGCTTTTGTTTCCCTTGCCTCTGGAGATGTATTGAGTAAGAAGTTGCTGTGGCCGAGGTCAAAGAGGTTTTTGCTTGTTTTCTCCTCTGGGATTTTGAGGGCTTCCTGTCTTACATTCAGGTCTTTCATCCACTTTGAGTTAATTTTTGTGAATGGTTGTAAGAAAGTGGTCCAGGTTCATTTTTCTGCATGTTGCCGTCCAGTTTTCCCAGCACCATTTGCTGAAGTGACTGTATTCCATTGAATATTCTTTCCTGCTTTTCAAATATTAGCTGGTCATACGTTTGTGGGTCCATTTTTGGGTTCTCTATTCTTTTCCATTGGTCTGTCTGCTTTTGTGCCAGTACCATATTGTCTTGATGATTACAGCTTTGTAATACATCATGAAATCTGAGGTTGTGATGCCTCCAGCTTTGGCTTTCTTTTTCAGGATTGCTTTGGCTATTTGGGGTCATTCCTGGTTCCATCCAAATTTTAGGATTGTTTGTTCTAGCTCTGTGAAGACTGCTGGTGTTATTTTGATAGGGATTGCGGTAGGGCTATGGTTTGAACTCAGGCAGTCTGATTCTAGATCTCATGGGTCTAACCATTGCTCTTCTCAAACCCTATGGCCCCACATCAATCCCATGAGATTTCTGCAGATCTGCCAGTGGGTGTAGGGAAGGCGAGGCGGGGAGAGGCGGTGGGTTGCAGTGTAGGGAAGAGCGTTTGTAGTTTGCTTCTCTCAGGCTCTTCTTCTTACTGGGCATATGCAAGTGACTGTTTCCCCCCACGTCATCTTCATTAGAAACTCAGTTTCTCATAATTTCCTGAGAAATTCTCCACTGAAAATGGACTTCATGTCTCAGACAGGGGCGCACTGGGAAACTTGCACATTGAACAAATATTTACTAGACAACTACTTACTAGGTGTCAGAAGCTGCTATGAACTTAAGGCATACTGGTTATTAAAAGAGAAAAGTAGCTGCCCTCGACGCAGTTATATTGTAGCAGAAGAAAGGACAGGAAACAATAGACATACCAAATAAGTAAATAACGGTATATTAGAAAGTGGTGAGTGTGAGGAAAAAAACATGATAGTACAGCTGGCTAAGATAATGAGAGACTCTTTAGGGTGGGATGTATTTAAAGAGGCAGCCTGGGTGGGCATCACTGAGAAGGGAGATTTGAGCAAGATTATAAGAAGGTGGGGGTGTGGGCCATGTGATCTTCTGGAAGAAAAGCCTTCCTGAACAGCATGGGAACAGCATGTGCACATGCCCTGACCCTCCCGCTCTGTTCAAGGATTTGGGCTTTTACTCTGAGTGAAACGGTTGCCATTGCAGTTTTGAAGACACAAGTGGCATGATGCGACATGAGTTTTAACTTATTCTAGGATTTGGTTGAGATTAGACTATCACATGGCATACATAGAAGGAACTAGAGCATTCAAGAACTTCCCGCATTCGTGCAAACAAGGACATATGGTGTGCACCAGGACTGCAGCCAGGACAGAAAGGGGAAAGAGGTCAGATTGTGGGTGCATGCAGAAGGAGAGACCACAGGATCTCCTGACACACAGGATTTGGGGTGGAAAGGGAGGCTCCCGAGGCTTTGGACCTGAGCGTCTGGGAGAATAAAGGTGCCTCAGCTGAGATGTACAAGGACGTGTTGGAAACTGAGTTCAGTTTGGGACGAGTTAACTGTGAGAAGTTTACCTCTATCGAAGTAAAGTGGTGAGTGGCTGGTCAGACATACAAATCCAGAGTTCAAGGGCAAGGCCTGGGCCAGACATGGAAATATGAGGATTACAGATACATAGATGGCAGAGTTTACACCTCTCCCTGGCTCCTCTTGACCCTCTAATCCCTCTCACCTCCTCCCTCCCCTGTTCCCTCCATTTCCTTCCCCAAGATGCATGCCTATTTCTTCCCATTTGTCTTAGCAGTTCGGCTTCCTGACCCCAACTTTCCTCTCCAGACTTACAGATCAAACCACCTGATGCTCTTGGCACACCCAAGACTTGCCTGTGATAGCATGTACCCCCCTTAGGAGGCATGGTTGGTTTCAAATTGTGCTAAGCGCAGGGTTTTACCAGCTCACACTCTGTGAGAGCGAACCACACCTTTTCTCCCTGAGTAGCTAAGAAATAGAAAAGAACACAGGATGTATGTATGTGTGGTTTCCAGTAGCCCTCTCCTCTGATGTATATGCCTGCCTAGTTTTTAGGACACTTCAAAAGGAAGGAAATGTTTTGTATTTCTCTATGTCTCGAGAGATTGGCTAGTCACTTAGGCAGTGAAATCCAACTGTAAAGTCTTGCCCTTGCAGTGAAATGAATGCCCCCAAAATGACTGTGTCCCTTCAATGTATAACTCAATGTCCCGACATAGGCCACCTCCCACAACTCTTTTCAGAACATGGAAAAATTTGCAGACTACTATTTCCTTTGTTTAGGTGTTCCCATGGTGCTATGTCCTCCTTCAAGGACAGGTTTCTCAAATCTACCAGTCCCTGGAACAACGCATTTTCTTTGTCCTCGAGCCATTTAGTCCAACTCAAAGGCTCTACATGGGGCGATCACCTTCTCTGAAGCCATATTTCTAATTATGCTAAACTACACATCACATAAAATCTACCCTCTCACCATTTTTAAGGGTATAAGCCAGTGGCCTCACGTACATTCACAAAGTTGGGAAGTCAGCACCACTGTGCATTTCAGGAACTTTTTCAACAACCGAAGCAGACACTTTGCATCCATTAAACAAGAATTCTCCATTCCGTCTTCCCCCACAGCCACTGGTAACCTCTGTTCTACTTTTTTGTATCTATGAATCTGTCTCTTCTAGGTACTTCATGTAAGTGGCATCATATATGTGTCCTTTTGTATGTGGCATATATCACATAGAATGACATTTAAGTTCATCCATATCATAGTACATATCAGACTATTAAGACTGAATATAATTCCATTGTATATATCTATCAACATTTTGTGTATGCACTCATCTATGGATAGAAATGAGTTCTTTTTCTGGGGCACTAGAGTGGCTCAGTCAGTTAAGTGTCTGACTCTTGGTTTCGGCTCAGGTCATGATCTCACAGGTTTGTAGGTTCGAGGTCCATGACAGGCACTGTGCTGACAGTGTGGATTAGGATTCTGTCTTAGGATTCTGTGTGTGTCTCTCTCTCTGCTCCCCACCCCACTGGTGATTTCTCTGTCTTTCTCAAAATAAATAAACTTAAAAAAAAAAAAGAAATGAGTTTTTCCTCCTTCCTTTCAGTTATTATGAATAATGCTATTATGAACATGGATGTACAAATGTCTGATTACATACCTGTAATTTGGTGGGTATTTACCCAAGATTGGAATATTTGGATCATATGGTAATTCTGTATTTAAATTTTCATGAAAAAAACCACTGTTTCCACAGTGGCTGCACCATTTTATATTCCTACCAACCATGTACAAGAGTTTCAATTTCTACAGCTTACTCAATCCTTATTTTCTGATTTTTTAATTTCCTTGTATTTTGGTTTTGCTTTGTTGTGTTTGATAAAAGCCATTCTCAGGGATGAAGGGGTATCTCATTGTGGTTCGGATTTTCATTTTTCTAATGACTAGTGATGTTCAACATCTTTTCATGTGCTTACTCACCATTTGAATATCTTCTTTGAAGAAATGCCTATTCTAGTCCTAAGTCCTTTTTTTAATTGGGCTGTTCATTATTTAGTTGTTGAATTATAGTTCTTTATATATGCTGGCTATTAATCCTTTCTGAGACACATGCTTTGCAAATATTTTCTCCCATTCTGAGTTCTCTTTCACTTTTGATATTGCCCTTTGCTGCACAAAAGTTTTGTTTTTTTTTTAAGTTTAAGTATTTATTTTAAGAGAGAGAGCATAGGAGCAGGGGAGGGACAGAGAGAGAGGGACAGAGAGACAATCTCAAGCAGGCTCCACATAGCCAGCATAGAGCCCTATGTGGGGCTTGAATTCATGAATCATGGGATCATTTCCTGAGTTAGAATCAGACACATAACTGATTAGCTACCCAAGAGCCCCGCACAAAAGTTTTTAATTTTGACGAAGTCCAAGTCATATATATTTTTATTTTGTTTTGTGCACTTTTGGTTTCTATCCAAGAAATCATTGCCATATTTGCCTACGTGGCTCAGTCGGTTAAGCATCTGACTTCAGCTCAGGTCATGACCTCGTGGTCTGTGGGTTCGAGCCCTGTCAGATTCTGTGCTGACAGCTCAGAGCCTGGAGCCTGCTTCAGATTCTGTGTCTCCCTCGCTCTCTGCCCCTCCCCTGCTCAGGCTCTGGCTCTCTCTCTCTCTCTCTCTCTCTCTCTCTCTCTTTCTCAAAAATAAATAAACATTAAAAAATTAAATTAAAAAATTAAAAAAATCATTTCCAAACCCAACATCATAAATTCTGCCTAGAGTTTTGTCTCTGAATTTTATTGATTTAGCTCTTACATTTAGGTCCCTTTATCCAATTTGAGCTTGTTTATCTATATAGAGTAAGGTGAGGGTTCAACTCCTTTGTTTGCATGTGGATATCCAGTTTTCCCAGCGTCTCATGTTGGAAAGATTACTCTTTCCTCCATTGAATGGTCTTGGCACTCTTGTTGAAAATCTTTTGACCATATATGTGAGGGTTTATTTCTAGGCTTTCTATTCTATTTCATTGCTTTATCCCTCTATTCTTTTCAGTACTATAGTACTTTAATTAATATACTATGTAGTAGGTTTTCAAATCAAGAAATGTGAGGTTTCCAACTACACTCTTTTCCAGGATTTTTTGGTGATCTTGGGTCCCTTGAGATTGCATATGAATTCTAGAATGGGCTTTTCCATTTCTGGAAAAAAAAAATGCCACGGGGGTTTTGATAACAATTGTATTGAATCTGTAGATCGCTTTAGGTAGTATTGACATCTTAACAATATCAAGTCTTCCAATGCACGAACAGAGGAAGTTTTTCCATTTTTTATGTCTTCTTTCATTTCTTTCAGCAAAAACATTTTACACGTTTTGGTGTACAAGTATTTCATCCCCATGTGAGAATTTACTCCGAAGCATTTTATACTATTTCATGTTAGTGTAAGTGGAATTATTCGCTAATCCCTTTTGAATTGGTCACCACTCACTTATAGAAATGCACTTGATTTTTGAATGTTGATCTTTTTTTTTTCCAAGATTTTCTTTAAATTCAAGTTAGTGAACATCTAGTGCAGTCTTGGATTCAGGAGTAGAACCCAGGGAGTCATCTCTTACATATGACACCCAGTGCTCATCCCAAAAAGTTACCTCCTTACTGTCTATCACTCATTGAGCCCATCTCCCCAACCACCTCCCCTACAGCCACCCTCGGTTTGTTCTCTGTATTTAAGAGTGTCTTGTGGTTTGCCTCCCTGTTTTTATCTCACTTTTCCTTTCCTTCCCCTATGTTCATCTGTTGAGTTCCTCAAATTCCACATATGAGTGCACTCATTTGGTATCTGTCTTTGTCTGACTTATTCAGCTTGGCATTATATCCTCTAGTTCCATCCACGTTGTTCCAAATGGCAAGATTTCATGCTTTTTCTCGCTGCATAGTATTCCATTGTATATACATACTACATCTTCTTTATCCATTCCTCAGTTGATGGACATTGGGCTCTTTCCATAATTTGGCTATTGTTGATAGCACTGCTATAAACATTGGAGTTCATGTGCCCCTTCAAATCAGCATTTTTGTATCCTTTGGACAAATATATAGTAGTGCAACTGCTGGCTCATAGGGTAGTTCTATGTTTAATTTTTTTTTTATTTTTAATTTTGTTTTCGAGAGAGAGAGTGAGCTTGAGCCAGGGGAGGGGCAGAGAGAGGGAGACACAGAATCTGAAGCAGGCTCCAGGCTCTGAGCTGTCAGCACAGAACCCGACACGGGGCTCGAACTCACGAGCTGTGAGGTCATGACCTGAGCTGAAGTTGGACACTCAACCAACTGAGCCGCCCAGGCGCCCCTCTATGTTTAATTTTTTGAGGAACTTCCATACTGTTTGCCATGACGGCTGCATCAGTTTGCATTCCCACAAACAGTCCAAGTGTTCCTCTGTGTTGTTTTCCTATTTGCATTTTATTTATCTCTACACTAGTGTTTTTTATTTCCTTCATTCTGCTACCTTCAGGTTTATTTTTCCTCTTCTTTTTCTGATTTCTCAAGGTCCATAGTTGTTAACTGAATTGTGATCTTTCCTCTCTTTGAATGTAGGCATTACAGCTATAAATTTCCCTCTAGAGCTGCTTTCACTGCAGATTGTAGGCTTTGGCAAGTTGTGTTTCCATTTTCACTCATCTCAAGGTGTTCTCTAAATTCCCTTGTGATTCCTTTTTGCTTAATTTTTGCTTTTTTTAAGAATGAGTTCTTTTATTGCTATAAATTTGAGAATATACTATTTTTCTTGTTCTGTTGTTGATTTCTAGCTTTATTTCACAAACTGTTTCACCAGTTCACTGCTTGAAAAGTCCTTCTTCCAGATTCCAGTAAATTGCCTGCTTCTCAGCCTGTGTAGCAATGGCTCATACAAAAGTTTTTTTACAGTAACTGGTTTCTGTAATAGTCTGGGGATACATATGTGGTAGACAGAACAATGTCCCCCACAAAGAAGCCCGTTTTATAACGCCTAGACCTGTGAAAGTTTTCTCTTATATGCCAAAAAAGATTTTGCAGAAGTGATTAACTGGAGACTATTAAGTGGGGAGATTATCCGAGATTATCAAAGTGGCCCAAATATATTCACAAGAGTCCTTATAAGAATGAGGTAGGGAAGTCAAAATTAAAGAAGGACAGGTGACAAGACAGGCAAGAATTTGGAGTGACTGGAAGATGTGAAACCATGAGAAAAGGATTGTGGGCAGCTTCTAGAATTTGGAAAGACAAAAACCCTAACTCCAGAAGAAATGCAGCTCAGCTGACCCTTGATTTTAACTCAGCAACACCAATTTTGGACTTCTGACCTCAAGAATTATAAGATAATAAATTTCTGTAGGTTTTGCCATTAAGTTTCAAATAATTCGTTATGGAGCACATTGGTGGTTCAGTAGGTTAAACATCCAACTTCGGCTCAGGTCATGATTTCACGGTTTGTGAGTTTGAGCCCCACGTTGGACTCTGTGCTGACAGCTCAGAGCCTGAAGCCTGCTTCAGATTCTGTCTCCCTCGCTCTCTGCCCCTCCCCTGCTCACGCTCTGTCTCTCTCTCAAAAATAAATAAACATTAAAAACTTAAAAAAATAATTTGTTGTAATAGCATTCAGAAACTAAAATAATATGATTATGATTCAGCAAAGTCACGGGGTACAAAATCAATGTACAGAAATTGGCTGCATTTTTATACACCAATAATGAAGCAACAGAAAGAGAAATACAGAAACTGATCCCATTTACAATTTCACCAAGAACCATAAAACACCTAGGAATAAACCTAACCAAAGATGTAAAAGATCTGTATGCCGAAAACTGTAGAAATCTTATGAAGGAAATTGAAGAAGACACAAAGTAATGGAAAACCATTTTGTGCTCATGGATTGGAAGAATAAATATTGTTAAAATGTTAATACTACCCAAAGCAATCTACACATTCAATGCAATCCCAATCAAAATTGCACTGGCATTCTTCTCTAAGCTAGAACAAACAATCCTACAATTTGTATCGAACTGCAAAAGACCCCAAATAGCAAAAGTAATATTGAAGAAGAAAACCAAAGCGGAAGGCAACACACTCCCAGACTTTAGCCTCTACTTCAAAGCTGTAATCATCAAGACAGTAGGGTATTGGCACAAAAACACACACACAGACAAATGGAATAGAATAGAGAACCCAGAACTAGACCACAAATGTATGCCCAACTAATCTTTGACAAAGCAGGAAAGAGCATCTGATGAAAAAGACAGTCTCTTTAACAAATGGCGCTGGGAGAACTGGACAGCAACATGCAGAAGAAGGAAACTAGACCACTTTTTTACACCATGCACAAAAATAAACTCAAAATGGATGAAACCCCTGAATATGAGACAGGAAACCATCAAAACCCTAGAGCAGAAAGCAGGCAACAACCTCTTTGACCTCAGCTGCAGCAATTTCTTATTCAACACCTCTCCAAAGGCAAGGGAGTTTAAAGCAAAAATGAACTATTGGGACCTCATCAAGATAAAAAGCTTCTGCACTGCAAAGGAAACAATCATAAAACTAAAAGCAACCGACAGAATGGGAGAAGATATTTGCAAATGACATATTAGATAAAGGGCTAGTATCCAAAATGTATAAAGAACTCAACAAACTCCACACCCAAAAAACAAATAATCCAGTGAAGAAATGGGCAGAAGACATGAATAGACACTTTTCCAAAGAAGACATCCAGATGGCCAACAGATACATGAAAAGAAGCTCAACATCACTCCTCATCAGGGAAATACAAATCAAAGCCATACTGAGATACCACCCCACACCGGTCAGAGTGGCTAAAATGAACAAATCAGGAAACTACAGATGCTGGCGAGGATGTGAAGAAACGGGAACCCTCTTGCACTGTTGGTGGGAATGCAAACTGGTGCAGCCACTCTGGAAAACAGTATGAAGGTTCCTCAAAAAATTAAAAATAGTACTACCCTATGACCCAGCATACAGGGATTGTATTTACCCAAGGGATACAGGAGTGCTGATGCATAGGGGCACATGTACCCCAATGTTTATAGCAGCATTTTCAACAATAGCCAAAGTATGGAAAGAGCCTAAATGTCCATCAACTGATGAATGGATAAAGAAGATGTGGCTTCTACATACAATGTAATACTACTTGGCAATGAGAAAATGAAATCTGGCCATTTGCAGCAACGTGGATAGAATTGGAAGGTATTATGCTGAGTGAAATAAGTCAGTCAGAGAAGGACAGATATCATATATTTTCACTCATATGTGGATCTTGAGAAACTTAACAGAAGACCATGGGGGAAGGGAGGGGGGAAAAATAGTTACAAACAGAGAGGGAGGGAGACAACTCATAAGAGACTCTTAACTACAGAGAACAAATTGAGGGGGGATGGGGGGGATGGGGGAGAAGGGAAAGTGGGGGATGGGCATTGAGGAGGGCACTTGTTGGGACGAGCACTGGGTGTTGTATTAAGCCCAACTGGAATAAACTATATTAAAAAAAATAAAATAATATGATTATGATATAAGAAAAAAAACTCACAGATTTTTGAAAGAATATTTTACTTCTCATTTAACTACATGTTTGTGTGTGTTGAAAGCTCTGCCCATCACTGCCACTCAATTATCCAGGCTGCTAGAACAGGCCCCAGCATGTGCACGTGCTTGTGAAGGAGGGAAGTTGATCCATAGAGGTTCCAGAAGCTAAACACACAGCCCAGGAACTACGTCCATCACTTCTGCTCACCCATAATGGTCTAAAGAAATCTCATGGCCCCACTGAATGCAAAAGACCAGAAAGTGTAACACCCCAAGGGGCCAGAACGTAGACAAGCAGGATCATTTGGCAAAGCATGATGCTTTCAGAGAGGGCTGGGGCCGTCCGCCTGCCGTGTGCCACATCACCGAATCTCTCTGTGTTTTGCTTTCCTCGTCTGTAACAGGGTCCCGTGTGACAGGCTCATCGCGAGGGCTACATGCCATGTACACGCAGCGGGCTGGGCTCACGGTGTGCACTCAGTGAAAGCTGTTGTGGATAAACACTTGAGCGGACGGACAGGATCGCACAAGGATGGTAAGTAGCTGTTGTGTTCTCCCTCCAGGTGTGTCAGATGAGATGGAACTGCAGGTGATCCAGCCCGAGAAGTCGGTGTCTGTGGCAGCCGGAGAGACAGCCACTCTGCGCTGCACCCTGACCTCCCTGCTCCCCGTTGGGAAGGTCAAGTGGTTCAGGGGCACAGGGCCAGGCCGGGAGTTAATCTTCAGTTCTGTCGGATACCGCCACTCCCCCCGAGTAACAACTGTTACAGACATCACAAAGCGAAGCAACCTGGACTTTTCCATCCACATCAGTAACATCACCCCAGCAGACACGGGAACCTACTACTGTGTGAAGTTCAGGAAACGGGCTCCGGATGTGGAGTTTAAGTCTGGACAAGGCACACAGGTCATCGTCAGCGGTGAGTATCGCTCCGTCCCCTGGTTGTGACAAGTCAATAAGAATGCCCTCCATCGCTTGAGCAACAGATAAGGATCAGGTGCTTTGGTGGGTGCCCCTGAATGAGCCCCTTCCACGGATCAGGAAAGTTGAGGCCCGGAGAGGTTGTGCTATTTGCTGAAGGCCCCACGGCTGGTAAACAGTGGGAAAATCTGAAACCTCAGTCTGCAGGCTCCCAGCTCTTCCCTTTTCCAATCCTGACCAGCCTTCTGGTTCCAGCGATGAGGGACTGAAAGTCTGAGTGACTTTCCCCGTTACAAGGCCTCACTTCACCCATGCCTCTGGAGAGACTTCCGCTTAATGTGGCCAGGGCTCTCCTTAATCAGCACTGACTAAGCACCTGCTGTGTGCATTCTGGGCTCTGGGTGCTGTGGACGCAGCAGAGAACAGAACAGCCAAGGACTTTTCTCTCATGAAGCTTACGTTCCCCTCCCTTCCAATGCGGGTAAATGCACCAAGGGCAGAGACAGGGGGGAATGTGTTTCCTTATGACCATTCAGAAATATCACAGGGAGAAGAGGCACAGCAGCACTGTTGACTCTGCTACCCCTGCTTGGAAGAGATGCCCGATGTAGGTCATTCGCTGGGGGTCCTTTCGAAAAATGCTCCCGTGATATAGGGACTGACTCTTAACGGTAGCAACTGAGTCTCCCTATACCCCCAGACATAGGGAGGAAACGGGGCTTTATCCTGATTGTGAGGGTGTCACGCAAGTTCCCAGTGGGTATGTCCCTTGCCTGGTCACCGCAGCCAGTACCAGTGCCTGGGCTCCCAACCAGGTCTGCCATCCTGGCTCTGGGACCTCTGAGGAGTCATCCCCACATTGGGCTCAGTGTCCTCACATGTCTATGACAACACAGCCCCACAGCGCCGCTGCAGGGACTGAGTGAGCGAATGCATGTAAGTTGCTTATGACAGGACCTGGCATGCGGTGGCTGTCCCGTGAATGCTGGGGACATACCACGGACCCCATCACAAGGCAGGCACGGGCCTGAAGGAGCTGAGGGTCAGGGAGTCAGCCTAGCATCAGGGGCCCGAGACACTCTCAATATAACCAATCACAGCGCTTTGTCCCTCTAGGGGTGTCAGGGCTGCTGGTGTTTTCATGACTTGACTTACTCAAGTGACACCTCCTACCTATGTCCTCAGAATGTTTGCTGAGTTTTAGAAAGGAAGTTGAACATTCACAAATACACATATCTGCAATATGTGCCCTCTGACGACTGTTCTAGAAGGTGTTTGGTAATAAGGGACAATTTGGAGACCCCCTATAGGACCTTCTGAAATGCCCTCCCTCTCGAGTCACTGATGTGTGTGTTCCCAGGACACAAGAGGGCTTCTGCCTGCTCCGTAGGCCAGTGTCTCTGTCCTTGAAATTGATTCACGATTGAAAAATTAACCATCTTTGGCTTTCTCAGCACTCCGTGATCTTGGTTTTCAACCCAACACTGACCCAAGAGAAGAACGCAGATTCAGAAAAACAACCCCTCATTCCCTCCCTCTCAGATTCAGGGATTGGAGATGAGACCCTATGGAATATTTGTGGAAAGAGTGAAAACTAGACTAAATTCGCAAATACCTGAAGGGAGAGCTCCAGGTGTAAGTTAAGTTTGGGATAAAGACAGATCCGAGTTTGGTCCTGGAGAAGCATTTTCAGTGTTCAATTCAAAGCAAAACTGCCTGTATTTGCCTCACGTGCCCCTCACTCCCACCCAAGTAGGAGAAAGGCCTGCGGTCCCCTCTCACCGGGGGCACTGGGCTTGGCCACGTCCAGGCCTACGGGCGGCTGGCCACCTGGTTCCGGCTCTCCTGGGGGCCCCCTCCACCCCTGCAGGGCTGGAAAATAATCCGTGAGGGTTCTGCACAGTGTCACATACCTGTCGTTGGTGAGGATGACCACAGTCATGCTTACTGCTCGTAAATGCTCCTCTTGTAGCCAAACCCTCTCCCCCAGTGGTGTCGGGCCCCACGGCCAGGGCCACACCTGAGCAGACTGTGAGCTTCACCTGCGAGTCCCACGGCTTCTCCCCCAGAAACGTCACCCTGAAATGGTTCAAAAACGGGAATGAGCTGGCAGCCTCCCAGACCACCGTGGACCCAGAGGGAGACAGCGCTTCCTACAGCATCTCCAGCACAACCACGCTGCCGCTGGCCCCGGGGGACGTTCGCTCCCAGGTCACCTGCGAGGTGGCCCACGTGACCCTGCAGGGGGGCCCTCCTCTTCGTGGGACTGCCAACTTGTCCGAGACCCTCCGAGGTAGATGCCCATCACCCCCGGCCCAAGCCCAGCTCCGGCCCCCAAGCCTCCCAGCCTGCCCCTCCCCCACTCTGTGCTCCCAGCCTTCCATCCCCTGGAACCTGCCTCCTGACAGACCCTCCCGATCACCGGGCACCCAGGGGTACCGTCACCTCCTCCTGTTTTAACGGCAGTTCCGGGTGAACACCTAGCGTGCTAGGTAGTTCGATTTACTTTCCCATAGCCACTCCAATTATTGAGCACCTACTGTAATCCAGCCACTGTGTGCTCGGTGACTTCATGGATTTTGCTAGTTACTCGATTCCAAATGCATGCTGGGGGCTCGGTTTCACTCATCATTACCCTAATAGGAGCTACCAGTAGGTACCTTGAGCACCTACTGTGTACTGGGCACTGTGCTCAGGGATTTCACTCGCATGCAAAGCCTACCCTGAGTGTTTGAGCACCAGCTGTATGCCTAGCACTGATCTGGGTGATTCCCTTGCTGCGTGGGGCGACCTAAGTTCTCGAGCCCCTCCCCGGTGATGTGTCTGTTCCATGAGGTCAGAGCTTCTGCTCTGTGCTGTTTCAGTTCCACCCACCTTGGAGGTTGCCCAGCAACCCATGACAGGGGACGAGGTGAAGGTCATTTGCCAAGTGAAGAAGTTCTACCCCCAGCGCCTACAGCTGACCTGGTTGGAGAACGGACACGTGTCCCAAACAGAAACGGCCTCGACGGCCTCGAACCTCACAGAGAACAAGGATGGGACCTTTAACTGGACAAGCTGGCTCCTGGTGAATTTATCCGCCCACAGGGAAGATGTGGTTTTCACCTGCCAGGTGCAGCATGACGGGCAGCCCGTGGTCACCAAAACCCATACCCTTGTGGTCTCTGCCCGCCAGAAGGACCAGGAAGCCCATATGACCCACGGTGAGTCCGAGATGCCAACTGACCTGGCACTTTAAATTCTATCTTTTCTTTTTTTATGTGAAAAGCAGTCATTCATGCCTATTATAGAATAATCTAGAGGTCTACAGACATAAAGTAGAATTTTGATATGAGCTTCCCTCCCCAAAGCTCATGCTCCAAGAGTGACCACTGTTAAGATTTTGGTACATAGCTTTTTAGATCTTTTGACAGAAACATGCATTAGAGAAGGAAACAACAGAGGGAGGGAGATGATCTTGTCGCTAGCATCCTGCCTCCTGCACCTTCACCTGACAGTAATTATGTCACCACGCCAGGCCAGCCACCTCCTCCTTCTGTTCGTTCTCACCTGGGCTTCATATTGATCCTTCTTACGCCCTTCTATCCCCTTCTCAGCAAAGGTCTGCACTTGCCACTCTGAAATTCTGGACGGGAACCCTGAGGACAGAGTGTTGAGTCTGGACCAGGCTCCCAGGTGACCATGGGTGCTCACAGCACAAACCACCTTTGTCCCCTGCTTTGGGACAACAGGCCAGCAATAATCATGATTACTCACTGCACATTTACTTGATGCCAATTCCAGTTCATTTCTGGTCTTCTTCCTGCTACAACCACCCTGGGAGCTTGGAAGTTTACAGAACCGACTCAGGGAGCAATGGGGGACAGATGGAGAAGATGTCCTGCCCTTAGTCCAGGTGATGGGCTAAACCAATCAAGAGAAACCTGAGTCCCCGAGGACAGGGACCACCAGCCTATACTACAAACGTGTTAGAGAAAACAGCTGGGCATTGTCCCAAGGACCTACAGGTCCCCTTTCTATGACCAAATTATATCTTATCTCGCTCTTATAATATATGGAGGAGTTTGAGCCATGTTTCCAGGAGTCTTTGTTCCAGAAGACCTTTCAAAGGCCCATTTCCTTCTAACATACCCCATGACACTGTCCTCATTGCTAGGTCAACACTGGGTCACTGAGTGTCCGTGACCCTGCCACCTAGTAGAGTAGAGATAGGAAGAGGAGAACAAACAATTTCTCTTAAAACTAGAGGTATGCAGAAGTTGCATAATTGTGTTCACTAGTGACTTAGTCATGGATGCACACTCAGTTGCAAATGGATGTCCATAATTGGGTGGTCATGTGACTAATGACATTGGCTTTTCTACAAAACCAATACCATTACACACTTTGTAAAATTATCAGTAACTCCCTACAATCAGTTATAATGGAATGGATAGTTCTCAAAATTTCTTCTGAGACTTTATTTTGTGCACCAAACTTGGTTTTATTTCATCTCTAAATGCTTAGGAGAACTTTCTTGTGAACCACATGGGACTCCACAACCCTTTTATATATATATATATATATATATATATATATATATATATGAAGAGAATCTGGATAGCTAGGGCTACTCAAATTCTTCATTTCATATTGGATGCTTGTGGCAGGTTTTGCTTTGAGGAAGCTGGTCCATTTTCTTGAGTTGTCCAATTTCTACCCATAGAGTTCTCATCATATTACCTTATTATCATTTTGCTGTCTGTAGGCTCTGTAGTAATATCCTATTTCTTTCCTGATATTGGAAATATTTATTTTTCCCTTTTTTCATTGTCAGAATTACTAAGAAGTATTTCAATTTTACTAATCTTTTCCACAAACTCTCTTTTGTTTTAGTGATTTTCTCTCTTGTGTATTTTCAATTTCATTAATTTTTCTCCTCTTTTTTTCCCTGTTCTGCTTGATTGGGGTTTATTTTGCTCCTCGTTTTTTGAAATGGGAGCTAGGATTGCTGACACTAGTCTTTCTTTGTTTGAATGCCACACCTGGGTCTCCTGTGCTTGGGGATTCAGTAGCATGGAGCCAGGATACCTGGTGCTGTGTTCTTCCAGACTGCTGGCATCTAGACCGTCTGCCTTCGTCTTCCACCTTTCAGAGTCCTCCTATTCTTGGACCGTGTGATTTCCAGGGGTCAGTCTTGACCTGACTTTCCTGAACCAGGAAATCAGGAAGAGACAAATCAACATCACCTCCTCTGGACTGGCTTGGGTTAGACTTTGGTCTTTGGCCTCGCATTGGGGCTCATACAAGGGCTGTTACTTCTGGTGCTTCCAGTGTGTCTGAACTAGCAAGCTTGCTTGTGTGCTAAGACTGGAAATGGGTATTAGGGTTGTCTGGGTTGGAAGGCTGGATGCCTATGTGGCTGACCCTGCTGCACCAAGATGCACAGCCTCCATCCCTTCCCTCAGGAAGGACCCCCGGTAGCCGGAGAAGGGGTGAGCGAGATGAGGTACTTCAACTCTGAATTCTGCCTTGAGGGTCTCACAGGGAGATTCATTAGCTTCAGAGCATTGATGGGTCCAGGTTCCCTCAGATGGAGTAAGTGGAGGCCCCTGGGAGTGGACTCCTGGATCCCTCTCTGATGCTGCCTCCTGTCCCTTCATTTCCAGATCTAGAACTGTCCACTCCACTCCTGGTGGCTCTCTACCTGGGTCCCAAGCTGCTACTGCTGCTCGTCACTGTCTCAGTCATCTATATCCACAGGAAGTAATGGATTGGCTGTGAGTTATGGACAAAGAAGACAGGGCAAGGTCAGTCCAAGAAAGAGCCAGATCAGCAAGAGGGGCAGCCCACAGGTCATACAGGGTCACCGCCCACTTGGAGTAAAGAGCAGGTGAAATAACTCCTTTGATACCCTAAGGGGCCTCAGGAATCCCTCTGGGAGGTTCCAAACTCCCAGGAGGACTCTCAGGTCCTGTAGGAGGTGGGTGGGGTCAAAGGCTGGCAAAGGATGTGCACAGAGGCCTAGGGTTTCTGAGAAGTAAGTGGGCTGACTGAGCAACAGCTGGGTGGAAAATCCCATGGAGACCATCTCTAGATTATTTGGGCGCAAGGTGTCCACATTTAGAGGAATGCTGACAGGTGCCTGCTGGCTTCTCTGAGGACGGCTCCCGCTCTGACCCTCCGTGGGACAGACTGGAGAGGATGGGGAAGGGCGATCAGGACCTAGGGAGGAAGGTTGAGGAGGCACAGTCCATGTCAGGGACTTTCTGCCCTCTCACTACAGGTGTCCCAGGAGGAAAATAGCACCCAGCACAGGACAAAGGAGACACGTGGAGAACATTTCTGGAATGATGCGCAGATAATGAAATGTGAACATGGGTCCACAGCTCCTTCCTTCCTCCCCTGCTACATGCCATCCTTGGTCTCTGCTGCCTCCTTCCTTCCCTGAGGGGCCCAGCCTAAGACAAGGAACAACTAGAAGCTTCCACAACCCTGCCCCAGATGCCTGCTTCCCCAGAGACCCACCTGCCCACAGTTCCTGCCGCTCCTCTCCCAGTCCTTGATGCCCCCAGAGCTGGTCTTCACACCTGGTCCTGAGCAGGGCAATAGAATGTCTCTGGAGACTGACACATGGATATCCTACTAGAATGTGAGAAACAAGTCACATGTACACACACCAGGCTATCTCGTATCCTTCTCCTGGGGACCATGGTCATGAAGTACACACTCAAGTCCATGTTCTCACAGGTTATTCCTGCCAACCCTCAGACTCCTAAGCCTTGGTGAGTTCTCCAATGTCTCTCGAATACAAATGAATCCCATCCTGGTTGGAAGAAGAGAAGGGATTCTCCTCCCTCTTTGCCTACATGTCCTTCTACTCAGACCCACAGAGGAATATCTCTTCCTCTCCCTGTGATGGGAACACTACCTCTTCTGTCACCTTCATCCTTCCCGACCTTGTTGCTCATGTACACGTGCTGGCAGTCCAGAAACCTGGACCCTTCCCTGATTTCCTTCTTCGTATCCCGTGTTCAATTCTGCCTTCATAAAGCTATGTGCAGTGGCAAGATGGTAAATGTTCAACAATCCACTTCTCTGGAGGAAAAAGAAGCCCGATTTGTAGTGCTTGTCCACTTCGGTGGTGTCTACACTCCCAACGTGGCCAATTTCAAGCTGCCAACAGTGGAACAACTAGCTTGCAAAATTCCTGGAAAGCTCTCAGGAGCAAGGGCAAGCCTCCTCCCGCCCACCAGGGAGCTCCACCCAGCACCTGCACACTGCTCGCTCCCGGGCTGCCCCCTGGTCCCGGCAACCAGCATCCCTTCCTGGACCATTGCCGCGTCCCTAACAGACTCTCCAGGTTCCGCCACAGTGATCCTATGGAAATGGAGGTCAAATTGTCTCCCTTCTGTGCTTCCTCCCCCTACAGATGTACATGGCTCCGTCTCTCCCCGTTTCAAGCTCTGCTGATATGTCCCTTTATGAAAAGCACCTTCCAAAAACCACCCCATGTAAAATATCAATTCCACTCTCTCTGTCCCCATGATAGTCATCCTAAATGTTTCCAAGTGGGAAAGCCCAGGTTAGTCCAGGTGTGCTCAGAGACCTCAAGCCCCCTGGGTGAGTGGGGTAGTTCTAAGGACCTCAATGGGGTGTGGGGGGGGGGGGTTAATCCATGTGCTGAGGTCGAGGAACAGAGTTGGAAGGGGCTCTGCAGAGCAAGGTGGATGCTGTGATGCACTAGGCCTCAGGAGGTGGCCCTGGACTGTGACCCTCTTTGAGATGGCCTCAGCTGAGAAGAGCCACCTTGCCCCAGGTCATGCCTGGTAACCTGCCACATCCAGTGGCTCCTCAACATGGGGATATAGAGGCCCAGCCCGCTCACCCCAGCTCAGGACAACTCTGAAATAACATGTTAGTATCAGCACACACGGGAGATCACCTGAGGCTGTCATTGAGACCTCACTGCAGCTTAGCTTCTTCTAAACATTCCTACTCCCTTCTCCTCCCTTCCACAGGTTTGATCCTAAAAGTACTCCCTGAAAATGACCTGCTTGTTAATATTTATCTCAACACCTATTTCCCAGGGAAACCAATGTGGAATAAGAGATTGTGGTCAGTACCAGAAAAGGCAGGGATCCTTTTGTCTCTAGGGGCCAAGCCAGTCATGGAAGGGTGGATTGTGTACACTACCACATACCATATACCATATACCACAAACCACATTTCATATACCATATACCACATACCACATACCATATGCCATACACTATATTCTGCATACCATATACCACATACCATATACAAAATACCATATACTACATACCATATACCACATACCATATACAATATACCACATACTACACACCACATGCCACATACCATATACAATATACCACATACTACATACCATATACCATATACCATATACCACATACCACACGATATGCCATACACCATAGTATATACCAAACACTCTGGGTTTGTAAGAGCAATGAGAAACCACAAAACTGTTTATGCAAGAAGGCGTATAATCAGATGTGTGTTGTAGAAGACCACCTTGGAAGAAGGAGAAGGTAGAGCTTACTCCAGACAAAATAAGATGGGGGTAGCCTATTAGGAAGTAATAGTTTTCATTTGGGCAAGAGATGATGGAGATGGAGAAACAGATTCCATAGGTGTGTAGGAGGTAAAACCAAAAGGGCTTCTAGCAGGCAGACAAGAGTGGACAAGTGAGGGTGTAGAACATGGGTCCCTTTTTGGTTTGCCCAAATGTGTACAGCATGTGCCACATACGGAACAGGGTAGAAGGGGTAAGAGAATGCCTGAGTGCAGACTATGAACTCAGTTTGAATATTTGAGCTACACAAATGAAAATTTCAAAGTCAAAGTGTATATAGCCCAATCACCAAGAAGTGGATTCAGGATTGGAACCTTGACTGCATCTATTTGCAAATCCAGTGCTCCTGACTATCAAGGCATTACATATCCCAGTCTTTAAACTCTGAAGAGTTTAGACTCTGATGGAAGGTGTGAAGTCTCCTGGAGGTTGGAGGAAGGGAGAGATGCTGGAGGCTGCAGGAAAGATGCTCAGTAGGGGCCATGGATGGCTTCCCAGCATGGAATTCGTCATTCCAGGACAATGTGAGAGGATGGTGACATCCCTGGGAGAGGGGAGTCTTGTCATCTCCTATGGGCAGTTTGGGCCTGCTCTGCATGCTCCTCTTGCTCTAACATCCCCCCCACCCCGAACTTAACATCCTGTAGATCCCTAAGACGAGACAGGACTCACAAGCAACCAGTTGCAAAATAGCTCTGGCAGTAAGTGCATGGCAATGGACTCGTGGACATGAAGGGTCATCAGTCTTGTGTGGGCTGAGAGTCTCCAGACACAAGCATTGTGCTTGAGTAGAGCCCATTCCGGTGTGACATAGAAGTCAACATGCTGGTTCCATCACTTTTTGAGAGCATTTCTAGAATATCTCCACTCCCTTCCTCCAGAAGCCCATTCCCCCAAGTAAATCAAGTGGAAAACACAGAGGTCAACCAAACAGACTATTCCATCCACATCAGTGATGTGTCACCCAAGGATGGGGGCACCTATTACTATGTGAAGTTAACAACAGGGCACCCTGATGTGGCGTAGGTATCTGGTTCAAGCCCCTTGTGTCTGTGAACGGTGAGTACAGCCTGAGAAACTCCATCCCCTAGGTTTATAAAACTAAATTTTTCAAAATCTGAAGCATGTACCAAATCATCAGTACACACTGGATACCGTGCCCCTTCACCCACAAACAACCCTGTAGGCTGGGATTCTATACATGGGTCTTCTTTCAGACTGGGCCCTGTGCCCACTCTTGAATGAAGCCATGTGACAGACCATGCCCTTTATGATGACCCAACTACCAAAACATGAACACAGGGCCAGAAAAACTCCAAAATCACAAGGTATTCAATAGGTTAAGCACAACTACATGTGTGCACCAGATGGTCCAAAAAGTTGTTAAACTGAGCCTACAAGTCTGCCTGTCCTTTCTGAGGTTTAGGGACAAAGCTGAGCTCGAGAATATGCATTGTGTCTTTTTTGGCCTACTTCCTGACTCCAAACTTAAATCACAGACACTGTAGCCCCATATAATCCTCTGGATTTGGATGGACTCTCAACACGGGGAAAGGTAGCCCCCAAGCTTAGTATCTCCTGAAACAAAACAAAGGGATCCAAAGGCAGGCAGAACCTCTACAAGCCTGCACAATTCTACTCACTCATTTCTAACTGGAATGTCATCGGGGCCTGGTGACAGCTCCCTGAAGGGTCACCACAACGCAGTCAAGACATCGATCCCCACACAGGAAATCCACGCGTGGCTGTGGTCTACTCCTATGGCTTCTGGGGAGCCGAGACACCAGCAGGAAGGTTCTCGTGTGTCACCCGCTCCCAGGTCTCGTTTGGATAAGTTATCCCAGAGGGGTTGAGTCTCTCTCCTGGCACTTGATCTTTCCATGGTCTGCCCTGGTCTACCCTCAGCTCTGCTGTTCTCTGATTCTCTGAGGACAACCAGTGTTTCCTGCTGCTCAATTTGCATTAATTTCATCAAATACAGTGTCATTAGGGTGTCCATCTGTTCTTCTGGGAAAACTAGCTTTCCTCAGTAATGTTCTCAAGTCCAATCACATTCCATGCCATCCACTGGCTATGGAACATTCACATCTTTCGCTCAAGCTGAAACATGTGGCTTCCCTGCCATTCCCCTGCATTGGGCTGTGGTGTCAGTGTAGGTATCACAACCCAGTCTCCCTGTCTTTGGTTTAGTGTTAGCCTATGTCATACTGTGACTTCTTATGAATTCTACTGAAATATATAACATCTTATAGTATTTAACAATCGTGCCGTTTTTCCTCATTGCACAGCTGAAAATCCACTTGAAAAGAGTTCTAGAAGGCGTTAGATCATAATTTCAGAAGCCAGGAATCATAAATGCATAGAGCCTGAACGCTGGGGTGTCCGACTAGCATGACAGTAAAACACGCTGTGTCTGGTGTAACCCCAGCTTTGCCACTTGTGACCTTGGGCAGATTACTGAACCTCTCCAAATCCTAGTTCCTTCCAGTGTAAAATCTCAGTACCTTGGAGTCATAAAGATGTAGAGTTCGTGAATCTTCAACTCGTAGAATCATCAAGTCATGGAGTGGGTCACCTGCCTTGTAGGTTTTTAAATGGTATTTAATGTTCATCTTTGCATCTTACATGGCCAAAGTGGAAAAAAAAGACCAAGATTCTGAGGCTTTTGTCAATCCCATTCATTCTTTTCTGCATGCATTCCTCGATCCACCATGCATCAAGCATGCATTCACTCAAAGCACACTCTCATTCAGCCATGCATTTACCTATGCAGGAATCTGTTAACAAGTACCTGAATCCTCCTCTGGGGCAGACCCTGGGCAGATGACCCATTGTCAAGGAATTCCCAGGGTTCTACAGTGGACTTCCTATAGTAATTGTCTGCTTTCCCTGGGCCGTGTCAGTTCCCCCTACAGTGACAGTGTCCCAGTCTTCACCCTCCTCAGATTTGGTGGCTGTTATCTGCCATGTGCAGAGATTCTATCCACGAATGTGCATGTCACCTGGATAGAGAACTATCATATGCCAAGGGAGTCAAGCAACTCATACCCAAGAAAAGCGATGAGAACTACACAGGAAAGCTTGCATTTGGTGAGTGTGTTGGGGCAGGGGTCTGAGTGGGTGCTTACCTGTAAGGTGCAACATGAGACATAATCTCCCATCCAGGACAATTTCATACTGTATGCACAGCAAACAGCACTTATAAACCCACTGGAAGCTCAGGTAAACCTACCTCTACTCTCTGAGCAACTGGGTTACCTTTGACTCCAGAGCAAGTGAGGTATTTAAACCAAGGGATGAATGAATAAAGATGCTGTAGTGTAAGCCCTCAACCGGTACAAAATGATCAAGATCATACCATGCATATTTCCAAACCACAAGGCTTTGAAACTTATCTAGCTCAGAAAAAATTTGGAAAGACTACAAATGCACAGAGGTTAAAGAACATCCTACTAAGAATGAATGGGTTAACCAAGAAATTAAAGAGGAAATAAAAAGTACAAGGAAGCCAAGAAAAATGAAAACATGACAGTCCAAAACCTCTGACATGTAGCAAGGTGGTCATAAGAGGGAAGTATGTAGCATTCCAGGCCTTCTTAAAGAAGAAAGAAATGTCTCAAATACACAACCTGACCTTACACCTAAAGGACATGGAAAAAGGACAGCAAATAAAGCCCCAACCCAGCAGAAAAAGAGAAACAATAAAGATTAGAGAAGAAATCAATGTTATAGAAAAACAACAACAGAACAGATTCACAAAACTAGAAGCTGGTTCTTTGAAACAATTAACAAATTGATAGCCCTCTAACCAGACTTATCAAAAAGAAATAAAGAAGGTCTCCAGGAAATAAAATCATGAATTAAAGATGAGAGATCACAAACACCACCACAGAAATACAAACAATTATAAAAGAATATTATAATCAGTTATATTTCAATGAATTGGGCAATCCTGAAGAAATAGATAAATTCCTAGAAACATATAAACTACCACCATTGTGACAGAAGAAACTGAAAATATGAACAGACCCATAACAGTAAAGAAATTCAATCAGTAATCAAAAATCTCCCAACAAACAGGAGAACTGGGACAGATGACTTCCCAGGGGAATTCTACCAGACATTAAGAAGAGTTAATACATATTCTTCTCAAACTGTTCCAAAAAATAGAAAGGGAAGGAAAAATTCCAAACTCAAGTATGAGGCCAGCATTACCTTCATTCCAAAGCCAGACAGAGACCTGCTAAAAAGGAGAATTACATCCAATTCCCCTGATGAACACGGACACAAAAATTCTCGACAAGATACTAGCATACCGAATCCAAAAGTACATTAAAAGAATTATTCACCAGAATCAAGCAGGATTTATTCCTGAACGGCAGGGCTGGTTCAATATCTGCAAATCAATCACCATGATACACCACGTTAATAACTGGAAGGATAAAACCACGTGATCCTCTCAATAGATGCAGAAAAGGCACGTGACAAAATACAGCTTCCTTTCCTGATTAAAAAAACTCTCAAGAAAGTAGAGATAGACAGAACATACCTCAACATCATAAAGGCCATATATGGAAAACCCACAGCTAATATCATCCTCAATGGGGAAAGCCTGAGAGCTTTCCTACTAAGATCAGGAACACAACAGGGTTGTCCACTCTCACCACTGTTTTTCAACAGAGTACTGGAATTCCTACCCTCAGCAATCACGCAAAAGAAAGAAATAAAAGACAGAGTAATTGGTAAGGAAGAAGTCAAACTTTCACTCTTCTCAGAGTGACATGATACTCTACCTGGAAACCAAAAACAGTATACCAAAAAATTGCTAGAACTGATGCACGAATTCAGTAAAGCCTCAGGATATAAAATCACCATACGGAAGTTGGTGCATTTCTTATACACCAATCATGAAGCAGCAGAAAGAGATAGCAAGGAATCAATCCCATTTACAATGCACCAAAAGCCTTAGGAAACCTAGAGATAAACTTAACTGTGCGGAATAAGTTTAGGAATTCCCTAAGCTTGCACCCCATGGGTTAACAAGGCATAAAGAATTAGAAAGCCATAGGATGTACACGCCCAAGTTTGGGTAAACAAGATTAGGTTCATAAGATTAGGTAAATGGGGCAAAGGCCCCCAGTATAGGACAAAGGTGTAGGAATAGGGAAACTCAGGACGAAAACATCCAGGATGGGGTAAACAAGATTAGATATTCAGGGCAGAAATACCCCCCAACTTAGTACAACTGCAGAAAGCTGCTTTCACAGGAAGGAAGGACCAAATTAGGTAAACAGGTAAATAGGGTATAGACCTTTGCAGGGTGAAGTTCCCCAGAGCAGAGGTAATTAGCAAAAGAAAGGTGCCTTGTTGACCCTGAGGTAGCATGCTCTGTTTTTCCTGTCCCCTAGACCAGTTCAGGTAAAGGGAGGTTGTGCCTCAAGTCTGCCTTAAACAACCTTCCACCGGGCAACAGGATTCTGTTTTATATTAACCTAAACCCCTAACACCACATATCTTCTAAACCCCCTTTCCCTCATGCCCATGAGTTAATGTTCATGATTTTATTGTCTCTTTATGCACGTCCATTACCATGTTTGTAAGCCTTCTGATCCTAATAAAAACAGAGCAAGGACCCTTTCTCAGGGCTCTTGTCTCCTCTTGGACATTAGCCTCTCTCACATTTTTAATCCTGCATCCCATTTCTTGCTGGACAAGAGAAAATTCCAGACCCAGAGTCTACGACACTTAACCAAAGAGGTAAAAGATCTGTACGCTGAAAACTATGGCAATTTTCACTTATGAAAGAACACTTATCAAAGAAATTGAAGACACAAAGAAATGGAAAACCATTCCACGCTCATGGATTGAAAGAATAAAGATTGTTAAAACGTCTATATTACCCCAAGCAATCTACACATTCAAGACAACCCCTATCAAAATAACACCAGCATTCTTCTCAGAGGTGCAGCAATTATAAAATTTGTATGGAACCAGAAAAGACCCCGAATAGACAAAGTAATGCTGAAAAAGAAAAGCAAAGCTGGAGGCCTCACAATTACAGACTTCAAGCTGTATTACAAAGCTGTAGTCATCAAGGCAGTATGGTGCTGCCATAAAACAGACACTTATCATTGGAACAGAGTAGAAAACCAAGAAATGAACCCACAAATGTACGGCAAACTAATCTTCAAGAAATCAGGAAACAGTATCCAATGGAAAAAAGTCTATTTAGCAAATGATGCTAGGAAAACTGGACAACGACATGCAGAAGAATGAAATTGGGCCACTTTATTACAACATACACAAAAATAAATTCAAAATGGATGAAAGACCTAAATGTGAGATAGGAAACCATCAAAATCCTACAGGAGAAAATAGGCAGCAATACCTTTGACCTTGGGCACAGCAACTTGTGACTATACATGTCTCTGGAGTTGAAATAAAGGCAAAAAACAAACCATTGGGACCTCAACATCAAAACCCGCACAGTAAAGGAAACACTCAACAAAACTTAAAGGCCACTGATGGAATGAGAGAGGATATTTGCAAGTGACATATCAGATAAAGGGATAGTATCCAAAATCTATAGAGAACTTATCAAACTCAACCCCCCAAAACAAGTAATCCAGTGAGGAAGCAGGCAGAAGATATGAATAGACACTTTTCCAAAAAAGACATTCAGATGACTAACAGACCCATGGATAGATGCTCAACATCACTCATCATCAGCAAAATACAAATCAAAACCACAACGGGACACCACCTCACACCTGTAAGAATGGCTCAAATGAACAACTCAGGAAGCAACAGGGAATCACTTTTGCACTGTCGGTGGGAATGCAAACTGCTGCATTCACTCTGGAAAACAGTATGGAGGTATCTCAAAAAGTTAAAAATAGAATTCTCCTGTGATCTTGAAATTGCACGACTAGGTCTTTATCCAAAGTATACAAAAACACTGATTCGAAGGGACACATGCCCCCCAGTGTTTATAGCAGTGCTATGAACAATAGCCATATTATGGAAAGAGCCCAAATGTCCATTGACTGATGAATTGATAAAGAATATTTGATATATATATATATAATATTAGATTATATATATATTATATTATATTAGATATATATTATATATATTATATTAGATATATATTATATTAGATATATATGTATTATATATATTATATTAGACTAAATGGTTGACAGGCATTAAGGAAGGCACTTGTTGAGATGAGCACTGGGTGTTATATGTAAGTGAGGAATTCTACTCCTGATACCAATACTACACTACATAGTAACTAAATGGAATTTAAATTAAAACAATAAAAATATTTAAATTTATCATTTAATTCAAGCTCTTAATTTCCCAGCTCACCACAAATAGAATCGGTACATTGGGGGCACGAATGTTATTCAACATGACTCTGCACTGTGAGGTTAGGTAACTCTTCAGTGTGGATAGAGGCCTCCAAGTCATGAACTGCTTTTGGCGGGGGGGTTCTTTAAATAGGAATTCTTATGTTCCACTACATTCATACTCCGGTTACCATTGATTCCTATATAATACAGGTCTACCGACAATATATGAGAAGCTCTAAACTCAACGAAGATAACACTTTCCTCGCACTTTTATGCTTTTAGGGTGCTTCTGAAATATTTAAACTTTTTACAAACAGTTTTAAGTAAAGTGAAACAAATACCAGTCAAACCTACCAGGAGTCAAACATGGAGCTAGTTATGAAATAAATAGACTTACATGGTCTTAGAGTTTTGTTTCCAGTGGCTACACAAATTTCAGTGATCATTTATTGCTGAGGTACCACAGATAGGATTATACACTTGCACAGAATTCTTCACTACGATATACTGTGTTGTCAGCAGGCACAGAGTTTTAATCCCATTACTCAGGGCACAAATACAGAGCAAGGAGTTTGCCATCAGCACGACGATAACTCTATCTGAATTGAACCAAACATAGGACTGAATCTGTCAGACGTGTAAATGCCACTTCTCCAGGGGTAGTGTGGTTGCTTGCAAAACTGTCAAAGAGCCAATGGAGAAATACAGTGGTGTATCTTAGAAATTTCTCATCAGGCTGTGATTCTTTTGGGGAAGAGAGCTATTATTCGGTTTCTCTCTGTGTATCTGTTAAACTAGTATATGGTCTAGGTATAGAAGTAGTTCAGTAATTGTTCTTGAGTAATGAACTATTCAAGAATATTTGTAATAACTACACAATATATGAAAAGAATTGCTCCACTATTCCTTCAACCCCTATCATTTCCTGGATTGATAAAGTGGCAAGGAGCCTGTATTTGTGTTAAATCCTTCAAAATCAGTTCCTAAATGCTTGATACAATAAATTACAAATATAAGCAAAAAAGATATATATGTACAGCAGAATATTACTCAGCCATCAAAGAGAATGAAATCTTGTCATTTGCAATGATGGGGATAGAGCTAGGTATATTGTGGTAAGCAAAAGAAGTCAGAGAAAGACAAATACCACATGATTTCACTCATATATGGAATTTAAGAAACAAAACAGACGAACATGTGGGAAGGGGAAAAAGGAAGAGAGATGGAATCAAACTATGAGAGACTCTTTATTTTATTTTCAATATATGAAATTTATTGTCAAATTGGTTTCCATACAACACCCAGTGCTCATCCCAAAAGGTGCCCCCCTCAATACCCATCAACCACCCTCCTCTCCCTCCCACCCCCCATCAACCCTCAGTTTGTTCTCAGTTTTTTGTTTTTTTGTTTTTTTTCTGAAATTTATTGACAAATTGGTTTCCATACAACACCCAGTGCTCATCCCAAAAGGTGCCCTCCTCAATACCCATCACCCACCCTCTCCTCCCTCCCACCCCCCATCAACCCTCAGTTTGTTCTCAGTTTTTAACAGTCTCTTATGCTTTGGCTCTCTCCCTTTCTAACCTCTTTTTTTTTTTTTTTCCTTCCCCTCCCCCATGGGTTCCTGTTAAGTTTCTCAGGATCCACATAAGAGTGAGACCATATGGTATCTGTCTTTCTCTGTATGGCTTATTTCACTTAGCATCACACTCTCCAGTTCCATCCACGTTGCTACAAAAGGCCATATTTCATTTTTTCTCATTGCCATGTAATATTCCATTGTGTATATAAACCACAATTTCTTTATCCATTCATCAGTTGATGGACATTTAGGCTCTTTCCATAATTTGGCTATTGTTGAGAGTGCTGCTATGAACATTGGGGTACAAGTGGCCCTATGCATCAGTGCTCCTGTATCCCTTGGATAAATTCCTAGCAGTGCTATTGCTGGGTCATAGGGTAGGTCTATTTTTAATTTTCTGAGGAACCTCCACACTGCTTTCCAGAGCGGCTGCACCAATTTGCATTCCCACCAACAGTGCAAGAGGGTTCCCGTTTCTCCACATCCTCTCCAGCATCTATAGTCTCCTGATTTGTTCATTTTGGCCACTCTGACTGGTGTGAGGTGATACCTGAGTGTGGTTTTGATTTGTATTTCCCTGATAAGGAGCGACGCTGAACATCTTTTCATGTGTCTGTTGGCCATCCGGATGTCTTCTTTAGAGAAGTGTCTATTCATGTTTTCTGCCCATTTCTTCACTGGGTTATTTGTTTTTCGGGTGTGGAGTTTGGTGAGCTCTTTATAGATTTTGGATACTAGCCCTTTGTCCGATATGTCATTTGCAAATATCTTTTCCCATTCCGTTGGTTGCCTTTTAGTTTTGTTGGTTGTTTCCTTTGCTGTGCAGAAGCTTTTTATCTTCATAAGGTCCCAGGAATTCACTTTTGCTTTTAATTCCCTTGCCTTTGGGGATGTGTCGAGTAAGAGATTGCTACGGCTGAGGTCAGAGAGGTCTTTTCCTGCTTTCTCCTCTAAGGTTTTGATGGTTTCCTGTCTCACATTTAGGTCCTTTATCCATTTTGAGTTTATTTTTGTGAATGGTGTGAGAAAGTGGTCTAGTTTCAACCTTCTGCATGTTGCTGTCCAGTTCTCCCAGCACCATTTGTTAAAGAGGCTGTCTTTTTTCCATTGGATGTTCTTTCCTGCTTTGTCAAAGATGAGTTGGCCATACGTTTGTGGGTCTAGTTCTGGGGTTTCTATTCTATTCCATTGGTCTATGTGTCTGTTTTGGTGCCAATACCATGCTGTCTTGATGATGACAGCTTTGTAGTAGAGGCTAAAGTCTGGGATTGTGATGCCTCCTGCTTTGGTCTTCTTCTTCAAAATTCCTTTGGCTATTAGGGGCCTTTTGTGGTTCCATATGAATTTTAGGATTGCTTGTTCTAGTTTCGAGAAGAATGCTGGTGCAATTTTGATTGGGATTGCATTGAATGTGTAGATAGCTTTGGGTAGTATTGACATTTTGACAATATTTATTTTTCCAATCCATGAGCAGGGAATGTCTTTCCATTTCTTTAAATCTTCTTCAATTTCCTTCAGAAGCTTTCTATAGTTTTCAGCATACAGATCCTTTACATCTTTGGTTAGATTTATTCCTAGGTATTTTATGCTTCTTGGTGCAATTGTGAATGGGATCAGTTTCTTTATTTGTCTTTCTGTTGCTTCATTGTTAGTGTATAAGAATGCAACTGATTTCTGTACATTGATTTTGTAGCCTGCAACTTTGCTGAATTCCTGTATCAGTTCTAGCAGACTTTTGGTGGAGTCTATCGGATTTTCCATGTATAATATCATGTCATCTGCAAAAAGCGAAAGCTTGACTTCATCTTTGCCAATTTTGATGCCTTTGATTTCCTTTTGTTGTCTGATTGCTGATGCCAGAACTTCCAGCACTATGTTAAACAGCAGCGGTGAGGGTGGGCATCCTTGTCGTGTTCCTGATCTCAGGGAAAAAGCTTTCAGTTTTTCCCCGTTGAGGATGATGTTAGCTGTGGGCTTTTCATAAATGGCTTTTATGATCTTTAAGTATGTTCCTTCTATCCCGACTTTCTCAAGGGTTTTTATTAAGAAAGGGTGCTGGATTTTGTCGAAGGCCTTTTCTGCATCGATTGACAGGATCATATGGTTCTTCTCTCTTTTTTTGTTAATGTGATGTATCACGTTGATTGATTTGCGAATGTTGAACCAGCCCTGCATCCCAGGAATGAATCCCACTTGATCATGGTGAATAATTCTTTTTATATGCCGTTGAATTCGATTTGCTAGTATCTTATTGAGAATTTTTGCATCCATATTCATCAGGGATATTGGCCTGTAGTTCTCTTTTTTTACTGGGTCTCTGTCTGGTTTAGGAATCAAAGTAATACTGGCTTCATAGAATGAGTCTGGAAGTTTTCCTTCCCTTTCTATTTCTTGGAATAGCTTGAGAAGGATAGGTATTATCTCTGCTTTAAACGTCTGGTAGAACTCCCCTGGGAAGCCATCTGGTCCTGGACTCTTATTTGTTGGGAGATTTTTGATAACCGATTCAATTTCTTCGCTGGTTATGGGTCTGTTCAAGCTTTCTATTTCCTCCTGATTGAGTTTTGGAAGCGTGTGGGTGTTCAGGAATTCGTCCATTTCTTCCAGGTTGTCCAATTTGTTGGCATATAAGTTTTCATAGTATTCCCTGATAATTGTTTGTATCTCTGAGGGATTGGTTGTAATAGTTCCATTTTCATTCATGATTTTATCTATTTGGGTCATCTCCCTTTTCTTTTTGAGAAGCCTGGCTAGAGGTTTGTCAATTTTGTTTATTTTTTCAAAAAACCAACTCTTGGTTTCGTTGATCTGCTCTACAGTTTTTTTAGATTCTATATTGTTTATTTCTGCTCTGATCTTTATTATTTCTCTTCTTCTGCTGGGTTTAGGCTGCCTTTGCTGTTCTGCTTCTAGTTCCTTTAGGTGTGCTGTTAGATTTTGTATTTGGGATTTTTCTTGTTTCTTGAGATAGGCCTGGATTGCAATGTATTTTCCTCTCAGGACTGCCTTTGCTGCGTCCCAAAGCGTTTGGATTGTTGTATTTTCATTTTCGTTTGTTTCCATATATTTTTTAATTTCTTCTCTAATTGCCTGGTTGACCCACTCATTCGTTAGTAGGGTGTTCTTTAACCTCCATGCTTTTGGAGGTTTTCCAGACTTTTTCCTGTGGTTGATTTCAAGCTTCATGGCATTGTGGTCTGAAAGTAAGCATGGTATAATTTCAATTCTTGTAAACTTATGAAGGGCTGTTTTGTGACCCAGTATATGATCTATCTTGGAGAATGTTCCATGTGCACTCGAGAAGAAAGTATATTCTGTTGCTTTGGGATGCAGAGTTCTAAATATATCTGTCAAGTCCATCTCATCCAATGTCTCATTCAGGGCCCTTGTTTCTTTATTGACCGTGTGTCTAGTTGATCTATCCATTTCTGTAAGTGGTGTATTAAAGTCCCCTGCAATTACCACATTCTTATCAATAAGGTTGCTTATGTTTATGAGTAATTGTTTTATATATTTGGGGGCTCCGGTATTCGGTGCATAGACATTGATAATTGTTAGCTCTTCCTGATGGATAGACCCTGTAACTATTATATAATGTCCTTCTTCATCTCTTGTTACAGCCTTTAATTTAAAGTCTAGTTTGTCTGATATAAGTATGGCTACTCCAGCTTTCTTTTGGCTTCCAGTCGCATGATAAATAGTTCTCCATCCCCTCACTCTCAATCTAAAGGTGTCCTCAGGTCTAAAATGAGTCTCTTGTAGACAGCAAATAGATGGGTCTTGTTTTTTTATCCATTCTGATACCCTATGTCTTTTGGTTGGCGCATTTAATCCATTTACATTCAGTGTTATTATAGAAAGATACGGGTTTAGAGTCATTGTGATGTCTGTATGTTTTATGCTTATAGTGATGTCTCTGGGACTTTGTCTCACAGGGTCCCCCTTAGGATCTCTTGTAGGGCTGGTTTAGTGGTGACAAATTCCTTCAGTTTTTGTTTGTTTGGGAAGACCTTTATCTCTCCTTCTATTCTAAATGACAGACTTGCTGGATAAAGGATTCTTGGCTGCATATTTTTTCTGTCTAGGACCCTGAAAATCTCTTGCCAATTCTTTCTGGCCTGCCAAGTTTCAAAAGAGAGATCAGTCACGAGTCTTATAGGTCTCCCTTTATATGTGAGGGCACGTTTACCCCTTGCTGCTTTCAGAATTTTCTCTTTATCCTTGTATTTTGCCAGTTTCACTATGATATGTCGTGCAGAAGATCGATTCAAGTTACGTCTGAAGGGAGTTCTCTGTGCCTCTTGGATTTCAATGCCTTTTTCCTTCCCCAGTTCAGGGAAGTTCTCAGCTATGATTTCTTCAAGTACCCCTTCAGCACCTTTCCCTCTCTCTTCCTCCTCTGGGATACCAATTATGCGTATATTATTTCTTTTTAGTGTATCACTTAGTTCTCTAATTTTCCCCTCATACTCCTGGATTTTTTTATCTCTCTTTTTCTCAGCTTCCTCTTTTTCCATAACTTTATCTTCTAGTTCACCTATTCTCTCCTCTGCCTCTTCAAGCCGAGCTGTGGTGGTTTCCATTTTGTTATGCATTTCGTTTAAAGCGTTTTTCAGCTCCTCGTGACTGTTCCTTAGTCCCTTGATCTCTGTAGCAAGAGATTCTCTGCTGTCCTGTATACTGTTTTCAAGCCCAGCGATTAATTTTATGACTATTATTCTAAATTCACTTTCTGTTATATTATTTAAATCCTTTTTGATCAGCTCATTAGCTGTTGTTATTTCCTGGAGATTCTTCTGAGGGGAGTTCTTCCGCTTGGTCATTTTGGATAGTCCCTGGCGTGGTGAGGACCTGCAGGGCACTTCCCCTGTGCTGTGGTGTATACCTGGAGTTGGTGGGCGGGGCCGCAGTCAGACCTGATGTCTGCCCCCAGCCCACCGCTGGGGCCACAGTCAGACTGGTGTGTGCCTTCTCTTCCCCTCTCCTAGGGGCGGGATTCACTGTGGGGTGGTGTGGCTCGTCTGGGCTACTTGCACCCTGCCAGGCTTGTGATGCTGGGGATCAGGCGTATTAGCTGGGGTGGGTAGGCAAGGTGCTCGGGGGCAGGAGGGGCAGGCTTAGATCGCTTCTCCTTAGGTGATCCACTTCAGGAGGGGCCCTGTGGCAGCGGGAGGGAGTCAGATCCGCTGCCGGAGGTTTGGCTCCGCAGAAGCGCAGAGTTGGGTGTTTGCGCGGAGCGAGCAAGTTCCCTGGCAGGAACCGGTTCCCTTTGGGATTTCGGCTGGGGGATGGGCGGGGGAAATGGCGCTGGCGAGCGCCTTTGTTCCCCACCAAACTGAGCTCTGTTGTCAGGGGGCTCAGCAGCTCTCCCTCCCTTTGTCCTCCAGCCTTCCCGCTTTCCGAGCAGAGCTGTTAATTTCTGACCTCCCAGACGCTAAGTCGCGCTTGCTGTCGGAACACAGTCCGCCCGGCCCCTCCGCTTTTGCAAGCCCGACTCGGGGGCTCTGCTTGGCCGGCGAGCCGCCCCTCCGCCCCGGCTCCCTCCCGCCAGTCCGTGGAGCGCGCACCGCCTCGCCGCCCTTCCTACCCTCTTCCGTGGGCCTCTCGTCTGCGTTTGGCTCCGGCGACTCTGTTCTGCTAATCCTCTGGCGGTTTTCTGGGTTATTTAGGCAGGTGTAGATGGAATCTAAGTGATCAGCAGGACGTGCGGTGAGCCCAGCGTCCTCCTAAGCCGCCATCTTGCCGCAACTCCTGTTCTCAGTTTTTAAGAGTCTCTTATGCTTTGGCTCTCTCCCACTCTAACCTCTTTTTTTTTTCCTTCCCCTCCTCCATGGGTTTCTGTTAAGTTTCTCAGGATCCACCTAAGAGTGAAACCATATGGTATCTGTCTTTCTCTGTATGGCTTATTTCACTTAGCATCACACTCTCCAGTTCCATCCACGTTGCTACAAAGGGCCATATTTCGTTCTTTCTCATTGCCATGTAGTAGTACTCCATTGTGTATATAAACCACAATTTCTTGATCCATTCATCAGTTGATGGACATTTCGGCTCTTTCCATAATTTGGCTATTGTTGAGAGTGCTGGTATAAACATTGGGGTACAAGTGCAGCTATGCATCAGTACTCCTGTATCCCTTGGGTAAATTCCCAGCAGTGCTATTGCTGGGTCATAGGGTAGGTCTATTTTTAATTTTCTGAGGAACCTCCACACTGCTTTCCAGACTGGCTGCACCAATTTGCATTCCCACCAACAGTGCAAGAGGGTTCCCGTTTCTCCACATCCTCTCCAGCATCTACAGTCTCCTGATTTGTTCATTTTGGCCACTCTGACTGGCGTGAGGTGATACCTGAGTGTGGTTTTGATGTGTATTTCCCTGATGAGGAGCGACATTGAGCATCTTTTCATGTGCCTGTTGGCCATCCGGATGTCTTCTTTAGAGAAGTGTCTATTCATGTTTTCTGCCCATTTCTTCACTGGGTTATTTGTTTTTCGGGTGTGGAGTTTGGTGAGCTCTTTATAGATTTTGGATACTAGCCCTTTGTCCGATATGTCATTTGCAAATATCTTTTCCCATTCTGTTGGTTGCCTTTTAGTTTTGTTGGTTGTTTCCTTAGCTGTGCAGAAGCTTTTTATCTTCATAAGGTCCCAGTAGTTCATTTTTGCTTTTAATTCCCTTGCCTTTGGGGATGTGTCAAGTAAGAGATTGCTATTGCTACGGCTGAGGTCAGAGAGGTCTTTTCATGCTTTTTCCTCTAGGGTTTTGATGGTTTCCAGTCTCACATTCAGGTCCTTTATCCATTTTGAGTTTATTTTTGTGAATGGTGTGAGAAAGTGGTCTAGTTTCAACCTTCTGCATGTTGCTGTCCAGTTCTCCCAGCACCATTTGTTAAAGAGACTGTCTTTTTTCCATTGGATGTTCTTTCCTGCTTTGTCAAAGATGAGTTGGCCATACGTTTGTGGGTCTAGTTCTGGGGTTTCTATTCTATTCCATTGGTCTATGTGTCTGTTTTGGTGCCAATACCATGCTGTCTTGATGATTACAGCTTTGTAGTAGAGGCTAAAGTCTGGGATTGTGATGCCTCCTCCTTTGGTCTTCTTCAAAATTACGTTGGCTATTCAGGGCCTTTTGTGGTTCCATACAAACCTTAGGATTGCTTGTTCTAGTTTCGAGAAGAATGCTGGTGCAATTTTGATTAGGATTACATTGAATGTGTAGATAGCTTTGGGTAGTATTGACATTTTGACAATATTTATTCTTCCAATCCATGAGCAGGGAATGTCTTTCCATTTCTTTATATCTTCTTCAATTACCTTCATAAGCTTTCTATAGTTTTCAGCATACAGATCTTTTACATCTTTGGTTAGATTTATTCCTAGGTATTTTATGCTTCTTGGTGCAATTGTGAATGGGATCAGTTTCTTTATTTGTCTTTCTGTTACTTCATTGTTAGTGTACAAGAATGCAACTGATTTCTGTACATTGATTTTGTATCCTGCAACTTTGCTGAATTCATATATCAGTTCTAGCAGACTTTTGGTGGAGTCTATCGGATTTTCCATGTATAATATCATGTCATCTGCAAAAAACGAAAGCTTGACTTCATCTTTGCCAATTTTGATGCCTTTGATTTCCTTTTGTTGTCTGATTGCTGATGCCAGAACTTCCAACACTATGTTAAACAACAGCGGTGAGTGGGCATCCCTGTCGTGTTCCTGATCTCAGGAAAAAAGCTCTCGGTTTTTCCCCATTGAGGATGATGTTAGCTGTGGGCTTTTCATAAATGGCTTTTATGATCTTTAAGTATGGTCCTTCTATTCCAACTTTCTCAGGGGTTTTTAGTAAGAAAGGGTGCTGGATTTTGTCAAAGGCCTTTTCTGCATCGATTGACAGGATCATATGGTTCTTATCTTTTCTTTTATTAATGTGATGTATCACGTTGATTGATTTGCAAATGTTGAACCAGCCCTGCATCCCAGGAATGAATCCCACTTGATCATGGTGAATAATTCTTTTCATATGCTGTTGAATTCGATTTGCTAGTATCTTGTTGAGAATTTTTGCATCCATATTCATCAGGGATATTGGCCTGTAGTTCTCTTTTTTTACTGGGTCTCTGGTTTAGGAATCAAAGTAATACTGGCTTCATAGAATGAGTCTGGAAGTTTTCCTTCCCTTTCAATTTTTTGGAATAGCTTGAGAAGGATAGGTATTATCTCTGCTCTACGTCTGGTAGAACTCCCCTGGGAAGCCATCTGGTCCTGGACTCTTATTTGTTGGGAGATTTTTGATAACCGATTCAATTTCTTCACTGGTTATGGGTCTGTTCAAGCTTTCTATTTACTCCTGATTGAGTTTTGGAAGCGTGTGGGTGTTTAGGAATTTGTCCATTTCTTCCAGGTTGTCCAGTTTGTTGGCATATAATTTTTCATAGTATTCCCTGATAATTGTTTGTATCTCTGAGGGATTGGTTGTAATAATTCCATTTTCATTCATGATTTTATCTATTTGGGTCATCTCCCTTTTCTTTTTGAGAAGCCTGGCTAGAGGTTTGTCAATTTTGTTTATTTTTTCAAAAAACCAACTCTTGGTTTCGTTGATCTGCTCTACAGTTCTTTTAGATTCTATATTGTTTATTTCTGCTCTGATCTTTATTATTTCTCTTCTTCTGCTGGATTTAGGCTGTCTTTGCTGTTCTGCTTCTATTTCCTTTAGGTGTGCTGTTAGATTTTGTATTTGGGATTTTTCTTGTTTCTTGAGATAGGCCTGCATTGCGATGTATTTTCCTCTCAGGACTGCCTTCGCTGCATCCCAAAGCGTTTGGATTGTTGTATTTTCATTTTAGTTTGTTTCCATATATTTTTTAATTTCTTCTCTAATTGCCTAGTTAACCCACTCATTCTTTAGTAGGGTGTTCTTTAACCCCCATGCTTTTGGAGGTTTTCCAGACCTTTTCCTGTGGTTGATTTCAAGCTTCATAGCATTGTGGTCTGAAAGTATGCATAGTATGATTTCAATTCTTGTATACTTATGAAGGGCTGTTTTGTGACCAGTATATGATCTATCTTGGAGAATGTTCCATGTGCACTCGAGAAGAAAGTATATTCTGTTGCTTTGGGATGCAGAGTTCTAAATATATCTGTCAAGTCCATCTGACCCAATGTATCATTCAGGGCCCTTGTTTCTTTATTGACCATGTGTCTAGATGATCTATCCATTTCTGTAAGTGGAGTGTTAAAGTCCCCTGCAATTACCACATTCTTATCAATAAGGTTGCTTATGTTTATGAGTAATTGTTTTATATATTTGGGGGCTCCGGTATTTGGCGCATAGACATTTATAATTGTTAGCTCTTCCTGGTGGATAGACCCTGTAATTATTATATAATGCCCTTCTTCATCTCTTGTTACAGCCTTTAATTTAAAGTCTAGTTTGTCTGATATAAGTATGGCTACTCCAGCTTTCTTTTGGCTTCCAGTAGCATGATAAATAGTTCTCCATCCCCTCACTCTCAATCTAAAGGTGTCCTCAGATCTAAAATGAGTCTCTTGTAGACAGCAAATACATGGGTCTTGTTTTTTTATCCATTCTGATACCCTATGTCTTTTGGTTGGCACATTTAATCCATTTACATTCAGTGTTATTATAGAAAGATACAGGTTTAGAGTCACTGTGATGTCTGTATGATTTATGCTTATAGTGATATCTCTGGTACTTTGTCTCACAGGATCCCCCTTAGGATCTCTTGTAGGGCTGGTTTAGTGGTGACGAATTCCTTCAGTTTTTGTTTGTTTGGGAAGACCTTTATCTCTCTTTCTATTCTAAATGACAGATTTGCCGGATAAAGGATTCTCGGCTGCATATTTTTTTTCTGTTCAGCATGTTGAAGATCTCGTGCCAATCCTTTCTGGCCTGCCAAGTTTCAAAAGAGAGATCAGTCACGAGTCTTATAGATCTCCCTTTATATGTTAGGGCACGTTTATCCCTTGCTGCTTTCAGAATTTTCTCTTTGTCCTTGTATTTTGCCAGTTTCACTATGATATGTCGTGCAGAAGATCGATTCAAGTTACATCTGAAGGGAGTTCTCTGTGCCTCTTGGATTTCAATGCTTTTTTCCTTCCCCAGTTCAGGGAAGTTCTCAGCTATTATTTCTTCAAGTACCCCTTCAGCACCTTTCCCTCTCTCTTCCTCCTCTGGGATGCCAATTATGCGTATATTATTTCTCTTTAGTGCATCACTTAGTTCTCTAATTTTCCCCTCATACTCCTGGATTTTATCTCTCTTTTTCTCAGCTTTCTCTTTTTCCATAACTTTATCTTCTAGTTCACCTATTCTCTCCTCTGCCCCTTCAATCCGAGCTGTCGTCATTTCCATTTTGTTTTGCATTTCGTTTAAAGTGTTTTTCAGCTCCTCCTGACTGTTCCTTAGTCCCTCGATCTCTGTAGCAAGAGATTCTCTGCTGTCCTCTATACTGTTTTCGAGCCCAGCGATTAATTTTATGACTATTATTCTAAATTCACCATGAGAGACTCTTAATGACAGAGAACACACTGAGGGTTGATAGAGGCAGGTCAGGGATGGGCTAGAGGGGTCTTGGGTATTAAGGAAGGCACTTGTTATGATGATTACTGGGGGCTGAATGTAATTGATGAATCACTGAATTCTACTCCTGAAACCAATATTGTACTGTATGTAAACTAATGAGAATTTAAATAAAACTTTGGAAAAAAAATTACTCTGCCCTATAAGTCATGGGGATAAACGTACAGCACAGGGAAATACAGTCAATGGTTTTGGAATAATGTTGTATGGGGACAGACGGTGACTACACTTACTATAGTGAGCATTGCACAATGCACAGAATTGTCATAGTGCTATGTTGAGCACCTGAAACTAATACAGCACTGTATGTCAAATTTGATAATGACAATTTTTTAAAACTATTTTAAAAATAAATTTTGCCCTGGAGCAAAAACAAAAATATTGGATCCATACATAATACATATTTGGGCAAGTGATTTTTGACAAAAATGCCAATGCAATTCAATGTGGAAAAGCTAGCCTTTTCAACAAATGGTGTTGAAATAATTAGATATTCATATGTAAAAAGAAGGAGGAGGAGAAGGAGAAGAGGAGGAAGGACAATCTTGACCATTTCCTTCTAACATACACAAAATTTAATATTGCCTTAAAAATATTACCTTATAGAAATATTACAATACAATATACACAAAAATACTAAGAACAAATTTATATGATCCGATGGGTCACAGACATAAATTTACATCCTAAAACCATAAAACTTCTAGAAGAAACTGTGGGGAAAAAAAACAAAACTAAATCCTAATGATCTTGGGTTGGGAGAGACATTTTTAGATAAGACGCAAGAAGTGCAATCGATAAAAGAAACCATCGATCAATTTGACTTCATGAAAGTTTCAACTTTTATTCTTCGAAAGATACCATTAATGAAAAGAAAAAGAAAGTTACCGAGTAGGAGAAAATATTTGCCAAGAGAATCTGCTCAAGGACTTGTATCCGGGACAGAGGTGGGCAAGTTACAGCCGGCTGTTGGTGCAACTCAAGTTTTATTATCTGTGGCTTCTTTCAGACTGAAACATCAGACAGAAGTGATAGTGGTCCGGCCCTGACGGCCCACAGGCATAAAGCATTTACTGTCTGGCCACAGTTTGCCGACACCAGAGAGAGAATATTTAAAGGATTCTAACGATAAAATGGCAAAAAGACAAAGAATCCCATTTTTTAAATGCACAGATTTGACCAAACGTTCCACCAAAGAATATCTACGAGCAGCCACAAGGGTTTCGCTTACCCAAAATGTATTTAAAAAAAAAAAAAAACTGCTCTAATTAGGACAGCTTTAGAACACATTTCGATACCTCTTTTTGGGCAAACCTTCCCACCTGGTCCTGTCGCTTGGGACGGCTGCAGCTCTCCTTGGCTCACACGCATTTGGGAATCACGCTGTCAACTTTTATCACAAACCCTTTTACAAATATGGCTTGATTGCACTGTCTTTATATATTCATTTGGGCAAATTGGCATCTTTCCGATACTGAGCTCTGCAACTCACAGACATGAGATACCTCAATTCCCTCGTTAGGGCTGTCTTTACTACTTTCCAGTTTCTAGTATAGCATCTTTAAAAATTATTTATTTTAAACAATTTAAAACTTATTATTACTGTTTACACTGGGTTTGGGAGGCTGTATAGGATTATAAGTGGGTTTTAACATCGATAGTCTGTCCAGTGAACTAATCAAACTCGTACTAGTGCTCATAGCATGGACATTCTCTTATGTGAGCTCTTATAACGTCAATCAACTCACCCCAGATTAGCTTTTACCTTCATCAAAGTTACATACGCACACGGCTTACGAGGTAAATGGTTCTATACACACTACCTGTGAAAACTGGAGCCTCCTACCTTCCACGGTTTTCCACCCCAAAGGCAACAATTTTGCGCCCTTTTCTGATGATTTTTAACTGATTTTTCTAGAAGTTACAGGCAGGTCTCTTATAGCATGCTGACACTGTCACTTCTAGACATCTCCCTCTTAGGCATTATTCACTGATGTCCCACCGTGGATGACGAGAATACAATGGTCTGTTCTCTGGACCCTGTGCCACATACCTTAATTTATTTTTATTTTTAGTGTTTTTATTTATTTTTGAAGGAGAGAGAGACAGAGCATGAGTGGGGGAGGAACAGAGAGAGAGGGAGACACAGAATTCAAAGCAGGCTCCAGGCTCTGAGCTGTTCAGCAGAGCCCGACGTGGAGCTCGAACCCACGAACCGTGAGATCATGACCTGAGCCGAAGTCGGACGCTTAACCGACTGAGCCACCCAGGCACCCCCACGTTAATTTTGGCTAATGTCATAGTCATTGAGCAGATTATAATGACAAAGACCTTGTGTTTTATAGCTCAATCTTGTAACATCCCCAGCTTTTGTTTGTGTCTTTCTGCTCATGTGTATTTGGTGTAAACACCACCACATTCAGGGTACAGAACAACTCCATGGCCGCAAAGTTTCCGTTGTGCTGGCTTTTCAGAGTGCCCACCCGCCCCACCACACCAAACCTCTGGCACATGCCCATCTGTTCTCTACAACTTCGACAATGTTGTGTAAGTGGATTCCCACAGTACGTGACGTTTTGAGATTGATTTTGTTCACTCAACATAATGCCTTCGGAAACTTACAAGTTGTGCACATGTAAATAATTTATTCCTTCTTAGCGCTGAGAAGTATTTCCTGGTATGAATCCACTAGTTTGTTCAAGCATTCCCTAATTACTGGACATTTTGGATGTTTCCCTTTATTTCCTATGACAAAGAAACATGCTTTAAATATTCATGCAAGGTTTTTGTGAGGCCATGGTATTCTCTGCTCAGATAAATGCCTGGGAGTGTGATTTATGGGACATATAACCAACTTCCTCTTTCTTTGGTTGGAGGAGAGCACATACAAATTCTTTTATTTTATCAATTTTTTTAAGTAATCTCTACACCCAATTTGGGGGCTCAAGATGGGGGCAGGGGAGGCCCACTGGATGGGGACAGAGGCCCCATGTAGGAGGGAACCATCATTTCTCCTGGGCCTCTCCACTCTCTCTGAAAAAGAAAAGAGGACCCTTCACCAAGTGAGGCCTTCTCTGCCTGACTTCTGTTTCACAATCTAGAAGCAGATTGCTGCCTCACAGCCATCACCCCACCATAGGTGCTTCCTCTTAATCACGGAAGGAAGCGGGGTTTTTTCACCACAGAACAGAGGCCCATTCTCCCCAGCACACATATTTGCACAGAGAGAGGGTCCTCAGGCCACCATGATGTTGGCCCCTGCCTCCGGGCCCCACCTGCCTCCTTACCTGCTGCTGGCTCTGCTGTTGGGACTCACAGGTAAGCACTGCCTTGGGATACAATCCCCTCTTCCTGATCCCACAACATCTCCCATGTCCCTGGACATCAAGGGCTTCCAGGTAACCAGAGGTGTGCTACCCAGGGCTGCCACAGAAGACCAAGGACTGGGTGTCATCTGAGAGCAGGAAATCGGGGATCTGAGCATTTCCTCTATGCATCCGTCACCTACAGCTTGTTACCAGAGGCATCCAGACAGTGGAGGCTTCCATCTGTCACAAGGACAAGTTTGTAGGTATTAAATGATCTAATTCTCACAACACCCCTGCCTGATAGCTAGGACTGTACTCTCGATTGGCAGATGGAGAAACTCAGGCAGAGAGTGGAACTGGCCCAGTGTCACCTACCTAAGTCAGTACAGCTGCCGGGATTCACGTCCAGGCCACCCAGCTCCACGGTTCATTCTTTTCACCGTGTTATGCTTCTTGGCTTCTCGGTGGAGGCTAACTAAACAAACATCAGAAAATACAGAGAGGGAAACAGAAGAAGAGGCATCACTTTGCACACTCCGAGGTCTCCAGAGTTCCAGTTCTGCTGTGTGTCCTCCCAAACTTTGGTTAACGATGTGTTGGATGTTTCCTATGTGCCATATATTTTGCTGAGTTTTTAACCTGTATTACAATTTCATTTGATCCTCAAAATGATCTATATACTAGCTGCTAGGCTACACTTAATACATACCTGGGAATGCACTTGTGTGTGTGAATGTGCATACATATGGGACATTTGACAACACTCTCCTTCTTGTTCTCTTCACATCACATCCACTCTATGTGCAATGCACACTGAGGGGTGCCTGGGTGGCTCAGTCGGTTAAGCGTCCGACTTCGGCTCAGGTCACGATCTCGCGGTCCGTGAGTTCGAGCCCCGCGTCGGGCTCTGGGCTGACATCTCAGAGCCTGGAGCGTGCTTCCGATTCTGTGTCTCCCTCTCTCTCTGCCCCTCCCCCGTTCATGCTCTGTCTCTCTGTCTCAAAAATAAATAAATGTTAAAAAAATTTTTTTTTAAAAAAGAAATGCACACTGAACAGGTGTTTGGTTCCCTGTCTCTCAGCTACTCACCCCCTTTTTCTACTTTTCTAAACTAACTGCTCACTCACTACCAGGTATTGGGACAAGCAAACTTCCCTCTAGGTAAAATGAGAAATTTGTGCATTACTACCTTGAAGGTCCTCCTCCATGCTGGACTGGGATGGGGAGGAAAGAAGGGGGTAGAGTATGTGGGGACTCCTGCCTGTATGATCTGCACCTGCAATTCTATTCATATTCACATCCTGATCCCAATCATCTAGTGTCAGCTGACGCCTACATGCCTCAAGAAATCTCATGTGTAATAGCTTTCCAATTTCCTGAGCACTCACCATATGCAACACCCACTTGGAAATGCAAGTGTCTGTTATGTCCTGTGATCTTTGTATCCAAGGTAGACACTACGTCCCCCCTAGCTCGCAGACAAAAAAGGAGGCACAGAAAAGTCCCAGGTCACTCGGTAGTGAATGGCAGGGTGATGATTTGCACTCAGGCAGTCTGATTCTAGATCTCACAGGCTTAACCATGGCTCTTCTCAAACCCTACGGCCCCACTTCCATCCCCATAAGGTTTCTGCAGATCTGCCAATGGGTGGAGGGAAGGGTGGGATGTGGGGAAGACAGAGCATTTGTGGTTTGCTTCTCTCCGGCTCCTCCACTGCCTGGGTATATGCAAATGTTTCCCCCAAGTCTTCTTCAGGGGAAACCCAGATTCTGATATATTTTTCCAAGAAATTCTCCACTGAAAATAGATGGCAGGGCCTCAGAAAGGGGTTATACTGGGCAATTCACACATGACCCAAATATTTACTGGATAATTCCTAGGTGCCAAGAGCTGTTACATGAGCTTAGGGCATACTGGTTATTAAAAGAGGGAAAGCAGTGGCCCTCACGGAAGTTGTATTGTAGTGGAGAAAAGGAAAAGAAACAACAGACATACCAAATAAGTAAATCACATAGTATACTAGAAAGTGATGAGTGTTAAGGAAAAAGATGACAGTACAGCTGGAGAAGACAATGAGAGACTCTTCAGGGTGGGATGTATTTAAAGAGGTAGCCTGGGTGGGCATCACTGAATGGGGAGTTTAGAGCAAAGATTACAAGAAGTTGGGGTGTGAGCCATGTGATCTTCTGGGGAAAGAACCTTCCCGAACAGCACGGGAACAGCAGGAGAGTAGAATCCTCCTGTTCTGTTTAAGGGTTTGGGCTTTCACTCTTGAGTAAAATGGTTGTCACTGCAAGGTTCTGAAGACAGAAATGACATGATCCACCATGACTTTTAACTTATGCTAGCATTTGGTTGAGATTAGACACCATAGGGCACAGACAGAAGCGACTAGAGCGTTCAAGAGTTCGTCGTGTTCGTGCAAACAAGGAAATGCATTTTGCACCCAGACAGCAGCCAGGAGAGAAAGGGGAAAGAGGTCAGATTGTGGGTACAGGCAGAAGGGAAGACAACAGGATCTCCTGATGCATAGGATTTGGGGTGGAAAGAGAGGTTGGTTCCCAAGGGCTTGGCCCTGAGCATCTTGGAGAATAAAGGTGCCTCATCTGAGATGTACAAGGATGTGGGGGAAAACCGAGGAGTTCAGTTGGGGGCAGTGTTAACAGTGAGAGGTTTGCTTCCATCTAAGAAAGAAGTTGAGTCCTGGTTGGACGTACAAATCCAGAGAGAAGGAGCAAGGCCTGGCCCCATGATGGAAATATGAGAATTATAAACACACAGATGGCAGAGTCGACACGTTTCCTTGGCTCCTCTTGACGCTCTGATCCCTCTCACCTCTGCCCTCCCTTGTTTTCTCCATGCCTCCCTCCCATATGCAGTCCTACTTCTTCCCATTTTTGTTTAGCAGTTCAGCTTCATAGCCCCAATCTCCTTCTCCAGACTCACAAACCAAAGTACCCGATCTTCCTGGCACATGCAAGACTTGCCAGTAATAGCGTGGTCTCTCCTTAGGAGACATGTTTAGTTGCAAATACCGCTAACTGCCAGGGTTTTACCAGCTCACACGCTGCAAGAACGAACCACAAATTTTCTCCCCGAGGAGTAGCTGAGAAATAAACAGAACACAGGATGTAAGTGTGGTGTCGCAGCAACCTGCTCCTCTGATTTATATCCTGCTGAAGTTTTTAGGACATCTCAAGTAAGAAGGAATGATTGGTATTCCTCTAGGTCTCCAGCCACGGGATTGTCACGGAGGCGGTGAAATCCACCTGCATAATCTGGCCCCTGAAGTTCAGTGTTGGCCCCAAACGTGACTGGTGTCCCTTCAAGGCATAACTCATTGTCCAGACACAGCCGACCATCCACAACTCTGTTGAGAACATGAGTTTGGAGCCTGCTGTTGCCCTTGCTTTAGTTACTCCCGTGGTTCTATCTCCCCCTTCAAGGGCAATTTTCTCAAATCTACCAGCCCCTAGAACAACACATTTTCTCTTTCCTTGAGTCATTTAGTCCAATTCAAAGGCACTACATGGGGTGATCCCCTTATTTCAGTACGTATTTCTTATTGTGCTAAAATACACATAACATAAAATCTGTATCATATCAACCGTTTTTAAGGATACAATTCACTGGTATTCACATAGTTGTGAAGTCAGTAGTACTGTACCTTTCAGGAATTTATTCAACATCCTAAGCAGATACTCTGCACCCATTAAGCAAGAATTCCCCACACCTTCTTCCTCCACAGCCACCGGTAACTTCTATTTTACTTCCTTGTGTCTATGAAGCTGTTTCTTCTAGATACTTCACGTAAGCGGAATCAAGTATTTGTCCTCATCTCTGGCATATTTCACTTAGAATGATATTTTTGAGGTTCATCCAATTAGGGAACATATCAGGTGGCCATTCTTAATAAGGCTGAAAAACATTCCATTGTATGTGTCTACATCAACATTTTGTTTATCCATTCATTTATGCATAGATATGAATTCTTTCTGCTACCTTTCGGTTATCATGTATCATGCTGCTATAAACATGGATGTACAAGTATCTCAGTACGTACTTTTAACTCGGGGGTATTTACCTAAGAGTGGAATTGGTTGACCCTGTGGTAAATTCTACATGAACACGAACACTGTTTCCAGAGTGGCTACACCATTATATATTCCTACCCATGACATACAAGAGTTGCAATTTCTCCATAGCTTACTCAATCTTTATTTTCTGAAGTTTAATTTTCTTGTATTCATTTTGGTGTTTCTTTCTTTTGTTTTTGATAAAAGCTATTCAAAGGGATTGTGGTTTTGATTTTCATTTTTCTAATGACAAGTGATGTTGAGCATCTTTTTATGGGCTTATTCACTGTTTGAATATCTTCTTTGGAGTAATAGCTATTCTAGTCCTTGGGTCATTTTTTAATTGAGCTGTTTGTTATTTTGTTGTTGAGTTGTAGGAGTTCTTTACATATGTTGGTTATTAATCCTGTCTCAGACATAGGCTTGCAAATACTTTCTCTCCTTCTGTAAGTTCTCCTTTCACTTTTGATATCGTCTATTGACTTTTGCTGTGCAAAAGTTTTTAATCTTGATAAAGTCCAAATTGTATATTTTTTTATTTGTTACTTGTGTTTTGGGGGTCATACGAGGACATCATTCCCTAATCCAATATCATGAATTTTGTCTACAGGTTTTTTTCTCTGAATTTTATAGTTTTAGTTCTTACATGTATGCTGGATCAACATAGTGCTGGGTCCTTCATCCAATTTCAGTTCATTTATCTATATAGAGAAAGGTGAGGGTTCAACCCCATTCTTTGCATGTAGATATCCAGTTTTCCCAGCAACTTGTGTTGAAGAGTCTGTTCTTTCCCCTGTTGCATGATCTTGGCACTTTTGTCGAAAATCATTTGACCATGTATGTGTGGGTTTATTGCTAGGCTTTCTATTCTATTCCATTGCTCTATATCTCTATGATATTTTCAGTACCACAGTAATCTGACTATAACACTTTGTAGTAAGTTTTGAAATCAAGAAGTGTGAGTTCTCAGAGGAACTAACATGGCAGGGAAGTAGGGAGACCCTGGGCTTTCATAGTTCTCCAAACACACCTATATTGAGGTCAGATCACTTGGAACACCCAAGAAACTGATCCGTGCAGTGGCAGAAGGATCTCCTCAGTTGCAAGGAGACAGTGTGGCAGGTGTGAGGTATGTGGACGTGAAGTGGGTGAGAGAAAAATAGTGTTGCCATGGAGAGGAGGGCAACCCTTTCCACGGAGACAGAAAAGGGAAAGAGAGATGGGTTGAAAAAGTGCAGCATCGAATTTGCACAAGAGGAAAAGCTCTCTGGAGCATGGACTGTGGAGAAGGATGTACTGAGTGTCACAGGGATTTTTTGCAAACAGCATTTGGAACTCAAACTCTGAGGTTTTGGAAGTGCATGACTTTCTCTGGGTGGAGGTGTGGTGTGAGCTCCTGGGGAGAAATGATTTGGCCTGGGAGCGTAGGGATCTCCAAGGTGCATTGGAAAAAAACATTCCCCTTCCTGGAGCACTTTTGGAAGAGGGTATATTGCTTCTCCGAGGACCAAAGACCTTGCATGCATCAGTGAAAGGCCTTTCATTATCAATGGACAAAGATACATCCAAGGGGAATGTAACTTTTGCTGCTTTTTGCTGTGCTACACCATAGATTTCATGCACTGTGCAGGCAGGGGACTATTTTTGAGGGACAAGGGACTCCAGATACAGTCTGGAGAGGCTCTACCCCTGGAGGACAGGACTGGATCAGCATAGTGCTGGGTCCTTTAAGACTTCAGGTTTTGAATCCCAGTCCCATACCAAAGAAAAAAAGGATTTCTATGGTGCAGGGCAATTTGAGTGCCTTCATTATTCTGTGAGGGTTGCCTGAACAGCGGGAAGTGTGAGATCCCCAGTCCTGGGATGAGATTGGGGTGGTGCCATTCCCTCCCCCCTTCTCCCCACGAGAACACGATGGGACTTCAGAGAGCAGTGCAGCGGCCGCCAGTGGAAGTGGGACCTACTCACACAAAACCCCGTCTGTCCCCACCCCGGCTCTGGGTATGACAAATGCTTATTTACTAGGGCAAGACTGACTCTGACCCAGGCAGCCAGCCTCTCCTTCACAAGACCAGCTCAGCCAGCTCCCTCCAGACATGAATTGTACTAAAGATTAAGTGCTTCAAAATGACACCTACGATTTCCACTAGTTACGATGAGTTAAGATGGCAGAGAAGTAGGGGGACCCTGGGCTTTCATAGTTGGCTCAAACACAGCTATATTGAGGTCATGATATTGGATAAGGGAATGATTTCTTGGATATGACACCAAGTATTCCCAGTACTTCTGGAAATAGGATAAAGCTTACATTTTTCCTTTTATTTCTTTCTTCCTTTTTTCTTTTGGAGTCAGCCTCATGGTTTCTTGCTTCCCCCCCCCCCCCATTTACTTTTCTAGCTCTTTCGTTTTTAGATAAGGCTTTTTATTTTTTTTCTTTTCTTTTTTCTTTTTTTCCCCTTTCTTTTCCTTTGGAATCAGTCTTAGTTTTTTGATTCTCCTCCCCCCCTTTTTTTGTTTCTTTATTTTTGTCTTGTTTTCTTACCTTCCCTTTTATTTTCGGAGGAGATCAGCCTTTTGGGTTTGTCTTGGTTTGTTTTCAGGCTTTTTTTCCCCCTGACTTTTCCAGGCTTACTTCAACACACAAATCAAAGCATACCTAGTTAAAGGTCTAAAGAATCCCCACTACAAGCAAGGAGGATCTCTGCAGAAGACTTAACAGTGGGAAAGAGCAGCCAAAACACAATGTCAGAGTGCACACAGCATACACCAGAGACATTTCATGAAGTTCTAGGCCCTGGACAGTGTATGACATATTTTGAATATAGCAGTACTCTTAGGTGCTGGACACTTTACAAGCTTTTAAAAGATGCAAAAAACAGAAAATTAGCAAAATGACAACACAGAGGAATATTCCCCAAAGAAAGTTCAAGAAGAAATCACACACAAGGACTTGCTGGAAACAGATATAAGCAATTTCTCTGAATCCCAATTTAGAATAACAGTCATAAGACTACCAGCCGGGCTTGGAAAAAGCATAGAAGACACCAAAGAAAGCCTTGCTGCAGAGATCAGAAACCTAAAATCTAATCAGGCTGAAATAAAAAATGCTATAACTGAGATGCAAAGCCGACCTGATACAGTCACAATGAGGACTGAAGAAGCAGAAGAGATAATAGGTGAAATAGAAGATAATTTATGGAAAATAATGAAACCAAAAAAGAGAGAAAGGAAAGGAAATCAATAAATCATGAGGGGGAGACTTAGTGAACTTAGTAATTCCATAAAGCAAGGCAATATCCCTACTCCCCAATAGGAGTCCCAGAAGAAGAAGAAAAGAAAAGGGTTTATTTGAACAAATTATAGCTGAAAACTTCCCTAATCTGGGGGAGGAAACAGGCATTCAAGTCCAAGAGGCACAGAAAACTCACATCAAAATCGACAAAAACAGGTCAACACCTGAACAGCTCATAATGAAACTTGGAAAATGCAAAGAGAAAGAGAGAATTCTCAGAGCAGCTAGGGACAGAGGGTCCTTAAACTACAAGGGTAGACACATAAGGGTAGTAGCACACCTGTCCACTGAAACTTGGCAGGCCGGAAGCGAGTGGCAAGAAATATTCAATGTGCTAAATGGGAAAAATATGCAGCCAACAATTCTTTATACAGCAAGGCTGTCTTTCAGAACAGCAGCAGAGATAAAGACTTCCCAAGACAAACAACAACTGAAGGAGTTTGTGACCACTAAACCAGCCCTGCAATAAATTTTAATGGGGACTCTCTGAGTGGAGGAAAAAATAAAAAAGATCAAAGCAACAAAGACTACAAAGGGCCAGAGAACATCACCAGAAACACCAACTCTACAGGTAGCACAATGGCACTAAATTTATATCTTTCAATAATGACTCTGAATGGACCAAATGCTCCAATCAAATGGATTAAAATGGGTTAAAAAAAAAAAAACAAGTTCCATCTATATGCTGCCTAGAAGAGACTCACTATAGACCAAAACACACCTGCAGATTTTAAGTGAGGAGGTGGAGAACCATCTGGCATGCTAATGGAGATCAAAACAAAGCCAGAGTAGACATACTAATATCAGACAAACTAGATTTTTAAACCAAAGACTGTAACAAGAGATGCAGAAGGGCATTGAATTCTAATTAAGGGATCTATCCATCAGAAAAAAAGATCTAACAATTTTAAATATTTATGCCCCCAAATCGAGAGCACCCAAATAGGTAAATCAATTAATCACAAACATAAAGAAACTCATTGATAATAATACCTTAATTGTAGGGACTTTAATACCTCACTTACAGCAATGGACAGATCATCTAAGCAGAAAATCAAGAAGGAAACAATGGCTTTGAATGAAACACTGGACCAGATGGACTTAACAGATATATTCAGAATATTTCATCCTAAAATCGCAAAATACACATTGTTCTTGAGAGCACGTGGAATGTTCTCCATATACTGGGTCACAAATCAGCCCTCAACAGGTACAACAAGATCATGATCATACCATGAATATTTTCAAATCATAATGCTATGAAACTTGAAATCAACCACAGAAAAAATTTGGAAAGTTCCTAAATAAACTGAGATTTAAAGAACATCCTACTAAAGAATGAATGGTTTAACCAGGAAATTACAGAAGAAATAAATACATGAAAGCAAATGAAAATGACAATACAGCAGTCCAAACCATTTGGAATGAGACAATGCACTGCAATGCAGGCCTATCTCAAGAAGCAAGAAAGGTCCGAAATACACAATCTAACCTTACACATAAAGGAGACATAAAAGGAGCAGCAAATAAAACTTAACACCGGCAGAAGAAGGGAAGTAATGGAGATTAGAGCAGAAATAAATGATATAAAAGCAAACAAATAAAAAAGTAGAACAGATAGAAGCTTCTGGGTGGCTCAGACAGTTAAGTGTCTGACTTTGGCTCAGGTCATGATCTCACAGTTCGTGGGTTTGAGCCCCGTATTGGGCTCTGTGCTGACAGCTCAGAGCCTGGAGCCTGCTTCAGATTCTGTGTCTCCCTCTCTCCCTCTGCCTCTCACCGGCTTGCACTCTGTTTCTCAAAAATGAATAAACATTATAAAAAAACAAATATACAAAAAAGTAGAACTGATCATTGAAACGAAATCTTTCTCTGAATGAATAAACAAAATTGGGGGCGCCTGGGTGGCTCAGTCGGTTAAGCGTCTGACTTCGACTCAGGTCGTGATCTCGCGGTCCATGAGTTCAAGCCCCGTGTCGGGCTCTGTGCTGACAGCTCAGAGCCTGGAGCCTGCTTCTGATTCTGTGTCTCCCTCTCTCTCTGGCCCTCCCCCCATTCATGCTCTGTCTCTCTCTGTCTCAAAAATAAATAAACGTTTAAAAAAATTTAAAAAAAAAAAAAGAATAAACAAAATTGATAAATCCCTAGATTTATTAAAAAGAAAAAAAGGGGGGCCCAAACAGATAAAATCACGAATGAAAGAAGATAGATCACGACCAAAAGAATAGAAATACAAACAATAATAAGAGAATACTATGACAAATTATATGCCAACAAACTGGGTAATCTGGAAAAAGTGGTTAAATTCCTAGAAACTCAAATACTACCAAAATAGAAATAGGAAGAAACAGAAAATTTGAACAGATCCATAACCAGCAAAGAAATTGAATCAGTTATCAAAAATCTCCCAACAAACAAGACTCCTGGGCTAGATGACTTCCCAGGGGAATTCTACAAGACATTTAAAGAAGAGTTAACACCCATTCATCTCAAAATGTTCCAAAACATAGAACGGAAGGAAAGCTTCCAAACTCATTCTACAAAGCCAATAGCTCTTATTCCAGAAACAGACAAGACCCCACTAAAAAGGACAATGACAGGCCAAATAGCCCTGATGAACCTGGATGCAAAATGTCTCAACAAGGTGCAAGGAAACTGAATTCAAAAGTATATTAAAAGAATTATTCACCCTGCTCAAGTGGGAATTATTTTTGGGCTGCATGGCTGGTTCAATACTCACAAATCATTCACCATAATATGCCATATTAATAAAAGAAAAGATGAAAAATATATGATCCTCTCAATGGACGCAGAAAAAGCATTTGACAAAACACACATCCTTTCTTGATAAAAACCCTGAAGAAAGTAGAGAAAGAAACATACTTCAACATCATAATGGCCATATACAAGGACCCACAGCTAGTATTATTGTCAGTAGGGAAAAACTGAGAGCTGTCCCCTAAAGTCAGGAATTCGACAGGGGTGTCCACCCTCACCACTGTTATTCAACATAGTACATAATATTCAACATCGAGCCTCATCAATAAGACAACAAAAAGAAATAAAAGACGTACAAATTGGCAAGGAAGAAGTCACACTTTCACTCTTCTCAGAGCAACATGATACTCTATGTGGAAAATCTGAAATATACCACCAAAAATTTGCTAGAACTGATCATGAATTCAGCAAAGCCACAGAATATAAAATCAATGTACAGAAATCGGTTGCATTTCTATACACCAATAATGAAGCGGCAGAAGAGAAATCAAAGAATAAATCCCATTTACAATTGTATTTAAAAAAAAAAAAACATAAGGTGCCTAGGACTGAAGCTAACCAAAGAGATAAAATATCTATTTGCTGAAAACTATAGAAAGCTTATGAAAGAAATTGAAGAAGACACAAAGAAATGAAAAAACATTCCATCTTCATGGACTGGAAGAACAAATACTGTCAAAATGTCTATACTGCCCAAAGCAATCTACACATTTAATGCAATTCCTATCAACATAACACTAGCATCCTTCTTAGAGCTAGAACAAACAATTCTAAAATTTGTATGATACCAGAAAAGACCCTGAATAGACAAAGTAATGTTGAAAAAGAAAACTAAAGCTGGAGGCATCACAAGTCCAGACTTCCAGCTCTATTACAAACCTGGAATCATCAAGACACTATGGTACTCCCATTAAACCAACACATGGATCAATGGAACAGAATAGAGAACACAGAAATGGACCCACAAATATATAGCTAAATAATCTTCGACAAAGCAGGATAGAATATCCAATGGAAAAAAGGCAGTCTCTTCAGCAAATGTTGCTAGGAAAACTGGAAAGCGATGCGCAAAAAAATGAACCTGGACCACTTTTAGACCATTCACAAAAATAAATTCAAAATAAATGAATAACCTAAGTGCGAGACAGAAAACCATCAAAATCTCAGAGGAGAAAACAGGCAGCAACCACTTTGATTTCAGTCACAGCAACTTCTTACTACACATGTCTCCAGACGCAAGGGAAATAAAAGCAAAAATGAACTATTGGGACGTCATCAAGATAAAAATCTTCTGCACGGTGAAGGAAATAATCAACAAAACTAAAGGGCAACTGACGGAATGTGAGAAGATATTTCCAAGTGACATATCAGATAATCTATAAAAAACTTATCAAACTCAACACCGGAAAAACAAATAGCCCAGTGAAGAAACGGGCAAAAGACATGAATAGATACTTTTCAAAAAAAAAAATCCAGATATCTAACAAACACATGAAAAGATGCTAACGATCACTCATCATCAGAGAAATACAAATCAAAAACCACAATGAGGTACCAACTCACACCTGGGAAAATGGCTCAAATGCACAACACAGGAAACAACAGATGTTGGATGGATGTGGAGAAAGGGGACCATTTTTGTAGCGTTTTTAGGAATGCAAACTGGTGCAGCCATTATAGAAAACAGTATGTAGGTTCCTCAAGAAATTAAAAATAGAACTGCCCTGTGACCCAGCAATTGCACTACTAGGTATTGATACAAAGGATACAAAAATGCTGATTCAAAGGGACACATGCACCCCAATGTTTATAGCAGCGCTATCAACGATAGCCAAATTATGCAAAGAGACAAAATGTCCATCAACTGATGAATGGATAAAGAAGATGTGGTATATATGTACAATAGAATATTACTGGGTGATCAAATAGAATGACATCTTGCCATTTGCAACAGCGTGGATGGAACTAGGTGTATTATGCTAAGTAAAATAAGTCGGGCAGTGAAAGACAAATATCATATGATTTACTCATATGTGGAAACTAAGAAATAAATTCCACATTTATTGAACATAGGGAAGGGAAGGAAAAATAGGATAAAAACAGAAAGGGAGGCAAAACTCAAGAGACTCTTAAATGCTGAGAACAAACTGATGATTGTTGGAGGGGTGGTGGGTGGGGAGATGGGCTAAATGGGTGAGGGCCAATAAGGAGGGCACTTGTTGGGATGAGCACTGAATGTTATATGTAAGTGATGAATCCCTGGGTTTTACTCCTGAAAACAACACTACACTGTATATTAACTAACTTGAATTTGAATAAATAAATTTTTTAAAAAAGGATATGAATTCTCCAACTATGTTCTGTTTAAGGATTGCTTGATGATTGCGCTCCCTTGAGATCATATATGAATTTTTAAGGGCTTCTGAAATTTGCAAAAAAAAAAAAAAGGTGATTGTATTGAATCTGGAGATCGTTTTAGGTAGTATCGATGAACTCTTCCAATCCACAAATGGTATTTGTTTTTCCATTTCTTTATATCACATTTCATTTCTTTCCACAATGTTTTGTACTTTTTGGCATACAGGCCTTTGATCTCCGTGCACAAACTATTCCTATATATTTTATACTTTTTGATGTTTGCGTAGTGGAATGGTTTGCAAAATTCTTTACGATTGTTCATCAATAGCATGTACAAATGCACCTGATTTTTGACTGTTGGTTTTGTATAGCACAAATTAGCTGATTTCATTATTATCTCTAACAGTTTGTTTTTACACATGGAAACTTTAGGGTTGCAACGCATGAAATCATGTCATGTGCAAAGAAATACTTTCACTTATTCCTTTGCAATGTGAATGTTATTTCTTTTTCTTGCCTAATTGCATTCTCTAGGATTTTTAGTATTGTGTTCAATGGAAGTGCTGAAAAGAAGGCATCCTTGCCTTGTTCAGATTTCCACCATCAAAGGTGATGTCAGCTATAGGTTCTTCATATATGACTTTATATTTTGTGTAAGCTTCCATCTACTCTGAGTTTTTTTTCTTGTTTTTATCATAAAAAAGTTGACTTTTGCCAAATAATTTTCTGCATCAAATGATGACTATGTTATTTTTTTCATTCTATAAATGTGGCCTATCACACTGTATAATTTTCATATGTTGAATCCTTCTTACATTCCAGAAAGAAATTCCACTTGGTCATTGTGTATAATTCTTTTAATATGCTGTTGAGTTGTAATTGCTAATGTTTTGTCAAGCATTGTCACATCAATATCCAGACAAGACACTGGTCTGTAGTTTTGTTGTAGTGCCTTTGTTGGCTTTGGTCTCAGGATAACACTGCCCTGAGAATGAGTCTCAGGATGACCCGAAATAACTTAGGAGTCTTCCTACCGCTTTTATTTTTGGGAATACTTTGAAAAGGATTAGTGTTAAGTTTATCTTTCAGTGTTTGGAAGAATTCACCAGTGAATCTTCATGATCATGGGCTTTTCTTTGTTGGGAAATTGTTGATTGATTCAAACTCCTTACTAGCGATATTCTATTCATTTTTCTAGTCTTCATTATTCAGTCTTGGTAAATTGTATGTGTCTAGAAATTTGTCCATTTACTCTAGGTTTTCCAATTTATCGGTGTACAATTGTTTGATGTACTCTTTTAGAATCCTGTGCATTTATAGAAAAATACTTAATAATGTCTTTCTCTTATATCTGATTTCAGTTAATGAAATCTTCTCAATCTCTCTCTGTTAATCTAGCTAAAGTTTTGTCAACTACGTTGGTTTCTGAAGAGCTACTCTTGGGTTTACTGATTTTCTCTGTTGTTCATGTATTCACAATTTACTTATCTCTACATTAGTCCTTTTTATTTCCTTCATTCTGCTTGCTTTGTGTTAATTCTTCTTCTTTTCCTGATTTATTAAGCTATATACTTGTTAATGACTTGTGATCTTTCCTCTCTTTAAATGTCGGCATTACAAATATAAATTTCCCTCCATGGTGGCTTTCAGTGCAGAGTGTAGGTTTTGGCATGTTGTATTTCCATTTCCATTCATCTCAAGGTGTTCTCTAATTTCCCTAAGAGTGTGTCCTTGTATTTCAATACATTGGAGAAGATTCAATTTCACTTCTGTTGTTGATTTCTAGTTTTATTTCACAACTCTCACCAGTTCACTGCTTGAAAAGCCCTTCTTCCAGATTGCAGTATGGTGCCTTCTCAGCCGTATAATTTGGACTCATACAAAGGTTTTGTTTGTTTGTTTGTTTGTTTGTTTGTTTGTTTTGTTTCGTTTCATTTTTTATGGTAACTGGTTTCTGTAACAATCTGGGGAGACATGTGTGGGAGACAGGACAATGGCTTCTCCAAGATGACCACATCTTAATATACATAAAATGTGAATATTTTTCTTTATTCAGCCTAAGAAATTCTGCCAAAATGATTAGGTTAGACTCTTGACATGAGGAGATTATCCCAGATTATCACCATGGCCCCATTTTATTCACAAGAGTCCTTATAAGAAGGGGGCAGGAAAGTCAAAGTTAGAGAATCATAAGTAACAATACAAGCGAGAATTTGGAATGATAGAAAATTGGGAAGATGAAAAGAATTGTGGGCAGCTTCTAGAATTTGGATGGCAAGGAACAACATCCAGAAGAAATACAGCTCAGCTGCCCTTTGTGTTGAGCCCAGCAACACCAATTTTGGACTCTTAATCTCCAGAATAACAAAATCGTACCTTTATGCAGTTTTCAGGCACTACATTTTTAATCATTTGTTTCACTGTGTTAGGAAATATTTTAATATAATATGATTGCTTTCTAGTAAAAAAAAACCTAGGTATTTTAAACACTCCTTTACCTTTCATTTAGCTAGCTACATGTTTATTATGTGTTGGCAGTTCTTCCCATCACTGTCTCTCACATATCCAGATTGATGGATAAGACCCCCACCTGTACATGTGCTTGTGGAAGAGAGAAGTTGATCCATAGAGGTTCCAGAAGCTAAACACACAGCCCAGAAACTATTCCATCACTTCCGCTCACACACAATGGTCTAAAGAAGTCTCATGGCCCCACTGAATGCAAGAGATCAGAGAGTGTAACACCCCAAGGGGCCAGAACACAGACATGCAGGATCATTTGGCAAAGCACGACGCTTTCAGAGAGGGCTGGGGCCGTCCGCCTGCGTGTGCCACATCACTGAATCTCTCTGTGTTTTGCTTTCCTCGTCTGTAACAGAGTCCCATGTGACAGGCTCATCGCGAGGGCTACATGCCGTGTACACACAGCGGGCTGAGCTCACGGTGTGCACTCAGTGAGAGCTGTTGTGGATAAATACTTGAGCGGACGGACAGGATCACACAAGGATGGTAAATAGCTGTCTTGTTCTCCCTCCAGGTGTGGCAGGTGAGGCAGAACTGCAGGTGATCCAGCCTGAGAAGTTGGTGTCTGTGGCAGCCGGACAGACGGCCACTCTTCACTGCACCCTGACCTCCCTGGTCCCCGTTGGGAAGGTCGAGTGGTTCAGGGGCACAGGGCCAGGCCGGGAGTTAATCTTCAGTTTCAGAGGAGACCCTTACTCCCCTCGAGTAACAAATGTTTCAGATGCCACAAGGAGAAACAACATGGACTTTTCCATCCGCATCAGTAACATCACCCCAGAAGACACGGGAACCTACTACTGTGTGAAGTTCCAGAAAGGGAACCCCGATGTGGAGTTGAAGTCTGGACCAGGCACCCAGGTCACCGTGAGCGGTGAGTATCGCTCCGTCCCCTGGTTGTGACGGCAAGTCAGTAAGAATGCCCTCCACTGTCTGAGCAACAGATAAGGATCAGGAGCTTTGGCAGGTGCCCCTGAATGAGCCCCTTCCACGGATCAGGAAAGTTGAGGCCTGGAGAGGCCTTGCTATTGGCTGAAGACACCACGGCTGATAAATGGTGGGGAAATCTGGAACCACGGTCTGCAGGTTCCCAGCTCTTCCCTTTTTCAATCCTGACCAGCCCTCTGGTTCCCAGGATGAGAGACTAAAAGTCTGGGAGACATGCTAGTCACAAGGCCCATCCTCACATCTGCCTCCAAATAGCACTCATGTCGATGTGTCCAGAATCCTCCACACTCGGCACTTACTAAGCACCTGCTATGTGCAAGCTCTGTTCTGGGTACTGTAGGAGGAGGAGGTGGACACCGAGAGTGACACCCACCAGAAATGTCCTTCCTGTGCCCAGATTGGTAGGAAGTCCCCTGGCAGAGAAGACAAGGGGGACTTTGAACTTAGGCTGGAATTGCACGCGGGCCCTGCCCCTGCCTCAGTCTCCGACACCGCCCTCCCAACACTATCAGCAGGGCTGGAAAATAATCCGTGAGGGTTCTGCACAGTGTCACATACCTGTCGTTGGTGAGGATGACCACAGTCATGCTTACTGCTCGTAAATGCTCCTCTTGTAGCCAAACCCTCTCCCCCCGTGGTGTCGGGCCCCACGGCCAGGGCCACACCTGAGCAGACTGTGAGCTTCACCTGCGAGTCCCACGGCTTCTCCCCCAGAAACGTCACCCTGAAATGGTTCAAAAACGGGAATGAGCTGGCAGCCTCCCAGACCACCGTGGACCCAGAGGGAGACAGCGCTTCCTACAGCATCTCCAGCACAACCACGCTGCCGCTGGCCCCGGGGGACGTTCGCTCCCAGGTCACCTGCGAGGTGGCCCACATGACCCTGCAGGGGGGCCCTCCTCTTCGTGGGACTGCCAACTTGTCCGAGACCCTCCGAGGTAGATGCCCGTCACCCCCGGCCCAAGCCCAGCTCCGGCCCCCAAGCCTCCCAGCCTGCCCCTCCCCCACTCCGTGCTCCCAGCCTTCCATCCCCTGGAACCTGCCTCCTGACAGACCCTCCCGATCACCGGGCACCCAGGGGTACCGTCACCTCCTCCTGTTTTAACGGCAGTTCCAGGTGAACACCTAGCGTGCTAGGTAGTTCGATTTACTTTCCCATAGCCACTCCAATTATTGAGCACCTACTGTAATCCAGCCACTGTGTGCTCGGTGACTTCATGGATTTTGCTAGTTACTCGATTCCAAATGCATGCTGGGGGCTCGGTTTCACTCATCATTACCCTAATAGGAGCTACCAGTAGGTACCTTGAGCACCTACTGTGTACTGGGCACTGTGCTCAGGGATTTCACTCGCATGCAAAGCCTACCCTGAGTGTTTGAGCACCAGCTGTATGCCTAGCACTGATCTGGGTGATTCCCTTGCTGCGTGGGGCGACCTAAGTTCTCGAGCCCCTCCCCGGTGATGTGTCTGTTCCATGAGGTCAGAGCTTCTGCTCTGTGCTGTTTCAGTTCCACCCACCTTGGAGGTTGCCCAGCAACCCGTGACAGGGGACCAGGTGATGGTCATTTGCCAAGTGAAGAAGTTCTACCCCCAGCGCCTACAGCTGACCTGGTTGGAGAACGGACACGTGTCCCAAACAGAAACGGCCTCGACGGCCTCGAACCTCACAGAGAACAAGGATGGGACCTTTAACTGGACAAGCTGGCTCCTGGTGAATTTATCCGCCCACAGGGAAGATGTGGTTTTCACCTGCCAGGTGCAGCATGACGGGCAGCCCGTGGTCACCAAAACCCATACCCTTGTGGTCTCTGCCCGCCAGAAGGACCAGGAAGCCCATATGACCCACGGTGAGTCCGAGATGCCAACTGACCTGGCACTTTAAATTCTATCTTTTCTTTTTTTTATGTGAAAAGCAGTCATTCATGCCTATTATAGAATAATCTAGAGGTCTACGGACATAAAGTAGAATTTTGATATGAACTTCCCTCCCCAAAGCTCATGCTCCAAGAGTGACCACTGTTAAGATTTTGGTACATAGCTTTTTAGATCTTTTGACAGAAACATGCATTAGAGAAGGAAACAACAGAGGGAGGGAGATGATCTTGTCGCTAGCATCCTGCCTCCTGCACCTTCACCTGACAGTAATTATGTCACCACGCCAGGCCAGCCACCTCCTCCTTCTGTTCGTTCTCACCTGGGCTTCATATCGATCCTTCTTACGCCCTTCTATCCCCTTCTCAGCAAAGGTCTGCACTTGCCACTCTGAAATTCTGGACGGGAACCCTGAGGACAGAGTGTTGAGTCTGGACCAGGCTCCCAGGTGACCATGGATGCTCACAGCACAAACCACCTTTGTCCCCTGCTTTGGGACAACAGGCCAGCAATAATCATGATTACTCACTGCACATTTACTTGATGCCAATTCCAGTTCATTTCTGGTCTTCTTCCTGCTACAACCACCCTGGGAGCTTGGAAGTTTACAGAACCGACTCAGGGAGAAATGGGGGACAGATGGAGAAGATGTCCTGCCCTTAGTCCAGGTGATGGGCTAAACCAATCAAGAGAAACCTGAGTCCCCGAGGACAGGGACCACCAGCCTATATGACAAACGTGTTAGAGAAAACAGCTGGGCATTGTCCCAAGGACCTACAGGTCCCCTTTCTATGACCAAATTATATCTTATCTCGCTCTTATAATATATGGAGGAGTTTGAGCCATGTTTCCAGGAGTCTTTGTTCCAGAAGACCTTTCAAAGGCCCATTTCCTTCTAACATACCCCATGACACTGTCCTCATTGCTGGGTCAACACTGGGTCACCGAGTGTCCATGACCCCACCAACTAGGAGAGGAGAGATAGGAAGGGGAGAACAACTTCTCTTAACACTAGAGGTACTGCCTAACTGCGTCCACTAATGACTCAGTCATGGATGCACATCCAGTTGCAAATGGAGTCCATAATTGTGTGGTCATGTGATTAATGACTTTTGTTTTTCAACAAAGCCAGTACCATTACATACTTTGTAAAATTAACAGTAATTTCCCACTATCAGCTAAAATGGAACCTATATTCAGATTTTCCAAAATTTCTTCTAAGACTTTATTCTGTGTACCAAACTTGGTTTTATTTCATCTCGAAATGCTTGCAAAAACTTTCCTGTGAAACCGCATGGGACTCCACAATTCCTTTTTACATATATATATATATATATATATGGACATATATATACAGAGAGAGAGAGTATGAATAGCTAGGGCTACTCAAATTCTTCATTTCATATTGGATGCTTGTGGATGCTTGAGGAAGCTGGTCCATTTTCTTGAGTTGTCCAACTTCTACCCACAGAGTTCTCATCATATGACCTTGGTATCCTTTTGATGTCTGTAGGCTCTGTAGTGATATTATATTTCTTTCCTGATATCGGAACTATTTCCCTTTTTTTTTCACTGTCAGAATTACTAGAAGTTTTTCAATTTTATTGATCTTTTCCACAAACTCTTTTGTTTTGGTGATTTCCTCTATTGTGTATTTTCAATTTCATTGTTTTTTCTCCTCTTTTTATCCCCATTCTGCTTGACTGGGGTTTATTTTGCTCCTCCTCATTTTTTGAAATGGGAGCTAGGATGATTGATACTAGTCTTTCTTTGTTTGAATGCCACACCTGGACTTCCTTCTGCACTTGGGGAGTCAGGAGTGTGGAGCCAGGATACCTGGTGCTGTGTTCTTCCAGACTGCAGGCATCTAGGCTGCCTGACTTCCTCTTCCACCTTTCAGAGTCCTCCTATTCTTGGACCTCGTATGATTTCCAGGGGTCAGTCTTATACGGAACCAGGAAGGCAGGAAGAGGCAAATCAACACCACCTCTTCTGGACTGGCCTGGGTTAGGTTTTTAGTCTTTGGCCTTGCACTAGAACTCATACTAGGGCTGTTACTTCTGGTGCTTCCAGTGTGCCTGAACTAGCAAACTTGCTTGTGTGCTAAGACCGGAAATGGACATTAGGGTTGTCTGGGTTGGAGAGCTGGATGCCTATGTGACCCTGCTGCACCAGGATGCCACAGCCTCCCCTGGGCATCCCAGGGCTCCAGGTACTGCGATAATTGGCCCAACGGGTTGGAATAAGAATGCACATCTTTCGGTTCACGTTTATGGTACTGAGGTATTTTATAACACTTCTAGTTTAAGAGACCTCTGTTCTCTCAGTATAGCATCACTGGGTATGTTAAAGGGGTTGGTTAGCCGGTTTGGGCATTTGGAGGAGAGAGGTTCTGAGTCCTCTGATCTTTCTGTTCTTCTTTTAGGATGCCACGTGTGCCTGTCCCATTTTTCCTTCTTCCCTTCACCACTCAACTTTGAAACAGCACCTCTTGAATCTCGTTTGTCTTTCCCCCAAAGTTATGCATTTCAAATCATGCCTGCCCCCTTTATGCACATCTATCTTTTTAAATTTCCCTGACTCCCTGCATCAGGTTCCTATTGCTGCTGTAATCATTAGCACACGCTTAGTGGCTTCAAACAACACAATTTTTTTCTTCCACTTCTAGAGGCAGAAAGTCTACAATGAGTTGGCAGGGCTTCATTCCATCTGGGGGAACAGGGGGAGAGTCTGTGTCCTTGCTGTTCCAGCTCCTAGGGTCCCGTTCCGGACTACCCTCTGCTGCGGTCAATATGCCTCCTGCTCCCACTCTCCTGCCTCCCTCCTTCACTTGTAAAGGTCTCTGTGATTCTGTTGGCTCCACTCTGATAGTCCAAGATAATGACCCACTCAAGACCATAGCTGGTTACCACACAGTCTACCTTGCCATGTCAGGGACCACAGACTCTGGGGAATCTGGACCAACCATCTTAAGTCAGGCATACTTTGAAATTATTTTCTGTGATCTGTGTCCTGATGTGCAGGACACATTTCCAATATTTTCTCATTGAAGTTGGGTTTAATATTGGCAGTAGGATTTCTAAAAAACTCTCCAGCATCTTGTATAACTGCCCTTGTCTTCTTCACCTGCCCTTTCCTATGGCTGGTGAGGGTGGGAGGGCAGCAGTGTAAGATATTGTGCCTTCAGATTGTGTGCTTTTTCCCTTTTGTCTCCCAGACATTTTGGAGTTTGGCCATTGCTCTTCAAGGACTTCTGAAAGCCAGGTTTCCATAGAATTTTCTGTCCTTTTATTGTTTTTTCTTTGGGTTCAGAAGCTGTATTCAGAGATGAGGAGCTAAGGTGCTGCCTTGTCCTCAGCAGACACAAGTGCCCTGAGGGCTTTGAATGCCTTGTCCCCAAAGTCCCTATCCCACATCAGTACTTGTCTCCCATATTTCCCCATCACGGCCCTGTTCTAGCAGAGCAGTATACTGAAGCTGAGAATTCAATCCTCTTTGTAGCACCAATATTCTTATAATTATGTTGGACCCAATTATGTCCTCAGCTTTTTCTGCCCTCAGGATCTAATAGGTGGGAGTCTACAATGTTGCCCGAAAGTCCTCTTTCACACATGACCTATCATGAGAGATCAACCAGTCTGAGTTCTGTCTGCATTGTCTTTCCCTAAAGGGTTGATGCTCAGCAACACTCATCCACCCAATAGTTCTTATAATTCCCAACCGATTTCCAGATTACCAGGTTACCCCCCACCTCTACTTACTCCATCCCAGGTCACCACTGTGAGCTTTTAGCAGTGACAATAGCAAGGAAAGCTGGGACCTTCCCCTGTTCCTCTGTCCTCCAGGCAGGGGACCTCTTGGCCAGCCAGCTGATTGAGACCCAGGTCAGTATCTGCACATTAGAGCTGGGTTTCCAGACCCCTCCCAGACAAACTCCACAGGTCAACTGTATTGAGAAGCAAACTCTAACATCATATGAGAAGGGAGAAACCTCACTGTGGTGTGGTGCCCATTCACAGGTATGAGTTAGAGAAGGAGGCAAGACTGGCAAAAGGAGATATTGAACACAATGCAGCACAGCAAAGTCATACTTGCACAGAGAACAGGCGAACTGGATGCTATTTTTGACTTGTTTTAAATGGAGCGGAGGGGCAAAACCTCTGTACCCCAACTTCCTCCAGTCCTCTGCTGCACGCTGGCCTCTGGAGCAGGTGCAAACATGGGCAATGCAGCTTTTTCAACTGAGAAAAAATTCCAGAGGGCCACCCAGCTGAGACCTGCCGTCTCCCGACACACCAGGGGTAAAAATGGTGGGTCTTTGCTCCTTCCTCTAAGATTATTCCATATATTTCAAAAACAATGATGTAAATCTAAGAGCAAAATCCAGTCACTGTAAAAAGGCAAAGAATCTGAAGTTATGCATGCAGACCCAATGATCTACGTGCAAAAGAACGATGTTATTACCTGATGTTGGCACTGGGGTCCAGGGGCGTGGGATGGTGTTTGAAGCCCCTCCCAGGTTTAGACCCCATTTCCTTTACTAACCAGGGTGTTATCCAGCCAGCAGGTCTTGTGAGGTCAGGCCACCCCAAGGGCTCCCTCAGCACAAGAACATGGGGTCATCGAGGCTCGCGTGTGGAACAAAGAAGGGCAGACTTGCACCTTGCTCACCTTGACACTGTCCTTCCTCTACTTGAGGCCAGGCTGACATTCGTTCCTATGACCCTGAGAGGTTGGACTGTCCTAGTCCAAACACAAGGTCTCAGATTCATCCTAAGGACATCAGAGTCCCACCCATCTTGTGACCCTCAGTAAATTATGAGCCTGTTCCCTCCTCAGAAGAGAGTGTCAGACCTGCCCCATTGGGTGTGGGGAACAAGTCAGCAAACCTCACTTACATATTACTGAGTGCTCATGTCTCCAGCCCTTCCCTCAGGAAGGACACCCAGTAGCCTGAGCAGAGGTGAGCAAGATGAGGCACTTTTTATCCTGAATTCTGCCTCGAGCCTCTCACAGGGGAAATTCGTGAGCTTCAGAGCATAGATGGATGCAGTTTCCCTCAGATGGAGTACGTCGAGGCCCTTGGGAGTGGACTCCTGGATCCCTCTCTGATGCTGCCTCCTGTCCCTTCATTTCCAGATCGAGAACTGTCCACTCCACTCCTGGTGGCTCTCTTCCTGGGCCCCAAGCTGCTGCTGCTCGTCTCTGTCTCTGCCATCTATGGCCACAGGAAGCAATGGATTCACTGGTGAGATATGGACAAGGAGGGCAGGGCCAGGTCAGTCTCAGAAGGAGCCAGGTCAGTGGAAGGGGCAGCCCACAGGTCACACAGGGTCAGCGCCCACCTGGAATAAAGAGCAGGTGACGCACCTCCCTTCATACCCTCTGGAGCCTCAGGGATCCCTCTGGGAGGTTCCCAACTCCCAGGAGGACTATTGGGTCCTGTAAGAGGTGGACGGGGTCAAGGGCTATGGAAGGATGTACAGAGAGACCTACAGCTTCTGGGAAGGGAGTGGGCTAAGTGAGCAACACCTGGGTGGGAAACCCCACAGAAACCATCTCTAGATTATTTGGGCGCAAGGTGTCCACATTTAGAGGAATGCTGACAGGTGCCCGCTGGCTGCTCTGAGGACGGCTCCCGCTCTGACCCTCCGTGGGACAGACTGGAAAGGATGGGGAAGGGCGATCAGGACCTAGGGAAGAAGCCTGAGGAGGCACAGTCCATGTCAGGGACTTTCTGCCCTCTCACTACAGGTGTCCCGGGAGGAAAACAGCACCGAGGACATAGGAGACACGTGGAGATCATTTCTAGAATGATGAGCAGATAATGAAATGTGAACATGGGTCCACAGCTCCTTCCTTCCTCCCCTGCCACATGCCATCCTTGGTCTCTGCTGCCTCCTTCCTTCCCTGAGGGGCCCAGCCTAAAACAAGGAACAACTAGAAGCTTCCACAACCGTGCCCCAGATGCCTGCTTCCCCAGAGACTCACCTGCCCACAGTTCCTGCTGTTCCTCCTCAAAGACCTCGATGCCCCCAGAGCTGGGTCTTCACACCTATTCCGGAGCAGGGGCCATGAGAACGTCTGTGGAGACTGACACATGGATATCTTACTAGAATGAGAGAAGCAAGTCCTGGTACACACACCAGTCTATCTCTCATCCATCTTCTGGGGACGGTGGTCATGAACTACACATTCAAGTCCATGCTCCAACAGGTTATTCCTGCCAACCCCCCCCCCCCGCCCCGTCTCCCCAGCCTTGGTAAGGTTCTTCAATCCCTCTTAAATAGAAACGAATCCCATCTTGGTTTGAAGGGGAAAAAAGGATCCTCCTTCCTCTTTGCCTACCTGCCCTATCCCTCAATCCCAGAGAGAAGATTCCCTCCTCTCCCTGTGATGGGAACACTGGCTCTTCTGTCACCTTCATCCTTCCCAACCCCCCTGCTCATGTACACACGCTGGCAGTACAGAAGACAGGAGCCTTCCTTGATTTCCTTCTTTATATCCCATTTCAAATCTGCCTTCCTAATGTATGTCCAGTGACCAGACAGTGTTAAACCATCTACGTCTGGACAGAAAAAGAAGCCAGATTTGTGGTGCTTGTCCACTTCTGTGGCGTCTACACTCCCAACGTGGCCAATTTCAAGCTGCCAACAGTGGAACAACTAGCTTGCAAAATTCTTGGAAAGCTCTCAGGAGCGAGGGCAAGCCTCCTCCCACCCACCAGGGAGCTCCACCCAGCATCTGCACACTGCTCGCTCCCGGACTGCCCCCTGGTCCTGGCCACCAGCATCCCTTCCTGGACCATTGCCGCGTCCCTAACAGACTCTCCAGTTTCAGCCACAGTGATCCTACGGAAACGGAAGTCCGATTGTATCCTTCCTCTGTTTCTTCCCCCTACAGATATGCATGGCTCGGTTTCTCCCTCTTTCAAGCTCTCCAGTCATGTCACTTTATTAAAAACACCTTCCTTAAACCACCCACATAAAATATCAATTTCTGTCTCTCATTCTTTGTTCCCACAGCTCATACCTGAACTGAATTCTTTTCCTAGAACTTAAGACCAGCCAACATGATAAATAGAGACAGTGCTCACTTGCACAGTGATGCAGGACCAAAACAATGACGGGTGCAGCTGAAACCAGGCGACGTGATCTCAATAATCAGAGGGAAAAGCAACAATTTTTCTGTGAACTTTAGAAACTTTTTTCAACACATTGGGAACCCCCCAACTGCCAGTTATGAATGTACAGAGACATGAAAAGACAGTAGAACTATTATCCATTTGGTAAACACTCATTTGAAACATTAGAAACATTGAAAGATGGGGCGCCTGGGTGGTTCAGTCAGTTAGGCGTCCACCTCTTTGATTTTGGCTCAGGTCACGATCTCACAGTTCATGGTTTCCGAGCCCTTCATTGGGCTCTGGCTGTAGAGCACAGAGGCTGCTTGGGATTTCTCTCTCCCCCTCCCTCTGCCTCTCCCTGGCTTGCTCTCTCTGTCTTAAAAAAATAGAACAAAAAACATTAACAAAAAATTTTTAATTAAAAAAAAAGAAACCTTGAAAAGGGAAGTGGTTTATTTTTTTTAAAGACTTACCTAGAGTAGTTTGGAGAGTGCTTGCCTTCTTGTAACTAACTGCACAGTTTACAAGAAAACAAGCATCTCAATGATCTCACCTGCTTCTCAATTGGGATTAGATTGCAACGTTGCTGCACTTCCAATGCTGTGAACGCCTGACAACATATTCGTGAACATTTTCTGGTGTCACGTCTTCTGGGACATGTCTCCCCACCCCTCCCACTTTCCTCAGTGACGTGGTAAGTTTGCATTCACTCTCCTCCTCTGGCTGCGTATCTAGACTCTGGAAATGGTATCCCTGGCAGCACTGCCATGAAGGTCTCTGTGTCCTGATGAACCCCACTCACATTGACTTTGAACTTCAGCTCCAGCCTCAGCTCTTCTCATTTCTCCTACACACGTTCAGTTTGGTCCCCATCCCCTTTTTCCATTTTTTACTTTCATACAATGTCACCCGTGTTCATTGCAGGGCAGGGGGACCAGGAGACAACATAACCACCTGCTTTGCAATTGTGGTAAACAAACATCACAACCCCAATATCCTGGCACCCTGATCTTAGACTTCCAGGATTCAGAACGGAAGGGATTGGTTCCTGTTGTACAAGACATCCAGTTTATGGTGTTTTCTTACAGCAGCACAAGCCAAGACAAAATCTAATAAATTATGAACTTTGCTTAATGAGCAGGTACCAATATTGACTCATTAATGATAACAAATGTACCGTACTTCTGTATGACATTAATAAGAGGGGAAACTGTGTGAAGCTGTATATTGCAACTCTGTATGACTGTGGCAGTTTTTTCTAAATGTAAAACCGTTTCACAAAATTAAGTCTATTAAAAAAAAAAATTGCAACATCTTGTCTTCAGCTGACTCTCTGCCTTTTGAGCTCCCTTGGGGGAAAATTTAAGGAAACAAATGGTGGGGAGATTTCGTGTTAATATTCAGGGTTTATTTCACTTCGGGTTTGAGGTTCCTTCTCCTCCTTCCTCTGTCCTCTGCCAGAGCTCACTCGAGAGCCAGGCACTCCGAGATCTCAGAAGGAGCTGAATCCCAGTCCCCCATGATACTCATTCTAAATGCTTCCGAGTAGTAAGGCCCAGGTTAGTCCAGGTGTGAACAGAGAACTCTGGTCCCCAGGGCAGTTTTAAGACCTGATGTGAGGGGCAGTTAATCCATATCCTGAACCCAAGGAACAGAGTTGGAAGGGGCTCTGCAGAGCAAGGTGGATGCTGTGATATACCAGGTCTCAGGGGGTGGCCCTCACCTGTCACCCTCCTTATGATGGCCTCAGGTGAGGAGAGCTACCATGCCCAAGGTCATCCCTGGTAACATCCTAACTCCGGAACACACGGGAGATCAGCTGAGGTTGTCATTGAGACCTCACTGCAGCTCAGCTTCTTCTAAACATTCTTGCTCCCTTCTTCTCCCCTCCACAGGTTTGTTCTTAAAAGTACTCTCTGAAAATGACCTGCTTGTTAACATCCATCGCAACATCTGTTGCCCAGGGAAGCCAAGGTGAACAAGAGATTGTGACCGGTACCAGAAAAAGATGGGGATCCTTTTGTCTCTAGGGGCCAAGCCACTCCTGGAAGAATGGATTGTTTACACTGCCACATACCATATACATATAACACATACCACATCCCATATTCCATATACCATACAAAATATACCATATATCATATACCAAACACTCTGGGTATATAAAAGCAATGAGAAACCACAAAACTGTTTATGCAAGAAGGGGTATAATCAGATGTGTGTTGTAGAAACCATCTTGGATAAAGGAGAAGGTAGAGCTTACACTGGGCAAAACAAGATGGGGGTAGCCTATTGGGAAGTAATAGTTTTCACTGAGGGAAGCGATGATGATGGAGATGGAGAAATAGATATTTAGGAGGTAAAATAGATATTTATGAGGTAAAACTAACAGGGCCTCTAGCAGGCAGACAAGAGTGGACAAGTCAGGATGCAGAACATGGGTTACTTCTTGGTTTGACCAAATGGATAGAGGATGTGCCACATACCGAACGGGGTGGAAAGAGTAGGAAAATGTCTGAGTGCAGATTATGAGCTCAGGGTTGAATATTTGAACTATACAAATGAAGATCTCAAAGTCAAAGGATATATAGGTCAGTCACCAAAAAGTGGATTCAGGATTAGAACCTTGATTGCATCTGGTTACAAATCCACTGCCCTTGACCATCAAGGCACGAAATATCCCAGTCTCTGAAGAGGTTAGAGTCTGATGGAAGGTGTGAAGTCTCCTGGAGGTTGGAGGAAGGGAGAGATGCTGGAGGCTGCAGGAAAGATGCTCAGTAGGGGCCATGGATGGCTTCCCAGCATGGAATTCGTCATTCCAGGACAATGTGAGAGGATGGTGACATCCCTGGGAGAGGGGAGTCTTGTCATCTCCTATGGGCAGTTTGGGCCTGCTCTGCATGCTCCTCTTGCTCAACCACCCCCCTGAACTTAACATCCTGTAGATCCCTAAGAGGAGACAGGGCTCACAAGCAACCAGTTGCAAAATAGCCCTGGCAGTAAGTGCATGGCAATGGACTCGTGGACATGAAGGGTCATCAGTCTTGTGTGGGCTGAGAGTCTCCAGACACAAGCATTGTGCTTGAGTAGAGCCCATTCCGGTGTGACATAGAAGCCAACATGCTGGTTCCATCACTTTCTGAGAGCATTTCTAGAATCTCTCCACTCCCTTCCTCCAGAAGCCCGTTCCCCCAAGTAAACCAAGTGGAAAACACAGAGGTCAACCAAACAGACTATTCCATCCACATCAGTGATGTGTCACCCAAGGATGGGGGCACCTATTACTGTGTGAAGTTAACAACAGGGCACCCTGATGTGGCGTAGGTATCTGGTTCAAGCCCCTTGTGTCTGTGAACGGTGAGTACAGCCTGAGAAACTCCATCCCCTAGGTTTGTAAAACTAAATTTTTCAAAATCTGAAGCATGTACCAAATCATCAGTACACACTGGATACCGTGCCCCTTCACCCACAAACAACCCTGTAGGCTGGGATTCTATACATGGGTCTTCTTTCAGACTGGGCCCTGTGCCCACTCTTGAATGAAGCCATGTGACAGACCACGCCCTTTATGATGACCCAACTACCAAAACATGAACACAGGGCCAGAAAAACTCCAAACTCAAAAGATAGTCAATAGGTTAAACGCAACTACATGTGTGCACCGAATGGTCCAAAAAGTTGTTAAACTGAGCCTACAACTCTGTCTGGCCTTTCTGAGGTTTAGGGACAAACCTGAGCCCGAGAATATGCATTGTGTCTTTTTTGGCCTACTTCCTGACTCCAAACTTAAATCACAGACACTGTAGCCCCATATAATCCTCTGGATTTGGATGGAATCTCAACACGGAGAAAGGTAGCCCCCAAGCTTAGTATCTCCTGAAACAAAACAAAGGGATCCAAAGGCAGGCAGAACCTCTACAAGCCTGCACAATTCTACTCACTCATTTCTAAATGGAATGTCATCGGGGCCTGGTCACAGCTCCCTGAAGGGTCACCACAACGCAGTCAAGACATCGATCCCCACACAGGAAATCCACGCGTGGCTGTGGTCTACTCCTATGGCTTCTGGGGAGCCGAGACACCAGCAGGAAGGTTCTCGTGTGTCACCCGCTCCCAGATCTCGTTTGGATAAGTTGTCCCAGAGGGGTTGAGTCTCTCTCCTGGCACTTGATCTTTCCATGGTCTGCCCTGGTCTACCCTCAGCTCTGCTGTTCTCTGATTCTCTGAGGACAACCAGTGTTTCCTGCTGCTCAATTTGCATTAATTTCATCAAATACAGTGTCATTGGGGTGTCCATCTGTTCTGGGAAAACTAGCTTTCCTCAGTAATGTTCTCAAGTCCAATCACATTCCATGCCATCCACTGGCCATGGAACATTCACATCTTTCGCTCAAGCTGAAACATGTGGCTTCCCTGCCATTCCCCTGCATTTGGCTGTGGTGTCAGTGTAGGGACCACAACCCAGTCTCCCTGCCTTTGGCTTAGTGTTAACCTATGTCATACTGTGACTTCCTATGAATTCTACTGAAATATATAACATCCTATAGTATTTAACAATCGTGCCATTTTTCCTCATTGTGAATACATTCTACTGCACAGCTGAAAACCCAGTTGCAAAGAGTTCTAGAAGTCGTTAGATCATGATTTCAGAAGCCAGGAATCATAAATGCATAGAGCCTGAAAGTTGGGGTGTCTGACTAGCACAACAGTAAAACACGCTGTGTCTGGTGCAACCCCAGCTTTGCCACTTGTGACCTTGGGCAGATTACTAAGCCTCTCCAAATCCTAGTTCCTTCCTATGTAAAATCTCAGTCTCTTGGAGTCAAAAAGATGTAGTGTCTATGAATCTTAAAATGTTAGAATTACCAAATCGTAGAGTGAGTCACCTGACCTGTAGGTTTTTAAATGGTATTTAATGTTCATCTTTGCATCTTACATGGCCAAAGTGTAGAAAAGAGAGAGAGCAAGATTTTGAGGCTTTCGTCAATCCCATTCATTCTTTTCTGCATGCATTCCTTGATCCGACCATGCATCAAGCATGCATTCACTCGAAGCACACTCTCATTCAGCCATGCATTTACCTGTGCAGGAATCTGTTAACAAGTACCTGAATCCTCCTCTGGGGCAGACCCTGGGCAGATGACCCATCTCCAGGAATTTCCAGGCTCCCACAGTGGCCTTCCTCTAGTGATTGTCTGCTTTCTCTGGGCTGTGTCAGTTCCCCCTACAGTGACAGTGTCCCAGTCTTCACCCTCCTTGGACTTGGTGGTTGTCACCTGCCGCGTGCAGAGATTCTATCCACATTTGAACCAAGCATATGACTGAATCTATTTGTCTAGCTCTGTCAGACGCATAAGTGCCACTTCTCCAGGGGTGATGTGTTTTCTTGCAAACTGTCAAAAAGCCAATAGAGAAATATAGTGATATATCATGGAAGTTTGTCATATGGTGGTGATTCTTTTGGAGAACAGAACTATTATTCGATATCTCTCTGTGTATCTATTAATCTAGTATATGGTCTAGGTATAGAAGGACTTCAGTAACTGTTTTCAAGTAAATTATTCAATATTGTAATAATTATGCAATATATACACATATATGAAAAGAATTTCTCCTCTATTACTTCAACCTTTATCATTTCTGGGATTATTAAACTGGTAAGGAGCCTGTATTTGTGTTAAATCCTTCAATATCAATTTTTAAATACTTGATACAATTAAGTTGCAAATATAAACCAAAAAGATCACACACACACACACACACACACACACACACACACAGTGGAATATTATTTCTCAGCCATCAAAATAAATGAAATCTTGTCATTTGCAATGTGGATGGAGCTAGATGTATTATGCTAAGCAAAAGAAAGTCAAAGAAAGACAAACACCATATGATTTCACCCATATGCGGAATTTAAGAAATAATAGTGATGAACATATATGAGCGGAAGGAAAAACAAAGAGAGGGAATAAAACCATGAGAGAGTCTTAATGATAAAGAACAAACTCAAAGTTGATGAAGGAAGGTGGGTTGGGGGTGGGCTAAATGGCTTTGGGGTATTAAGGAAGGCACTTGTTATCATGAGCACTGGGAGTTGAATATAATTGATGAATCACTGAAATCTACCCCTGAAACCAATCTTGCACTATATGTTAACTAACTACACTTTAAATAAAACTTAAAAAACAAAAAACTACCTTGCCCTAAAACCCGGGGATAAGTGAACAGTACAGGGAAATACAGTCAACAGTATTGGAATAATGTTACATGATGACAGATAGTGACTATGCATACCATGGTGAGTGTTGCATAATGCATAGAATTGTCGAATTACTGTGTTGTGCACCTAAGACTAATACAGCACTGTATGTCAACCCTAAAAATAAATTTTTTTTAAGTATTTCCAAAATAAAATTTGCCCTGGCATGAAAAAAAAAAGAACTGGACCCATACATAATATGTATTTGGTCAAGAGATGTTTGAAAAATGTGCCAACGCAACTCAATGTGGAAAGGATAGTCTTTACAACAAATGGTGTTGAAACAATTAGATATTCATATGTAGAAAGAAGGAGAAGATTCTTGACTGTTTCCTTATAACATAAACAAAACTTAATACTGTCTAAAAAATATTACTTTACCATAATGTGACTATGCAGTGTACACAAAAATACTAAGAACAACTTAATATGATCAATGGATCATAGGCGTAAATTGAAAGGCTACCTATAAAACTTCTAGAAGAGACTATAGGAAAAAAACAAAACTGAATTTCACGGCCTTGGTTTAGCATAGACATTTTAGATCAGACACAGGAAGCACAATCTATAAAAGAAAACATTGCTCCATTTGACTTCGGTAATCTCTATATCCAACTTGGGGCCTCAAGAGCGGGGAGAGGTCCCGTGCAGGGAGGAAGCATGATCTCTCCCGGGCCTCTCCACTCTCTCTGAAATGTGACAGGATCCCTCAGCAAGGGAGGCCTTCTCTGCCTGACTTCTATTTCACAATCTAGAAGCAGATTGCTAACTCACAGCCACATCACCCCATCATGGGCACTTCCTCTTAATCATGGGAGGAGGCAGGCTTTTCCTCTCTACAGAACAGAGGGCCTATTCTCCCCAGCACACACATTTGCACAGGGCAGGATCCCCAGACCTCCACAATGTCAGCCCCTGCCTCGGGGCCCCATCCTCCTTCTTACCTGCTGCTGCCTCTGCTGTTGGGACTCACAGGTAAGCATCGCCTTGAGGCATAATCCCTGTTCCCTACCTCCTCAACCTCACCCTATCCCTGGACCTGAAGGGCCTCCAGGTAAGGACAGGTGTGCTGTGCGGGGCTGCCACAGAAGGCCAAGGACTGGGTGTCATATGAGAGCAGGAAATCAGGGATGGGAGCATTGTGTGTATGGATCCATCACCTGAAGCTGGTTACCAGCGATATCCAAACAGCGGGTGCTTTCATCAGCCACAAAGACAAGTGTATGTATTAAATTATTTAATCCTCACAACACCCCCGCCTGATAGCTAGGACTGTACTCCTGATCAGAAGATGGAGAAATTCAGGCAGAGAGAGTTAATGGCCAAATGTCAGCTACCTAAGTCACTGCATCTGCCGGGATTCATGTCCAGGCCACCCAGCTCCACGGTTCATTCTTTTCACCGTGTGATGCTGCTCGGCTTCTCGGTGGAGGCTAACTAAACAAACATCAGAAAATACAGAGAGGGAAACAGAAGAGGCATCACTTACCACACTCTGAGGTCTCCAGAGTTCCAGTTCTGCTGTGTGTCCTCCCAAACTTTGGTTAACGATGCGTTGGGTGATTCTTATGCGCCAAATCTTTTACTGAGCTTTCAACATGTATGACAATTTCCTGAAATCCTCAAAGTGATCTGTATGCTAGCATGCTGGGCCACACTTCATGTATATTTGGCAATGCACTTGTGTGTGTACACGTAGGAGTGGGCATGAGGAAGGTACACACACGGGCGTGTGCACACACACAGGATATTTGAAAGCGCTTTCCTTACTGTTGCCTTCACATCATGTCCACTCTACATGAAATGTACATTGAACACACGTTTGGTTAGCTGCCTCTCAGCTAGTCACTCTCTTTTTCTACTTCTTTAAACTTACTGCTCACTCTCCACCAAGCTCTTAAGGCAAGTAAACTTCTTTCTGGGTAAAACGATGCGAACTCTGTGTATTACTACCTTGGTGGCTCTCTTCCATGCTGGATCAGAGTGAAGAGGGGAAAGGGGGATACAAGAAGTGGAGATTCCTGCCTATGCGATCTACACTGGTACTTATATCCTGATCCCAATTATCTAGCATTGGCTGATGCCTCCAGGCCTCAGGAAATCTCGTGCATAATCCCTTTCCAATTTCCTGAGCACTCACCCTGTGCCACACACACTTGGAAATGCACGCGTCTGTTATTTCCTAGGATCTTTGTATCCGAGGTAGACATTTTTGTCCCTTAGCTTACAGATAAGAAAAGTAGGCACAGAAAAGTCCAAGGTCACTCAGTGGTGAAGGCAGGGCTATGGTTTGAACTCAGGCAGTCTGAGTCTAGATCTCACGGGTCTAACCATTGCTCTTCTCAAACCCTGTGGCCCCACATCCATCCCTTGAAGTTTGCAGATCTGCCAGTGGGTGTAGGGAAGGCGATGTGGGTGAGAGCATTTGTGGTTTGCTTCTCTGCGGCTCTTCTGCTTCCTGGGTATATGCAAATGATCGTTTTCACCAAGACATCTTCATGGGACACTTGGCTTCTCATAATTTCCTGAGAAATTCTCCACCAAAAATAGACTCCAAGTTCTCAGAAAGGGATTGCCCTATGCAAATTCACACATTGCATAAATATTAACTGGATAACTACAAGGTGCCAGGAACTGTTACATGAGCTTACGGAGTACTGGTTATTAAAAGAGAGAAAGTAGTGGCCCTCGTGGAAGTTATATCATGATGAACAAAAAGACTGGAAACGACAGATATACCAATTAAGCAAATAACACAACATACCAGAAAGCAATGAGTGTTAGAAGAAACACAATAGTACAGCTGGCTAAGATAATGAGAGACTCTTTAGGGTAGGATGTATTTAAAGAGGCAGCCTGGGGGCGCCTGGGTGGCTCAGTCGGTTAAGCGTCGGTTAAGCTCAGATCATGATCTCACACTCCGTGAGTTCGAGCCCCGTGTCAGGCTCTGTGCTGACAGCTCAGAGCCTGGAGCCTGCTTTGGATTCTGTGTCTCCCTCTCTCTCTGCCTCTCCCCCGATCATGCTCTGTCTCTCCCTGTCTCAAAAATAAATAAAAACATTAAAAAAAATTTTTTTAAATAAAGAGGCAGCCTGGGTGGGCATCACTGAGAAGGGAGATTTGAGCAAGATTATAAGAAGGTGGGGGTGTGGGCCATGTGATCTTCTGGAAGAAAAGCCTTCCTGAACAGCATGGGAACAGCATGTGCACATGCCCTGACCCTCCCGCTCTGTTCAAGGATTTGGGCTTTTACTCTGAGTGAAACGGTTGCCATTGCAGTTTTGAAGACACAAGTGGCATGATGCGACATGAGTTTTAACTTATTCTAGGATTTGGTTGAGATTAGACTATCACATGGCATACATAGAAGGAACTAGAGCATTCAAGAGCTTCCCGCATTCGTGCAAACAAGGACATATGGTGTGCACCAAGACAGCAGCCAGGACAGAAAGGGGAAAGAGGTCAGATTGTGGGTGCATGCAGAAGGAGAGACCACAGGATCTCCTGACACACAGGATTTGGGGTGGAAAGAGAGGCTCCCGAGGCTTTGGACCTGAGCGTCTGGGAGAATAAAGGTGCCTCAGCTGAGATGTACAAGGACGTGTTGGAAACTGAGTTCAGTTTGGGACGAGTTAACTGTGAGAAGTTTACCTCTATCAAAGTAAAGTGGTGAATTCACAAAAATAAACTCAAAATGGATAAAGGACTTGAATGTGAGACAGGAAACCATCAAAACCCTAGAGGAGAAAGCAGGAAAAGACCTCTCTGACCTCAGCCGTAGCAATTTCTTACTTGACACATCCCCAAAGGCAAGGGAATTAAAAGCAAAAATGAACTACTGGGACCTTATGAAGATTAAAAGCTTCTGCACAGCAAAGGAAACAACCAACAAAACTAAAAGGTAACCAACGGAATGGGAAAAGATATTTGCAAATGACATATTGGACAAGGCGTTAGTATCCAAAATCTATAAAGAGCTCACCAAACTCCACACCCGAAAAACAAATAATCCAGTGAAGAAATGGGCAGAAAATGTGAATAGACACTTGTCTAAAGAAGACATCCAGATGGCCAACAGGCACATGAAAAGATGCTCAACGTCGCTCCTCATCAGGGAAACACAAATCAAAACCACACTCAGATATCACCTCATGCCAGTCAGAGTGGCCAAAATGAACAAATCAGGAGACTATAGATGCTGGCAAGGATGTGGAGAAACAGGAACCCTCTTGCACTGTTGGTGGGAATGCAAATTGGTGCAGCCACTCTGGAAAACAGTGTGGAGGTTCCTCAAAAAAGTAAAAATAGACTACCCTATGACCCAGCAATAGCACTGCTAGGAATTTACCCAAGGAATTAGGAGTACTGATGCATAGGGGCACTTGTACCCCAATGTTTATAGCAGCACTCTCAACAATAGCCAAATTATGGAAAGAACCTAAATGTCAATCAACTGATGAATGGATCAAGAAATTGTGGTTTATATACACAATGGAGTACTACGTGGCAATGAGAAAGAATGAAATATGGCCTTTTGTAGCAACATGGATGGAACTGGAGAGTGTTATGCTAAGTGAATTAAGCCATACAGAGAAAAACAGATACCATATGGTTTCACTCTTATGTGGATCCTGAGAAACTAACAGAAACGCATGGAGGAGGGGAAGGGAAAAAAAAAAGGTTAGAGTGGGAGAGATCCAAAGCATAAGAGACTCTTAAAAACTGAGAACAAACTGAGGGTTGATGGGGGGTGGGAGGGAGGGGAGGGTGGGGGATGGGTATTGAGGAGGGCACCTTTTGGGATGAGCACTGGGTGTTGCATGGAAACCAATTTGACAATAAACTTCATATATTAAAAAAAAAACAAATAAAAGTTGGTGGATTGGTGAACTATAGAGTTCCAGAATTAAAAAAAAAAAAAAAAAAAAAGGAAAAAAGAAGTAAAGTGGTGAGTGGCTGGTTAGACATACAAATCCAGAGTTCAAGGGCAAGGCCTGGGCCAGACATGGAAATATGAGGATTACAGATACACAGATGGCAGAGTTTACACCTCTCCCTGGCTCCTCTTGACCCTCTAATCCCTCTCACCTCCTCCCCCCACCCCCCTGTTCCCTCCATTTCCTTCCCCAAGATGCATGCCTATTTCTTCCCATTTGTCTTAGCAGTTCGGCTTCCTGACCCCAACTTTCCTCTCCAGACTTACAGATCAAACCACCTGATGCTCTTGGCACACCCAAGACTTGCCTGAGATAGCATGTACCCTCCTTAGGAGGCATGGTTGGTTTCAAATTGTGCTCAGTGCAGGGTTTTACCAGCTCACACTCTGTGAGAGCGAACCACACCTTTTCTCCCTGAGTAGCTAAGAAATAGAAAAGAACACAGGATGTATGTATGTGTGGTTTCCAGTAGCCCTCTCCTCTGATGTATATGCCTGCCTAGTTTTTAGGACACTTCAAAAGGAAGGAAATATTTTGTATTTCTCTATGTCTCGAGAGATTGGCTAGTCACTTAGGCAGTGAAATACAACTGTAAAGTCTTGCACTTGCAGTGAAATGAATGCCCCCAAAATGACTGTGTCCCTTCAATGTATAACTCAATGTCCCGACATAGGCCACCTCCCACAACTCTTTTCAGAACATGGAAAAATTTGCAGACTACTATTTCCTTTGTTTAGGTGTTCCCATGGTGCTATGTCCTCCTTCAAGGACAGGTTTCTCAAATCTACCAGTCCCTGGAACAATACATTTTCTTTGTCCTCGAGCCATTTAGTCCAACTCAAAGGCTCTACATGGGGCGATCACCTTCTCTGAAGCCATATTTCTAATTATGCTAAACTACACATCACATAAAATCTACCCTCTCACCATTTTTAAGGGTATAAGCCAGTGGCCTCACGTACATTCACAAAGTTGGGAAGTCACCACCACTGTGCATTTCAGGAACTTTTTCAACAACCGAAGCAGACACTTTGCATCCATTTAAACAAGAATTCTCCATTCCGTCTTCCCCCACAGCCACTGGTAACCTCTGTTCTACTGTTTTGTATCTATGAATCTGTCTCTTATAGATACTTCATGTAAGTAGAATCATATGCCTGTCCTTTTGTATTTGGCATATTTCACTTAAAGTGATATTTTTTTAGGTTGATCCATTGTATAGTACATATCAGACTCTCACTGCTTATTAAGGTTGAATAGAAGAAGTCCATTGTATATATCTACATCAACACCTTTTATCCACTCATCTATGGATAGATATGAATTTTTTCTGCTACCTTTTTGTTATCATGAAAAATACTGTTACGAACACAGATGGACAAAGATCTGAGTACATACCAGTAATTTGGAGGGTGTTTGCCTAAGAATGGAACATTCTGATCATATGGTAAATTCTATATTTCAATTTTATTTTATTTTTTTTTAATTTTTTTTCAACGTTTATTTATTTTTTGGGACAGAGAGAGACAGAGCATGAACGGGGGAGGGGCAGAGAGAGAGGGAGACACAGAATTGGAAACAGGCTCCAGGCTCCGAGCCATCAGCCCAGAGCCTGACGCGGGGCTCGAACTCACGGACCGCAAGATCGTGACCTGGCTGAAGTCGGACGCTTAACCGACTGCGCCACCCAGGCGCCCCTCTATATTTCAATTTTAGTGAAAACACCAGTTTCCACAGTGACTGCACCATTTTTTATTCCTACCAACGATGTACGATGGTTTCAATTTATCCACAGCTTACCCAATCCTTTTATCCTGATTTTTAATTTTCTTGTATGTATTTTGGTTTTGCTTTATTTTGTTTTTGGTAAAAGCCATTCTCAGGGAAAGTGGTATCTCACTGTGGTTTGGATTTTCATTTTTCTAATGACTAGTGATGTCCAACATCTTTTCATGTGCTTACTCACCACTTGAATATCTTATTTGAGGAAATGTCTATTGGAGTCCTAGGTCCTTTTTCTCAACTGGGCTGTTCATTATTTCGTTGTTGAATTGTACGAGTTCTTTTTATATGCTGGTTATTAATCCTTTCTGAGACATATGCTTTGCAAATATTTCCTCCCATTCTGTGAGTTCTCTTTCACTTTTGATTTTGTCCTCTGCTGCCTGAAAGTTTTGTTTTTGTTTTTGTTTTTTAATTTACTTATTTATTTTAAGAGAGAGAGCACAGAAGTAGGGGAGGGACAGAAAGAGAGAGAGTGACAGACAATGCTAAGCAGGCTCTGCGCCACCAGCACAGAGCCCAGTGGAGGGCTTGAATCCATGAACCATGAGATTATTACCTGAGCCTGAGTTAGGCACATACTGGACTGAGCCATCCAGGGACCCCTGCAACAATTTTTTTTAATTTTCATAAAGTCCATTTCAAATATTTTTTAGTTTGTTATGTTTGCTTTTGGTTTCTTATACAATAAATCATTGCCAAATCCAATATCACAATTTTTCCTACAGTTTTTTCTCTGAAAATTTGTTTGATTTATTGATTTATTGATTTAGCTCTTGTATTTAGGTCCCTTCATCCAATTTGAGCTCATTGTTCTATACAGAGTACGGTGAGGGTTCAACTTCCTTATTTGGATGTAGATATTCAGTTTTGCCGTGTTTCTTTTCATGTTGAAAAGATCACTCTTTCCCCCACTGAATGGTCTTGGCACTCTTGTTGAAAATCATTTGACCATATATGTGAGGGTTTATTGTAGGCTCTCCATTCAATTCCATTGCTCTATATCTCTATTCCTTTTCAGTACTACAGTAGTCTAATTATTATACTATGTAGTAGGTTTTTAAATCAAGGAGTATGAGTTTCCCAACTATTTTCTTTTCCAGGATTGTTTGGTGATCTGAGACCCTTGAAACTGCATATGAATTCTAGAATGGGCTTTTCCATTTCTGAAAAAAAAAAACTGCCATGGGGGTTTTGATAACAATTGTATTGAATCTGTAGATCGCTTTAGGTAGTATTGACATCTTAACAATATCAAGTCTTCCAATGCACGAACAGACGAAGTTTTTCCATTTATTTATGTCTTCCTTCATTTCTTTCAGCAAAAATGTTTTACACTTTTTGGTGTACAGCCTTTCATCCCCATGAAAACAATTTACTACTAAATATGATGTTAGTGCAAGTGGAATTGTTTGGTAATTTCCTTTTTGAATTGGTCACCACTCACTTAGAGAAATGCACTTGAGTCTTGACTGTTGATATTGGTTTTGACTGTTGATATTGGTTTTATTTTTCCTCTAAGATTTTATTTAAGCTCAAGTTAGTTAACACCCACTGTAGTCTTGGCTTCAGGAGTAAAACCCAGTGATTCATCTCTAACATATGACACCCAGTGCTCATCTCAAAGAGTGATCTCCTTAATGCCCATCACACATTTAACCCATCCCCCCATCTCTCTCCCCTCCAGCAACCTTCAGTATGTTCTCTGTATTTAAGAGTCTCTTATGGTTTGCCTCCCTCTCTCTTTTTATCTCATTTTTCCTTCCCTTCCCCTATGTTCATCTGTTGAGTTTCTCAAATTCCATGTATGAGTGAGCTCATTTGGTATCTGTCTTTGTCTGACTTATTTCACTTGGCATAATACCCTCTAGTTCCATCCATGTCATCACAAATGGCAAGATTTCATTCTTTTTTTATTTAAATATAATTTATTGTCAAATTGGTTTCCATACAGCACCCAGTGCTCATCCAACAAGTGCCCGTATTCATATACATTGTATTATAGTATTTACTATGTATACTGTATGTTACTATATAGTATATATATTAGTGTATTATATGTATATAGTATTATATACATACCACATCTTCTATATCCATTCGTCAGTTGATGGATACTTTGGTTCTTTCCATAACTTGGCTATTGTTGACAGTGCTGCTATAAACATTGGGATTCATAAGCCCCTTTGATTCAGCATTTTTGTATCCTTTGGATAAATATCTAGTAGTGCAATTTCTGGGTCATAAGGTAGTGCTATGATTAATTTTTTTTAGGTACCTCCATATTGTTTTCTAAGGTGGCCACACCAGTCTGGATTCCCACCAACAGTGCAAAAGTGTTCCCCTCTGTTGTTTTCTTTTTTTCACATTTTATTTATATATAGCATAGAGATACTACTCCTTTTTATTTCCTTCATTCTGCTACCTTCTGGTTTATTTTTCCTCTTCTTTTTCTGATTTCTCAAGGTCCATAGTTGTTAACTGAATTGTGATCTTTCCTCTCTTTAAATGTAGGCATTACAGCCATAAATTTCCCTCTAGAGCTGCTTTCACTGCAGACTGTAGTTTGGGGAAGTTGTGTTTCCATTTTCATTCATCTCAAGGTGTTCTCTAAATTCCCTTGTGATTCCTTTTTGCTTAAGTTTTTATTTTTTAAGAATGAGTTGTTTTATTTCTATATATTTGAGAATTCCAATTTCTGGTTTTGTTGTTGATTTCTAATTTTATTTCACAAACTATTTCACCAGTTCACTGCTTGAAAAGACTTTCTTCCAGATTCCAGTAAGTTGCCTGCTTCTTAGCCTGTATAACAATGGCTCATACAAAGGTTTTTTATAGTAACTGGTTTCTGTAATAGTCTGGGGATACATATGTGGTAAAAAGAACAAATCCCCCCTTAAAAGAAGTCCATATTATAATACCCAGAGCCTGTGAATAGTTTTCTCTAACATGGCAAAAGAGATTTTGCAGAAGTGATTAACTCAAGACTATTAAATGGGGAGATTATCCGAGATTATCAAAGTGGCCCAAATATATTCACAAGAGTCCTTATAAGAATAAGGCATGGAAATCAAAGTTAAAGAAGGACAGGTGACAAGAAAGGCAAGAATCTGGAGTGATTGGAAGATGGGAAACCATGAGAAAAAGATTGTGGGCAGCTTCTAGAATTTGGAAAGACAAAGACAATAACTCCAGAAGAAACGCAGCTCAGCTGACCCTTGATTTTAACCCAGCAACACCGATTTTGGACTTCTGACCTCAAGAATTGTAAGATAATAAACTTCTGTAGGTTTTGGCATTAAGTTTTTAAAAGTGTTGCAATAGCATTCAGAAACTAAAATGATTACGATATGAGGGGGACAAAACCACATATTTTTGCATGTTTTACTTCTTATGAAACTACATGCTTATGGTATGTTTAAAGCTCTGCCCATCACTGTCTCTCAAGCATCCAGGCTGCTGGGACAGACCCCAGCATGTGCACGTGCTTGTGAAGGAGGGAAGTTGATCCATAGAGGTTCCAGAAGTTAAACACACAGCCCAGAAACTACATCCATCACTTCCGCTCACACACAATGGTCTAAAGAAGTCTCACGGCCCCACCTAATGCAAGAGACCAGAAAGTGTAACACCCCAAGGGGTCAGAACGTAGACAAGCAGGATCATTTGGCAAAGCATGATGCTTTCAGAGAGGGCTGGGGCCGTCCGCCTGCCGTGTGCCACATCACCGAATCTCTCTGTGTTTTGCTTTCCTCGTCTGTAACAGGGTCCCGTGTGACAGGCTCATCGCGAGGGCTACATGCCGTGTACACACAGCGGGCTGGGCTCAAGGTGTGCACTAGGTGAAAGCTGTTGTGGATACACACTTGAGCAGACGGACAGGATCACACAAGGATCATAAGTAGCTGTTTTGTTCTCCCTCCAGGTGTGGCAGGTGAGGCAGAACTGCAGGTGATCCAGCCTGAGAAGTCGGTGTCTGTGGCAGCCGGACAGACGGCCACTCTTCACTGCACCCTGACCTCCCTGGTCCCCGTTGGGAAGGTCGAGTGGTTCAGGGGCACAGGGCCAGGCCGGGAGTTAATCTTCAGTTTCAGAGGAGACCCTCACTCCCCTCGAGTAACAAATGTTTCAGACGCCATAAGGAGAAACAACATGGACTTTTCCATCCGCATCAGTAACATCACCCCAGAAGACACGGGAACCTACTACTGTGTGAAGTTCCAGAAAGGGAACCCCGATGTGGAGTTTAAGTCTGGACCAGGCACCCAGGTCACCGTGAGCGGTGAGTATCGCTCCGTCCCCTGGTTGTGACGGCAAGTCAGTAAGAATGCCCTCCACTGTCTGAGCAACAGATAAGGATCAGGAGCTTTGGCAGGTGCCCCTGAATGAGCCCCTTCCACGGATCAGGAAAGTTGAGGCCTGGAGAGGCCTTGCTATTTGCTGAAGACACCACGGCTGATAAACGGTGGGGAAATCTGGAACCTCGGTCTGCAGGTTCCCAGCTCTTCCCTTTTTCAATCCTGACCAGCCCTCTGGTTCCCAGGATGAGAGACTAAAAGTCTGGGAGACATGCTAGTCACAAGGCCCATCCTCACATCTGCCTCCAAATAGCACTCATGTCGATGTGTCCAGAATCCTCCACACTCGGCACTTACTAAGCACCTGCTATGTGCAAGCTCTGTTCTGGGTACTGTAGGAGGAGGAGGTGGACACCGAGAGTGACACCCACCAGAAATGTCCTTCCTGTGCCCAGATTGGTGGGAGGTCCCCTGGTAGAGAAGACAAGGGGGACTTTGAACTTAGGCTGGAATTGCACGCGGGCCCTGCCCCTGCCTCAGTCTCCGACACCGCCCTCCCAACACTATCAGCAGGGCTGGAAAATAATCCGTGAGGGTTCTGCACAGTGTCACATACCTGTCGTTGGTGAGGATGACCACAGTCATGCTTACTCGTAAATGCTCCTCTTGTAGCCAAACCTTCTCCCCCCGTGGTGTCGGGCCCCACGGCCAGGGCCACACCTGAGCAGACTGTGAGCTTCACCTGCGAGTCCCACGGCTTCTCCCCCAGAAACGTCACCCTGAAATGGTTCAAAAACGGGAATGAGCTGGCAGCCTCCCAGACCACCGTGGACCCAGAGGGAGACAGCGCTTCCTACAGCATCTCCAGCACAACCACGCTGCCGCTGGCCCCGGGGGACGTTCGCTCCCAGGTCACCTGCGAGGTGGCCCACGTGACCCTGCAGGGGGGCCCTCCTCTTCGTGGGACTGCCAACTTGTCCGAGACCCTCCGAGGTAGATGCCCGTCACCCCCGGCCCAAGCCCAGCTCCGGCCCCCAAGCCTCCCAGCCTGCCCCTCCCCCACTCTGTGCTCCCAGCCTTCCATCCCCTGGAACCTGCCTCCTGACAGACCCTCCCGATCACCGGGCACCCAGGGGTACCGTCACCTCCTCCTGTTTTAACGGCAGTTCCAGGTGAACACCTACCGTGCTAGGTAGTTTGATTTACTTTCCCATAGCCACTCCAATTATTGAGCACCTACTGTAATCCAGCCACTGTGTGCTCGGTGACTTCATGGATTTTGCTAATTACTCGATTCCAAATGCATGCTGGGGGCTCGGTTTCACTCATCATTACCCTAATAGGAGCTACCAGTAGGTACCTTGAGCACCTACTGTGTACTCGGCACTGTGCTTAGGGATTTCACTCGCATGCAAAGTCTACCCTGAGTGTTTGAGCACCAGCTGTATGCCTAGCACTGATCTGGGTGATTCCCTTGCTGCGTGGGGGGACCTAAGTTCTCGAGCCCCTCCCCGGTGATGTGTCTGTTCCATGAGGTCAGAGCTTCTGCTCTGTGCTGTTTCAGTTCCACCCACCTTGGAGGTTGCCCAGCAACCCGTGACAGGGGACCAGGTGATGGTCATTTGCCAAGTGAAGAAGTTCTACCCCCAGCGCCTACAGCTGACCTGGTTGGAGAACGGACACGTGTCCCAAACAGAAACGGCCTCGACGGCCTCGAACCTCACAGAGAACAAGGATGGGACCTTTAACTGGACGAGCTGGCTCCTGGTGAATTTATCTACCCACACAGAGGACGTGGTGCTCACCTGCCAGGTGCAGCATGATGGGCAGCAGGCAGTCACCAAAAGGCATATACTCAAGACCTCTGGCTACACCAAGGACCAGTGCACAGATGGAAACTCGGGTGAGCCTTGATGTCAACTAATCTGGCATTTAATTTTATATTTTCTTTTCTCATGGTAAAGTAGTTATTCATGCCCATTATAGAATAATCTAGAAGTCTGTAGATACGAAGTAGAAATTTGCTGTGAGGTCCGGGACTTCCCCCAAAGCCTACATTCCAAGAATGACCACTGGTAAGAGTCTGGTACAGATCTCTTTAGATCTTTTGACATAACCAAGCATTAGAGAAAGAAACAACAGAGGGAGGGAGATGATCTTGTTGCTAGGGTCTGCCTCCTGCTCCTTCACCTGACAGGGATTAAGTCACCATGCCAGGCCAGCCACCCCCTCCCCCCGATCTTTCTTACCCGCCTATTCTATATTCCTTCAGAACATTCTATTGTCACCCCAGCAAATGTCTGCATCCACCACTCTGAAATTCTGGAAGAAAGTCCAGAGGACCTGGAGTTTCCAGTTTTCTTTTTTATAAAGAAATATTTTTTAAGTTTATTGATTTATTTTCAGAGAGAGAGAGAGAGAGAGTCCCTGAGGACAGGGACCACCAGCCTGTAGAACATACACGTATTAGATATAGCAACTGGGCATTGTCCCAAGGACCTACGGAGTCCCCCTTTTATGACCGAAGTATACCTCATTTCTCTCTCATGTAACATCAGGAGCAGGTGGAGCCAGGATTCAAGGAGTCTTTGCTCCAAAAGACCTTTCAAAGGCCCATGTTCCTTCTATATGCACTATGACATCGCTGTCACTGCTGGGTCAACAATGGGTCACTGAGTGTCCATGTCCCTCCCAACTGGGAGAGTATAGATAGGAAGAGGAAAACAAATAACTTCTTTCAAAACTAGAGGTATACAAAAGTTGCAGAATTGTGTCCACTAATGACTTAGTCATGGATGCACATCCAGTTGCAAATAGAGTCTATAATTGTGTAGTCATGTGACTAATGACATTGGCTTTTCTACAAAACCAATATACCATTAGACACTTCATAAAATAATTTCCTACTATCATCTAAAATGGGGTCTATATTCAGATTTTCAAAAATTTCTTCTGTAACTTTATTTTGTGCACCTAGCTTGGTTTTAATTCATCTGTAAATGCTTGGAAGAACTTTCCTGTGAAACCACCTAGGCCTCCACAATTCTTTTTTACTTGAAAATAATCTGAATGGCTACTCAGATTCATCATTTTATATAGGATGCTTGGGGGCCCGCTGTGCTTTTGAGGAGTTTGGTCCATTTTCTCTGAGTTATCAAATTTCTTCCCACAGAGTTGCTCATAGTATTACCTTGATAGCCTGTTGATGTCTGTAGGGTCTGTAGTGACATGCTGTTTCATTCTTGATATAATGTGTTCTTTTTCATATTTTTCACTGTCAAAATTGCTAGATTTTCAATTTTATTGATCTTTTCAAAGAACCCACTTTTTTTTATGAAATTTATTGACAAATTGGTTTCCATACAACACCCAGTGCTCATCCCAAAAGGTGCCCTCCTCAATACCCATCACCCACCCTCTCCTCCCTCCCACCCCCCATCAACCCTCAGTTTGTTCTCAGTTTTTAAGTCTCTTATGCTTTGGCTCTCTCCCATTCTAACCTCTTTTTTTTTTTTCCTTCCCCTCCCCCATGGAAAGAACCCACTTTTTAAAAATTTTTTTATTTTTTAAAATTGACATCCAAGTTAGTTAGCATATAGCGCAACACTGATTTCAGGAGTAGATTCCTTAGTGCCCCTTACCCATGTAGTCCATGACCCCTCCCACAACCCCTCCAGTAACCCTTAGTTTGTTCTCCATATTTATGAGTCTCTTCTGTTTTGTCCCTCTCACTGTTTTTACATTATTTTTGTTTCCCTTCCCTTATGTTCATCTGTTCTCTCTTAAAGTCCTCATATGAGTGAAGTCATATGATTTTTGTCTTTCTCTGACTAATTTCACTTAGCATAATACCCTCCAGTTCCATCCACATAGTTGCAAATGGCAAGATTTCATTCTTTTTGATTGCCGAGTAATTCTCCGTTGCATAGATATAACACATCTTCTTTATCCATTCATCCATCGATGGACATTTGCGCTCTTTCCATACTTTGGCTATTGTTGATAGTGCTGCTATAAACATGGGGGTGCATGTTGTCCCTTCAAAACAGCACATCTGTATCCCGTGGATAAATGCCTAGTAGTGCAATTGCTGGGTCGTAGGGTAGTTCTATTTTGAGTTTTTTGAGGAACCTCCATACTGTTTTCCAGAATGGCTGTACCAGTTTGCATTCCCACCAGCAGTGCAAAAGAGATCCTCTTTCTCTGCACCCTCGCCAACATCTGTTGTTGCCTGTGTTGTTAATGTGAGCCATTCTGACAGGTGTGAAGTGGTATCTCATTGTGGTTTTGATTTGTATTTCCCTGATGAGGAGTGATGTGGAGGATTTTTTCATGTATCGGTCAAAGAACCCACTTTTGTTTCAGTGATTTTCTCAATTGTTTCTGTTTTCAATTTCATTGCTTTTTCTCCTCTTTTTTTTCCTTCATTTTCTTTGAATTGATTTTGTTCCTCATTTTTTGAAATTTGAACTGAGATTTTTTTTTTAATTTAAATTCCAGTTAGTTAACATACAGTGTAATACTGGTTTCAGGAGTAAAATTCAGTGATTCATCACTTACATATAATACCGAGTGCTCAACACTGGTACCCTCCTTGATACACATCACTCTTCCAGCACATTCCCCACCTCCCTCCATCAACCCTTGGGTTATTCTCAACCATTAGGAGTCTCTTGTGGTTTGTTCCCTCTCTCTCTTTTCCCCTCTTCCCGTATGTGCATTTGTTTTGGTTCTTAAATTCCATATATGAGTGAAATCATATGGCCTTTGTCCTTCTCTGACGGACTTCTTTCCCTTAGCATAATACACTCTAGCTCTATCCATGTTGTTGCAAATGGCAAGATTTCTTTCTTTTTGATTGCTGAGTACTTTTCCACTGTGTATACATATGTGTGTATGTGTATATATATATATATATATATACACCACGACTATACTCATTCATCAGTCAATGGACATTTGGGCTCTTTCCATTGTTTGGCTATTGTTGATAATGTTGCTATAAACATTGGGGTGCATGTATCCCTTTGAATCTGTATCTTGGTATCCTCTGGGTAAGTACCTAGTAGTGCAATTGCTGGGTCATATTATAGTTCTGTTTTTAACTTTTTGAGGAACCTCCATACTGTTCTCCAGGGTGGCTGCACCGGTCTGCATTCCCACCAACAGTGCAAGAGGGTTCCCCGTTCTCCGAATCCTCACCAACAACTGTTGTTACTTGTGTTAGCAATTCTGACAGAGTGAGGTAGCTTCTCGTTGGAGTTTTGATTTGTATTTCTCTGATGATGAGTGACGCTGAGCATCTTTTCATGTGTCTGTTAGTCATCTGGATGTCTTGTTTGGACAAGTGTCTATTAGTGCCTTCTGCCCATTGTTGGTTTGTTTTTAATTCAAGTTAGTTAACATACAATGTAGTCTTGGCTTCAGGAGTAGAACCCAGTGATTCATCTCTTACAGATGACACCCAGTGCCTATCCCCAAAAGTTCTCTCCTTAATGCCCATTACCACTAGCTCATCCCCCCACCCACCTCCCCAACAGCAACCCTCAGTTTGTTCTATGTATTTAAAAGTCTCATTTGGTTCCCCCATTTCTTCACCGGATTGCTTCTTTAGAAACTGAGATTGATGCTAGACTTTTCTTTGAATGTCACACCTTGGCCTGTTTCTGTTTCCAGGGATTCAGGAACGCGAAGCCAGGGTACCTAAGCTGTGTTCTTCCTCCAGTCTGCTGACACTTAACTGCCTGCCTTCCTTCTCCACCTTTCAGAGTCCTCCTATGCTTGGACCTCATGCCATTTCCAGGGGTCAGGCATGCACTCGACCAGGAGACAAGTCCACAGCATCTCATCTTGACAAGCCTGGGTTTGATTTTTAGACTTCTGTCTTACACTGGGGCACACACGAGGGCTGTTACTTCTGGTATTTCTAGTGTGTCTTAACTGGCAAGCTTGTTAGTGTGCTAAGGCTGCAAATAGGATTTTAAGGTTGGCTAAGCTGGCAGGCCAGAGCCAAGTGTAAGATGCTTCTGTGACCCTACGCACCAGGATGCCACTCCATGGACGTCCCAGGGCTCTGGCCACTGCCTTTCTGGGTCCAATGCGTCTGATGTAAAAATGCACATCTTTCGGTCAATGGTATTGAGGTGTTTTATGATAGTCCTAGCTTAATGGACCTCCTTTCTCTCAATATGGCATGACCACGTGTGTTGCTGAGGCCTGGGGTTGGCTGGCTCTGTTTGGACAGAGATTCTGAGTCCTCTGATCTTTCTGGGTCTTCTTCAGGATGCCAAGTTTGCCTGCCCCATTTTTCCATCTTCCTTCACCTCAATTATGACACAGCACCTCTTCCTTCTTGTTTGCCTTTCCCTCCTTGAAGTATCCATTTTAAATCATGCCTCTCCCTTTTACTCCCATCTGCCCTTTTGAATGTCCCTATCTCCTGGGGCGCCTGGGTGGCTCAGTCGGTTAAGCGTCCGACTCTTCACTTCAGCTCAGGTTCATAATCTCACGGCTCATGGGTTCAAGCCCACGTCAGCCTCAATGCTGGCAGTGCAGAGCTGGCTTGGGATTCTCTGTCTCCCTACTCTCTGCCCCTCCTCTGCTCGCTCTCTCTCTCTCTCTCTCTCTCTCTCTCAGAATAAATAAATAAATATTTAAAAATAAAATAAAACACCCTTGCCTCCTGATCTTAGGTTCCTACTGCTGTTGTGATAACTGGCACATGCTTAGTGACTTAAAACAGCCCACATTCATTATCTTCCATTTCTAGTGTGGAATGTCTAAAATGGGTGGCTGGGCTGCGTTCCTTCTGGGGGCTCTCGGGGAGAGTCTGTGTCCTTGCTGTTCTAGCTCCTAGTGGCAGCTCCACTCCTTGGCCAAGGGCCCCACACCCTCTGACCTCTGCTGTGGTCCTCACGCATCCTGCTCCCAATCTCTGCGTGCCTCCTACACTTGTAAGGGTTTCAGTAATTAAGTTGGCTCCACTCCAATAGTCCCAGATAATGACCCACTCAAGACATTAGCTAATTACCACACAGTCTTTCTTGCCACGTAAGGTACCACATATTCACAGACTCTGGAGGTTCAGGGCCAACCCTTTTAAGTCAAGCACACTTTGAAACACATTCCTAAGATCTGTGTCCTGATGGGCAGGACACATTAAAATATTTTCTGATTTCAGGGCGCCTGGGTGGCTCAGTCGGTTAAGCGTCCAACATCGGCTCAGGTCATGATCTCACGGCTTCTGGGTTCGAGCCCCACATCGGACTCTGTGCTGGCAGCTCCGAGCCTGGAGCCTGCTTTGGGTTCTGGGTCTCCCTCTCTCTCTCTGCCCCTCCCCTACTCACACTCTGTCTCTCTCAAAAATAAATAAACATTAAAAAAATTTCTAATTTCAGCTGGATTTAATATTGGCTGTGGTATTTCCATAACTCTCAGGCTCCTTGACTCGCTGCCCTTTGCTTCACCTGCCCTTTTCCTGTGGCTGGTGAGGGTAGGAGGACAGCAGTATAAGTGACTGAGCTTTTGGATTTGGTGAATTTTCTCTTTTGTCTCCCAGAGATTTTGAAGGTTGGGCGTTGCTCTTCAAGGACTATTGAGAACCAGATTTCCATAGAATTTACTGTCCTTTTATTCTTTTTCCTTTGGGTTTAGAAGTTCTATTCGGAGATGAGTAACTAAGGTGCTGCCTTGTCCTCAGCAGACACAAGTGCCCTGAGGGCTTTGAATGCCCTGTCTCCAAAGTCCCTATCCCACATATCTCAGTATCTGTCTCCCATCGTTCCCCATCACGGCCCTATTCTGGCAAAGCAGGTGCACTGAAGCTGAGAATCCAATCTTCTCTAGTGCCGACGCTCTTGTGGTGATGGTGGACCCAATTAGGTCCTTAGCTTTTTCTTCCCTCCGGCTCTAGGAGGTGTGAGTCTACAATGTTGCCCGGATGTCCTCTTTCACACTTGACCTTTCAGGTGTGATTCACTGGTCTTAGTTTGCATCGTCTTTCTCTGAAAGGCATCAGCCCAGCAACACCCATCCAATCCCATAGTTCCTGTAATTCCCAACTCATTTCCAGATTGCCAGGGTACTCCCATCCTCTCTGCTCACATCATCCCAGGTCACTACTGTGAGGTTTTAGCAGTGACAGTAGCAGGGACGGCTGGGCCCTCCCCCTGCCCTGCCACCCACCAGGCTGGGGACCTCTTGGCCAGTCAGCTGACTGAGACCCAGGTCTGTCTCTGCACCTTAGAGCTGGGTTTCCAGACCCCTCCCAGACAAACTCCGCAGGTCACCTGCCTTGGGAAGCAGCCTCTAAGATATACGAGAAAGGGGACAGCTCACTGTGGAGCGCTGCCCGATTCACATGCATGTGAGACAGGGAAGGAGGCAAGACTGGCAAAGGGAGATAGTGAACACAAGGCAGCACAGAAGAGTCATACTTGGACGAGCCGGATGCTATTTTTGACTTTTTAAAATGGAGCGGAGGGGCGAAACCTCTGTACCCGCTCTTCCTCCAGGCCTCTGCTGCAGGCTGCCCTCTAGAAGCAGGTGCAAACATGGGCAATGCACCTCTTTCAACTGAGTATAAGTGCAGAAGGCCACCCAGTTGGGACCTGCCATCCCCAACACACCAGGGGTAAAAATGATGGGTCACCGCTCCTACCTCTAAGATTATCCCATATATTTCAAAAACTCATTTGAGTTTTTTTATCCTTTAATATTTATTGTTGAGAGAGAGAGAGAGACAGAGAGAGAGAGAGAGAGTGTGTGCACGAGTGAGGGAGAGGCAGAGAGACAGGGAGACACAGAACCCGAAGCAGGCTCCAGGCTCTGAGCTGTCAGCACAGAGCCCGACGCAGGGATCAAACCCACAAACCATGAGATCATAACCTGAGCAGAAGTCACATGCTTAACCAACTGAGCTACCCTGGCTCCCCTTAACTTGAATTTCTTGATGCAAATCTAAGAGCAAAACCAGTCATTATAAAAAGGCAAAGAATCTACAGCTATGCATCCAGATACAATGATCTACGTCCAACAGAAAGATATCCTACCTGATGCTGGCACTGGGGTCCAGGTGGGCTGGATGGTGTTTGAAAGCCCTCCTGAGAGTTTCCTTGCCTCCCTCAAGTGTTGTCCAGCCAGCAGGTCTCGTGAAGTCAGGGCATTCTGAGAGCTCCCTCAGCACGTGAGAACATCGAGGCCTGAGTGTGGAACAAGCTGAGCAGACTTGCACCTCGGTCACCATGACACTGTCCTCACTGTACTCGAGGCTGGGCTGATATTCGTTGCTATGACCCTGAAAGGTTGAACACATCCTGGTCCAAAGACAAGGTCGCAGATTCATCCTACAGGACAGCAGTGAATGATTTCCCACTCATCCGATGACCCTCCGTAAACTATGAGCCTGTTCCCTTCTCAGAAAGAGAGCATCAGACCTGCCCCATTGGGTGTGGGGACAAGTCAGTAAAGCTCACTTGCGTGTTGTTGAGTTCTCTTTGTATCCACCCCTTCCCTCAGGAAGGACACCCGGTACCCTGAGAGGGGGTGAGCGAGATGAGGTACTTCTTATTCTGAATTCTGCCTCGAGCTTCTCCCAGGGGAAATTCATGAGCTGCAGAGCGTTGATGGGACCAGGTCTCCTCAGATGGAGTAAGTGGAGGCCCCTGGGAGTGGACTCCTGGATCCCTCTCTGATGCTGCCTCCTGTCCCTTCATTTCCAGATCGAGAACTGTCCACTCCACTCCTGGTGGCTCTCTCCTTGGGCCCCAAGCTGCTGTTGCTCGTCTCTGTCTCTGCCATCTATGTCCACAGGAAGCAACGGATTGACTGGTGAGTTATGGACAAGGAGGACAGGGCCAGGTCAGTCCCAGAAGGAGCCAGGTCAGTGGAAGGGGCAGCCCGCAGGTCACACAGGGTCAGCGCCCACCTGGAATAAAGAGCAGATGATACACCTTTGTCAAAACCCTCAGGAACTTCGGGGATCCCTCTGGGAGGTTCCCAACTCCCAGAAAGTGTGTGGGGTCCTACAGGAAGTGGGGGAGGGGGGTCAAGGGCTGTCAAAAGATATGCACAGAGTCCTAGGGCTTCTGGTAAGGAAGTGGGCAGAGAGGCTGAATGAGGGCCACCTGGGTGGGATGATCCCTTGGAGAGCATCTCTCGAGTATTTGGGCACTAGGCGTCCACAGGAATGCTGTGGAATGCTGACGGGTGCCCGCTGGCCGCTCTGAGGACGGCTCCCTCTCTGACCCTCCGTGGGACACACTGGAGAGGATGGGGAAGGGGGATCAGGACTTAGGGAAGAAGCCTGAGGAGGCACAGTCCATGTCAGGGACCGCCTGTCCTCTCACTACAGGTGATCCAGGAGGAAAATAGCACCGAGGACATAGGAGACACGTGGAGAACATGTCTGGAATGATGAGCAGATAATGAAATGTGAACATGGGTCCACGGCTCCTTCCTTCCTCCCCTGCTACATGCCATCCTCGGTCTCTGCTGCCTCCTTCCTTCCCTGAGGGGCCCAGCCTAAGACAAGGAACAACTAGAAGCTTCCACAACCCTGCCCCAGATGCCTGCTTCCCCAGAGACCCACCTGCCCACAGTTCCTGCTGCTCCTCTCCCAGTCCTTGCTGCCCCCAGAGCTGGTCTTCATACCTGGTCCTGAGCAGGGGCCATGGGAACGTGCTCTGGAAACTGACACACGGGTATCTTCCTAGAATGTGAGAAACAAGTCACGTGTACGTGTACCAGGCTATCTCTCATCCATTTCCTGGGGACCGTGGCCATTAAGTACACACTCAAGGCTGTGCTCTCATGGGCCATTCCTGCCAACCCCCAGACTCGCCAGCCTCAGTGAGGTTCTCCAATGCCTCCTGAATGCAAACGAATCCCATCCTGGGTGGAAGAAGGGAAATGATTCTCCTTCCCCTTTGCCTACATGTCCTTCTACTCAAAGTAGAGAGAAGTTTCCTTCCTCTCCCTGTGACGGGGACACCAGCTCCCCATTCAGCTTCATCTTTCCTGATCTCCCCGCTCATGTATAGGTGCTGGCAGTCCAGAAACCTGGACCCTTCCCTGGTTTCCTTCTTTATACCCCGTGTTCAATTCTGCCTTTATAATGCTATGTCCAGTGGTGAGATGGTAAATGTTCAACAATCCACGCTCAGAAAGAAAAAGAAGCCTGATTTGTAGTGCTTGTCCACTTCTGTGATGTCTACACTCCCAATGCGGCCAATTTCAAGCTGCCAACAGTGGAACAACTAGCTTGCAAAATTCCTGGAAAGCTCTCAGGAGCGAGGGCAAGCCTCCTCCCGCCCACCAGGGAGCTCCACCCAGCACCTGCACGCTGCTCGCTCCCGGGCTGCCCCCTGGTCCCGGCAACCAGCATCCCTTCCTGGACCATTTCCGCGTCCCTAACAGACTCTCCGGGTTCCGCCACAGTGATCCTATGGAAATGGAGGTCAAATTGTCTCCCTTCTGTGCACGGCTCAGTCTCTCCCCCTTTCAAGCTCTGCTGATATGTCCCTTTACGAGAAGCACCTTCCAAAAGCCACCCCATGTAAAATACCAATTCCACTCTCACTCTGTGTTTTCACAGCTCATACCCAAACTGAGCTGTTTCCCTAGAACTTACGATCAGCTGACACGATAAACAAGGCAGTGCTCGCTCTGCACGGTGATGCAGGACCCAAGCAATGACGGCGCAGCTGAAACCACGTGAAGGGATCTCAATAATCACTGGGAAGCATAACAATTTTCTGTGCCCTTGAAAAACTTTTTTCAACACATCGGAAGCCCACCAACTGTCAGTTAGGAATGTATCGGGACATAAAAAAACAGTGAAACTATTATTCACCTGGTATACGGGCTTTTGAAATATGAGAAACGTTGAAAAGGGAAGAGTTTTATTTGTTTGCAAAGACTTATCAAGAGTAGTTTGCAGAGGGCTTGCCTTCCTCTGACGGCACAGTTTCCCATATAGAGCAAGCGTCTGGATTATCTCCCTCCTTTCTCACTTGGGATCAGCTTCCAACACTCCACCCTTAGCACTTCCGATGCTGTGAAATCTTTACAACGTTAATGTGAATGTTTGCTGGCATCACTTCGTCCGGGACATTGTCACCCTACCTTCCTCCCCCACTTTCCTCAGCGACGTGGTAAGTTTATCCTCACTCTCCTCCTCTGGCTGCATATCTGGATGCTTGGGAACAGTATCCCGGGCTGCATTCCCATGAGGGTCTCTGTGCCTTCATGAACCCCACTCCCATTGGGTTTGAACTTCCCCTCCAACCCTCTCGTTTCTCCACTGCACTGTCTGCGTTGGGCCCATTCCCTTGTTGCCATCACTCACTTTGGCACAATGTCACCCAGGTTCATCGCCGGGAGACCAAGTGACAACACGACCACCTGCTCTGCTGCTGTGGTAAACCGAGTGACAGAGTCACAGTGATCAACCCCTGTGGGCTTTGAAAGACGTGATGCTGACTTACCGTAATGTGCATCTGTTAGTTACGTAGGGACCTGTGGCTAAAGAAGACCCGGCGGGAACGTTTATACTTCATGCAATTGTTCGTGGTAAATTCCCTGGGGTAAATAAAACTGGAAGCGTGTGTCGAAGGACTGGCTGACATTTGTGCACATCGACACCATACGAAGCGAGAACTGCCTCCGTGTGTTCGTCTCTTCCGCAAGGAGGACGTCGACTCTGACAGAGAAGGGCCTCTGTGTCTTCAGTTCCCAGAACAACGACCGCCACGTCTTAAGCCATCACATTACAAAATAAATAAACCAGTGACTACTTCACGGAGGACCTCACTTTCTACTAGATGTCAGATTTTAAAATGAAATTGTGCTTTATTGAATCAGCTGGTGCACGTATCCAAAACCATTCTGTTAAACGCTGCTCTGTCTTCTTTCTGTTTTTTTTTTTTTTTAATTTTTTTTTTTCTTCAACGTTTATTTTTATTTTTGGGACAGAGAGAGACAGAGCATGAACGGGGGAGGGGCAGAGAGAGAGGGAGACACAGAATCGGAAACAGGCTCCAGGCTCTGAGCCGTCAGCCCAGAGCCCGACGCGGGGCTCGAACTCACGGACCGCGAGATCGTGACCTGGCTGAAGTCGGACGCTTAACCGACTGCGCCACCCAGGCGCCCCATGTGTTTTAATATTATATCATAACATCCTCCAGGAGGCAAGCGAGCGGATTTTCAGGAAACAAAACAGTAAAGCACAGGAACCACCGGGAAGAGCCCCCAGGGGCCAAAGCTGCAAGAGTCTGAGCGAAAAATAAGTAAAGTGGTACCTGGTTCCGGTGTGGCCTGAATGTTGGTGTCCCCACAAAATTCGCGTGTTAGAATCCCTCTGGCCCACGTGATGGTGTTAGAAGGGGGGGGGGGGGGGGAGCCTCTTGAAAGTGAGTAGGTCATGAGTGTTCCACCCTCATGAATGGGATCAGCCTTATAAAAGAGACACCCCCCCCCCCCGGCCCCGCCCCAGAGATCCCGAGACCCTTCTTCCCTGTGAGGCCACAATGAGAAATTCTATAGCGGTCCCTCTCGCAACCATGCTGGCCCCCTGATCTAAGACTCCAGCCTCCACAAGCGTGAGCAAGATGTTGCTTTTGTTCAGCAGCCACCCAGGCTGGGATGTTTTGCTATAGCTGCCTCAATAGACTACAAGTGATAAGGCCAATGTAAAATAAATATCAATGAGTCCATATTGCTATAAACAAATCACCGAACACATTAATAAATGGAGGGAAAGAAAACATGTCCTGGGCAGAAAAGTCCCAGATAATTTACGAAGATACTTCACTCTAGGGTGAGAAAGCCTAACTCCCCATTCCTGAAGTGTCAGCTGCTTGTGGTGACTCCCTTCCAAAGAGGACAGAATGGAAGGAGGAAAAAGGAGTAACTACAGTGGAGACAGTTGACAAAGTTCAGTCAGGTGATCACGATCTCCCCAACAGTCATATACCATTGGTGACACTGTGCACCCTGGATGTAATGTGATGAAAATGGCATTTTTCCTCTGTGACCTTCCTCCCCAAACCCATCACCCCCGGCTGATTATGAGAAAAGTGTCAGACAAACGGCAAAGAGGGACATTCCACAACATACCCGAGCGGCGCTCCTAAAAACTGTCAGACCATCATGAACAAGCAAAGTCTAAGAGGCTGTCCCAGCCAAGAGGAGCCTAAAAAGACATGACAAGGCAGTGTAATGTGGGATGCTGCATGGATACATGGTTAAAAACTAAGGAAATCTCCTCTGGACTGAATGTCTGTGTGTCTCCAAAGTTCACGTGTTGACATTCAATCCCCAGTGCGATTGGATACGGAGGTGGGTCTTTGAAAAGTTAATTAGGTCCTGAGTGTAGAGTCCTCATGAATGAGATCAGTGCCCTTATGAAAAATACCAGATGGACAGCTCCCCGGGTGCACACTGTGAGAATACAAGTAGTGGGCACTCTACAAATGGAAAGAGTGTTCTACAAACGGAAAGAGTGTTCTAATCACAGCATAATATCCTAGCACCCTGATCTCAACTTCCAGCCTCCAGAATTGTGAGAAATAATTTCCTGTTATTCAAGGCATCCAGTTTATGGCGTTTTCTTATAGCGGCCCAAGCTAAGGCAAAATCTAAATAAACTATGGACTTTCTTTAATAATAACGTACCAATATTGGTTCATTAATTTTAACGGATCCACCACACTACTGTGAGAAGTGAATAAGGGGGAAACGGTGGGCCGCTGTGCCTGGAAACACTGTATGATTGTCACAAGTTTCTCCAAATTTCAAAACTGAAGCCCATTAAAAAAAAATCCCAAGGGGCACCTGGGTGGCTCCATAGGCTGGGCGTCCGACTTCAGCTCAGGTCACCATCTCACGGTGCGTGAGTTCGAGCCCCACCTGTGCTGACACCTCAGAGCCTGGAGCCTGCTTCGGATTCTATGTCTCCCTCTCTCTCTGCACCTGGGCCCCCTTGTGCTCTGTCTCTGTCTCTGTCTCTCTCTCTTAAAAATAAATAAACATTTAAAAAAAAAATCTCAACATCTTGTCTTCAACTTGATCTCTGCCTCTTGCATGCCCTTGGGGGACACTGGAAAGATGTAAGGGGTGGGGAGATTTTTCATTCAGGCAAGAGATGATGATGGACATGGAGAAATAGATTCAACAGGTATTTAGGAGGTAAAACAGGGCCTGTAGCAGGCAGACAAGAGTGGACAAGTGAGGGTGTAGAACATGGGTCCCTTTTTGGTTTGACCAAATGGGTACAGGATGTGCCACATACCGAACAGGATGGAAAGCTGGAAGAGAACACCCGAGTTGAGACTACGAACTCAGTTTTGAATCCTTGAGCTCTACAAATGAAAATTTCAACGTCAAAGGATGTATAGGTTGAGCCACCAAGAAGTGGATTCAGGATTGGGAGCTTGACTGCATCTGGTTGCAAATCCACTGGTCTTGACCCTCAAGGCACTAAAAACCCACATCTCTGAAGAGTTTAGAGTCTGCTGTAAAGTATGAAGTCTATCAGAGGTGAACAGAAGGGTAAGAGGCTGGAGACTGAAGGAAAGATCCCGTTAATCCCTCAGCAGGAACTGTGGATGGCCTCCCAGCATGGAATTCATCTTTCCAGAACAAGGTGATGCAATGGTGACATCACAAAGGGAGGGGGAGTCTTGTCATCTCGTACAGGACGTTCAGCCCGCTCTGCATTCTCCTCTTGTTCTAACACCTCTCTTGGCCTTAACCATCTTGTTGATCCCGAAGAGGAGGTGGGGCTCCCAAGGAAGCAGTAGCGAAATAGCCCTAGCCATCAGCATGTGACTACGGATTCCTGGACATTAAAGGGTCAACGGCGGAGTGTGGGCTGAGAGTCCCTGGAGACAACCTGTGTGCTTGGGTAGAGCGCAATCCAGTAGTAAGAGAGAAGGAAGTAAACGTGCTGGGTCCTCTCTCTTTCTGAGAGTGTTTCTTGTGTCCCTCCACTCCTTTCCTCCAGAACCGGCCCAAGACCCATCACAGACAGCAGGACAGCCCTCCGCTGCCCAGGTATGTGTCTAGGTGCGTTGCTTTCCCTCTTGCAGAGTATCGCCCCAGCACATCTCCCCTGTGACTCCCTCCATCTTCTAAAGCACACATCTTCACAATCTCCAAAACTCTAACCTCTTTCCCACACCGTATCTCTGGGATCTCTAAACTGGCAGGTGGGCAGGTTGGCGAGAACCTCAGATGGGACGAGGCTCAGGAATGAGCACAAGCCTGTGGGTGTCAGGCCCTTAACTCTGGGAACCCAAGCATTTCCAGCAGCAACTTCTCAGCTTACAGCCACCTAGTCTGTTCAGCTGATCATCTAAAAAGTGTTACAGTCCCATGGTCTTTCCTCTCATCACAATCCCCTTCCTCTGACATCATGGAAGCAGGGAGTGTCTTCTCTCCTCAGAGCACAGAGTCCCGGACCTCTCCAGGACAACACTCAAGACAGAGAAGGCTCCAGGGGCCACGACGATGCCTGTCCTTTCCTCCCTACACTGCCCAACTCTGCCATCCCTGCTGCTGACTCTGCTTCTGGGATTCACAGGTGAGGGGGGCCTCAGGTGTGTTTTGTGGGGGGCTCCCCTATGCCTGTTTACTGTGTTCTCCTCACCTATTACCCTAGAATTTCTTGGGGGAGGGTTTTTCTGTCCCAGCCAGAATTTATAGAACTAGACTGGAATGGCTCCCAGCTCACAACATCTCCCAGTGGTCATGTCTGTTCCACACCCTTTTGTTCAGGTAATGGATACACCCCCCAACAGTCACAGGGCTCAGCACAGCATACCTGAGAGTTCTCATCCCTTAGCCCCTAGTATCAGAGAACCTGAGTTTTACACTTATCACCCCTACACAGATGCTACCTCTCAATGGAAAAAAAAAAAACGTGTTGGAAAACATGAAATTATAAAGCAAGGAAAGAAAGCACGGTGCTTCCATCCAAAGATAATCACCTTTAAAAATTTGCAGAGGTGTGCGTGCTCATGGAATTTAGCCAGAAGTGGTCACTAGAGGTCTGTCTGGGTCACTGATGGAAGCTGAACGTTGCAGCGTCAACAACAGGACTGGGCAGGTCTCCTCTGCTTGCTGAAAAAGCCAAGCAAGCATGTGGAGTCTCTTCCCCAAAGCCATTGGTTCATCTTAGCAGAGGTTTCAGTCCCAGTGCCAGAGCACATGGCTTTAGGGGTGCACATCAGATGAAAGAGGAAGCCAAAACCATTATCTGAGTCTAAGGAAGAGGAAGAAAGCTTGGATAGGAAAGAGTAACGTATAGGAGGCACCCGGGCCCACTGGAGAATGTCAGCAAACATCTCAAGAGAAATTAACACCAATTTTGTACAATGTCTTCCAGAAAAAAGAAGAGGAGGAAACACTTCCCTACTCATTTGATGAGGTTATTATTATCTTGATAGCAAAACCAGATAGACTTTACATAAAATAGAAAACTACAGACCAATATCCCTCATGAATCTAAAGGCAAGAATCCTCAACAAAGTGTCGGCATATAGAATTTCACAATGTGCAAAGTTATATGCCATGCGTAAGTAGGATTTATTCAAGGCATGCAAAGCTGTTTCAACTTTTGAAAACCAGTCATTGTAATCCATCAGATCAAAGGGTTAAGGGAGAAAAACTGCATAACGGTATCACTTGATGCAGAAGAAGCATTTGACAAATCCAAAACCCGTTCATGATGAAACCTCTCGGCAAACCATAAATAGCAGGGAACTTCCTCTATGTGATAAAGAACATCTACAAAAAGTCTCACAGTTATCATTCTACTTAATGGTGAAAGACACTGTATGTATTTCCTAAGACAAGGACTGAGGCAAGGGTGTCCATTCTCACAACTCTTGTTCAAAATAGTACTGGAAGCTGTAGCAGAAAGAGGGACAAGAAGAAAGGAAGGGAAGAGAAGGAAGGGAAAGGAAAAGAGTGTAAATTGAAAAGAAAATAAAACCTCCTTGTTTACAGATGACATGATTGTCTACATAGAAAATCCCAAAAGGATCTCCTAAAAAAAAAATAAATAAAACAACAAAAAACTCAGGATAATAAGCAAGTTCAACAAGGAAACGAGATCAACGCACAAAAATCAGTGTATTTCCATAGACTAAAAACACACGTGACCATTTATATTAGCACCCAAAAAAAGAGAAATACTTAGGTATAAATCTCATATAATATATACAAGATCTAGGGGCGTCTGGGTGGCTCAGTCGGTTGGGCGTCTGACTTCGGCTCAGGTCATGATCTCGCGGTTCGTGAGTTCAAGCCACGCATTGGGCTCTGTGCTGACAGCTCAGAGACTGGAGCCTGCTTCAGACTCTGTGTCTCCCTCTCTCTCTGCCCTTCCCCCGCTCATGCTCTCTCTCTCTCCTTCAAAAATAAACACTAAAAAAATTAAAATATATATATATACACACACAAGATCTATATAAAGAAAGCTAGAGAACTGAACAAAGCAATCAAGAAAAAATAGAGATACATTCCATGTTCATGGGTAGGAAGACTCAATATTGCCAAGATGTCAGTTCTTCCCAATTTGATCTATGGATAAATGCAATTCCAATAAAAATACCAGCAAAGTACAGATATTGACAAACTGACTCTGAAGTGTATATGGAGAGGTTAAAGATCCAGAATAGCCAACTCAATGTTGGAGAAGAACAAGTCAGAGGACTGACACCATTCGACTACAAGACGTACTAGAAAGTTCCAGTAATAGAAACAGTGGCATTGGTGAGAGAATAGACACACAAATCAATGCAATAGAATAGGAAGTCCAGAAATAGACTCACATAAATACAGCCAACTGATCTGTTGGAAAGGAGCAAAGATAATCTTTTCAACAAATGTTGCTATAACAATTGGAGATCTGCACATCCACGTGCAAAAAATAAAATAAAATAAAATAAAAAAATTCTAGACACAGACCTAACAGGCTTCATAAAAATAATGTAAAACACAAAACTATAAAATTCCTAGAAGATATCCTAGAAGAAAATCTAGATGATCTTTGATATGGAAATGACTTTCATTCATAAACAGAGTTCGTATTTTAAAGCAGTTTCAAGTTCACACCAAAATGGAGAAGGGGCAGAGATTTCCCTTCCCCACATATCACAGCCTCCCCCATTATCAATATCCTCCACCAGAGTGGTGCGTATATTACAAACAATGAACCTACACTGATGTCATTAACACCCAAAGACCATAGCACACGTTATGGTTCACTCTTAGTATTGTATAGTCTATGGGTTTGGACAAATGTACAGTGAGATCCGCCTTTGTAGTATTTTACAGAATTGTTTCGCTACCCTAAAAACCCTCTGTGCTCTGTCTATTTACCTCTTTCCACCCTAACCCCTGACAATCACTGATGTATTTACAGTCTCTATAGTTTGGCCTTTTCCAGAATGTCATACAGATGGAATCGTGTAGTATGCAGGCTTTTCCTGCATTAATGATAAGCTTTTAAGGTCCTTTCACATCTTTTCAGGGCTTGCTTGAAAGCTCATTTCTTTTTATAGCATTGGATGATATTCCACTGTCTGGATGTACCACAATTTCCTTATCCATTCAACTACTGAAGGTCATCCTAGTTGCTTTCAAGCTTGGCAATTATAAATAAAGCTGCTATAAACTATGAGGTGGAATCTGTTCCCGGCCTCACTCCTAACCTCTGGTAGCCTCAGATGGTCCTCAGAGGGTACACGGCATTCTCCCTGTGACTTCACACCCTCTTCCCTCTGGGCATGACAGATAAGCTAAGCTGCACTTCAACTCCTGGATCACATGAGCTATGAAACCATATGTATTTTCTTAAACCGCTAAGTCTGGGTCATTTGCTTTTCAGCAAGTTCCCTTGTTTATTAGAGCCTACTATGCTCCGGCACATCCTCATATCGTGATGCAGAAAAGAAGGTACCTGCCCCCTTTCTGTGCATTGGTCCCCTTCCCCTCATCCCATATGGCAACCCAATTTGTAATTGTCACACTTTGGTGCCAGCTGAAAGAGTATGTAATGAGACTCCACCTTGACCTAGAACCAGACACTCAGAACATCTTGGGCCAAGACAAAGAACACGAGAAATGATGCAAAGTTTCTTTCCAGGAACTGCAGGTGAAGAGTTCCAGGTGAACCAGCCTGAGAGTTCAGTGTCAGTCAGAGCTGGAGACATCTTAACACTGGCCTGCAACGTGTCTGCTCACTCCCCAGCAGGGCCTGTCTTGTGGTTCAGGAAGAATGGGCCAGAACAACAATTAATCTACAGTTTCAATGGCAGCCACTTCCCCCGAGTAAACCAAGTGGAAAACACAGAGGTCAATCAAACAGACTATTCCATCCGCATCAGTGATGTGTCACCTAAGGACACGGGCACCTATTACTGTGTGAAGTTAACAATAGGGCATCCTGACATGGCGTACATATCTGGTTCAGGCACCTACGTGTCTGTGAATGGTGAGTACAGGTCTGACGATTTCCATCCCCTTGGTGTGTAAAACTAAATTCTCCAAAATCTGAAACATGTACCAAATCATCACAACACACTGGATACTGTGTCCCTTCATCCACAAACAACACTGCAGGCCGGGATTCTATACATGGCTCTTCTGTTAGTCTGGGACCCTGAGCCCACTATTGAATCAAGCCTTGTTACAGACCAGGTCCTTCTCTGATGACCCAACCACTAAAACCCGAACACAGAGATACTCCAAAGTAAAAAGATGTTCAGTAGGTAAAATGCAACTACATGTGTGTACCTCATGGTCCAAAAACTTGGTAAAATGGGCCTAGAAGTCTGAGTGCCCTTTCTGAGGTTTAGTGACAAACTTGAGCTCAAGAATATGCATTGTGTCTCTTGTGGCCTGTATCCTGACTCTAAGCATCAGTCCCAGACAGTTGCAGCCACATATTAGCTTCCGGATTTGGATGGAATCTCAACCCAGTTGAAGTTTGCCCCCAAGCCTAATATCTCCTGAGCCAAAACAAAGGTTCTGCCACAGCCAGGCAGAACCTCTACAAGCCTGCACAATTCCACTTGCCCATTTCTAACTGGAATGTCACTGGGGCCTGGTGGAAGGTTCCTGAGCAACCACCACAATGCAGTCAGGGACTTCATTCCCCACACAGGAAGTCCATGAGTGAGTGTGGTCTCCTACTATGGCTTCTGGGGAACCTAGGGACCAATCGGAGTGTCCTTGTGTGTCACCCACTCCCAGGTCTTGTTTGGAAAAGCTGTCCTGGAGGGGTTGACTCACTCTCCTCACACTTGATCCTTCCCTGGTCTGCCCTGGGCTACCCTCAGCTCTGCTGTTCTCTGATTCTCTGAGGACAAGCAGTGTTTCCTGCTTCTTCCTACTCTCTGAGTTAATTCCATTAAATACAGTGAGATTAGGGTATCCATCTGTTCTGCTAGGAAAACCAGTCTTCCCCAGTCATGTTCTCCTCAAGTCCACCCACGTTCTAGGCCATCCAACTGGCCATGGAACATTTACACATTTCCCTCAAGCTAGAAAATGTGAGTGTAGGCAGCCTACCTGCCATTCTCTCTCAGCCTCCCCAGCCAGGAGTTCCCTTGTCTCTCTAACCTGCACCTCACCCCATCAGTGATGTTGATGGTTTGCCAACTTGAAAGGAGAGATATTACCAGGACCTGACACAGCATGTGGCAGGGATGTTGGTGGCAGTGGGTGTCGGGGGTCAGTCGTGGACCCTTCAAAATTGACAAAGTCCCTTGAGGCTCTACTCTCTTTTGTTGGGAAGAGGAAACTGTCTCTCTTTTCTATCTTGAGAGATAAGCAGAGGAACCACACCCTGCCTGCATGCACATATAGTAATCCTAAATGCCCCCCCCCAATTCTTTAGGTTTACTCTCTCTCGACTTCCCCTTTCTCCATACCTGTCAGTCCTAATATCTCCACAAATTCTGTGGCTGCTCACCCTTCAGAAAAGAGATGAAGGTCAATCCCAAACTCACTGTAAGTGTGAGGTGGGCAGAGAGTACTTGGACCCATCTCCAAATGTACTGCGTGATCTTTGGCATTTAGATGGGAGAGGGACGAGTCTCTCTCCATGAACACTACCAATTCATAATCCCAGAACCTCTTCCTCTCTGTCTTCTTACCTTGGTTAGGGGCTGAGACGTGGAACTGGGGAGGTGACACATCTGATCCCCTGCACTGACCCCCCTCAGTCGGTGAGGTCAGGAGCTTCCACCACTTGCAGAGGCCCCTCTAAACTCAGCGTGTGCGTGCTCCCATGTGGCATTAAAAGAACTAATTAATGAATGGGGTCCGACCATGATCTGGATCCAAGTTCTCTCCCATCCTCTCTAGGTCACAGCATGGGAAGTAAGAAATGATTTTGAGTTTCTTTGCAGGAGCCTCACATGAGCTATACCAGGTGCAACAAGCTGAGATGACACAGACTGTATCGACCGGAGACACAGTCACTTTGAGTTGCAGGGTACCAGATTCGTTCCCCAAAGGACCTGTCTTATGGTTCAAGGGAACTGGGCCGCACCGGGAATTAATCTACAATTTCAAAGGAGGCATCTTTCCCAGAGTAAAAGAAATTGGACGCACCACCAAAGCTGGCAACACAGACTTTTCCATCCACATCAGTGAAATCTCTCTTGCAGACGCTGGCACCTACTACTGCGTGAAGTTCAAGGAGGGGCAACCTGACCTGGAGTTCCAGTCAGGTCCAGGCACTGAGGTGTTTGTGACTAGTAAGTTTGTCTCTTCCTTCCCCTGTTATGGGCTGCTATCTCAGTTAACCAAGTCCTCTACTCATCGAACAACTAGATTATGCTAAATATTATTGAAGGTGCAATATACATTCTTCTGTCATTCTCTCGGCAACTTGCGAATTAAGTGTTTTACAGGAGAAGAAACGGATTCAGAAAGGTCAATTGAGTGATGAAGGACATTTTGATTGACATCCCAATATTCAACCCACCCCCAATAGCCTAGACTAAACCAGTTAAGGGTAATTTCATGACTCCCTACCAGTGATTAACTCAAATATGAGACTGTCTTAAGCCAGTTTGTGTCCCTAAGAGAAAAGAACAGGCTTGCAGAGAAATCTGGGAAACTAATGCAATTCTCTTTCTTGTTGGCTAGGAACAAGCAGTCATATTGCCCCAGGTGCTCCTGAGAGACATCTTATGACCATGAGGGGAACCAAGTTGAGGAAAAATCTGCTCTAGAGAAGTGCAAAGATATAAAGAATGTGGGTTGACGACATTGCACCGCCATATTGTTCCTGGTTCCAACCCCACTTCTGGACCTCCAGTTATGGGAGAGAAAACATCTCCTTGTTAAGCCAGTTTGCTGAAAGTTAGCACTGTCCTAAGGGATGCCAGGTGATAAAGTTCCCACGTCCACGGAGCACTAAAGTACGATTTCAAATCATGGTTTTTTTCTGTTCCTAAAGCCTTACTTTTTAATTTTATTTTTCTATTTTGTGATAATCTCTGAACTCTGAGTAATACCCAGCCTGAGAAATGACTATATTGGTGATACTACAATACTACTATTTGGAGGGCATCTACTATATATCAAGGATCTACCTTTCCCATACTACTGTCTTCACCTACATAGCAACTTGAGTAGAAGAGGGATTGTCCTTTTTGTACTCATGTGAAAACTGGGGCTCCAGAGGAATCAGGGGTACAGAGAGTAGGAGAAAGAGGTGAGGTTGGTCTGGGCTCTCTCTCTCTTCACTTTACCTATTAGTGAAGAGCCTTTCCTTACAAGAAATAAGAACCCAAAATATTGGTTTAAAGTGATCCAGTAGCTGAGAAGGATTCTAGGTTCCTCCCGGCATCCAAAGCAGAGCTTTAGGACTAAGGACTCAGGGCCACCAAGAATCTTATTCTTTTAAATTCTCTCATCTCTATTCATCTCTGCCTGGCTTTGTCTCTCCGGATGCACACAGGCCTTATCTGTATAACGGAAGGGATAAGGGATAAGTATCTGTATAACGGAAGGGATAAGGGATAAATGTTGACATTCATTACATCATCTCAGCGGCCAGCATGGGAAGAGAGCTTCTTCTTCCCAGCTTCCACAAATGAATCCCAGAGAATCATTTGAAATTGCCTTTCCTGTGCCTTCCACTTACCCATTATTACAAAAGAAAGAAGGTGTTAGGTAGGGAATCCATCAACCCAGTGAAATGAATGTCCAACAGACGACATGTGTCCCCACCAAGGTCCAAACCCTTCATGTAACATATTAAGGAGTTGAGACCCAGAGACTGGGCTTGCCTAAAGTCACAACGGTTAACAGAACTCTGATCTCTTACTCCCATAATCCTTGGGTTTATGACTTTATCTTCTTCCTAATAAGAAGACTCAAGTTAGAGTGGGGGTGTGGATGTGCATAAAGATAATTTACCGAAAAAATACTGTGAATGAGTTCAATGTCCCTGTTAAAATCCAAAGAGTCAGAAATGTATTAATTTATACCATTTCTACATAATAAATAAAAAGCATATATACATACAGTTTTGAAATACTGAGCTGAGTATAAGTTTGCTGTAGTTGTTATAACTAATTGTCACAAACTTCAGGGTTTAAAACAGAAATAGTCCTATGTGAGTGGTATGACAGTGTGAGGATCTCTGTGCCTCTACTCCCAGAAAAAAATTTTTGGTGAAAAGAAATTGTTTTTAATCATTTAAAGTAGTGACATCAGCAAGATGAGCAGATTAGGAAGTCCCCAAGCCTTCCTCTCCCATGGAGACAACCAAACAACAACCATCTATGGACCAGAATACCTTTGTAAGAATGTTAGAAATCAGCTGAGAAGCAGCAGCCCCCAGACCAATGGAAAACCAGGAAGGGATTGCAGTGAAAGCTGTAGTAAAGTTTGCGATGTTTTGTACACTCATACCCTACCCCCAACCTGATATAGGGCACAGTTAAGGAGGAAACCTCCCATACATGCTTCACCCTCAGGATGGAAACAGAACAGATCATACATCAAACACTCTGGATTGTCTGGGGGCTGCCTGAGGGGATGGTTTCTGTCTCATCTGATTCAGTGCACTAAAAGGAACAGCAGTGCAGGTTAGAAGTGCTGAAAACAGAGACCATCAAAATGGCTTATTAGAGCTACACACGTTATGCAGCTCCACAAGAAGACACCAGGGAGAATAAGAGACTGTGATCTCTCGAGAAGAAAAGGCAAGCTGCTTAGAGAATTTGAGGCAGCTAAAAAACCATACACAAGCCCAGAGAAGTTACATCCCCAGAAAACATTTGAAAGGTCCCAGAACTTCTTGCCAGGCTGACTGAGGAAGTAAGCCAGTCCATAAAACGGTGGTTATCTTAGTCCATTCAGGCTGCTATAACAAAATACTAGACTGGGTAGCTTATAAATAATAGAAATTTGTTCCCTACAGTTCTGGAGGCTGGAAATCCAAGATTATGGCACTAGCATGGTCAGGTGAGGCTCATTGTGGCTTAACATGGTAAAAGGGGCTAGGGACCTCTGTGGGGTCTCTTTTATAAGGCACTAATCTCATTCATAAAGCATCCACTCTCAAGACCTAAGCACCTCCTGAAAGCTCCACCTACTAATACCATCACCTTTGGGGAGTAGAATTTCAACATATGAATTTGGGGGAGGATGCAAACATGGTTTTTTCAAATGCCAAAATCCCAAAAAAAGAGCAAAAAAAACACACAAAGAACCAGGAAAACATGGCCCAATGAAATGAAAAACATAAAACTCCAAAAGCCAACCCCCTTAAGAAACTCAGATGGCTGGACTTCCTGCCAAATAACTCAAAACAACTATGTTAAAGCTACTCAATATGCTAAAAGAGAACATGGATAACCAATGAAATGAAATCAAGAAAACATATGAAAAAAACAAAGCAACATATGAACAAAATGAGAATATCAACAACAACAACAACAACAACAACAACAACAACAACAAAAACTGTAATAAAGAACTTAACAAATTCTGGACCTGAAAAATACAATAGTGAATTGAATATCTACCAGAGGGGTTAAACAGCAGACTTGATGAGGCAGGAGAAAGAACCAGAGAACCTGAACACAATTCACTTGAAATCACTGAGTCACAGAAGACAAAAGAATTAAGAAAGTGAAGACAACCTAAAACATTTATGTTACCATCAAACAGACCAATATACACATTATAGGAATCCCGAGAGAGAGAAAGAAGCAGACAACTTATTTGGGGGGAAAAATGGCCCCAAAACTTTCCGAATCTGAAGAAATAAATTGACATATAAATTCAAATAACTCCAACCAGGATAAATCCAAAAATACCCACAAGGAGAAACATTATAATCAAACAATTGAAAGTCAAAGACAAAGAGAGGAACTTGAAAGCATCAAGAGAAAAGCAGCTCATTACATAAAAAGGAACTTCTGTAATATCATTAGTGAATTTCTTGGATGAATCCATGCAGCCCAGAAGGCAATGGAATGATATATTCAGATTGCTGAAAGAACAAATCTGTCAACCAAGAATACTATATCTAATAAAACTGTCCCTCAAAAATGAAAGCGATATTAAGACTTCCCCAGTTAAACAAATGTAGAAAGTGTTCATTACCTCTAGAGCTTCTCTATAAGAATGCTAAAGGGAACCCTTCAAGTTTAAGTAAAAAGATAATGGACAGCAGGGGCGCCTGGGTGGCTCAGTCGGTTGAGCATCCGACTTTGGCTCCGGTCATGATCTCATGGTTCATGAGTTTGAGCCCTGCGTGGGGCTCTGTGTTGACAGCTCAGAGCCTGGAGCCTGCTTCAGATTCTGTCTCTCCTTCTCTCTCTCTCTGCCTTTCCCCCGCTCATTCTGTCTCTCTGTCTCTCAAAAATAAATAAACATTAAAATTTTTTTTTAAAAAAAGAAAAGATACTGGACAGCAAAATGAAGCTATACAAAACTATAAAGTTCTCCAGTAAAGGAAAATACATGTACAAACACAGTAATCTGTATTATTGTAATTTTGGTGCATAAGTTCACTCTTAATTCTTGTATAGAATTTAAGTGAGAAAAACAAAAAGCTATAAATCCATATTGAGTATACAATATATAAACATGTAATTTGTGATATCAGTAACAAAGTTGGGGTGGTGGAGATGTAAGTCGTGGCATTTCTGTATGCAATTGAAGTTAAGTTGCCATCAGTTTAAAATAGATTGTTGTAGGGGTGCCTGGGTGACTCAATCGGTTAAGCATCTGACTTCAGTTCAGGTCATGATCTCGCAGTTCATGAGTTCGAGCCCTGTGTAGGGCTCTGCTGACAGCTAAGAGCCTGGAGCCCGTTTCAGATTCTGTGTCTCCTTCTCTCTGCTCCTCCTCATCTCACTCTCTCTCTCCTCTCTGTCTCTGTCTCTGTCTCTATCTCTGTCTCTCTCTCTCTCTCTCTCTCTGTCTCTCTCTCAAAAATAAATAAACATTAAAAAAATAAAATAAAATAAAATAGATTGTTATAACTTTAAGGTATTTTTGCAATGGTAACCACAAAGAAAAGATCTATAAATACAGACAAAACAAAATGAAAAAGAAATCCAAGGATTCCACTGCAAAATCAATGAAAAACAAAAGAAGGCAGTAAGAGAGGAAAGAAAGGGCAAAAAAGGTACAAGATATGCAGGAAACAATGAACAAAATGACTATAGTTAAGCCCTTCCCTATTAGTAATTACTTTGAATTTAAATGGACTAAACTCCCTAATAAAAAGATATAAATTGGCTAACTGATTTTTTGAAAATGTGGATCCAGCTATATGCTATCTATAAGAGACTCCCTTTACATCTAAGAACATACAGAGGCTGAAAATGAAAGAAGGGAAAAAGATGTTCCATTCAAATGATAACCAAAAGAGAGCATATGTGGCTATTCTGATACCAGATAAAATACACTTTAAATACAAATCTGATACAACAAACAAAGAGGACATTACATAATAATCAAAGGGTTGACTCAACCAAAAGTATATAAAAATATTTATTCAGTACACATCAGATCTCTAAATTTTGGTAGCAAATATTGATAGGATTGAAGGGAGAAATACACACAATAAGAGAAGGAGATTTCAAGACCCCACTTTCAATAATGGATGAACAATCGGAAGATTAATGAGGAAACAGAAGAGCAGAATAACACTACAGACCAACTAGACTTAACAGACATATACAGAACATTCCACCCAACAACAGCAGAATATACATTCTCCTCAAAGTACACATGGAACATTCTCCAAGACAGAACATATGTTAGGTCACAGAACAGTCTTAACAAATTTTAAAAGGTGGAAAGTATCTTTTCTGATTACAATAGAATGTAATTAGAAATCAACAGCAGAAGAAAAACAGGAAAAATTTAAAAATACACAGAAATTAAACAACACAATCTTAAACAACAAAGCGTCAAAAAAGAAATCACAAAGTTAATTAGAAAATATCTTCTGACAAATAAAAACACAACATACCAAAACTTAAGGGATTCAGTAAAAACAGTTCTAAGAGGGAGTTTATGGTGATAGATGCATACATTAGAAAGAGGTTGGTAGAAATATAAACTGGTGAAGCCACTTTGGAAAACAATGTGGAGGTTCCTCAAAAAATTACAAATAGAATTACCTTAGAACCCAGCGATTGCATTCTTAGGTATTTATCCAAAGGATACAAAAATGCTAATTTGAAGAGGTACATGCACCCCAGTGTTTATACCAGTGTTACCAACAATAGCCAAATTATGGAAAGAGTCCAAATGCCCATCGACTGATGAATGGATAAAGAAAGATTTGGTATATACCAAATGGATTATTACTCGGCAATCAAAAAGAATGAAATCTTGCCGTTTGCAACAACATGGATGGAAGTAGAGTGTATGATGCTAAGCAAAATAAGTCAGGCAGAGAAAGACAAATATCATAGGATTTCACTCATATGTGGAATTTAAGAAACACAACAGATGAACACAGGAGAAGCAAAGAAAAAATAAGCTAAAAACAGACAGGGAAACCAAACTTAAAAGACTCTTACACGCCAAGAACAAACTGATGGTTGTTGGAGAGGAGGTGGGTGGGAGGGTGGGTTAAATGGATGATAGGCATTAAGGAGGGCAGTTGTTGGGATGAACACTGGGTGTTATATGTAGGTGATGAATCACTGGGTTCTACTCCTGAAACCAGTACTATACTGTATGTTAAGTAACTTGAATTTAAATAAAATTTTTAGAGGAACCAGAAAAAAAAAAGAAAAGAAGAAAGATCTCAAAGCAAAACCCTAACTTTTCAACTCAAAAACTAAACACAAAGCAAGCAGGAGGAAGAAAATACAAAGATTAAAGCAGAGGTAAACAGAATAGAGAATTTTAAAAATTCAATGAAACTAAGAGCTGTTTTTTTTAAAAGACCAATTGACAAACCTTTTGCTAGGTTTAAAAAAAGAAGACTCAACTAAAATTAGAAATGAAAGAGGGGACAATACAATCGAGGCCACAGAATTAAGAAGGATTATAAGAGAATGCTATGAACAACTATACCTCAATAAATTGGATAACCTAGAATAAATAAAAACCTAGAATAAATTACCGGAAACACACAACTTAACAATATTGAGTCATGAAGAAATAGAAAATCTGAACAGACCAATAACTAGTAAGGAGATTAAATCAGTTATCATAAACTATCCAACAAATAGCCCAGAACTAAATAATTTCACTTGAGAATTCTACCAAACATTTGAAGAAGATTGAACATAAATCCTCAAACTCTTTCAAAGAATTGAATGAGAAGAAACACTTCCAAACTTGTTTTATGAGGCCAGCATTACTCTGATACCAAAGCCAAAGACACTACAAGAAAACTACAGACTAGGGGAGCCTGGGTAGCTCAGTCATTTAAGTGCCCGGCTCCTGGTTTCAGCTCAGATCATGATCTCACGGTTCCTGAGTTCGAGCCCCACAACGGACTCTGCACTGTCAGCCCACCTGGGATTCTCTCACGTGTGTTCTCCCTCACTCTCTGTCCCTCCTCTGCTCGCTCGCTCTCTCTCAAAAATTTAAAAAAAAAAAAAACTTTTAAAAAAGAAAAAAATTTAAGAAAACTACAGACCATATATATGGTAAATATTGATCAAAAAAATCTTCAATAAAATACTATCAAACCAAATTTAAGATATATTAAAAGGATTATACCCCATGACCTACTGGGATTTATTCCCAGAATGCAAGGATGGTTCAATATATGAAAATCAATCAATGTAATATACCACATTAACAGAATGAAGGCCAAAAACACATAATCCTCTCAACTGAGACATAAAAAGCATTTGACAAAAGTCAATATCATTTTATCAGTAAAAAACAGGAATAGAAGAAAACTACCTCAATATAATAAATAGCATATGTGGAAAGCTCACAGCTACCATCATACTAAATGGTGAAAGGCTAAAAGCTTTTCCTCTAAGATTAGGAACAGACATCACTCTATTCAACATAGTATTAGAAGTCCTAGTCAGTGGGGCGCCTGGGTGGCAGTTTGTTAAGCTTCCAACTTCAGCTCAGGTCATGATCTCGTGGTGCATGAGTTTGAGCTCCGCGTTGGGCTCTGTGCTGACAGCTTGGAGCCTGGAGCTGCTTCAGACTCTATGTCTCCCTCTCTCTCTCTCTGCCACTCCCCTGCTCACACTCTGTCTCTCTCTCTCTCAAAAATAAATAATAAAAATTTAAAAATTAAAAAAAAATGAAGTCCTAGTCAGAGAAATTAGGCAAGAGAAGGAAATAAAAGTCATTCAAATTGGAAAGGAAGAAGTAAAAGTATCTCTATTCATAGTTGATTTTATATGTAGAAAACACTAAAGATTACGCGCGCGTGCACACACACACACACACACACACACATACACACACACACACAAACTGTTATAACTAATAAAATAATTCAGAAAAGTTGCAGGATACAAAATCAGCTTGTTTCCATGGAATGAATAATTTAAAAGGAAATTTTTTTTTTTTTTTAATTTTTTTTTTTCAACGTTTTATTTTATTTTTGGGACAGAGAGAGACAGAGCATGAACGGGGGAGGGGCATAGAGAGAGGGAGACACAGAATCGGAAACAGGCTCCAGGCTCTGAGCCATCAGCCCAGAGCCCGACGCGGGGCTCGAACTCACAGACCGAGAGATCGCGACCTGGCTGAAGTCGGACGCTTAACCGACTGCGCCACCCAGGCGCCCCAAAAGGAAATTTTTTTTAATTCCATTTACAATGGCATCAAAAAGAATAAAAAACTTAGGAATAAATCTAACCAAGATGGCGAAAGATGTGTATACGAAGAACTACAAATCAATGCTAAAAGAAATTAAAGAAGACATAAATGGCATGACATCTTATGGTCATGGATTGTAATACTCAATATTGTTAATATGGCAGTAATACCCAAAGCAATCTAGAGATACAATGCAATCTCCATCAATATCCCAATGACAATTTCTTCTGAAATAGAAAAATCCATCCTAATAGTCATAGCAAATCTCAAGGAACTCCAAAATTTACTGCAAAGAAACAGTAATCAAACAATGCGGTACCAGCAAAAAGACAGACGTATGGACCAATAAAACAAAACAGAGAGCCAGAAATAAACCCTCATGTATTGGCTGAATGATCTTCAACAAGGATGCCAAAAGCACTCAACTGAGAAAGGACAATCTCTTCAAAAAACAGTGTTGGGTAAACTGGATATCCACCTGCAAAAGAATGATATTGAACCTTTATCTTACACCAACCGTACGTAAAATTTAACCAAAACGGGTTAACTAAGCTAAATGTAAGACCCAAAACTGCAAGACTCCTACAAGAAAACATGAGGGAAAATCTTCAAGATGTTGGATATGGAAGTAATTTCTTGGATGACACCAAAAGCAGACAATAAAAGCAAAAATACACAAATAGACCTCCATCAAACTTAAAACATTTTCTGTGCACCCAAGGACACAATGAACAGAATAAAAAGGCCACCTGTGGAATGGAAGAAAATATTTGTAAATCGTGTGTCTGATAAGGGTTAATACCTAGAAAATATAAATAATTCCTACAAACCAACAGCAACAAAATAACCTAATTAAAAAGTGGGCAAAGGAATTGAAAAGATGTTTCTCCAAAGATGATAAAGTGACTGGCCAACTATCCCATGAAAAAGATGCTCAACTTCACTAATGATCAGAGAAAAGCAAATCAACACCACAATGAGTTATCACTTCACATCTATTAGAATTGGTTACTATTAAAAATAATAATAATAACAAGTGTTGATGAGGATACGGAGAAACTGAAACCCTTGTGCATGTAGGTAGGATTGTATAATAGTGCCAGGCTCTATGGACAAGACACTCATCCACATGGTAGTATGGTATGGTATGATATGTTCCTTGGTAGGTATTTCCTTGACAGATTAAAAACAGAACTACCATATGTTCCAGCGATCCCACTTTGGGGTATATATCCAAAAGAATTGAAATCCAGGTCTCAAAGAGATAGCTTCACACCCTGTTCATAGCAGCGCTATCTGCAATAGCCAAGAAATGGAAGCAACCCAAATACCCATAAATAGATGAATGATAAACAAAATGTGGCATATACATACAATGGAATATTATTCAGCCCTAAAAAGGAAGGAAGTCCTACCACGTGCTAAAATGTTGGGTGAATGTTGAGAATATCATACTAAATGAAATAAGCCAGTCACAAAACGGCAAAGTCTGTATGATTCCACTTATATGAGGTATCTACCTACAATAGTAAAACTCATACAAACAAAGTAGAAAGCTTACCATAGCCTGGAAGAACAGGGAGAAAGAGAGCTATTCTGCGGGTACAGAGTTTCCATTTTGCAAGATGAGAGTTCTGAATATCTGTTGCATAATTGTGTGAATAACAACACTACCCTGTACACTTGAAACTGGTTAAGATGGTGAATTTTATGTTTTTCGCCACAATAAAAATAAAATAAAATATATTTTTTAAATGCAGAAGATTTTGCAAGCTAGTAGAACTGGTGATGGACTGACAATAAGTTGTCTGGGTTTTTCAAAGAACTCATTTGTTCTACAAGTATTAACTTTTACAAAACTATGCATATATAGTAGAATATAGACGTAAAAATTACGACCTAGGGGCACCTGGGTGGCTCAGTCAGTTAAGCGTCCGACTTCAGCTCAGGTCATGATCTCACAGTTCATGAGTTTGAGCCCTAAGTGGGGCTCTGTGCTGACAGCACAAAGCCTGCTTGGGATTCCCTCCCTCTCTCTCTCCCTCCCCATGCCTCTCTCCCTCTGCCCCGCCCCCATTTGTGCACTCCCTTGCTCTCTCAAAATAAATAAACTTTTAAAAAAAAGAATTACTACATAAAAAATACAGCAGACACCTTAATATAAGACTTAGTTAAGATATCTTAGCATGGATAATCTGTTAATTCAGAGAAATTTATTTAAAAAGTTAGTTTTCTTTACCCCTGTTTTTTTCATTGGTCAAAAATATCTCGAACAAGCCTAATAATCTATAGATGCTCAACAACTATCTGCTATTAACAATGACAGAAAAAGCGAAGAAAATACCGTCACATGCTACAACGTGGATGAATCTTGAGGACATTATGCTAAGTGAATGTGCTAATCACATAAAGACAAATTCTGTATGATTATACTGATAGGAGATATCAAGAGTAGTCAAACTCACCAAGACTGAAAACAGAATCACGGTTAATAAGAGCTGGAGGGAGAGGGGAATGGGGGTTGTTGATGGCTACAGAGTTTCAGTTTCGTAAGAAGAAAAAGTTCTGGAGATCTATTTCCAATCATTCCAATGATGGGCTGTACTGAACTGTACTCTTAAAAATGGTTAAGATGATTTTAAAAACACACAGTGGAAAAGGACACAGAGGTTCAACTTCACTGAGTCGGCAAAACTGGCTATATGACTGTTTTTATATCTAGTGAGTAATGTTTGTGTGAGTGACATAATTCAGATTATATCTCTCTCTCACTGTAATATGTGACTTGGTGGCAACGTTTTGGGGGAAGAAATCTAGAGGCTTTTCCTATCCCAACTAACCGAGGCTATCATGACCGATCTAAAAGAACCCAATAATTACGCATGACCAAATTGGCCTAGGTTAGTTTGAAACAGTATAGATTTTTTTTTCTGGCAACTTGAAATGTTATTAATCACAGACCAAACAGAAGCAACTATCATCTATCATTATCATTTCATAACATGACATGTGATGTCATGTAATGACAGTGATAGTAGTGATTAAAAGCTTTAATGCCAAAGACATGTAATAAAGAGCAATCCTTTAAGTGAAATCAGTTTAGGGTTTTTTGCTCGGTTTTACCGAGATATAGTCGACATACAACATCATTTTTATGTGAGGGGTACAATGTAATGATTTGATATATGTATATATTGCAAAATGATTACAATAAAGTTGAGTGAACATCTGTCACTTCACATAGTCACAAACTTTTTGTCCCCAGAACTTAGTTAATTCATAACTGGAAGTTTGTATCTTTTGACCACCCTCACCTCTTTCCCCCACCCCCAAGGCCTCACCTCTGGCAACCACCTATCTGTTTTCTATATCTGTGAGTTTGTTTTTTTTAGATTCCACATACAAGTGAGATCACAGTATTTGTCTTTCTCTGACTTATCTCAGCATAATGACCTCCAGGTCTACCCATGTTGTTGCAAATGGCAGGTTTTCCTTCTTTTTAATGGCTAATTAATATCCCATTATACATTGTGATATCTGTTAACATTTTTGTTATCCATTCATCCATTGATGGACACTTAGGTTGTTTTCCGGTCTTGGCTATTGTAAATAATTCTGCAATGAACATGGGAGTGCAGACACCTCTTCAAGATAGTGGTTTCATTTTCTTTGGATAAAGGCCCAGAAGTGGAATTGCTGGATTATATGGTAGTATAATATGTGATATATGATAAGATATATATGGTGCTGGACTATATGATAGTCATATTTTCAATTTTTTGAGGACACTCCATACTCTTTTCCACGGTGGCTGAACCAATTTACATTCCCAAAAATGATGGACAAGAAATCTCTTTTCTCCACAACCTCACCAACACCTGTTAGCTCTTGTCTTCTGACAGCCATTCTAAGATGTGTGAAGTGATATCATTGTGATTCTGATTTGCATTTCCCTGGTTATCAGTGATGTTGAATACCTTTTTATGCACCTGTTGGCCATTTGTATGTCTTCTTTGGAAAAAACAAAAAAAAAGTCCGTTCAGTTCCTCTGACAATTTTTAAATTGTACTATTGGGTTTTGTTGTTGTTGCTTGGGGCTTTTTTGCTATTTAGTTGTATGAGTTCCTTTTATATTTTGGATATTAACTCCTTACCAGATTTGCAAATATTTTCTCCCATTGATAGTTTACCTTTTCATTTTGTTGATGGTTTCCTTTGTTGTACAGAAGCTTTTCCATTTGATTCAGTCCTACTAGTCTATTTTTATTTATGTTGCCATTGCTTTAGTATCAAATCCAACAAAACTTTGCTAAGACTCATGTCAAGGAGTTTCTTTCCTATGTTTTTATTCTAGTTTTATGGCTTTAGGTCTTATGTTCAAGCCTTTAATTTATTTTGAGTTGATTTTTGTACACGGTGTAAGAGAATAGTTCAGCTTTATTCTTTTGCATGTGGCCATCTATTTTTCTGAACACCATTTAGTGATGAGACTATTCTTTCCCCGCTGTATATTGTCACCTTTGTCAAAACGTAATTGACCACATATGCATAAGTTTATGGATGGGTTCTCTATTCCATTCCATTGTCCCTTCCATTGTCTATTCCATTCCATTGTCTATTTTTATGCCAATACCATACTGTTTTGATTACTGTAGCTTTCTAATACAGTTTGAAATCAGGAAGCATGATGCCTCCAACTTTGTTCTTCTTTTTCAAGCTTGCTTTGGCTATTTGAGGTCTTTTGTGGTTCTATACAAATTTTGGGACTGTTTGCTCTATTCATGAAAAACGCCATTGGGAAATTGACAGGGATAACCTTGAATCTGTGGATTGACTTGGGTAGTATAGGTACTTTAATTATATTAATTCTTCCAATCCATGAGCATGGACTATCTTTATATATGTCTTCTTCCATTTCTTTCATCAATACCTTAAAGATTTCAACATATAGATCTTTCACCTCTTTGGTTAAGTTTATTCCTAGGTATCTTATTCTTCTTGATACAATATAAATGGGATTGTTTTCTTAATTTCTCTGATAGTTGGTTATGCTTACATAAGATATTTTTGTATATTGATTTAGTACCCATGACTTTACAAAACTCATTTATTCATTCTAATAGTTTTTTGGTAAAGTCTTTAGGATTTTCTGTATACAATATCGTGTCATCTGTAAATAGTGACAATTTTACATTTTCCTTTCCGATTTGGATGCCTTTTGTACCTTTCTTACTCAATTGCTCTCGCTCAGATTTCCAATACTATGTTGAATAAAAGTGATGAGAGTGGACATCCTTGTCTTGTTCCTAATCTTACAGGGAAAGCTTCCCTGTTGAGTACGATGTTAGCTGTGGGCTTGTCATCTATAGGCTTCATTATGCTGAGGTACTTTCCCTCTGTACCAGATTTATTGAGAGTAAATGATAAATCCTTCTTGTCTAACATGTGGTTTAGATCCAAAGCTCTTTATAGATTTTTTTTCTCAGGATGATAGATCTATTGTTGAAAGTAGCATAATGAACTTCCCCACCATTACTGTATTGCTATCTACTTCTCCCATCAGGTCTGTTAATTTTTGCTTTAAATATTTGAGTACGCCTGTGTTGGGTGCATAAATATTTACAAATGACATATCAATTCTTGTTGGGTTGACCCTTTATCATTAGATAATGACCTTTGTCTCTTACTAGAGTCAATCTTTGGCTTAAAGTCTATTTTATCTGACATGAGTATAGCTACCCCTGTTTTTTGTTGTTGTTGTTCCATTTACACGGAATTTTTTTTATCCTTTCATTTTCAGTCTCTGTGTGTCCTTAAAACTGGAGCAAGTCTCTTGTAGGAAGTATTGAGTTGGTTTTGTTTTATACCCATTCATCCACTCTATGTCTTTTGATTAGAGAATTTAGTGTCTTGAGGTCCCTCAGATCCTCATAAACTATAAGCTTTTTCACAACCTTTCAACATACAGTTAGGAAAACACATGGATTTAGGAGTATTCTTTTTTTTTTTAATTTCCTTCCCAAAAAATACCAATAAGGTGAACTTTTAAAATATTGCCAAATTAAGAAATACCCTTTGGCACAAAGGTAAACCTAAAATATTTTTATTTTGTACGAACTCTAGGAAAAAAGGGGGTAAGTCTGAAAGAAGAGTAGTTGAGTAAGTTTAAATATATATACATATTATATATAAATACTCTATATATGTAGCCATATGTATAATAGATACTTCCTTAAAATTAGTACAAATAGGGGCGCCTGGGTGGCGCAGTCGGTTAAGCGTCCGACTTCAGCCAGGTCGCGATCTCGCGGTCCGTGAGTTCGAGCCCCGCGTCAGGCTCTGGGCCGACAGGTCAGAGCCTGGAGCCTGTTTCCGATTCTGTGTCTCCCTCTCTCTGCCCCTCCCCCATTCATACTCTGTCTCTCTCTGTCCCAAAAAATAAATAAACGTTGAAAAAAAAATTTAAAAAAATTAGTACAAATAGATCTTGAGTATATCATTCGTTGGAGAAATATCACTTCACATGGCAATATGTTTTTATGGGTCATTTCATAGATTGCTCAAATTCACATATTGCTGACTTTTCACTTTGGACTTTTTCTATCTTCACTTTGGGGACAGGGACTGGGAATGGCTCCTTGAAAGGGGAATCGGCTAATAGCCCAAATATTAATAAGTATCTTTTCTCATTTATATGCTTAATATTTTATACATAAATGGTAGAACTTTTGTTTTAAGCTCATCTATTGGTTTTGGAGAAACCAATCCCTTAATTTGAAGACATCCATTCAAATACTTTTCATCCCAAATAAGAAATAAAGAAGGAAAATGAACTTCTCAGCTACAATTTCCAAGGAATCACTTCCCTCACACTAAGGAAGCTCATCACCCCTGCCCTAGAAATCCCTCCATGGAGGCTCTCTGACTCAAGCAATGTGAGGGACAAAGGTGTCTATTGTGTCTGTCATGCCTAAAGTCCGCTTCCATTTTCTGCCTCTGACAGCCAAAATCTTAGCTTCTGGCTGATCCAGAAAAGAGTCTCAGCAGTGATGAGGTTTGTCCCCAGATGCCCTTTATCTCGTCAACAGAAAGGAGGTCATTCTACTCTCTGGAGCCCCAAGCAAAATGGGTCTCTCTAGGCCTACACATATCTCCCATCACAGACGACAGTGTGACTGGGCTTGCAAACAGGGACCTGAGTGGCCACACAAACCAGTCTGGGACCATATTCCCCACACTGGACGTCAATGAGTGGTTGTGGTCTCCTGTCAGAGCCTTAAGCTATATTTGGGGGATGCCAGAGCTAAAGGAGAGGTCCTGTTTATCACCCTCCCTTAGACCTTGCTTCTTGGAACCCACCACATTCCCCAGTATTTGGGGAGGTCTGAACTGAGACCACCAAGCCCAACAATGCAGTTCTCTTTGTTCTCTCAGCAAACCTCCCTCGTACCCTCCTTTTCAAATTCACATCAGGAAATCCTGTGAGAATTCAGAAAGCTGAGCTTCCCAAGCATTGTTTCACACCCAGTCACCTTCCTGGCTGTCTACTACCCCAGGGATATAATTCATGAATCCTGTTAGGGCCAAACAAAAGCAGGCAGGCTGATCATACCACCCTGATTTCAGTTTGGTCAGCTCCCTGCTGCCCCTTTCTTCATGTCTTAATGCCATTTAGCTGTCTGCCAGTTCACAGTTCACCCACTAAGTGTTTATTTAGTGTCTCCCATGTTCCAGTTCATCCTCATACCCTGATGCAGAAGGAAAGTGCCATCCTCCTCTCTGAATGCTGGTTTCCTTCCCTTCATCCCATATGGCAACGAGATCTGTAATTTTCATACAGTTGGTGCCAGTACATGTTGCTGAAAGAGTATGTGATGAGACCCCACCTTGACGTAGTACAAGAACCTAAGGCTACCTTGGGCTAAAATAGGGTATGTGATTCCAAATTTCTTTCCAGGAACTTCAGGTGAAGAGCTCCAGGTGAGCCAGACTGAAAAGTTAATGTTGGTCAACACAGGAGATGCTGTCATTCTTGGCTGCAACATGTCTACTCTATCCCCAGCAGGGAATATCTTGTGCTTCAGGGAGAATGGGCAGGAATGACAATTAATCTATAGTTTCAATGGGAGCCACCTCCCCAGACTAACCCAAGTGGAAAACACAATGGCCAACCAAACAGACTACTCCATCTGCATCAGTGATGTGTTGCCTGGATATTCTGGCACCTACTACTGTGTCACATTAAGAAACAGGCATCCTGATGAGCATGTGACGGGTTCAGACACCTACGTGTATGTAAATGGTGATACAGACTGATGCACTTCTGGGTTTGTAAATATCAACTTTTAAAAATATACATGCACCAAATCATTGCTCTACACTGGATACAGTGCCCCTTCATCTACAAACAACCCCATAGGCTAGTAGTATTCTACAGATGGCCCTACTGATCGACCATTCTACAGTCCTGTGCCCAATATTGAATCAAGTCATGTGGACCCGTCCCTGACAACCAACTCAAAAAAAAAAAAAAAAAAAAAAAACCACCTGATGACATTTGGCAAGGGAAACTCCCACGTAGGAAGACATCCGGTAGGCAAAATGCAACTACAGTGTGCACTGCAAGATCCAAAAGTGAGAAAACCGAGAGCTTGATGGATGACTGGCTTTCCTAAGTTGAGGAGATAATCCTGGGAAGACAGCTACCCACTGAGTCTCTCTTAACCTATGCCCTGAGACCCAATTTCCATTCACTGACCCTTGTAGCCACATCTTATCTTCCAGACCCAGGACAAAAACTCAACATAGCAGAGTTTGCACCCTAAACCCAAAATCACCTGAGCCAAAACAAAGGGATCCACAGGGAGGCAACCTCTACAAGCCTGCACAATTCCACTCCCCCATTTCTAACTGGAATGTCATTGGGGCCTGGTGGCAGGTCCCTGAAGGATCACCTCAATGCAGTCAAGGCATATCCTCCACACAGGAAGTGAGTGAATGAGTGTGGTCTCCTACTATGGCTTCTGGGGAACCATGAGACCAACAGGAAGGTCCTTGTGTGTCACCCACTCCCAGGTCTTGTTTGGAAAAGCTGTCCTGGAGGGGTTGACTCACTCTCCTCACACTTGATCCTTCCCTGGTCTGCCCTCTGCTGTTCTCTGATTCTCTGAGGACAAGCAGTGTTTCCTGCTTCTTCCTACTCTCTGAGTTAATTCCATTAAATACAGTGAGATTAAGGTATCCATCTGTTCTGCTGGGAAAACCAGTCTTCCCCAGTCATGTTCTCCTCAAGTCCACCCACGTTCTAGGCCATCCAACTGGCCATGGAACATTTACACATTTCCCTCAAGCTAGAAAATGTGAGTGTAGGCAGCCTACCTGCCATTCTCTCTCAGCCTCCCCAGCCAGGAGTTCCCTTGTCTCTCTAACCTGCACCCCACCCCATCAGTGACGTTGATGGTTTGCCAACCTGAAAGGAGAGATATTACCAGGACCTGACACAGCATGTGGTAGGGATGTTGGTGGCAGTGGGTGTCGGGGGTCAGTCGTGGACCCTTCAAAATTGACAAAGTCCCTTGAGACTCTACTCTCTTTTGTTGGGAAGAGGAAACTGTCTCTCTTTTCTATCTTGAGAGATAAGCAGAGGAACCACACCCTGCCTGCATGCACATATAGTAATCCTAAATGCCCCTCCCCAATTCTTTAGGTTTGCTCTCTCTCGACTTCCCTTTCTCCATACCCGTCAGCACTAATATCTCCACAAATTCCGTGGCTGCTCACCCTTCAGAAAAGAGATGTCCTCAATATCTCTCGTAAGTCTTCTATAGGTTTTAGAATACAGATTTTTTACCTCTTTAGTTAGGTTTATTCCTAGGTACCTTATTGTTTTTGGTGCAATTGTAAATGGGATCACTTCCCTGATTTCTTTTTCTGCTGCACTGTTATTGGTGTATAGAAATGCAACAGATTTCTGCACATTGATTTTATATCCTGTAACTTCACTGAATTCATGTATTAGTTCTAGCAAATTTTGGTGGAGTCTCTCCCGTTTCCTACAGAGTATCATGTCTGCAAATAGTGAAAGTTTGACTTCTTCCTTGCTGATTTGTATGGCCTTTATATGTTTTTTGTTGTCTGATTGCTGAGGCTAAGGCTTTCAGTGTTTTGTTAAATAATAATGATGAGAGTGGGCATCCTTGTCTCCTTCCTGACCATAGGGGAAGAGCGCTCAGTTTTTCACCATTGAGGATGATATTAGCTGTACGTCTTCTGTATATGGCCTTTATGATGTTGAGGTATGTTCCATCTATCCCCAATTTGTTGAGGTTTTTATCAAGAATGCATGCTGTATTTTGTCAAATGCTTTTTCTGCATCTATTGACAAGATCATATGGTTCTTATCCTTTCTTTTATTAATATGATGTATCACGTGGATTGATTTGCAAATATTGAACCAGCCCTGCAGCCTAGGAATAAATCCCACTCGATCATGGTGAATAATTCTTTTAACGTATTATTGAATTCGATTTGCTAGTATCTTGTTGGGAATTTTAGCATCCAGGTTCATCAGGGATAATGGTAATGGCCTGTAATTTTTTTAGTGGGGATTTTGTCTGGTTTGGAATCAAGGTAATGCTGGATTCACAGAATGAGTTTGGAAGCTTTCCTCCCATTTGCAACAATTTGAGAAGAATAGGTACTAACTCTTCTTTAAATGTCTGGTAGAATTCCCCTGGTAAGCCATCTGGCCCAAGACTTGTAGTTGGGGGATTTTTGATAACTGATTTAATTTCTTTGCTGGTTATGGTCCTGTTCAAATTTTCTATTTCTTCCTGTTTCAGTTTTGGTAGTTTGTGAGTTTCTAGAAATTTGTCCATTCCTTCCCAATTGTCCAGTTTGTTGGTATACAATTTCTCATAGTATTCTCTTGTAATTGTTTTTATTTTTGTGGTATTGGTTGTGATCTCTCCTCTTTCATTCATGGTTTTATCTATTTGGGAACTATCTCTTTTTGATAAGTCTGGCTAGGGATTTATCAATTTTGTTTATTCTTTCAAAGAACCATCTCTTAGTTTCACTGATGTATTGTAGTGGGTTTTTTTATTTCCATATCATTTATTTCTGCTCTAATCTTTACTATTTCCCTTCTGCTGGCATTAGGCTTTATTTGCTGTTCTTTTCCTAGCTCCTTTAGGTGTAAGGTTAGATTATGTATTTGGGATCTTTCTTGCTTCTTGAAATAAACCTGAATTGCAATATACTCTCCTCTTAGGACTCCCTTTGCCGCATCCTAAAAGGTCTGTACTGTCATGTTTTCATTTTCATTGGCTTCTATGTTTTTTTGTTTCTTCTTTAATTTCCTAGTTAACCCTTTCATTCTTTAGTGGAATGTTCTTTAGCCTCCATGTATTTGGGAGCTTCCCAAATGTTTTCTTGTGGTTGACTTCAAGTTTCATAGCATTGAAAGATATTGAAAAGGACACAAAGAAATGGGAAAACATTCCATGCTCATGGATTGGAAGAACTCACATTGTTAAAATGTCTATATTACCCAAAGCAATCTACACATTAACGTAATCCTTATCAAAATACCACCAGCACTCTTCACAGAGCTAGATCAAAAATCCTAAAATTTGTATGGAACCATAAAAGACCCTGAATAGCCAAAGTAATCCTGAAAAAGAAAAACAAAAGTGGAGGTATCACAATTCTGGATTTCAAGCTATATCACAAAGCTGTAGTCAACAAGACAGTATGATACAAGCACAAAAACAGACACATGGATCAATGGAACAGAATAGAAAACCCAGAAATGGGCCCATAACTATGTGGTCAACTCATCTTCAACAAAGCAGGAAAAAACACCCAATGGAAAAGAGACAATCTCTTCAACAAATGGTGTTGGGAAAACTGGACGGTGACATGCAGAAGAATGAACCTGGACCACTTTCTCACACCATGCACAAACAAATTCAAAATGGATTAAAGACCTAAATATGTGTCAGGAAACCATCAAAATCCTAGAACAGAACATAGGCAGCTACCTCTTTGACCTCAGCCAGAGCCACCTTTCACCAGACATATCCCCAAAGGCAAGGGAAACAAAAGGAAACATAAATTATTGGGATTTCATCAAGATAAAAATCTGCAGAGAAAGAAACAATCAACAAAATGAAAAGGCAGCCCATGGAATAGGAGAAGATATTTGCAAATAATATACCTGGTAAAGGGTTAGTATCCAAGACCTATAAAGACCTTATCAAACTCAACACTCAAAAAACAAACAACCCAGTTAAGAAACAGGCAGAAGAGTTGAATAAACACTTTTCCGATCCTGGGAAGATGGCAGCGTAGGAGGACGCTGGGCTCACCACGCGTCCTGCTGATCACTTAGATTCCACCTACACCTGCCTAAATAACCCAAAAAACTGCCAGAAGACTAGCAGAACAGAGTCTCCGGAGCCAAGCGCAGACGAGAGGCCCACGGAAGAGGGTAGGAAGGGCAGAGAGGCGGTGCGCGCTCCACGGACTGGCGGGAGGGAGCCGGGGCGGAGGAGCGGCTCGCCGGCCAAGCAGAGCCCCCGAGTCTGGCTGGCAAAAGCGGAGGGGCCGGACAGAGTGTGTTCCGACAGCAAGCGGGAATTGACATCTGGAAGGTTATAAGCTAACAGCTCTGCTCGGAGAACGGGAGGGCTGGAGGACAACGGGAGGGAGAAGTGTTGAGCCCCGGAGGACAGAGCTCAGCTTGACAGGGAACAAAGGCGCTCGCCAGCGCCATCTCCCTCGCCCATCCCCCAGCCAAAATCCCAAAGGGAACCAGTTCCTGCCAGGGAACTTGCTCGCTCCTCGCAAACACCCAACGCTGTGCTTCTGCGGATCCATCCCTCAGGCGGGTCTGACTCCCTCCCGGTGCCGCAGGGCCCCTCCCGAAGCGGATCTCCGAAGGAAAAGAGAGCTGAGCCTGCCCCTCCCGCCCCCGTGCACCTTGCCAATCCACCCCAGCTAATTCGCCAGATCCCCAGCACCACAAGCCTGGCAGTGTGCAAGTAGCACAGATGGGCCACGCCACCCCACAGTGAATCCCACCCCTAGGAGAGGGGAAGAGAAGGCACACACCAGTCTGACTGTGGCCCCAGTGGTGGGCTGGGGGCAGACATCAGGTCTGACTGCGGCCCGCCCACCAACGCAAGTTATTCAAGACAGCACAGGGGAAGTGCCCGGCAGTTCTGCACCCCTCCAGGGACTATCCAAAATGACGAAACAAAAAATTCCCCTCAAAAGAATCTCCAGGAAATAACAACAGCTAACAAACTGATCAAAAAGGATTTAAACAATATAACAGAAAGTGAATTTAGAATAATAGTCATAAAATTAATCGCTGGGCTTGAAAACAGTATAAAGGACAGCAGAGAATCTCTTGCTACAGAGATCAAGGGACTTAGGAACAGCCAGGAGGAGCTAAAAAATGCTATCAATGAACTGCAAAATAAAATGGAGACAACTATGGCTTGGATTGAAGAGGCAGAGGAGAGAATAGGTGAACTAGAAGATAAAATTATGGAAAAATAAGAAGCTGAGAAAAAGAGAGATAAAAAAAAAATCCAGGAGTATGAGGGGAAAATTAGAGAACTAAGTGATGCACTAAAGAGAAATAATATACGCACAATTGGTATTCCAGAGGAGGCAGAGAGAGGGAAAGTTGCCAAAGGTGTACTTGAAGAAATAATAGCTGAGAACTTCCCGGATCTGGGGAAGGAAAAAGGCATTGAAATCCAAGAGGCACAGAGAACTCCCTTCAGACGTAACTTGAATCAATCTTCTGCACGACATATCATAGTGAAACTGGCAAAATACAAGGATAAAGAGAAAATTCTGAAAGCAGCTAGAGATAAACGTGCTCTATCATATAAAGGGAGACCTATAAGACTCGTGACTGATCTCTCTACTGAAAATTGGCAGGCCAGAAAGGAATGGCAGGAGATCTTCAATGTGATGAACAGAAAAAATATGCAGCCGAGAATCCTTTATCCAGCAAGTCTGTCATTTAGAATAGAAGGAGAGATAAAGGTCTTCCCAAATAAACAAAAACTGAAGGAATTCGTCACCACTAAACCAGCCCTACAAGAGATCCTAAGGGGGATCCTGTGAGACAAAGTACCAGAGACATCGCTACAAGCATGAAACCTATGGACATCACAATGACTCTAAACCCATATCTTCCTATAATAACACTGAATGTAAATGGACTAAATGCGCCAACCAAAAGACATAGGGTATCAGAATGGATAAAAAAAACAAGACCCATCTATTTGCTGTCTACAAGAGACTCATTTTAGACCTGAGGACACCTTCAGATTGAGAGTGAGGGGATGGAGAATTATTTATCATGCTACTGGAAGCCAAAAGAAAGCTGGAGTAGCCATACTTATATCAGACAAACTAGACTTTAAATTATAAGCTGTAACAAGAGATGAAGAAGGGCATTATATAATAATCACAGGGTCTATCCATCAGGAAGAGCTAACAATTATAAATGTCTATGCGCTGAATACAGGAGCCCCCAAATAAATAAAACAATTACTCACAAACATAAGCAACCTTATTGATAAGAATGTGGTAATTGCAGGGGACTTTAACACTCCAGTTACAGAAATGGATAGATCATCTAGACACATGGTCAATAAAGAAACTAGGGCCCTGAATGATACATTGGATCAGATGGACTTGACAGATATATTTAGAACTCTGCATCCCAAAGCAACAGAATATACTTTCTTCTCGAGTGCACATGGAACATTCTCCAAGATAGATCACATACTGGGTCACAAAACAGCCCTTCGTAAGTATACAAGAATTGAAATCATACCATGCATACTTTCAGACCACAATGCTATGAAGCTTGAAATCAACCACAAGAAAAAGTCTGGAAAACCTCCAAAAGCATGGAGGTTAAAGAACACCCTACTAAAGAATGAGTGGGACAACCAGGCAATTAGAGAAGAAATTAAAAAATATATGGAAACAAAGGAAAATGAAAATACAACAATCCAAATGCTTTGCGATGCAGCAAAGGCAGTCCTGAGAGGAAAATACATCGCAATGCAGGCCTATCTCAAGAAACAAGAAAAATCCCAAATACAAAATCTAACAGCACACCTAAAGGAAATAGAAGCAGAACAGCAAAGACAGCCTAAATCCAGCAGAAGAAGAGAAATAATAAAGATCAGAGCAGAAATAAACAATATAGAATCTAAAAAAACTGTAGAGCAGAGCAACGAAACCAGGAGTTATTTTCTTGAAAAAATAAAAAAAATTGATAAACCTCTAGCCAGGCTTCTCAAAAAGAAAAGGGAGATGACCCAAATAGATAAAATCATGAATGAAAATGAAATTATTACAACCAATCCCTCAGAGATACAAGCAATTATCAGGGAATACTATGAAAAATTATATGCCAACAAACTGGACAACCTGGAAGAAATGGACAAATTCCTAAACACCCACATACTTCCAAAACTCAATCAGGAGGAAATAGAAAGCTTGAACAGACCCATAACCAGTGAAGAAATTGAATCAGTCATCAAAAATCTCCCAATAAATAAGAGTCCAGGACCAGATGGCTTCCCAGGGGAGTTCTACCAGACGTTTAAAGCAGAGATAATACCTATACTTCTCAAGGTATTCCAAAAAATTGAAAGGGAAGGAAAACTTCCAGACTCATTCTATGAAGCCAGTATTACTTTGATTCCTAAACCAGACAGAGACCCAGTAAAAAAAGAGAACTACAGGCCAATATCCCTGATGAATATGGATACAAAAATTCTCAATAAGATACTAGCAAATCGAATTCAACAGCATATAAAAAGAATTATTCACCACGATCAAGTGGGATTCATTCCTGGGATGCAGGGCTGGTTCAACATTCACAAATCAATCAATGTGATACATCACATTAATAAAAGAAAAGATAAGAACCATATGATACTGTCAATCGATGCAGAAAAGGCCTTTGACAAAATCCAGCAACCTTTCCTAATAAAAACCCTCAAGGGGGGCCTGGGTGGCTCAGTCGGTTAAGCATCTGACTTCAGCTCGGGTCACGATCTCGCGGTCCGTGAGTTCGAGCCCCGCGTCAGGCTCTGGACTGATGTCTCAGAGCCTGGAGCCTGCTTCCGATTCTGTGTCTCCCTCTCTCTCTGCCCCTCCCCGTTCATGCTCTGTCTCTCTCTGTCTCAAAAATAAATAAACATTAAAAAAAAATTTTTTAATAAATAAATAAAAACCCTCGAGAAAGTCGGGATAGAAGGAACATACTTAAAGATCATAAAAGCCATTTATGAAAAGCCCACAGCTAACATCATCCTCAATGGGGAAAAACCGGGAGCTTTTTCCCTGAGATCAGGAACATGACAGGGATGTCCACTCTCACCGCTGTTGTTTAACATAGTGTTGGAAGTTCTAGCATCAGCAATCAGACAACAAAAGGAAATCAAAGGCATCAAAATTGGCAAAGATGAAGTTAAGCTTTCACTTTTTGCAGATGACATGATATTATACATGGAAAATCCGATAGACTCCACCAGAAGTCTGCTAGAACTGATACATGAATTTAGCAAAGTTGCAGGATACAAAATCAATGTACAGAAATCAGTTGCATTCTTAAACAGTAATAATGAAGCAACAGAAAGACAAATAAAGAAACTGATCCCATTCGCAATTGCACCAAGAAGCATAAAATACCTAGGAATAAATCTAACCAAAGATGTAAAAGATCTGTATGCTGAAAACTATAGAAAGCTTATGAAGGAAATTGAAGAAGATATAAAGAAATGGAAAAACATTCCCTGCTCATGGATTGGAAGAATAAATATTGTCAAAATGTCAATACTGCCCAAAGCTATCTACACATTCAATGCAATCCCAATCAAAATTGCACCAGCATTCTTCTCGAAACTAGAACAAGCAATTCTAAAATTCATATGGAACCACAAAAGGCCCCAAATAGCCAAAGTAGTTTTAAAGAAGAAGACCAAAGGAGGAGGCATCACAATCCCAGACTTTAGCCTCTACTACAAAGCTGTAATCATCAAGACAGCATGGTATTGGCACAAAAACAGACACATAGACCAATGGAATAGAATAGAAACCCTAGAACTAGACCCACAAACGTATGGCCAACTAATCTTTGACAAAGCAGGAAAGAACATCCAATGGAAAAAAGACAGTCTCTTTAACAAATGGTGCTGGGAGAACTGGACAGCAACATGCAGAAGGTTGAAACTAGACCACTTTCTCACACCATTCACAAAAATAAACTCAAAATGGATAAAGGACCTGAATGTGAGACTGGAAACCATCAAAACCCTAGAGGAAAAAGCAGGAAAAGACCTCTCTGACCTCAGCCGTAGCAATAGCAATCTCTTACTTGACACATCCCCAAAGGCAAGGGAATTAAAAGCAAAAATGAACTACTGGGACCTTATGAAGATAAAAAGCTTCTGCACAGCTAAGGAAACAACCAACAAAACTAAAAGGCAACCAACAGAATGGGAAAAGATATTTGCAAATGACATATCGGACAAAGGGCTAGTATCCAAAATCTATAAAGAGCTCACCAAACTCCACACCCAAAAAACAAATAACCCAGTGAAGAAATGGGCAGAAAACATGAATAGACACTTCTCTAAAGAAGACATCCGGATGGCCAACAGGCACATGAAAAGATGTTCAGCGTCGCTCCTTATCAGGGAAATACAAATCAAAACCACACTCAGGTATCACCTCACGCCAGTCAGAGTGGCCAAAATGAACAAATCAGGAGACTATAGATGCTGGAGGGGATGTGGAGAAACGGGAACCCTCATGCTGGATTTTTAAAAAAGATCCAACTATATGCTATCTACAGGAGATACACTTTAGATTCAGTGATACAAACGGACCGAAAGCAAAAGAAAGCAAAAGATGTATTGCGCAAAAGGCAACCACGAGAAAGCAAAAGGAGCTATACTAATATCAGAGAAAATAGACATCAAAACAAAAAAAATGTTATTTGAGATTAAAAGGGTCATTTTAGGGGCGCCTGGGTGGCCCAGTTGGTTAAGCGTCCGACTTCAGCTCAGGTCATGATCTCACAGTTCATGAGTCGCGTCAGCATCTGTGCTGATGGCTCAGAGCCTGGAGCCTGTTTCAGATTCTGTGTCTCCCTTTCTCTCTGACCCTCCCCCGTTCATACTCTGTCTCTCTCTGTCTCAAAAATAAATAAACCTTAAAAAAAAATAAAAAAAAAAATAAAAGGGTCATTTTATGATGATAAAAGTTTCAATCCATCAGGAAGATGAGACACTTATAAACTCATATGTTCATAACAACAGACTGCCAAAATATGTGAAGTAAAAATTAACAGAAATAAAAGGAAAATAGAGAATTCAACAATAATATTTACAGACTTCAATATTTCACTTTTGGAAACAGATAGAACAATTATGCAGAAAACAACCAAGGAAACAGAGGAGTGAAACACTAATATAGAGCAACTAGCCCCAACAGACATCTGTAGAACACAACCATCAAATATCAGCAGAATACACATTCTTCTCAAATGCACATGGAACATTCTCCACGATAGATCATCCAATAATCCATAACACAAAACTCAGCAAACTTAAGAGAATAGAAATAATACAAACTATATTCTCCAACCACAATGGAATGCAATTAAAAATAAAACTAGGAAGGGACGCCTGGGTGGCTCAGTCGGTTGAGCGCCCGACTTCGGCTCAGGTCATGATCTCACAGTCCGTGAGTTCGAGCCCCGCGTAGGGCTCTGTGCTGACAGCTCGGAGCCTGGAGCCTGCTTCGGACTCTGTGTCTCCCTCTCTCTCTCTGCCCCTCCCCTGCTCGGGCTCTGTCTCTCTCTGTCTCAAAAATAAATAAAAACATCAAAAAATTAAAAAAAGAAACTAGGAAGAAATATGAAAAACTTACACATGTGGAAATTAAACGGTACATTCCTAACCAATGGGTTATAAAAGAAATCAAAAAGGAAATCATGAAATACTTTTGATGAATGAAAATGGAAAAAATATGCAAAAACTTCTGGATACAGCTAACAACGTGCTTAGATGGAAATGTGTAGCTGTTAACATCTATAATTCTTAAAAGGTGATCTCAGATCAATAACATAACTTTCCACCTAAAATACTTGAAAAAGAGTAGCAAATTAAACCTAAAGAAAAAAAAAGAAGGGAAGAAATAGTAAAAGTTACAATGGTAGTTAATGAAATAAAGAATAGAAAAATAAAGTCCATTAAAGCTACAGTGGCTCTTTCAACAAAAGGTTGGCAAACCTTTGGCTAGATGGACCAGAAAAAAGAAAAGAAGACAAATTACTAGAATCAAATGAAATAAGGGACATTAATAGTGACCTTCCAGAAATAAAAAGGCTATACAGGAATTCTATGAACTACTGTGTGCCTGTTAAACTAGATAACTTGGATGAAATGGACAAATTCCTAGAAGGGCACAAAAACTACCAAAACCGACTCAAGAAGAAGGAGTATTTGAAACTATCGATCACAAGAAAACACATTAAGTTAGTGATCACAAAAGTCCCCCGATATCAAAGCCAGGCAAGGACATCACAAAGACAAAAACACAGACAAACATAGCTCATGAATGTGAACACAAAGATCCTCAATAAAATACTACCAAACTGAATCCAGTAACACACAGGAAGCATCATACACCACGACCAAGTGGGATTTATCCCATACATGCAAGCTTGTTTGACTATCCAAAGATTGATTAATGTAATAAACCATATCGATATAATAAAAAGAAAACCACATGATCCTCCCAAGAGGTACATAAAAAGCATTTGACAAAATTAAAAACCCTTTCATTATAAAAATACTCAACTAGGTCATGATCTTGCCGTTCCTGAGTTCAAGCCCGTGTCAGGCTCTGTGCTGACAGCTTAGAGCCTGGAGCCTGCTTCGGATTCTATGTCTCCCTCTCTCTCTCTCTCCCCCTCCCCTGCTCATGCTCTATCTCTCAAAAATAAATAAATATTAAAAAATTTTTTTTAAAAACTCAACAAACTAAGAATATAAGGCAACTTCCTCAACCCAGTAAAGAGCAAACATGCATAACCCATAGATGACCTCACATTTCATGGTGAAAGGCTGGATGTTTTCCCCATCAGTTAGATCAAGAACAAGACAAGGATGTCTGTTCTCATCACTTCTGTTCAACATGGTACTAAATGTACCAGCCAAGGCAACTAGGTAACAATAATTTTTTTATAAGACGATTTTTTTAAATGTTTATTTATTTTTGACAGAGAGAGACAGAGCATGAGTGGGGAAGGACAGAGAGAGAGAGGGACACACAGAATCTGAAACAGGCTCCAGGCTCTGAGCTGTCAGCACAGAGCCCGACGCAGGGCTTGAACTAAGGAACAGCTAGATCATAACCTAGGCTGGAGTCGGAAGCTTAACTGACTGAACCACCCAGGCGCCCCAATAATAATTTTTTTAAAGGACATCTAAAGTGGAAAGAAGCAAAATTACCTCTATTCACAAATAACATGATCTTGTATTTAGAAAATTTCTAAGAATACACACACACTCACACACACACACACACACACACACACACACACACACACAAACCTTAAAACTATCGAATGAGGGGTGCCTGGGTGGCTCACTTGGTTAAGCCTCCGACTTTGGCTCAGGTCATGATCTCGCGGTTTGTGAGTTCGAGTCCCACATCGGGCTCTGTGCTGACAGCTCAGAGCCTGGAGCCTGTTTTGGATTCTGTGTCTCCCTCTCTCTCTGCCCCTCCCCTGCTCATGCTCTCTCTCTCTCTCTGTCTCAAAAATAAAATAAAAACATTAAAAAAAAAAAGATTCCCTCTGCCTCTCCCTTTGCCCTCAAAAAAAAAGTAAAAAACAAACAAAACAAAAAAATGTAATGAATAGCTAGCCTACTGCTGACCTAAAGACTTATCGGTAACATATCGGTCTCTCTCTGCCTCAAAAATAAATAAACGTTAAAAAAAAAATTTTTTTTTAATTACAGTGGAAATTAGAAAATACAGTAAAACCTTGGATCGCAAGTAACTTGGCTCTGTGAGGGTCCCTCAAGACAAGCAAACATTTCCAATAAATTTTAACTTGATAAGTGAGCAGTGTTTTGCCATGTGACTAGTCTGTGGCACCAAATGTCACATGATCACAACTGAGCCAATGGTTCTCTCCCTCTCTCTCTCTCTCTCTCTCTCTCTCTCTCTCTCTTGCTCGCTCTCTCGCTCTCTCGCTCTCTCGCTGAGGGATTGTGGGTGATCATCAACACTACATCACATTTCCAAGAAATCTTCAAAAGGAGGCGAAAGCAAGTGTCACTGGACAGGTTCCTTGTTAAGTTAGTTGCACAAAAAGAAAAAGATTCCACTGAACCGATAAATAGCAGTGATTCCATTAGTGATCGTGAAAGTCGTCCTACACAATAACCCTCCTCTCTTGCCTCCCTCACACAGGACACAAAGGTTTTCAAAGGTAAGTGCAGGTTAAACTGTTTATTTTTCTTTATTTTCTTTATTATTTTGTATTATATTACAGTATTGTAATCATTTTTATATGAATATTTTTGGGTTGTGGAACAAATCATCTGAGTTTCCATTATTTCTTACGGGGAAATTCATTTTGATATACAAGTGCTTTGGATTACAAGCATGTTTCCAGAACGAATTATGCTCCCAAATCAAGGTTTTACTGTACTCTGAACTACATAATAATGAAACCTCAAACTTGAGGCATGAAGCTACCACTGTACTTAGGAGGAAATTACAGTCCTAAATGCCTGTATTAGGAAAGACAAAAGACTGAAAACCATAACAGAAGCATCCACCTCAAGAATTTAACAAAACAGGGGCGCCTGGGTGGCTCGGTCGGTTAAGCGTCCGACTTCAGCCAGGTCACGATCTCGCGGTCCATGAGTTCGAGCCCAGCGTCAGGCTCTGGGCTGATGGCTCGGAGCCTGGAGCCTGCTTCGGATTCTGTGTTTCCCTCTCTCTCTGCCCCTCCCCTGCTCATGCTCTCTCTCTCTCTCTCTGTCTCAAAAATAAAATAAAAACATTAAAAAAAAAAAAGATTCCCTCTGCCTCTCCCTTTGCCCTCAAAAAAAAAGTAAAAAACAAACAAAACAAAAAAATGTAATGAATAGCTAGCCTACTGCTGACCTAAAGACTTATCGGTAACATAAACCGTTAGCACATATTTTGTATGTTTTACATATTCTATACTTATTCTCATAATAAACTAGAGAGAAAAGAAAATGGCATTAAGAAAATTGTAAGGAAGAGAAAATACATTTGTACTGTACTGTATTTATCCAGAAGAGTCTGTATATGAATGGGCCCATGCAGCTCAAACCCATGTTGTTCAAGGGTCAGTTATAGATGTCCTAGTGAGGATCAGAAGTTAATTGGAGTGATATTAAGTAATGTAATGACACTGAGGTTTTGGTACCTTGGAGATGAAGTGTGTCCAGTAAGAGCTGGCTAAGAAGGGACCAGGCAGCTCAGAAGGCAGCCCTGCCTCTGCCATACATCATATCCCGGATGCCTCACCTCTCCCATTTGTCTCTCCAGGAGAAATGTGCCCAGTACTGGCCCTCGGATGGAGTAGTGTCCTATGGAGACATCACAGTAGAGCTGAAGAAGGAGGAGGAATGTGAGAGCTACACCGTCCGAGACCTCCTAGTCACCAACACCAGGGTAAGGTGGCCGGTGGGTGCGCCTCCTCCCACGGGGAGAGCCACGGTGCCCTGCATCTCTGATCCCCCTTCTTCCAAAGGAGAACAAGAGCCGGCAGATCCGGCAGTTCCACTTCCATGGCTGGCCCGAAGTGGGCATCCCCAGCGACGGAAAGGGCATGATCAGCATCATCGCAGCCGTGCAGAAGCAGCAGCAGCAGTCAGGGAACCACCCCATCACTGTGCACTGCAGGTACCACTCTCCCCAGCCCTCTGAGGGGCAGAGAAAGTGACGAGAGGCAGGCAGGGAAGGCGACCGTGAGCATCCTGGTGAGCATGTGGCAGTCAAGTTTGACGACCAGCACGGGGCCAGATGATAAGAGCGTCTTGGTGTTTGAACTTCGCATTAAGTGCTAGGGAATCGGTGACATTAAGATATTGGGCAGGAGGAGCATTTGAGACCATGATGGGATACAGGAGAGCAACAGGGGAGACTGACAGTGGAGAGACCAGTTGGACAATGTGGGGGTGAGGGTCTGGCCTCCTTAAGAAACAGAGGAAAAGAGGGGTGCCTGGGTGGCGCAGTCGGTTAAGCGTCCGACTTCAGCCAGGTCACGATCTCGCGGTCTGTGAGTTCGAGCCCCGCGTCAGGCTCTGGGCTGATGGCTCAGGGCCTGGAGCCCGTTTCCGATTCTGTGTCTCCCTCTCTCTCTGCCCCTCCCCTGTTCATGCTCTGTCTCTCTCTGTCTCAAAAATAAATAAACGTTAAAAAAAAAATTAAACAACATATCGGAAGATAAATGAACGAACGGCTCCAAGTCTCCTAACGATTTAAGAGAAGATTACAAACTGTTTGGGACCCTCTTTTGGAAAAGGTGTCTGACTTCCAATTTCCATTCTCTATAGAACAGGAACAGATCATTCCTGTATTGACACGCGTAAAACACATCACATTTCCTGTTCTTCTGATGTTGTCAATTCAATACCAATTCTCCAGCCACATGAGTTGTGAGCTTGGAGTATATTAAGTAACCTTAAATCTCTCACAGTGGAAGGCTTCAACAAGTATGGATGCTAGAAAAATGCTGCTCCCTTTGATGTGTCAACTGAGCACATCACAGTTCTTGTTACATTGATTCCAACATAATATAGTGGACACTATCACAAAATGGCATCATTTAAATTTTTTTTTCACTTTCTAATATCCGTCACAATTAATTTGTGTGCATTGATTTGTATCTAGCAAGCTTGTTAAATTTTCATACTAGTTTTACAAATGTCTTATGGATTCTTTTTTACTTTCTTGATGAGTAATGATGGAATACAGTAATAATAAAAGTTCAGTGTATTCCATCCCATTCTTACACCTTTTATATCGCCTCATGACTTAATCAGCATCATAGAATCTCTGATAAAACATTAAATTGAAGTTGTGGTAGCAAGATTATATTAATGCAAAGCTTCCAGTGTTTCACATTGAGTATGATGTTTGCTATATATTTTTTGAATTTATTTTCAAGAGAGAGAGAGAGAGAGAAACAGAGTGCAAGCAGGGGGAGAGGCAGAGGGAGAGGGAGACAGAATCCGAAGCAGGCTCCAGGCTCTAAGCTGTCAGCACAGAACCCGACGCGGGGCCGGAACTCACAAACCATGAGATCATGACCTGAGCGGAAGTCGGATGCTTAACAACCGAGCCACCCAGGAGCCCCTATAATTTTAAAATTAAGATGAACTGTATGACAGTGCACCATTTTGCACTGGACAAAAACAGTAATTGCATATGGTTCAATTTAACAGATCATCAAATCATTCACTTCTATTTTCACCTTGCAAAGAATTTTTAAAGATGGATATTGATATTTTAATGTTCTCCTGTATCTGTTGAGATGATCATACCGTTTCTATTGTCTTTCAGTTTGTAAATGTGATGAACTGTATGATTTGATATTCTAATATTAATTTAATTCTCCATTCCTGGAATAAAACTAACGTGGTGATAGTGCATTATTTCATTTGCCAAAGTTTTGTTTGGGATTTTTACATCTATAACTCATAAGTGAGAATGATCTGTTTTCCTTCTTCGTGTTATCCTTGCTGGAGTTTGTTATTGAGGGTATGCTGGCTTCAAAAAATGAGTTGGGAAATATACCTTGTTTTCCTATTTCTCTAGAAAAGCTTGTGTAAGATTGAAATTATTTCCCTTGAATGTTTGGTAGATATTGCCTGTGAATTCAGATCTAGACCTGAAGTTTTCATGATAAGAAGCATTTTTTTTTAAATCACTAAATCAGTATCTTTTATGGTTTGGGGACTCCGTGTGTCCTATTCTTAGGCAGCTTTGATAAGTTACATTTTCCAGGTAGTTTCCATTTCTTCTAAATTTTACATCTTATATTGGCAAAGCTGTTCGTGATATTCTCTCTTCATCATTTTAACATCTGCATGATCTATAGTAATGCCCCCTTTTCACTCCTGACACTGACTACATTCCCCTCCCTCTCTCTCTTCCTTCCTCCCTCTCCCTTACCTCACTCCTCTCTCTCCCTTTCTTACCGTCCTTACCAGAGGATTATAACACTCAAAGAACTAACTTTTGGTTTTGTCAAGCATGTCTCTTTCATGCATGTCTCTTTCAAGCTCATTTCCTGTTACATTAACTTCTACTCTTACATTTATTATTTCCTTTCTCTCCCCTATTTATTGCATGCCTTTAAATTTTGTTTATGGTGTTTCTTATCATATGCAATGTTTATCCTTGTTACAGTCACCGTTATAAGCCTTTACAGTCGACTTTACAAATCTGAATCAGTTTTTTTTTTTTTAAGGATCTTATCTTAAATTCGTTCCCATCCCAAAGACATAAAGATATTCTTTTTTTTTTCTCCTAACAGTGTTATCAAGTTTTAGACATAAGAATTTAATCTGTTTGGAATTTATTTCTTGTTGTTCAATGAGAGTTATAAAAAGGTAATTTCCCCCAACACCACATGTTGCCTGGCTCACTCTCTTTTCTCACCAATCCCCAAATTCCCATGGATGTGTGGGTTTTCCAACCCATTACTCTTTTAGTCAACAGATTGACTTGTGTTCTCTGTGTATGTTACATTTTTTCCTCTTTTCCAATCGTTATTAATTCATTACTTGTTTCACTGCATTGACCAGGATTGCCAGTATAGAGTTGAACAGCGCAGTGAGAGTGGGTGCCCTGTTCGTCATTTTCAAGGACACTTTTGTGAAGTTGCACATCACAGATGATATGCCGTTTTAGGATTTTGGTAGATACATATCAGGTTAAGAAAGCTCCTTTCTATTTGTAGCTGTCTAAACCTTATTAAATGAGAATGAGTAGTAGAACTCATCAATACCAAAAGTGAGAAGGACATAGTAAGGTGGCTTCTGCACACAGAAACAATGTGGCCTGAGGAAAGAGCATAAGCTATGTGATCAGAGAAACATACATTCCAGTTCTGGTTCTGCAAATTGTTAGTGTATTCCTTGCCTCTGCCAGCCTCCATCTCCTTGTTTAAAGAATGAACATTACCATACTTAATCATGGAGTTGCCAGAATTAAGATTATATGAAGCACAGCCAAAGCAATCTTGAAAAAGAAAACAAAGCAGGAGGCATCACAATCCCAGACTTCAAGCCATACTACAAAGCTGTAATCATCAAGACAGTATGATACTGGCACAAGAACAGACACTGAGATCAATGGAACAGAATAGAGAACCCAGAAATGGACCCACAAACATATGGGCAACTAATCTTTGGCAAAGCAGGAAAGAATATCCAATGGGATAAAGACAGTCTCTTCAGCAAGTGGTGCTGGGAAAACTGGACAGCGACATGCAGAAGAATGAACTTGGACCACATTCTTCCACCATCCACAAAAATAAACTCAAAATGGATGAAAGACCTCAATGTAAGACAGGAAGCCATCAAAATCCTCGAGGAGAAAGCAGGCAAAAACCTCTTAGATCTTGGCCGCAGCAGCTTCTTACTCAACACATCTCCGGAGGCAAGGGAAACAAAAGCAAAAATGAAACTATTGGGACCTCATCAAGACAAAAGGCTTCTGTACAACAAAGGAAACGATCGGGAAAACTAAAAGGCAACCGACGGAATGAGAGAAGATATTTGCAAATGACGTATCAGATAAAGGGTTAGTATCCAAAATCTACAAAGAACTTATCAAACTCAACACCCAAAAAACAAATAATCCAGTGAAGAAATGGCCAAAAGACATGAACAGACACTTCTCCAAAGAAGACATCCAGATGGCCAACCGACACATGAAAAAATGTTGCACATCACTCCTCATCAGGGAAATACAGATCAAAACCACAATGAGATACCACCTCACACCTGTCAGAATGGCTAACATTAACAATGCAGGCAACCACAGATGTTGGCGAGGATGCAGAGAAAGAGGATCTCTTTTGCATTGTTGGCGGGAATGCAAGCTGGTGCAGCCACTCTGGAAAACAGTATGGAGGTTCCTCAAAAAAACTAAATAGAACTACCCTACGGCTCAGCAATTGCACTGCTAGGCATTTATCCAAGGGATACAGGTGTGCTGTTTCGAAGGGGCACATGCACCCCCATGTTTATAGCAGCACTATCAACAATAGCCAAAGTATGGAAAGAGCCCAAATGTCCATCGATGGATGAATGGATAAAGAAGATGTGGTGTATATATATACACACACACAATGGAGTATTACTTGGCAATCAAAAAGAGTGAAATCTTGCCATTTGCAATGACGTGGATGGAACTGGAGGGTATTATGCTAAGTGAAATGAGTCGGTCAGAGAAAGACAATAACCATATGACTTCACTCATATGAGGACTTTAAGAGACAGAACAGATGAACATAAGGGAAGGGAAACAAAAATAATATAAAAACAGTGAGAGGGACAAAACAGAAGAGACTCATAAATCTGGAGAACAAACTGAGGGTTGCTGGAGGGGTTGTGGGAGGGGGGATGGGCTAAATGAGTAAGGGGCATTAAGGAATCTACTGAAATCATTGCTTCACTATATACTAACTAATTTGGATGTAAATTTTAAAAAATAAAAAACAAAGTTAAAAAAAAAAAAGATTATATGAAGCACATACAATACTGCCCAGCTTAGCAACATTAACTGTATATTATTCTTCCTTCTTGTAGCCCCACCCTCTCTGCCTGTGGTAATAGGTCCCTTGGAAAGGGCCCGAATGGGGCGAACTGTGAATTACAGCTGTATGTCCTATGGCGGCTTTCCCAAAAACATCACCCTGAAGCGGTTCAGAAATGGGAAGGAAATTTCATCCCTCCAGACACACATCGTCCAGATGAGGGACAGCAATTCCTACAAAATCGCCAGTACCACTGAGGGAGCCCTGACTCTACAGGACTTCCACTCTTATGTCAGCTGTGATGGGAATCACCTAAGCTTACATTATGCTCTTCAGGGGAATGCCGATTTGTCTAAGACTATACTAGGTAGGTGACACCACGTGGGGCCAGGCTGTGACCTAGCTTCGGAAAACAGTTCTCCCCAAATTTACTCTGGTGAATAAGTCTAAATAATAATAGCACCTACCATGTGCAAGGAATTGTCACATGCTAAGTAGGTGCTAAGTAAACAGCCACTGAGTAATAAGCAAGGTGAATCTGATTGTTTCACGGGGTCTGAGCCTTTGTCCTATGCTATTTCAGTTCCACCCAACATGACTATTTTTGAACACCCCATCTCAAAGAACAAGGTAAATGTCACCTGCAAGGCAAAGAAGTTCTACCCCCATGGCATACAGCTGGCCTGGCTGAAGAATGGACATGTCTCCCAGGCAGATAAGACCTTGACCCCTACCATGAGCAGAGATGGACTATACGCTGTGCACAGCTCGATCCTGGTGAACAGAACTAACCAAGCGGCGATGCTCACCTGCCAGGCAGAACAAGATGGGCGGCAGGAGGCCGCTGCAAAAATGACATTTTGGGTTTCTGTTTATCTGGGTAAGTCTGAGCAGTAGCCAATGGCAAGACCTCCATGACTTACTGAAGGAGGCACCATCATCTTTCCTTCAAAATTTCTTTTCAAAACCATGAGATTTTAAGTTGTAAAAATAAAGCCTGCTCCTTCCCTCACTCCATCTCTCCCATACACACATCCGAACAATCCAGATTTATATAATTATACAGATCAGAAGCTAAATATCTATTAGAAGTCAAGTACCTGCAATCCAACTCCCCAGAGAGATCTCCTATTTATGATGTGCTGGGCATCCTTTTAGGTCTCATGCATCCACAAAGTGTGTTTCAGGACGTAGGTGATGGGAGGACTAGGTAATGTCTGAGATCCCTAAGCTAGGGAAGTCTGTGTTCCCTTGAATGACCTCTTCGTTCTCCCAAGAATGGCTTCTTGCCAGCGGGCCTTTTAGTATTTCCTCAGATCCTGTTGAGCCCAAGTCCCATGCTGAGCAGGGGAGCCTTGAAAATCTCCCAACAGAAACGTGTCTATATTCCGTTTACTACCCGTGTAGACAAACATTCCTGTGCCTGTGTCGTTATTCTCCTAGTCCCCCTCTGGATGTCTGGAGATCCTGTCCTTTCTTGCCCTAAAGAGGCAGCAATGATCAGCATAGTATTTCACAGACATGATTTGGACTCTTCACTGCTTTGTGACCCTGCAAAGTTTCCTAAAATTTCTGAGCCTGAGTTTTCTCACCAACCTGCAGATAATAATACCCAAGTCCTAGGACTATGCTGAGGAGGAAACAAGGCAGTGCAAGATGACTGAATGACTAAGGCTGCCTGACCCTCCTTTTTTCTCGCCCAGCAGTGGGAGATGTGTGTGTATTTGCCCGGGGTTGCTGCCTCAGGTTTGTTTCTGTGCCAGGCAGAGCACAGGACAGGACAAACAGTTGTCACCAATGATGGGAAAGTGAAGACACTGGAATATGGACTCCCATGCCCTCTGAGGGTGGGGCCCACCCTTCCTTTTGTGGCCCTCCACCTGTGCTGCAAGGTACTGCTGGTAATGGAGGTCTCAACCCTCCATTCTGCAGGAAGCAGAGGGCCAGATGGTAAGTGGAGACGAGGCTCAGGGAGGTAAGACAAGGTCGTGGCCACAGCCTGACCCAGGTGCACGCTAAGGTCAGCAGTCGTCAGTCCAACAGCCCTGAGGTCACATGAGGCCGAAGTGCATCTGGAGATAAGAGGGACACACAACTCTCACCTCCCCAGGGACTCCCTGGAACCCTCTTAGAATCTCCATCTCAGGTGTGATAATGGGGGAAATGGGGCCAGATCCAGGGCTTGCGAAAGATGTCTGAGGAATGGTTCGGGGGACTAGGACCCAGAGAGGGGGCAGTGTCTGACCTCACAGGGCTGAACATCGACTCCCTCTACACCTCCCAAGGTGGAGCAAACGCTGGCACAAGTAGATAAGCAGACACTTGCACTGACTGAACAGACACATGGACGTGCGTCTGCAGCCACTCCCTTTCCAGCACTGCGGGAACTTCAGTCTCTGTTGCCCCTTCCCTCCTGAGGAACTTGGACTGAGAGGCGCCTTTGAGGTCTGAAGGGCTCCACATGCCCCCGCTCACTGGACACCTGCCCCCCACATGCCTGTCCACACCACAGCCCCCAGGGAGGTCTCTGGACAAAACCTGGGGCGGCTGTACAGGAGACCTTGGCAGGGGTGGGAGGGGTGGGGGGGGTCATCTCACCTCCCTAGGGAGGGAGAACGAAGGGTCCTGAGTCCCATTCTCATGTCTAAATTCTCCTGAGCTTTGCCCATTTCCCACTCAGCCCCAGCCCCAACTTCTCCAGCTCAGGGGGGTGGTTTTGAATCTGTATAAAGGGAAGACACAATTTATAGCATGCTGCATGCTTCTCAACCCTGCTTTTTTAAAGTACAAATGCTCTAGCATGCTATATTAGTTTTCCGTTGCTGCATTAAAAAAAAAAATTACTTTAGGGGCACCGGGGTGGTTCAGTCGGTTAAGCATCCGACTTCCGCTCAGGTCATGATCTCGCAGTTCGTGAGTTCCAGCCCCTCGTGGGGCTCTGTGCTGACAGCTCGGAGCCTGGAGCCTCCTTCCGATTCTGTGTCTCCCTCTCTCTCTGCCCCTCCCCCGTTCATGCTCTGTCTCTCTCTGTCCCAAAAATAAATAAACGTTGAAAAAAAAAATTTAAAATAGTATTAAAGGAAACATTTACGGCCAATACACTTATGAAGAGATGTCCAATCTCATTAGTGATCGGGAAAGGCCAAACCAAAACCACACCGAGATGCCATTTTTCCCTATTCAAATAGAAAAAGTAAAGAATCAACTGGGTCTTTCCCACATTGCTGATGGGTATGTAAATCAGCAGAGCTACTTTGGAAAACAGCTTGAAAAATTTGAACTTGAACATTCACATACCCCATAACCTGCCATTTACACCCTCGAGTTATACATACCCAAAGAAACCCTTGTACATGTGCTCCAGGAGATATATTCAAATACATATGGGGTTAGCACGGTTTAAAATTAGAAAAACCCGAGGGACGCCTGGGTGGCTCAGTTAGGCGTCCAACTTCGCCTCAGGTCATGATCTCACAGCTTGTGAGTTTGAGCCCCACGTCGGGCTCTGTGCCAACAGCTCTGAGCCTGGAGCCTGCTTTGGATTCTGTGTCTCCCTCTCTCTCTGCCCCTCCTCTGCTTGTGTTCTGTCTCCCTCTGTCTCTCAAAAATGAATAAGAGTAAAAAAATTAAAAAATTTAAAATTAGAAAAACCTGAGAACAATCCAAATGCACATCTACAGAATAATGAGCAAGTAATTTAGTACAATCCCAGAATGGAATATTATACAGCAATAAAAGTGAATGAACTACAACCAGACACAATAAATAGATAAATTTTAGCAAAAAAAAAAAAAAAAAGGAGAAGTAAGCCCCAAAAGATTTCATACAGCATGACATTATTTTTAAAAGCTAAAAACAGGGGCGCCTGGGTGGCGCAGTCGGTTAAGCGTCCAACTTCAGCCAGGTCACGATCTCGCGGTCCGTGAGTTCGAGCCCCGCGTCAGGCTCTGGGCTGATGGCTCAGAGCCTGGAGCCTGTTTCTGATTCTGTGTCTCCCTCTCTCTCTGCCCCTCCCCCGTTCATGCTCTGTCTCTCTCTGTCCCAAAAATAAATAAATGTTGGAAAAAAAAAAAAAAGCTAAAAACAGCTACCAAATGTTTTTTAGGGAAACATATAAATATGATAAGCATGTGTTTTTTCAAAAAAGAACAATGAGCTCAAGATTTTAAATAGTCACATGGAACTAGAGGGTATTATGCTAAGCACAGTAAGTCAGGCAGAGAAAGACAAATATATAATTTCACTCCAATGTGGAATTTGAGAAACACAACAGACGAACATAGGGGAAGGGAAGGAAAATTAAGATAAAAACAGAGAGGGGCGCCTGGATGGCTCAGTCGGTTGAGCATCCGACTTCAGCTCAGGTCACGATCTCGCGGTCTGTGAGTTCGAGCCCCACGTCGGGCTCTGTGCTGACAGCTCGGAGCCTGGAGCCTGCTTCAGATTCTGTGTTTCCTTCTCTTCTGCCCCTCCCCCACTTGTGCTCTCTCTATCAAAAATAAATAAAATATTTTCAAAAATTAAAAAAAAAAAACAGAGAGGGAGGCAAACCCTAAGACTCTTAAATACAGAGAACAAACTGAGGGTGGCTGGACGGGAGGTGGGTGGAGGGAGGGGCTGAATGGGTGATGGGCCAATAAAGAGGGCACTTTGGGGGAATGAGCACTGGGTGTCATCTGTAAGACATGAATCACTGGGTTCTACTCCTGAAGCCAAGACTATACTGTATGTTAACTAACCTGTATTTAAATTAAAAAAAAAAAAAAAAAAAACAAAGTTGGGAGAAGGCCAGCTCTCAGACAAAGGATGGTGGTGGATCCTATGATTCATAAGCTTACTAGAATCTTTTTAGCACTTATGGCTAGGGTTTATTTACAACCTTACATTACTACTCTGGTGTCATGTAATATTTTAACCTATGTCAAAACAAAAGTCCTTGAGAACATGGATCATAATTTCTACTCCTCTATATGTAGCCTGTGCGTTATATACAGCGTCCTAGCTCAGGGGAACAATAACAAAAAAAATAATAAAATAAATAAAATAAAATAATAAAATAAAATAAAATAAAATAAAATAAAATAAAATAAATAAAATAAAAATAAGGGACTTGTTTTGGTCTGAGTGTAGCCTGAAATTCTGCAATTATTGTCACTTAAACAAGAATTTGCTCTTGAATTAGAAAGAACAGGAAAGTCCTATTTAAAGGAGTCATTTTTACTGTGGATAATGTGACTGGTATAATTTCCAATGTTCATGGAATTTTAAAATAAAGATCTTTCCCCTAAATTTCTTAGCAAAACAAAACAAAACTAAAAAAAGATTTTAAATAGTAGTCACCTAGAATGGGGGAGGGGAAAAGGATGAGAAAGGTGGGTACATAGAGGTAGATGGAAGTTAATATCAGGAATCTAGCTTCCATGCTGGATGTTGGCTTCATGAATAGTCATATCATCATAAACAAAAAATAGAAGTAATAACAATATAAGGTTGATAAATAAATATTTAAATGCATAGGTACACAGATAGGCTGATTATTGGAAGGAAAGGAGGGAGGGAGAGAAGATGGATAGATGGATGGATGGATGGATGGATGGATGGATGGATGGATGGACAGATGGATGGATGGACAGATGGATGGGTGGGTGGATGAATGGATGGATGGATGAATGGATGGATGGACGGACAGACGGACAGATGGATAGACAGATGGATGGACAGATGGATGGGTGGATGGATGGATGGATGGATGGATGGATGGATGGACAGACGGATGGACAGACGGATGGGTGGATGGATGGATGGACGGATGGACAGACGGACAGATGGATGGATGGATGGATGGATGGATGGATGGATGGATGGACAGATGGACGGATGGACGGATGGACGGATGGATGGATGGATGGATGGATGGACAGACAGATGGATGGATGGATGGATGGACGGACGGATGGACGGATGGATGGATGGATGGATGGGTAGGTAAGTAGATTAATAAAAGAGGGTCATGCATGAATCAGTGAGGGAGTCATAAAGCAAAAATTATGACAGGTGCCTTTCAACACACTTCCTTTAGATTCAAAAGAAAAAAACAGAAGAACAATGCCTAAAGAGCCCCCAAGCTCCCTTCCTGTTATGACATTTACAAGTCCACATTAGGAAGAAAGCACAGCTAATGGGTGTCACCATGGGTCTAGCACTTCACATGCAGTATATTATTTCATCCTCATACCAATCGCACAAGGTAGACACCCTTCTCCATTTTACAAGTGAGGAACCTGAAGGAAGCCACTCAGTGTTACTCAGGTAACAAGTGGTGGAACCAAAACCCCTGGATTCAGACACAGCTCTGCTCAGTGCTTTCTAGGGAGCCACACCACCTACTGTCTATGGACAGATGGGGAGACCTTGACTCACCCTCATTTTATTGCTTCCCAATCTCTCAGGCCTGCTGTTCTACGTTAAAGCCCATCCCATGTCCTCAAGTGGGAGCAGAAGGGGAGAACACATGCATTTTTCCAGCCCTGGAGTAGATCTAGGGTCAGTAGATCGATCCATCCATCCATCCATCCATCCATCCATCCATCTTCTCTCCCTCCCTCCTTTCCTTCCAATAATCAGCCCACCTGTGTACCTGAGCCCCAAAATGGCCCTGGTGAAGATCTGGGGGAGGTAGGGTAGGCCAAGTTCTGGAGAAAGGCTGTCTGTAGGACAAATATGCCCAGGGGAAACAGGTATCCTACAGTGAGTTTGTTCAACTGTGGCCTTGAACCTTTGTAGTCACAGGGACGGAGGGCAGAGCCCAACCCCCATTACCCCTCAGGCATGAATCTGCTCTTCAACATTTTCTACTCACAGTAGAGCGGCTTCCGCTTCAGCTTCCCCATCCCCAGCCTCCGACGCTGGGAGCCTTGGGATGTGCTGGCCTTTCTCCCTCACCTCCCCCTCCAGAAATGGGGCCAGGACAAGGATGAGGCCAGCAAAGGGCCTAGGGAACAAAATTTAGGGAGACACTTTCTCTGGGTTGAGCGAGGACAGCAGAGACTTGCCACCTCGTATTTTGTGTCCTAGACGCCACAGGTGTCCAAGTGTCACGACTTCTGCTCCCTCCCATTCGTCTTCCTGGTTGCTCAGACCCTGATCGGCATGTACCTCGATCACGCCAATTGCCTCCTCACGACCCTCACTCTGGAGTCACCAATCCATACGCTACACAGACGTGACAGTGGCCTTTTTTAAACATTTGCTCAAGAATTTTAGGCATCAACTATACTTCAATTAAAAAATACACATAAAAAAAAACTTTAGGTAGTTCCTCACTCCCTAAGTCATACCTCAAGAAGGCGACAGTGATTATCCCAGGTGTCCCGTATCTTGACACCAGAGGGAAAATGAAGCAGTCAGAAGAGTCCTAACTTGGACCTGAAGGTTCCTCATCCCTTCAGGAGACAGCTCACGTCCTGAGCAAGCCCATAGCTTCCACCCAAATAATTGCTCATGGCAAAGAAGGTAAGGTCTTCATTTATTCCACAAATATTACCGAAGTTTGTACTATGTAACAGGCACTGTTTAGACACAGAGGAAACACTGGTGAACGTTGGTAGGAATGGTCCCTTTTCTTGTGGAGTTTACCGTCTGATGAGGACAGATACTAAAGAAAGGAGGGAAGATAGCAGGGAGGGAGGGGGAAGATAGGAAGAAAAGAAAGAAGAATGTGATATGTGTTCTGGAGAAAATAAAGATCACGCAAGATGTGCACAAGGTACTTCCGATGGCAATGACAGAGTGCTCCACAGGAATCAGGAATTAAGTGGCAGCTATCTAGAAAGGATAGCAGAGAAAGCCTTTCTGAAAAGGGAACATTTGAGCTGATATCTGAAAGTTGCAAGAGCCTGGGGAGATACACTCCTGTTACAGGAACCCACTGTGTCAAGACCTAAGGTATGAAGGAATTTGGAACCTTCAAGGAAGAGGAAGGGGGTGCCGTAGGGCTGGAACTAGAGAGTAGTGGGACAGGGAACAATGCTGACGAAATGGGCAAGAGACAATCACACAGGGCTCTTGGCCATGGTGGGGAGTTTGGATTTCACTCAAAGAAGAATGGAAAGACATTAGAGAGCTTTAATACACAGAGCAAATGACAAGATCAGATACACATTTTGAAGAAATCACCATGACTCCTGCCTGGGGGGGGGGGGGTAAGTAGAGTAAAGCCGGTAGCCAGAAAATTCAGATGCGAGGTTACTGCAGCAAACCAGGGGCAGCGAGGTGGCTGGAGCTATGGCAGTGCCAGCGGAGATGAAGAGAAAGTGACTAATGTGAGGGGTACTTAAAGACAGAAATGATGAGGCACGTTTGAAGACTGAAATGTGGAATGTGATGGAGGGGAAGTCATTGGTGATGGCTTCCTGGCAAGGCTGAGCAACGGATGAGATGGGAAAGACAGGTAGACTAGGCTTGGTGGTGAGAATTAAGGGTTGAGCTTTGAACACGTTCAATGTAACATTTATTCATCATCCTTGTGCCGATGTTGAATAGGCAGATGAACATATGCGTCTGGAGTTCAGGGTCAGAGCTGGAGAGAAATTTTTAAAGTCATCGGGTCTGTAAAACTGGTTGCTAGGACAGCTTTTCCTTTTCCATCTTTCTTGCCTCCCAGAAGCCCTAGGATGCAATGCAGACTCCAGGCTCTGGTACGAAAGGGGTACTTCTGGAGGCATGGATTGGAAAGGGAAGCAGGACAGAATGTTTCCATTTATCATGATGGCACGATTGTACATATTTTTTTCTTTTGCGTTTCATGTGAACTCTACAGGGGCTAAGAATGTCTCCCTTCTCCCCGGCCACCCTGTGCTATACCGGTGATTCTCATTGTCTTACTGGACACAGGGGCAAAGGATTGCAAAGAGAGTGACATATAAGAAAAATATTCACAAGTGGGCAGTGAAACCCCTGAGAGGCACTGTTACTTTCGCATCCTGGTCAAGCTGAGCTGAAAAGGCTCTTGATATGCCTAGTCTGACCCTTCTTCTCCAACCCCTGTTGACAAATAGGGAAGCTGTGTCTTGGGGACATTAGCTGACATGACTGACCTAACGCAACCAAACTTTGATGCAATTCTCAAGCTACCATTCCAAGTGTGCAAAAAGTACCACATCTTTGAACTTTTCCATGATTTACCATAATTTCTATTTCAAGTACTGTTTCCAGGGACTTAACCATGACATTCAGGTTTTCCTCAGTCAACTCAGGGCTCTCCCAATCTCTCCATCCCCAGTAGTGTCTAAGTTGACTCTGTGACATCAGTCTACGTAAGCATCTGCTGACATGTCCAAAACCCCGTGCTGCCTTTAACTATAGATCCCCACAAGTGGCCCTAGAATTAACTTCTTCCTGATCTCGGGGCTTCCCTACACCCCCTCGCTTTCAGCTCTGTGCACACTGGAAAATCTGGCTACTCTGGAACCCCAGGAAGCTCTGCAGGGTGGTCTCGGGTCCTCTCCACCCAGGCAGAGCACACACCCAGTTCCGTTCTATTGCCAGGCCAGACTGGGGGCAGGAACACCACAAGTCATGTCACCAAGAAGGAAGACGTGAGTCCTGACTCTCAATCCCTCCAAATTGGACCCAAGGTTTGCAAAGAGGAACAAGTTGCAGGACCCTTCTTGTAGGGAAACAGGCTCAAGAATTCCTTATACTTACATAAATGGTTTAAAAAGCTTAGGGTGGAAAGCTGCCACCACAGGGAGAAAGATATTATAAGCCAGAAATTATAATGGGATCACGAGTAACTTGTTGTATCACCTGCAGGAAACTACTTTCCATCTGGCACCAATATACTCTCGTGCTCTGATCGCAACTTCAAACACCAGTTGACCCCCAGACCCTTTGCTTCTTACACACCCAAGTTAATGATTACTGATTGTTTTCTTCGAGTTTACCACCTGTGTAAGATCTTGAGCCCTCAATAAATACAGAGAGGAAGCCCCTGTTCGGGGCTCTTGTCTCCTCCCAGACATTAGCCTCTCTCGTAATCAATTCTGCATCTGCTCTCTTGCTGGCCAAGCGAGAACTCCAGACTTACAGTCCGCAACACCTTCTCGGGGACCCCCAGCGTCGGTTCCCTCCAGTTTCCCTCCTCTCTGCCCCAGATGGGGCAATGCTGCTTAGTCTCAGAGGTGTGCGGAAGGGGATGGAAGGGGATGGAAGGGGATGGGAGGGGATGGAAGGGGATAGGTCTCTACAGGAGACTGTTTTTCCACACTTTCGCGTCTTTCATCTGGATCTCAGCTTTGGAAACTCGAAGGTGCATTTATACTCTATTTCTGCAATGACAATCTCTCTTGAGACAGATGTGTTACATTTATCTGCTGCCTAACTTGGCCACAAAAAAGCCCCCAGAAAAACTGGACTGCAGTGCTCTGCAGTGACGCCAACAGCCATGTTTTATAACTACATGTCAAAAGTCTACACTTTGTAAAATTCGATGCATCTCAACTCTGAGTATACTCAAAACCATCGAATTTTACACTTTAAATGGGTGAATTTTATGCTAGGTGAGTTATATCTCAATAAATTTTAAAAAGGTGAAAAGGTTACAACAATGTGGGGATACTGTACAAAGTTACTCTTCCCTTTTCCTTTTTCAACATCAATTTTACTTTGAGGGAAAAACATCTAATGCATCCGACCACATGAAACACCAATTCTCTCAGCCCCACAAGCACCAACTCTCTATGTGCCTTATGCCTACAAGTTTCCAACACTTCCTCCAAATGTGGGAAGAGAGAAAGTAATGAGTTTCATAAAAACGATTTGGAAACCTCATTTTTTTCCCCAGATTCCCGGGTGGAATTGATTTCCAGACTTGGCAGAAAGAAGCAAAAAAGTCATGTAGAGGGCAAATTCCAACAGGGGGATATATTAACTGGTTCTCAGAACCTAAAACTCTGAATCTCCTGCTGACAGTCCCTACGATGCCTAAATAATAATTAGTATTAGACTTGTCCGTGTAGGTTTCTTACTAAACCTGCTGTGCACAGAGGCAGCTAGCGAATTCCACTCCCCCCTCCCCGCCCCCCCAGAAGCCTCCCACGGATTTCCCTTCACATCCGATCGGTCAAAATCTTGATGTCTGTCCCAGCTTCGACCAATTACTCAACCAATCACTAGCCAGGAGGTGGAGCTCCATAACTGATGCGGCCCAATGAAGATCCAGATCCTGAGGCTGGGGCAGGGCCTAGCTAGGTACCACGAAACCCAATGCTGGACAGACTGGGTTCTCTTAGCGAGGCAGAAGGGGGATGTGGCTGTGGAGAGGCCCAAACAAGGGGCTCTTCCAATGAGTAGGTGGTGAATCCAGTGAGCTGTGGAAAAATGCACCCCGCTAGGAGACAACGCCCTGGAGGTGTCCAGACCTGGGGGCAGGGAACCAGGTGCGCACCAGATAAGATCTGGTTCCAAGAACCAAAGCCTTTATGCAGGAAAATAGCTACTGTTAACTCTCTTCACCCTTGCTGGGGGCAAGGACTTAGACTGGCTTACAACATACTTACTAATGACGGGAGTGGGGTGGGGGTGGGGGGGCGCTTTACGGTAAAAATGCATGGCCAACATCATCTAAACCAAAGAATCAAAGCAAACATCACCAGCAATGAGACAAATTCAAAGAATGTGCTTCCTGATTGGATGCAACGAGAACTCAGCATCGCTTTTGGATATTTCCGCCAAAGATGCAAAACCTGACTCTAATAATGGAAAGTATCAGAAACATCCGAAATGAGGGGCATTTTACTTTCTATGCCTTTCAAAAGTACCAGGGTCATACAGGAGAGCAGAATTGTTCTATATTAAAGGAAACTAGAGAGGCATGGCAAGTGACTGAAACTGGATCTTTTTTCTATAAAAGACAAATTTTCTTGGGCAATTGGCAAAACTTGTCGGGGGCCTGAAGATAACAGGAACGTGTCAGTGTGAACTTCCTGATTCGAATGGTATTGTGGCCATGCAGAAGCATGTCCTTATTTGTAGGAAATACAAATATTTGGGTGTGATAAAGCAACATGTCAGCAATTTATTCACAGAGGTTTCGGAAAAAAAAAATTCTTTGCCCTATATTTGCAGATTTTCTTTAAAATTAAAGTCATTTTCAAAGTTTAAAAAAAAAACTGGTGACATTCTGGCATCAGGAAGAAATTCATATCTGTTGCAAAAAGATGGGGCGCCTGGCTGGCTCAGTCAGTTAAGCATCCAACTTCGGCTCAGGTTATGATCTCGCGGTTTGTGGGTTCCAGCCCCGCGTCCGGCTCTGTGCTGACAATTCAGAGCCTGGAGCCTGCTTCGGATTCTGTGTTTCCCTCTCTCTCTCTCTGCCCCTCTCCCACTTGCTCTCTCTCTCAAAAATAAATAAAAGCATTAAAAATTAAAAAAAAAAAAAAAGAATAACCAGTAACACATACTGAGAGTTTACTATGTGCCAGACTCTGTTCTGAGCACTTTACATGTATGAACTCACAACAACCATGTGAGATATAGGTTGCAATTATTCTCTTTCACAGATGAGGAAATCTGGGCACCGAAAGGTTAGGTAACTTGCCCAAGGTCACACAGCTGGTAAGCGGCTGGCTGAGATTTGAACCCAGTCATTCTGGTTCAAGCTCCCTTGCTTTTAACCACCATATAGTCTCCTCGATGCTCTTTTTCAGTCCAGTAACCTTAATTAACACTGTCAGCCCAACAACTCCTAACTATTTTTCTCCAACTGGGAACTCTCCCTTAGATATTGTATCTAACTGCTTACTCAGTATAGCTCCACTTGGGCGCACACACAATAATATCTCAAACTCAGCATTTCAAAAACTTACCTACTCGCCCCCCACCCCCACCCCAAACCTGCTCCAGCCACAGCCTTCCCCATTTCAGTTCATGGCAACTTCATTCCTCCAGGGGTTTGAGCCAAAAATCTGGGAGGCATCCCTGACTCCTCTCTTCGCTCATGTCACAACCTTTCTATCAGGAAACTGTGTTAACGCTACCTTAAAACGTATCCGGAAACCGACCCTGTCTCTCCGTCTCTACTACCTGAGTTCACCCACCATCCTCTTTCCTGAAGGGCTGCAATTAGCTCCTCACTGGCCTCTCTGCTTCTGCCCTTGCCTCGCTCATCCATGCTCGATACAGTCAGCAGCGGAGCCTTTCTTTTTTATCTTATTTATTTTGAGAGAGAGAGGCTCCGGAGGTCAGGCTGCAAGTTCTTACAAAGATCCCGCTGTGTCCTCATGGGAGCCCCTTCCTGTCTGTCTCACTTTCCCGCGTGTAAACCCGAAATGCTGCTTACCTCGCCGCCACCGGGTGCTGCGTTTGGTCCCTACGGTTGGTCCCTGCGGTTGGTCTCTGCGTTTGGTAGGAGGACCGCCGCAGGGCGCACTCAGAAGTGCCCCAGGGTCACGTGTTCTCAACCGAAGGGCTGGAAGGGGTCTTTACAGGTGTAGGAATAAGGGGGCGGGAACTAGGATGGGGGCGGGAACTAGGATGGGGGCGGGAACTAGGATGGGGGCGGGAATTAGGGTCGGGGGCGGGAACTAGGGTCGGGGGCGGAGATAATCCTGGCAAAAATCTCCAAATGCCCCTCTGTTTAGGGGTGTGGCTTTCTCAGCGTCCTTTTCTTCTGCGAACGTTTCCTCCCACGTCCTCCTGTGTTGCAGTAGCGGTTTCATGACCAGTTTGTGGAACAAATCGTTGAGTACATTCGCACGCATGTACCACGGTGCTCTGAGGATAAAGTTCGAATTTATGGAAAAAGAGTTAAACATTTCTGGTTTCTGAAAAGGAAAAAAAAATATTTTGAGAGAGAGAGAGCAGTGGGCTTGAACGCATGAACCGTGAAATCAGGACCCGAGGGGAAATCAAGAGTCAGCGGCTTAACCAACCGAGCCCCTCAGGCACCCAGCAGAAGATCCTTTTATTTTATTTTTTTTAACATGAAATTTATTGTCAAAGTGGTTTCCATACAACAACCAGTGCTCATCCCAACAGGTGCCCTCCTCAGTGCCCATCACCCACCCTCCCTTCCCTCCCCCCCCCCCCCAATCAACCCTCAGTTTATTCTCGGTTTTTAAGAGTCTCTTATGCTTTGGCTCTCTCCCTCTCTTTTTTTTCCTTCCCCTCCCCCATGGTCTTCTGTTAAGTTTCTCAGGATCCACATAAGAGTGAAAACATATGGTATCTGGTTTTCTCTGTATGACTTATTCCATTTAGCATAACACTCTCCAGTTTCATCCACGTTGCTACAAAAGGCCATATTTCATTCTTTCTCATTGCCAAGCAGTATTCCATTGTGTATATGAACCACAATTTCTTTATCCATTCATCAGTTGATGGACATTTAGGCTCTTTCCATAATTTGGCTATTGTTGAAAGTGCTGCTACACACATTGGGGTACAAGTACCAAAAAATTAAAAATAGATCTTCCCTATGACCCAGCAATAGCACTGCTAGGAATTTACCCAAGGGATACAGGAGTGCTGATGCATAGGCGCAGAGGATCCTTTTAAAACAATAGTTAGATCTTGTCCTTCCTCTGCCCAAAACCTTGCAATAGCTGCTCTTGTCACTGAGAATCAACACCAAGGTCCTTCCCTTGGTCCCTGTAGCTTCTCACCATCCACTCACCTCATCCCCCTTTTGTCATTCCATATTTTTTCCCCTAAGACTGATCACTTTCTGACATACTGCACAATTTATTGCATATTGCCTGTCTCCCCACACGCATACCCTTGAACTATATGCTGTCTACAAGAGCCTCATTTGAATTCTAAGGACATATGTAGATTAAAAGTGAAAGGGTGGAGGGTTGCCTGGGTGGCTCAGTCGGTTTAAGCCTCCAACTCTTGGTTTCTGATCAGGTCATGATCTCATGGTTCATGGGATTCTCTCTTCCTCTCTTTGTACCTCCCCTGCTCACTTGCTCGCTCTCAAAATACATAAACATTAAAAAATAATAGAAATAAATATAAAATAAAAGAGTGGAAAAAGTTATTCCATGCAAATGGGAACCTAAAGAGAGTAGGGTAGCCATACTTATATCAGATAAAATAGACTTTCAGAAAAAAAAAAGTTACAAGAGACAAAGTCATTATACGATGAGAAAAGAACCAATCCATCAGGAAGATATGACAATTAAAAATACACATGCACCTAGCATTTGAGGTCTTAAATATATGACACATTGAGGAACCTCACTATCCCACTTTCATTTATGGATAGAACACCAAGACAGAATATCAGAGGACTTGAACAACACTATAGACCAAATGGACCTTACAGACGTACACAGAACACCGTACCCAATGACAACAGAACACACAATCTTCTCAAGCACGTGTGGAACATTCTCCAGGTTAGACCACATACTAAGCCACAAACTCAGTCTTAACAAACTTATGATTAAATCATGCAAAGTATCTTTGCTGACCACAACAAAACGAAATTAGAAATCAACAGCAGAGAGAAAACAGGAAAATCCACCAATCTGCAGAAATTAAACACCTCATCCTTAAACAACCAATGAATCAAAGAAGAAATCACAAAGGATGTGAAAATGTCTGGAGACAAATGAAAACAAAACCACAACATACCAAAATTCATGGGATACAGTGAAAACAGTACTAAAAATTAAGTTTATAGTGGTAGATGTACTTACACTAGAAAAGAAGAAAGATCTCAAATCAACCACCTAACTTTATATCTCACGGAATTAGAAGAGAACAAAATCAATCCAAAATTAATAAAAGGAAGAAAATAATAAAGTGTGCAGCAGAGATAAATGCAATAGAAAAAGAAAAAAAAAACAACAGGAAAAGAAATCAATGAGACCAAGAATTAATTTTTTTGAAAAGATCAACAAAATCAACATACCTTTCGATGGACAAAGAAAGATAAAAGTCTCAACTAAAATTAGAAAATAAAGAGAGGGGGCGCCTGGGTGGTGCAGTCGGTTAAGCGGCCGGCTTCAGCTCAGGTCACGATCTCGCGGTCCGGGAGTTCGAGCCCCGCGTCAGGCTCTGGGCTGATGGCTAGGAGCCTGGAGCCTGTTTCCGATGCTGTGTCTCCCTCTCTCTCTGCCCCTCCCCCGTTCATCCTCTGTCTCTCTCTGTCTCCAAAATAAATTAAAACGTTGAAAAAAAAAAAAAAAGATTGTTTAAAAAAAAAAAAGAAAAGAGAGGACGTTACAACTGATGTCACTGAATCAAAAACATTATGAGAGACTACTATGAACAATTATATGCCAACAAATTGGATAAACTGGAAGAAATGGGTAAGTTTTTTACAAACATAAAACCTACCAATCCTGAATTACACTGAACTAAAACTCTGAACAGAGTAACAACTCTGTAAAAAGAATGAAACAATGAGAACGAAGCAATAATCAAAAACCTCCCAACAAAGAAAAAGCCCAGAACCAGATGGCATCACTGGAGAATCCTTTCAAACATTTAAACAACATGAATCCTTCTCAAACTCTTTAAAGAAAAAAATTGAAGAGGAAAGGACACTTCCAAATTCGTGATATGAGGTCAGCATTACTGATACCAAAACCAGATGAAGATACAACAAAAAACTACAAAGCAATATCTCTGATGAATATTGGTACAAAAATCCTCAACAAAATACTAGCAAAGTAAACCAAACAGTATATTGAAAGCATTATACACTATGACCAACTGAGATTTGTACCTGGAATACAAAGATGGTTCAACATATGAAATGTTATAAATGTTACATTAACAAAATGAAGGACAAATACCACGTGATCTTCTCCATCAAGGCAGAAAGAACACTTAACAAAATCAACACCCTTTCATGATAAAAACACTCAACAAACTAAGAACAGAAGGAAGCCCTCAACATAATAAAAGTCTACCATCACATTCAATGGTAAAAGAGTGAAAGATTTTCCTCTAAGGTCAAGAACAAGGATGCCCTTCTAACTGGAAGATCAATTAGATAAGAAAAAGAAATAATAAAAGGCATCTAAATTGGAAAAAAAAAGAAAGGAAAATTATTTCTATTCTCAAATGACATGATTTTACTTACAAAAAGCCATAAAGATTACACACACACACACACACACACACACACACACACACACCTTACTTACAACTAAGAAATGAGTTCAACAAAGTTACAAGGTACAAAATCAACATACAGTAACCAGCTGCATTTCTATAAACTAATAGTGACCAATCAAAAATTAAAAAAGGAATTTTAGAAAACAATTACTTGTACTATTGCATCAAAAAAGATAAAATACTTATGAATAAGCTTAACCAAGGAGGTGAAAGAAAGTCCAATACAGTGAAAACTTCAAAATGTGCTAAAAGAAATCAAAGATACAATTAAATGGAAAGACATTCCATGCTCCTGGATTAAAAGACTTAATATTGTTAAAATGGCCATAAAGGGGCGCCTGGGTGGCACAGTCGGTTAAGCGTCCGACTTCAGCCAGGTCACGATCTCGCAGTCCGTGAGTTCGAGCCCCGCGTCAGGCTCTGGGCTGATGGCTCGGAGCCTGGAGCCTGTTTCTGATTCTGTGTCTCCCTCTCTCTCTGCCCCTCCCCCGTTCATGCTCTGTCTCTCTCTGTCCCAAAAATAAAATAAAACGTTGAAAAAAAAATTAAAAAAAAAAATGGCCATACTCACCAAAGCACTTTACAGATCCAGTGAAATTCCTATTAAAATCCCAATGGCATTTTTTTTCAGAAATAGAAAAAAACATTTATTTTTATTTTTTTTAACGTTTTTTTTTTTAATTTATTTTTGAGACAGGGAGAGACAGAGCATGAACAGGGGAGGGTCAGAGAGAGGGAGACACAGAATCCGAAACAGGCTCCAGGCTCTGAGCCATCAGCCCAGAGCCCGACGCGGGGCTCGAACTCACGGACCGCGAGATCATGGCCTGAGTCGAAGTCGGCCGCTCAACCGACTGAGCCACCCAGGCGCCCAGAAAAAAACATTTTAAACATTCGTATGTAATCTCGAGGGACCCTGAATAACGAAAACTAAGTCGAAAATGAAGGACAAAGGTGATGACCTCACACTTCCTGATTCCGAAACATACCACAAAGCAACAGTATTCACAACAGTGCGGTAGTGGTGTAAAGACAGATATATTGACCAAACACAATAGAATAGAGACCCCAGAAATAAACCCTCCCATATACAGCCAAGTGATTTTTTTTTAATTTTTTTTTAACTTTTATTTATTTTTGAGACAGACAGAGACAGAGCATGAACAGGGGAGGGGCAGAGAGAGAGGGAGACCCAGAATCTGAAACAGGGTCCAGGCTCTGAGCTGTCAGCACAGAGCCCGACGCGGGGCTCGAACTCACGGACCGTGAGATCGTGACCTGAGCCGAAGTCGGACGCTTAACCGACCGAGCCACCCAGGCGCCCCCATAGCCGAGTGATTTTTGACGAGGTTGCCAAGACCACTCAACCGGGGAAGGATAGGTTCTTCAACAAATGATGGTGGGGAAAGTGGATTCCCACATGCAAAAGAATGAACCTGGATGCTTACACTGTGAACAAAAATTAACCAAAAAAAAAAAAAAAGAGATTTAAGACCTAACTATAGGACCTAAAACTATAAACTTCTAGAGAAAAACATGGGGGAAAGCTTCATGAGGTTTGACAATGATCTTTTGGGTGACACCAAAGCCGAGACAACAGAAGCAAAACTGGCCAACGGAACTACATCGAACCTGGAAACTTCTGTGCATCAGGGTGCCTGACTGACTCAGTCAGTGGAGCATGCAACTCTTGATCTCAGGTCGTGAGTTCAAGCCCCATGTTGGGTAGAGAGATTACGTTAAAAAAAATTTTTTTATGACATAGGTGGTGTTTTAATGATTCCAAGAAACCTGTTTGTAATGTAAGAGCCTGTATTATCAGCTTTGAGCTTTTTCTGGAAGGTAGAGCACTGAGGAATGTAGTGTGTGGTGAAGAGTAGCATGTACTCAATAAATGTGTGTTGGAAAAGTAATTGAAATCTTGGGAGATCCAGTCAATCCTGGTCCCAGTCCTAACTCTTCCACCAGCTGTGTGAGCACAGGCAGGTCACTGAACCTCTCAACCCTGCTTTTTTTTTTTTTTTAATTTTTTTTTCAACGTTTATTTATTTTTGGGACAGAGAGAGACAGAGCATGAACGGGGGAGGGGCAGAGAGAGAGGGAGACACAGAATCGGAAACAGGCTCCAGGCTCTGAGCCATCAGCCCAGAGCCTGACGCGGGGCTCGAACTCACGGACCGCGAGATCGTGACCTGGCTGAAGTCGAACGCTTAACCGACTGCGCCACCCAGGTGCCCCAACCCTGCTTTTAAAAATGAGGGTAACCACTTGAGGACTTGTTGTGTGGATTCAATGTTATTGCGTTTAAACACTTAGCTCTGTGTAGAGCATGCACCAGAGACTCAATCACAGGCCCTTGTCTGGGTTCAAAGGAGCCTGGGTGGGTGGGTCTGCTGCTGTCAGTCTCTGTGCTACGAGGGGGCTCAGATGCTGGGCAGTCAGAAGGAATGTCAACCCTCCACTCGTCATCTGATGCTTCCATCAACCCTGCAGGCAGGACGTGTTTTCCCATCTCACAGATGAAGCATCAAGGGCATTCAGGACTTTGAGTGTCCCCCAGGCAGGAGATGACAGAATTTGATGTGAATCAGGCTTGACGCTAGAGCCACCAAAACTTGCCCTCTGCCTGTGTGGCATAGAGAATACTCATCACCATGGCTTTGGAAATCAGACCTCGGGTCCTCAGGCAGCCCCTGTCCACGTGTGTGAATCCTGGCGTCTGGTCAGATGGGTTAAATGATAGCAGGGTCTGGTCTCTTATATCTGAGCTTATCTACACTTCCTGATTGATAGTCATTTCACAAAATCATGGCAGCTCTCACTCGTGCATGGGCCATGAATATGATATCCCAAATAAAGCTTCAAGTTGTAGAAGGAAAAATATACTCCCTTGGCTTACAGAGTATTTATTGCTTTTTGTGAGCAGGACCTTGACTTACATCTGTTATATTCTCTATCCCCTAAGAGCCACTCTATGGATTTGAGGTGTTGGAAGAGGTCATCAAAAAGACATGACCACTGGCTGACCCGCGAACTGGACCCAGGCAATTGGAGGCTCCTCACTCCCTCCCCAGTCGTGGAAATGTGTGTTCCACCTGCCTTCCCCACTCCCAGAAGCTGTCCCAGGGGTACAGCCTTGAGACAGAAATATGCCTAATATTTGGGACCTTTGCGGAGAGCTGTTACTGATTTCTAATTCAGTCTCTTGTGGTCAAAAGACAGATTCTGTAATTTGTCTCCTGTTCAATTTATTCATCTTGTTGTATGGACCAAACATGGTCTATCTCCATGAATGGTCCATATGGACTTGAACAAAACATGGATTTGCTGGCGTGGGGTGAAGTGCTGTAGAAATGACACTTTGGTCAAGTTGGGCGGTGATGGTCAAATCTTTCCATTCCTGCCTTTTTTTTCTCTGTTCCCTTGATTAGTGACAGACGAGTACTGAAATCTCAAATGTAAATTGTCAATTTTTGTATTTCTCTCTTTGGTTCTATCAATTTTCACTTTATCCATGCTCGAACATATTGATTAGGTGAATACAGAGTTAGGATTATGATGTCCTCTTGACGAATTGGCCCTTTATTTGTGTATGAAACATTCCTTATCCTGAAGTCTAATTTCATGAAAATATGGACATTGCTTTTTTTTTATGCTAAGTGTTGCATGGTCAATTTTAGTCCAATTATTTCTTTGTAACTTACTTGTGTCCGTTTTTTTTTAACTTTTTTTTAAATTTTATTTTTTATTTTTTAAAATTTACATCCAAATTAGTCAGCATAGAGTGCCACAGTGATTTCAGGAGTAGATTCCCCAGTGTCCCTTACCCATTTAGCCCATCCCCCTCCTCCCACAACCCCTCCCCTAACCCTCAGTTTGTTCTCCAGATTTATGAGTCTCTTCTGTTTTGTCCCCCTCCGGTTTTTATCATATTTTTGTTTCCCTCTCTTACCCTAACAAAGAAAAAAGAAGACATCTACACACACTAAGCTTTGAGAGGAGTCAAAGCAGCCAGACATCGCCAGGCACTGAATGATTATATATACAGAATTCAAGAACCAGCAAAACCAATCTACGGCCATAGAAATCAGATTGTTGGTTGCCTACGAGGCCACAGTGCTGTGTGCCCGTCCCGGCCTATTAATAACCAAATGTTGTGGTAGGACTCACCCTTGTGGCTCTTCTTACGATTGCAAGATGCACTTTAGCGACAACCATCGGGACACTTTGAAACCATACAAAGGTTTATTACTTAGGACACCTGGGGCCACACAGCAAGGTCACGGGAAGAAAGCGAGTGCTGCGCAGGGGCCAGGAGTTCTGTTTTTCTTGGGGACGGGGGGGGGGGGGGGGGGCTAGGCTTGGAGGGCTCACTCTTTTTTGGTGAATTTAAAACAGGAATTTCAGGGCACCTGGGTGGCTTGGTCGGTTAAGCATCTGACTTTGGCTCAGGTCATGATCTCACGGTCCGTGAGTTCGAGCCCCGCGTCGGGCTGTGTGCTGACAGCTCAGAGCCTGGAGCCTGTTTCAGATTCTGGGTCTCCCTCTCTCTCTGCCCCTCCCCTGTTCATGCTCTGTCTCTGTCTCTAAAACAAACATTAAAACAGGAATTTCAAGGGGGAAAGTGAATAGGCAAGAGGACCTGAGGGTCAGTTACGGAAATTGACCAAAGTCTCTAAAACAAAGGAGTCCGTGGGGGGAGGTGGCCTGGCTCTTTACCCAGCCCTGGGGCTGGCATTGTGTTTATTTGAGATGTGGATGCCTCTTTGAAACGGATGCTTTCGCAATCAAAGCCTAAGTCGGGCAGTTGCATTACAAAAGAGAAAAAAAAGCAACAATTGTCAGTTCACAACCCTCTGGGGAACGCCCTGGGTGTAATCTGAAACTGGCCCCCAAATGCACTGAGGGCTCGGAGAGGCTGAAGAGACCGGCAGGCCACCCCAACCTGGCCGGTTTAATGAGCAAAAGGAACTTACACAGCAGGCTTGTCTTGGGCAGCAGCAGGACAAACAGATTCCCCGAATTCCACTGCCAACACTTAAAAGTTTCTATAGCGATCTTGGCTGCGTTAGACACAGGTGTCATACAGATGTTCTCAACACCACGTCACTAACTCATCGGCTTGGAGCAGCCTCTGGGAGCGGGGAAAGGCAAGTGGAACCCATATTCCAAGGACAGGAGGAGGTATGGAGTTTCCCAGTGCCCAGGTCCAGCTCAGGGGTCAATGGGTGGTCACATCCTTCTGATGACCTTCCCCGACTTCCTGAAAACACACACCTGCTGTCGGCTTGGGTGGCTCACACTCCCACTGCACTTGCCAGTTGCCGCGGACAGAATGTGTACCCCGCCCCCCAGATTCTTATGCTGAAGTCTACTCCCCAGTGTGATGGTGGTAGGAGGTGGGGTCTTTGGGGGGTGACTAGGTCCTGAGTGAGGGAGTCCTCAAGAATGGAATTAGTGCCGCTGTGAGAAGAGACAGGAGACAGTTTGCTCCCCCTACAAAACTGGCAGGGCTTTACACAGAGATTGAATGGGAAGGATCAAGAAGGAACCTTGTATGTCTCATGGTGGTGACCACACGGGTGCACATAGACATAAAAAGTCTAAAAATTCAGTGAGCCGCGCGTAATATTTGTGCAGTTGCATACAGCACAACGTATGTCGTACGTCAATAAAACCTTCAGACAACACCAATAAGCATGTCATGGGATCTGATGTGAAACAGGAAAAGGAAACAAGAAAGGCAAACGACACTGTAGAACAGGACAAGTTGCAAATTGCAGAAAGTCAGATCAGGGACCCCAGAGCCTTCATTATTTTTTTTTTTAACATTTTATTTATTTTTGAGACAGGGAGAGACAGAGCATGAACAGGGGAGGGTCAGAGAGAGGGAGACACAGAATCTGAAACAGGCTCCAGGCTCTGAGCTGTCAGCACAGAGCCCGACGCGGGGCTCAAACTCACAGACTGTGAGATCATGACCTGAGCTGAACTCGGACACTTAACTGACTGAGCCACCTAGGCGTCCCAATGTTTATTTATTTTTGAGAGAGAGAGGGAGACACAGAATCCGAAGCAGGCTCCAGGCTCTGACCTGTCAGCCCACAGAGCCCAACCCGGGGCTCGAACTCACGGACCGCCAGATCATGACCTGAGCCGAAGTTGGCCGCTTAACCGAGGGAGCCACCCAGGCGCCCCGAGGCTTCATTATTAAGGAGACATCAAATCCTTCCTCCTAAATGAAGAGAATGGCAAAAATGATGCGAGGTGACTTCCAAGGTTAGGCCATAAAAAGCCATGCATCCCTGATGTCTTCCCCAGGTAATTGTGGGATTTGGTGCTTACTCAGAGACCACTGGAAATCCTCACTGCCTTAGTGCCCAAGTTCACTGCTAGCTCCTAGAGAATCAGGAATCTGCAAAACACACAGGTACTGCCACCAGTGATGACAGCTGCTTGTGGATTACAGGTGGTTTATGGAGGAGAGTCTGAGGACCTCTGCAAACTTCACGTTCACATCTGCTCCTGCCCCTGCTCTGCCTTTCTCCATTTCTAGAGAAGGAAACCAGCCATGCCTCTCCTCTTCCACCTTCCAATTCTAATGCACGCACCTCTCCTCGGCAGAACCCAATCCAAAACAAGGAGTTCTAGAAAATGCGGTTCCCAGGCTTCCAGTCCTCTGATAAGGAGGAGAACAGAGAAAGGAATGGAGATGAAGACTGACTGCAAAAACACCAGTATTGCTGGGGTGCCTGGGTGGCCCAGTCGGTTGAGCATCCGACTTCGGCTCAGGTCATGACCTTGCAGTTGGCGAGTTGGACAGGACTAATATTATTGAAGCACTTGTTTGTGCATTTTTCTCTGTCCCTATAGTCTCATCCCTTCCAAGCAGCTTTGTCCCTTATCAAAACTGGACCTTGAGACTTGTTGTCTCAGGGAAGGGGCGGGAGTGAATCCAGCTAGAACAAAGAAGATCACGAGTCCAGAAGAGGGCCGAAGTTAGGAAAGTCCCTACAGAAGAAAACAGGGGGACTGCCTCCCCTCATGACTTCAGTGGAGGGTGACGAGAGAAAGAGGGAAAAGGGCAGGAGTTGAGGTGCCAGGGGCCCGGCACTGCCAGTCCCTGGGGTCAGAACTCTGGGCTGGGGTGGGAAGGGAATATAGAAGCCTCAGGTATGTTTAGAGATTCCTAGAGCAGAAAGGACCATGGCCCGGCTCCCACGGTGTCCAGGAAGCCACAGGGGCCATGTCCAACCTGGCTTCCGAGAGGCAGATAGGCAACAGTGCCGGAATTGAATGTGTCCAAAAGTGGTGACTATGGTCAACCCTCAGGAAAGTGGTATCTGGGAGCCCTACAGAGGAGACTTTGAATCCTGTGAATTCTGCACCCTGTGGATGCCGTGGTAGATAAATTACCAGTAGGTCCACAATTCTTCACCCCCTCCCCACATCCACACCCTCGGCAATATAACTTTACAGCTCCTCCTATCAAGAGGTGGAGTCTATTTTCCATCCCTTGAATCTGGTCCGGTCTATGACTTGCTCCGGCCAAAAGCCGGACCATAGAAGCGACACTACACCTTGCAACTCCTGCCGCCTCTCAACGCCGCCCCTCTCGTGTGAACAAGCCAGACTAGCCTCCTGGAGAATGAGAGACCACATGGAAGAGAGCTGAGGTGGTCCAGGCGACAGTCAGCCAACGCCAGCAGAAAAGAGTTCCTAGCCAGCCTGCTGCCGACCTCAAATGCTGAGTCAAAATCAGCTGAGATGAGAAGAACCATGGAGCTGAGCCCAGATAAAATTGTCAACCCACAGAATCACAAATCAAATAAATGGGTATTGTTTTAAGCCACTGCATTTTGGGGGGTGGTTTGTTATGCAGCAATAGCTAACTATCACGACACCTTACCTAGTCACACAAATAAAATGAATGCTAAGAAACTCTTGAGAAGGAAAGGAATAGCTGCAAAGGAACCCAGGCAGATGAGCCGGTGATTTAGAAGCTCTGCTGGGAGGATGATATGGAGGCGCTGAGGGTCTGGTGGAATTTTCTAGGCCTGTGGTCAGTTCAAAGAGACTCCAATATATGGGTCTCCTCAACAGGAGAACAAGTAGAAGAAGCAATGGGATTGAGAAGACAGGACCAGCCACACCTCAGCAGACCCAGAGCAAAGTGCTCAGGGACTAGGCCAGACCAACCTCCCCCATGGCAGATACCAGGCCCCGAGACAAGACTCAGACCCAAGGCCCGCCATCCTGCCCAGAAAGAAACTTCAGCCTCCTCTGCACCCAGGACCACCCAGGAGGGAGGGAAGGGTAGAAAGCTTGAGCTATTTTTTTTTTCTAGAAAAACAAAACAAAACAAAACTGAGTTAACCTAAAAGAGTACGATGGCAACATGTACAATATTCACTTCACCTCATAGTTTTTTTTCAGTTCATTTATTTATTTTGAGACAAAGAGAGAGAGTGTGAGCAGGGGAGGGACCGAGCGGGGGCGGGGGGGAGAAGGAGAGTCCTAAGCAGGCCCCGCACTTTCAGTGTGGAGCCCAATGTGGGGCTCAAACTCACGAACGGCGAGACCATGACCTGAGCTGAAATCAAGAGTCAGACGCTCAACCCGCGACCCTATTCCTATTACTGTTTTACAGATCATATGATAGGGACTCCTGAAGAAGTTACAGAAAATTAAGATGCCACAAAAGCAAAAAAAATTTTTTTTTAATTTAACGTTTATTTATTTTTGAGACAGAGAGAGACAGAGCATGAACGGGGGAGGGTCAGAGAGAGAGGGAGACACAGAATCCGAAACAGGCTCCAGGCTCTGAGCAGTCAGCACAGAACCCGACGTGGGGCTCGAACTCACGGACCGCGAGATCGTGACCTGAGCCGAAGTCGGACGCTTAACCGACTGAGCCACCCAGGCGCCCCCAAAAGCAAATTTTTATATGATCCAGCTGTGTTACCGTTGGACCCCAGGAAATGGAGGTTTCAAGAGTTGCCCCCAGTTATGCGTTTAGGAACGGGATCTGTGCCCTCCCCTCACTGCCAAAAGGAGGCCTCCACGGGGCTTGCTTTATGACAAATCCTTCTTCCTAAGCAAACGCCACCTCCTCTGTTTCCTGCACATCGTGAACAATGATGGTTGGTACGTTCAGCATTTACATCGTGCTGAGCCTTCGCCCACGTATCTTGTAATCCCTGCAATACCTTTCTTTTTTTTTTTTTTAATTTTTTTAACGTTTATTTATTTTTGAGACAGAGACAGAGCATGAACGGGGGAGGATCAGAGAGAGAGGGAGACACAGAATCGGAAACAGGCTCCAGGCTCTGAGCGGTCAGCACAGAGCCCGACGCGGGGCTCGAACTCACGGACCGTGAGATCATGACCTGAGCCGAAGTCGGCCGCTTAACCGACTGAGCCACCCAGGCGCCCCCCTGCAATACCTTTCTGAGGAGGGGACTGCTACCGTCCTCATTTTGCAGATGAAGAAACAAAGGCTCCGAGGTGGCAGGTGTGCGTGAAAGGTCACGCAGCCAGGAAGAGGCAGACCCAGGACTTGACCCCACGTCTGGCTGACTCGGGACACACTAGGCATGCTCATCTTCCTGCCAGGGTGCCCAGGACAGGGCCTGTGGCAAAAGGGGTCATGAAGGTTTTGACAGAGTGATTACAGGAACACTCGCTGCCCAGACACGGAACCCGGAAACCCCTCCAAACAGCTCCTTCCTCTTGCACCAGCAGCCTCGTCTTGCCATATGAAAACACTTCCCCAAGTAGCCTTGGCCCCAAGGAATGCCCCGTTTCAGGCTCAGACACCCACCGGATTGCAGAACGACAGCCAGTCTTGGGAGCCACTGGAGGCACATGCGCCCCTCGCGATGACCACCCCGACCCAGCCGGCCTACTCGCCTCCTTGCTCCTGGCTGCTGATGCTGTCCCTTGTCCTCTTGGGTGAGTGGGACCCCGGACATGATAGGACCCACCCCTGGCTGGTCCCAGAGAGGAGCCCCAGGTGCTCTGGCAGGCCTGGAGGGGCTCGAGCCCACCAAGAGGGAATGGGAGCGGGTAGCCGAGAACTTTCTTGATCCCAGTGTCCCAAGAAGCAGAACTTTTTCGGGAGGCAGCGCAGTGAAGTTAAGCCCCCAGGCTCTGGGATCTTGCAAGCTGGGCTCTGCTCAGATACCCGCGTGCTCGTGTCACAGGCCACTTCACTCTCCTCTTCAGCGAATAGGGCTGCTAACGGGGTGCTGTGCGTATTAAATACAAAAATGGTGAGGCTCACAGCCCAGGATCAGGGGCATAATCTGTGGGGCCTATGTCGTGCAAAACGTAAACGCGGTTTCAGAAAGTGGTAAGAACTTTAAGACAGCAACAGCAGAGCATTATCGCAAGCACGGGGCCCTTCTAAGCACAGGGCCCTGTGTGACCATACAAATCAACCACCCACGAGCCAGCGCCGGCTCAGCCTGAGAAAACTGGGCTCAAACCTCACCACTGACTTCTCTCTGAGCTTCCGTTTCCCCCTCGGTAAAATGGGGCTAATCGCGGGGACCCACCTCATGACTTTGGAAGATTCGACAAGACAACACCTGTTGGTACCTGGAACGGTGTAAAGATTTACATAAAGATTTTCTTACCCATGTCTACTGTAAGTCAGGATCAGGCCGATTTAACTCCTGAGTCTTGGGGCTCCTGGGTCCAGCTTAGCCTCTGAGCCCAGAACCCTCTGACCCAGCAGGCAAGAGACTCGGCTTTCACCTCCTGTCCATCTGGACCCCTGCCCCAGCCCCTGCTAAGACCCAGCCCCTGCTTGGGTCCTCCAAGATGGTCACTCCTGGAGAGGCCCTGGTGGGAACCAGATCTGAGACCAGACTCGGCTGCTCTTTCGCTCCCCAGCTGTGATTTGGGGCACCACTTCCCTTCTCTGAGCTGGTTTCCCTGATCGTAAAAAGTGAACTGTAGCTCCTAGTTGCTCACTCCACAAATAATTCTGAGTGCCCACTACGTGTTAGGCACTCGGCTAGGAGGTCATATGTCTAAACTACTCAGGATCAAATAGGTTTTGAAAAATGGGGTTTTGTACCAGGCCTCCAGAGGAGAACCCACCATCAGGGATCGTGAAGGATAGGGCCTGCTGGTGGAAGACAGGCGGGAAGGGATCCCAGAGCTGTGGCCAAGGGGTGCCCAGCTCCGCGGACAAGGTACCCAGGACATTTTCCAGAGAGTGGGAAGGGGTGAGGGGCACAGGGCTTTCATTCATTGAGGTTTGATGGGCGTACAACAAATTGTACATATCTAACATGTACACTTCGGTAAGTTTTGGGGGCATTGGATATGCTTCACTCTTGTGAATTCATCACCAAAATCAATATAATGAACATATCCAACACTTTGAAAAGTTTCCTTGTGATTCATCCTTTCCATTCCTCCTCCTCCCGTGGCAACCCCTTATCCGCTTTCCATCGCTATAGATTCGTTTGCATTTTCTGAAACTTTATACAAGATCATGCAGTAGGTACCCCTTTTTTCCGGCTTCTTTTCCTCGGCATAATTATTTTGAGCTTCATTCATGTGGTTGCACATATCAATAGCTCACGTATGTCTTTTTATTTCTGTCCCCTGTGTGGATAAAGTACAGTTTGTTTCTCCATTCACTTGTTGGCAGACATTTTCTGCTTTGCCATTTGCGGCTGTCACAGATAGAGCATCTACAGACGTTCGTGTACAAGTCTTTGTGTGGACTTACGCTTTCATTGCTCTTGGGAAAATACTTGAGAACAATATGACCGTATCATATGATAGGTGTGTGTTTAACTTTTAAGACACTGCCATACTGTTTTCCAAGGAGGTTGTACCATTTTGCATTTTCATCTGCAGTGTATGAAGATGACATTGTCCTCTACATCCTTGCCAACACTTGGTATGATCAACCTGTCTCATTTTAGTCATTCTCACAGGTGCGTAGGAACATCTCATTGTGGTTTTAATGTTCACGTCCCTAATATATAATGGTGCTAAACATTTTTCACGTGCATCCTGTATCCTGTCTGGTAAAGTGTCTGTTCAACTCCCATTTTTCGATTGGTTTTCCTTTATTGAGTTTTGAGAGCTCTTTATATATTCTGGTTACAAACTTTTTATCAGATAGATACTTCACAAAGATTTCCTCCTACTCTGTGGCTTTTTCATTCTTTCGCAAGTGCCTTTTGAACAGCAAGAGTTCTTAGTTTTCATAAAGTCTAATTTATTAAGTGGTTCTCTTATGGATCATGATTTTGGTGTTGTATCTACATGTGTGGCACAATTCACTAACAAAACCATCTGGGCTTGGAGTTTTCTTTGTGGGAAAGTCTTTAATACAAATTAAACGTTTGCAATAGATAGTAGGGCTATTTAGGTAATTTATTTCTTCTTGAGGTAGTCTTGGTAGTTGGTGGTTTTCAAGGAATTTGTCCCTTTGTCAAATACATGCAGCCATGACCTTTCCACAGCATCCCCTTATTGTCCTTTAATATCTGTAAACTCTGTACTTGTGTCACCTCCCTAGTTTTTTGATTTTAGTAATTTGAGTCTCTCTCTCTCTCTCTCTCTCTCTCTCTCTCTCTCTCTCTCTTACTCTTCAGTATGGCTACAGGTTTATCAATTATAATGATCTTCTCAAAGATTTCACTCATACTGATTTTTCTCTACTGGTTTTTGTTTTTTACTTTATTGATTTCACTCAGGTCTTTGTGGTTTCCTCTCTCCTACTTCCTTTGGGCTTAATTTGCTCTTATTTTCCTTGTTTCTTAAGGTAGAAACTAAGGTCATTCATTTAAGTCCTTCCTTCTTTCCTAATCTAGTCATCTAATTCAATAAATATCCTCCTCTGCTTTAGCAGAATCCTACAAATTTTAATATTGTGTTTTTATTTTCATTCAGATCAAATTGCTTTCTAATTTCCCTTCTGTTTGTCTTTAACTCGTGTGTTATCGGAAAGTGTGTTATTCGGCTTGTGAATATCTGGGAGTTTCCTAGGCCTCTGTCTGTTATTGATTCTAATTTAATTCCATTGTGTCAAAGAAGACGCTTGAATTCTTTTAAACTTGTTGAGACTATTTTATGACTCAGAATATGCTCTCTCTTGGTAACAGTTCTCCGTGCACTGGAAAAGAACTATATATCCTCCTATTTGGGGGACAGAGTGTTCTATAAATATCAATTAGGCTGTTAGTTGTTAGTGCTGTATTCTTTTTGATTTTCTGCCTACGTGTTCTATTAATCATGAAAAGGAGGATATTGAAATCTCAGAGCATAACTGTGGATTTGTCTGTTTCTCCTTGCCATTCTATTGGGTTTTGCTTCATACACTTTTAAGTTCTGTTATCTGGTGCACATAATATTTGGGATTTGTATGTCTTCTTGATTTATTTGAAGCTTATTCATTTTGAGAGAGAGATCGAGCGAGCATACATGAGCAGGGGAGGGACAGAGAGAGAGGGAGACAGAGGACCCCAAGCAGGCAGCCCCCCTCGACCCCTACTGTCAGTGCAGAGCCCAGTCCAGGGCCCAATCCCATGAATCAAACTGAACCATGACTTGAGCCGAGATTGAATGCTTAACCAACTGATCCACCTAAGTGCCCCTATCTTCTTGATTAATTTGCTCCTTTACCATTATGAAGTGGCATTCTTTATTCCTGGACATATTCTTTGCTCTGAAATCTACTTTATCTGATATTAACATAGCCACTCCAGCTTCCGTTTGATTAGTGTTATATGCTCTACCTTTTTCTATCATTTTCCTTTTAACATATGTGCAGCTTTAATATTTAAAGTGCATTTCTTGTAGGCAACAGATAGCCTACAAGACCTTACTTTTTATCCAAGCCGACAATCTCTAATTTTTACATAGGGTATTTAGACCTTTTACCTTCAAGGTGACTTTTTATAGGATTAGGTGTAGGTCTTATCACCTTCCTATTTGTCCTGTCGGTTCTTTGTTCCCTTTTTTCTCTTTTTCTGTCTTGTTCCAGTTGTTGAATATTTTTATAACGCTATCTTATCTCCTTTATTGGCTTATTAGCTATTACTCTTTATTTTGTCATTTAGTGGTTGCTTTAAGGTTTAGAAGTTTCAAATTTTCCAAGATGGAAAAAAAGGGGGGTCATGGGCTCTCCCACCCCAATACTTTCTCTCTTCTATTTGATCCTAACTGATTCATAAGAATAATAGAATTTCCCTGTGTTCCTAGGATCCCACTGGGAGTATATTTTTATTTTGAGAAAGAAATGAGCATCAGTTTACAAGTTCTATAGTTTCCTGTGAATACTGAAGAGTCCACTGGACTTTCCCCCTTAAGTGTGCAATTCACACCATCTACCTTTCAGTGACAGCATACCATTTCCCATACCGTATAAGAGACTTACAAAGTATACTAGGGTTTCCCTCCTCCCAGCCTTTGTTGTGTTGCTGTCAGAACTTCACTCAGACATGTGTTACTTGTTTGTTACTTGTTTTTATCATTTCCGGGCCTGGCTTTTCGGAATCGCTAGGTGGGACCACAACACTTCTCTCTGAGTACCGTCCTCTCTTCTGTCTGTTCTACCCATTGCTCTGTCAAACATGAGGTTTTCCGGTTTGGCGGGTGGGGAAAGGCAATATTTCAGCCCTGTGCTGAGCGGATGGGCACCGTTCAGTGCCTGCGAGCGAGGAAACCACCTGAGAGGCCAGGGAACAAACCACCAGAAAGGATTAGAGAGAACAGATCTGACTGCCTCCCCTCATGGTGTTTGAAGGTGGGTGTTGCTCAACATTTTGGAGCTAAGGACACCGAGGGCAAAAGCAATCCCTAGGATTGAACATGAGGTATCCCTTGGTCACAACTGTGAGGGAGTTCTTATAGAGGCTATTTTTTTTAATTTTTTTTTTAATGTTTGTTTTTATTTCTGAGACAGAGAGAGACAGATCGTGAACGGGGGAGGGTCAGAGAGAGAGGGAGACACAGAATCCGAAACAGGCTCCAGGCTCCGAGCGGTCAGCACAGAGCCCGACGAGGGGCTCAAACTCACAGACAGTGAGATCATGACCTGAGCCGAAGTCGGATGCTTAACCGACTGAGCCACCCAGGCGCCCCTAGAGGCTATTATTAGCACATGCCTAGCTGAGAACACACAGGAAAGGAATTTAGAATTCCACAACCCCTCCCCAGATCCTCTTAGAAGGAAACGTCTGCCTCACCTCCCTACTCCCTCGCCTCACTGACAACTGAGAAACACCATGCTATCCTGCAAACTTACATCTCGGAGCAAGACTGAGTCATTCACCAGGCCTGACGGTCACACACACCCAGGGAAACTTGGGACACAAAACTGATGACCCGCATGGAGCAGAACCTTAAGTCACCTGATCTGAGTCCAAATCCTGGCCATGACACTGGCTGTTTCTTCCCCTCTCTGACCATCAGATTTCTCAAAAATGGAGATGATAATAACACCTACCTCAGGGAGTTCTTGAGGGGAGCACCTGTTCATAACCCAGGTGCAAAAGAACTTGCATGGGAGGTCTCGGCCCCCTCTCTCCGTGCCCACTCCAAGGCCAAACTCAGCAGCTAGACCCCCAAAATAGATCCACTTCCCAAAGCACCAACAAGCATTGCAGCCTGGTAAAGAATTCACAAGAGACACCTGAAACTAATATAATATTATATATCAACTCCACTTGAAGTTTAAAAATGTTTTCAAAACGATAGAACTGCATATAGGACATAAAATTTCTGGTATTTACTGTGTGTAAATAATATCTCAATAAAGTAGTTTTTTAAAAAAAGAATTCGCAGGGGGGCACCTGGCTGGCTCAGTCCGTAAAGCATGTGACTCTTGATCTCAGGGTTGTAAGTTTGAGCCCCACATTGGGTATAGAGATTACTTTAAAAAATAACTAAAAGTCAAAAAGAATTCAGGGGGTGCCTGGGTGGCTCAGTCCGTTAAGCGTCTGACTTCAGCTCAGGTCATGATGTCACTGCTCGTGAGTTCGAGGCCCACATCGGGCTCTGTGCTGACAGCTGGGAACCTGGAGCCTGCTTCGGATTCTGTCTCCATTTCTCTGCCCTTCCCCTGCTCTCTCCCCCGCACCTCTCTCTCTCTCTAAAATATAAGACATTAAAAAAAAAAAAAAAGAATTCACAGGATGCCAGATGATGTTTACTTTGTGCGATACATTTGAGGGCTGAGAGCGGGGGCTCCAGAAACAGGTTGTCACATTCGTATTGGGTGACATATTAGTTTCGGGGGCCATGACACAGTGCCACAGACTGGCAGTTTAAACAACAGAAATGCATTATCTCACACTTCTGGAGGCTAGAAGCCTAGGCGAAGGTGTCAGCAAGGTTGATGACGTCTCCTGAGACCTCTCTCCTTGGCTGTCTTCTCTCCATGCCTTTAATTTCTTCTTCTAAGGATGCCAGTCATATTGAATTAGGGTCCACCCTCATGACCGCATGTTAACTTTGTAAAAAATTAAAAAATTTTTTTAAAAATATTTATTTATTTTTGAAAGAGAGAGAGAGAGTGGGAGAGGGGCAGAGAGAGGAGGAGACACAGAATCCGGAGCAGGCTCCAGGCTCCAAGCTGTCAGCACAGAGCCCGACGCGGGCCTCGAACTCACAAGCTGCGAGGTCATGACCTGAGCCGAAGTCGGAAGCTCAACCGACTGAGCCTGGGCCACCCAGGCGCCCCTCATGTTAACTTAATTGCCTCTTTAGAGACCTTGTCTCAGGATGCAGCCACATTCAGAGGTACTGGGGGTTAGGACTCTGACATATGAATTTAGCCGGGAAGACACCAGTCAGCCCATAAACTGTGATCCGGGGAAACTTACCTGGTCATCTGGGCTCTCAGCACTTCTGTGAAGACGGGAAGAATGCTGTCACCTATTATTTGCAAGTTCTCCATTATTTGTAAGTTCTGCTCTGCCTCTCCAGACAACCTCCTCATCTCTCACGCTTCCCTCCCCAATGACATCCGTCCGGCGTCCTGAGCAATTGTTGCTGGCCAGCTAATGACTAGGTTGTGGTAAGCTCACCTCTGAGGGCTCCAGGTCCTTCCGGCTCAGCACAAAGCCAGTCTTCCTCTGTTGCAGGAGCCTCTGGGCAGAGCGATGGGAGTGAGCGGCAGGTGTTGCAGCCCGAGGGCCCCCTGCTGGTGGTGGAAGGAGACACGCTGCTGCTGCGGTGTACCGTGGAAGGTTCCTGCACTGACGACAGGATTAAATGGGTCAAGGTGAGCGATGGGGACCAGCAGGAGATTTATAACTTCAAACACGGCTTCTTCCCGGGGGTGACGCCGGTGACCCAGCAGACCCTGGAGCCCCTTCATTGTGACTTTTCCATCTATATCCACAATGTCACCAGCAAGCATGCTGGAACGTACCACTGTGTGGGGCTTGATGACTTGAGTGAGAACCCAGAAAAGAAGCTGCAGGAGGGCACCTCAGTGTTTGTGAAGGGTGAGTATCAGGCTCTGTGGGTCTTAGGCGCTCAGCTCGGACCGGTCTCCCTGCGTCAGCTGCCTTCATCCATCCACACCCATACCGTCCACACAAAATCCCAGTTGGCGCACAACGCGAGGGTGTCTCACCCACACGTGCACAGGCATCCGGAGTGGTTCTGCTCCACGTGTCTTGTTCCAGGCCCGTGTCTTCTTGCAGCTGCGAAGAGTACACCTGGGTCGTGGAGATGGCAGAAGCAAAGAGGACAAGCCCCAGTGCCCCCAAGCGCGTTTCAAGTTTCTAATCACGTACCATCTGCTAACAGCCCATTGGCTAAAGCAAGTCATGCGCTCCAGGCAAAGTCAAGAGACCAGGATGCGTAGCCACCCACCACGAGGCAAGAGTAGGGATGCACCACCGTAGGGGAGTCCAGAACTAGGGCTGATAATTTAATCTACCACACTCCCCACGTAATCAGTCATGCTGTCTGTAAGCCCAGCAGTGGTGACCTGGGCACTCACATCCTGGGTCTGCCATTCAATAGGAGCGTGTTCTTTTTTTTTTTAAATGTCTTACTTATTTTCGAGAGAGAGAAAGAGAAAACGAGCAGGGATGGGGCAGAGAGAGAGAGACAGAATCCTAAGCAGGCTCCAGGCTCTGAGCTGTCAGCACAGCCCCCAACGTGGGGCTTGAACTCACAAACCGCGGGACCATGACCTGGGCTGAAGTCGGACTGAGCCACCCAGGCGCCCCACCCTGAGAACTGTTAACAGACAGAATATCTGTGTGTGGCAGTTGGAGGTGGGGGGAAGGGTTCATTGTAACTTGATGCAAGCATTTCGGGAAGGTTTCTCCGATTCCTCCCATGCCGTGACAGGTGCCCCCTCTTGGCCCTACAGTCCTCTGGCTTTCCAACCTCAAGGGGATTTTCTGGACCATTCCACCACCGGACTGAAAACTTCTTCCCAGCCGGACATTTGTATGTCTTGCTGAGCTGCATTTCCCCCAGTCGTAACCTCAGCACACAGCAGGTCCTGAGAACTTCTTTACTGAGTGAACCAACTTGAGCGTAATATGGAGATCCAGAGGGAGTAGCTGAGTAGGGAAATCAGGGCAGTGGGGAGGGAGGGAAGATATGAGGGAGGAAATGAGTGGACAATGGAGGAAGGCACAAAATGCAACAAGGACCCTCTCTTTGGCTTCAGGAGCCGGAGCCCCAGAGCCAAACCTCTGGATCCTGCAGCCCCAGGAGGTGGTGTTGGCAGCCACCGGAGACACTGTGTTCCTGAACTGCACAGTGCTTGGACATGGTCCCCCGGGCCCCATCAGGTGGTTTCGGGGAGCTGGTCTGAGCCGCGAGGCCATTTACAACTTTGAAGGCCTCTCCCACCCCAACGTGACAGCCGTCCGGGCCTCCAACAGCGATTTCAGCATCCTCCTGCAAGGCGTGTCCCCTGAGTACACAGGCACCTACTACTGTGTAAAGTTTTACAGGAAACCCAACAGACAATACCTGTCCGGACAGGGCACCAGGCTTCGAGTAAAAGGTGAGACAGGTGGTCTAGAAGGCACTGGGGGAGAGGGGCAGGGGGTCCACAAGGAAATTCCCAAATAGGCCAGCTCTTCTCAGCCTCCAGCTGTTACATAAGCCGTTCCCTCTGCCTGGAATGCTTTCTCCTTCTCTCTGGCGAACTCCTACACATCCTTCAAGGCCCAGCAGAAATAGCCCCTCCTCTGTGAAACATTCTGCTTCTCCCGGGCAGAGTTCATTTCTCCCCATTCTGGGCTCCTCAAAACTTTGGATAGACCATTAATGGTTTAACAGTATCTGTTGAGTGCCTGTTTACTGCTCTGCACTCTACTGGGTGCTGTAGATACTGCAGTGAATCAGACATTGTCCCCACCCCAGGGATGTTCAGACAGGTCTAACTAGTCCCTCATAGTCACAGGGTTTGACTTCTAGCCCCCATTCCAGGCACACTCCTCTCGATGACCCTAAGTCCTAGCACAGGGGCTCAGGAAGGGGCAAGCCAGAAAGAAAAGGGGAATGTGAGACTGTCTCTCTTTCTTACAGCAAAGCCCATCACCACTCCCCAAGAGAAAGAACTCACCAATGAACATATAGGCAGGACATATCCTTCAGGTGAGTGTACCTAGTCTTGGGAAGGTAACCAGTCCCCACAGGCAAGGCTTGGCCATGGGAAGGGAGCAGTCCTTGCTTTCTAGGGCTATGTGCCACCCAGAAAGTCCCCAGGACTTCATCTCAACATCAGAACCAGGAACTCAGAGAACCACGTTAAAGCTCAACCAAAGAGGGGCGCCTGGGTTGGCTCAGTCGGTTGAGCGTCTGACTTTGGCTCAGGTCATGATCTCACGGTTTGTGAGTTCGAGCCCCCCGTCGGGCGCTGTGCTGACAGCTCAGGGCCCGGAGCCTGCTTCGGATTCGGTGTCTCCTCCTCTCTCTGCCCCTCCCCTGCTCGTGCTCCGTCTCTCAATGATAAATAAACGTTAAAAATTAAAAAAAAAAAAAAAAAAGCTTGACCAAAGAAAGAACAGCTGACTGTTCAGTGGGCAGCCTTGCTTGGCAGGTAGTGAGCTCCCCATGATTCAGTGCAAGGAGACACTGTGAAACTGTACATAACAGTGCTGAAGATCATGGCTTTGTAGCCTCCTGGATTGAGTCCCTTTCTACCTGTGTGACTCCAGGAAGCTTGCCTCACTCCCCGAATTTCTGTTATCCTCCCCTGGGGACTAGGGGTGGAGAGGGGATAAGAGTCGGAGAGCGTACCCCATGAGGCTGGTGCGTAGACCCCATGAGATCACACGTGCCAAGCGCCCAGAACTGTGCATATCATATCACCTGTTAACGCTCAGGGGCACTTGGCAACAGGGTGGGGTTGAGGGTGAGACTTGGGGTAGCGGCACCAGATGCTCCCTGTCACTGAGCCCTGTTCCTGCCATTCACGGGAGCCAGATCACCTGGTCCCGTCACTTCTCTAACGTACGTGCCCCTGAGCAAATCATTTCCCGACTCTGGCTCTGCCTTTTCATCGGTACCAATGGCATTATTATCCTGCCTTGCAGCATACGTTTAAGGATTAAATTAGGCAATTAGGAAGTGCTTAGCCCAAGGTCTGGGGCAGAGGAGCTGAGCAGCCAGTAAATGAACAGTTTTCTATTATGATCAGAGGTCAGGGATGCTGTGAGGATGACTAAACACATGGGTAGGATATTGGGCAAAGCCTCTTTGGGCCCCGGACAGAGGGAGGGGAGGTCTTCGTGTAGAAAGAATGTGGCCCCAGAGGTTTACAGCAGCTGGGCCAGGCCTCCCCGTGGGGACACTGAGGTCTGGACTGTTGGGGGATCGCCCAGGGTCCTTCCTGAGCTCTCCTCTGTGTCCTCCAGGCCTCCTGTCTGTGCTCACACTTGTGGTCCTGGGGCTGAAGGCCATGACCTTGGCTGCACTCCTGCTGGCCTGGGCTGCCTGCCGGAGAAGGCAAGAAGACACCAAGACCCCAGACTCAGCAGAACTGTAATCTGTACGGGGCATGCAGCACGGGGCGTGGGGCGTGGGTGAGGGGGTCGACCTCAAAGTAGGTCCTCTGAGTCGAAGAGAGGTCAAGGCTCCCCAGCCACTTCACCGCCTCCAACCCCAGCCTCCAGATGCTCCCCAGGCTTCGTGCCGAACTCCAGGATCCCTACACCTGGCTTCCATTCACCTGGCGAAGTACCCCACTTGGCACTGACTGGGCTCCCTTCTGATGTGCTGTCCTCTCTCTTGACAGCCAGCTCAAGCCCTCCTTGTCCTTCAAGGCTTTGCCGGGCTCTCTTCTCAAGGCCCTTGTTCCTGCGGTAGTGCCCGCCCCCTTCCACCCCCTCTCCTCGTTTTCTCATCCTTCAAGATCCAACTCAGAGTCCTTTCCGGAAGATTTTCCTAAGCATCTCTAAGCTCACAGCCAGACTGCTCAGGCCTCTCCATTTACACCCTTCTCTCCTCATTTCCTGCCTTTTTTCCCTTCCTTCCTTCCTTCCTTCCTTCCTTCCTTCCTTCTTTCCTTCCTTCCTTCCTTCCTTCCTTCCCTTCCCTTCCCTTCCTTCCCTTCTTTTCTTTTCTTTTCTTTTCTTTTCTTTTCTTTTCCTTTCTTTCCTTGCCTTCTTTCCTTCCCTACTATGGCTGCTTGGGTGGCTGCAATAGTTAAATGCAGGCTCAGAAACTGTAACAAAACTCTTAAATAACAGTGGCTTAAGCCAGAAGAGAATCGGTTTCGCTAGTAATAACTGAGCACAAGCAGGCCAGGCAATAGGGGGACTCCCTTGTAGTGAGACCCGGGATTCCTCGATCTCTTTGCTACCAGGTCCATATCTCAGGCAGCAAGGCTAGGGAAGAAGGCAGCAAAGGGGCGTATGACCCTCCCCTTCAAAGGCACAGCTAGAAATTTGCCCACATCACCTCCAATTGGCTGGAATGTGGTCACATGGTCACACCTAGCCGCAAGGAAGGCTGGGAAATGTAGTCTTCATTCTGGCAGCAAGGTGCCCAGCAGCAATTTCTCACTAAAGGAACCAGAGGCTAAATGTCAATAGATAACCAGGGGCATAGAGGCAGCCTCAGGGGCATAGAGGCAGCCTCTTCCTTGCTCTGCGTGACACATGAGTTCAACTCCCAGCTGAAACAGCACCCCTCTGTAACACCCCCTCCCCTAGGATAGTATAATGAAGACAGTGGTCCTCAAGAAGAGGAGGGTTCCCCCCCACCACCAGGGTACCTTTGGCAATGTGTAGAGACACTTTTGGTTGTCACAACTCGGGGGTTGTCACAACTTGAGGGGTGTCACAACTGGCTATCACCCTCTAGTGAGTAGAGGTCAGGAATGCTGCTGAAGGCCCACGGCATCCCCCACAACATAGAGTTGTGTGGCCCAAAGCATCGGGAGTGCTGGGGCTGAGAAGCCCGATGTGGGGGAAAGTGCGACACGCCTGACTTCCCAGCCCGAACCTCCACTCCCTCCCTGTGTGCCCTTAGTGACTAACCAATCAGTAGCTTCACCCCTTGGACCCTCGTGGATAAGAACGTGGACAAGGATGGCAACGTGGACTTCTCCGCATTGTACGAAAACTAATTCGGTTCATTTACTAAGGGCTTCCCATGTGCTGTGTGCACTGTGTGCGTTCAGTATCTGTGAACCCCATTTTTGCTTTCCACGCGAATATCTACTAAGATCTACTCTGTGGGGCGGTGGATTCGTCTGGCCGTTTTTCATTATAAGCACAGAAAAAGAGCTTGAAAAACCTAAGCCAAAGGGGACATTAGTTTAGTCTGAGGACGGAATAAATCACTGAATCACCAGTCATCAGAATAATAACCCCCTACCAAAAGATAACCACGTCCTAATCTCTGGAACCCGGAACCTAATCTCTGGACCTCACATGGCAAAAAAGGACTTTGCCTCTGGAGTTAAAGATCTTGAGGTGGGGGTTTATTCTGGATTATCCAGGGGGGGGCTCTAAAGGCAATCACAAGTGCCCTGATGAGGGACAGATGGGGAGATTTGACACAGAGAAGGAGACAGCAACGTGACCACAGAGGCAGAGATGGGAGTGATGTGGCCACAAGGAAGGCCGGCAGCCACCAGAAGCTGGAAGAAGCCAGAATCACTTCTCCCCAGAGTCTCCAGAGGGAGCGGGCCCACGGACACCTTGATTCCTGCCCCATGTTACTGATCTCAGACTTCTGGCCTCCAGAACGACGAGAGGGTAAATTTCCATTATTGTAAAACCCCAGGTTTGTGGGACGCCTGGGTGACTCCGTCTGTTAAGCGTCCGTCTAACTCTTGGTTTCGGCTCAGGTCGTGATCTCACAGTTTGGGGGATCGATGGTGCTGACAGCACAGAGCCTGCTTGGGATTCTCTGTCTCTGTCTCTGTCTCTGTCTCTCTCTCTCTGTCTCTGCCTCTTCCCCCACTTGCACACACTCTCTCTCTCAAAATAAATAAATATTTAAAAATCTAATATAAATAAATTAATAAATAGATAAATAAAGCACCAGGTTTGTGGTCATTTGTGGTCTGCAGGCACAGAGCATCTGAAAGAACCACTCGGCCTCCCAAACCTCCTCGCCTCCCGAGGCCCTGCGGGATCTGGTCCCTGCAAACCACCCCCATCCCCAATCATCTCCCACCACCACCCCTTAAACTGACTCCGCCCTGGCACCCACCCGGGCCTTGGCCACACATTCCCTAACTCATCCAAGGCTCCCCTTCGCAAGGGCTCCCGGACTGCTCCGTCCACCACGATGTCTCCATCCCTCTGGTGGCCCTCACGCCCCTCCCTGTTCTTTGCAGCGCTACCGTGGCCTGAAATAAACACGTGTGCGTTTCCTTCACGACCGCCAGTTGTCTCCTCTGGAATTCGAGCGTACCGAGGACAGGAAGCTAACTTTTCACCCTATGTCGCCCCTTCCATCCAGTCATACAAAGTGGGTGAAGGCCAAGGCACTAATCAGTGTGCTGAGGATTAAAGAGTAAAGTCCGCTCTCTCAGGGCACACCTGGTACTGGGGGAAGACAGACAACGAGCAAGTAAACGTAATAAGTAACGTGTCACATGGTGGTGAGTGCTAAAGGAATAAGAAGGCAGGTGGGCAGGGGGAGGTGCCAGAGCGAGGGAGAGGAGATGTATTTTATTTAGGGTGGTCGGAAGAGTCCTCACAGGTAAAGTGACATTTGAGCAGAGACCTGAAAGGAGTGAGTACAGAGACTCGTAGATGTCTGAGGAGAGGAGCAAGTGCAAAGGCCCTGAGGCAGGAGTGTGCTTGACATGGCACCGGAAGCATAAGCCCCAAGCAGATTCTTGGCCCGTGTTAGACCCCTGCAATCCCCCCATCTGAGGGGGGAATAGAGGGTAGAGGTAAAGTTCACAGCCTTGGGAAGCTGCTCAGATTCAAATTCCAGTTCTACTCATCTCTTGGGTAAGTTGGTTTCTCTTAGAGTGTCCCGGCTTCCTTATCCATCTGCCGGTAATGACATTAGCGTCTCCCTTCGTAGGCGATTTTGAGAATAAAACGCATGGGTGCATGTTGGGCATTAACTGTGCCAGGCCCAGCGGATGTGGGGAGGGGGGAACAGTCCCCAAAAGAAGTGCAGGGTGTGCTGGCAGGTGAAACAAATCATGGATAAAAGCGAAGAAGAGGGGGGGGGGGCGCCTGGGTGGCTCAGTCGGTTAAGCATCCGACTTCGGCTCAGGTCATGATCTCACAGTCCGTGAGTTCGAGCCCCGCGTCGGGCTCTGTGCTGACAGCTCAGAGCCTGGAGCCTGTTTCTGATTCTGTGTCTCTCTCTTTCTGACCCTCCCCTGTTCATGCTCTGTCTCTGTCTCAAAAAAATAAATAAACGTTAAAAAAATTTTAAAAAAAAAGCGAAGAAGGGGTGACACCTGGGTTCGAGGACTCGTCCACCAGCCAAAGAACTGGAGCTTGGGGAGCTGGTCACGCACAGATCTCTCATGCCGGCAGCTGAGTGCAAGCATGACGCCCGCGAGTCTCCAGGCCCCTGGGCTTCCTGGGAAATTTTGGGGCATTTCAGGTGGACACAACAATGGAAGGGGAGGGTCCACGACCAGGGCTGGTGCCTGGTGTCCCTGCAGCAGAAAGGGGAGTCTGCGCCACAAGGAAAGGTCCCTCTTCCCACATGTCCTTCCGGGACCTCGAGCAGCTGAAAAGCTGTGCTTTTTTTAAAAAAAATTATTATTATTAATGTTTTTATTTATTTATTTATTTATTTTGAGAGAGAGAGAAGGCACGCATGCGTGCACACATGGGGGGAAGGGCAGAGAGAGGGAGAGAAAATTCCAAGCAGGCTCATTGATCCCCTGCACCATGAGATCATGACCTGAGCTGAAATCAAGAGCCGGACGCCCAACCAACTGAGCCACCCAGGTGCCCCTGAAAACCTGCTTTTAATAACCTGAACTTGGGGCACCTGGGTGGCTCCGTCGGTTAAGTGTCCGACTTTGGCTCAGGTCATGATCTCTCGGTCTGTGAGTTCGAGCCCCGCGTCGGGCTCTGTGCCGACAGTATGCACCCTGCTTGGCATTCTCCCTCTCTCTCTCTCTCTCTCTCTCCCTCTGCCCTTCCCCTGCTCAGGCTCTGTCTCTCTCAAAATAAATAAACAAACATTTTTCAAAAATAACTTTATTTTCACCCACTTACTTTGTAAGCAACACATTTACAATATCTTAATTACACATAAAACAGCCCTGTACGTGGAGTCAAGCACCTGATTCATTTATACCTGAGAATTGAAATACAGATCATTTTATTCCAAATTACTTCCTCTTTATCTCACCAGTTAGGGCATGATGTTGATTTTTTCAATATGTATAGGTCAGTTTTATGATCTATGAATTCCACTGAAGGTATAAAGGGGCAATAGGAAATATTTTTTATGAAAAAGGGGTAGGGTGCCTGGGTGGCTCGGTCAGTTGAGCATCCGACTTCAGCTCAGGTCACGATTTCATGGTCCATGAGTTCGAGCCCCACAGCGGGCTCTGTGCTGATAGCTCAGAGCCTGGAGCCTGCTTCGGATTCTGTATCTCTCTCTCTCTCTCTGGCCCTCCCCCACTTATGCTCTGTCTCTCTCTCTCCCTCTCTCTAAATAAATAAATAAATAAAATTTTTAAAAGGGGGCGAGGTGGGTCAGAGAAGGCTTTGAATGCCAGGCCGGCCCAGCTCCCATACCCCCTCTTTAAAAGTAGGCCCTGGAGGGGCGCCTGGGTGGCGCAGTCGGTTAAGCGTCCGACTTCAGCCAGGTCACGATCTCGCGGTCCGGGAGTTCGAGCCCCGCGTCGGGCTCTGGGCTGATGGCTCGGAGCCTGGAGCCTATTTCCGATTCTGTGTCTCCCTCTCTCTCTGCCCCTCCCCCGTTCATGCTCTGTCTCTCTCTGTCCCAAAAATAAATAAACGTTGGAAAAAAAAAATTAAAAAAAAAAAAGTAGGCCCTGGGGGCGCCTAGGGTGGCGCAGTCGGTTAAGCGTCCGACTTCGGCCAGGTCACGATCTCGCGGTCTGTGAGTTCGAGTCCCACGTCGGGCTCTGGGCTGATGGCTTGGAGCCTGTTTCCGATTCTGTGTCTCCCTCTCTCTCTGCCCCTCCCCCGTTCATGCTCTGTCTCTCTCTGTCCCAAAAATAAAAATAAATGTTAAAAAAAAAAATAAAAAATAAAAGTAGGCCCTGAAGCCCAGAGAGGGCAGAGGCCTGGCCTGGCCACCCGGCTTGTCTGGGAGAGCCTAGTCGCAACCATGATGAATACTGAGGACAATGTCTTTGCAGCCGCTACACTTGGGGAAGGCATGTTTATGGGTCCGAGGGCTCAGGCCGTTTCTCCCCACCGTGAAAGCATCTGTTTTATGGAAAAGGAAAAGTTTTATTTACTGGAATTGGATCACATACCACAGTCAGCTCAACACTCATCAGGGGTCTGCCTCCTTGACCCTGAATTTCATTCATGCACTCCTTCATTAATTCAGCAAAGGATTATTAAGTGGCTATTTAGTGCCAGCAACTGCAGATCACAGGAGATAAAATGACAGCTAAGCAGAGGGCTTAGAAAGTGTCAAGCATTACTCTGAGCAGTGCACCCTGCATCCTCACACATCCCTCTGAAGGACTGTAAGGAGCTTCACTTACTGCAAGGAGCTTCATTTATCAAGACACGGAAGCTTGGAAACGTAATATACCCAAGATCATGCAAGCAGGAATATCTGGGCTTCAACCCCAGGCTCAGTCCAGAGTGCATGCTGATAAGCCATATCATGCTGGAGACAGCCAGAGCCTCTGCTGTCACAGGGATGGTGGCCTTTGGGGAAGGCTGGCACTTGACATGGCCTCACAGGGCATGCACAAGGATGTCTGATGGAACCCAGGGCTGTAGAAAGGCCTCCTTGAAGAGGGAATATCTAAACTAAGAGGAGGGGGTGTGCAGAGGCTGACAAAGGGAAGGAAAAGAGAAGAGAATCCCAGGCCCGGGGCCAAGAGGCAAGAGGGCAAAGGAGCTGCGGGCCCAAAACACGAGATCGTATCTCAGAAGGTGCCCTCGGCGCAGAAGTCTGAAGAAAGTGGGAGAGCACCTTGCACACCAGCAAAGGAAAAGCGTTCCAGGAAAAGGGAGTCGCGGATGGCAAGCCTCTGATGAAAATGCACGCCTGGCACACCGAGAAAGCAGCAAGAAGGGAGTGTGCCTGAAACAGAGGAATTTAGTGGAAAGCCTGGGCGATGAGACGGAGAGGCTGGCACGTTTCACATGGGTCTTGCAGGCCATGAGATTGTGTCTGGTAGGCGGAGTGAGATGGGGTGGCACGAAGCGTTGGGAGCAGAGAATAACCTGTTGCTCCAGATCTATTTGCCTAGTATGTGGACCAGAGGGCAGGGACTTTATTTTGCTCCTGCCCATCCCCAACCCTGGAAGAGCACCAGGGTACTCGGTAAATACGGAAACAAGTAAGTGAATGAACGAATCCATAAGTGAATAAAATGAAGGGATGAGCCAATGAATAATTGTGAATCGGACTCCTTGGGAGATCTCTTATTCCACGAAGGCGTGGAGATCCGCCCCGCCGCCGCACATCCTCCGCGGGGCTTCCAACCCCGTCCTTAGGCTGCAAGTCCGCGCCGCGGCCGCCAGAGGGCGCGGAGCCGGGGGAGTTTCCCGCACGGAGGACTTTGCGTGAGGCACCGCATGGGGCGGGGCCTGCGGGCGGGCGCCGCTCGGCTGGGCCGGGTCGACCGGTGGGCGGAACGCGGCTGCGGGGCTGAGGCTGTGCGGCGGCGGGCGGAGCGCTTCGGGCGGCGCACAGAGCGAAGATGGCGGCGGAGCGGCAGGACGCGCTGAGGGAGTTCGTGGCGGTGACTGGGGCCGAGGAGGACCGGGCCCGCTTCTTCCTCGAATCGGCCGGCTGGGACCTGCAGGTAGCGGCGCGGGGCCGGGTGCGTTGGGCCGGCCGGGGGGCTGCGGGACGCGGGCGTCTGGCGCACCAAGCCGGCGGTGGCCGAAGCGCACAGTCATCCCGCCGGGCTGCGGCCCGACCCAGGCCTCGGGGTCCGGGGGCCGCTTGCCACGCGTCGCCGGCTCGGCCTGGGCGTGGGAAAAGGCGTGCCAGCCCCGGCCCTGCTCTGCGGGCCCTGGCACCCCCCTCTGCCTCGCCCGCTGGCGGGGTCAGCGAGACTTCGGGCGCTGCCGCGACCCGCGTGGAGAAGGGAGCTGGGGGCGTGGCGGCCGCGCCGAGGCTCGGCTGAGGGCCTGGCCGGTGGGAAGGACCGGGTCCTGGGGGGAGCTGCGGTGAGGCCGAGGGGGTCGTTCATTTCCATTTCCGCCGCCCCGGCAGCCGGTAGAGGGAGAAGCCCAGCCCCGCAGTTGGCCCACGCCCCCTCCTACCTAAATTGCTGGGAGAAACTGCCTCCGAGGTGGTGGCGCCAGCTTGGGGCCTGTGTCAATGTCTGTCTTAGCTCATCTGTACAGTGGGAGTCTCGAGGAGTTTATCGTCTAGTTCGCTGGCACGTATTAAGTATTCATTAAATGTTTGTTAGCTAAGTCATGAAGATGAGCTACACGAGGGAGGGGTTTTTGTAAACTGTTGAATCCCCAGTGCCGAGCGCAGGTCCTGGCTCATCGTAGACGCTCGGCAATTAATTGTAGAAAGAATGGCGTAAATGGCATTGGCCAGCCTGTGTCTTAGGCAGGTGATGATGATTAGTGATTTCTTGAATCCTTATCGTGGAGCCAGGTGCTGTTCTAACTGCTTTCCGTGCCGGAAGTTATTTAATCTTTGCATTTTGCAGCTGAGGATTAGGGAGGTTAAGTGACTTGCGTGAGGCCTCGCTAGTTACCAAGTGGGAACAATAGCATTAGAACTCAGTTCAGTCCGATTCCAGAGCCCAAGCTCTGAACCACCAAGGGCCAGGCACTTTACATGTGATGATGTGTTTAATCCTAGCAACATTGAGGTAAAGAAGACTAACCAGCTCCGTTGTATAGATGAGGAATGGGAGGCTCAGAGGGCAAGTGACATGCCCGAGGTCCACAGCCAGTAAGTAGTGAGGTTGGGATCTGAATTGGGGCTGACTTCACCCATTTAAATTGCTTCCCCAAAGTAAAAGAGTTAGGTACAGCATCGCGCCTGTATGCGTGCATGTGGACGCACACACACACACACACACACACACACACACACACAGTGTGAAGTTCCTGTGCAAGGCAGCCTGGAAAGCCTAGACTAACGTCACACACTTGTCGGGTCATTCAGTGCGTCTCCTCACACTACAGGTAGGGAATATGAGGCTCCCACGTTCGACATGACTTGCCTGGCAGGGCCAGGACTTGAATGTAGGCCCCCCTTCCCCCACCCCCATACCAGTTCAGTGCGTGTCCTATGACAGCATACTGCCTCCTATAAGGCTGGTGATCTTGAGAACAGGAACCACGCCTCTTTCATCTGCATAGACCTAGGTGCTCGTATCTTTGTACAGAGTGATTAAATACTTCACCATTGAGTCAGCGAGAGAAACACTCGCAAATGGCCAAAAGACTCCCGTAGACCTTCTGTATGTATAGAGCTAAGACGTGCCTGTGCATAAATGCTAATGGGTCCTCTCATTCATCGTGCAGGGTTGGTGGGCCAGGTGTCCCTGTTGGATAGATGAGGAAACTGGGCCTCAGTGGGAAAGCAACAATAGCCATCTGAACTGACCTCACCGTTCCTGACTCCTGGTCGTCCCGTAAAAGCTGAGAGTAGGGGCCTGAGCAGACCCCTGGCTTGGAACCTGGCTCCTCTCCTTACGCACTGTTTAACTTTGGGCAATATTTTTCTCAGTGTCTCCGTATCCACTATAAAATGAGACAATGATAATAATTACATAGAGTTCTTTGAGGGTTAAATAAGTTAACACATGTAGAGTTAATGCTCAGAACGTTGTGGCACGTAAATAAATGCTCAATAAATGTACACTGCTTTCACTGGACCACCTTTCCTGGTAATGTGAGAATGAGGAGTGTCTCCATCCCGGCCTGCCTTCTTGCCTTCTATTCCCCTTAGGATATGGAATTCGTTTCAGGTGATATGAGGAGAAATAGTTGGGCTGCTACCTTTTTTTTTTTTTTTTTAATGTTCATGTATTTTTGAGAGGGCACAAGCTGGGGAGGGGCAGAGAGGGAGAGGGGAGAGAGGATCTGAAGCTGGCTCAGCACTGACAGCAGTGAGCCCTATGTGGAGTTTGAATTCACGACAGCGAGATCACGACCTGAGCTGAAGTCAGCCGCCCAGGTGCCCCGGGCTGCTACCTTTTGATCTCATTTTCCATGGTCCCCAGATACAGACCATCTCGTAAGTGTGGGCCATACCTTCGTGACTTTGCTTTGTTGCACTCAAAGGAAATATGTCAGACGAAGGCCTGTTTAAGAACCCAGGTTACTACCTCTCTGTTTCAGATCGCCCTAGCAAGCTTTTATGAGGATGGAGGGGACGAAGACATTGTGACCATTTCGCAGGCAACCCCCAGTTCAGTGTCCAGAGGCACAGCCCCCAGGTAAGGGCCAACTTCAATTACTGCTACACGGGTGTGCTTCCAGCAGTGAGGAGCAATTTCCTGACTTGATGGAGGGTTCAGGCCTGGAGATATGAGCCAATAGATTGCAGTGAGAAAGTTAGACTAACTGGTGGGAATTAGTACCTCATAAGATTTGCTCCTTTCCTGTAGAGAGGTGGACGACACACTCAGGTGGAGTGTGGTTTATGGTCCAGGCCCGGGGGAATCCATGGAACCTACTCTGAAGATGTTTGAGAGTCTTGTATTTATGAATGTGAGGAGTGACTCTCCATCTCTGGAAGTTTTTTTAAATGCTTATTTCTTTTTGAGAGAGCGAGGGAGAGTGAGTGGGGGAGGGGACAGAAAGAGAGGGAGACACACAATCTAAGGCAGGCTGCCTGAGCTGTCAGCACAGAGCCCAACATGAGGCTCGAACCCACGAGTGGTGAGATTGTGACCTGAGCCGAAGTCAGACACTTAACCGACTGAGCCACCCAGGCACCCCCTCTGGAAGTTTTTAAGTAGAAAGCAAAGGACTTCCTCTCTGGGGTGCTGTAGATGGAAAAGATTAGATAACTTTAGAAGGGCTCTTTTGATATTTTTGGTAGGTAATTTTCATTACCCTATTAAGAAGTCTTAGAGAAAATAAACCTGTGTTGCCCACTCTTCCCCAGATTGATGAGGGAGACCTTATTCGGTGAACCAGAGTTGACCTTCATGATCCCGTTTGCATCCCCTATCCCAGACACCTGGCTGCAGGGTTCCCATGGCGGACCGCTGCTATGATCTGCAGAGTAAGACAGTGCTGATCTCCAGGAGACAGGCAGGGCCTCTTACTACAAAGGTGTCTGAACCACAGCTTCCCTCTCTACTCCAGCCTGATTTGTCTCTACTCTCTGGTATACGTTTTCACGAGGAAAATTTGTGTGGTTTTTTTTTTAAATCAGCCCCAGAATACAGATGGAGTGTTTGACAGTGAAATGGTAAATTTTGTTTCTCTCTAAAGGCATCCAAGCTTTAAACTACATTTCTTCCCTCTGAAGAAGGAACTCTAATCCCAGACCAGATTTTGTTGCTTCCTTAACTTGTTTCCCTCTCTCCCACGTCCAGAGAAAAGAGGTAGTAGTAGGCAGTTGATCTTTTAATTCACAGGGGCTGACCTGTAAGGTGTGGGTGATGGCTCATCTGGACGTTACTGCCTGGAATGTGGTTGTTAGGAAGATAGCTGATTTCCTGGGTATGAGTCTTTTACAGGCCCCCCAGGTTACTGGTGGGACATCAGCGTGTCAGACACACAGAGAGGGGCCTCTGGTGAGATGTTCACATCTCGCTCCTCTAGTAGCCCCAAAGTCCTGTCAAGACCGTGGTTCATCAGAGCATAGGCCTGTGAGCCTGACTGCCTGCATTCCAGTCCCAGCTCTGCTACCTGGGAGCTTTGAGACCTTGAACAGTTTACTGAGCATCTCAGTCCCTCGCTTTTCCTCACCTATCAAATGGGAACAATAGCAGTGTCTACCATGGGGAGATTAAATGAATTCATAACTTACGAAGCACTTCGAACATAATACATATTAGCTGCTGCTGTTGTCATGTTTTTATTATCAGCATCCATTTTTGTCTTCCTCATTCTTTTTTATGTGTTCCCTGGCTCTTTCCACAACAAATTCGTAGATTGAAAAGTAGACCTACTAGTAAAGCAATCGAGGAAATAGAGTTTAATGTTAAGACCAAGGCACATGCAGGCCTGGATGTCTTGCTTTGTTGCTTCGGGGAAGCCAAGAAAGAGAGGAAGGGCATGGTTTGATGTCATTGTCCTTGTCTGGAAAGAAAGCACTGAGTGCACTCTCAGGAGAAGCCATGCTTTACAGTAGCGCCTCAGAGGAGTTCTGTGTGGACCTGCCTCCGCCCCCACCCCAACTGACCTGTTGCAGGACACTTAGCCTGCCCCCGGCTCGCCCCACTCCACCCCACCCCCCACCATCCTCCTCAAGTACTCTTTCGTGTCCTCACCATTCCTTGGAGCCACACTCAATTAGCAGGGTCCTGCTCTGATTCTAGAAGGGGGTTCTTAATGTGGAGGCCCTGAACCCCCAGGATAAGTCTGCAACGGATGTGAGAAGGTTTATAAATTACCTGAAACCACCGGCCAGATTGTGTGTGTGTCTTTTCTGGCAAGGATATCCATAGCTTTTAACAGATTTTCCAAGGTCTATGGGGCATAAGAGGTTAACACTGCTACAAGATAGTCTAAACTCCTCGATAGTAACAGCTGTCATTTATTGAGCACTTGCCAGGTGCCGTGCACTGGGTTAAGCCTTTACATGTACATCTCTTTAGTCCTCACTACAACCCTGTGTGTGGGTATTGTCCCTGTAGCCATTTTACAGATGAAAATACTAAAGCTGGGCATCTTCCCAAGATGCACAGTGAGTAAAACAAGGATTTAAATGCAGGTCTGTTTCTGTTTCCAGCGTCCCCTTTGTGGACATGCAGCGTCCTCCCGAGTGAGCCCTGAGCCTACCTTCCTAGTCTTACCCTCGTTTCTCACATCCTTATTCCAACCAAACCAATCTCTTTGGTGTCTTAATTTGACCTCCTTTTTGGTTCTCCTGCTTCTGTTTGAGCCTCTCACCTGACTGGATGTGCCTGCTGTCTTGCTTTCTACCTGTCCAAACCCCATGGGTCCTTCTAGGCTTAGCTCTGTGCCCGCCTTCTCTGTCGAGAGCATCATCCCCAGCCCGTGGGCAACGTGCCACAGTCCCGTCCCGTTCCTCAGGAATCCAGGCCACCTATGATTTGTTCACTTTGACCCATATCCACATACTACTCGGTGACATCACTCGTGGGCTGTCTTGAACTCTTCTCCTGATATTTAACTTTTTGTCCCTCAGTAAATTATAAGTTCCTGGAAGTGGGAGAACTGGGATTTCAGGAGCACCCACCATCTGTCTGGCTCTGCCAGATACTCTTACCTACGTTGTCATGCCTCAACAACTTTAGAAGTAGGTAGGGTTCTTGTCAGTTCACAGGTCCGGGTGCTGGGTCTTACAAAGATTGAGTAACTCCCAGCTGCTGGTATGGCAGATCCAAGGCCAAGTCTGTGTAAATCCGGAGCTGCTTCTGCCACACGCTACTCCCTGTCCAGCTCCTCCCACCCCTGTACCTAGCACAGCAAGAGGTAGCGATGAGTTTCTTCCTTTTCTTCTTCTTCTCCCAACTAAACTGTGCTTTCTGAGGATGTCTGGGGCTGCCATTTTCTGATTCTCTAAAACTGTACTATCCAGTGTGGGAGCCAATAGCCTCATGTGGCTGTTTAGATTATTTAAAATTAAATAAAACGAACATTCAGTTATTTATGCTAATCACATTTCAAATATTCCATAGGTCACATGTGACCGTGACTTCCGTACTAGACAGCACAGGTACAGCATTTCCATCACTGTGGAAAACGGATCTGACAAAGGACTTTTGTGGCACTTCAGGGTGCCAGGGTACCTGGGAGATAGAGTCTGGGTGCTGAAATTTCTGAGACATTTTGCCACTTTGTGGAGGACACAGGACAAAGTGTTCTAAAATTGGTGGTGTCCCCTTGACGTTCATGCTATAAGGCAACTCTCCGAGCGCTACTCCACAGCGGCTCTCAGATCTGAGCGTGTGCGGCACAATTGGAGAGCGCTTCAGACGCAGGGTGCCAGGCACTCTTCCCCGAGTTTCTGACTCAGGAGCTCTAAGGCAGGCCTGGGGATTGGCATTTCTAACAGTCTCTCCAGTAATGCTCATGCGCTCGGTCTAAGGACCGGCACTGGGAGAACCACTGCTCGAGCACAGCACTTGAAATGTGCTGCACCGTGGGGTTGGTGCTGTGATTGTCCTCATTTTCACTTGGGAATGGGAAAACTTAGAGCGCTTCGCTAGCATGCCCAGGATCCCAGGGTGGGAGGCTCAGTTGGGATCAGAACCGGGTATGTGGACACCAGAGTCTGTGTCAGAGTCCGGATGTAAGGTTTTTTGGAGAAAAACCTGTAGGCAGAGCAAGTGGTTTGCTCAAGCATGTGTATGTGTGTGTATTTGAAGGTGTTAACAGTGGGGTGGGGGGGGGGGGGGCTTTTTTCCCACGGATGCTAGGCCGAGCATCTGTGGAAAACTCCCCCTGGGAAGGTTAATGAGTGGAATTAGCCTTTGGGGCACTGGTGCACATCTGTCACTTGGATCCTTTTGAACCATGTCGTAGAGTATCCAGGAATGCCCAGGAGATTGCCTCAGTTAACTCCAGCAGGGAGTGTATTTGCTACATTAATTGGTCTTTGTTCTCTCATTTCTAGTCGATGCAACTTCAAAGCCTTGTTCTGTCCTCTGATTATCTCTTTGGTATAAATCTTCAAGGCGGATCTGCAGCTTTTCTCTAGAAAATAACTCCTCGAGGCTTCTTGGTCTAGCCTCACTAGACCTGTATTCCCCTTCTTCTTATAGAGACGTTACCTTCTTACTCTAAGAAATACCAAAAGTGTTTTTATCAAATGCCTCCTCCTTGAGAAACTAAGTTCCTTGAGGACAGTCTAAGCTAGGAAAAAAGTGGCAGTGTAAAACAATGTCAGAAGAGGAAGGTGACCCTTCTCACGCCCGTTTTTAGTGTACCCTCTCCAACCCCACACACAGCTCTGCTTTTTTCCTAAACACCAATAAAGACTCTTTCTTGACTAGCCTACAGCAGAAGCAGAGGCCTCCACCCACATAATCATTTCCTTTTCACTTGTTGATAGCTCACCCTTCCTCGACTGTGTTACTCTGCGTGTGTGCATATACCTCTTTCTTGCAGTGCGCTGCTGCCCCCTTCTCCCACCAGCCCTTGCCCTTTATCCACCTGACAGTCCTCATTCTTCAGCACTCAGTCCAAATGTCCATTTTGCTGGGAAACTTGTCTCGATGTTCCCCCATCCCCACCCCATGAGGGATAGGACATTCTGTACCCACACATCCCATGTGCCCCAGCCCCCATTTAGCAGAGGGTTTCCTGGCCCAGGGGCCACAATGAGCCTATAAGCAACTCAAGAATAAGAACTTTGGGGGCGCCTGGGTGGCTCAGTGGTTGAGCATTTGACTGTTCATTTCGGCTCAGGTCATGACCTCACGGTTCAGGACTTTGAGACCCGCATCAGGCTGTGCACTGACAGCACAGAGCCTGCTTGGGATTCTCTCTCCCCCTCTCTGTCCCTCCCCGGGGTGTATATACACTCTCTCTCAAAATAAAGAAATAAAGTTAAAAAAAAAAAAAAAAGAACTAGGTCTAGGTCTGGTCATCTTTGTAGACCTAGTATCCAGTTCAGTGCCTAACACATAAGCATCCCTCAGTATTTAAAAATTAAATGATGAGGGCTGCCTGGCTGGCTCAGTTGGTGGAGCCTGTGACTCTTGATCTCAGGATTGTAGGTTCAAGACCCTCCTTGGGTATGAGATTGGTATGAGATTACTTTTAAAAAAATTGGGTATGAGATTACTTTTAAAAAAATAAAAATCTGGGGCGCCTGGGTGGCTTGGTCGGTTAAGCGTCCGACTTCGGCTCAGGTCATGATCTCACGCTCCATGGGTTCAAGCCCCACAACGGGCTCTGTGCTGACAGCTCAGAGCCTGGAGCCTGTTTCAGATTCTGTGTCTCCCTCTCTCTCTGCCCCTCCCCTGTTCATGCTCTCTTTCTGTCTCAAAAATAAATAAACGTTTAAAAAATTTTTTGAAAAAAAATAAAATAAAAATCTGTAAAATAAATAAATAAAAATTAAATGATGAAAAGAGTAGGTTTTTAAATTAGTACACACCCCAAACTCTTGCCCTCTCCTCCCCCTAGGAGAGCTTAAATTGGGACTCCATTTTATTTCATGATAGCCCTTTTTAATTTATTAGTAGTCCTGTGGACTTTGAAGAAGTAAATGCCACGTTATTTTGCATTTAGACTTAGAAAGGCTAACCCTCTTTCACATAGATCCTCTTCTGCCCCACCAAAAATATCTAATCCCTATGTTTTCAACTCCTTAGCAGCTGATAACGGGAGTTACTTTTAGTTCTCCCTGAGGTCATTTTGCTCCTTTCTGTGTCTCCAGCGATAATAGGGTGACATCCTTCAGAGACCTCATTCATGACCAAGACGAAGAGGAGGAGGAAGAGGAGGGCCAGAGGTGAGTCTTTGTTAGGGGGCACAGTCCACAGGCAAGTTCATGATAATGTGTAAATCATCTAGAAGGACCCAAAAGGATAATATGCTCAGTTCTCATTAGCCATTACTACTGTGGGCTAGTCTAGGTGGGTTATATCCTAGAAACAATCTCCCACTCCCTGTAGCTTAGAAGTGATCCCTTTCCCCTGTTACTATTTTCTTTCTTTTGGGGTGTTTGGGTTTGTTTTTCTATTTTTAACTATTAATACATATTTGTTGAGGAGTATTAAGGGAAGGGAAACAAACTGATAAAAAGGAAAAAAGTTGTTCTTTATACTGCAACCTAGTGCTAACCAGGTATCAGCATTTTGGGTGTATATTTTTCTAGCTTTTTCTTAATTAAAAAGGCAGTATATCGCATAATGAACAGAGTAAAAGCTTATCAATGTGTTTTTTCTCCAACACACACACACACACACACACACACACACACACACACACACACACACACATATATATACTGTCTGTCTGTTTTTAACCATTATGAATGTTATAATAAAAATAGTGCCCATTGTAGAAGAAACAGAATAGTGTACTGAAAAAAATAGGACACTCATCCACCTTTTGGTAACTGGAGTTAACATTTTGGCATAGGTCTGTTCAGTGTTCTATATATAACTGTGCTTTGTATTGTATTTTACATGGTGTTGGTCAGGCAATTTTGTGTCTTGGTTTTATTGGATTAAGGCTATATATTCAGTACTTCTCCGTGCCATTAAGATTCTTCGTTAGTGTTTTCAACAACTATAATAACTCATCAAATGGGTTGTCCAACATTTAAGTTGTTTACAGTTTTTTTACCACTAAATATCAGTGCTTTGAACATCTCTGTGTATTAATCTTTGACTGCATTTCAGATTATTTTTCTTAGTGGAGTTTCTAGGCATGAAAGGGACAAGGGAGTGAATATTTTTAAGCACTTGATTACACGCTCTCAGTTCACAAGCCAAGGCTTTGAGATTCTATGATAAAGACCACCGAGCAGAACTTCATCTGCAGCCTCATTTCACGGGTTTTAGTTCCCCATGGGCCCTGCCTCGGTCTGTCAGACATTCCTAAGGAACATTACAGTAACCATTATAGAAATGTAATTATCTCATCATGGTCACTCTTTGGGAAGTGGGCTGAGAAATTACATGTGTTCTATTCTCTGTTTCATCCATATAGTGACCTTTACACTGCCTCACAGCCTTCTTTTTAGATACATTCAAGGTTCAGAGTTTTACACTCCTTGAGTGAAAGGCAATGCCATCAAGTATGTGAATGCCCAACTCCTAAATGGCCGCTGCCTCCTTTTCCTGTCCTGTCACATCCTCCAGGTGATGACCTTCCTTTATTTCACATCCTGATTACCTCCTCGGCCCCTCAGCATTTCAGACCTGATGACATTGGTGCTGTCATCCTTGTCAAGGCCTGTGGCTTGCCTTGCATTCAGTGGGGAATGTCAGGAAATAGAAGGCTGAGACTAATTTTGTAGGTTCTCAATGTCCCCACTTAGCGACATGCTGTTGACCTGGCAGTGAATAGGAGTGATGAGCCAGGCTGCGTGAGTACTGGTTTTCAGAACCGGCGTAAAAACTGCTAACTCCATTTCAAGCTGTGCTTGGCCCATTGCAGAGCCTGGTGTGGGTATCTTGGGGCTGGCATTTAGCTTTCCCTGACCTTCTTCAGTGCCCTCTTCTCATTGCCCCCGGTGTACGTCACAAGAATAGCGAGGTGAGGCGAGGCTCGGGTGAGCTCTCGGTGCTGTATCACACCACCTTACATGTGTGCATTACTCTGCTTATTCTTTTGCATACATCCGCTGATTTGAACCTCATGGCCCTGACTTAAGGAGCAGGTAGGTAGGGCATGTGGTCCTTCCCTCCTATTTCAAAGATACGGAAAATGACATGCAGGGCAATGCACTGGCTTGCCCGGGGTCACTCAGCAGCAGGGCCGACACTGGAGCCTGGCTGCTTGTACTAACGACGCCACTGCCACTATTAACCCAGAGCTGTTAGTGGTAGCTGCTTCTGACTGTGACCACAGTTGCTATCTCCTAGAAAGGTGCCGGCCCCTGGATGAATAATTCCCAGCTGGGACTCTTTCTGGAGCTGGCATGCTGTCGTGCATGCCTGGAATGCCCTTCCCTGGTTTCTTCACCTGATAAACTTGTCCTCGTCCTCATCCTCAAGATTCAGCCCAGAAGACATTCTTCTAGGAAGCCTTGATTGTCCTCCATAGCTCAGTGCTCCAGAGCATCCCTTACTGACCTCCATTGCTGTTCACACTGCATTATGCCTGCCTGCCTGCTTACATGTTTCCCCAACTAGACGGTAAATTCCTTGAAGATGGGCGTTGCACCCATTATTGCCTCAGTGTGCCTAGCACCCAGCCCGGAGTGTGGCATGTGCTCTATTCATGTTTTCCAAGTGTGTTTAGTGTTAGACATGTATTTTCTGCACAGGTTTTATGCTGGGGGCTCAGAAAGAAGTGGACAGCAGATTGTTGGCCCTCCCAGGAAGAAAAGTCCCAACGAGCTGGTGGATGATCTCTTTAAAGGTGCCAAGGAGCATGGAGCTGTGGCTGTGGAACGAGTGACCAAGAGTCCCGGAGAAACCAGTAAACCGAGAGTGAGCACAGGGGATCATTGTCTGTGTCCACAGGACTCTGGTTCTGGAGACTGGGAGGAGCCCTTCCTCATCCCAGTAGTGACTGAATTTGTTTTTGTTTCGTCTTTTCTTTTATTGCTCACTTGCTCTTGTATCCAGAAGAGCGGTGCACTTTCTCTCACCTTGTAACATGAGATCAAGATTTGGGGCAACTTTCAAGCCTATGGGCTGGAACAGGTCCTGCAGACATGTTTTATTTGGCCTAAACCAACTTGACTTATTTAGTATTTTGCTTTATTTTGTTTTAATTGAATTGTAGTGAATTGAATTAATGTGTTACGTAAATTCTAGATTTCTGTCTTCTTTGGGAATGTCAGAAAGTCTTTGCTATTATCTTGCACCCAGATTCCTACGTGGCCATGATTAAGTAGAGCTTAGTAGCAGCTGTTCCCTTTAGCCATGCAGCCCCTCCCCACCCCCCTTCCATTTCTCACCATTCCTGGCCACTTAATTCATCTACCGTACTGCTTGGCCCTGTAGCTGTGAGTTCAGTACCAGAGAAGGTGTACCTAGTAGGTAAGATCATTGTATCTGAGGGCCCCACACCTCAAGTGTTTATAAACGTGTCTTTTACAGCCTTTTGCAGGGGGTGGCTATCGCCTTGGGGCAGCACCAGAGGAAGAGTCTGCCTATGTGGCGGGAGAAAGGAGGCGGCATTCCGGCCAGGATGTGAGTGCGCATCTACCTTCCTTAGGGGAGCTCAAAGCGTGTTCTGCCAGTTTTCAGAAGGGATGGGTCACATGTTATGTGTGAACCAGCAGCCTCTGGAAAGGAAGAGGCAGTGCCATCACTGTGGGCCAGGAGTGGAGAGGCTTACTTGACAACAAAAGTCAGCTCTCACCTGGCTGGGCAGGGGCACTCAAGAGAAGGAGTGAGCAGAGGGGATGGGCAAACGAAGGAGTTTTCTGAGGATTCCATGAATGTTGGGCGGAGGGATCATGATTCTGAGGTTTTCTGGTGGTGCAGACATGGCTAAAGAACTTAGTCTTCAGGGGCGCCTGGGTGGCTCTGTCGGTTGAGCGTCTGACTTCGGCTCAGGTCATGATCTCGTGGTTTGTGAGTTCGAGCCCCGCGTCGGGCTCTGTGCTGACAACTCGGAGCCTGGAGCCTGCTTCAGATTCTGTGTCTCCCTTTCTCTCTGCCTCTCCCCTGCTCATGCTCTGTCTCTCTCTCTCTTCCAAAAATAAATGAACATTAAAAAAAATTTTCTTAATAAACAACAAAAAAAGAGCTTCAGTCTACCCAAAGCACAACTTTGAAAAAATTTACTATTGTCCAACCCTTTTTTTCCTGTGCATAGGGTCCCTCTCCAATCAGTGTCTCAGACTATATAGATAATTGTGAGGTTTTAAAATTTAATATTATGCCCTAAACAGATGTTTGGCCTTGGGACATTATATTTTTATAATATATTTGTTTTTAATCATTTTGGGTTTATTCCAAAATGAAGTCAAGAAGAAAATTAAAATTGTATCCACCTGAGGCAGCTGCTAATATGTTGGTTTGTAACCTGGACCGTTTTCTGTGAAAATGTCTAGGGAGTTAACACAAATTGTAAATAATCATTTTTAATGACTGCAAAGTAATCCCATGAGTAAATTTGCCATGGCAGTTTAGTTGAGCACGAGCTACATGCCAGGCACACTGGCAACCCTACAGATAAGCCACACATTTGATTTAGTCACTTACTCAGAGCCACTTAGGTAGTGAGTGCAAAATCAAGATACACACCCAGGTCTGCTTAAATCAAAACCCATGCTCTTAACCTATTGCCATATCACCTTTTTATTTTAAGTTAATACTTGGTTGTTGATTGATTTCCTTGTGCATGCGCGCACGCGTGTGTGTGTATGTGCGTGAGTGTGTGTGATGTTGTCTTTCTGCGTTTGGATAATGACACAGTAAAATGGTAAAAACCTGCTAACACAGATTGGTGTTACTACTGCACACATTGATGTGCTTGCCAGCTCCCTGATAATGTATGGACTGCTTACCTCCTATTGTCACAGGTTCACGTAGTGTTGAAGCTCTGGAAGAGTGGGTTCAGCCTGGACAATGGTGAACTCAGAAGCTACCAAGACCCGTCCAATGCCCAGTTTCTGGAGTCTATCCGCAGAGGGTGAGCAGAAGAGCCCTCCTCTGGGTTCCATGTTAGTGAGTAGAATGGCAGATAAGAATGAAGAGGCTGATTTAAGAAGTAAATTTGGGGGACACCTGGGTGGTTCAGTTGGTTGGGCGTCTGACTTCGGTTCAGGTGATGATATCACGGTTCGAGCCCTGCGTCCGGCTCTGCGTTGACGGCTCAGAGCCTGGAGCCTGCTTTGGATTCTGCGTCTCCCTCTCTCTCTGCCCCTCTGCCACTTGTGCTCTGTCTCTCTCTATCAAAAATAAAAACCTAAAAAAAAAATTTTTTTAGAAAGAAGTAAATTTGGGGGTGACTGGTTGGATCAGTCAGTTAAGCATCCATCTTTGGCTCAGGTCATGATCTTATGGTTCGTGAGTTCGAGTCCCACATCAGGCTCGCTTCTGTCAGCGCAGAGCCTACTTTGGATCCTCTTTCCTCCTCTCTCTCTGCCCCTCCTCTGCTCATGCTCTCGCGCTCTCTCTCTCTCTCTCTCTCAAAAATACACAGACATTTAAGAAATTTAAAAAATTTTTAAAAAGTAAAAATTTTAAGTGAATTTGACAGATTCACAGATCTAAAACCTTGTGTGTCTGTTATTCCCTTTTGGGCCTGGGGCAGAACCAAGTGACCAGATAAGATAGAGGTCTCAGCCATGACTTTGAGCAGGTGAGAAGCCAGCAGGAGGCAGACCATCGCCACTAAAGTAGCCGCGCCCTGGGGAGACCCAGTGATTTTCACATTTGGAACTACAGCGTTTCTCCTCCCCTCGCACCCATCACTGCTGTTCCCGTGCCGCTCCGTGTGGACCCAGCATTGCCTTTTCTCTTGCAGGGAGGTGCCAGCAGAGCTGCGGAGGTTAGCTCATGGCGGGCAGGTGAATTTGGACATGGAGGACCATCGGGATGAGGACTTTGTGAAGCCCAAGGGAGCCTTCAAAGCCTTCACTGGCGAGGGTCAGAAACTGGGCAGGTAAGAGCAGCACAGGTGGAAGTGGGACGTGCCGGTCACTGCGCCAGGCCCCCCAGACCCTGGGTACCATCACCGTGCACGTAGCTCTTTGCCATTTCCGAGCACTGCGGATTTTATCTTTAGGGGTGGAAAAGTGTGGAGAACGTGGATTTTGGCGTTAAACGACCTGAGTTTAAAATCTCTTCATTTTCTAGCCATATGACCTTGGACTACATAGCCTCAGTTTGCTCAAGCGTAAAATGGAACTGAGGGTCCTTACTCCTTAATCATTGTGAGGAGCGCAGAGCACTGCCCCACAGTGCACAGTCAGTGTGAGCACAAAGGGTAACACGTTGCTGTTTTGACTCCGTAATCTAGCACGTTCGTGGCAGCAGTGGTCTCCTTCGTAGCTTAAGGCCAGGACAGACACATGTGTTCTCAGGAGTCACCTGAAATGGGGATGCAGAGGGATAAGAAATCTCTGACTCTTCTGCCCAGCCAGACTTGCAGCCTTGCGGCAGCATTGTTCAGGATCCAGGGAAGCTCGGGGACATCGTTGCCCTGTGCCGGCTGCTCTCCACCATTACTGCAGCTCTTGTCTCTACTACTTTGGCCCTGCATGACACTCACTGTCACCTCCTGTGCCTTTTTCTGCCCTGTGTCCTCTGCCACTGTCTCCATCTTCCATTTAGACTCCTGATGGGATCTGATCGGTTGAAGTCACTGTTGCCTCTAATAGGCAGAGTTCTCCCACCAGACCTTGGCCCACCCAGAAGCAGGCTTCCTTCTCTCAGAAGCCCACTCGTCTCTGTGTGATGGGTCACTTGGTCAGTATTCTCCAGAGAGAACTGTGTGCAGAAGACGCATGCAGGGAATAGTGACCCTCCCTGCAAGTACATTCGTTACTTTACAGAAGGAAAGCTGAGGTTCTTGGACCCTAAGGGTTATCCTTGGGTATATAGCTGGTATGTGGTGGAGCCAGGACTGGAACCGAGGCCTTGTGATTGGCATTCCTTCCCACACCTGCACAGCAAGCACCCTCTCTGAGCCCGATCTGGCAGCTCTTGAGCTAGGCACTGCCCGTCTCCCCTCATCCCTGTCGGCAGAGATCCGGAGTGTGGTCTGCCAGTAGCTCTGCCTTTGAGCTTTGGGTGGGGGCTCTAGGAGACTCCCGTCAGCCATTCGTGCCTTATCAAGAGCAAAGATAATAGCTCAGGACGTTAGAGTGGTCTCTAGTAGATTGATTTACCGTAACCAGGAGAGTAAGTTCACCCTGTTCTCATTTCATCCCCCACATTGGGCCAGTCGGTTAGTGCAGGACAGCTGTTCTCAGATTGGCCCTGTCTGGCTTCCCTGCCATCTGTGCTCAACTTTGTAGAGCAATAGGTAATTTCTTTTTTCTTTTTTCTTTCTTTCTTTTTTTTTTTTGTTATTAAAACAAAATGTGTTTGTTTTTTTTTTTAAATAATAGAAAGTACAGATTAAGAAAAAACCTAAACCTAACACCCAGACATATGTGGTTAGTATCCTTCTAGTCTTATAAACATGCTGTTTTATCATTTGCTGTTTTGCCTAATGAAAGCATGGCTGTCATTCTATGTCAGTAATTGTATTTCTGCAATATTATTTGTCATGCTCACATGATTTTCTATCTTACGTATGTGCTATAGTTTGATTAGTCCCTGCTTTAACCATTTAGACAGCTGCCAGTTTCAAGAACAACATTGCAGTGAGTGTCTCTAATTAAATCTTTGTATACCCCTTAATTTTGGGCTAGAAGTAATATTGCTGTCTTGAAAGGTCTTCATATTTTTAAGATGGTGTCAAATTGCTCTCCTGGCTCAGAACTCAGAATACCGTGTAGCTTGGGCTTGGTTGGTTTCATGATACTAATGAGAAATGCTACTCCTGGGAAGTCTATAGGATTTGTGCAAGACTCCACATCTCACAAAATTAAAATATATTTAAGGAGGTCTGTTTTAGCAGGATGGGAAATAAATAACTTTATTAGTGTGGAGGATGCACCCAACAAGTTGAAACAGATCTTGATAATCAGGGTTGACACAGTTTGGTTTTGTCAGCTAAATAAATATTCTTTGTCAGTTCCATTTTCATTTTATTTCAGTGCTGGCTTTCTATGAAAAGTGAGCAAAAGACAAGTTTCATATAGCTAAGTGAGATGAGGTTTTAGCTTTTCAATCTAAACCAGATGGATAGCTTTTTTAGTTTTTCCCATAAATTTTGCAACGTTTTCCACTGTCATCTTGTCAACTAAAACGATCAAGAGCCAGAAGTTTAAGAAAATGTTCTCAGGTTTGCCTCAAGAATTAGTCAGTCCTGGGTTTTTTTCCTCCAATTAGCTGAATGTATAAATTGTTCTCAGTTCAAAAATTTGAGGAAATTCTTACAGTTGTATTAAACTTTGTTGTTTTAGGTTTTACAGTTGTTTGTCTGGATGGGACCTAATCTGAAGGTCCAGAAAGGCTGCATTTATTCAGTTATGAGTAGCAGACGCCCAGAGTGCCCCGGGGGTGTGCGGTTGCTGCTACCCATGTTGAGTCTCGGCTACTCACCGTGCTTTCTGCAGTGGTCGTTTTTGTAAAGAGGTGACAAAGTGTCAGCACTTAATGGTGACAACAAAGTACCTTCGTGCCCAGTTAATTCCCAGCCACAAAGGAAATGAGCAGTCAGTGATCCAGGCTCTCCATCTGGGGGAGGCTGTTTCCCTGTGAGGTGTATGGTGTCTGCAGGGAGACAGTAAAGAAACTTCCTGTAGATGTCTGATCGGACCGTTCCGTCCCCGGGGGAGGTGCCTTCACTGCTGCCGATGGCGTGGCCGCCCCTGGAAAGGAGTGGTTCGAGTGTGAGCAGTGCGCAGGAAGCGCCAGACCCAGGGCTGAGCTCCTTTGGGCAACTGCATGTGGCTGTCCTACGTGACGAGCAATTTGGACCTACTACTGTCCGAGTGTGAGGGCCGTTAAGATCCGGTGTTGCGGTTCCTCCTGCTCCAGTCCTTGAGGGCAGCGTAGGTTGGGAGTGGCCTGTAGGGGATTTCCAGTTACAGCCCTTGGACAGGCACTAGCATCGGGTCCAGAATTTAGACAAATAGAAGTAGGGCAGGACCTTGAAGAATGATAGGAAACAGTAGTTACAGAGTGTTTTTTCTGCTGTTAGCTAAGCACTGTAGTAAGCATTTCACATGTGTTATCACCTTTAATCCTGTTTTCACCCCCAAATAAGGGGATGAAATAAGGACTCTGAGCCTTGAAGAGGTCAGATCGCATCCAGGTCACACTACTGGTCAGTGCAGAGATGGTTCCCTCCAGTCTCTGCTCTTCCCTACCACGCTGCATTGCATCCTGGATGTTCTTACATAGCCACGTAGGCATTTGTGCTTCTAGTACCTGCTGGGTACGGTGCATTATTTTTAGCTGTTATCCCAACCAAGGGAAATTTCATTTAACTCCCTTTTTATTGACGTGCAAACTGTGTCTTGGGACAGTGTTCCTGAAATCCAGGTCTAGGTCTACCTGACTCCAAGGCCTGGAGGGAAAGTATGACAAGAGCCAGGCAGCTTGGATTGTATCCTGGCTTCGCGTCAAATCAACACCGGGATCTTGGGCACGTAGCTTAATTTCATTATGCCTCAGTTCCCTCATCTATAAAGCGGGGATGATGAATCCCTTCCTCACCCGCTGTTGTGAGAATTAAATGAACTACTACATGTGAAATACTCAGCACGGGGCCCAGCTCGGTGATGAGTGCATCATAAACATACAGCGTGTCCCACACACTTCCCCAGCTCACCGGATTCACAGGGTGTGCAAGAGAAACAGAAGCAACACGGCCAAGTGTGCACATCAGGCTTTCCTTGACCCTCAGGTGATGAGCACCAGCTCCGTGTGAGAGGCTGTGCTGGGAAGAGAGCCAAAACCTCACTTGCCTCCTTGTGTGGAGGACTTGCTGAGTGTCTGGTCTGTGTCCAGCCTGCACACGGTATGTCAGCTAACCCCCACGGCAGAACAGTTCCTTGTGTAGCACGTGCACACAGTGAAGCCCTGGGAAGTTGAGTAACTTGGCCACAGCCACCTCTGTTGTTTAGTTGAGTGCTAGAGCTGGGACCCGATGGCTCCAGGAGCACAGTGACTCTCCTTAGTAGTACGGGCTGCCATTTAGTGGACTGCCTGCCCTAAAAGGTGCGGAGGTGTAGAGATAGTATTGCCCTGTTACAGAAAAGGAAATTGAGAAGCCCAGATGTTCACTAACTTGCTGAGCATCAGGCAGCTTGTAGGAGAGGGGGGTATCAGACCCTCTGGGAGCCGGGGAGGAGTTTGAGAAGGCAGTTTTAATATATTAGTTTCCTAAAATAAACCCTAGAGTTTGACACTTGACAAAGTCCTGGCTGGAGGAACACACAGAACGTACAGGAAAAAAGCTCGTTCATTACATGAATTTTTAACAATTGAAAAACTGCTGTACAGCATGTGCTTCTGTTTTCCTGTCTGTAGGATGGAAACAGCACCCATCTCAAAGGACAGTTGTGACGAGTCCGGGAGGCTGTGGACATCAATTCCCCCCCCCCCACCCCCGCCCCGCCCCTAGACAGCGCATGAGCAAAGTCAACGTCATTCCTGGTTCCCTCCCGCCCCCACCCTAGGTGAAACTGGTTCTCTGGGCCATCTCGCTTCTTTCTCATTGCAAGCCTGACTGAAGATGTGAGAGTTCCCTTTCTGGCAGGCAGTAGCTTCACGGAGTACCTGTTCTGTCCTTGGAATTGTTACTTGAACAGTTGAGAGACAGGCTGTCTATAGTCTAATTAGAGAGTTGACCTCATGCCCATAAAACTAATGAACAGAGTCAGTCTTAGGCAGTTACGGGTGTAATATTGAACCCTCCACTGTCTCTGAGCATCTCTTGAAGTCTGTGATGGTGTGATGTCTGCATGCGTTGGCCCACATTTGGGTCCCACCCGCTGAGAGGCTGATGCATAGAAAGGAGCAGCTCCTCTCATAGCTGGGTTCTCCCCTGAGCTCTGCTTTGTGATTCTCTGAGCCCTCATTTTTTTAACAGTCACAGAAAACAGTTCACTTTTCCGTTCTTCTTTGCTAGTTATATGCTCTAGGGCAGTGTTTCACAAACTGAGTTCCAGGACATACTCTATATGCAGGAGGTTTAACAAGTATAGCTTGAAAAAAGGACAAGGTAGTCAAATAAGTTTGCCTTAACCGCACAGCCTCTCAAGACCTGTAATATGCAAGTGGCCTCTGGTACTGCCGGTTTGATGTGTGGCATTTCCACAGCCTTCCTGGGGATCTCTCAGGGGATTAGGGTCTCAGGAAACACACTTGGGAAAGCACTTTCCGATGGCTTTATTAGGAGTACCATTTTTAGCTTGTAAAGATCCAGGGGAGAGGGAGAGGTGTAGGAACTGATGTAATCCGAAGCTTGGGGGAAACAGGCAGGCTGCCACCTCCTGGCCTCTCTTCTCTGCAGGGGTCTGGGTGAGGGCGGCTGCTCAGTGAAAGGCTGGGAGGGGGACACACAGGTGTTTACAGGAGAGGGGTGAAGCCTCCAGAACTTGTCAAGAATCGGGAGTTCTGTGTACATTTTGTGTGTTAGCGCTGTGTGTATTTCTCTCCTTCATCCCTCACAAAAGCTGAGCAAGGCAGGTCAGGTAGCCTTAACCTTTGTTAAAGAGCTTTGTTACTACCCTTGTTGAAACCAAGGGAGCTCGAGTAACTTGCCCAGCGCCGCCCGACTAGTGGGAGCATTCAGACGCCGGTCCACTTGATGGAAGATCGGTAGCAGACGCCGTGTCCTGTTGATACTGTGCAAATAATCCCTGTGGTGCAGGGTGCTTGAGTTGACCTGTGGGAAATCTCTGTCCTCTTCTGGTAGTTGACACAGGAGGATGAATGTGCACACGAATAAGGCTGCACTGGGGGGTACAGGCCTGACAATTCCATAACCAGGAAGGAGTCTGGACTGGTCCCTGCATCCCGGCAGTCACCTGCCCGGCTGTCAGGCCTGCCTCCGCTACGGACCTGGAGTACCCTTGGCCTCTCTCGTTGAGGCTAAAACCCATCCTGATCTGGTCCCGCCACAGGCTGTCATGCATACTGCTTTCCTCCCTTCGGGCCTTTGTCCAGGTGAGGGCACCGAAACAGAAGGGGTGAGTCACTTGCCCCAGGTTACTCAGGAGTTTGGAAGCTAGCTGCAGCTTGGGGCCTGAGTGCCTTCTGCCAGGCCTGTAGGTTCCGCGAAGGCAGGGCTTGTCTGAGTCACTCCTTGTAGCCACAGCAGCGAGCAGAGTCCCGGACACAGCGCGTGCTCAGGCTGACTCCAAGGCGGGATTGCCCTCCTGCAGGGGCCTTGTTGCTATGTGCGGCCTGACAGGCTTCTCTCTCCTCAGCACGGCCCCCCAGGTGCTGAATACCAGCTCTCCAGCCCAACAGGCAGAGAACGAAGCCAAAGCCAGCTCTTCCGTCTCAATCGACGAGTCTCAGCCCACCACAAACATCCAGATACGGCTCGCCGACGGCGGGAGGCTGGTGCAGAGGTTTAACCACAGCCACAGGTGCCTTGCGCCGTCTGGCCTCGCTTGCTTGGGGAGGGCTCCCTAAACACCAGCGGGCGCTCCATGCGGTCCCCGAAGGGGGCAGCGGGATGGGAAGGTCTGAAGCCTGTGGTTCTAGTCCCCACTCTTCTATTAAGTGCGGCCAGCGACTGCTCACTTCGTGCCTATAAAGTTAGGGGACTGGACTTCTCAGGGTCTTTTTAGCCCCCACAGTGTGTGTTCACAGGAAATTTCATGGCAGAGCCTGAGTGCAGAACAATAAAATCTGAACTGCTGTGGTTAATGGAGAGGAGAAGGGGACACAGCACCAGCCTCCCTTCCAATTGGGTGTCCCTCCCCCCAGGGGATCTCTGAAAACCACTGGGCTGTGTAAGTCTCTTCTAGATCTGCCCTTCGAAAATTCTAGAATACCTGCTGTACTATTTCAGATCATCTGGGCTGGATCAAAGCAAACTGCCAACCCCATGTGAAAGATGGGGAAACTGAGGCATGGAGAGATTGCAGAGATTAGGGGAGGACTGTTAAACCAGTATTCTAGGTATTTGGCAAACGCCTTTTTCTAGGATAGCAGTATCCATATTTCATTAGGCATAGGCCAACTAAACCAGAAGCACGTGTGGGGCCCAGGGAACGGCTTGACAATCCTTGAGTGCTGACAGGGGGTCACGTGTGGCTAAGTCCTGAAAAGGTTTGATTAGGATTACAGGACAGGAATCAGGCAGAGGAGCCTCGAGGGACCCCAATGTTGGCAGGAAGCACAGCATGAGGAAAATCTAGAAGGCGGGACATAGCAAGGGGAAGGAGCATGGGGGTCAAATTAGGTAGGGCTTGGGATCACAGTAAGGAGGTGGTGTTTATCCCACGGAAACTGGGAGCAGTCGTGAAGGGTTTTAGGCAAGGGAGTGCCGTGATCTGACGTGCTTCCACGTGAGTGCTTTGGCTGCCCTGTGGAGAAGGAAGGCCGGGGGCTATGGACGGCAGAGGCAGGCCCTGCTCACCCCCCTCCTCACTCACCACCCCCCCCTGCTCTACCAGGATCAGCGACATCCGACTCTTCATCGTGGACGCCCGACCGGCCATGGCTGCCACCAGCTTTGTCCTCATGACTACCTTCCCGAACAAAGAGCTGGCTGACGAGAGCCAGACCCTGAAGGAAGCCAACCTGCTCAACGCCGTCATCGTGCAGCGGTTAACATAACCGCCCGCCTGGCCGGCAGCCTCCTCTCCCTCCTGCGTCCCCCTTGGCCGGCCGCCCCACGGGGACTGCCCCTCCCGCCCCCTCCCGCACACCCAGCAGGCCAGTGCCACGTCTCCTCCGTAGCTCTGGGTTCTTAGATCTCGGTTGGACATTTGTTTTCTCCTTAGTTGCATTTCCTGGGTTTTTGTGACGATCAATGGACTTTAAAGAAAAAAATAAAAATGACCAAAAAAATGGAAGGATATCACCAGCACGTTGTATGGAACGTCTCCCACAGAAGCCGGCTTTCATTGCTTTAAAATCACACTACTCTCCAGGGCGTGCGGGGAGGAGCCTGCTTTCCACCGTCTCTGCTTAAACATTGCTTGTGGCACACGACACCCATCCGCTGGCATCCACCCACCAGCCCCGAGAGGACTGGTGGGCTTCCCCCATTACTGGGAAGGGGGTCGGGCGCTTGTAGAGAGAGGCTCTGCAGCCTCTTGCTCCCACAAGAACATGCCTCTTGCCCGGATACAACTGGGCAGCAGCAGGGGTGCCTGAGTGTGAGGTCAGGTCTGGATGCACAGAGCCCTTCAAGTGAGAATACTTCCCTGCACTCCTTTCACTCAGACGCTGGGAGATTCCAGCTCCCCGGGCCTTGGCCAGTTGAGATTCTAGTGATGCCTCTCTGTCCCAGCCCTTCTCCCTCGTCTGGACTGTCACCCTGACGTTCTCGGCTGCGCTGCCGTTGCCTTGGTCGCTCCACGTGCAGAGATCTGTACCTGGGAGATCAGGTGTTCTCTCACTGGGAAATGGCTCACACCAGCCCACACGAGTGCAGGGTTAGGGCGCCTTGGCCCGGAAGAGGAACAGAATCAAAATGTCACCGAGCTATCTATCCACTAGTGGTGAAGGGGCAAATCAGATGGTGAAGAAAGGGCGAGTTGCCTGCGCTACAAGCCCCTTTTACGGTGTTAGCCTTTGTAGGAGGCTCCCGCTGAGTCCGTTTTGAGGGGGAGAGCAGTGTCCGTGGCCTTGGTGTGCAGGTCCCGTCCACAGTTCTCTGCCCTGCTGACTTCCAACGGGCAGCAACTCAGGGAGTAGTTCCCCCGTGAAGACCCCCTCCCGTAAGTGTGCTTCCTGTGCGAAGCTGGGAGAGGAGGTCGCCGGGGTCTTCAGATGGAAGTCCTTCCACCTCCCTATCAGAGGAACCACAGACAGGATCGCCACTGTCTCAAAGTCCCCCGGTCTTGAAACCTAATGTGCCTCAGCCCTCTTCCCAGGCGCTCATCACCACACGCTTTTCTCTTCCCACTTTACGCCTGCGGCGAGCAAAGAACACGACACCCAGCCAGGGCTAGCGAAGGGCTTGGCGTTCCACCCCGTGCCCATCCCAGGAAAGGGACGTGGCTTGGTGTTCCCCATCCCACACTGGCGGAGGGGGCCTGCCGGGACAGCAACATCCATAGCGTGTCCGGCAGACGGAGGTGACCGTGGAAACTAAGTGTGGGTCTGGAAAAACTAAATTGTCGTCCCCCTGCCCGTTAAAGACCAGAATGAGGATAGTGGAGTTTGGTAGCTTCTAATGGGTTGCTCTGAAGAAGTGTAGTCCCAGTAGTGTAATAACTACTGCAAAATCTAAAGCCCAAGTCATATAGCTGGTAAGTGGTAAGGTGCTGTCTGCTTCTAGGCTCGTGCTCTTAACCACCCTGCCCTCTACATACACTCCCTCCCCCAGTCGCCGGCCCTGCACGCATACACTCTGCTTACGTTAATTCTGCTTGCATGAATGAGCACACACCCAAAGAGATCATCAAAACACCACTTAGAACCTGCATCATCTAGAAGAGTTTACAAAGGGCTCTTAGGATTCCCAACCAGCCCTGGGAAGTGGGTGAGGAAGCTGACGTAGTTGTAATTGTTGCAGCCACCCCAGTTCAGACACACTGGGTGTCTGGCCCAAGGTCAGAGGGACTATGGCCACCAAGCCAGGGATCACCCTGGTCCAGATCCGGGCCGGGCAAAGACGTTTTTAGCCCTAGTTTTCTGTTTGGGGTGGCTCAGGTGGAAAGGTCCAGTCACCCAGATAGGCTTTCACAGGTTTAAAAACAAATAACCACTGGTTCTGGGGGGTCTGAATGCAGGGCAGTCTTTCTCAACTAGACATTCCGTTCATCTATGGGAGTATTTTTAGTCCTCGCCAAAATTGGTTGGTTGGTAAGGGAACCTCCTGTCATTACACGGGCCAAGGACGTATCGCAAAGCATGGGACGTGTCCTGATGGAACGATGTTTAAAATTCAGCACCGAGTGATGGGGCACCTGGGTGGCTCATTCAGTTAAGCGTCTGACTTTGGTTTTGGCTCAGGTCGTGAGCTCACGGTTCGTGAGTTCAAGCCCACATCGGGCTCCATGCTGACCATACGGAGCCTGATGGGGATTCTCTCTCTCTCTCTCTCTCTCTCTCTCTCTCTCTCTCTCTGCCCCTCCCCCCTCAAAAATAAATAAAACTTAAAAACTACCTAAAATAAATAAAATTCAACACCAAACGAAAAACATGAGTTAACTGGGCTGATGATGCCTCCTCACCGAGTTCGGCTTAAAAGCGAGCACGCGGGCCAGAGGCCGGGCGCAGCTCTACGCCTTTGGGTGGCATTGACAAAGTGCCCTCCAGGGACTCCTTAAGGTTGACCTGGAGCTCACGGAGGGAAGCAGCTGGTGCAGAAAGGTGGGTTCGCTGCTCCCCGCCCTCTGCCCTAGCCAGCCAGCAGCATGTTCAGAGGGGACTGACTGTTCCAGGACTGCCTCCCAGGGCCAAAGACAAGGTCTTCCTTCTTTAAATGGGTTCTGCTCCTGTTCACGGGTGGTAGCTGTGCCCCGCCCCCCCTTTCCGGGTCCAGTCTTCTCAGGCCAGGACAGGGAAGCAGAGCAGAAACCTTACGCTGTGGACTTCGAGTGTCCCACCCGGTCACCAGCTGAGCAGCTTGTGCGTCTGTGACTTCTCTCTCCGCGGCCCGAGCCTCACCCCACGTCCCGTTCATCAGCAAGTCCTCTGGGCTCAGCTGCACACGCGTCCCAGATCAGGCTGCTTGTCCTCCCCTTGCAGTGCCCCAGCCCAGGCGCTGTCATCTCTGCCGGTGACAACTGCCCTTACCCCACTGATGCCCTGCTGCTGCCGTTGCCCGGCAGTCTGCTCACATACAGGCGCCACACCTGTCACTTCTTTCCTTTAAAGCTCTCAGGTGCTCTCCACCGCCGCCCCCCCCCCCCCCCCGCCGCCCCAATCTCTGGAAACTGCTCACTGAGGCCTGAAGAGTTCTGCAGGGCTGGCCCCTCGTGATCCCCTTGTCCTGCCTTATTTTCCTTCTTATCCTGCCTCTGGTGCGTTGTATGTTCTATGTGTCTGTTTACTCTTGTCCCCTGAGCACCTGCCATGGTGCCTGATGCATAGCAGGTCCCCCACAAATAACTGGTTGGATGAACCTGCGAAACAAAGATAAGACCTCCCGGTCTAAAGGATGACAGGATGACGACCAACCCATGCTGCTCGGCAAGGCCCCATGGGGTAGGTGCTCCAGTGACTGCGGTCCCTCCCTTCCCCCCAAAGCAGGTGCTCATTCAGCCACAGGGGGGCATCGTTGCAAAGGGCACCTGTTGCTTCCAGCAAAGCCACTTAAAAAGGTGGAGCTGAAGACAGCCGTGTTTGTAGGTGGGGGGTTGGGGCGGTGGCAGGGTGTGAAGGGAATGCCCTCTAGCACTTTCTCTGCCCTGCCTGAGCTGGACTAGGGAGTTTAGCAAGGGCCAGTTACCCTCTATATTGAGCACCTCAGGCCTTCAATGTCAAGACCAGGTCTTTAGTTACGACTGATGATAATAGCCACATCCATTATTTGAGCAATATCTTTGTGCCAGGCCCTGTATGTACCTTACCTCATGTAGTCTGACAGCGACCCAAAGGTACTATGGTTAGCTCATTTTATGAGAGTCTCAGCATGGTAAAGGAACTAACCTCAAGTCCCACCGCCCACACTGATGAAAAGGCAGAACCAAGATTTGAATCCCCAACTGTCTGACCACCAAACTACTGTGGAGAAGGCAGGCCCAAGGACAGAGGCAGGGGGGAATGACTAGGGCAGAGGGGAAACCAGGGAGGGCTTCTTAGAAGAGGGCACCCTTGGGGCGCCTGGGTGGCTCAGTCGGTTAAGCGGCCGACTTCAGCTCAGGTCACGATCTCACGGTCCATGGGTTCGAGCCCCGCGTCGGGCTCTGTGCTGACAGCTCAGAGCCTGGAGCCTGTTTCAGATTCTGTGTCTCCCTCTCCCTGACCCTCCCCTGTTCATGCTTTGTCTCTCTCTGTCTCAAAAATAAATAAACATTAACAAAAAAGAAAATTAAAAAAAAAGAAGAGGGCACCCTTGAGCTGGGTTGTGAAAGGTGATCAAGGGTTGGTTCTTTGACAAAGAACGAAGGCTTTTCCTTCCTTAAGAGACAACCCCGGAGGATGTGTGGTGTTGGGTAGGCAGATGGGGCTGACTCTGAGAGGGAGCCAGTACCAGGGACAGCATCTGGTCCCCTACTGAGGAGTGAGAGTAAGTCGTTGGTCCCCCCCACCCCACCCCGCCCCGGTCAGACTTGTGAGATGGGAACAAACTGATGAAACCAAGAACGGACCGCAGCAGCGAGGGTCCAAGCCCTTCCTCCTCGCCACGGTTTTCTCATTTGTAAAGTGTGTTCTCCGCAGAGTTCAAGGAATCAACATACCTAATGCTCTCAGGCCAGTGACCTGAATTGTCAGGACCAGTCTCCCAAACCTCTGAGTTCCTGTGTCCCCAGATCAGCCAGTACCGTTGGTTTTGACCACCACGCTTGCACCTCCAGGGCAGATGGGGACATCCAAACTCCCCACCAGTGATAGGGTTTGTCAGATTTCAGACTGACAAGGTGGTGGGTCAGCTCCGGTGACCCTTGTACCCTCTCTCTCTGGGCCCAGGGTATGTCCTTTTCAGCCAAGAACCTGAAAGTCGAGGTCCCAATCGGCTGAGCCCCAGAAGGCTCTTACCAGGTGAGCTATCACTGATCCCTTGATCCCAAGATGAGACAGCTTTCCCTCCAGACAGGCCAGACAGGTCCCCAAATCCCAAGTGGTGGCCAGAATTCGAGAGAGACTTTGAAGTCTGAGCACTCTCAGCTCACCAGCCAGATGACAGAGATCTGAAGTGGAGGGGGGAGGGGGAGAGCCCCTGGGGACAAGAGTTATCACAAAGGCCCAACAATTATCTAAACCAAGTTCTTGAAGCCCCAAGGGCTCAGGTAGAAGTAAGCAAGAGACAGTTTTCCCACGGCCCTGAGCTAGACCTGATTTGAATTTCACCCCACCCTTTCCTGGCTGTGTGTCCTTTCCTGGCTGTGTGTCCTTGGACCAGCTTCTCCCCTCTCTGAGCCTTAATGCCCTCATTTCTTTTTTTTTTTTTTTTAATCTTTATTTATTTTTGAGAGAGAGACAGAGTGCGAGCAGGGGAGGAACAGAGAGAGGGAGACACAGAATCTGAAACAGGCTCCAGGCTCTGAGCTGTCAGCACAGAGCCCGACGCGAGGCTCGAACTCAAGAACCGTGAGTTCATGACCTGAGCTGAAGTCGGCCGCTTAACCCACTGAGCCACCCAGGCACCCTTAATGCCCTCGTTTCTAAAGGAAGAGAGTCATTATAACTTCTTCAGATGGTTACTGTGAGGATTAAGTGAAACAGTCCATAGAGGCTCACACTTGAGCACCCAGTGTTACTTGATCAGGGGCAGGAAGTAGAGACTGTGAACTGAGACCAGTGAGCTTGCTAACAGCCCTCTGTTTTCACCAGGGGCAGCTGGGATCTTGAGCACAAGAAAATGCGTTTTCTAAAATCCGGATCTCTTGAAGATTTAAAATATTAAAACAAGTGGGGCGCCTGGGTGGCGCAGTCGGTTAAGCATCCGACTTCAGCCAGGTCACGATCTTGCGGTCCGTGAGTTCGAGCCCCGCGTCGGGCTCTGGGCTGATGGCTCAGAGCCTGGACCCTGTTTCCGATTCTGTGTCTCCCTCTCTCTCTGCCCCTCCCCCGTTCATGCTCTGTCTCTCTCTGTCCCAAAAATAAATAAAAACGTTGAAAAAAAAATTTAAAAAAAATATATTAAAACAAGTGAGAGATGTGTAGACCACGGTATCCATTGGCCAGCAAGGGTTGGTGAGTACCTGCTTGGTGCCGGGGCCAAGGGTTCACGGTCGGCCACCAGGTTCCTCCAGGGTCCCATCCCATGTACAGTCTGCAGAGAAGGACAGCAAGGATGGGGGGGGGGGGGGATGGGGAGACCCAGGGAGCCTTCTCCAAGGAGGAGACTTTGGGGGTGAGAACTGGTTGTTGCACAGGAAATCAACCAGGTGGTCAGAGAGTAGGTGAAGAATGTTCTAGGAGGAGGAACAGAAGACACAAAGGCCAGTTAGCTCAAGAGAGTGTGGTGCACACATGAATGAGTGAACGGCCTTGAATCGGTCTTCGTAAGACCTTTCCAAATGAATTTAAATGCCCATCAACCCAGATGGTTACGTCAATTATGGATACACTCATACAGCGGACACAGTACAGCCATTTGTAACCACTGAGTTCTCCGGACATGGAAAAGGATGTTCTCTAAGGTACCTGGTAAGTCATTTCGAGGAATAGGGTTTACCACGGGGCAGACGCTGTTCTCAGCATTTGATGGATATTAACTCGTGATCCTTACACCAACCCCATTCGAGAAAAGGAAAAGAGAAACATGCAACATAGGTTACTTGTGCAAAGTCACTCAGCCAGTAGGTGGAGGAAGCAGGATTTGAACTTGGGACTGGATCCAATGTCTGTGCTGGACCATTTCCCCTCCCTCCCTCGGAATGTGCAGTTTGCTTCTGTAGGGCAGGCAAAACTTTACCTCTACCCATCTTAGTTTTCAGCAGGGACTTGAACAAAACTTAGACTAACAAGAGAAAAAACTTTTATTAAGTCATGCAGCACACATTACACGGGGAAACGTAATGAAAAGTAACCCAAAATGGCAGCTTAGAATTCCAGCTTAGATAGCATCTTCAACAAGGAACAATAAATTTGCCAAGAAATGACAAGGCAAAGGGAAATGGCTTAAGGCTTCTGAGGTCAGAAGGCTGTGGAAAGGTAAATATATGAGAGGGAATGGAGGAAGGTTTGCAAATTCCTCTGGTGTCATCTCTAGATTTATGTCTGTCTCCAATAAAAGAAGAATTTATACCCTGCCTTTAGGCAGAAAAGAGGGAGCTTTTTTTCCTGGGCTTGCTGCTTCTTAACTGCCTTCAGCTCAAAATACTTTTTAAGTCAAAGAGGCATATTTTGGGCTGACATATTCTGGTTTCCTTCACTTCCACCCATGTAAAAGAAAATGGTTAGAAATATGTATTTGATTATATCTACATAGACACCCCCCCCCCCCAATTCCAGAAAAACACACCAGACAGCAATTGTGGGTATGGGGAGATAGGACACCTGGGTGGCTGAGGGATGGCGTGGGAGGGGGACTTATCTATATTGCCTTTTCTTTGCTTTTTGCTTTAGAATTTTGTACCATGCACTTTTTTGGGGGTCGGGGGGCAAGTGACAAGGGGCGGGGAGATTGAGAGAGAGAAGCAGGGCTCACCCAGAGCTCGCGTTTTACCCGAAGCGCGGGGCTTGTGTGACTCGAAATCACAAACTGTGGGGGCACCTGGCTGGCTCTGTCAGTTAAGCGGCCGACTTTGGCTCAGGTCATGATCTCGCAGTCCATGAGTTCGAGCCCCGCATCGGGCTCTGGGCTGACAGCTCAGAGCCTGGAGCCTGTTTCAGATTCTGTGTCTCCCTCTTTCTCTCTCCTCCCCTGCTCATGCTCTGTCTCTCTCCTCTCAAAAATAAATAAACGTTAAAAAAAATTTAAAAAGGAAAGATATTAGCAGTAATTTTTCCTGATTATCCCCGATCATCTGAAACATCTGAACCCACAAGACTTACTGTCCTCCATGATCCACCGTCACCGCCCAAGATAATGATGTCATTTAATGCAGATCCTTCCTAACTTCTTCACCGTGATGACAGTTGAGAGCCATCAGTGAGCGCTTACTTCCTGCCAAACAATTCCGAGCCCTTCAGACGAAAACTTTCCACAACGGAATTATAACTGTGGCGCTCAAAACAGCCTTGTGAAGTGTGTACCATTTGTTCTCTGTTTTACAGGTGAAGAAACTGAGGCACAGACGGTAAGATGAGTTGTCCTGCCCCCTTATCCCCCCTCTTCCTCCCCACACCAGGCTCCTTGCTGTTCCTCAGGCATCGCTGGCATGCTCCCACCTCCCAGCTTTTGCACGTGCTTTTCCCTCTGCCTGGAACACACTTCCAGATCTTTACACAGCCCACCCCACCCCCACCGCCACACACGCACACACACACACACGCGCGCACACACACACGCGCGCACTGTATGTAGGTCTCTGATCAAATGCCACCTCCTGGAAGGCCTCCCCTGATCCCCACCCCCTTCAACCAGCTTTGTTTTGCTTCATAACCATGTTTACCACCGGCCATGGTCATTCATCCCTTCACTTACGTAGCAAGGCCCTCCAGTGCGCCAGGTACTGTTCTGAGTACTGGGGCTGCAGTGAGGAAAAGACAGACACAGGTTCCACCCTCACAGAACTGAAGCCCTCGGGGAAACAGACATTATTCCACTGACTCCTAACAGCAGGCCTGTATCCCGGCTCCATTTATGAGCCGTGTGGCTTAGTCCTTAACTTTTCTGAGCCTCCGATCTCCCGTCTGTAAAACTGGGCTAATCACAGAGCCCCCACCACGAGGGCTGTTGCAAAAACAAAATGAGGCAGTGGTGCCTGGCTGGCCCAGTGGGTAGCACGTCCGACTCCTCATCCCAGTGTCGTGAGTTTGAGCCCCATGTTGGGTGCAGAGATTAAATTTTTAAAAATGAAATCTGAGGGGCACTTGCGTGGCTCAGTCGGTTAAGTGACCGACTCTTGGAGTTCAGTACAGGTCATGATTTCACGGTTTGTGAGTTCAAGCCCTGCATCGGGCTCCACACCGACAGTGCGGAGCCTGCTTAGGATTTTCTCTCCGTCTCTCTGCACCTCCCCAGGGCATGTGTGCGCGAGTGCTCTCTCTCAAAATAAATAGACTTTTTTTTAATATAATTCTTTTAATGTTTATTTATTTTTGAGAGAGAGAGAGACAGACTGCGAGCAGGGGAGGGGCAGAGAGAGAGGGAGACACAGAATCCGAAGCAGGCTCCAGGCTCCGAGCCGTCAGCACAGAGCCCGATGCAGGGCTCGAACTCACGAACCGCGAGATCATCACCTGAGCCAAAGTCGGAGGCTCAACCGAGTGAGCCACCCAGGCGCCCCTCAAAATAAATAGACTTTTTGAAAAAAGTTTTAAAAAATGCCATGAGCTAATAAAAAAGCAACTGTTCAGTAATTATTATCATTAGGGTTGCGATTGTCATCCTTAGGCGCCACAGGGAGATAGAGGTAGTCATTATTTCCGCCCTCAAGGAGGTGGTAGATGGGTCAGGAAGACACATATGGATGACAGCAAGACACCAACGTTTCCCAGAGCAGGCAGAGAGATCAACGGGGGCAGAGAACGCATGAAAGAGAAAGTGTGTGTTGAGCCAGGGCTCAAGGGGGGTGGGATTTGGAGCGATGGGGGCTGGGGAGGGAAGGGTCTCCACACAGGCCTCTCTGCACAGAGGTACGGAGGCAGGACGGAGCACACGGGCCTAAGTGTGCTTCTCCCTTCTTGTCCCCCCTTGGAGAGAGTGCACGCGATGGCTGGGCACCTTCAGCTGCCTCTCCTGCCTGGTGCTGGTTCTGGGGCTGAAGGAACAGCCCCGTAAGGGAGCTGGTATGGCAGCTAATAGGTTTAAGAGGGTGGGAGTGGCCTCATGCCCCGGGGGACTGTAGGAGACTGTGGGGACACCCAGACAAAGAAGAGATGCACCAGAACTCTCAAGTGAGGCTCAGTCCTACCCTGAACTTGGCCAAACCCTGGAAGGGTGGCAGAGCGGAGGCCAGCCTGGCCAGTCACTTTGCCCTGGTGTGGATGGAGCAGCCCAGGTGTGACAGTTGTTTTTCTCTCCTGCCTGTCTGCTCTGTCAAGGTCACCAACACCTCCCCACCGCCAACGTCCACTGGCCACTGCTTTGGCCCCTTGTCCTCCCGGCAGCCTCCATATAGCCTCCACCTCAGGGCTTCCAGAGGCCCTGCTCTCACCCACCTGCCTTTCCCAGCCTCCTTTGCAGGATCGTCGGTCGATTGGTTGGTTGGTTGGTTGGTTTTGAGCACTTTCTTACTTCCTATCACTACAAGATGCTCCAGGCTCATGTGGTATATTTCCTACCCCAGTCCTAGAATCGGGTATTTCTTCAAGGAGCCCAGGTTCCTTTCACTGGACTATGGTATTAGAAACCAAGGTCTGGGTGTAAGTGTGTTCTTGCTCTTTGCGTGTCTTTCTTTTAGGCCCTGGCAGCCAACAGAGCAAAGAAATATATGTGTGTATACTAATCTGTAATATACACACAGCCATAAATATTTCTGCACGTAACCATCTGTATCTATATTAAATTTAACATAGTTCTTACTAACAGCTCTTTTTACTGCTTTTTTATAATGTCTATTTCATTGCTGAGATTATCTATTTTTTCCTTTCATTTCAAGGCAATTTCTAATTGATTGTTGAAGCATTTTTAGGATGACTGCTTTCAGGAGCGCCTGGGTGGCTTAGGTGGTTGAACGTCCAACTTCAGCTCAGGTCACGATCTCAGGGCTTATGAGTTGGAGCCCCGTGTCGGGCTCTACGCTAACAGCTCAGAGCCTGGAGCCTGCTTTGGAGTCCGTGTCTCCCTCTCTTTCTGCCCCTCCCCTGCTTGTGCTCTGTCTCTCTCTCTCTTTCTCAAAAGTAAATAAACATTAAAAAATATTGTTTTAAATGATGGCTGCTTTCAGGCCTTCTCGGATAATTCCAACATCGGATTCATCTCAGTACTAGAGTCAATCGATTTGTTTTTCTCACTCAATTTGCGGTTTTCTGGGTTCTTATTAGGGTGGGTGATTTTAGGCATATCCTTGTCACCTTGTCTATTATGTTTGGGAACCCCGGGTCCTATTCAAACCCTTTATTTTAGCAGGCAGGCACCCTGTTCAGGTTTACCGTGCAGGTCCTGGACTATTTTGGTGAGCTGTGGTTCCAACGACAGCTTAGTGTTCAGAGCCTTCGCTGTATTATTTTGCTCATTGTGGTTTATCTGGTATCACTGGGTCTTCGGGGGCTAGAAGGGGTTTCCCCAGGCCTCGCTGCCCCGTGTCTCGTGGTAGGGAGTGAAGTGTCAGCCCTGCTGTGGTTGCTTATTCTGCCAAGTCCCTTTCTGGCTGTTCTACCTGCTCACCCCCATGTCTCCCTGGGGGGAAGGGGGGTGCTTCTCCTGAGTGCTTACTGTAAGCAGTGCTGGGCTCACCTGACATTGGCAGGGAGGCTCCCTCCAATCCCAGGCTGCCTACCTGAGCCAGACAGATGGGGGCACGTGGCTGGTTCTACATGGTAGACTGGTCTCCTAAAGCTCTTGTGGCAAATTACCACAGACTTGGTGGCTTAAAACAAACAGAAATTTATTCTCTCAGTTCTGGGGCCCCGGAGTCCAAAATCAGTATCACTGGGGCAAAGTAAGGTGTTGACAGGGCTGTACTCCTTCTGGGGGCTCCAGGGGAGACACTGTTCCCTGACTCTTCCAGCTTCTGGTGTTGGCTGTTTCTCCTTGGTTTGTGGCTGCATCGCTCTGGTTTTTAATGCCAGCATCTTGAAATGTGTCAGCTCAGTGGTCACATCACCTTCTTCTCTGTGGGGGGTGGGGATGGGAAAGGGAGGGAGGGAGGGAGGGAGAGAGAGAGAGACAGATCTCCCTCTGCTTCCCTCTCCTATACATGTAATTGCATTTAGGGCCACCCTGATAATCCAGGATAATCTCCCCATCTCAAGATCTTAACTTAATATATCTGTAAAGGCCTTGTATCCATGTAAGGTAGATTTACAGGTCCCAGGGATCTGGCTTCTTTGGGACACCATTTTTTAGGTTACCACCCACAACTGGAGGCAACTTGCCCCAAAACTACACCTCAGTTTTCTCTTCTGTAAAAGGGGGTTAATAACAGTGATGTTGAGATGAAGGTTATATAAACCAGTGTATACGGAACAGCTATCACTGCATTTCTTATACTCAGGCCCGCTATCTATTGCCTTGCTAGATGGGAAAAAAGATTCCACCATGGGAGAAGGATGGGGTCACAAAGGATGGGAGGCAGGGCAGGCTTCCCACTGAGGGCACAAATCCCACAAAAGGCAGAGTTAGCTAGAATTAAGGGGAAAGCCGAGAGCCCCGGAGAAGGTCACATCACGAGGTAAAGCCCCACATCTTAGGTGAGGCATACAAGGTTTGCTGATGCTCCCCATACATCTAGATCAGACTGGGTTCGAGCCCCGCATGAGGCTCTGTGCTGACAGCGCAGAGCCTGGAGCCTGCTTCGGATTCTGTGTCTCCCTCCCTCTCTCTCCCTCTCTCTCTCTCTCTGCCCCTCCCCCACTGGCACTCACTCTTTCTCTCTCAAAAATAAATAAACATTAAAAAAGAAAAAAAATCCTGGACAAAACAGAGTAGCTATTTAAGAACTCTGAAAACTTAGTAGCAGATAGGTGGAGGAACAAGACCAGCATCGGACGTACAGCCACGCTAGCAATGAGTTGACCATCCCCCCCCTTCCCCCCCAGTATTTCCCAGCCTGGACTCCATGCACCTGTCAGCCTGGAAGTGCACATCAGGGCAGACAGAGAAAGCTCTAGGGCCCCCCTCATTCTGATTAAATTAGGAAAACGTCTCCTAATACTCAGAGTAGGGGAACAATAAACTTCTGCACCCATCCCCCTGTTTCGTGTACGTGAATTAAACACGAAACAGTTCGCGCAGACTTTGAGAATTTACTATCGGATGGCCTGGGAAAGGCTCTGAAAATACAAATGACCTTGAAGTCATAAGCCACGGGAGGCTGGTTGGAACTCACAGCCTGAGCCCAAGCTGGTCCACAGCCTCCTAGAACAATATGGCGATAGTCTCCGCAGGATTTTTAGAAAAGTCTAATGATACCCGGAATGTCCAGGTATATTCCAGAGCGACTTGACATATGAGGAAACATGAAAATCCCAACTCGCATGGGAGAAGACGGCCAACAGCTGCCAGTGCTGAAATGACACGGCCGTGGGGATTATCTGACAGTCATTAAAGCAGATATTATAAAAACCCTCCAGCAAATAAGGGCAAACCACCTAGAAACAAACGGATAGAGGGACATTTTAAGCAAACAGGGCTACCTGGGTTAAACATCTGACTCTTGACCTCAGCTCAGGTCTTGATCTCAGGGTCATGAGTTCAAGCCTTGCATTGGGCTCCATGTTGGATGTGGAGCCTACAAAGAAGGAAGGAAGGAAGGAAGGAAGGAAGGAAGGAAGGAAGGGAGGGAGGGAGGGAGGGGGGGAGGGAGGGAGGGAGGAGGGAGGAATTTTAAGCCAATAAATAGAACATAAAAAGGACAAAATGAAAATCTTATAACTGAAAAATAAAATAAGCAAAAACTTAAAAACCCTTTGTATGGGTGCCTAGCAGAACGGAGATGGCAGAGAAACAAGTCAGTGATCTTGAAGGCAGAAAGTATCCAATCTGACAACAGAGAGAAAGATGGGGAAGAAATGAACAGAACTCCAGGAATGGTGGCACAATTCCAGAAGAGTGAATGTCTGGGTCATCAGAATCTGGGAAGAACAGGAGAAACAGTGGTGCAGGAAAAATATTTGAAAAAACAATGGCTGAAAATCTCCCATGTGGGTGAAAGATATAAACATACATGTTCGGGAAGCTGAATGAAACAGAAACAGGATAAACCCACATAAACCCCCATTTTTCAGATTTTGGAGCTGCAAGGAAGCAATCACTTTCCCCATCACCCGGGATGCTTATAACTTGAGACTCAAATGACATCCTGTGTCCTTTAAAAACCATGAAAATCGGGGCGCCTGGGTGGCGCAGTCGGTTAAGCGTCCGACTTCAGCCAGGTCACAATCTCGCGGTCTGCGAGTTCGAGCCCCGCGTCAGGCTCTGGGCTGATGGCTCAGAGCCTGGAGCCTGTTTCTGATTCTGTGTCTCCCTCTCTCTCTGCCCCTCCCCCGTTCATGCTCTGTCTCTCTCTGTCCCAAAAATAAATAAACGTTGAAAAAAAAAATTAAAAAAAAAAAACCATGAAAATAATACACAGAGAGAGCAAAAATAAATTCCATCAGTTCAGAATGATATTAAATGAAAAGTCTAATCTGTCTTTCTCCCAGTCCCACCTCTTAGGGTCACTCCCTATTTCTGTTTTAAGTTCTTCTGGTTGCTAAAGTTTGATTTAAAAAGATTTGAACGCTTATCATTTTTATTAATGAATAACCAGGCTTAAGCTAACCAATTAAGTCTTATAAGAAAATAAATCATGGGGTGCCTGGGTTCGCACAGTCGATTGAACATCTGACTTCAGCTCAGGTCACGATCTCATGGTTTGTGGGTTCAAGCCCCGCATCAGGCTCTGTGTTGACAGCTCGCAGCTCGGAGCCGGAGCCTGCTTCATATTCTGTTTCTGCCTCTCTGCTCCTACCCCGCTCACGCTCTCTCTCTCTCTCTCTCTCTCAAATATAAACACTTTTTTAAAAGTTAAAAAAATAATAAATCATAATTTTGCAAAAAAAAAAATCAGTAATCGGCTATGTACGAACATAGAATCAAAACCAACTTGGAACTCAACACCAAAAAAAAAAAAAACTCCAATTAAAAATGGGCAGAGGACACGAATACACATTTTTTCAAGGAAGACATATAGATGGCCAAATGACACATGAAAAGGTGCTCAACATCACTCATCACAGAAACGCAAATCAAAACCACAATGAGATGATCACCTCACACCTGTCAGAATGACTAGAGTGAAAGAGACAAGAAATAACAAGTATTGACGAAAATGTGGAGAAAAAGGAACCCTTGTGCACTTTTGGTAGGAGTGCAAACTGGTACAGCTACTGTGGGAAACCGTACAGATGTTCCTCCAAAAATTAAAAACAGAAGTACCGTACCATCCCCTAATTCCACTACTGGGCATTTTTTACCCAAAGAAATATATATAGACATATTTGCAGTGGAATATTACTCGGCCATAAAAAAGGGTGAGATCTTGCCATTTGTGACAACATGGATGGGGCTGATGTATCACACTGAGTGAAGGAAGTCGCTGGGAAAGACAAAAGGTCTTTTACAGGCTCACCATCATGTCAGCAGCAGTGACATATTTAAAATTAGCTGCCGAGGGGCGCCTCAGCGGCTCAGTCGGTCGAGCGTCCGACTTCGGCTCGGGTCATGATCTCACCGTCCGTGAGTTCGAGCCCCGTCTCGGGCTCTGTGCTGCCAGCTCAGAGCCTGGAGCCTGCTTCGGATTCTCTGTCTCCCTCGCTCTCTGCCCCTCCCCCGCCTGCTCGCGCATGCGGTCTCTCTCTCAAAAATAAATAAACATTAAAAAAAAAAAAAGTCTTACAAATGTCTAATAAGCGTCCCTCGTGTTACACAGCACATACCAGTCTTGGGTTCATCTCAGGTCTGTATCACACGCCCCCACTGATAGCCGAAATGGCAGTCACGGGTTTCTGTTCCCCAAAGCGGTGAAGAAGAGGGCGTGCAAACCTGAGGCTCTTGGAGAATCCCCCCTAGGAAAAGGTGACGTCTTCTATCTGTGGATTGACACAGATCGATAGGATGGGCACTGTCTCAAAGACAGATCTCTGTTTTGAACTGAGGTCCCGTCCAGAACCATGAGAGAACCACCAGATCACAGAGTGAAAGTGAGGGAAGCCGCAGGCTGGGGGCTTCCAGGAAGGCTGGACCAGGAACCCTGCAGTCTGACTTCCTCTAGGTGGTGGGAGAGGTGTCGGGGTGGGGTGGGAGGCAGTCCTGGCCCCTCTTGAGCTCTCCCTTTTTAGTTTTATTTCTCAATATGCATTCTTCCCTTCTTCTATAGGCACAGAACCCCTACTTTTACTTGGGCACAGGGACACCCAGAATGAAGACTGTGTTTCCCAGCTTCCCGTGCGGCTCAACTTGACCGCACAGCTAGGTAGCAGCCAATGAGCTGTGAGGGGAAGAGATACCGGCGACTTTTAGGTCACGCACTTAAAGGGAGGGGGACATGCCCTCACGTTCCACCTTCCCCCCTTTCCACTGGTTGGGATGCAAACCCGCTCGGTCGAGCAGAACAGGAGGAGCATAGGGATGGAGAAGCACAAGCAGAAGGATCACGGGTCCCTGATCAGCCTGGGAAGCTAAGCCGCCCTACATGCCTCTGCACTGTGATGAGAAAGAGACGGCCACTTTTGTCTCATTTCAGCCACTGTTAATTTGGTTTCTGTTAGAGCCCGCACCCTAAATAACACAAAAATTGCCAAAGCAGTCACGAGCTCCCTGAGATTCTAGGGAAGGGGACACAGACGACAGGAAGAGTGTCAAAGGACTTTGACATTTAAAGAATCTCGGGGGTGGGGCACTGGGGTGGCTCAGTCAGTTAAGCATCTGACTCTTGATTTCGGCTCAGGTCACGATCTCACGGTTTGGGGGTTCAAGCCCCGCACTGGGCTCCGCGCTTAGAGCATAGAACCTACTTGGGATTCTCTCTCTCTCTCCCTCTCTCTACCGCTCCTGTGCTCTCTTTCTCTCTCAAAGATAAATAAAATAGGGGCGCCTGGGTGGCGCAGTCGGTTAAGCGTCCGACTTCAGCCAGGTCACGATCTCGCGGTCCGTGAGTTCGAGCCCCGCGTCGGGCTCTGGGCTGATGGCTCAGAGCCTGGAGCCTGTTTCCGATTCTGTGTCTCCCTCTCTCTCTCTCTGCCCCTCCCCCATTCATGCTCTGTCTCTCTCTGTCCCAAAAATAAATAAACGTTGAAAAAAAAATTTTTTTAAAATAAATAAATAAATAAAATAAACTTACAAAATTAAAAAAAAAAAAATCTCAGGAGAACCCGCGGAAGACCTAAAGGATTATCCACATCTGCCTCCCTCAGGTCCCGCACTGTGTCACAATGTTCCCTGGGGCCACAGTGCCTCTGCCTATTTCTTCTACCCCAACATACACCCAGCTGGCCAACTCCTTCAGACCTTGGCTAAACCTGGCAATCTCAGGGAAGCATTCCACACACCCCAGACTGAGTAAGGCATCTCTGTTATACATGCCTCAGAGCATAAGCCATGTGTCACTCTACTGACATGTGATACATAAGCCATGTATCACAGTACTGACAGCTTTGAAACTTTGTATTTATCTCAGTGGTAATTTGATGGTCTCGCCTTCACCAGACTGTAAGCTCGGCGACGTCAGGGACTGAATCTATCTCCTTCACTGTTGTTTCCCCAGCACCTAGCACAGTGATGGGCATATAGTAGACGCTCAATTAGAACATAAGTAGATAAGGCATGAATGAACGAATGGATGGATCCCGACCTGACAGGACAGGCTTCATGCAGGGCGGTGTGAATACCTACTCCTCTTCCAACGAAGAAAAGCAGAGCTCAGAATCCTGAATCGTTTGTTGACCGCTAACGTGAACGCACACATGCGCTGACCTCCCACAACCATGGTTTTTCACGCAAGTGTGCACTTCGAAGTGTGAACCTGCCCGAAGTCACCCAGCCGGGAACGGGCCGACACCCCGGCCATTACCCCCATTTCCCCAGACGCGGAAACTTGGGGAAAGAGGAGCCCGCCGGACGGGAGCACGAGAAAGGAAGGGCGGGGGCAGCAGGACGGCGCTCCAGACGGCTGCATCCGGAGGCCGCGGGGCGGCCGGGCTTCCGGTCCCCCAGCCCCGCGGCCCGGGCTTCGGGGACGTGCGCGCCGTGTGGGGCGCGCACGCAGGGCGGGGCGTGCGGGGGCGCGCGCGTGCGCAGGCCAGGCGCCCAGGGCCAAGGCAGAGCCGGGGAGCTGCCGCCAGGTCCGCTGTGGGTCCACGCCGCCCGCCGCGCCGCCCGCCAGCCCAGCGTCCCCAGCCGCCGCTGCCGTCGCCGCCGCTATGGGAGTGCAGGTGGAGACCATCTCCCCCGGAGACGGTGAGTAGGCGCGCTCGCCGTTCCCAAAGTGCCCCCTCCGCCGCGCGCATCCGCTCACCGCTCCCGTCTGTCTGTCTCCTTAGGGCGCACCTTCCCGAAGCGCGGCCAGACCTGCGTGGTGCACTACACGGGTGAGTCGGCGGGTCCGCGGGGTGGTGGGGGGGGGGGTCCGGCCCCGGGTGGCCTGTAGCCGCCGCCTGGGGGCAGAGGCCCGGGGCGTGGCGGCGGCGGCGGCGGCGGCGGGGCCCGCGTGGCCCGAGGCGGAGGCCTGGGCGGTGGCAGCGCCCCCGAGGGGGCGGCCTCGCGCCTGCCGAACCCGGGACGGTGTGAGCCGGCGGTTTCGCGCTTCCCGAGCAGCCCTGTGCCCACTGCACAGATGGGGAAACTGAGGTTTGGGGAGGCGAAGTCGCCGGCGCAAGGTCACATGCTCCGGAACGGGCAGAGCCCTGGCCCGGGACCATCAAAGGATTTGTACCATTTCTGTGTCCCGGGTGACACCCAGCCTCCCCTTCCGGCCCTCCCTTGGATGGAGATAAGAAGGGCGAGGTAATTTCCAGTCTGCGGAGGGGCCTCTTCCAAAGTCGGGATTCATCCTGGTTCCCTAGGCACGGCTTTGACTTCAGCCTGGCCTTGGATGAGCTAGATCCGCTCATCTTACTTTTGAGCCGCTTTGAAATCCAAGCCTCGGTAGCCACGATGGCCTGGGCTGCCTGAATGTGTAATTTCGCCCCTCAGCCCCTGCCCCCCAACCCTTCTAGGAGTAGAGGTTTTCTCATCCCCATTTGAAAGTTAAGGAAACTGAGGCCCAGTTAGGGTAACGAACAGTAATGAAAACCAAAGGAGATTGTAGCCCTTCAGCCAGAATTCAGAGTCTGGTGCCTTGAGACCATCTTTTAACTCCATGCCCTTACAAGGTCCTCCTGGGTTGTATTGGGGAGGGGGGTGGAGGCTAAGCAGGCGGAGACTCTGTGGCTGTGGGCTGGAGGGGGGGTGGTGATTGGTGTAGCTGCACTGTAGATACGAATACCCTTCCCTCCCCGTCCTTCTTCCCCTTTCTCCTCCTTCCCACCCTTTCCTCTGTTCCTCCTCCCCCTTCCTCTGTTTCTTCTCCTTCCCTCCCTTCTCTTTTTTCTCCTCCTCCTCCTGGGTAGTAGGCTGTAGGCAGTTGTGACCAAGCTGCTCAGGCATAAGCTTTACCCTTCCCTCCCAGATTATGGGGGGAGCCCTCTGTTAAGGGAAATGACTTTCACTGGGAAGGAGAAGGAGGCACCCAACATCCCCTTTCCCAGGCGTTTTGACTTACTTGGCTGTTTTGTGTCTCTGGCCCTTCTCCGTGGGCAGAAATGGGGGCAGGGGTGGAGGGAGTCAAGAACTAGAACCTTTTAAAAGGCTCCCAAAGGAGGAGGTATTGCAACCCATCTTCATAGGGAACTTTCTCGTGCCTGTGAAACGAAGCTGGAAAGTGGTTCTGACGTTTTTCAATGGCCGTTTTTTTAGGCCATGGTCAGCACCCGAGCCTGGGAGGTCTAATGGAGGAAAGCTTGTCAGTTTGGTTGCTTGTGATCGGTGGGATGAGAAGAGTAAGCGTTGCCTTTTGCAGTGCTGGGGTGAGTGGGCAGTTAATGCGGTTCCCGCCGCCAACTTGGTGTGGACCCTGGGACTCGGAGAGGTAATGAGGTGACTGTCCCACCCCCATTTTATAAGTTAGCCATACTAGGATAACTGGCTCTATCTGTCTCACTCCTGAGTCTGTGCCCCTCAGCCTTGGCTTACCCGTCTTTTAGTGCTCATGGCGGGATTGGATCCACAGCATGTCGACAGAACCATGCCTCACTGTTGCCTTTTGGTGAAATGTCCCCACACAGCACGTCTGGAGCCTTTCCTAAGAGAACAGATGGTCGTGGGACCCAGAACACCACCAGGGCTCCCAGTGCCTCTTCTCCAAGTCTGTGTTTTCCTTGAGGGTGGCACCCACCCACACATTCCCCGAACAGCCGCAGGACCCTGGCATGCATCAGGACAAAAGCTTTCTTTTTTATGTCATTTTTGATAAGCTCTACAAAGACGCCTCAGTGAGGAGCCAGCTCTGCCCCTTGCTCACAGAATAGGCTGTTCTTGGGCAGGCGGCTTTGTTCCTGTGGGTCTTTGCCACCAGCCTCCCAGGAAGAACCTGTTTGAGGCCTGTGGGGGCGTGAGAGGAATGGGTAGGCGCTTTGAGATTTCATCTGTAGCAGTGAAGGCTTTCAAGCCAGTGGGAGCAGAATTCATCTTGATGGAACATAATGGGGGTGGGGAGAGTTACCATAAGGACCTGAGGGTCTTCCCAGGCAGGGAGCCCACTGGGGCTCAAGAAGGGAGAAGAAATTCTCATAGTACTCCTAGTTTTTCTCCCTGTTTTTCTCTACCTGGTTGCCCCAGTATTCCCTTGTCGGATTCGTTTTTCTTTGCTTCTCCCAAGTGGAGATGTTGGATGTTGGAAGGCCCCTGTGTGCCCCGCCCCTCCCACCCCATGCCCAGTGTCTCCATCTCCTTTTGAATATCCAGCTTTCATTGTTTGGCTGTGGGACTCCAATGATGATAGTTCCTAGGAGGGAGAAATCTAACTGGCCCAGGTTCAGGTCAGGAGAACACTCTTGATCCAGCCTGCTCTGGCCTGGTATCCCCTGCTGCTGACTGGGGGCAGGTCCAAAGAAAGAGCAGTGGAAGTAAGGTCTCAGCCAGCAGAGACATGCATAGCCCAGGCTGACTTTGACCACATGGACGTTTTAAGTGCCGCTGGTGGCTGCCAGTCGTAGCCCTGATGCCACTCTCAAGGCTCCCTCTGGTGCCTTCTGTGGCCTCTAGCAGAGCACAGCCTGCATGCCGCTTCAAAGAAAGGCCTGCGTCACCTCTTTGTGGCGCCAGAAGGGAAAACGAAAACTTTGCTGCCACCAGCCCAGCGCCTCCCAGTAGCATGACAGGCACTGAGGTGGGAGGAAGGAGGTGGAAGGGTAACTTGCCAAGTATGTGCCTTGAGGACCAAGTGGCTTCTCACAGCTCCCTCCTTGCCTCCAGTAGCTTCGTCATCTGTATTGTTGAGCCTGTCCTGACACATAGCCAGGCTTGTGTCCCTTTTACTCATGTCAGCAGGCCACATGCCTGCCTTTGTCAGAGCAACCTTAGGTGGATTGAAGGAATTCTGGTTTTATCCTCTTGAAAAGTAACTGACATCATGTCCTTGGGGTTGGGTTTAAGTTGTCAGCAGCCTGGCTTCTAAACGAGGAGGACCAAGGGTCCTCCAGCCCTGTCTCCTCAGAAGGTCCACTTAGAGGGCAGCTGAGGTGACCACTGTCCTGCAGCCCCCTCCCCAGCCCCTTGCTTTTCTTTAACCTCTGTCTCCCCTCCCCTCTCCTCTCTACTTTATTCCGTCCACCCCGCCCCCGCCGAGATCTCGGCTGATGGGATGTCTGGAGGAAGGCTCACCCCCAGCAGAGGCTCCTCCGACGGGCCCCCACTCGGTGCTGACTTCAGTCAGAGAGGCTGTGACCGTTCGGGCAGGGCTGGAACAGGACCCTCTTTCCTTCCTACGGCAGGTGTTCACTGAGCAGCAGTGACAAGCCAGGCACTAGGGACGTGGCCAGTGGACTACATAGGCAGACACCTGATGTGGTGGGGCTTCCTTGCGCGGCAAGGCCCAGGCAGGTGCGAATGTCAGGTGGTGAGAAGCACTGTGGAGAGGTGAAAGCAGAGTGCAGGCGTGGGCAGGGGGTCGCTGCTTTTGGCGAGAGTGGCTGCCGAAGGCCTCTGACAAAATGACACGCTAATATTTACCCACGGGAAGTTGAGGAGTGAGCGGTGTGGGTGTCGGGGCAAGAGTCTTGCCGGCAGAGGGCCCGAGGCTGGGGCGTGCTTGGTGTGGTGGGAGAACGGCAAGGAGACCCGTGTGGCTGGACCGGAGGGCGTGAGGGGAAAGCGGTGGGAGGAGGGGGTGATGGGGGGGCCTTGCAGGTTGGTGACTCTCTCTCTGAGTGAGGTGGCAGCCCTCAGAGGGTTGTGAGCTGACCTGGATTTTAACAGGCCCGCTCCCTTCTGGCTCCTGTGTGGACGTTGAACTTTCTGAGGGCAGGGACAGAAACAGGGTTCCGGTTGTATCCTGGGTGTGTGGCGTGCCAGCCTGGGCAGGTGGGGAGAGGTGGTGCCAGGTGGACAATGATCCCCCAAGAGGAAGTGGGCCCTTGGCTAGGTTTCGGCTCTTGCCCCTGCCGGATAACATGTTATGAGAGCTCAGCCGAATTGTCCCACTTTTCTCAGCCTCCGTGGCCATCCGTAAAATGGGAATAAGAACACCTGCCAGGAGCAGTGACAGTGCTGCTGTTATTATACGCACTGTATGAAGGCTGCTCGTGTCCCAGGCACTGGGTGATGCGTTCCCCGCCCTCCTCCCCCCCCCTCCCCCGGCCCTTCCTCCCACCAGCACTGCCCGTGATGTCTCGAGTGGGAGAAAGGCAGAGCCCCGGTGTCAGCCCTCAGTTCCTGGAGTGGCCCAAACTCCCACGCAGGGCGGGGTTGGCCCTGAGACCTCAGCCTCTGTTCCTCTACAGATAGGGAAATGGGCACTTATAAGAGAGATGGGTCTGAGTGAGGATTCAGGTTAAAAAAGGCTAACCTCGGGGCCCCTGGGTGGCGTAGTCGGTTAAGCGTCCGACTCTTGATCTCGGCTCAGGTCATGGTCTCATGGTTCCTGAGTTCAAGCCCCGCATCAGGCTCTGCAGTGATATTCTGTCTCTACTTCTCTCTGACCCTCCTTCACTTGTGCTCAGTCGTGCACACGCTCTCTCTCTCTCTCTCTTTCTGTCTCAAAGTAAATAAACTTATAAAAAAAATTTTTTTTAGATAAAATAGGTCTAACCTTGCCTACAGAATAGAATAAATTGGCTAAGAAAGTTGTAGCTGAGTTGCTAAATGTGGGTACCAAGGGGGGTCGTTGGTGTTTGTTTTCCTTTCCTTGTGTCTTGAGGGGCATGAGCCGAGAAGAGTTGGGCCGTGGCAGCTTGGCTGCGTAAGCCGAGGTGTTGGTCCTTTTTTTTTCCATGGAAGCGTAGCTGACACACGACGCTTCGTTGGTTTCAGGTGTACGACACGGGGATGCGACAAGTCCGTGCGTATCCGGGGGTGTCCGTTCCTCTTCTCCTCGAGCTTCCTTAACATAATGGGGTTTTAACATTTTGGAAATAGACCTTGCTACGGAAGCATCATTTTCTTTCCTCTGGGATTGTGGTTACTAGAGTACAGAATCCTGCAGGTGCCGTTTCCTCCTTCCACCGGTAAGAGTAGGAGGCTCGCCGGTCTTAAGTGAACCGAAGGCCCCGTAGGATGCTTATGTATGTGTATGTGTGACTCTTACTTGCGAAGTTTTCACACATAGAGAAAAATCTAAACAAATAGCCACGTGCCCACCACCGAGATTCTGTGATGGTTGACATTTTGTCGAGTTTGCCATTTCTGTCTCCTTACAGAATATGCGTGTGTGTGTGTGTGTGTGTGTGTGTGTGTGTGTGTGTGATCTGTGGGTTTTTCACGGAGTCATTTCAGCCGCAGACATCATGACACTTTAAACACTCGAGCATGCTGTAAGAATACGGATATTCTCCTTATCCTCCTACTGGTCACACCTAAGAAAATTTGAAATGACTTAAGTGACCTAAAACCAGATGCATATTGTAACCCCCCCCCCCCCAGTGGTCCTGAAAGTGTTTTTTCTTTTTTTAAACCAGAATTCTTTCAAGTTTTACTCATTGCAGTTGGATGTTGTGTCTACTGCCAACCTAGGAGAGGCCTCGTGCTGGTTTTTTCTTAATGGCCCTGGTTTTTCAAAGAGAGCCGTCTTGTGATCTTACCGAAAGAATTCCCTGCGTCCGTCTGCTCATTTTCTCCCGGTGTCATCTGGCCGCTTCCTCCTCGTGTCGTCTGCCGTCCCGTCATATCTGGTGCTGTGTGCTCGATACTCAGCACACCGTGGGGAACAGCGTTATTGGTGGTGCCGAATTTGATCTTTTCTATAAGGGTACATTTCCCCCCTCGCAGTTAGCAGCAGTTAGTGAGGCCCTGGGCATCCTGCCCGTGCCTGGTCTCCTCCACCTTCCCCCTCTGGTATGGACATCATTGCTGATTCTTGCCAGAAGTCTCCATTTCGTTGGCATTTGCAAAGAGGTGGTTTTAAAAATTCCTTCATACCTTCCACATTTATCAGCTGCCATTCCATAAGATAGGGTAGAGCTTAATTCTTTCCCTTTAATTTAAATCTTCATTTTAAAGAATTTGTTTTGTCATCTTTCCCAGGGGTGGCAAGAGACTTTTCCCCCCTTTATCCACTTACTTGTATTTTTGTTTGTTTGTTTGTTTTTAGTATATGGACTCATAATAAATTTTCCCGAGGGCTTAAAATCATTGATACTCATTATCCTTCTTGATACTCAGGTTGTCCCAGATTTGGCCAGCAGGAGCCCCTTTGGGCTGGCTCTGGTACCTTTTTGATATGCTCGCCTTACTCCCTAGTCACCTCCTTGGTTTCCCTGCTCTGGTCCTGGCGTCAGTTGTTCTCTCCAGAGAGCTCTGGTTCCTTTCAGTAGGTCTCATGGGCTTTTTTTTTTTTTTTTTCATTAACAGCTTTATTGGATATAATTTATGTACTATAAAAATTTAACATAGGCTTTTTAACTTGAATGTTTTTGGTGGTTAGAAACTGATTTTATGGGGCACCTGGCAGTAGAGCACGTGACTCTCGATCTCAGGGTCATGAGTTCAAGCCTCATATTGGGCGTGGAGCCTACTTAAAAACAGATTTGGGGGGCCCCTGGGTGACTCCGTTGGTTAAGCGTCTGACTCTGGCTTTTTTGGCTCAGGTCGTGATCTCACGGTCTGTGAGTTTGATCCCCATGTCAGGCTCTGAGCTGACGGTGTGGAGCCTGCTTGGCATTTTCTCTCTCTCTCTCTCTCTCTCTCTCTCTCTCTCTCTGCCCCTCCCCAACTCTCAAAATAAATAAAACATTTTTTAAATAACTGATTTTATGAGGTGCTAATGGGTTCATTGTATCTGTAAACTAGGAATTGCTTGTCTGCTTTGGGATTTTCTCTAAAAATAGTATTGTCACCTTTTATTTCTCCTGGAAAAGGCTGGGGGTACTTTGGATAACTTAGGCATGTACTATTCAGTTCTCCCTTTTGGTGCTTACGATGCTGTTTATTTTCATTATTTTTTTTATTTTTTTTTTACCGTTTATTAATTTTTGAGAGAGAGAGAGAAAGAGAGAACACAAGCAGGGGAGGGACGGAGAGAGAGGGAGACATAGAATCTGAAGCAGGCTCCAGGCTCTGAGCTGTCAGCACCGAGCCTGACTTGGGGCTCAAACCCATGGACTGCGAGATCATGACCTGACTCTCGCACGACTGCGAGATCACTGACTGAGCCACGCAGGTGCCCTTGTTTATTTTTATTTCTATTTTTCCTCTCCTGTTCTTGTACCTACTTGAAGAACTCAACCGAGTCCTTGTGTGCCTTCCCCTAGCTCACTTTAACTTCGGCCAGATAAATACTAGCAGTGGAAAGAGGAGGAGGAGGAGGAGGAAAGGGAGTGGGGAGAAACAGCCCTCTCCTGGGTGCTGTCTTCTGTTCTCAGTGCCTTTACTCTCCCCTCCCAGGAGCTCAGACCACCCTGGCCCACCTCCAGTTCCTGGCACACACCAAGCCCCCCCCCCACCCCACCCCGGGAACTCTCTGGCCCTGTGCTTAGGTGCCACCACTCCCCACCTCAGGCAGACTCCTATCTATCACACTTACATGGCACCCCCTCAGTGGGTCTTCCCCGATTGACCCTTGGCTAAAGTGGTTCTTCACAAATGCATCACACACGTACCTTGGATTCTCCGGCAAGGCATCTGTCCATTTCCTTCATGGCCTTCCTCACGGTCAGGTTGTATACAGTTATACCCACCCTTTCCCCAGTAGACTGCAGGCTTCAGGAGGCCAGAGGCCTAGTGGTGGTGTTTTCCAGGGCCTCTCCCCATCAGTGCCTGGCATGGAGTCTCTCAGGGACAGTTTGAATAGTGGTCACTTAGGACTCTAGCTGGAGTGGAGAAAGGCCACATTCCTGTTACATCTGGTATAATGTTTCTGTTTCCTTTAAGCTAGAATAAGAGCAAGAATCTACCTTCTGCACTTTGCCCAATCCCCGTGGATTAATAAAATTGTGACTGTTTTCTCTCACGCCTACTACACACAGGGCAGCACACCAAGCCCTTCCCTCAGTCATTCAGCAAACATGTTAGGAGCTGGGGAAAGCTTCAGCCTTGCCCTTGAGGTGCTTACCTTGAGGGAGTGCCTTCCCCTGCGCCTACCTTTTCGAGAGAAGGGCCTTGAGCAGCCCCCACCTGGAGTGGAAGGGCCACGTGGTCTTGGATGTGTATGGCTTGGGCCGGCAGGAGGGGAGAGCTTGCCAAGTGTGTGCAATGGCCTGGAGGGGGAAAGGGTGCCTTTGGTTTCTCTACAATCACTTACGATCGATTATGTGCAAGGCACTGTTCCGAGCACCAAGAACATAGGACTGAAGAAGACACAGTGCCCGTCCTCGTAGATCTTACACTGTAGTGGGAAAGTGATTAATAAGCGAAGATATATTGTATGTTAACCAGTAAGTGCGAAGGAAGGGGCAGGAGAAGGTTTAGTTTTAGATAGACCAGGGAAGACTTTAATGAGAGAGTAACATTTGAACCAAGACCTGAAGGATGTGAGGGAGTAATCCATGTGACCATCTGGTAAGAGCATTTTAGGCAGAGGGAACAACAGGCACAAAGGCCCTGGGGTGGGCGTATCCCTGGTGTGTCTACAGAACAGAAGGAAACAATGTTCTTGCAGTGGAGAAGTATGAGAGTCACCAGGGATGAAGTCAGAGGGATGGCAGTGTGGGGTGGCAGCTCTTACAGGGCCTCCTAGGCCATTTTCAGGACTTGAGATTCTGTTCTGAATAAGACGGGGGGCCGTGGGAGGGTCTTGAGCAGAGGAGTAGTAGGGTGTGACTTGTATTTTAAAAGAATGTCCCTCTAGCTGCCGTGTCAAGTTTAAACTGTAGGAGAGAAAGGGCAGACCCAGGGATACCAGGGAGGGGATTACTATAGTCATCTGGGCCCAAGCCCCAGAACTCACGCCATTATACCCTACAGCCTCCCGCCTCCGTGTTTTCTGGAAAAGAAGAAAAGCTAAAGATCATGCATATTTCTACCATTACCAAATAGCCACTGTTAAGTATTGTTTTCCTTCTGTGTGCTCTCCCCCACCCCGCCCCATGAGATACAATGTGGCGGTATTTTTACTCATATTATGATAAAGTGGAAGATGGAGAGGCATGCCCACAAGGATTTTATTCTGGTTTGTGTACTTCCCATCATGGGATCTCCTTTGAAAATACACTTCTGGTCATAGAATCTAAAGAGATTTAGCAAAAGTTTAGGAGCATTTCCAGATAACAGAGGGGATGTGTTCTTGTGCTCAGTTTGTGCAATGGTGGGGAAGAAGCCGGCTCTCTCTTTGGGTAGGCAATTGGCCTTCAGTCTTACCACGTTCATGGGGCTGTCAGAGCTCCCAGTTCAGGAAGGTTGCCCTGGGAGTGCAAACCCAGAGGCCTGGAAATGGACATGAGACATAAACTTTGAATTCATGTGTCTTAGCTACCTCAGGTGTAGAGTCTCTTTTCATTCATCATGATGGGGACAAGTGGGTAGTTGATCGTAAAAATGACATGACTTCTCTAAACATTTTATTTCAAATCCAAACATAAATCGTTTACTCAAGGTCCATGTCTTTCTGTTAGGATGGCTCTTCTGGTAGAGTTTCCCGTCAAGGTTCTTGTAAAAACTAATTTGGATTCTTTTAAAGCCAAAACAGCAAGGACTGTTGGGAGGTCATCTCAACGCCCAACCTTTCTATATTCTTAAGATTTCTTTCTTCAGACATACATCCGTCTCATCCACACAGTTACTCACGAGCAGTATTTTTCAGTGACTTGCCTTTATTGAGTCTTTCCAAACAGCTAGGACCACTCTTTTTTTGTTGTTCACACTCCTGTTTCATTTTTTTGCATACTGTTTGATTATGTTTTCTCTACTCGGTAAGTATAACTAACATAAGTGAGTCTGGGAGTCAGCATAGGTGACCAGCCCTTGGTTAAGCATAAAGCTCACGTGGGAAAAAAGAAACGAGCATCACTAGAGACTAGGAGATACAGGCTCTTTCTCCGCTCTGGGGCTGTGCGTGCTGCGGTTTGTAGGAGTCTTTGGTGGGGCAGTTAAGTTAAAGGCTGTTGAGGAAACTTCTGTACATAAGGAGGAGAAGGAAACAGCTAAGCCTGGGTCAGTACATCCATTTGTATCTAGGTCAGTACAGCCATTTGAGAATGTTCCAGGTGGCTTTGAAATGCACGTCTGCAGAAAAATTGGTGACTTTCAGTTCAGTTTCCCCACCTCCATTCAACCATTGTTCTTTTGTACTTAAGAAAACACGTGTTGAGGGGCGCCTGGGTGGCTCAGTCGGTTAAATCCTCCCACTTCGGCTCAGGTCATGATCTTGCGGTTTGTAAGTTCCAGCCCCACGTTGGGCTCTGTGCTAACAGCTCAGAGCCTGGAGCCTGCTTCGGATTGTGTCTCCCTCTCTCTCTGCCCCTCCCATGCTCATGCTCTCTATCTCTCAATAATAAGTAGACGTTAAGGAAAAAAAATTAAGAAAATACGTGTTGAGGGGCACCTGGGTGGCTCAGTTAAGCGGCCGATGTCAGCTCAGGTCATGATCTCCTGGTTCGTGGGTTCGAGCCCTGCATCAGGCTCTGTGCTGACAGCTTGGAGCTTGGAGCCTAGAGCCTGCTTTGGATTCTGTGTCTCCCTCTCTCTCTCTGCCCCTCCCCAGCTCGTGCTCTGTCTCTCAAAAATAAACATTTAAAAAAATTAATAAAAGAAAATATGTGTCGAATTGAACATAGAAATCCTTTCTCCTCTTCCAACTGTAAACGGCAAGAGCTTTGTTTTGTTTGGAGGTTGGGATGTTCTTTGTTGTTGTCATCGTGTGATTTAGCTTTGGGTTTTTTGTTTTTAATTTAAAAACTTTATAAATTCTGCACCCTGCAAAGTGCCTATGAAAACCACCTGCAAAGATTCCACCCGCAGCCGAAAACCACACTGTGAGTCACAAGCTTGAGCTGCAACAGGTGCCGGAGCCCTCACTACCCGTGCTTCGTGCAGCCACTTCCCTTACCCTGTAGGGGGGAAATGGGGGTGCTGCCCCCCTGAAGCCCTGGAGGTAGCTCCATTTCTGTCGGATTATTAGTGAAATAATAACCCAGCGGTCCTCTCGAGTCTCCACGTCCTGGCCTTGGGTCTTAATCCCTGCTTCTTGGGCAGTGACTCGGACCAAGTACCAGGAGCAGAGTCCGAGGGCACGTGCTCCTCAGCAGCTGCTGGCCAGGTCTGCCTTCGCTGGTTCCTTCTGAGCGAGCACACCCTGAAACAGAAGAGCAGCAGGAAAGAGCAGGCTGCTGTGGGGGAGGTGAACTTGAGATTGTTCCCCACATTTTTTTTTTTTTTAAGCCCTGCTCCCTCCCCAGGGATTGGAGTCTGGTTCTTCCCCAAAGGAACAGCTAAATCGTTCGGGAGGAAACTCAGACAAAGGTGACATAAACGGTCTTGCAGCCAGAGGCTGCTTTAACACTCCCTCCTGCAACCCTTTCACACAGGCTTGTGCTTTTAACTGGAGACCCCCAGATTTTCACATTTTTTCTCACTGATTACTAATTCAGAGGTGCTGGAAGTAAAAGCTGCCATTCTGGGATTACCCCTCAGATCCTTCCTACCGTACAGGGAAGAGGTCTAAATATGGAAGCCTCTTGCTTGTCCTGCTGATTCTTAAAAATCATGCAGGCAGAGCCAATCTTAAAGTAGTCGCGAGTGCCGCCAGCACTGCGGGTGCCAGGGGTGGAACTGAGTACACAGCACGTACAGGGACATAGCACTTTGCGTCCAGGTCTGTGACCTTAAGCTGCGTTCAGTCAGGAGAGACAAAAATTCATTCTCGAGAGGGAGAATATGGAGCCATCCCAGGCGGTCTGTGGACCATGAGGCACAGGTTTGTGTGTAGTCGGAAGGGACGTCAGTCGGTTCCGCAAATGGAGGGCCATGCCGTTGCTGGTTTCTGCTGGGAGTGCCCTTTGGAGCTTAGAGTGTCAGCTGTCAGGTCTGAACTGTAACCTCAGTTGCCTTCTCTCATCAGAGCGTGCTTTCTCTAGGAAATTACGGCACTGACTTGGCAGGTGGTTTCACCGTTCAAGGGCTCCCGGTCCTGGCACACAGATGTCCAGAGTTGGGAGCAACTGCTGAGACTTGACAGGCCGCCTGCTTTCCTTGCCCCCTCCCTAAACAGAGGAAGTCCCTCGCCATCCGCCGCCAGCTTGGGTGTAGGAGGTAAACACACATAGGATTCCAGTGAAGCACACTTTTTTCACTTTTTTTTCCTTTCGGAAAAACCCCCCAGTTTTGTAGAGGCCTCATTGATGTTCGATAAACTGCAATTAATGTGTACAATTTCCCAAGTTTTGGTATGTCCCTTCGTCATCCTCTGAAACCTCCTCTTTCCATCCCCAACAACCACTGGTGCGCTTTTCTGTCAGCAGAGTTTGTATTTTCTAGAGTTTTGTATATATGGAACTGTACAGTGCATGCACCCTTGTCTGGCTTCTTTTGCTCAGCATAATTATTTTGAGATACGCTGTTCCATGTATCAGTAGCTCATTCTTCTTTATTGCTGAATAGTTTTCCTACTGTGTGGATGTGGTTTGTTCACTCACCAGTTGGCAGATGTTTGGGTTGTTCCGGTTTTTGGCTATTCAAGGGAGGCTGCTGTGCATATATGTATATGTCTTTTTGTGTGAACACAGGCTGATATTTATCCAGGCTGAACGGAATGGCTGGGTCGTATGGGAGGTGTATGTTTCACTTAAACGGCCGGCCTGTTGTCCACAGTGGTCGGTCCACTTGATATTCCCATCAGCAGCAGCGTGTGGGAATTCCAGTTCCTCCACATCCTCACCAGTGCGTGATTATGATCAGTCTTTTTAGTTGTACTCTTTCTAATTCAGTAGTCGTCATATCTCCTGGTGGTTTTAATTTGCCTTTTTTCAGCGAAGTATCTGTTCCAATCTTTTGTCCCTTTTTAATTGAGCTCTTTCTTTTCCTATTGTGGAGTTTTGAGAGCTCTTTCTATATTCTGGACACAAGTTCTTTATGAGATACATGCTTTCCAAAGGTTTTCTCCCAGTCTGTGGCTTGACTTTTCATTCTCTTAAAAGTACGTTTTAAAGTGCAGAAGTTTTTAGTTTTGATGACGTTCAGTTTATCCTTTTATGGATGGTGCTTTCTGGCCTCATGTCTAAGAAATCTCTGCCTAACCCACAGTCACAAAGATTATTTCCCTGTGTTTTCTTTTAGAAGTTTTATAGGTTTCATGTTTACAGTTTTTGGGTTGATACTTGATGTGAAGTATAGGTCCATGTTTTTACTTCTTTGCCTGTGGGTGTCCATTTGTTCCGTCCCACTGTCATTGTCATCTTTGGACCTTTGGTTTGAATCTTACTGCCCTTCTCTACTGATTCTGACAACTCTGTCAGCTCTGGGTGAGTTTCAGTTGATTGGTTAGTCTCTTTCACTGTGGGTCGTGTCCTCCCGCTTCTTTGCATGTGTGCTAATCTGGATGCTAGACATTGTGAATTTTACCTTTTGAGGTGCTGGCTATTTTTGTTCCTATAAATCTTCTTGAGCTTTTGTACTGAGAAGCACTGAAGTTACTTGGAAGCAGTTTGATCCTTTTGGATCTTGTTTTTACGATTTGTTAGGTGGGTCTGGAGCAGTGCTCAGTTTGGGGCTGATTATCCCCCACTCCTGAGATGAGATCTTCTGGATATCCTCCTACTCAGTGCCTCATAAACCATGATTTTCTCCAGTCTGGCTAGCGGAACAGTCACTGATCCCAGCTCTGTGTAAGCACTGGGCACTGTTCCTTCTAATCCATCCTTTAGATGGTTCTTTTCCTGGCCTTAAGTAGTTTCCTTAAACATATGTGCTGATTAGTATTCTGCTGAATACTCAAGAGGGACCCTCTGTAAATCTCCGGGGATTTCACTCTACACTTGTCTCCTTCCTGGTTTGTGTCCTTTGGACTCCCAGCTGCTTTGAGCTCCATCCAGGTCCCTCTCCCCGGAAATGCCCAAGGCTGTAAGCTGGGCAGTCGTAGGGCTCGGCTCGCCTTGCTAGTTTCCCATCTCTCAGGAATCATTGTCCTTTGTTGCAGTGTCCAGAGTCTTGTCTTAAAAACCATGTTTAGCTGTTATCTGGGTTATTTCTCTGTCTCTTGCTCTCTTTTCTTTTCTTTTTTTTAATTTTATTTTTTATTTTTTTTAATTTACATCCAAATTAGGTAGCATATAGTGCCACAATGATTTCAGGAATAGATTCCTTAGTGCCGCTTACCCATTTAGCCCATCCCCCCTCCCACAACCCCTCCAGTAACCCTCCATATTTATGAGTCTCTTCTGTTTTGTCCCCCTCCCGGTTTTTATATTATTTTTGTTTCCCTTCCCTTATGTTCATCTGTTTTGTCTCTTAAAGTCCTCATATGAGTGAAGTCATCTGATTTTTGTCTTTCTCTGACTGACTCATTTCACTTAGCCTAATACCCTCCAGTTCCATCCACGTAGTTGCAAATGGCAAGATTTCATTCTTTTTGATTGCCAAGTAATACTCCATTGTAGATATATACCATATCTTCTTTATTCATTCATCCATCGATGGACATTTGGGCTCCTTCCATACTTCAGCTATTGTGGATAGTGCTGCTATAAACATGGGGGTGCATGTGTCCCTTCGAAACAGCACACCTGTATCCTATGGATAAATGCCTAGTAGTGCGATTGCTGGGTCGTAGGGTGGTTCTATTTTTAGTTTTTTGAGGAACCTCCATACTGTGTTCCAGAACGGCTGCACCAGCTTGCATTCCCATCTTTCTCTCTTTTCATGACGGAGGTTTTGTTTTGTGTTTTATTTCATGTGTTTATTTCATGCATTTCATTTTGTTTTTGTTTCTGTGTAGGTTTTGTTTGTTTGTTTCGTGGGAGGGTAAATCTGATCCCCAATACTCCACCTTTGCCAAAGCTATTTTGATGTAACAGCTTCTGTCATATTCTGCATTTGGCACTGACCAACCTAATTCCCGCTCCAGAAAACACTGTACACATATCCATTGCTCCTTCTTAATGGACACTGCTTCCTCTTCTACATCACCTCCTCACCTGGCCTGACAGCTTACAGGCATATATAAGGTGGTCTTTTCCTCCCCATTGGGGAAGCCCTCCTTCTAGCCCCTCCTTGCCTGTATAGCCTATGCCAGTTGCGTGACATCTTGCTCAGCTCTAGAGGTGGTGTTTACCCTTCAGACTTAGATTATAAAATAACCCCTCCTCGGGCGTAAGGCACCCCACCATTACCAACACCACCACCCACCCTTCCTTAAGAAGATTTCTCCTCCAAGGAAGTGGGAGTAGGTGCGATTGATAGGTGGGAACGGTAGTCTGAAGTTCTGGAGCAAGGCTCATGTCCTTGTCCCAGGAGAAACAGCTCATCTGAAATAGGGGAAGAGAATAAGGATCCTCAGCAAAGCTCCTGCTTACAGCCCCCTTACTTAGAAATCCTTCTTGGTTTTTCTGGTTTCTTAAAATAGTAGGGAAAGGCTTTGTCCTTCAGTGTCCCAGAAAACCTGAAGAGATCTGGGGCTAGACAGACATGCTCCCAGACCCACAGTCTCTGCACTGAAGAGCATCCATTTCTCCAGGTTGGCTCAACAGCAGGTAGCACCTTGTGTGTTTGGCCTGGAACTGGTCAGACAGTAAGCATCTGGAGATAGCTTGGCAATGCATTTGATCAGGTATGAAAGGGAAGTGTAGGGAGTCTGTCCCCATACCCTGTGGTTTTCATTGCAGTCAGAACACGATCTTGCCCTGGTTGGGGTCATGTTCATATTTGGCTGAAAGAGGCTGATTCTTTTGTAGATACACTGTATTTTAAAAATTTTTTTTAAATGTTTATTTATTTATTTAGAGAGCACAGGCAAGGGAGAGGCAGAGGGGGAGAGAGGGATATAATCCCAAGCAGGCTCCATACTGCCAGCATTGATCCCCATGTGGTGCTTGATCCACGAACCACAAGGTCATGACCTGAGCCAAGATCAAGAGTGAGACGCTCAACAGACTGAGCCACCCAGGCACCCAGGTTTACGATATCTTTTAAACTGTGAGTTGCAAGCCAGTAGTGTATTATGACATAAATTTAGGGGGTCACAATCAGCTTTCTTTTTAAAAATGAGAAGTGCATCGCATGTCGTAACTATTACGTGTAAGTCTTGTTTTGTTGATAAACATTTATGTGTCCTGGGTCCTGGCAGGGCATGCTGGTCTGCTGTCAGAACGGTGACGGCTCTTTGTGGTGTGAGTTGTTGAGCTCCAGTTTTACCCCCTCATGGCAGCACTGCAGTGGGGTGTGTGTTGTGTACATATCCAGTAAAGGGTCACCTCATACCTGTTAGGTTATTTTCAGTAATATTTCAGCTGACTTAAGGCAAAGCAGATTTTTAACCACCTCAGAACCTAAAGCTTGAGGGAGGCGGTGTGGGGCTGGTTCATAACAATGGGACAACTACTCTGTGGTACTCCTGACCTTCTCATGGTTACAGAGTGGCTGCCAAGGCTCCAGACATCACAGCCTCACATGATGGTTTTCAACAGGAAGGGAGGGCAGGAGCTTTCTTCCTGAATGGGTTTCTTTTTTTTACCCATGAGGCAGGTCTTTCCAGCAGGGCTCCAGTAGACTTGGCAGTTGATCCTAGTGCCCAAACTGGCCCATGTGCCCACTCCACACCAACCCTGGTGAAAGGCTTAGATTGATTCCAGTTCATCTCCTGGGCCATGCTGTTGCTGCTCCTGGAAAGTTGTTCAGTTGGAAAGAGGGATGGGAGTACTTGGTCTGGATTTTCCAAGGGTGTGGAATGTGCAACAGCCTGGGTTCCAGATGGCCCTCTAAGGTTTTTCTGTGTGTGTGTGTGTGTGTGTGTGTGTGTGTGTGTGTGTGTGTGTGAGTGTATGTGTGGTGGTGGTGTTGTTTTTTTTAATTTTTCTTTTTAATGTTTATTTATTTTTGAGAGAGACAGAATGTGAGTGGGTTGGGACAGAGAGAGAGGCAGACACAGAATCCGAAGCAGGCTCCAGGCTCTGAGCTGTCAGCACAGAGCCCGACACGGGCTCAAACTCATGAACTGCAAGATCATGACCCGAGACGAAGTCGGACACTCAACCGACGGAGCCACCCAGGCGCCTCTTTCTCTGTGTGTTTTGTCCAGCCAGCCTTCACAGGCAGGGCTCAGAGGTCAGGGACCACCCTGTCTTCTAGGCTCTTTCCCAGGGGGCTTCCTCACCTAGTGATTTACATATCAAGGCTGCTTAGGAAGCCCTGGGGCTCTATTCAAGGTCTCCTTAAAAGAACACAGACCAGGAAGAGGCTGTTTCTGGTCTTTGGTCTCTTTCATAGCTCTCAGTCCCCATTGGGCTAAATGAAAGCCTTTTGCTGGAGCCAGGCCCCACTACCCACTGACTCTGACCTTGGGTGAGTTAACTAAGCCTTGGAGTTGATTTCCTTATTTTTGTTGCAAGCCGTCTCGGTGGGTGCATGGAAAGGCTCTCTGGCTGGTCAAAGAGCGGATTCTGAGAATCCAGCTCCTTGTCTGCTCTCACCCTTGATGCGGGGTTCAGTTAGGCTGGGTTCTGTGTGTGCAGTAGAGCCCACAGGGGATTGTCTACAGTGAAGGTGGACGCCTATTCTCCCAGCTACTCATTTATAGGAAACTGTTCAAGTCCTGTCATTTGTCACTTCTTTCATCTGGTGGTAGTTGTGTTCTGGTGGAGAGATGAGCTCCGTGTACGCCCCAGCTTGCTGGTCGTGGGGCCTCAGTTGCTGGCTGTGCACTGACCTGGCAGGGGTGGGGCCCCGTCCTCCCGTCTGCCTCATGGTCCTCAGCTCCCAGCTCTAGGCTTCCGGCGGGGTCAGCACCCGCTCTGGTTGGGACATCTGTCTGCCTTCCTGCTCCGTGAGGACAGCAGTTCCCGTTCCCGCCACTGCCCATTTCCTATTTGTCAAAGTACAGCTAGTCTGGTGGCTCTGATAAAGCTCTCAACTGCTCTCTGCTTCCCCGTCCCGCTTACAAGTCTTGACATTGTTTTTAAGTTGGGATTTTGTTAGGGTTTCCCTCCTCCTCTAGAAGTGGCCAAACTCAACAGAATTCTGTGTTTCACGGGGTCGCCTGAGCGATGCTTAGAACCATGGAGCCCCCCCCCCCCCCGCGGCCCCTAGTGAAACCTGCTCTGTTAGCTGTATGTCAACAACTGGCTTGCCCTTCCAGTCTGGGATGGACGGCTCTCCCGTCGGTCCCTCTGGCTTCCCAAGAACCCACCGCAGACGGTCGTCTTTGAAGGAGGGGCTGCAGGTGTATGTCCCTGTTGTGGCATTCACCCTCTGGCGTCTCCACCTCTGCAAGTCCCCCTTTGAATAGTGGCTGCCATTGTGGCTTGTCCGGCTCCCGGGACACGTGGGTAGTCCAATGAACGTGGCGTTTGGACTGCTAGTCTAGCTTGGGCAGGCGGCTTCCCTTCCCTCTGCCTCAGTTCCTTCCTCTGTGAAATGGGGACAGCACTGGTGGAGGATTGAGTGCGTGCAACGTCGCTGACTCCGGGTGGAAGCCCTGCCCGCAGTTCGGCTGGAGCTGCCTGGGGGCCACCGGGAGAGGTTTGCGGTGGCTCTTGCACAGCCGCCTCTCTGGCCGTCCGACGCCCACTGGTGTCCTCCAGTTCGGTTCGGTTGTGCCGCCGCCCGCCATCAAGGAAGGCCTGTTGGCTCCTGGGCTGTGTGTGACTTTTAGCTGTCGCGTGTGCCTCTGGGGCCCACGGCGACTCTTAGCCCGGGGGCAGGGGTGCCGGGAAGCCCCATCAGGAGCGCGCAGTTCCCCATTCTCACACCAGGTAGACAGCCGCCTGCCTCTGGGGCCCGGCCCACTGCTCGGAGGCGGGAAGAACATGCGCAGACCCGGGCGGAGGGCCCGTCCCAGCTGCGGAGGCCCCCGGAGGACGCGGGACGCCCTGTCGGGCCCTTCAGCGCTGGCGTCTGGGACGGCCACTCTGCCGCCAGCGTCTGACCGGTCGCGCCGTCACTCCTTGTCGCTCATGTTACAACTGCCCTTTTTCACAGGGATGCTTGAAGATGGAAAGAAATTTGATTCCTCCCGGGACAGAAACAAGCCCTTTAAGTTTATGCTAGGCAAGCAGGAGGTGATCCGAGGCTGGGAAGAAGGGGTTGCCCAGGTATGCTCTCGTTTGTTTTGTTTTGTTTCCTAGTGTTTACCTTTTAAATGATGCTTGTGGCTAGGACATTCACGTGGTTCAGAAATCAGTGAAGGTGTAAGTGGAAAATTTCACTTTCCGTCCCACCCCGTCTTGCCAGTCCCCTCGCCCCCAGCAAGTCATGTTACTAACGTTTTCTGTAGAGTTTTTTCAAGCACGTACTTTTTTTTCCCCCCTGTGGACCCACACAGTGTTCTGCACTTTGCTTTTTCACTGAATCTCTCTTTCACGCTTTATATATCTATCTGCACATAAAGAGGGGAGGAGGCTCTCTTACCACATTCCCTTAGGTGGGTGGACAGTAATTGACTTGATCGGTACCCTATTGATGGTCATCTCCAGTGCTTTGCTGTCATAAACAGTGCCGCGGTGACCAGTCTTGTGCGGACTTAATTTTACATTTGTGTGAGCGTTGCCGTAGGCAGACTCTCAGAAGTCGGGGTGAGGGCTTCACTGGCTGTGCACGCTGTATTTTGACACTTTGCCAAGTTGCCGTCCGTAGGGATTAAACCGAGCTGCCACCAGCAGGCTGTGAGGGCGCTGTCTCCTCCCAGCCCCTCCAGCACAGTGTGTCGTTAAACTTTTGGATTCAGGACAATACAGCGAGTGAAAAAAAAATGTGGTCTTGGTGTGGTTTTAATTTGCATTTGTCTTATTATTGGCCCTGTTGTGTCAGACCGCTTCCGAGAGGTCATACTCCTGGAGAGAGTCATTTTGTTTGTCTTGAGTCCGTTTCCTCGGCCCTTCCTCCCCGTTAGTGTAAACAGCTTTTGTTCTGCCAACATGACAGAATTCCCAGTGGACAACAGGGGACCCAGGGTTGCCAGATTTCAGTTGGGCTCTAGCCTTCCATCGAGCCCAGCAGGTTTTTTCTTGGCGCTGACCAGGTTCCAGCGTCCTGAGACTCGGGGCTTTATGTCAGCCCTGTGTCATAAGTAATTAGTCTCTTTCCTTCCACCAAAGAGAACTGAAATGTAACCAAAGTGGAGAGAAAGATTTCTGTCTTTCTCTTTTCCAGAGTACACACTGATTTATCTCCAGATGAACTGTTTAACCTGCAGAAACTTTAAGCCACCCCACCCCCCAAGCATCTAGATTTCTGTTCCTGCAGGGCAGAGGGTTGGCAGTGCGAGAAGGAGAGAGGATCTTCATGGTTTACTTCCCTTTGGAGATCTCTGACCCCACTGCCCTCGTCTGGCTGGCTCTTGGTCTGTAGCCCATCCCCCAGCGACCATGCCACCCATTGTCCACACCACAGCCATCTTCTGTGGCTGTTCCGGCACTGGAACAATGACTGCGTTGTGTTCCAAGAGCCGTAGCTGCCCCCGAGATAATGTTATCAGCCTATTTTACATCCCAGGCTTGGTGAGGCCTAGCAGGCGTTGGGGAGATGCCCAGCCTCCCCCTGGACCCACAGCTCTGTCACTTGTGAGAAGTCTGAGTGGTCTGACACCTGCATAGAGCATCTTTGAAACTCCACGGGGTATTTGTTTGAGCGAGTTAAAAGCACAGGAAGAAGGGGGCTTACCTTGTGCCCCTTTTCCCTTTCTTCTGAGATCCTTGTTTTGCTTTTACATGTTTCCAGGTACGCAGTCCTGCCACAGGTACTGCTTTGGCAGCTTGCTTTTTTTCCTCTAGCTGTGTCTGGGCCATCTTTCCGTGTTAGTGCATTTAAGGCCACTGTGTTCTTTCTGGTGGCTGACCCATGTTGCAGATGTGCCAGTGGAACCACTCCCCTTATAATGAGCATTTCGGGTTGTTAGAAGATTCTGGAAGTAGAATTGCTGAGTAAAAGGACATGATCTTTTTAAAATTTTTTTATTTTATTTTAGAGAAAGAGCGTGAGCTGGGGAGAGGGGCAGAGGAAGAGAGAGAGAATCTCAAGCAGGCTCCATGCTCAGGGCAGTCTGAGGCAGGGCTCGATCCCACAGCGCTGGGATCATGACCTGAGCTGAAATCAGAAGTCAGATGCTCAACTGACTGAGCCACCCAGGCGCCCCAGGACACGAACGTTTTGAAGTTCATTAGATTAAGCCATAATGCTTTTAACTACCCTTATCACCGTAGTTCAGCCTGTCCTTGTTTGCCAAAGGAGACGGGAACACGGTTTCTGAGTTGTGTCAGAGGAGCGCAGCCTGCAGCTCTGTCCTTAGTTGCTGTCTCCTGGGCTGGGTCAGGGAGCCAGGAGTGCACAATGGAGGGCTTAGCGGAGAGTGCTGGAAAGGTGGGCAGAGCGGAGAGCCTGCTCACCGTTCAGAAAATATATATTGAAACTCACTTAATGTAAGTTTTGATTTGGAAATGAAAAAGGACAAATGTATTCTTTTTTTAATGTTTATTTATTTTTGAGAAAGACAGAGTGAGAGTAGGGGAGGGGCAGAGAGAGAGGGAGACACAGAATCCGAAGCAGGTTCTAGGCTCTGAGCCGTCAACACAGAGCCCGATGCGGGGCTTGAACTCACAGACTGTGAGATCATGACCTGAGCCGAAGTCGGACGCTCAACCGACTGAGCCACCCAGGTGCCCCCAAATGTATTTTTTAAAGTGAAAAATTTCCCTCCACCCTGGCCACTGTACTGTCTCCTCCCCATGAAAAACCTGGTATTATTTGTGTCCTTCCAAAGGTGTTTTCTGTTTATCTAGGCAAGATACGAGTATATAAATATTTCCCTCTTTTTACACTATTGGTAACATGCCATACATGCTTCTTTGTAAAATCATGTTTTTTAAAAAGTTTTCTATATGTCTGACTAGAAGTATCAATAAAGTACAGAAAAAGTAGACTACCCCATATATTACCTTCTGTGTGTATGTGTTTTCTTTTAAAGCGGAGTTTTGATCAGAATACTTTTTTAAGAGTGTAGGTGCCACACATATATGCTTTGGGTGACAGGCCACCAAAGGACTGAGTGGTGACACTTCTGTGGCGCTGGCTGCCCAGAGCCGGGTCAGTAAGCCCTGGGCAGAAAGGTGGTTTTTATCTGCCATTGGGCCCCTGAGAGCCAGATGCAGAGATCGCGCAGCCTGTCAGCCTCCATGTTCCGCACGGTCGCTGTCCTCGTCCCGCTATGCTGTACCAGCACACCCCGGTAAACGGCCCTGCTTCTTACAGGGACAGCTGGGGAGGGTGTCCAACTGAGTCTCTCTCTTTGTTCTTTTTACAGATGAGTGTGGGTCAGAGAGCCAAACTGACCATCTCCCCAGACTACGCCTACGGTGCCACCGGCCACCCAGGCATCATCCCACCGAATGCCACCCTCGTCTTTGACGTGGAGCTTCTGAAACTGGAATGACAGGGACAGCCCCCCTCGAGCCCCCTGCGCCCCGTTCTTGGGTGAGGAGCTGAGTGCCCAAGGGCCTCCTACCGCCTTGGCACCCCCCCGTTTACCGGCTGTTTGCTGGGTAGCAGAACCAAAAAGGCCATGGGTTTTCCCCCTACGTTCTTGCTCTATTGGGTAGTGTTTCGATTTTAGTTACTGGTATACACCTCAGATGCCACAGCTGGTCGTCCTGGGGAAAGGAAAGGCACGTGCTGTCGAGCAGACTCACTGGGACGGGGCCGCTGATAGTAGCTGTTGAAATAAAGTATGTTTTTGTATATAATTTGCAAACTAAAACCGAGCTGGGAACCGGAAATACGGCCAAATTTATAACGCTAGCATTTTGGTTCTGTAGAAGTAAGACCGTTGAGGACTACACACCCCGCCCTAGTGTGTGCAGCCCCCTCGCCATGTAGAGTGTGGTCACTGCCTGTCAGGGGGTGTGAGAGAGGCACTGTCGCCCGAGCCAGCTGCCTCAGGGGCAAGTCCGGGACCCTGGAGTGCACAGGCCAGCTCATTTTCCGTGCATGGGAAGCTGAGGCCAGGGCGTGCTTTTGAAATGTAGAGGACACTCCCAGACACTCCTAGGAAAGGACCTTAGGGACCGATCAGCCTTCCTGCGTCACAGGTGAGGAAACCGAGGCCTGGAGAGAAAGACCTTACTTGAGGTCACTTCCAGACCGTGGCAGACTAGCACCAGAACCCCTTCCTGGGCTTGTTTTCCTTCCTTTACCCTCATTTCTAGGAAGCCAAACTCCATGTCGTAATGACTCATAACTTTTCATGTGGGTTTTAGGATCATAAAACACACGAATGGTGTCATCTTTCCAGCTGGCCCCAGACCTCTACTTTTGCCCCCTTCCTGGCCCTTGGAGCCAGAGGACCACAACTGGGGCCTGAGGGAGAATGCCTTCGTTCGAAAGTGGTCATAGGTGGCTGCCAGCCTGTCTGTTACGGTCTAACCTTGTCCTGCTGTGGACTCCGTTAAGCACAAGGGCTTTTGAAATTCTTAGCTCTTTTCCTCTCCCTGTGCTTTGAGCCCTACACCTGGGTCATACAGACCCGGGCCAGTTTGCTGGCCTTGGCTTCTGTACTTGTCATTCTTACCAGGAAGGAACTCCTTACAGAGCCTCTGTCTGCCCAAAGGTCTATACCTAATCTAAACCCTCTTTCCTGTTCTCTGAGAGTTAAGCCCTTTGGACGTAAAAGTATTTGAGGAGAGCCTTGGCATTATCTTGATTTGGATACCAGCGTTCTATAAATCTGGTCGAATGGAGGGAGGGGAAGGAGGGGAGAGAGGGCTGTGAGTCACCCTGGCCTACACCTCCCCACACACAGCCAAAGAACATCTCAGACCCTCTTGCAAAGCTCTTGATGGAAAGCCCAAGGGCAGATCTGGAAAGTTATAGGTTGGAGTAGATGAATAAAGACTGCAGACATTGTCTACATCCCTTCAACATGAAGGATATACCAACGTGGGGTTGTACACACGGAAGTCATCTGGGAAGCCTCCTGATGCCCAGGCCACACCTTCGGCCACTTAACCACAATTACTGGCAGTTTTTTAAAGTCCCCCAAGTGATTCTTGTATGTGTCCGGCTTGGAGACCCAGTGACCTTGGGGAACTGTACAGTCACTGCTCTCCTCAGCAGGTAAACATAAGCTTAGGTTAAAAACAAAACAAAACAAAAAAACTGCCAATTGAGGCAGGAAGGAGACTGCTCACCTGGGAATCCAGCCCAAGCCCGGCCAAGCCCGGCCAGAGCGGAAGTGGCTCATTCAAAGGGAGACCTGGGAACTCTTGGGGGAAGGGACCTGCCATGGCAGACAGCCTCGAGTCCGCCCCCGCCGCGCACGCAGGACAGTGTGCTGCTGGAACTGACAGGTTTTCTGTCCCCAACAGATGTGCCGTGGAGGGATGTGGCGCCTCCAGATGCGCACACGCGAATCCGTATGGAGCTTCTCCTGATGTTCCACTACACTCTTTGTATAAACATCGACCCCGACTGAATGTGTTGTCACCCGGCTTCGCTCTTTCCCTTTCTCCTCGTATGTGTGTTGACCTAAACTATATGCCATAAACCTCAAGTTACTCATTTTATTTCGTTTTCGTTTTGGGGTGAAGGTTCAGTTTCAGTCTTTTGGATCTAGGTTTCCACTTAAGTATTAGTCAAGTATTAACAGCACAAGTAATGGGTTAATTTTAGAATAGGAATTGGTGGGGGTGGGGGGGGTTGCAAGAATCTTTATTTTATTTTATTTTTTTTTTTGGATGAAATTTTTATCTATTATATATTAAACATTCTTGCTGCTGCGCTGCAAAGCCATAGCAGATTTGAGGCGCTGTCGAGGGCCGAATTATCTCCAAGTTGAGAGATGTCCTTGGGTTGAATTAAAAGCCCTACCCAAAACTGAAATGGGGAGGGGGAGGAGAGCCTTTGCCTCCACTGCCCTGCCCCACCCTCCCCTTAAACCCTCTGCCTTTTGGAAGCAGATGGTTCTCACTGCGATGTTGGACACTACAGGTATCTGTCCCCAGGCCAGCAGGGACCTCTGAAGCCTTCTTCGTGGCCTGGCTTCCCCCCCGCCCCCCCTGCCCCTCCATCCTGTGGTTTTTCTAACGGATATTCAGGACTTTTGTAATCTCATAGCTATCCAAGCTCCACTTCCTAAATTTTAAGAAACTTTAATCGAAAGTTTAAATTGAAGGTGCTGTTTGTAGACACTTAACACCCGATGAAAGCCCAGCCATCATGACAAACCCTTGAGTGTTGTCTTGAGAAAAATGATGCTGGTCATCACAGCTTCAGCATCTCCTGGTTTTTGATGTGCAGCATTGATGTTCAGCTCCCCCTGCTGATCTCAGAGTTTCCTGCCTTTTCCTCCCCCCCTCTCACCCCTTTGCTGTCCTGTGTAGTGATTTGGTGAGAGAAATTATTGCTGCCTATCCCCCACCCCCACCTCCCTGCACTATGTATAAGTTTCAAGTTTTATTATTGCAATAAAAGTGCTTTATGCTGGCTTTTCTCAGCGCTGTGTGATGGCGGTTACTTTCAAGTGCCTCCTCGGGCCGTTTGGTCCAGGGGGTGGGGTAGGGGCTGTGACAGCGGGGATGTCGTGTTGGAGGTTGTGTTTTGGCAGAAGGACTGCCGCAGGGATGTCCTTCCCTGTTGGCCCCTCTGGGGGTAGGGGGGCAGTGGTACGTTTGTAACTCCACTGGTGGAGAGAACTATCAGGGAGCGCCCTCCTCCCCCTGCTGCACACCCTCAAATGTCTTACCCAATATGTGTTCTGAGTAGAGTGCTCAGCCGGGTTCTCTGGAGTTACCAAGAAGTGGGAGGCGGCGACCAGCTGTCAGGAGATGAGCCACCACCCAGTTGAGGATGTGCTGCAGCAAAGTGATGGAGGGTGACGAAGGGAAGACCGGGGCTTTGAATTGGTGTTCCTTGGTGACATTGGGGTGGAGGTTCTTTGTCATGGTGGGAGGCTGGCTGCTAGCTTCCCCGGCCCCTACCCTGTGTGTATGAGCAACACCCCCCTCCTCCCTTGTGACAGAGACCATCGGTAATACTCCCACACCTTTATAAACACCTTCCGCAGGTGCCCTGGTTGAGAGATTTTTCTGGAGAGAGCTTGTTCAAGGAGTTGCCTGACGATTTTCCAAATCTGTCTCTTTGTTTGAAGTCACTGGAGCAATATTTTGGGGTCACAGCTCGTTTTTTCCAAAATTCCCTTATAAAAATCATCGAACGACAGTGAGAGATTTTTATAGTGAACCTTTGTATACCCCCCCCCCCACGCCAAGATTCTACCATGAACACTTTACTGTACCTACTCCTCACACATCCCCCTGTCCCTCTCCCAGTCTATCCTTTCGTATCACCTTTCAGAATAAATGCCAGACATCACTACAGTTCCCCCAAATACATATTAGAATTTAGCGTCTGTTTATACTTTTGTCCCTTGAAACACCATCAAGATGCAGAATAGGGCCGTCATCTCAGGAAATTCCTTTTTGCCCTTTCTCAGTCTCCACCCTACCTCAAGAGGCAACTGTCATTTTATTTTCCTATTACAGTAGTGCCCGTTGGGAATTCAGTTTAAATGAGATCCTGCACTGTGTGCTCTTGTACTCAGCACTCAGTGTGGTACGCTCACTTGGAAACGACAGGGAAGCCGTCCCTTCACCTGGAACTTAGTTAGGCGGGGCCTGTCACTAAGGTTACAAGCTGAAAGGGACTTTGCAGATGTGCTTATGCTCCGGACCCGAGGTGGGAGGTTATCGTGGATTACGTAGGTGGGTCAGTAGAATCACAGAGTCTTGAGGAGTCAGGGGAAAGACATCTGAAGATGCCTTGCCTGCTGGCTTTGAGGATGGAAGAAGGGACTAGAAGCCAAGGACTGTGGTGGTCTCTAGAAGCTGGAAAACACAAGGAGACCTTTCTCCCCTGGGGTCTCTGGAAGGAACCAGCCTGGCTAATAGCACTTTGCTGTTAGCCCGATGAGACCCATTTGGGACTTATGACCTCCAGAAGTATTAAGATGATAAATGTGTGTTGTATTTTTTTTTTTTTTAACATTTATTCATCTTTGAGAGAGAGAGAGACAGAGCATGAGCAGGGAAGGGGACAGAGAGAGGGAGCCACAGAATCTGAAGCAGGCTCCAGGCTCTGAGCTGTCAGCACAGAGCCTGACGTAGGGCTTGAACCCATGAATGCAAGATCATGACCTGAGCTGAAGTCAAATGCTTAACTGACTGAGCCACCCAGGCACCCCCAAATGTGTGTCGTTTTAAGTCACCAACTTTGTGGTAATCTGTTACAGCAACAATACGAAATTCAAATGGGCCCTTTCTTTCTTAGTTTAATTTTATTTTTAACTTTTTTTTAAAGATTTTTAATTTAAAAAATTTTTTTAAATGTTTACTTTTTTTTTTTTTATTTTTTTTCAACGTTTATTTATTTTTGGGACAGAGAGAGACAGAGCATGAATGGGGGAAGGGCAGAGAGAGAGGGAGACACAGAATCGGAAATAGGCTCCAGGCTCTGAGCCATCAGCCCAGAGCCCGACGCGGGGCTCGAACTCACGGACCGCAAGATCGTGACCTGGCTGAAGTCGGACGCTTAACCGACTGCGCCACCCAGGCGCCCCTAAATGTTTACTTATTTTTGAGGGAGAGACAGAGGGAGAGACAGAATGTGCATGGGGGAGGGGCAGAAAGAGAGGGAGACACAGAATCAAAGCAGGCTCCAGGCTCCGAGCTGTCAGCACAGAGCCTGATGCGGGGCTCCAACTCACCACAAGATCATGACCTGAGCCGAAATTGGATGCTTAACCGACTGAGCCACCCAGGCACCCCTTAAAGATTTTTATTTTTAAGTAATCTTTACATCCATCATGGGACTTGAACTCACAGCCCCAAGGTCAAGAGTCACATGTGCTACCAACTGAGCCAGCCAGGTGCCCTTCTCTTAGTTTTAATGTATAACAGAACAGAATAATAAAAAGTCAGGATTCAAAAAACAAATCTCTAGGGTCCTACCACCCTAACAAATCACACTTTAGTTTTTTTCTCCTTCCCTTTTAGTATTTCCCTGGGCACTTAGAATTTTTAGTTCTAATCACAGCCTAGTACAAATTTTGCATTCTGGTTTTTTTTCCTTCCACGTACTGTTTTATTAAGAGGATTTGTCCATGTTGCCATACGGTCTTTATAACTATTTTGAAGAGGGCTGTAAGTAAGATCAAACGAATGTACTAAATTTAACTACCTTGCTAAAGGATATTTATTTTTTAGAAAGTCAAATCATGACTCAAGTACAAAACAAACATGTTAAAGATTTTATTTAACTTGTTCATTAGTGAGAGAACTAGTAAGATGTTTTAATTGTTCCAAGGGGAATCCAAAGAGGAAATAAAAATATAATAAGCCCAGTAGGAATGCTGAAATGAATTTGCTTAGTAGACACAAAACTGGCAAAATCAGCCAATATCCACACAGTAATAATCGGTTACATTTAGGACTTCAGAGTGTACAATTTGTATCTGTGTGGACAAGAGTCATCTACATGATCTGTTTCCCTCAATTTACATCATTATAAAGTTGCTTAAAGAGTGTGGGGACTACGTTGAACACCCCGTTAAGTGCAGACGGGTTAGGGGGGACCTGTTTCAAAGTCTCGCCACAGTGTTTCCTGACACCCTGTTCTTGGATACTTGGAGTAGTTCCAATTTTTTGCTGTTCTTAAAACAAAAAGCCAGTATGTCTTTGAACGTGTTCATTTTTTTTCTTTCCTAAATAACCTTGATTCTATAGGATAACATACTAGAAGGGAGATCAGAGGGTCAAAAGAGATTTTGATTCTCAGTTCCCGTTGCCAAGTTGTATAAGCCTTTTTCCCACACATGGAAAACAAACCCCACCCGTGTCCCACAGCAGAAAATATCACTTCCATCAGCTCCTAAAAAAAACCTCAAACTTTCTTTTCCAGATGCCCTCCCAGCCACCCACTTTTCCCTCATGTTCACTGGTGAGAATGAAATCTGGAGAATTGGCTGATTTGGACCAGTTGAGGACTCTCATCCCTTTACTGGGGAAGGGCTCAGCCCCTCCACCGCTTCCCCCCCCCCCCCCCCCCCCCCCCCCGCCCAAGCCGAGAGCCCCTGAGGTCAGGACTCTGTTAGTAAGGAAGCAGGGGGTATCCTTTGGGCCCAGCCAGAGCTTGTTTAGGCTGCTACTGGCCATATTCTCATTGTTTTCCTTCTTGTTTTATTTTTTTTTTTTAATTTTTTTTGTCAACGTTTTTTATTTATTTTTGGGACAGAGAGAGACAGAGCATGAACGGGGGAGGGGCAGAGAGAGAGGGAGACACAGAATCGGAAACAGGCTCCAGGCTCCGAGCCATCAGCCCAGAGCCTGACGCGGGGCTCAAACTCCCGGACCGCGAGATCGTGACCTGGCTGAAGTCGGACGCTTAACCGACTGCGCCACCCAGGCGCCCCCTTCTTGTTTTATTTTTGAGAAGCGTGGCGGTTCTATCCACGGTGCTAGGATTCAGGAAGACTTTCTAGTTCTGCTTCTGTCCATTGCTAAGGCTTAGACACCGGATCACCCTGTTTCTGAGGTTTTCCATTCACTGAATGCACTTGGGGTGAAGACCACGGGGTGATGGGTCAAAACGAGCAGATGCATTTTAAGATCACTTTCAACTCTACAATTGTAATGATTTTAAATGTGCTGATCGTGTGAGGAACTTTCTGCAGGAAAGCAGCCACCCCCCACCCTCCCAATAACCATGATGACAGCTTGATTACAAAAAACCATTCTGTCGACCCCCACTTGTTCTAGGAAGTTGCTGGCCACAGAAAACCCTCCGCCCTTTCCTCTTTTGAAATGTCCCCCAACTGCTCGCGGGCCCGCCTTGCAGCCAACCGAGGATGGCCAAATGTACTGGAAGACCAGCGAGTGCCCCTTCACCCCACTAATCCTAACCCTTGCAGATCAGTTTTCAAGGAGACAGTATTTCCTTCTTAGTAAAACATACTCCCTGACACCGTTGAGCCCCTGCCGAAACAAGGGTGGGGGCAGAAGGGTCCTCTCTGCAAGTTTATGTGTAAACCAGCTTTGTTAATACTGTCTTGGACCCAGATTTATCTTTGACACGTGTGGGATGTGTGTCTGTAAGAATAATTCCCTTACCGCGTGCCTACTCCCTGGATATATGTGGATTCACTTTGATTACGGTGTTGGACTACCGTGGCTTCTTAGGAATCACCAAGAAGCCATAGTTTCGGGGTTTTCACTCAACCCTCTAATTAAATTCGGTGACTTAGTGAGGGACAGCTGACACCAAAATGGATTAAAATAAAAATGCCAAGGGCAGCGCTCCCCTGGCTTCCGCCCAGAGTGTGTCTGATGAGTTCCATGCATGCATAGGGCAGACTGACGACGGACCCATCGGAGGCTGGGCTTGCAGCAGCTGTCCGGCAGGGCACACAGGGAAAAACAGCTGTCTGCTTTATTAGGAAGGTAGAAATGTTTGCCAGTGGGTTTGTGGAACGGGTACACTATTGCGTCTGTGTGATAATTACCACTGTAGTTTTGCCTATTCTAAAATTAATTCATCCATTTCTCAAGGCAGCACATGCCCAAGATTTAGGGATATAAATTCAGCTAACCACAGAATCGATTTATGGTATGCCAGCCCTGTGATTAACGTTTTTCTAGGTGCCCGGAGTAAACACAGGCTAGGACAGAGAAGGGCACTGCTGGCGAGGACCTTACATGCTAGTGGAGAGCCCAAAACGTGAATAAATAAATAATGTCAGATATCCAAAGTGTGAAGCAGCTCAGTGAGGCTTGGAGTGATGAGTTAGGGGTGCTGGGAAGGTAGGAAGGACCAGTAAGTGTAAGGGGCGGGGTTGGGCAGGAACCAGGTCAGGCAGGGCATTAAATGTGACAGGTATCATGAGTATGATGGGTGTCATTGGTGGATTTCAGCAGGGGAGTAATGCCTATTTGTTTTTAAAAGAGGTCTCTGGAAAGTGGAAGAAAGACTGAAGGCTGTTGTCATGGTAGGTAGTCTCCAAAGCTGGCCCCCAGTGATTCCTCCATTCGCCTGGAGTCTGGGCTGGCCTCGTGGCTGCTTTGACCTATAGAAGACAGTGCAAAAGATGTTCTGAGACTTCGAAGCCCAGGCGTTAAGAGAACTGCCAGCTTCCACTCCCTTCCTTTTGGAACACTAGCTCTTGGGCCCAGTCTACACAGAGAGGCCACATGGTAGAGAATTGAGGCCTACAGCCCAGAGTCCAGATGAGAACCCAGCCAACCGCCAGCACCAACCACCAGCCAGGCTGAGGGAGCCACTTGGACCTTCTGCCCACAGATGCCCATGGCCCCAGCAACATTGCATGACTAGAAGAACCACCTCCCTCAGCTCAGGAAAACCTAAGAATTGCAAGATTTAATAAATTGGTCTTGAAGTAGCTTATTTCCTAGCAGCGGATAACGGAAATGGGGGCAAGGGTGGAAACAGCACACCAGTGAGCCAGCTGTTGGAGTCGTTTAGGCCAGAGATGATGGAGACTGCTAGAAGTGAAGACAGTAAGCAGTTAGATTCAGGACACATTTTATCAGTGTAACTTTGAGGCTGGACTGTGAGAGAAAAGTCAGTAGAAAAGCAGTGTGTCTCCTTGCCTGGCTGTCCTAACTCCGGACGGCTCCCTAGAGACAACTATTTAAAACTCTTAGCTCTCTCTTTGACAATGAGGGCCATATTGCACCAACTGCTTATATTGGTTCGGGGAGGGTTGTTTTGTTTTGTTTTGTTTTTTTAATCTTTTTATTTATTTTTGAGACAGAGAGAGACAGAGTGTGAGCAGGGGAGGGGCAGAGAGAGAGGGAGACACAGAATCCGAAGCAGGCTCCAGGCTCTGAGCTGCCAGCACAGAGCCCGACGAGGGGCTCGAACCCACGGACCGTGAGATCATGACCTGAGCTGAAGTCGGATGCCCAACCGGCCGAGCCACCCAAGCGCCCCTGTTTTGTTTTGTTTTGTTTTGTTTTGTTTTGTTTTTGAGAAAGAAAATAAGATCAGGTCTTTGAATTGAAAGAATCTTCTTTTAAAAAAAGACATCAACACAAAGGAAATTGAAAAAAGATTTTTTAAACGTTTATTTTTGAGAGAGACAAAGCAGAAGCGGGAGAGGGGCAGAGAGAGAGGAGGAGAATTCAAAGCAGGTCCAGGCTGTCAGCACAGAGCCCAATGCAAGGCTCGAACCCATGAACCGCGAGATCATGACCTGAGCCAAAGTCGGATGCTTAACCGACTGAGCCACCCAGGGACCCCGAAGGAAATTATTAACAGATGTGACCACCTCGAAATGCAATAAAAAACCAAAGTTTCTCTACCCTGAAACACACCATAAACAAAAGATAAGCCATAATGAAGAGAAAATATTTGCAAAATACAAAAAAATCTGCCCTAAATACATAATAATATGCAAACAAATATAGTAAAACACATAAAGTAAATATATAAAATAAATAATATATAAACAATTCTAAAGAAAAAGGCAATAGAAACACCATGAACTTGCTCCAAGAATTTCACATCACACCGCTGTGTCTTAATGCCTCACTCTGAGATATTTTCTCATGTGGCCTCATCCTCCAGTAGATGTGCCCAGCTTTCACAGCATGGTGGTCTCAGTTCCATTGTGGTCTCTAATCCAGAAGATGAGAGGAGGTCACTTCAAGGCCACTCGAAGAAGATGACTTTAACCTGCAAATGTGTCCTTTAGTCTGGAAGTTTTTCTTGCATTCTTTCTTGGAGAGCTAAATTTTCCACAAATATATTTTCTCCCAAAACATATTAAAAGGGTGGCATTTCTCTGTCAGTCTCAAAAATAAAATAAACATTAAAAAATTAAAAATATTGCCAACCTGGCACTGGTAGAAAACAAAACTTGGCTCTGTATTCCTGTATCAAAACCACTTAGCCCTTCATTTGTGAGTCTGAATATAGAGTATGTGAAGATAGCAGTCAGAGAAATCATGAATCCACTTTGTACACGTAACTAACTAGCCAGGAGAGAATCTGTAAGGTCAGGTCACCCCCCCCCCCTCCCCACCATAGCCAGCGTGTCACTTGCCATCACAAAGTGAATCAGCCACCTGGAGTACCAAATGTCTTCTACCGAGGATATGAGTGCATGGATTGGACAGAAGACATGAGGGTGTGGATAAGAGCATTGGTGAGGTACCCAACTCATCACAAGGCACCAGGAATTCAACACGGAGGGATGGCATTAGTTAGGCATCCCTGTGATCTGGTAGTTATTCTTGCATAAAATGGAGAGCACATTCATACTCCTATTACTAATTCAGAGGACACAGACAGCAATGTAAGACCGAAGTTAGAACCCCCTAAACTCTGCCAGGCGAGTGACTGTTTTCATGTACTTTGGTCTGAGCACGTGATGAGTAAGTACACGACAGATCGATGCAGGTAGATCCAGAAGAGACCATCCTTTTATTCTGAAATCGTACCCTACCCATGCCTTGAAGTGAGTACTAAGTGACGGATCTCGTCTTCCCTTGGATCAAAGAGAAGGAGCTCTGAGAGCAGAAAACACGGCAGGAGCTACTGCGGTCCATTGGCTCTTGGGGTTTGCCAGGTAAGGGCAGAACATGGCGACAGCCCAAACAAAAGCATACAAAAATATAATGGACTTCTACCTAGCAATAAAAAGAATGAACTGCCGTTACACCTGGTGATAAGGATGAATCTCAAAACTAAATAAACATTTAAAAAAATGTAGGGGCTCCTGGTGGCTAAGTTGGTTAAGCGTTCGACTCTTGGTTTCGGCTCAGGTCATGATCTCAAGGCTTCATGGGTTTGAGCCCTGCATCGGGCTCTCCGTGGGCAGTGTGGAGACTGCTTGGGATTCTCTCTCCCTCTCTCTCTCTGCCCCGTCCCCACTCGTGCTGCCTCTGTCTCTCTCAAATAAATAAATAAACTTAAATAAATACATAAGGGGGGGGGCACCTGGGTGGCTCAGTCGGTGAAGCATCCAGCTTCAGCTCAGGTCATAGTCTCGTGGTTCGTGGGTTCCAGCCCCGCATCGGGCTCTGTGCTGACAGCTCAAAGCCTGGAGCCTGCTTCAGATTCTGTGTCTTCCTCTGTCTCTGCCCCTCACCCTCTTGCGCTCTGTCTCTCTCTCTCTCAAAAATAAACATTAAAAAAAAAATTTGTTTAAGGCAGACTTTTATCAAAGAATACGTTCTTTGACACGTTCGATTTTATCTGAAGCTCTGGAAAAGATAAGTGTAATCCATAGTGACATAGATCAGTAGTTGTCTGAGGCCTGGGATGGGGGAATTGATTGGGAAGGGACACAAGGGAACCTTTTGGGGAGATGGGAATGTTCTATATTTTGACTGTGGTTACATGGGCACACACCTTTGTTAAAACTCATGGAAATGCACACTTCAAATGGAGACATTTTATTGCATGTAAATTATACTTCAAAAAGTTGACTTAAAAAATATATACAGGGCTTCCATTTCCAATCGATGAGTCAGTCGATTCCACCCTGTTGCTTCCACTTAAAACCCAAAACTTGACAATATATAGAAAGCAACTACCAGACTCCTTTGACGGTGGAAAAGAGGTGAACTGGCGAGACAACTTGGGTCTCAAGGGATGACTTAGCTGGGAGTCCTCATGGGCTTTACTACTTCCTAGATCCCAGCCTGAGCACCAGAGAAGGTGAAACCGAAAACCATTACCAAGCACAAAGTCCCAAAGAAAGCCCGCCTTCCGGAGTCAAAGGGCTGGGAGGGACAGCAATGAGAGACATTCCTTTTGACAATGTTTGCCTTTCTCCAGGTGAACACCATGAAATAAGCCACAGCCCTCCCTCTCCCAGCAGGCTTTGGGGAGACAGACTGGTGTGGGGCTTGTCCACCACCCCTGCTGTGCACTACCAGGTAGGTAGTCCTCTCTCTCCTTACCGGTGACGACTGTGATGTGGAGGTCCATCAGTCAGCCCCATTCTGCACAAATGTGATCAGCGAGGATCCCCTGCCCTCCTTCCCCGTCCCCAAGGGAGTGTTGTGACTGAAGGGTGGAACCCTGTTGCTATCCTTGCTTAGCACTAAGCAAAGCCAACAAAGAGACAGTATCCACCCCCACACAGCTAGATTGTGTGGGGCGGGTTTCAGAGAAGGGGGAGCTGTAGGAAGAGATCCTTTGAATTTGCGTCTGAGGTCCAGGGCATACCCACAAGTGAAACCCCCCCAGAATTAGCAGCAAAAGCTTTGAGAACTGAATTACAATGTGGAATACTGTACAGTTCCAGATCGGCCTCTGGGTAGCACACAGCAGGACAGACCAAAATAGTGCCGATTCAAAACTACATTGGTATGACATTGACATTCAAGCTCACAGACCACAAGAGCGAGCCGTGGTGTTCATTCTGAACTTGAACAAGTTGAATGCGTACTAAAATAGATTCAAAAGGGAACCAGTGGGAACATAATACCCAAAAAGTCCAGGATAAAATAAAATATTATGCATCATACCAAAAGCCAGAAAAAGACTGAACTGGAATGAGAAAGGGCAGTCAACAGATGCTAACATCAGGGGCCTGGCTGGCTCAGTCGGTAGAGCATGTGACTCTTGATCTCAGGGTCATGAGTTTGAGCCCCATGTTGGGCGTAGAGCCTGTTTAATGAGAGCAAAACCAAAAACCAGATGCTAACATCAAGATGACACAGAAGTTGGGATTATCTGACAAGGATTTTAAAGTAGCTAGCCCCAAAAAAGGAGAAGGAGAAAGGGAGAAAAAGAAAAGCTTCAGCAAGCAACCATGAGCATTCCAGAAACGGGAAAATAGAAAATTTCAGCAAAGAAAAAGAAGATATAAAGAAAAACCAGATGAAAATTGTAAAACTAAAAAATACAGTAACAGGACCAACAAACTTACTGATGGACACTGTGAGCCATCGGAGATGACAGAGGAAAGAAGCAGTGACCTTGAAGATAGATCACTAAAACTTCTACAACTTGAGCAAAGAAACCACGAATGAACAAAATGAACAGAACTTCAGGGGCCTGTGGGAAAATACCAACATCCGTGTATGTCACTGGAATCCCACAAGGAGAAGAGAAGGAGTGCGGTGTAGAAAATAGACTCAAATAATAGCTGAAAGCTTCCCACTTTGGGCAAAAGACATAAACCTACGGGTTTAAGAAGCTGCGTGAATCCCAAACCAGGAAGTCATAAAAATCCTAAAATAGTGTGCGCTAACAGCCAAGTAGAGTCAAAGAGACAGAGTTTCCAAGGTTGGGGACGAAGGAAAACAGAGATATTTGGTCAAATGTTACAAACTTCCAGTTATGAGTAAGTTTGGGGGATCTAACCTACAGCATAGTGACTGTCGTTAACAATATACTGTATTGTGTACTTGAAAGCTGCTAAGAGAGTAGATCTTAAATGTTCTTCGCTAGCCAGAAAAAAAAAAAGTAATTATGCAAAACGATGGAGATGTTTTCTAACCCTATTGTTGGTAATCAATTTGCAAAGTATAAGGATGTCAAATCATCACGCTGTACGCCTTAAGGTTACACATTGCTACATGTCAATTATATCTCAGCAAAGCTGGACAAGAAAATGAGGTGAAAAGTAAAAAGTTAAAAAAACCTAGAACAGAGTATCTAGGAACTGTGGGACATTTACAGAAGGTGTAACGTACACAAAACAGGAAAACTAGAAGAGAAAGCAGAAGACTGTAATGGCTTACATTTTCCAAAATTAATGATAGATACCAGACCACAAATCCAGAAAGCTCAGAAAGTACCAAGCAGGGGCACCTGGGTGGCTCGCCGATTAAGCGTCAGACTTCGGCTTGGGTCATGATCTCACAGTTCGTGGGTTCGAGCCCCGCGTTGGGCTCTGTGCTGACGGCTCAGAGCCTGGAGCCTGCTTTGAATTCTGTGTCACCCCTCTCTCTGCCCCTCCCCCACTCACTCTGTCTCTTGCTCTCAAAAAATAAATAAAACATTTAAAAAATTAAAAAGAAAAGAAAGTACCAAAAATCTACACCTAAGCATAGCATATTCAAATTTCAGGAAAAGAAGGGTGTGTGGCTGGCTCAGTCAGAAAAGCATGCAATTCTTGATCTCAAGGTCATGAGTTTGAGCCCCACATTGGGTGTGGAGAGTCAGAAAAGTAAACGTTAAAAAAAGAAAAGAAAAGTCAAATTGCAGGAAAACATAGAGAATATCTTGAAAGAAGCCAAAGTTGGGGGTGGGGGGGGAACGCACCTTACCTATTGAGGAACAAGGATGAGAATTACATTAGACTTCTCATCAGAAACCATGCAAGCAAGAAGAGAGTGGAATGAAATATTCAAAGTGTTGAAAGAAAAACACCAGTCTAGGAGCACCTGGGTGGCTCAGTGGGTTAAGTGTCCAAACCTTGACTTTGGCTCAGGTCATGATCTCAGTTTGAGAGATCGAGCCCTGAGTCGGGCTCTGCGCTGACAGCCCGGAGCCTGCTTGGGATTCTTTCTCTCCCTGTCTTTCTATTCCTGCCCTGCTCGTAGAGGATCTCTTTCTCTCTCTCAAAAAATAAACTTAAAAAAAAAAAAGTAAAAACTTCAACTTCGTGAAAGAATGAATGTTCTTCATTCTTTCTTCATTCTGGTTCTTCATTCACCAGAAACAGCCAAAATGTTCCTCAATTGGTGAGTTGGTCAACAAACTTTGCTACAGGCAATGGAGTATTATTCCCCAATAAAAAGAAACGAGCTATCCAGCCGCACAAAGACCTGGAGAATCCTTCAATGCCTTGGGAGGTGGGGAAACAGAGATCTAGGTCATCGGAGGGCTGGAAATAGAGGTCCTGAAGCCTCAGGAACCAGGGGATTCAACTTCAGTAAACATTCCTTTTGAGGAACTGCCTACATGGTGATGTCCATTCTCCTGGAACGAATCCTGAGTACAAAAGACTTTCCAGCACAGCAAGAACTCGGCCTTTTTCCTCTGCTCTGGAAGGATCCTACCTACTCAGAGAAAGTAGCAACTGGGAGGCCCCACCGAGAACCCTAAGGAAAGGGCGAAGGGGGGCCACCACCTGCTGTGCCTGCTCTTCCCCTGGGGCCACCTTGCTTCCCCGAGATCTACCCTTAGCTGAATCTGTAGAAATTAGGGTGTACGTTTGAGTCAGTGTGCTGTTCCAGGGGATCCGGTGTTCCCACAGCCCTGCGGCGGCGGGTTGGAGAGCCATCAGCTTGAAACTGGGAAGGGAGCAGAGGTTCCGGACAGGGAACCTCAATTCCGGACGCGGGGCTCAAATTCACAAACCATGAGATCATGACCTGAGCCCAAGTAGGTCGCTCAACCAACTGAGCCACCCAGGTGCCCCGCATTTAGTTTATTTTTGACTGCCACCATTATATATGTGTGAAGTCCAATAAAAAATCACAATCTGCTTTTTTTTTCTGCTTTTTTCCTTATTCATTTTATTTCGTGATTATTAAGGTCAATAATTATGTCGCATAGGGGCAAGGGAGGGAGGAAATGGCTGTTGCACGAAGGCTCTGTGCCAGGTTGTGATCAGCCCTGACCTTTCCAGAAACTTCACGCTGACCCCATGAGATGGGCTTTTGTAGCCCGTTTTACAAGGGAGGACGCTAAGTGGCAGAAGGGGGATTCAAACCCAAGGTCGGCCTGACTCCAAAGTGCACGTCCGAAATGCCAGCAAACGTTGAGATCCTGCCGGAGCAAGGTGTGGGGAGGTGGGTGGTCAGGGACGGCTTCTCGGAGGATGCGGTGGCAGGAGAGATGCCCACAGGGGAGGGCAGTGAAGCATGAGGACATGTGAAGAGTCAGGGAACGGGCACTTCCAGCCTGAGCTCTGTCACTCCCTGGCTACATGGCCTTGGACAAGTCCTATCTCTTCCGAGGCCTTGGTGTTTTCTCTCTGGAGTTTTCAAAGGCCTAGGGTTCCACAAATCAGACCAAGACACTGCGTGGTCTGGGCAGTGGGCTTGGCTGGTGAGTGAGCTTGACATTACCCTGCCCCATGTCTAAGAACTGGGCCCCCAAGTCCCCCTGGCCCAGCCCAGCCTACACCCTTGGAGGTGACCTAGGACATGCCCTCTTCTTGCCTCTGATGTCAGGGTCCTAAACCACCAAGTAGGATTATCCTGTTGACCTCCAAGGGTAGTTGTGAGAACTAAAATATCAATGGCTGATACGTATCGGACAATCCTTATATGCCAACGCTGTGCTAAGAGTTTTACACTGATGTTTCTCAATAAATCTTCCCAGCACCTCTGTGAAGTTGTTATTCTCATTGACAGATGTGGCAACACAGAACCAGAGTGGTGATAGTACTTGCCCAAGGTCATATCTCTGTCCTGCTTAGCTTGGTGCCTGTCCCGCAGGAAATGGTAATTCCATCAGAACTAGTTCTGACACATGGGCCCCACGCTGGCATCTTAACGTTTCTGGAATGAGGATGTTGCCCCACAACTGATGCCCGAGGAACATGTGAGTCAGCGGGCGGAGGGTGACCGGGGGACTTCGCTGTCTGCTGTCGGGTTGTTCAGGGAGCTGCAGTCAAGCCTGATGGAATTTTACCAGATTGGATCCTTAGATGTCACTTGACATGACTTCTAAATTGATGCCGCATGGAAATACAAGGCCATGAACTATACAGAAGGCTATCGCCAGGCAGGCAGTGCAATTGGAAGTACCACGTGCCGAATGGACCCAAAGAAAGTTTAGACTCCGGATGTGAAGAACTTTGATCCGATCACCAAAGGAGACGATTTCATAAATAAAAACATACTACTGTCAGTCTTTGAAGGGCTTTGTTACGCTTTTTTCATCAAAAAAGCTCTTATTTAAATGGGTATCCTATTTGCCTTGAAAAAATTACCTTCCTATTGATGGCGCCATAGAGTCAAGAAAAATCCAACAAAGCAGTCATGATGCTTCCGGTTGTGAGCAACAGAAAACCCACTTCAAACTGGCTGGAAGTGGCAAAGGCGTATTGGCTCCCGGTCATGAAAAGCCCAGGGCAGTTGGCTTCGGGCGCAGCTGGACTGGCGGGAGGAAGCGAACGGCAGCAGGTAGATCTCTCGGCCCCCAAGCTCTGTCTTCTCTGCCTCGGCTCCAGTCCCCGTGGAGGCAGAACGGATGCCAGCGACGCCAGCCGCCAACCCTCCCAGGTTTTACGCTTCCAGACTCCTCAGCATTTGGGACCAAACCTGAACCTGACGCCGTTGGCTGGCATTGGGTCACATGACTACCCTGGACAGCTCAGGGAACGGAAGGTAGGCATTGCCCCGTCTGGTCACCTTCCTCCCAATGGACTCAGGCATGGAGTCCACTCCACTCACTGTACCTGGCCGAGGTGGAGGAGGGAGGCTCCTCCCAAGGAAACTTGGGGGCTGCTACCCTAAAGATGGGAAAGTGGATGCTGGGTGACCCCCAAGTAGCAGCCGTCCTTGGAAGGCAGTAATTACCGGTGAAAGGAAATTTCAGAGAGGTGACTTCTACCCGACCATCCCCCTGACAGCTCAGGTGACCCCAGAAAGAAAAAGGACCACTGCCAGGGCCCCCATCAGAGCGGGAAGAGCCCTTGGAGGTCCCTGCCGAGGTAGGATTGGGAAGCTAGAGGGGGGAAGGACTGGTCCAAGGCCATAAGACGGCCCATTGTTGGGAATGAAACCAGAACACAAATCTCAGGTATCCTGGTTCCACACCCAGTGCTCCCAGCTGGCCTGTGAGGGCCAAAGGGGGCTCTGGAAGGGGACCTCAGCTGGTTCATCACTCTAGGATGAGAAGCCCCTCCACCTCTCCCGAGAGTTTCTCCCAGCAGCCTTAGTGGAGTGTCTTTAACAAGTGTCCTGGGGCACCTGGATGGCCAAGTCAGTTGAGCATCAGACTCTTGATCCCAGGGTCGTGAGATCCAGCCCTGAGTTGGGCTCTGTGCTGAGTGTGGAGCCTGCTGAAGATTCTCTCTCTCTCTCTCTCTCTCTCTCTCTCTCTATCTCTATCTCTGTCTCTCTCTCCCTCTGCCCTTCTTCCCCAACTCGTGCACACTCTCTCTCTAAAATAAAAATAACAGGGGCACCTGGGTGGCTCAGTTAAGCATCCGACTTCGGCTCAGGTCATGGTCTCGCGGTTGGTGGGTTCAGGCCCCCCATCAGGCTCTGTGCTGACAGCTCAGAGCCTGGAGCCTGCTTCAGATTCCCTCTCTGCACCTCCCCTGTTTGTGCTCTCTCAACAATAAATAACTGTTAAAAAAATTAATAAAAATAACAATAATAAAAGTAAATGAAAAATAAATAAAAAGCCTCCTGCTCTCCCCCCACCCCCACGGCACTGGGGTCTCCCAGTCTGCCTCAGATGGAAGGGTGAGAAGTGCCCTAGATTTGCTCAGGCATTCTCAGTCATCGACGACGCTGATCTAAGCCCTTGATCTTACGTAAAATGCAGGAAGCACAGCCCCTCTTCCAGCTCCAGCTGTCCCATCCTTTCTGGAGCTTCTGGAGCCCCCCACCACCCAGCCAGGCTGGGCCTTTACGGGTTTTCCGTGGCCCTGGGCCGGACCCGATTCTAAGAAACCTTCAGTGTGTCCACATATTGTGTTCAAAGCAGGACACCTGGTGAGCATGAACCTACCAGCCAGGCTGTCTCCAGAACTCCTCTGGGGGAGGGGCTTGGGCGCAGCAATCTCATGTGGGTGCGGGAGGGGGCCTGCGTTTAAGCCTCCTTTGCATAATAAGCAACTTCTATCCAGAAGATGCATCTGTTTGGCTGGCAGAAGGGCTTTCCTGATGGACATGAGGAGGGGGTTAAGCACCCATCCGTCCACCCCTTGGTGCCACCATGGTCACCATCAATTTAGACTAGAGGAAGCCTACCTTAACTCGATGACAGGGTGCCAGTGGTGGGAATCCAAGTCCCTTGGCGGGTGGGAAAGATGGGGTGGGGCGGGGTACAGGACGAGATCTTCCCTAGCACGTCAGGACTTTGAACAAGGATCGCTGAGGGCTGTATTTATGGCACAGAAAGCTGCCAATGATGTAAGTGAAAAGGAAAAATATGAGAAAGTATATATACCATGAGTGTGGGGGTGGGGGTGTGGGTGGGTGGGTGGGGGTGTGGGTGCGCGCACACGCGGGTAATAGCTAAGAGCTCAGCATCTGGAGCCAGATTGTCTAGGTTCAGATCTCACTTTCACCTCTTCCTTACCTTGGGCATTTTACTTAAAACTCTGTGCCTGCGTTGCTTCATCTGTAAACTGGGGCTAAATCATAGGGGTAAGAGGAGGATCCCATGAGATAAACCAGGTACGGTGGAGGCAGGTCCCGGAAGACAGTAAGGGCTCAGACGGTGGCATCCGATAATCTCTTTCGTCCCCTGAGCAGGGACCCCGTTCTCAGAGTGCCGGTGGCGGGGCGGGCCGCACCCTGGCTCCGGAACCGGGGCTCCCCGCCGCTGTCGGCCCCCCATTGTTGCGCCTTCCTGCTCTGCGGATCCGCCGCCGGGGGCAGCTCGGGGCCGGGGCAGGGGAGCATCCGGCCCGGGCGCCCTCCCCGCGCCGTTCTGGGCGCTCCGCCAAGCCCCTCCCGCCGCCAGCGCCCGGGGACAGAGCACTGGACTGCGAGTCCTGGGGCCTCAGTCCTACTCGGCCCAGCGTCTCTGGTCACCCGGAAAACAGCGGAGAAGCCCACCCTCCAGGGCCGCCCGCGGGTTAAGTGAGATCGCGGGTGCACCGGGCGGGCACCTGGCCTGGCTCCCCACCTTGAGCACGTCTGTCCTCAGATACTGTCTTGCTCGCGTGGACTTTGAGAATGCTGCTCGCCCGCCCGCCAGGGTGCAAGGGGGACCGATGCAGCTCCTGGTGTCTGGGCCTGAGTGAATTTCTCAGAATATCCTGCCTCTGCTAACCCCGCTCAACCTCTCCCCGGCACAAGGCAAAAAGTGGGTGAAAGGGCTGGGCAGCTTTCCCAGGCTGGCAGCCGGCAGAGACCAGGATCTGGAGTCCTTGCATCCTGGCTCTGCTGCTGAATTGCTGTGTGACCTTGAGCAAGGCCTTCCCTCTCTGAGTCCCAGCCTCCCTCCTCTAATGGCACGGGAGGACAGGTGTGGCCCCCCACCCTGGCTGCCCCTCTGGCTGCCTGGGGCACCACGGGAAAGTAGTTTGATCCCCTGGGCTCAGTTTATCTTTTCTGCAAAATTGTTGTGCCCACACAGATTCAGCAGATAACACCTGATCTTGAGATGCCTCTTTCTGCTGCCCTCTGCCCCGTTTCTCTGCTCAGAAGGCGATTTGGGTCTTCCAAAGGGGAACCCCAGCCTCAGGATTGTCCCTCTGCACTGGGCAGGACCACGGCTGGCTTTTGATATGGGTTCTCCCCATGCCCCGGCCCCAGGAGGCAGAGGGGCTTCTGTGGCCACAGGATGGCTTTCAGTGCTGATGGTGCAGGAGTGAGCCACCCGTCAACAGAGGAAGTTTACTCGGGATTTAAGGAATGAGAAGGAATTGGGGCTTTCAAAACCTGTTCCTAGAGTACCCTCTTGCTGCCTTCCTACCCCCTGCTCCCTTTTCTATCTGCCCCCTGGTCTTGTGGACTGCCACAGAAACCCCCAAACCCTCTCTGTTATGCCGAACGGTTGATCTGTTCCCAGTTTCTATGGGGGCAGCGCGGGTTACTTGGATACCCCCATAATCGCCATCAACCCTTTCAAAGCCGTCCCAAATAAAGTCACTCCCAAAGAAATCTTAGGAATATATTGTGCTTTTGTAACTGCCCCCCATAATGCCTCCCCCCAAGCCACTCTCAGCCGAGCTTCTGTTCTCACATTTACCCTCATTCATCAAAGGGCTTAGTAGGGCAAAAAGTTCTTCCACCAAAAAAGTATCACCTTCCAGGGACAGCCGCTGGGAGTATAAAGGCACATTTCCCCATGTGATCTTCACTAAAATTCCACCTTTTGGGAAATGCTGTTCCGATTTTTGCAAAAGTGGCTGGAACTGGAAGGTAGGACTGTCAGGCACCACAGCCCCGGGCTCTGGAACGTTGTGTCTTTCCTTCTCTCCAGCTCCCTCTCACCCTAGGTAGGTTCAGCTGGGCTGTGTGCTGCACCGCAGGGCACAGCTGCTCCCCCTGCCCGAGCTCTGGTGGTCACAGCTGCCTGGCAGTCACCCCAGACGGAGGCCTGAGGTCCTTGTTAATGTCATTCTCCATACTCCTTCCCATGCTCTGCCCTTCATGCATGTGGTGGGACTACGCGTTTCTGTCCCCTGAGATTAGGTGGGGTCATGTGACTAGCCATGGCCAAGGAAGCGTGAAAAGTGACATCTGTCACCTCAGGGTGGGACATTATTGCCAGGTGGAGACCCCGTGACTACTGACAGCTTTTGAGATGGTGGCTGCTCCATTGCCCTGGGCCCCGGAATGGGAAGCGGGTGAGAGCCCTCCAGCCCTATGTGGACATGCCATGTGCATGAGAAATACTTAGTGTTAGGAGCCACTAGGATGTGGGGCTGTTTGTTAGTGCAGTGTGACCCAGACTACCGAGACTGGCAGAAATCTCCAGAAAGCAAAACCAAAGTGGAAGTGAGAAACGATGTGGGGGACATTCTGTCCCTAAAGACCTGTTTTGTGTTCTTTCACGAGATGGTCAGTCTGGTGAGAACACAGAGGAGACTTGTTATTTATTAGTATTATTTTTTAAAGTAATCTCTACACCCAGTGTGGGGCTCGAACTCACAACCCCAAGATCAAGAGTTGCATGCTTTCCCGACTGAGCCAGCCAGGCGCCCCAGAGGAGTTTCTAACACTCACAGGTCCTAGAGACAGGAGGCAGGAGGCACACAGGCCATGCAGGACCTCGTGGAAATACACCAGGGTAGGCGGGAGGCAGAAGACAGGAGGGGGTGTGGCTTGGGCCATGGCATTTATTGGGGTTTCCGTGGGAAAGGCAAGACAGGGCAAGGCGGACAGTTTAGGATTGGCTAGTTTGAATGATTTCGGGGGGCTCTGAGCTGTATGGGTGGTCTCTGTTTGCCTGATAGCTGGCTCTGGGGTGATCGAGGAGACGAATACTGCCTCCTGGGGCTCACAGGCCTGAGAGAGGAGGTCTGGCGCGGGTCTAGAATACCAAATGCCCAAACCGACTCTACGTGGTGCCCCAGGACCAGCAGGGACCGGGGTGACACTGGGCTGGCCCTTTGTTGGATCTTAGCACGTTGGGCATGAGCGGCTGAGACAGATCGCTGCCCACCCAATATCCACGTTCCCCCTTTTCCTTCATAACAGAACCCCAGTGTTACCTGGCAGCGTGCCCAGCCGGCAGACTCCATTCCCAGATCCGCATGCAGCTGTGTGGCTGTGCGTCTAGAGTCTTGCCTAAGTAAGTTGAGGTCTGCTTCCAGGTGGGCTTCCTGTAGGAAGCTGACCCAGCGGGAGGTGTCGTTCTTGTCCCTCCCCCTCCCTCCTGCAGGCTGGACTGTAGCTGTCGTGTCCGCAGCACTGGCCGCCGTCCTGGACAGTGTAGGTCATACGCAGTGAGCGTGACAATTGTGAAGGGCAGGGAGACGTGGCATAGGATGAATGCTTGACAAAACATCCTATAAAAACGGACTCCCCGGGAAGGTGCGCCACATGTCTCACGTGGTTTGGGGCCCAGCTAGAGAAGGCCCGCGGTATCAGGTACGTCACAGAAGGGCCTTGACAAGAGGGATCTCTGGGCAGGTTGAGGGGACTGGGATCATTTTCTCCAGCCATGAAGGAGAACAACTGGACAGCCCGGGGAGTGGGGCTCTGAACATGCCTTCTAGAACTTTCTTCACCTTCATTTCTGCCCCAGTCCCCCAGACCTCCACCCCACAGCCATCCCCAGGGCTACTGCTCTGCCAGGCAAACATTCGTTGTAGGGGGTGGTTTCCCCACCTGGGTTTCCATGCAGCCTGCAGAAGGGAGGCCAGGATGTGAGGCAGAGAGAGCTGCCCAGTGGGGAGAGACCCCAGCTCTGCACTGACTCCACCGTGAGCCAGATAAGCACCCCAACTGTACTCAGGTTTCCCGTCTATAAAATGGGGCAATACCAGCCCCATGCCCCTCCCAGAGTGCTGGGGGATCATCCTCCTCTGTGTGAGGAGGCGGGCTGGAGGCAGGGGTCAGGCAAGCGTGCAGTCGGGCTTTGTGGGCTAGTCTCAGTCCCAGGAGGCACAAGGCAATGACATATGCGTGGGTGGTCAGGAGCCCTGGCCACGTGTCTGATGGACTTGGGGTCAATAGTGTGACCCGTCACTCGCACGAGCCTGAGCTTTCTCATGTGTAAACCGGGCATTATTCCTGTAGACAGGGATTAAAGTAACAGATGTGAACCACTTAATGCAGTGGCTGGTGCACAGAAGCCCTCAATGACTGGTGGGTCAGCCCCACCCCTGGTCTTAGTGGACACCTGTCATTTTTATTGGCTGCCCTATTTTCAAAGTCCCTTCCCGTATCAGATGAGTCCCCCACCTAATGATGCTTCCAATAGAGGAGCCCCAGTGTACCAGCATGCTTTGCGGTGAGGGCCTGGGCACATGACCCAGGTGCGACCAGCCACAGTCCCCTGCACAGACCTTTGGAGGAATCCGTGACCCAAGCAGGCAGGGGCACATAGGCCCATTCTGGTGGTGCCTCCGTCCAGTTTCTGGAGTCATCAGGGACAGAGGTCTGCAGGGACTGACCACGGCTGGGTGTCAGCGGGATGGGCTGCCCGGTCAGTGCCCCACGCAGGGGGCTGAAGCCATGAGAACTCCAAGCTGGGCCCTCTGACTCTTCTAGCCCGTTGGCTCCCCAGTGGTGTTCGGTAAGTTCCTTTCCTGCTTATGTAACCCGCGGCCGGTCGCTGCTGACTGCAACCACAAACCCCCGCTGGCTCTGCTCCCCGCGCCCAAGTACTGACCCTCCCTTTTGAGGCTCTTCCCTGAATTGCTGGCCTTCCCTTACCCCAAGCTCCCTGTGTGTTTGGTTGCTCTCTCTGTGCCTCCAGCCAGAGCCTGGCTGGAGCAAAACCAGCTTTTGCTGGGAAATCCCAAGAGGAGACCCAGGCCCTGATCTAGGGTTGGCACTAGCACCTTTAAGGATACACATTCGATGGGGCGCCTGGGTGGCTCAGTCGGTTAAGCGTCCGACTTCAGCTCAGGTCACGATCTCACGGTCCGTGAGTTCGAGCCCAGCGTCGGGCTCTGTGCTGACGGCTCAGAGCCTGGAGCCTGTTTCAGATTCTGTGTCTCCCTCTCTCTGACCCTCCCCCATTCATGCTCTGTCTCTCTCTGTCTCAAAAATAAATAAACGTTAAAAAAAATTTTTTTTAAGGATACACATTCGCAAGGGGAAAGCATGCAGGTTCTGGGTTCCAATCCCCGTTCTGTGACTTTCCGACGGTGTGACCCTGGCTCCACGGCCTACCCCTGAGCCTTAGTTTCCTTTCCTGTTACAACACTCTGGAGGTCGCTTTTTGATAGATTTGGGGGGTCAGAGGAGGTCGGGGAAGGGAAGCCCCGCACCCAGCGTGTTGTTGGCATGGGACTGAGAAGAAACTGGGTCAGGAAGACGTGGCAGAGGGTAGCGTTCGTGTAATTCACGTCAGAATCACCTGAGAGGGGAGTCAAAGGCAGATTCGTGGACCCCACTCCCAGAGTTGGACGTGGCGAGGCTGAAGGGGCCCCCGGGATCTGTATTTTTAACACATGTCCCCCCCTAGAGGTCTGTGCTGCCGGTGGCGGGGGCCGCTGTTCTTGGGAAGCAGAATGGAGGGTGATGAGGGCCCATGTGGCTGAGCCAACACAGTAGTGGGGCCCCTGACATTGGTTTCACTCTCACCAGAAGCTTCTACAGTAACCTTCTCAGGCAGAGTCCAACTTGGACTTATGTTCCAGAAAGGATGCAGGGAGTTTCTGCAGGGTTCATCTTTTTTTTTTTTTTTTTTTTTTGGTAATTTTTTTTTTTTTTAACATTTATTTTTATTTTTGGGACAGAGAGAGACAGAGCATGAACGGGGGAGGGGCAGAGAGAGAGGGAGACACAGAATCGGAAACAGGCTCCAGGCTCTGAGCCATCAGCCCAGAGCCCGACATGGGGCTCGAACTCACGGACCGCGAGATCGTGACCTGGCTGAAGTCGGACGCTTAACCGACTGCGCCACCCAGGCGCCCCTCTGCAGGGTTCATCTTTGATCACATTTACAACAGTAATGGATCCTTTTCTCACTTCAGCAAGGCAGTAATCCGATAACATAGATACTAGAATAGTCCAAGTTTAGTTAGCCCTTCCCATGAGCCAGGCATTATGCAAGTACTTTATCTATGCTAATAAATACAAGGTGAAATTTTTCTCCTCATCTCTCAGGTGGGGAAACCGAGGCCCAGAGAGGTAAAGTCACTTGTGTAAGGTCACGTGGCCCAAGTAGGGATTTAAACCCAGGCAGAGTGGGATTCTGCATCCATACAATAAGATATCACCTTGGGGTATTGTGAGGGCGTTAGAGGTTGGGGTCTCCGGCAGGTGCCTGTGTTTCCAGGAAAGGGGCTGAAATGGTGGGTGGGACCAAGCGGGGTACAAGTGCGAGGGAGTGTGGGACATCAGCCTCCTGGACCTCTGACTCCCTAGGACCGCCAGCTACCACCTCGAACATCTATGGCCAGTTGCGCAGGAATGGGAGACTCTGAGACCAGGCAGCTTTCTTCAGTTCACAGCCAAGGTCTGGCCTTACCACTCAGGCTGTGTGGCCCTGGGCAAGGTACTTCGCTCTCTAAATCTGGGGGCCGCTGGGAAGAATCGGAGATGCCCAACATGCAGAGGAGCTCCACAGACATCTCTGGCAGCCAGCATTCAGTGGCGTGGGTGCAGCGGCGGGGCGCCACCATCCGGAGTCCACGCAGAGGGTAGGGGCCCACAGCTGGTGCTTCTGTCTGCTCAGCAGCCATTCCTCCTTCTTCCAGGAAGAGAGAGCACCTGCCTTTTCACTTGAGCCAGATGACTTGTGTTCCGGTAACTTACAGCCAGACCGATCCCACGAGGAAGTCAGAAACTTAACATGTGCGGAGGGAGCTGGGTCTTAGGCTGGCAACATCTAACCTTCAGGATGAGCCTGTAAAGCAGGTACCGCTACTTTTATCGGTAGATGTGGAAACCGAAGCTGAGACAAGTGTACTACGTGCTCAACGTCACAGATCTGGGCCTTGGATCAGATGCCCCAAGGCAGCCCATCTGCTAAATAAGGGTGAGCCACTGCATTTGTAACTGATGGAGGGGGCATTCGTTCATTCGGCAAATACTTCAAAGAGCCTACCGTGCGCCAGGCCCAGTGCTGGGCCCTAGGGACAAGAGCCCCACAGGCCGGGCCCCTGCCCTCCTGGAGTGCCCATTCCAGACGGCACAGAGGTTTCACCCCACAGGCTAAATCCAGGTGGCAGTGGCTGTCTGCGACGTCTAGGCTCCGCGGGAACGGCCCGCAGGGCGCTGTTAGGGGGTTTCTGAGCGTACAGCTGCATATTGGGATACCCGTGTCTTAGACTTTTGAAGACTGTTCACACGCATGTGTAACAGCAGAACTGTATCCTGGCCGGAGCACAAGTTCCCATTTTTATCCTGAAAACAGCCGCTATAGATCTAGTAACTAGGCCCTGTCCTCAGGGAGCTTTGGGTTCAACTGGCAGCCTGACGTACACAGGAAGAGTCTGACCTGGAGCTCAGAGGCTGGGAAGGCCCCACGGATGCGGGTGACCAGGGTGCCCTCCTGGAAGAGGAGTGGTCTGGTGGGGCAGGGGAGGCGTTCCAGAAGTAGCAGGCAGGCACAGGTACGGACGTGTGAAGTGCACGTGAGATGGGGGCGGGGATTCTGCCTGAAAAGGCAGTAACGGGACAGGCCGTGGAGGCCCCATGTCCGGTCTGGGAGTTCAGTCTTGATCCTTTGGTAGGGAGCCACTGAAGACTGTGGGCAGGGGCATGACCCCGAGAGATCCTCCTGGGTAGCTGGATGTGGGGAGACGTGGGAAAGGGGGGTGGCCAGGACACCGCGGAGCGGAACGAAGCCCCTGCACGCAGGTGGGGGTGAGGGGACCCGAGTTCTTGCCCCAGCTCTGTGCTGACGTGCTGTGTGACCACAGGCAAGTCCCTTACCCTCTGGGTTGGCTTCCTCTCAAAGACCCTTTCAGACTGTGACCGACTGAACTGAGGTGTGTGTGTGTGTGTGTGTGTGTGTGTGTGTTGGGGGGGCGGTCACGTGGTTCATTTAGACTCCCTATTTCCTACTTTTCTTTGCCTTGAAGACCTGGCCTGGTCCATCCCCCATGGCTTATTGCTTCAGACCCATATGGCTCAGCCCTCAGGTATGTCCACGCCTCAGCTTCAAGTGGCATTTGTCTCACTGAAGAGAAAACATGACCTTGGAGCCATTTTCCAGCTGTGTAACTTGAGAGGCACTTTGCCTGTCACACCTACTTAGCAGGGAGGATATGAGCCATTGAGACGATGCCTTTAAAACGCAGGGGGCAGTAAGTGCTCGATTAGTGGCAACTGCCTTTCTTGCTCCGGTTCCTGTTCTGTTTCCTGTGTAGGACTCTTGGCTGTAAGCCCCCCAGAGGCTGGTGGTGTCTCCTCTGTGGGGCTGAACACCAGCTGGGTCCCCAGTCAGGATGTGACAGACGCCCAAGGCTAGTGCAGCTCTGCCCAGGCCCGTCATGGGGACTGTGACGTGAGCCTGCCTGTCCTGTGAGCGGTCTCGATACTCACCCCACCCTGGGTGGGTGCCCTGCGTCATTCCTCACGGGACTGCCCAGCACGCAGGTCCCCAGGCCCTCTCCAGGCACCAAATGTGACAGGCACCTGTGTCCAACCAAACCCAATAGGACCTGAATTAATTTCCTCCCACTTTGCTATGTGATTTTATTTGACTGTTTGGGGGGATAGGTAATACAGTCGGATCTTTCCAAATTTAAGAGGTACCAAAGAATGTACTAGAAAAAATCCCCTCCCACCCCAGCACATGGCTTTTGTTGCTCTTTCTGGAGACAACCTATCTAAATTCCTTTTTATTTTTATTATTTTGAAAAGTTTATTGTTTAAAAATGTTTTTCTTATGTTTATTCAGTTTTGACAGAGACAGAGCGCGAGCGAGAGGGGGCAGAGAGAGAGGGAGATACAGAATCCGAAGCAGGTTCCAGGCTCTGAGCTGCCAGCACAGAGCCCGACGCGGGGCTCGAACATGTGAACCATGAGATCATGACCTGAGCTGAAGGTGGAGGCTTAACTGACTGAGCCACCCAGGCGTCCCTAAATACTTTTTTAAAAACAAACTTAATTTGCTCCCCGCCTTACAAAAATCATGAGCATTCAAAGCAAAAACTAACTTTAAAAGCAAACCCACCCCACCCTTAGCACCTTGGAACACATACCCCGCCATCCAGACTTTCTAGCATTTTAGGACATGTCCTCCCAGACTGTTGGCAACGCATATCCGCTTTAAAAAAACAAAACAAAACAAAACCGAAAACCAAACACATTGATTTCTCAATATCTTGCCAGTGTCTCAGGAACATTTCCTTGCTGTCTTCCCTTAAATGACATTAACAGTTTTGTGAGCTTCTGAAAGCATGGATGTGTTTAACCAGACCCCAGGGATGGGCATTTGGGATTTCCAAATTTCCCTGTGATAAGCAGTGTGGTGATGGGACCTCAATGCCTAGTTTATTATAACACATTCCTAGAGGGGAAACGCTGGGTCACAACTTATGGCCATTTTTTAAGACCCCGGATACCCATCAAACCGTCTTCATGTTCAGCAGGACGGGCGTCCAATCCGATTCCGATTTCCTCAAGGCCCAGAAGTCTCGGTTCCTACCCCTCCCAACAGCAGCTGTGTGCCCCTGACCCCGCCTCCACATCTGCACTAAGGCCCAAGCCGTGCTCTGGGCCTTGTGACCTGCCTGGTTCACAGGCTCATGGGGCTCTTACCTGGGTTCACCCGGCTGAGTCAGCTGACAGGGGGCGGGGCGGGCACCACCCTTCCCAGAGCCAGAACCTGGCTGGGACAAGGGCCACCACCCTCCAGGGAGGGGAACAGACTCTTGGCAGTAGCTGGAAAAGGACGTTCGGCAGCATCTGGCCGGCAGGTAAGAGCGGGGGGCCCGTACTGACTGGGACCGAGTCAGGCTTGCTCTCCCGCTATCCTGACCCTCCTGGGTTCCCAGGCAGCTTCCTTTCAAGGTGCCTCCCTCTGGGAGCACAGTGTGAATTGGCGTCTCCTTCTCTCACCCCAGCCCTGGGTCAGTTCGAGGGCCCAGTGATCTTTATCCAGACACGGTGAGGGCTGCGGGCTCCTTCTGACGGCCTGTGCCAGTGTTCGAGAGATGGGACCCCCCCCCGCCCTGTTCCTTGAAGTGCGCTTTTGGAAGGCCAGGCAAAGAGTGGGTTTCCACAAGGCACTGGGAGTGCAGGCCTCGGTTTCTGTTACTTGTTTTCTCTGTCTGAAGCGGTTTCTAGCAACTTCCCTACCACGGCAAGGAAAAAGCTGCTGGGGAGCTAGGCCTGACCTTCTCAGAACTGGTTTCTTCCTGTGGAGACTGGGAACCCCCCACCCCCCACACCGTTGGGAGAACTGAATGAGCTCATGGCCGAGAGGGGAGAGTCTGTGCCCTCCGCACAGCACAGTCTCAGAAAATGGTGCTTCAGGCGAGGCTGCCACACTGGCTCGTTACCTGGGGCGGCCCAAACTAAAACAATTCTTTTTTGTTTTTACCTAGTTTTTCTTTGTCTAAAAATGTTGATTTCCAAACCAGTAACGATTCTGACAGCACCATCGCTGCTTACCGGGGCTCCCTGCGTCCACCCCTGCCCCTCTGGTCTGTTCTCCAAACGTCGACAAGAGGGGGGCCTGTTAAAATTTAAGTTGGACCATGTCCCTCTGCTGCTCAACGTTTTCCAGTGGCTCCCATCTCAGCAGAGTAAATGGTAAATCCTGGGGAACTGGCCTGCTCACTCCTCCTGTGACCTCTTCATCACTGCTCCCCCTCCGAACGACGGACTCCAGTCTCACCAGCCAGATGACCTGGAAACAACAGGCACGCCCACCTCAGGGCCACTGCCCCAGTGGCCACGCCCTCCACCTCGTCACTCTTCCTGCTCTTCCCTACCCCTTTAGGCTTTTACACAAGTCACTTGTCACCCCCACCTGGCAGTGAGGCCCTTCTGGACACTCCACCCTCCATCCTGCTTTATCTTTCTCCCCATCACTTCCTACCACAGCAAACACACTTATCCAGCTAGAAAGAAACCCTCCTCAAGGACAGATTTTCCTTTTGCTCCCTGCCTCAGTACCTAAAACAGCCCAAGGACGTAGCTACTCAGTAAAGGTCCTGAATGAATAGCTAATGATGACTGCATGCCCTTTACGTGCCAAGTTGCACTCTATACAGATCTCTCTTTTTAAGGATCTTTAATTTTTTTTAACATTTATTTATTCTTGAGAGACAGAGCGCAACAGGGGAGGGGCAGAGAGAGAGAGGGAGACACAGAATCCAAAGCAGGGTCCAGGCTCTGAGCTGTCAGCCCAGAGCCCGACGCAGGGCTCGAACTCACGGACAGCGAGATCATGACCTGAGCCGAAGTCGGACGCTTAACCGACCGAACCACCCAGGCGCCCCTCTTTTTAAGGATCTTTACGTCCCCACGACAACTCTGTGATGCAAGTACTGTCACCCTGTTACCTGTACCACAAAAGGACACTCAAAAGGGACTTGTCCGTGCTTATTTGCACCAGCGAGAGGCAGCAGTCTGAATCCAGTCCTGCCTGCCTCCCAGGATTTGCTCCTGCTCTGCCTCTCCGGGGCCTGCATTCGGGAGCACCTGCATTCCCTGTAGACGTTCACAGCTTTTCTCCAGCATTCGGTACAGCCCTGAGGGGGAGGAGGGTACCTGCTGGTGGCCTAGCAACAGCCTCTTCCTTTCTAACTCCCCACATCCCCGGGCTAATCTGGCCTTCTAGGAGCTATTCCTCTGACACTAACCCACGCTTCCCTCCCGCACACACTGTCTTCTGAAGGGTGGATGAGCTGTCCACAGGAACAAGTAGGAGTCCTGTAGTTTCAGCTGGTTGGAACAAGGCGTGCCAAAGGAGTGTTCTCATCCCAAAGTCCAAAGATGGAAGCTGACACCCTTGTCAGCCCTCTTGATCTCCAAGGACCTGACTGCTGGACTGTTGTGGGTGGTGGTATTGCTTATATCCAAAAAAAGCACAGAAACTCAGGGATGGAAATTCTGTGAAGCGCAGGGGGAAGGAAAATTCCTTTGAGAGAGATGGGTTATTTTCCTTTCAGAGGAGCCAATTAATTGCAGGAAGCCAGTACTGAACTGAGCACTGTCAGATCGTAGGAGGCAGCCTTTCAATCTACCTCATCAGGGCACTGGTTTGTTGTTGTTTTTTTTTTTTTTTTCCTCCCTTTCTAGGCCCAGGGTTTCTCTTCAAAGGACTTTTTTGGGCTTTCTCTTCCCCCTCTGTCTTTTCCATTCCTTTAAGAAACAGTAGCTGGATGCCTGCTGTGTGCCAGGCACTGGGGAGGGAGATAGGCAAATACAGCACAGCACAAATCCAATCCAGGAGGGAGGGAGGAAAGAGGGAAGGGAGGGAGGTAGGAAGTTGGTTCAAGAGGGTGGAAGTGGACTCCAGGGATAGGGAGGCCCAGACCTAAGGGTCCAGCTGCCTTCCAGATCTTTACTACCTCATTTTTTCCTAGCTTTGCTGCCCTCTACAGCTGGCTACCAAATCCACTTCATGGCCTGAGCCAGAAATCTGGTGTGAGTTCACCTCAGCTTCTGCGCTTGGGAGCCATACCCAACTCCTGCCCTCAGGATAAATCTCTAAATTTCAACGTGGAATTCACATCTCCATGACCTGACTCTTGGTACCATCTGTAGTCACCCCTCCTCACTTTCCACACTCACGCTGCATTTCATTCATTCCAGACTGCCTTCTGATACTAAAACTCACTCTGCTAGTTCATGCCTCCATGCCTTCTCAGGTGCTGTTCCCTGTCTTGAATGCCATTCATGCCTTCTCCCTGCCCCTTGTTCCTCTGGTGAACTTCAATTCTAAACTTTCTGTTCCCCCAATTCTAAGCTTTGCCCCAAATCCCCCCACACGCACAGAATTAGGCAAACCTCTCTTCTCTAGACCACAGAATCTCATATTCACCTATTCATCATTCATCCCAAACCATCGGGCTTTCCTGGTTGCCTTAGCCTTTTGTCCTGCATCCCATAAGCCAAACTGCCCGAATCCCTTATAAGAAGCAGTGGGTCCAATTCGGCAGTGGGAAGTGATCTGCCCGGCCAAGCACAAACCCCTATCCTGGGTAGCGGGGCTCACTCAGCCACTATCGGGTGGGATCCCAAGGTGAATCTGCGTAGGGGTGGGGGGACACCTGCAGCTAAGCACCTGGTCAGAAGTCAGCGCCAGGCAAGGAAAAAACAAAACAACAAAACAAATAAACGGCGAGAGAAAGAGTGGGAGGGCCGACGATGTCACAACAGGTAGGAAATACTCGAGAACTGCTTCGGCAGCCTTGGCGAACAAGAGGGACCTTCTTCTCCAGCAACAGGCAGCGAGGAGCGGGGAGCGCGGAGCGCAGGAGTGTCTTTACCCTTTTCTCCCCTCCCACAGCTGCCTTAGAACAGAATCTTCTCAGCAGGAAACGGATCGACCGCCTCCTCCCTCCTCTGGAGGCCGTGAATGGCCCTTTGGGGTCAGCGGCGTGGGGTACGCGCGCTCCTTTTAAAAGCTCGATTTGAGCCGCGCAGCCTCCAGTCCAGTAAAGAGGGGTCAAGGGGCCCGATCGAGCCTTCCCATCCCTTCCTCTGCAGCTTTACCTGATTTCTTTTTGTGGGTGCTGGCGCCAGCCATGAGCACCTGGATAAGGCGAGAGGCCGGCTGGATTCTAGCAGCCCAGCCAGCTTACCACCCGCGCAGAGAGAGGAGGCCGCCATTTTCCACCCCGCTACCGCGGGGCAATCTGGGAGCCATCGCGAGCGGCGCGCGGGCCTGGGTGGGTGAGGCGCATGCGTTCTAGAAGCCGCAGCGAGCCTTCGCGGCCTGGCGGGGTCTCTGCGCAGGCGCGGTAGCCCACAGCGGCCGCGAGGCGTCGCTTCCGGCCCGGTTTGAAGCGAATGGTGCGGCCGCGTGGGAGTAGTTTGGAGATGTTTGAGCGGTGTGACAGATTGGGAAACTGAGGCTGGGGTGAAGAACAGTCCCTCGCGACCAGCGGGGCCTTCACCGGTCCCCAGTGCGTGGAGATTGTACCTACCTGCGGAAGTCGGGGAAATTGAGTCTGAGAGAGGAGGCGGATTCGTCCGGAACGGTGGTTCCCCGGGGGTGAAAAAAATAATGCCCCGTATGTGTTATAAAGGCGACACACGGGCAGTGAAAGTAATTCATAGTACAAGACTATGCACCTCACTTTGTAAAGGCTGGAACTGGATTACACCAGGTGATGTTTGTGCCTAACGTAAAAGGAGTAAGTTTGGACTTGAATTTTGCCGACAGTTTGTATTTGACTTCTCGAGTCAAAGGCTAGATACTTGTATACAAATGTGTAATTCGGATGACAGCCACAATGCAGACACACATGGGCGTGTTCTGGTGGCTCACCGGTGGTGAGAAGGACTGACACTGATTTTCCAAAATGGTGAACAAAACAGAGTACGACCTCCCTTGATTAGCCTGGTGTATGCATTTCTGGATAACATATTGCATATTAAAACCAGGAAAAACTCACTGTATTTTTTTTTAAGTTTTTATTTTTGAGACAGCAAGTGGGGGAAGGGCAGAGAGAGAGAGGGAGAGAGAGAGAATCCCAAGCAGGCTCTGCACTGTCAGTGTAAAGCCTGATGTGGGGCTTGAACTCCCAAACCCTGAGATCATGACCTGAGCCGAAATCAAGAGTCGGTCACCTAACCAACTGAGCCACTCGGGCACGCCAAAACTCATCTAAGATAGGTTGCAAGCAGGCTTTTTTGCCCACATGAAGGTTTGGAAGGACACTGGGAAAATTGCGCAGGACGGAGGACAGTTTTTTATGGTGAACCATTCTGTGCCTTACAAGAGGTCCAGGTGTCTGCTCGCTGTGTCTTAAATGTTATTAGTGTCCCCTCAGTCTTGTGACACCCCAAATCCCCACACAAATTTCCAATCTGTTCTTGGAAAACCACTGAGTTATTCAAATAACAGTTTTTGCCACCATGCATGTGTGGTGGGGAGGCACAGTGTGGTGAACAGACACAGCCCCTGCCCTCGTGAGGCGGGGTCTAGTATGAGAAAATACCCAGATGTTAATCGTGTTATATGATAAATAGCTTGATGATAGAGGCAGCACAGGTCAGGATTAGGAACACATGGAGACCCAGCCAACTAGCAGGGGGTCCGATGGCCTGAAAAAGACAACCTAAGAAACAGCATTGGAGCTAAGCCTTTAAAGACCACCACGTAGGAAAGGGTGGTGTGCCAAGCAGAGGGACCAGGACGATTAAAACAGGCCCAGGGTCCCCGGCACGCCGTAGATACCCAAATGCTGTCAGTGGATAGAGGGATGATTGAATGAGACCCAGCCTATTTGCTGGCTAGGAGCCATTCCCCGCTGTATCATAAACTGTTAAAAGTTGGGGGAATAGCTGCTTCTCGGTTCTGCCCAGAGCCCAAAACTGAGGTGGGGCTCGTAGAAGGTGGCAGTGGCAAAGGTCCCAGACGCAGAGAAAGTGTTGTGTGGTCCTGGCCTGGGGGTGACTTCCAGGAAGTGGATCTCCAATTCTGCTCTCCCAGAGGGCAGCCGCTAAAAATATAACTGCTGTGCTGCTTCAGTGTTAGAAAAAGCAGGGCAGGGTTGGCCTCTTACTTTCATATCTGCTCTTCATGCATGATCCTGGAAACAGTGACTTGTTTTTGACAGATGGTACCTGCTGAGGACTGTCCCAAGATAAAAATCTCCCCGAGTGTGTGCAGGGGAAGGCCACAGACAAAGGGGTCTGTTCCCCCAGTGGGTCTAAAGGGGTGCAGAGCCAGTCTCCTTCTCCCCCTGGGACAATCCCTGTTCCTTTTGAGGGTATCATTTCTGCTCCAAAGACTAGACTAGGGCAAGGGTCTGGAGCAGCCTGCCTTCAGGAGCCAAGCAGGAAGTGTAAATTGCCAGCTGGAAACTTTGGGAACCAAGAATATACAGGCAGCCCCGTCTAAGAGGCAGAGATTGCAATGCGGCCTGGACTGGGCGTCGCCATGCACGATCTCTGCTCTCACGTTGCCAGCTGTTTTTGATTTTTTTTTTTTTCAATACAAATTAGAAGTGAAGAATCTTATTTTCCCAGACTTTAAAAGGTCGGCCCTAGCTCAAACTTGAAAAAACAAAAAACGAGACTGAGAGGTGAGCGAAACATATTTGGGACCCCTGGTCTTCATGTCCATCCTAGGAAGGTGGTGTCATCAGGACATCAGAACAGCTGTACACAGTAAAGGGGTGCCTGGGGTGGTCACAGGAACTGAGTGGGCTGTGTGCCAGGGGTGATGGGACACCAGTCCCGCCTGCCCGGGTGCAAATCCTCTGGGCATCTTCCCTGAGTGACCCACAGGGGCCAAGGTCATCCTCATGCATCACTGCTCCTTCTCTTTCTGCACCTGCTGCCTTGACCCTTCACGCACACCATTCCTTCTAATTTGGTATCAAATCCCTTCTCTCCCACATCCCACCCCTAAGCCCCAGGCTGTTGTGCAGACCTCCCCACCTTCCCGCCTCTCCCCAGGGGCTACAACATCTGCCAGTGGGCCTTGCCTCCTCTCTGGTTGTTCTCCACATAGCAGCCAATAGGCCTTCTGCGTGAGCCTGGGATGTCTTACCCCTGCTTCAAGCCCCCTGGTGGCTCCCCACTGCTCTCAGTATCTAGCCCACATTCCCTGAAGTGGCCCACATGGACTTCTGATTCCTCCAGAGGTTGGAACTGGTAGCTCACAGGCCAGATGCAAACAGATTTTATTTGACCTTGCAGAGTACTTCATACATTCAAATTGGGCTACTGCCTAAGTGCAAAACTCAAGACACTGCATTTCATGAGATCAGAGGTTTACAAGGAGAAGAGTGGAAGCCCAGGCTAAGATCAAGGCTGGAAATGGGTTGTATACAGTAGGAGCTCAACTACCTAGAGGTGAAGAGGGGTGTGGAGGGTGGGGGAGGGATTCTCAAGTACCCTGTTGCCTTTGTGTTGTAACTAAGACCCCACCTACTTTAACCCTGGACTGAATTCTGTGTAGCTGTGGGATGGTGTTGTGCACACCCCTAACAAAGGCCAGGTATGCAGAAGGTACTCGCTATGAACCTGCCAGATTGAACTTGGATCCTGAGTGATCAGACCTCATAAGCCCGCCTGACCTTTGAGACATGACTGGGAAGGACTTGGCCCCTAGTCCTCCTCTTCCTGGCCAATATAGCCCAGAGTCAGGTGAACATGGTGGGATGGAATTTTGCAAGGGCAGCGATCACGGGCTTGGGAACAAAACAGACTTGGGTTCAAACTCAGCTCCCCCATCTCTAAAACGGGGACAATGCCTTCCCGATCATCTTTCTCATCCTGAGAGTCCTGAGTGGTACACATGGATGGGAGGTAGATGCCCATGCTTCCTGTCACCCCTCCTCACCCTCTGTGCCCTGTAGAGTGTTCCAAGGAGCAGCCATGTCCACGCTGTACCCATCTCTGGAGGACCTAAAGATGGACCAAGCCATTCAGGTAAGCCACCGGGCGCGTGTTAGCCTAGGCTCCCTGATGGGGCCTTTGTGACTGCCCCAAGGTAAGTAAGGGAGGCTTGCTTGTCTTGGAAGGCGTTGTGTGTTGAGGGCCCCTGGGCATGCAGGTCGCCACTGTAGGGCCTGCTGGTGGACAGGTGTCCAGAGGTTAAGGGAATGGAGTTACAGCAGGAATGGAAGAGTCCAAGCAGCTGCAGCAGACAGGCCTCTCTTGTGCCCACTCTGTCCCAGTGCTTCCTCCAATTGGGTACAGGTAGACTCCATACTGTAGACAGGCTTCCAGAGTAAACCCCAGGGGTCTGGCATTTTGCCAGCTCATCCACAGAAGCTCCTTTCTATCCACCTGTGGTTCCAGTGGGTTTTGGGAATTTGGGACTTCTTGACTGAGAATTCGGTTGGGAGGGGCCTCAGTTGTTCTGGCTGTCCCAGGTAGTACGTGGGACCTGACAGTTGGCGGGTCACAGGCTGTGGGGAGAACCTCCCCCAGAAACAGGAACACCTAGAGAGACCGCATCTACATACCTCCCAGGTTCATGGACACCCCACCTTAGGCCCACCAGCATAACCAATGCCCTGACCCTCAGCCTCAGGGAGCCCCAGGCCACAGCTGACCAGTGCTCCCCACCTGTCCCCAGGCCCAGGCCAGAGCTGCGCCCAGGATGCCTGCCCTGCCAGTCTCCCAGCCTTCAGGTGAGTGAGAGGGGCAGGGGTGTTCCTGACTGACAGTGACCTCTTGTGGCCACTTCCAGGCACTTGCCTCTTGTCTGTCGCTGTGCTGTGGGCTTCCTGCACATTTACTCCCACCAGAACCCTTTGAGGGGGACCCGTAGGCCACTAACTCCCCTGATTTGGGGCTACCTTCTGTGGCCGAGTGAGGAGACCAAGATGTTTGTGGTGGTCCTTTGAGTTGTTGGTGGAAGTCGTGATTTAGGTCCTGTAGCAGCTCAGTTGACTTCAGGCCACTGTCTCCCTCCTGGCCACCGTGCGGTTTCCCTGGAGCTGCCCTGGGGTCCCACACCGGCCTCCCACAGCCCCCACAGCCCGTGGATTTCCTAGAAGCTGGGGTGTCACAGCCCCAGCACCACCCCTGCGTCGGATGTCCAGCTAGTGCCAAAGGAAGTCCATTGAGTTGAACAGCAAAGTGATCTATGAGGGATTCTGTGTCCCAGGCTGCTCCTGGGGAGACCCCTGCCCCTCAGCCCTTCTGAGGGGAGAACCCACATCACCAGCAAGTGTTCTGTGCATTCTTGGAAGTAAAAAGCATCCCCAGGCCCTGTTTCTTAATACAAACGAGTGACCACATGGGAGCCAGGCAGGTGTGGCCAAGCTCACACTCTTGAGTAACACCTTTCCTCTTCCTTCCCTTCCTTTCCCGTCAGTTTTGTACCCAAGCCTGGCGGAATTGGAAAATTATATGGGTCTTTCCCTCTCCAGCCAAGAAGTCCAGCAGAACCTGCTTCAGATTCCAGAAGGTGCTAGTGTAGGTATTTGTCTCTTGCCTAATGTCGGCACAGAATCTCCCAACTCTTCCTCCTTGTTGGTCTGGCATTCAAACCAACTGGAATCTCCTCTTCCCCAGCATGCCTGTGGCTCTGTTTCTTGATAGCACTTTTCATTTTGAACCATTATTAAAAGTGCTGTGGGGTTTCCTGCAGACCTGGGTGCTAGAGGGCCACTGCCTGCCCTTTGACCTGTGGCTTCAGGCTGCTGGCCTGAGCCCGCTGGATGAGAAGGGAGGGCAGGGCATTAAACCCAGCCCAAGCCTGCAGGCTTCGAATGAAGGAGCTGCCTGTGCCTTGAGAGCAGGTGCATGGACGGCAGAGCCGAGGGACAAGTAGCTGGTCACCCAGCTCCGGTCCCCAAATAAACCATAATGCTTGCTTGATTCCTTCTCTCCATGGTTTTAGGGAGCAAGAGAAACCTTGACACAGAAATGTTCACTCCTGAAAATAGGTTCACTTAGAGACTCAGTCCTCACTGAAACCCCCTCCCAAGGAGCTCCAGCATCTCCTTGGGCCTTGGTCAGTGTGCTTGTCTGCTGTCCATCCCTGAACTGGTGAAAGTCAGTGGCAGAACCATGATGGGAACCGCTGCGGCCACACACACAGCCACTGGCGAATGAGGGCCTCATGGGAGAAAACCCATAAGGATGAGGGCGTGTGGGGCCCTGAGCAAAACTGGTGACACCTGGGTGTTTCTGCCCAGTGACCCTTGACAGTCATGCTGTGAAGTACAGACATGAAGCAAGGAAAGTCATGTTCTATAAACTTCAGTTTGAAGCCTTTGATTTGATTCCTCTCTGTTACCAGTAATTAGGACATGAGTGTGTTTCACCTAAATATTGATAAAAATATGACAAATGAATTCATTTTTATAATTTTTTAAAACTTTTAATCTATTATTATTTTTACTTAAAAAAGGTGGTTTTTTTAAAAAAAATTTTTTTTTCAACGTTTATTTATTTTTGGGACAGAGAGAGACAGAGCATGAACGGGGGAGGGGCAGAGAGAGAGGGAGACACAGAATCGGAAGCAGGCTCCAGGCTCTGAGCCATCAGCCCAGAGCCTGACGCGGGGCTCGAACTCACGGACCGCGAGATTGTGACCTGGCTGAAGTCGGACGCTTAACCGACTGCGCCACCCAGGCGCCCCTAAAAAAGGTTTTTTTAAATGTCTTTATTTATTTTTGAGACAGAGAGAGACGGAGCATGAGCAGGGGAGGGGCAGAGAGAGGGGGAGACACAGAATCCGAAGCAGGCTCCAGGCTCTGAGCTGTCAGCCACAGAGCCCGATGTGGAGCTCGAACTCACAGACTGTGAGATCATGACCTGAGCCAAAGTCGGACGCCCAACTGACTGAGCCACCCAGGCGCCCCTAAAACTTTGTATCTTTAAATAATCATAGATTCATGGGAAGTCACAAAGATAGCACAGAGAAGGGTACAGAAGATTGTACCCTCCCTCCAGTTTTCCCAGTGGTTATGTGGGAAGTGGCTGCATAACTACAGGATAAAGAAAGGGGGTCTTTTGTGTTGCTACAGTGAGTGTCTGCAGTGGGATGTCACTGTTATCACCTGCATAGATAGACTCACGTAAGTACCAGTGCAGCCGAGGCACAGACTATTTCACAGACAAAGGTCTCCCTTGGGCTGACCCTTCATAATCATGCCCACCTTCTCCCCCTCACCATCCCTCATCCCTGGCTGCCACTAGTCTGTTTTCTGCCTCGATAATTTTGTTTCAGAATGTTATATAAATGGAATCCTTTCCAGATTGGTTTTTTCCACTCAGCATAATGCCCTTGAAATGTTTCCAGGTTATTGACTGTATTAATAGCTCATCCCATTTTACTTATTTGTTTTTATTTCTTTATTTCTTTTAATTTTTTTAATGTTTATTTATTTTTGAGAGACAAAGACAGAGCACAAGCAGGGGAGGGGCAGAAGGAGAGAGGGAGATACAGAGTCTGAAGCAGGCTCCAGGCTCCGAGCTGTCAGCACAGATCCCAATGCCGAGCTCGAACCCATGAACTATGAGATCATGACCTGAGCCGAAGTCGGATGCTTAACCGACTGAGCCACCCAGACGCCCCTGTTTTTATTTTTTAAAATGTTTGCTTATTTTGAGAGAGAGAGAGCATGTATGTGTGTATGAGCAGAGGAGGGGCAGAGAGAGAGAGGGAGAGAGAGAATCTTAAGCAGGCTCTGAGTTGTCAGCATGGAGCCCCACATGGGGCTTGATCTCGCAAATCTGTGAGATCATGACCTGAGCCGAAGTCAAGAGATGCTTAACTGACTGAGCCACCCAGGCTCCCTGTTTGCTTTCATTTCATTTCATTTCATTTCATTTTAATTCCAGTGTAGTTAACTTACAGTGTGATATTAGTTCCAGGCATACAGTACAGTGATTCAGCAGGCAGTTCCATATACATCACCCTGTGTTCATCACGACAATTGTACTCCTTCTTCCCCATCACCTATACCCCTGCCCCCCACCCACCTCCCCTAGTTCACCCCATTTTGTTGCTGAGTAGTATTCCACGGTATGGAGGCACTGAGGTTTGTTTAACCCATTGAGGGTCGTTTTAGTGGTTTCCAGTTTGGGGCTATTATAGACTAAGTTATCGTGGGTATTTGTATACAGTGTTTTGTGCAGACATACGTTTTCATTTCTCCGGGATAAATGTCCGGGAGTGCAGTTGCTAGGGTGTATAAGTGCATGTTTACATTAAAAAAATTTTTTTTTTTTTACTGTTTATTCATTTTTGAAAGACAGAGAGAGATAGAGCACAAGCAGGGGTGGGGTGGAGAGAGAGGGAGACACAGAATCCAAAGCAGGTTCCAGGCTCTGAGCTGTCAGCACAGAGCCCGACACGGGGCTTAGAACTCACGAGCTGTGAGATCATGACCTGAGCCGAAGCCGGACGCTTAGCCAACTGAGCCACCCAGGCGCCCCTATAAGTGCATGTTTACATTTTTATTTATTTATTTATTTATATTTATATTTTAAAAAAAAATTTTTTTTTTTTCAACGTTTATTTATTTTTGGGACAGAGAGAGACAGAGCATGAACGGGGGAGGGGCAGAGAGAGAGGGAGACACAGAATCGGAAACAGGCTCCAGGCTCCGAGCCATCAGCCCAGAGCCTGATGCGGGGCTCGAACTCACAGACCGCGAGATCGTGACCTGGCTGAAGTCGGACGCTTAACCGACTGTGCCACCCAGGCGCCCCTATATTTTTATTTTTTTAACGTTTATTTATTTTTGAGACAGAGAGAGACAGAGCATGAACGGGGGAGGGTCAGAGAGAGAGGGAGACACAGAATCGGAAACAGGCTCCAGGCTCTGAGCCATCAGCCCAGAGCCCGACGTGGGGCTCGAACTCACGGACCACGAGATCATGACCTGAGCCAAAGTCAGCCGCTTAACCCACTGAGCCACCCAGGCGCCCCATGTTTACATTTTTAAAAGAAACTTCTGAACTATCTTGAGAGTGACCGTAGTGGCTGTACCATTTTATTTTCCTGCCAGCAACACGTGTCACTCTGGCTCTTCCTCACCAGCATCATCAGTAATTTTAGCTGTTATGACAGGTGTGCAGTGATGTCTCATCACGGTCTTAGTTTGCATTTCCTTGATGGCTCGTGATGCTCAACATCTTTTCCTGTGCTGTTTACAAGCCATAAATTCTTTTCAGTAAAATGCTGTTCATAGGTTTTGTTCACTTTTCTCAAAGGATTGTTCGTTTTTTTAAGTCAAGTTTGGAGAGCGCTTTATTCTAGAGTCCTTCATCAGACATGTCTGTGTAACAATTTTCTCTCAAATGTAGCTTCTCTTTTCAAGCTATTAAAAGGATCTCTAGCAGAACAAAAGTTTTTTAATTTTGATGATGTTCAATTTGTGGATTTTTTCTTTCATTGATCAGGCCTTTCTGGTCTATCTAAATTTGAGTTAATTTTTGTGTAAGGTGTGAGGCTTAGGTCAGGGTTCATATTTTTGTTCTTCTGATCCATGAATAGAAAATACCTTTCCATTTATTTAGATCTGCTTTGATATGTTTTATCAGTCATTTCTTGGTTTTTGTTTTCAGTATACAGTTCTTACATATGTTTTGTTGGATCTGCTCCTGTTTTTTATTTTTGAGTGCTTATAGTTGGTATTGTACTTTTTAAAAAGTTTTTATTTATTTTGAGAGAGAGACAGCATGAGTGGGGCAGGGGCAGGGAGAGAGGGAGATAGAGAGAAACCCAAGCCCTGATATGGGGCTTGAACTCATGAAACTGTGAGATCATGACCTGAGCCAAAACCAAGAGTTAGACGCTCAACCGACTGAACCACCTAGGCGCCCTGGTATTGAACTTTTGAGTTTCCATGCGTTCACTGCTAGTATATAAAAAATATAGTTGATTTTTGTGTGTTGATCTCGTATCCTGTGACTTTTCTGAACTCAGTGATGAGTTCTAGGAGTTTATTTGTAGATTCCTGGGAATTTCCTAGTAGACCAACATAGCATTTGCAAATAGGGACCATTTTATTTCTTTTCCAATCTGTATGCCTTCATTTCCTTTTCTTGCCTTATTCTTCTGGCCAGTTGTTTGAGTACCGTATTTAACAGTAGTGGTGAGAGTGGGCATCCGGCCTGGTTCTGGGCCTAGGGGGAAAGCGTTCATTTTTATACTTTTTGCTTAAATTTTTTTCAAGACAAAAACCAAATTGAGCCTTCCCCCCCTCCCCCCCACACACCCCCAGTTGCTCACTATTTGCTGTGAAATTTTCTTTTATTTTTAGGTGGATTTTAAAGGGGTCCTCTCCTGATGCCAATGTACCTTGCAAAATGAGGGTCCCCTTTCTGTATACTCATCCTCTCTCTGTCTCTCATTTCCCTGGCTGTTTTTCAGCGGTGTAGACTTTGATGCCCCCTAGTGGCTTCATGGAGCCATGTCCCTTAGCGGCCCTCACAGAGGAGTGTGGTCTGGGGATAGGATAGGGCCCAGGGACCACTACATCTTCCTTTCCCCATCCTTATGAGGCCCCGGGGGCCAGCTGACCCCACCCTGGTGTGTGCAGATGGTGGGCTCTGGCCCCTTGCTGGGCCAGCTGGTGGCACCGGTGTCTGGGAACAGCCAAGGTGCGCGGCGTGCAGAGATCAAGCCTGGAATGCGTGAGATCCACCTGTGCAAGGACGAGCATGGCAAGACGGGCCTGCGGCTCAGGGCCATCGACCAGGTAGGGCTGGGGGCTGGGCAGGAGAGAAGGGGGCATCCCTGAATGCATCAGCCACCGGCCCAAGATGGGGCAGCGCGGGGCCCTGTCCGCGGTAAGGAAGGTACAGAGCAGGCAGGGGAGCCGAGGCGCACCCAACCCCAAGCCCAGGCTCTTCCTTCTCAGTCTCCATCCTGCAAGGCCCTAGGGCTGACACTGGGTTCCAGCAGCAGGGACACCCGTCCCTCCTGGGCTCCTGCTGCTCAGAACCTCCAGCCCTCCCTCCCCTCCATCACAGGGATCTGGCTTCCAGGCAGCTGTCTGTACACAGCGGAAGCCAGGGGTGCCGATGCCATCACAAGAAGCCATGCGGTCCGGGGGTTGGGGGTAGAGCCTCCAGCCAGGGTTGAAAGTTGCTCCCTGGCTACGCGGCCTGGAGCGTTTCTTCCCCAGGAAAGTGTTTCCCCAGGAAAATTGCTGCCCTGCCCACGCAGAACTGTGGTCCCCGTGCCCCGTAGCTCCTAGGCGGTCGGGAGGAGAACAGCAGCACAGGGACCTGGGCACAGACTGGGCCAGGGAGCTGACTGTGGAGCCCCGCCTCCCCCAGGGGCTCTTTGTGCAGCTGGTGAAGGCCAACAGCCCTGCGTCTCTCGTGGGGCTGCGCTTTGGAGATCAGATCCTGCAGATTGACGGGTGTGACTGTGCCGGCTGGAGCACAGACAGAGCCCACCGGGTGTTGAAGAGGGCATCGGCCGAGAAGATCGTCATGGTCGTTCGGGACAGGTGAGTGGCCTGGCCCCCGGAGCCTCTCTGTCTGCCCCCAGCCACGTCCCAGGCAGCTCATTGTCTCTGCCCGCCAGGCCGTTCCAGCGGACCGTCACCATGCACAAGGACAGCACGGGCCACGTTGGCTTCGTCATCAAGAAGGGAAAGGTCGTCTCTGTGGTCAGAGGGAGCTCCGCAGCCCGCAACGGGCTCCTCACCAACCACTCCGTGTGCGAGGTGAACGGGCAGAACGTCATCGGGCTGAAGGTGGGCCACACGGGACTGGAGGGGCCGGGAGGATGCCGGGTGGAGGGGAGGCTTGTGTCTGTGGGCAGGCTGCTGCCCCGTCCGAGCCTCCGTTTCCTCATCCTGAGGCTGCTGCGACGGTTCAGTAAGACAAGGAAGGTAGAGCTCTGAGCACAGTGCCAGGCACGGGCTAAGTGCTCAGTAAATATTCCTGTTGTCACTACCACGTGGAGGCCAGAGGAGAGGCCGAAGGAGGGGCGAGAGGGCAAGAGGGCACGTGCAGGACAGGACGCCGGGCTGGGCAGCTGCTTGCGTGGGCACCTCCCTCCTCGGCACTTCTGCTTGCACACTGGCTCACGGTCAGTAATAGGAACGCTTTAGAAAATGACTGTTCGGAAATACACTCTGACCTCTGTTCATCTTTTGAGGGTGTGTGTGGTGAGTTTCATCTTTAAAAAGCAAGAAGGAGGGGTGCCTGGCTGCCTCTGTCGGTTAAGTGTCTTGACTCTTGATTTCGGTTGAGGTCATGATCTCACGGTTTGCGGGATTGAGCCCGGGTTGGGCTCTGCACTGGCAGGATGGAGCCTGCTTGGGATGCGTTCTCGTTCTCTCTCTCTCTCTCTCTCTCTCTCTCTCTCCCTCTCTCTCCCTCTCTCTCCCTCTCTCTCCCTCTCCCTCTCTCCCCCCCCTTCCCCCACTTGTACTCTCTTTCTCTCTCTAAAAAAAATCACTTTAAAAAGCAAGAAGGAGCAGGGGTCTAGGGTCTAGTGGACACGGACTGAGGGGTGGGCACCTTCAGGGAACAGAGCACAGAGATGGTGAGTCATGTGGCTTGAACAGGTCACCCTGAATAGTGGTTTGATCCTGACTCACTGCACCTCGACCGAGAGCAGTTCTGTCGCAGGTGTGATTTAGAGTGAGGGTCCCTTCCTCACCCGAGGCCAGAGCTCCAACCTCCCCAAGCCCCCGCCCCCGGCAGAAGTGGCCTGAGCAGCGGCTTCTCACTCCACAGCGGGCACAAGCTTTTCAGCCCGTTCTTGGCCCCTGTCAAGGGCCGTCGTCTCAGGCCATCCCGTCCCTTATGTGCTTTCCACGCTTGACAGTCTCCCCGTTCTTTGGAGGCTTGCTCTCTTGGCTCATAAGCATGTGGCCAGGAAGTTCTTCCTGATGTGGGTCTAAGATGCCCCCCACTGCATATTCTCCCCTCCCTTGGGGGTCAGGCCTTATGCCCCCAAAATTGACTACACCAGTAAGGATTGCGAGTGGCCGTTGCTCTCGGGTCCACTCCTTTCCAGGCCTTCCAGTTCTTTGATCTTCACTGTTCTGGAGAACAGTCAGTCTAAAATGTGCGGCAAATTCTTCCTCGCCAGAGGCTCAAGGCATCGTCATGAACTTGTTAGTTATCCTGGCAGACCATGGTGCTGGTTGCTCTGAGGACTGGGTCTGTCTGTTTCATGAAGGGCCCCAGGTCGCTATGCTTTTTGAGATGGTTTGCTTCTCAAAGCTGAGCTAGTTCCACCCTGTGGCTGTCACCAGTCTGATCTCACATGTCTTCTCCACTTGTCCCGCGACAACTAAGTGCACAGCCAGGTTCGATGTATGTGAAAGGTCAGCGGTCTCAGAGTGAGAGCCGAAGCTCTTCTGTGGCCGTAGCTTTAGAGTTTGATCTGTCTGGCCCGCTTTGCATGGAGGCTTGTCCTTTCTTGTTCTCCATGGTCTGAATGGTATCTGTAGGCCTTTCTTTTTACTGGTCAACCGGATGTAAGAGGAAGAGGTCCCGCGAGGGCTCGGCTCAGCTGGCTGGCCACCAGGAGCCCACTGGGTGGACGGGTGCACCTAGTGGTCCCCGCGCGTGGTAATTTTCCTTGTGCCTTGGGGCCAGAACCCGAGTGTGACTGAGTCAGGGAGATGGGATAGAAAATGTGGGCTCTGGGAGCTCTCTGGTGGGAGGGGCGAGCAGTGCTGACACCCTGGTATGTTCAGGCCCACAGGACTGGCCTTCAGGGTGAGGGTGGGCAGGGGTCCTCAGGTCAGTGGGCCTCAGGTCAGCAGGCCTCAGTCACCGGGCCTGTCCTGGGTGTCTGCCTGGGATTCTCACCTAGAGGCAGCAGGTCCTCCGGCTGGGGCCGCGCTGACCCCTCCTCTGCCCCCGGGGGTGACTGCTCACTCACCTCCTCCCCAGGACAAAGAGGTCACAGAGATTCTGGCCACGGCCGGGAGCGTTGTCACCTTGACCATCATCCCCACCGTGATCTACGAGCACATGGTCAAAAAGTAAGGCTGCCCCCCTCATGCCTGCCCCCTCACCCCCCTGCCCACAGCCACACCAACCTCCTCAGCCTCCTCAAGGCTCCCGGCCTGCCCTCCCCTGCCCTCCCTTCCAGGGGCTGGTGGCTTCTGGCGATTTGAAAGTCTCAGAAATGGAAATGAAGGACCCCATGGGGGATGTATGGGCTAGTGGGGAGGAGAAGGTGCTGCCGGTTTGGGCGACTGTCATTGTTGCTGTATCTAGGTTGTCCCCGACCGTGCTCCACCACACCATGGACCACTCGATCCCAGATGCCTGACGCCAAGAGAGGGCAGCGCAGCCCTCCCACCCTCCTGCAGAGGAGAGCAGCGTCCTTCGTCCTCCGGGTTCCAGGGGCCTGCTGCCGGGGGCGGGGCCGTCTGGAGGGGGCGTGTTCCACGCAGGGTCACGTGGGGCAGCCACCGATACTCGGGGCCTCCGTGAGCTGGACTGAGGCCCACAGGCGGGGATCCTCTGTGCGGGTTTAGATGCCGGACACGTAGGCAGGTCGGCGCAACACTTCTTAAAGTTGCAGCTGGGGCCCTTGCAAGATTTTCGCCTCCACCAGAGACACAGTTCCACGTTTTGAGAGAACAGAACTACATTCTTTGAGAGGATTTTTTCTTTTTCCTGTACTTGCCGTGTGTCACAAACTGGCCAGAGTCCTAATCCTTCACTTCTTTTGAATAAAGATTTGATTTTAAACAGAAGCCCTTCTTCAAAAGTAATTGAAAATTCCAGAATCCTTGGTCCCGTGACCCACCAGGCCTGGTTTTCTTCTAAGCAGTGGTGAGACCGCCGCTTTTTCAAGACACACAGTTCTCTGAGAGCCTGCCACCGTCACGTGCTGCCTGCGGGCCGAGGCAGGGGTGACTGGAGCCAGGGAGCGGTGCGCGGCTCTGGAGGAGGGGCACCGGCTTCGGAGCACTCCTGCTCAGCCTGTGTCTGCATCTGCCGAGCAGGTGCGAGATCCACTTTGGGAGGGGTCGCAGGGGAGGGGACGGGGTGCATTTACAGGCCCCACCAAGTCTGACCCTGAGGCAGGCTGGGGGACGCCCGTCTGGATCCTTCACCTGACCCGGGAGGGGAGTGATCCCAGCTGCCGCGACAGATGCGTGGCTGCACTGAACCTGCACGCGGCTCTCTGCTTCCCTCCAGCTCAGAAAGGATCTCTTTCTGCTCAGCTTTTCCCAGCATGCACCCTGGGACTCCCAGGTTGGCAGGGACGGTTTGAGTCCCCTTCACCCCTCCTCAGAAAACAGACACGACATAAAGAAAACAGGCCGAGGGTCTTGCTGCGTTTTCATGCTTTAATTCAGAGCTGTCTGCTGCAGGTACAACTCTGTCTGAACAGGACAAAGGAGACAAAGTGAAGACCCTCCCCACCTCCCCCCTTCCCGTGTCCCCTAAATTCTCTGTCGAGGGGATGGCCGAATGGAAGAGTACGCCGTGACATGTTTGCACTGTCCCCCTAGGTCAGAGTGGGGGTCATGAGTTCCCTGGGCTCAGGCCCTCAGTGGGCCCTGGTCCCAGAACTTTGTCAATGCCTGCCCCTCCCCAGGGCGCTGTCAGTTCCCCGGTGCTAGTGACGACTGGGAAGGGTGTTCAGTGAAAAGCTTAAGTTATCCCCTTGGGAGATGCTCGGAATAAACTCCGCCGGAGGCCAGCTCTCTGTGCAGAGTCCCAGCCCCAGCTCTGATTCCTGCCTGAGCCTGGACCAGAAGAGCAGCAGGGAGGCCCAGGCCCGGGCCCTCCAACTAAGCTGAAGCCACTTCCGGCTACTGGGCTCTAAGGGACCAGCAGTTCCAGGAGGTGGTTCCTGGGAAAAAGTCCCTTAGGATCCAATCGGCTCCAGCTGGAGGCTGGGGAGAGGGGAGGCCCCCATGATTTCTGCTCCAGAAGCCGAGGGCAGGAGGGGAAGGCCACAGCCCAGCAGGAGGAGGTATTAAGCAAGAAGGAAAAGGGGAGCTTTGGAGGAGGAGCACTGTGCGGGCGGCCCGGGCCCCTGGCCTTGCCCTCTGGCCCCACGCTCTGTGCCCTGCGTCACCAGGGCTGGGAGCCCGAGCCGGCAGGCCGCTGTGCCTCCGGCGCCCGGAGCCGCACACGCAGCGCTGCCCCTCTTGCATAGATGCGGACACTGAGCACACACACGCACACACGGAGGGCCGGGCCCGGGCCGCCAGCCAGGGGTCCCCCCAGGGTCCGTCCCAGGGCCGCCGCCTCCGCTGACACGGAGAAGTAAAGCCCCTCAGGGGCCCCAAAAGAGAAGACCCTCAACGCTGTGGGCGGGGGCCTGGCAACCCGGAGCAGCAACAGATGGGGGCAGCGGCCCCACTCACCTCATGCGCCGCCCTTGGCGAGGGCCTTCTCCAGCAGCACAGAGCGGGCTCCGGCCCCAGCCCGGACCACGTCCACCAAAACACAAGACACGACAGGAAGGCCACAGATAGCAAGACACAGACGAGAGCAGAGGGGCTACGCGGCTCGACTAGATTCCAGTGGTGAAAAATATATAGATTTTATGTTGTCAAATATAGTCATACATTTATTTTCTCGGCAAAGCTTTGTTTCTAAGGAGACGCTACGCAGCTTCGTGAGTACACGGCACAGGAGGCTGGGTCCACGGCCAGTCCCGGCTTGGCTTTGGATTGGGTTTGTCCACTGCCCCTCCATGTCACGACCCCAGTGTCTGTGGGGCAGCCCCAGCCGGGCCCCAGGAGTTCAGGTGCGGCTTGGCTGGGGTAAGGGTGCTCCACAAAGGATGGCTGGTCTGAGGCCCCCAACCGGTGGGGGGAGCTTTGGAGGCACAAAGCATGTGGCAGAGGGGGCTGTCGCCCCCATGGCTGGGCTGGCTGCCCACGTCCAGTGCATGCAGGTGCCCCCCCCCACCCCGCCCCCGAGTGGAGGGCGCAGAGAGGAAAGGCGGAGCCCATAAGTCAGGCAACGGCTGTCGAGCGGCTGGGGTGGGCAAGCAGCCTTGGCAGAGAACCAGAGGGGCCCCTGGGCCGGAGGGACGAGTAAGACACAGGGTCCCACCAACCCCTCCCAAATGCGGGGCCCAACCTCTGAAGGAGGGGCGACCAGATGGGTGTAAGCCCCACCAGGGAGAAGGAGCGGTTTACTTTGTAAAATAACAGTGGTGGTAAAAGGTCAGCAGCTTTGCCGGGGGACCAGATGTCCCAGGGAAGGAGGGGGGCAGGCCAGGGAAGCTCCCAGGCCAACTGGCCTCAGGCTGTGAGTGGGGAGGCTCAGGGCACCCCCGCTTGCCCCGCCCCATCCCTGCCTGGGAGACATCCCAGGGCACCCTGCTTTGGCCTGGACGAACATCATGGCTTCAGTATCCCATCTTGCCATCCATCCTACTGGAATTCCTTCCAGAGGCAGATAGGTCTTTTAGGAACCCTTGCCCTCGAAGGCAAACAGCCCCTCAGTGGAGACGCTGGGGTGCATGAGAACCGAGCCCCAAAGTGAACATAGTGCAAAGCAGAAGTTGGGCCTGAAGCCCCCAGAGCAAGTCGGGGTGAGCTCCAGGGGCGGTCGTGGCCTGTGGCTTCTCAAACCAGCTGAGGACTGCCCCCACGGTGGCGGGGCCTCATCTAGGAAGGCTGGAGGAGCCCCCTGGAGCCGCCGGCCCCTGCCTCCTCCTCGCGTGCTGGCAGAGGCTCGGGACGGGATGGGAGCTGGGCTCAGGTGCGCGCTCCGGGCCCCGGCGCTGGCCTGTCTGGCTCGGCTGTCGTGGGAGGAATGATCTGCGCCGAGAGGGGACCGGATCCCGGGGAAGGTCTAGGACGAACAAACACAGAGAACCCACACTGCACTCTGCCACCTCCTGCCCGTCGTGGTCTTTCCTCCGGCCCGTACCCACGGCCTGGACGACGCTTCTGAATCCCAGCGCCGGGAGCGGCCTGAAGATGCCAGACCCGGTGGCTGCAGACACGGCTCCGAGTCCCGGGCCAGCTGCCTATACTCTGGGAGGCGGCTGCCTCCGCGTGAGGAGATGATGCTGGCCCAGGAGGCTGGACCCAGGGCAAGGGGCGGCCTGAGAGAGAAGGCGTGGGCGGGAGGCCACCAGACAGGACGTGGGGGTGGGGGGCAGGGAGGCTCCGGGCATCTCAGGCCCAGCCTCCCCAGATCAACACACCAGAGACACTGTGGGCCGGGGCCGCCCCGCGGGAAGGTCCAGGAGGACAGGGCCGGGCCGGGGGGACCTCGCTACCTCCTCTGTCTGCAGTTCGTACAATCGGCGTGCCTCCCTGCCTTCGGTCTCTCTTCCCTTGTCTCCCGTCAAAGTTTTGGGACGCCTTCCCCCCACCCCGACTCTCAGCCCCCTGACACGGTTCACATCCTGAAAAAAAAAAAAAAAAACAAAACCACTTCCAAACCCGAGACCAAACAAGTAAGATGCTGCCCTCCGGGAACGAGCGAGAGGGAGAGCGGCACCCCTACAATCAGTGGTCGGGCCGCTGGAGCCGCTGGCGGGGACGCGGACCCCTCACAGCTGGGAGCCGCCACCCGGCCCACCCGGGCCCTGCTGGCTCAGCGAGCGGCAGCTGATCCTGCGGATGGAGTGCAAGGCCACCGTGCAGCAGCCCCGCAGCAGGGAGCTGATGTTGTAAATGGGCTGGCCCTGGCGTCGCTGCGAGCGGCACAGCCAGGCCACCGTGGGCACGGCCGGCACCACCACGGCCAGCAGATCCACGATGTAGTGGCGGCTCCAGTAGCTCTTGGGCTCCTTCTCGGCCGCGGCCACCTCCTCCTCGTCTTCCACGGGGCACGCCACGCTCACCGACGGGCTGGGGTCGGCACCGGGCCGGTGCGGGCTTGGCCCTCGGGTGACGGGCTCGGGGGCCTCGAGCTCGTCACCCACCGTCACCACCACGGCCGAGTCGGGGTCTTTGGGCCCCGGGGGGCGGGGCTCCGGCTCCGGGCACCCGTGCCCCGATTCGGGGACCGCCCCGCAGACCTGGGCCCTGGTCACTTTCTCCAGGATGGTGTCCAGGTCCGGCTGGTACTGCACGAAGTCTGTCTGGATGGCACGCTCCTGCACGCAGCTGGCCTGCACGCCGGCCTCCGTGCCACACAGCAGCTTCTCGTAGGTGTTGCTGGCAGGGAAGCGGGGGCCCAGGCTGAAGCCGCCGTGCAGCGAGCCCTCCTCGGGGCCGCAGTCCACGCCCGACGACAGCAGGCTGCTGGCCTCCAGCGCGTCCGTCCGGCTCAGCGTGTCGTCGGTCACCGCGAAGCCGCTGTCAGCCCCGTCCTCGCCCGAAGCCCCGGGCTGCTCGCCGGGGGGCCGGTCCCCGCACACGGCCGGGTCACTCAGCTTGGTGTAGGTGGAGCTGCGGGTGAGGGAGCGGGCGGGGGACCCGCCGGCCGACTCCCCGGCGCCATCCTCCTTGGCCGTGCCGTCCTGGGCCACCTCCATGCTGTGCAGCAGCGTCTCCAGCTTCTTGTTCTGGATGTTGATGTCCACGAAGTACTTCTGCAGCCCCTTGTCCTTGTCAATGAGGTTGTTTTTGACCGTGTCAATGACCTGCTTGAGCTGCTTGATCTCCTTGCGGGCCTCCTTCAAGGCCAGCTGGGCCTCCACGCGGTGGCACTCCTCCTCGATCCAGTCCTCCTGCATGCGCGACAGCTGTGTCTTCAGGTCATCAATCTCCGTGTCCCTGCGAGCAGATGACACACACACGCTCACTGCCTGGCCCGTCACCACCACCAAGGGCAAGCAAGGAAGGGGCTGTCACTATGGACAGAGGGCCGGAACACACAAGGCCTGACTCAGTGCCTCCTCCTTGCTCCACGGGGGGGAAGGGGGCGGCCAAGGGGGCCTCCTCTTGGGGGGGAGAAGACACGTTCGGGCCCCTCTGCATCCCCAGCCCTGGAGGCTGTAATGCAGACGACTGTCCCCATTTAAATCCATCACCTACAGAAGAGATTAGACAAGAAAAACACTCAGTGTATACATATATGCTGCTGCTATAAAAACCAAACACATCCACTTTAAAATCTTAACGCGCGACAATAAAAACTAAACCTAAAATCTCCGCTCTAGGGGAAGGAACACGGCCCCCTATGAAATCCGGTGCTGAAAACTGTCCGCGGAGGGACACCCGGCTGGGGACGCGGGGGCAGGCCGTGGGCCGCTTTGCTTTGCTGAGGGATGTTCCAGTCGCCATGTGGGGGGAGGCTGCCGATTTCACACCTTCCCTCAAGTGGGGGGATGAAGAGTGGTGGGTGGAACAGAGGAAAGTGATGACAACAGATGGCCCTCTTTTAGTCACATTCAATGTCTCTGCTGTGTATCTACTATGAAGAGGGTGGGCCCAAAAGATGGACAAAAACGCACGGGCCACTCCCAAGAGGCGAGGCACGTGCCAGGCACACCAGACACAGGCGTCTGAAACCCCCGAGTCACAGATGAATCCGGGGTGCGGGGGACGGAGGCGAGTCAGGCAAACATCCTATCAAGCCTGGAGGTAAAGGCAGCGCGAGATCGGACAGGACGCAGTGAAAGCGGTGAGGATGGAGGAAAGCCATTCCTGAGAAGGCAAGTCCTGTCGGGGGGTGCCCACCGCAGCATCCCTCCCAGCCATGCAGCCCACGTGCCCCGAATTCACGGAAATGCAATCCACGCATGGCTAGACCATCACTCTGAGGGTGAGGAGTCCACCAGGGACATCATTCCAGATCAAGCGCCACGCGCTTTTCAGAGTCAGATGGAATGTGCAGTTCAGGAAATGAGGCCAGGACTCATGGTCACAGGACTGGGATGAGGGGCTGTGGTGGCCGTGAAGGTCGGCAATGGCATTATCTGGAAAGCAGCGGACTGGACCACCCAAAAGGAAACAGCTCCGTGATGGAGCTACTCAGAGTGGCAATACTAGATGTACCAGCAGGCACGGGGGACCCTAACTGGGACTCACTCTACGGATACCCTCTGCACTGGCGCTGTGTCCTGGGAGGGAGAGTGAGCTTGGAGGAAGGGACTGGGCATGCTCAGTGTGGCCGGGCCCTTCCCCTCTCTCCTTGGAGCCGGTAGGACCCCAGGCCAGGGAGCTGTGGCTTCCCCACCCCGACTAGGACGTTACATTTGAACCGAGCCTCGAAGGAGGAGTTCGCCAAGGAAGCAGGACGGGGGCAAGGCCATCTCGGGATGTGGGGTCACGGCTCTGTGGGAAGCACAGAGTCTAGAAGCTTCTTTAAGGAGAAGGTAGGTGACTGCAGGAGGCAGGTATCAAAGCGAACACACGGAGAGCGGGCCGTGTGGCAGGGGGGCAAGCAAAGAGCCGCTGCAGGTTCCCGCAAGCGTGGCCAGGGATTTGAGGTGTCGGCACGTCCATGCCAGGGCGTCGTGCCCAAACCACACAGGGCAGACGTCTGCTCCAGCCGCTGGACCAGCCCCAGAAAGGAAGCGACGTGATGGGCTGTCTGCTTCCTGAGGACATTAGTGCAAATGGCCAGGCAGAGCCAGGGCATCACTGAGAAGATGATGGGAGCTAAAAATAGAAATCCCAACTCTACAGACAAGGAGGCCCACAGAATGCCACCTGTAACTTCCTGTGGTTCAAAACCACAACAAACCCAAACCGGATTGGCTACTTGGCAGAGCACTGGTCATGGAAGGGGTGCTCACGCATGGCGTATGCTTCTCTTTATATGCCGTGTCCAGGATAGACAAATCCAGAAAGACAGAAAAGATTAGCAGTAACCGGGAGCCTGGGCCGTGGCTGCGGTTGTGAATGGCGTTTGTTTCTGGGGTGATGGGAATAGTCTGGAATTAGATACCAGTGATGGGGGCATGATTCTGTGACTGTAATAACCATCACTGAATTGTACACTTTGGATAGGGAAACTGTAGGGTTTTTTAAAAAGAGGAAAGAAGCCATGCTCGCGGTGGCCTGCCCCGGCCCTCAGTGCCCGGCACAGCGTGGGATCCAGCTCCCAGCGGCTGCGGATTTGAACTGACACAGCGCAGAGGAAATGATTAAGGTGATGAAGAGATCAGAGGGCAGTCCTGAAGCTTCAGTCATAAAGATTGAAGCCGCTGGCCCAGAAAGGTAGCAGCTGAGAGGGTCACGATCTGCCCTCAGGTCTGGAGAATGAGTTCAGATGGGACCATGGGGGGCGGGGGGGCGGGGGGGCTGGGGTCCCCTGGGCTGGGTAGGAGCTCAGGAAAGGTTTCTCAGGATCTCACATCGTCTGTAAGTAGATGAGCAGAAAGGCTTATGGGGCCTGAACTGGTGGGCCCAGAGCCCCCACGCCCCCACTGGTGACCTCTTGGGTGGAAACAAATAGGGGCTGAGGGGGTGTGCCCCCCTCCCCCAACAGGGAAGGTGAGCCAGGAAGGATGCCCTGTGGCCCTGCTCCCCAGGTGGAAAGGAGCCAGGGGTAAGAAGTGGCCAAATGGGGCTGCCAGGCCCAAAGTGGGAGAGCACCACCTTGGGGTGTGGGGAGGACTGGCCGGCTGTCAGGGGAAGCTGCCTGCAGTCAGGGAGAGCAGCTGAGGGGAGCATAGGGGCGGCTGAGGGCTCTGGAAAGGGGCTCCCCCAGGGATTTGCCAGAAGGAAAGGGCAGGCCGGGTGCCGGGAAGCCCTCAGCGGCTCCTTCCTCCCGGAAGTGCCCTAGGGCCCTGGGTCTCCAGGCCAGCGGGTCTCCAGGGCTGCCCACCCACCCCCAGCCCTCCGCCAGCGGCTCACCGGTCCTGGAGCCGGTCCTGCGTGTCCTTCAGTCGCGCCTTCAGGTGCCGGATGCACACCTCCTTCTGCTGCAGTGGGGTCAGGTACTGCTCTGGGGTGGGGGGCTTGACGCCGTGGTTGTCGCTGCACAGCGTGTACTTCATGGAGCGCCTGCGTGGGGACACATGTCAGCGCGGAGGGAGGAAGAGGTCCCCAACCATCACCAGACAGCTCTGGGCCAGGCTTTCCCCCAGGAGCCCGGGTGGGCATGAGAATACCCAGACCTTCCGGAAGGTAGGTTCTGTTAAAGCTCTTCTGGGGGCACCTGGGTGGCTCAGCCGGTGAAGCATCTGACTTCCGCTTAGGTCGTGATCTTGCGGCTGGCAAGTCTGAGCCCCGTGTCGGGCTCTGGGCTGACAGCTCGGAGCCTGGAGCCTGCTTCGGATTCTGTGTCTCCCTCTCTCTCTCTCTGCCCCTCCCCTGCCCACGCTTTGTCTTTCTCGGTCTCTCAAAAATGAATAAACGTTAAAAAAATAAAAACTCTTCTGCGTGAAGACCACAGTGGGGAGCTCGGGGGTCCTCTAGTTGGGGTGGGGACACACGACAGCACGCACACAGCCTGGCACCGTGTTCTGTGCCCTCCTGATGCTATCGGTCAGCTCAGTCCCAGTGGCGATCCCAGAACTCATGTGTCCAGGCTCCTAACCCAGAGAATGCGTTTGGGGGCCAGAGGCCGGCGTGGTCCCCCTCCCTGTGTCATTCCCCCAGGGCCTGCGTGGTGGCAAGGACTCCCCCCCCCCCCCCCCAGTGTAGGAGCAAACACCCCCCAGAGCCGAGAGCCGTCACCGCCTGGCCTGCAGGACCGTGGGGGAAACAGCAGGCGCAGACACGTGTGCATGCACAGCGGTCTCCAAACACACTCTGACGCCCTGCTTGCCATCCTCACGGACACACAAGTTTGCACGGCCATGCACACGTATTTCCTTGGAGTACACATCTGAGTACGATTACCCCGGTCCATCTGTGTCTGCGCGCCCACCTGTGTGTGCGCACACCCGTGCCCATGCGTCCTGCCACCCTGCAGCCACCCTCGGGGGCCACTCACGCGTACTAGGACGCCAGCCCACACGCGGGTTCACACAGATGCACGCAGACCCTTGCCACCCGCATACGCGCTCGTGCTCTGAGGGCACACGCAAACGCACGTGTGATCGCTCACCGGCTCGGGGCTTCTCCTCATTAACGGCTGAACCCTGAGCTGGCAGCAAGCCGGGTGCCACATGCAACCTGGCCCCGGGTGGCACAGATATGTGTGTGTATGTGTGTGTGTCTGTGTGTGTGTGTGTGTGTGTGTGTGTGGTGAGCACGCCCTGGACCCAGCTCAGCAAAGGTGGAGGGATTTCCACCCAGTGGAGGACGGAGGGCCAAGGCTTGCACCCAGCGGAGAGCACCCGACTTCACCAACACACACGGCCCAGCCGCCTCGACTCACAGCTTCCTGCCTGCGGGTTGTTCTGTTCACGAAGAAACCTCCTTGGGTCTTGTCTTAAAAGCCTGGGCACGTTCTCACACAGCCTGGCAGAGGCCTTGTGGCCGTCCGACTCCTGCTCCTTTAGGGGCCGGCCACCCCCGCGTCTAGGGAGGGGCAATGACATCGCCAGGTCTGACCCTGGTTCGAAGAAGCAGCCACCTCAGAGGGAGTGTGAACGGCTCTGTGGGAGCCGGTTAATGTTTATGGAGGAAAGAAGTCTTTCTAAACCATCAGCCATCGAAGAGAATGTGTAGACAGAGGCGGAGAGAAAGAGAAATGATTCTCCTCTACTTCCTCGCCTCGTGGTCCCTAGGTTTAACTCAGGTCACATCACACGCTGGCCTGTTTTTCCGCGTGACAAGGGGCAGAGGGGTGGCGTGGGTCGCGAGCAGGGGACTCCCCCTCTGCGGACTCTAAGAATCTCCTTCCGAGAGAGAAGCCAGCCAGCGGGGGCCAGGGCCCCACGCTGCAGACATCCCGGCAGCTGCCACGCAGGGACTCCAACTAGAGGGGCACCGGTCTGTGCCGAGTGACAAGGGGCTTCTCACGGGGCCCCGGGCTCCAGGATCAGTTAAGCCAGTGCAGTTGAGAATTACAGAACAAGTAGCCATTCTCACGCTTCCTATGTGCTTTCATGGGTTTTTCTCTAATGTGCTTTTTTGCTCTAATGTAACACTTAACACTGATACGTTCTTAGTCACTAGCTCTATCCTTGAAGGGGAAAAAATATGTTTACATATAACCGAGAAGAAGAATACACCGTGATTCATGGCTCTCCACTATTCACGCCCCGGAACACCTGGCTGTTTGCACCGAGGCCACAGCCAAGGCCCCGCTGCTCACCCACAGCTGACACTGTCCACATGGGCAAGGAGACCCTCTGACGGGATTTCTCAGCCTCGGGGCTGGGGCCGCCCCCGAGGACTGCCATGATGACACGTGTTGCAAAAATCGGCTGTGAAGAAGTATTAAAGTTGCCCGTCATATACTTTTTGAAGTGAACACATCCGTCAGTGCCACTCACACCTGCTGCGCGCCACCCCGAGCTGGAGTTGCAGCCAGGAGGCTGAGGCGTGGGTCCCGCACACGCGTGTCACCCGTCACGTGTGTCGTGGCGGAAAACTCTGAGAACAGCCGTCTCGGCCTGATCTGAGCATCACTTCGCACCAATGACACCGTCTCTGCCGGAAGGCCAAGGCCAGCCTTCGCCAGCCTGGTGGCCCAGGACCCCCAGGTAGGACCAAAGTCCTCACGAGGGCAGCGGCCAGTATGGGCCACCTGCAGACATCAACCCACAGAGACCTGTGGGATGTTGGCCCCTCTTTACAGATAAGGGAATGGAGACTCAGAGACGGGAAGTATGAACACCAAGGCCGCGCTCCCCCGGCTCCACTGGGGAACGAGGATGGGCCGCCATTACGGCTGTCCCTCCCTGGTTTTCAAGGACGCACAGCTTCCCTTCACCTGTCTCCCTGGCCGATCCTGCTTTTCCCGTTACATTCCGCCATTCCCTGAGGGCACAGCCTGGCAGGTGCCATGCTGTGACACACTCCGCTCTCCTGACCAGCTCCACCTCGGTCTCTCTCACAGGGGCCCCTCAGGAGAGCGGGATGGCAGATGCCGCGAGTGGCTTGTCTCTACCTATCTTGCCCGGCACCACCTGCCCTGCAGCCACGGCCAGTGCCAGCTGGCAAGGCGGAGACAGAGGTCCCGGGGAAGGTGCCCCTTCTCAGGAGGCAGGAGCCCCTCGCACTGGGTCCTTGTTCCTTCTGGACCCGATGCTGGCCTGATGCCTGGAGGGGTAGGAGCCTCTTGGAACGGCAAGGACAAAACCATATCCCAAGGACGGCGGGGCAGGAAGACGGGACGGGGTCCCGGACACTTCTGGGCCCTCGCTCTGAGAGCATCACAGGGTGATGTGCGGCTGGTGGTGTCACATCCCTCCCTCAAACAGGAGGAGCTGAGGCTCTGGGACAGTGACCCTCACAGCCAGTGACGCTGGAGTCCTACAGCCCCGGCCTGCCCAGGGCGCCCAAGTGTGCAGCCAGCAGGAGACCAGGCACAGGGGAGGCCTTACCTGGGCGTGGGGCTGCTGTCGCTGCCCTTGCAGGAGCCCGAGTTGCTGCTGCTGCTGAGAGAGGAGGTGCCGTAGGCGTCCCGCACGCTCACTGGCGGAGAGGTGCGCCTGGAGGCAGGGAGAAGAGGCAGGTGCTCGTTCTGGCTGGCGGGCAGCTGCGGACACTGGGCGAACACCGCCAGGCCGCTGCGGCCCAAAGGGCCCCCGCTGCGGGGTCGGCACCAGGGAGAGAAGCAGAGGGGAGAGGGGGACGCACAGACAGGGGTGACAGAACAGACAGCGCAAATCAAGATGGAAAACCAGGAGCAGGCCGGTCCTCCTGGCTCCCCAGGACAGGAATGGAGGCTGGGCAGGGCCAAGGGCGGTGGGGGGGGGGGGGGGTCCCATCTGTCTCGCCAGGGGTCCTCAACTTTCAGGGTCCCCCAACCCCAGAGGAGGGCCCTGAGTGGGCCGAGACAGGTGGGGCAGAGCAGGGCAGGCCGGGGTAGGGACAAAGGTCAAAGTCAAGGGGGCAGGGGGGCCCGAGTGAGCCAGAGTGGATGACGGCGTGAGTCCCCTCCGGTAACTGTGAAGCGTAACAACAGCATTGGTGATGGTAGGAATCCAGTGGTTTGATTCTTCAGAGAACTTTTATATCCACTGCGTCATTTGAGCCCTTAAATAGTTCCAGGAGGAGGTGAGTGTTGGCGAGCCCAGTTTTAAAGCTGGGAAAACTGGGGAAATGACTTGCTCACGGACACCCTGCATGTTGGTGGCAGAGTGGGGACGGAGACCCTCCTTCCTCCCGCCCTCTGAGGCCAAGGGGGAGACTCACCTGCGGGATCCAGCAGAGGCCCGTCTACTGCCCGGCAGGGACATGGCCATGAGGCTGCGGGTCCGGGTGAGGGGCGGGATGGGCGGTGTCCCCGGGGCTGAGGAGAGAGGGCGCGTTGGGGGGGCCGCGGGGAGGGCCGGACCAGGCCATGTCATCCTCTCGTTGGGGCCGCTGCCTGGCATGGCTCTCCTCTTGCCCTTCAGCAGGACACCCCAGGACCGAGCGAGGGCCCGGCCGCCAGGCTCTGGCCACAGCTCCCTCCACCAACGAAGTTAGCACACTCCTGCCACCTGACTTAAAATCTCGAACGTCAGGGCCTCGGGGGCAGCCGGAAATCAGAGATCCGACCCTGTGTTCTCCAGATGATCGAATGTGGACAGCGAGCTCGAAGGCCTGGCCCAAGGTCACACGGGCTTCGGGGCAGGGCTCCTGACTCAGCACAGCACTGAGTTCTCTACACTACAAGCCGGGACCCCCGATCCCTGACTCGGACCCCACCCCACGGTAGACAGTCCTCCCTCCTCGGCAGGGGCTGCAGGCTGGAGGACTCCTGGAGCAGGACCAGGAACCCCAAATTAGGCTGGGCTAGTCGTGACGTCACCTTCCCAGGGCGCCCGCTGGCGTGTGGCTCAGGGCTTCCTGTCTATAGGGGAGACAAGACAGACCAACATACCAGCACACGTGTAGAAAGACATACGGATACACACGAATGTGAGAAGGTACTAGGTCCCTGCCATTCTAAGGCAGGCCACACACATCTCAGTGGACATGCTCGGGGCCCGCCCACAATGCAGCACGTGCAGCCAGGCCACCCCCCCGCCCTCCCCCCCACGCATGCTACACACAGGCAGGCCTGCACCCATTCATGCAGTCACGCATGCTGATTCGGGCATGCGTCAGGACCTCAGAGCACAGGCTCAAAGCAGATGAGGAAGGGGGGTGAATGGGTACAGAAGCCCTCCTCTGGCGGGGGTGGGGGGTGCTTGGCGGGCTGGACCTAGTAGGAAGTGACCAGGCCTGTAGGGACCCTTCCTTGGCACTCTTGACAAGTGGGTAGGGGCTTAGGCTCCAAGGGCAGCCCTAGAAGGGTCTAAGGAGGGGAGAAGCCCCATGGCAGGCTGAGCGTTGGCTGTTGTCGGAAGGCCTCCGGCACTGGGCGTCACCCCAGACCCCTGGAGTCCGAGGCAGGCGGGCCTGGGCTCTTTGCGCCAACCTGCTAGTCCTAGGCCAGCTCCAGAGACCCCAGTTCCCTCCTTCTTCCGTGCTCAGAGCAGGGACTGAGGCCAGCAGCCTGGGTTCCTGGAGACCTGGCCAAGGACACCATGCCCCAACCTTCCCCCATGCTGGAGAGCAGCTTCCACCGAGCCCCGCTGCGCGCAGACCCCGTGCCAAGCACGTTACGTACAGTGTGCCATTGACTCCTCCCAAAAACCCTATGAGGAAGTGCTGTGATTAGTCCCCTCACAGATGAGGAATCCGAGCCTCCCAGAGGAGGGACTTGCCCCAGTCACGCCCCCAGAGTGTGGGCAGGGCCAACATCGGAACCAGGCCAACACCAGGCGCCCGAGGGCCTGGGTCTCAGACTCCAGAGTTCCCTGGCTGGCCCCACCCCTGGTCACACGGGCCTCCCACGTCCACGTCCTCCCGGGAGCCTGGTCAACCTGCCCGGTGGCGGGGCTGCCTCCTGAGAGGACAAAGGCGCTGCTCAGGTGGCCTGTTTCCTGGCCGTGACACAGAACGTGGCCTGTCCCCCCGGAGGGCCTGGACACAGCCAGCATTGTCTGCCCGGAGGTGTCGGGTGCCGGAGCTGCCGACACCATGCCCGTCACCTGAGCTGCTCGCCCCAGCTCCCACCCATCATGCCCCAATCAGGCAGGGCCTCCAGGCAATGTAGGGCCAACCCCTGAAGGAGGAGCCACGGGACCGAAGACAGTGCTCCCCACACTTGTCAGGAAGGCTACCAAGGGCTCCATGCCTCCTGGGCACAGCTTGGGGCCGACAGGGGGGTGACGCGTTATCACATGTGGGCCCCAGCTCGCAGAGCTGCAGGGCCCGGCAGACCCTGGCTTCTCGTCCCAGGCAGCCGGCTGCCCCAGCCACCCTCCCGGCCTCACCCCCTTCCCTTGTCGCTTTTGGGGGGATGCCCTGAAGAGGCTGTGCCTTCAGGAGGACTTTTCAGCAGAGGCAGGACTCAGCAGGACTCAGATCCGAGGACAGGCCTCACTCTCCCAGGCCAGCTTGGGTAAAGGTTGCTAAGGAGCGAGGAAAGTCCAGGCGGAGTCCTGGGCCTCTGTCCTGGGAGGCAGGCAAGTTGCCTGGTTTGCCTTGGAGCTGAGTGTGGCCTCAGTACAATGACAGCTTTGTCTCCTCTGTCCCTGCTCCTACCTGCTCGGCAACCCCACACCTCCCTCCTCCTGTGCTCCCTCTTCCTTCCTCCCTGGCCCAGGGGGCGGGAAGAAGACAGTGTTTGTACCTGGATGGACCTGCTGGTCTCCTGGGAGGCCAGAGCCAGCCATTCATTCAGGACAGGGGTGGAAGAGGCATTTCCCCTGCTGGGACAGGACCTTGCAGGCGGGGGGGGGGGGGGGGGGGGGGGGGGGGGGACGGGGGATCCCTCAGGGGAGGGCAGAAGCCACCCAGGCCCAAAGGGAGCCACCTCTCCAGGATCCTACTCAGAAGCCTCGGTGCGCCCCGTGTGCTCTCTCAGGTCCTTCCTCCCCCTCCAGGCCCCAGAGAGGAGGCGGGTTGCCATGGCGTCTGTCTCCATGCTGCCTGCCAGCTCCCCGGAGTCCCACAGCCCTGTCCCCTGGCAGCCAGAGGCTGCCACTTGGAATGAAAGGTGGAAAGGAAACCCTTCACCGTGGGGCGCCGGACTGAGAGTCTCTTCTCGCCTCAACACCAGAGTAAACCCAGGCCCTCACTCCGGCCTCCCTCCACGTCCCCATCCTGCCCACATCATGACCACGCTGCTGCGCCCCCCGCTTTGATCCGTCCCTCCTACACCCAACGGTCTCCCAAAGGCCTACAATGGGGGTCCAGGGAACACAGCAGGATCCAGGGAACAGGAGACAGAAGGACGTAGAAACAGAGTCAGACAGATCTGGGCTCAAATCCCAGCTCTGTCAGCCTCCACACGCATGCCTTGGGTGAGCCACACCACCTCTCTGAGCCTTTGCTTCCTCATCTGTGAGTGGGGCCGTCGTGGGGTGCACCTCACGTGGTTACTGTGGCAGGATAATGCATGCCCGGGGCTCAGCCCAGTGCCCGCCACACAACACACGCTTGAAAGTGGGAACTGCCAGTATAGATAAGTGCAACGCAGTGCGGGCTTCAAAACAGAGACCCATTCGAGGCATCACATGGCCTCACGAGGGTCAGAGACAGCTCCTCCAAGAGGAAATTTACGCTGGGTCTTGAAGGATGAATAGGAGTTCGGCAGCAGGAGAAAGCGGGTGGGAAGGAAGGAGAAGGCTGGGCAAAGGCAGTGAGTTGTTCAACTGCATGGCATGGCTGGAGAGCTGCTGAGGAAACTAGGGGGTCTGGTGAGGTCAGAGGCCCAGTTTAGACTTGCAGTTTAGAAAGCTCCCCGGGGTAGGGGGCCTTTGTGGAGCGTGGCTGGGAAAGGACAGGAATATAGGCAGAGGACCAGTCAGGAGGTTATCATGAACTTCCAAGTGGGAAATCAGAAGAGTCTGGGTCAGGGCTGCAGGAGCAATGGAGAAGAGCATCTGGACCCTTGAGAGGCATCAGGGGCCCCCGATTAAGTAAAAACTGGGCACAGCTCTTGATTCTGGCATTCAAGGCCCGCTTATCTATACCCTTGCCAACATTCAAGGCCCGCTCACCCATACCCTTGCCAACGTGCTGTCAGCGGCCTGCTGACCCCCAGGAAAGCCCCATCAGTCACTCTGGCACCTCCACGTGGGCTGTTGGTCCAGCCTGCAGCACCCTCCCTGCCCTGTTCTCATGCACGCATCACATACCTCCTGCAAGGCTCTGACCTGCATGGCTTTCCCCCTGGACTTTCCCATCACTTACTGTCATGACCACTTAGCATGCCATGCCTTGGGTTGAAACTCAGGGACCACCACCCTCTGGGGGACTTCATAAAAAACAAACACAACCAATGCACAACTGTTAGCAACACAATGGTCTGAGCATGTCTGGTAGGCCAAGGGGTTGGCTTAGATGGTCTCTAAGACACTTCTGGATCCAACCTTCCGTGATCCTGAGCTGTTAAGGAAATGACGGACTTACAATGAAAGCCTCATTCTCCCTCAATGACTAGGGCTCCTGGGTTTCAGTTTCCACCTCGGTAACACGAGGAAGCTGCATTTCTCCGAAGAGACACTATGGCAGTTTACTCAATCAGTGAGTCGTTGCGGGGAGAGACCAGGCACTTGGGTTAATCCAATATTCTGGCTAAGTGAAAGTCCCTGTATGTACTATCAATGAGTTTTTGCAACGACTCGGCCATCAGTAAGAGAAGAAAGCCATCCTAAAACCCCAGGGAACAGAACAATCTGTCTCTGATGACTCAGGTCTCTGACAGCTGCGGAAAGCAGAGGACGCAACCGACAGAACAGAGCTTGGGAGGGGTCCTCTCTCTGCCAAGGCAACACGAGAATGCCGAACAGTGCTCCCAGCAAACAGCAGAGCGTCTGGTGCTCCTCGAATGCCAGTGTGGTGCAAGCCTGGGCTGGGAGCGTGCCAGCAGCCGTACTCCGAGTCCCGGAGGATTAGTGCTCCGGGGGCTATCCGCGGCCGGGGAGCTCGGTAAACCTTCCACTGGCTTCGTGACCCCGGCTACTGTGGGTGCCCAGCCCCTGAGAAACGGATGGCCTTTCTTCCTGAACCTGGGAAGGCATTTCTCCAGCTCGCTTCCTCCGTCCTGCGCAAGCCGCCCTCAGCGCTGGAGCCACAGGTGGGGGCCATCGGACTCCTTCTTCTCGCTGCGACAGCCCCAGCACAGCGGCTGGACGGACCCCCAACCCAGACGCCAGGGGTGGGAGAGGGGTGCTGCCCCAGGCAAGCAGGCCGGCGCTGGGGGCTGCGACGGCCGCCACGCCACAATCTTCAGCGACTAGACTCAGATTCCGGACCTGGATGAGCGTGGAGCCCGGGTTGGTCTTCAGACCCCCCAGAGGATTTGCCTCTGGGCCTGCTGAGCGGTGGGCTCAGGACTCCTCATCACCTGCAGAGGCTCCCCTTGTATCTGTTCCACATACGGAAGGCCCTGCCATGAGACTGCTTCTCTGAGAAAGGTTTTGCAGGCTTAACCGCGTACTATGTATTTTCCACAATGAGCTACTTCGCGTCTAGTGGGATGGCTATCATCAGACAGACCAAGACGAGCGTGGGCGAGGCTGTGGAGGAACTGGAGTTCTCACGCACTGCTGGTGGGAAGGTAAAGTGGTGCAGCCGCCGGGGAAAGCAGCACGGCAGCTCCTCGGAACGTTAAGCGTAGGGTTAACGTGTGACCTGTCAATTTCCCTGCTAGGTCAATATCACCCGGAGCATAGGAAACCGGGGTGCAAACAAGAACTCGTTCGGCAATGTTCGTAGCCACAGCGTTCAGCACGGAGGGAAACAACCCAAATGCCTGCCAGTGTCCAACGAATGCATAAATAACATGAGGGATAGTAGGTAACAGAATATCACTGAGTCAAAAAAAAAAAAAAAAGGTAGGAGGTACGGACACCTGCTACAACATGGATGAACCTCGGAAGACGCTAACCGAAAGAAGCCAGATGCAAAAGGCCACACGTTATATGATTTCATTTATAGGAAATGTCCTTGGCAGGCAAATCTATAGAGACCGAAAGCAGACGAGGGGTTGCCAAGGGCTGGGGGAAGGAGGAGCAGGCGAGGACCGCTGGCAGGAGTCTCTTTTGGGGATGATGACAATGTTCTGGAATTAGACAGTGGTGATGGATACACGCCTCTCTGGGTATACTAACCCTCCCTGGACTGTACATTTTAAAAGGGGGGATTTTGGGGCGCCTGGGTGGCGCAGTCGGTTAGGCGTCCGACTTCAGCCAGGTCACGATCTTGCGGTCCGTGAGTTCGAGCCCCGCGTCGGGCTCTGGGCTGATGGCTCAGAGCCTGGAGCCTGTTTCCGATTCTGTGTCTCCCTCTCTCTCTGCCCCTCCCCCGTTCATGCTCTGTCTCTCTCTGTCCCCAAAATAAATAAACGTTGAAAAAAAAATTAAAAAAAAAAATAAATAAAAATAAAAGGGGGGATTTTATGGTGTGGGGATTATTATCACAATAAAAAGCGCATTTTTAAACTGCCATAATATATATTTGAAGCTATTTTTTTAATGCCTGTTTTTGAGGGAGCGAGCGTGAGCGGGGGAGGGGCAGAGAGAGAGGGGGACAGAGGATCCCAAGCTGGCTCTGTGCTGACAGTGCAGAGCCCCGAACTCACGAACCGTGAGATGGCCTGAGCTGAAGTCAGATGCTCAACCGACTGAGCCACCCTGGCACCGCCACATAATATATATTTTACGTGAACAGTTGTAAAAGGACGGGGATGGTCCAAAGAGGGGAAGGGAATCACTGAGATGGCTCAGCCAGTTGCTGTGGGGTGGGAATAGAAGCGGCCCTCCGCCCTCCACCTGACTCAGGCAGCCGGGCCCGGGGGGGCCTCCCTGGTGCTCCTGACCCTGGGTCAGCCCAGAGGAGACAGGAGACCGTGGCCGCCCCTTTGGAAGCTTTGCATATCCACCAGCCCGTCTGCGCCTCACCAGTCCCCTGCGCAGGGAGGCCCGGTGGAGACGGTTCCTACTGACACATGGGAAACCTAAAGCTGCAAAGGTGGCAAGATTGCCCAAGGTCACACCTTGGCCTTCCAGGTCGTAGGCGCCTGCATTTCTACCGCATCACGAAGGTCTCGTCACACAATAGAACTGGGGTTATGCTGCAGAAAACCACTTTCCCAGGAGACCCTGAGGCCGTGGTGTTGATGAGGGGGACACCACCGAAACGGGAGGCAAGCAGAGCAAGGATGAGCGTTGGAAAAGAAATTCTTCCTGTGCCTCTCCCCAGCCAGCACCTCCAAGACCCCAGGCCATGTGCCCTCCTGTATGGGGAGGGGGTGGCAGGGGAACACTGGGTTCCATCCCCTCTGCCTGCCTGCACACACCCATGGGGAGGCGGGGGAACCGAGGGGCTCTGGTGCTGGCCCCAGCTCGGTGGCTGCCTGGCAAGGGGACTCTGGCAGATGGAGACCCTCAGCGACCTTGGCCACAGCATATGCTTTCCTGGGCTTCCTGGCTGATAAAGCTGTCAAGCCTGAGCCTGGCTCCTCTCCCTGCCTCCTCCTCCTCCTGAACTTCCAGCTCTCCAGCACCAGAGGAAGAAAAGATGGTGGGGCCGCCACGTCTAGGGACTCTGCCTTTTGTCCAGGTCCCTGCCTTGCCCCCTCCCCCACTCCCACATTTGTCCCCAGGTACCAACAAGGCCAACCCACTCTCAGAATTCCAGGATGGAAGGGGTCTTGGCCAGACTTCGTCACAACCCATCATTGTACGGAGAGAAAACGAAACCCAGAGGCTGTGATCTCCAGTGATGAGGCTTCTGCACTGCGGCCCATCGCCCCCCCTTCCCCATCCTCCTTTGAATCCAGGCAGAAGTTCTATAAAATAAGATCAAGAGGGGCAGCTTAAGTAAAACAGTCACGGAAGGAAGCCTAGGGGTGAGACAGAACAAGTCCCACCCCCCACCCCGAGAGCAGCTCACAAATGACCTGTAGTAAAATAGACACCAAAAGCGAGGCCGGGGAAGAAGGGAACGAACACAGCCTGACCACGAACAGCAAACACGGCGGCAATAACGAGGCTCAGAGTCAACTCTGGGCCTCCTGGCTGCCATTGCGATAAAGGAAACCATGCCCAGTGTTCTTGTTCTCATGGTTAAGGGAGGGCAAGAGGCAGACCAGGTCTTCCGGGAGAAATAAAGATCTTAAACCAGAGGCTACAAGAGACATTGTTGCATGGGATTTGCTGTTGGGGGAGGAAGACCAGGGAACCAGCAGGGAGAGTCCTAAGACAGAGGAGAGCTAGTGTCCTCTTACCCAAGGTGCCCTGTGTGTGTTGTGCCTTGCTGATGAGAGACTGAAGGACACGAGGAGCGCAAGGACCAGAGGCCTAAAGGGATGTAGACATGTCCTCCGATCTGCCTGGGACCACAGTCCCTTTCTGCGGGGACAGCGCCCTCCTAATCTGAGATCAGAGCGCTTCCTGGGAGGCACATAAACTCATGCTGCCTCTGGCTCCCCCTCCCTCCCTCTCTTCCCCTCTCTTCCAACACCACACGGCATGACAATCTAGCCCTCCCTGGAGGAGCTGCCCAACCCCTTCATTTACTGAAAATGAGGCTTTAAAAACACTTTGAAAAGGAACTTCTGCAAACATCTATGTTCTATTTTAAAAGTCCTTCGGAAGAGGTTAAGAGGCTTAATCTAAACGAAAGAAACCATGGCTTTGGGCTCAAATATACCTGGATTTGAATTCCAAACTCCACCATCCGCTATATGACAGTAGGGCTTTACTTCTCTGAGCCTTAGTCTATCTGTAAAATGGGGCTACTTACAGTGTGCATGAGTATGGTTATGGTTAGCAATGACGCAAGCAAAATGCCTAGCAAGAATCCAGCATACAGAAAGCATTCCACACACAGTGGAAATTATTTACTAACCGAAATCTATTCTCGCTTTTAATCATATATATTAAACCTTTATCCCAGTCCAGAATCTAATCTGAAGTGCTATATAATAGCTGGTATCTCCAGGGTGCCTGACCACAGAATCATTTACACACACTTAGGTCTAATGGCCAAAATAAAGAAGGAAAAGGAAAAAAAAAAAATCACAAACCAATCATTGCCTACCAAATGGCAGAATTTCAGGACATCGTCACTTTGATCCGACAGAATGTCTTAAAAATGAACGTGTCCAAAGTAGGAGTTCCTGATGGGAATGTGACGCCTCTGAGGGCCTCCCTGCTCCCTCTCTGGCCCCAGCCACCATCTCTTCCGGGGGGCTGCAACAGTCTCAGCCCTACAACCTCGGCACAGCGGCCAGAGTATCCTTTTAGAGTGTGAAAGCTGGTCATGTCTCTCCTCCGCTCAAAACCTTTCCCGATGGTCCCATCTTGGAATAGAAGCTTTGGATTCTCTTACTTACTCTGGCTGAGGCTGAGCCCTGCATCCCGCCCCACCCTCCACCTCTCTCTGACCTCACCTCTTGCTCCCCTCACGCATGGCTGTTCTGTCCACACTCGCACTCAGGGCCTTTGCACACGCTGTTCCCTCCCAGCTCTCTCCCCCCTGCAGGTCTTTACTCCAAGGTCACCTTCTCAGTGAACCTGCCTTGACCCCTTTATTTAAAATACAACTGGGGCATCTGGGTGGCTCAGTCGGTTAAGCATCCGACTTTGGCTCAGGTCATGATCTCATGGTTTATGGGTTTGAGCCCTGCGTCGGGCTCTGTGCTGACAGAACCTGGAGCCTGTTTCAGATTCTGTGTCTCCTTCTCTCTCTCTCTCTCTCAAGAATAAACATTAAATTTCTTTTTAAATACAACCCTCCCTCCCCTCTTTTCTGTTCATGCTCTATTTTCTCCACAGTCCTTATGTGAAGACATTTATGCATTTACTTTGTTATCTTTGGAATAGAAGCTGCAGGGAGGTAAGGATATTTGTGCATTTTATTCTTTATCTAATTTGAAGCACCTAGACCAGTACACCTAGTACATCATAGGCCTCGATAAATATTTGCTGAATAAGAGTGTCTGCGTGCACTTGGGTTGAGTTCACCACCCAAGTAAGTGCAGGTTTCTGAGCAAATGAAAACGGGCAAAAAAAAAAAAAAAAAAAAAAAAGCTCTATGGCACTTTGTTTGTATCATGACAGTCCTTTCTACACACGGTGTCTTCTTTAGGGGCTGGTCTCTTCTACTAGAATCATCTGAATCTTCAGTAGGTAGCAGGGACTGGAGTGCAACCCACTTAGTAACTGCATCTTCGGGGAAAGGATGAAAGCTGTTATTTAACTGGCATCTTGCCAGGCACCCAGGATTATTCTCTCAATTCATGCGTATGTGTCCCCCACAGGTTGGGGTGCGTTCCCTCCATTTTACCACCAGGGACGCTTAGGTTCCGGGGGCCAACTCACATGTATGAGAAAAGTGTGACAAAGTTAGGACTCAGGACTGGTTGCAGCTGCCCCTCCAAATCACATCCCCACACCACAAAATCCAGTTCGTTGTCCCAACTACTCCTAATCCTGACAGCAGCCCCCGGAGAAAGATGAAGGAAACAGGACTATAGTTGATCCTCATTATCTGCGGATTCTGTATTTGCAAATTCACCTACTCGCTAAAAATGATTTGTAACACCCACAGTCAACACCCACAGTTCTTTTACGGGAGGGGTGGAAAATGTCAGTTTCCTTGATGTGTAACTTCCCAGCTGGGGTGGAAGGCAACCTTGTTTCACTTCTTATACTGCAAACAAGTGTCCTCTTTGTGCCACGTTTTTCACATTTTGGGGCTTTTTGTTGGTGACTTTGCTGTTTAAAATGAAAACAGTGTAAGTGCTGAAAAACCGTCTAGTGTTCCTGGGCACAAGAAGGCTGTGATGTGCCTTTTGGGAAAATACGTGTGTCAGATGAGCTTTGATCAGTATGAATTACAGCGCTGTCCGCATGAGTTCGATGGGCATGAAATCAACAGCTGACACTAACGAAGGTGTCTTTAGACAGAAACACACACAAAATGAGGTTCAGTATTGATCTGTTGATGAAAACGGTGTGACCGGAGGCTCGCAGGAGCCTCGCCCTGTGTTCTCCCTCAGGAACAATGGTTCAGTATTCACTAATTCAGGGTTTGCAGTGGCTTCACAGAACATACTACTGCAAATAACAAGAGTTGACTATACTAAACCCAGCCATCCAGTGCACAGTTCTGCACACAATAGGTCTAGCTGTGGCTATGCACAAGCATGTACACGCAGACCCACTCGTGTGTGTGTGCTCTGCTCCATGTACTAAACACTGCCATTAGCACCAGCACTGGCAGGTCCCCTCCGAGGAGTGTAATGACCGCATTCAGGAGCTCGAGAGGTAGAACCAGATGCTCCCGGATCCAAATCCCAGGGCAGCTGGGAGTTGTGTGCCTTCATGCTGGTCACACCCAACTTCCTTGTAGATGATACGGGAGGTTAATCAGTGTCCTGATGATAAAGAGAGGTTGTGCGGGACAACTGCCAAGCACATAAGCCACAGCTGGGATACAGTATCCAGCAGGCAGCAGGGCAGAGCCTTTTAAAGCCCATGTATTTGCCTAGGGCAGGTAAGGGGGCCCAGGAGAGCCACTTAGGGCCACCTCCTCCTGAGCAGACTGGCCTTCCTCCTCTTACAGACCTGGACATCATTCTGCCTAGTATGATCTCCAGGAGCATTTGTAGACTAGGAGTCCAGGAGTCAGAGGGTCAAAGCCAGAAGGTACCCAGGGGCAGGGGACTCCAGAGGTCCCAGACTGGCAGCCCAAAGGCCATATCATGCCTATAGACCACTTTCCCTCAGCCTGCACGTGTATGTATTTTAATGAGTCAACATTAATAAATCGAGACATTTCGTATTTTAAAAAATCCGGATCTCTGTCTTGTCTTATGCCACCCAAAAGATCTTGCCTCTCTGTGTCTGCATTCCTGCACGGCACTGACCGGCTGAGGCTGGGAGGTGGCAACTTTTCGCTAGTGTTCGTATCAGTGCCTTTGTACTTACACCTGGACTGTTTTTTGCTTGTTAGCTGCCTAGCCCTGGAGTTTGGAACCTCTGGTCTAGTCCAATCTCACTTGACAGGATCTGAACTCAAGGGTGGGTGGTACTTGCCCAAGCCCCCAGGTAAATCAGTGGTGGTGCTAGGACTTGAACCCTAGACCTGCAGCTCTGAATCCAGGGCACTGAGATGCCCAAGGAGGCTGGGGACGTGGAACGGGGAACTGGGGTGAGGGGGGAAGGAAAAGGCTGCTGGGGCCAGAGGGGTAAGGCAGAGAACACCAGCTCTGGCTGCAGTCGGCAGAAAATTCTCTTCTTCCCACCTGCTGGCAAACACCGACCTTCCCTACCCTGTAAGATAAACTCCTGCACGGGCTCTGTTGACACAGTGTTCTCAGGTGTCCCTCTACCTGTCCTGTCCCACCCCCCAGCTCTCCCACCCCTGCCTCAAAGGCAAAGATTTTCATAATCATGGGGGGGGGGGTGGCGGGGGGGCATGTGGAGCCAGAGGTGGGTGGGGGGAGTGCTTTGTCCTAGGGCAAAACCTAGTTCTTAGCAAAGGACTGACCGCGAGCTTTAGCTTCCTTATCTGTAAAATGGGGGTTTCAATTGTGAAGATTTCATTAGATAATGCACAGGAAGAGTCTGGCGCATACCTCCCAGTGAACATTCGCTTCTTTCCCCTATCTTATAAACCAAGGGCCTGGAGACAAGTGAATGATTCGTTCCAAGAAGGTCACAAAATGAAAAGGGACTCCCTTAGCTCCCATGGGGTAATTTTAAAAGGTTAGATATAGTTACATTTGTGAAAATATTTATTATAGCTATAAAAGTAGCACACACTTAAAAAAAAAAAAACCCTCCAGTTTTGTTGTTCAAAGAGGAGCCCCTGATTAGTTTCACTGCTGCTTCTTCCAGTCTTTTTCTTTTTGCTTTTTTTCTTTTTAAAAAATTTTTTTTAACATTTATCTATTTTTGAGACAGAGAGAGAGCATGAACAGGGGAGAGTCAGAGAGAGAGGGAGACACAGAATCGGAAACAGGCTCCAGGCTCTGAGCTGTCAGCACAGAGCCCGACGCGGGGCTCGAACCCACGGACCGCGAGATCATGACTTGAGCCAGAGTCGGACGCTTAACCAACTGAGCCACCCAGGCGCCCCTCTTCTAGCCTTTTTCTAAGCAGAGGGGAAAAAAATGTCTTTTAGGGGAGGTGGGGGTTATTTTTATGTAGTTATAACCCTGGTGTGTATGCACCTTTGTATCTTTTAAAAATTTAACATAGCTTAAGAATTGCCTGTGCCATGGCATATTCTTAATAAAAAGTTCTGTTTTTAAAATATTTTCTTTTTTTTAAAGTAATCTCTACACTCAATATGGGGCTCAAACTCACAACCCTGAGATTAAAAGTCGCACACTCCCCCCACTGAGCCCGCTGGGTGCCCCTATAAAGAGTATTTTATGGGCTGCATGATTTTCCATTTCATGGGTCATCATGGTTAACTTCTTCCCTTGTTGAATATTTAGTCTTTCTCACTACCAAAAAGAATGCTCCAACGGATACCTTTGTGCATAATTGTTTTTCTGTATTTTGAACTACTTCCTCAGGATAGATCCCCAGTGGTGGGTTTATAGCGTCAACGGATACGCTGCCAAACTGCTTTCCTAACGGGCTGAGTTACCAGATTCTCCCACCCATAACACATGCACATTGGCTGTGCTTCCCATTTGACAAAACCACTGGCACTGAGCTCTGTCTCCTAAAAGGCAAGACGTTCAAGCTCAAACACGGGAATTATCCAGGGTGATTCTTCTGAGTCTCTTCGGCTTTGGGGCAAGTAGGGTCACCCCCAGTGGCAAGGGGGTGGGGTTAACTCCCGGAGAGACGTAGCTCAAAAGTAGCCTAGCTCCAAGCAGGACTGAAAGCAAGTCCCCCAGAGCCTCTCCCATGTCCCAAGCACAGCACCCCTTACCCGTGTGGCAGCTCTGGCAGGCCCCTTTAGTCAGTGTCCACCTAGCACCTGCCTGCTGTGTGCTGGGTCCTTGAATGGTCCCAGCACTCAGATCCTGTTGGTGAAGGGCTGGGTTCAGGAGGGAGTAAGTCCCTCTCCAGAACTCAGGAGGAGGTAGCTGTGAGCAGGGCTCTGAAGGATGAGCTGCCTGTGCAGAAGCATTCCGGATGCAGTGCGAGGTGGGGGCCAGCATTATGGAGGCGTGGAGGAGGTGGTGGTGAAGGAGGAGATAATGGTAGAGGAGGGGGAAGAGGAGGAGAGGGGAGAGGAGGAGGGAGATGGGAAGGAGGAAGAGGAGGAGAAGAGCTACAGGGGTAGGGGCCCAGGGGAGTAGAGAGGGAGGCTGGGTGCTGGGGGAGGGCCTTTCACACCTCTGGGTTCTGAGCAGAGGAATGACAAGGCTGGGATTATCTTATGGAAGCTAATGCTGTACCAGCTCTGCGGGGAATGGGCTAGAAAGAGGAGGAGAGGCACCAGGAGACCCTAGATGGACGCAGGGGAGAGGGAATGAGAGAGGCAAAGATGGCTTCCAGAGAAACTGAGGACAGAGGCTCCTCGAGGCCCAGAAGGGAGGGGCTGTGGGGAAGGAGGGCGAGGGGAGAAAAGTGATGGTGCCCAGGCATCTGGGAAGGTCAGGGGCGATAGACACTAATCCTGCCTACCCAGTGTTCAGTCTCCCCCTTAGTCACAGAACCCTGTTGTGGTTCCGGGGTGGTGGTACACCCAACTTAACCCGCACAAGCCTGGAGGGTGGCAGGGGCAGTTCTGGGAGCGGCAGCACCCGGCCTGGGCTTGCGAATGTGGCTGCGGTCGCTTAGCCCTCAAGGGCCCAGAGACAAGCGGGCATCATGCCTCCAGTGGCTCGGGTCTTCCCAGATGCCAGGAGCAGAGTGGACTCCGAATCGAGGCCTAGCAGACACGTGCTGAAGGAAGTCAGGCCAGGCCACCAAATAGATGACCCAGAAGTCCTGAGAGCCCCATGAGGTCGGTCAGTCTGGGTACAGGAAAAATGGCCCTGAGAGGGCTCCACGGTCCATCTCTCCTGGGACACAGCCTGGCACAGAGTCGGGAGCCAGGACATGCAGCTCTGCCACCGACTGAGTCACAAACCTAAGGGCACGGCTCTCTTGACCCGTTGGGACCTCAGTCTCCCCATCCACAAAATGGCGATAATACCCCCTCTCTGATGGAGCTGCTGTGATGTCCCAGGATCTGCCTTCCTTGTCGGCCTGCTTCCCATCACATCTTCTTCCTAACCATCTCCCCTGAGCTCACCCTGTGGGCTCATGCTTTCGCTTATGCGGTGCCCTCTGCCTAGAAAACCCTTCCAAGCTCTCCGCCTACTTGTCTTCCAAGTTCAATTCAAGCATGGATGTCTGTGTGTAACTTCATGGGAGACAGGGTTCATGCTCCCTCCTGGGTGGTCCCTTGCACACGCTCCCTTCAGAGCCCTTCTTCCACCAACAGGACATAGGCTATTTGCACACATGGTCACCTGTGGACCACAATCTTCTGTTTTTTTGAGGGTTTCTAAGAGCCCCCCCCTCCCCCCCCCCCCCCCCCCCCCCCCCGCCCAGCCACAGGCATCTGGCATAAGCAGCATGTGGGCTGCCGGCTAGTGGTCAGAGGGCTCTGGCACAAGAGGCGACGATGCCCTCAACCAGGCACCACTCAGCCCCGAGCAGAGCAGGAAAGGTCAGCACAGCTCCAGCCCGCACATGCCCACACCTGGCCCAGTGTGAGGTCAGCAAACCTTCCTCCTCCTCTGCCTCCCAAAGGCCTTTGGATGGCAACAGACGGTGCTAACACTGCTCTGTGTCCTTGGAGTTGGGACGGTCAGCTAGAGAACTCAACTGGCCTCTTGCTCACGAGCTGTGTCCACCTTATAGACAGCTGAGGGATGCTCAGAATTACCTGACTTGCCTAGGGTCAAGGAACAAGAGGCATAAAGTACCGCACCGTGGGCCCTCTTCCTCTTGAGATCAGATGTCATGCCCCATGGGCGTCCCTCAGGGACTGAGAAGCTGTTGAGATGTGTGACCTTTAAGAACCTCTAGGAGCCGTCCTTCTGGATTCTCCATACAGTGCAGAAGAATCCCTCAGAAGTAGGGGACCCACAGGAAGCCAGTCTCCCTGTGAGTCTCTCTCTCTCTCTCTCTCTCTCTCTCTCTCTCTCTCTCTCACCCACACGTGCACATGCACACCGAGTCTGAAACCCCCACTGGGCCCTCTAGGGCAAGACACAAATTGGGAGAAAATATTTGCAGAATATGTATTTGACAAAGAACTTGCATCCAGAACGGATGAAGAACTCTCACAGCTCAGTAATAAGACCAACAACCAAATGATTAAATCTTTAACCGTGGGCCAAACGTCTGAACAGAAACTTCACCAAAGAAGATGCCCGGATGGCAGATAAGCACACAAAAAGATGTTCAACATCATTGGTCATTAGGAAAATGCAAATTAAATCCATAAAGAGAGACCACTGCACACCTGTTAGAATGGTTAAAATTTAAAAGACTGATCATACCAAGGTGCCTGGGTGGCTCAGTTGGTTAAGTGTCCAACTTCGGCTCAGGTCATGATCTCACAGTTCATGGGTTCGAGCCCTGCGTCGGGCTCTGTGCCGACAGCTCAGAGCCTGGAGCCTGCTTCGGATTCTGTGTCTCCCTCTCTCTCTCTGCCCCTCCCCTGCTCACACTCTGTCTCTCCCTCTCTCTCAAAAATAAATAAACAGTAAAAAAAATTGTTTTTAAAGACTGATCATACCAAGTGCTGGTGAGAATGTGGAACTGGAACTTTCATACACTGATGGTGGGATTGTAAACCCAGAGTGGGGGTATAACCACTCTGGAAACACTTGGGAAGTTTCTTAAGGAGTTAAATATATATTTGCCAAACGATCCAGCCATTCTACTTCATTCCTAGGCATTATCCATACAAAGACTTACATGCAAATGTTCACAGCAGCTTTGTTTGTAATAGTAAAAAACTGGGGAAAAAAAACCAAACAATTGTCCATCAGCAGATGAAGGGATACACTAATCGTGTTTTTTCCTTTATCTATATACTTGAATACTACTCAGCAATAAAAAGGAATATATTGATATGCAAAACATCATGAATCCTAAAATAATTATGCTGAGTGAAAAAGTCAGACCCCTCCCCCCACAAAATCACATACTGTATGATCCCATTTATATAAAATTCTAGAAAATGCAAAGTCATCTATAGTGATAGAAAGCATATCAGGGGTTGTTGGGGGATGGGGGAGGTATGAGAGGGAGGAATATTACAAAGGGGCAGGAGGAACCTTTTCAAGATGATGGGTTTATTCATTATGTTAATTGTGATGATGATTTTAGGGGTTACATGATGTCAAAACCTACCAAATTGTAGACTTTAAATACATGCAGTTTGGGGCTCTATGCTGACAGCTCAGAGCCTGGAGCCTCCTTCAGATTCTGTGTCTCCCCCTCTCTCTGCCCCTCCCCTGCTCATGCTCTGTCTCTCAATAATAAATAAATGTTAAAATTTTTTTTTTTTTTAAATATGTGCAGTTTGTTGCATGCTGCCTTCAATAAAGTTGGAAGAAGGAGAGAGGGGAAGGGGCCGGGGAAAGAGGAGGAGCACACGGGAGTCTTTCTTAGGATGCCAGGCACACACACGGACACACACATGCAGACACTGAGTATGAAACTGCTGCTTGGCCTCTAAGAGTCTCTCAACCCAGGATTCCATCTAAAAGCTACTTGTCATTTGCTCAATGCTTTTCCAGAGTCCTCCCCGTGTGCCTGGCTTGAGCTGGGCACCAGGGGTTCAGAGATGAAGCAAACCCAGTACTTGCTCTAGGAAGTTCATTCTTTGCTCAAGGAAGTCCATTCTGGAGCAGATTTCCCAGAATTCAACCCACACACTTAGCCACACGCCTCAAGCACACCAGCCGGGTTCCCTTCACACCTCCCCTGAGGTCTTTCTCTGCTCTAGGCTTCCTCCACAAGCAGAGGCCAGCTTTTCCTCTGTGCTGGCCAGGCGGCAGGGCTGTCTGTGGAGACACCGCTAGCTGTCTAGACCTCAGCACAGCCCAAGCAGAAAGCGGCGGACCTGGGCTGCAGGGCTGGCGTGACTTCCGCAGAACGGTACCTGCCCCTCCCTCTGAGGGGCTGCCAGAAGCGTCTCCTGACGCCTGTCTCTCTAGGGTGGCTTCTGTGCCAGGCCTCACAGGCCGTCAGCCAAGTCCCCTCCTTCTGAGGCTGCAGACCAAGCTTCCAGAGACCCTGTGGCTGGGAGGCCCGGCCAGCGCCAGCTTCAAGGGGGCAGTCTGGAGGCCTCAGGCCCTAGAGACGCGATCCTGACAGAGCTGCTGAAAGGGACACAGTTATGGCCTTTGAAGCTGTGGGCCCAGAAGCAGATCACAAACTGCCAAAGTTAAGGACGCCATATGCCCTGACCCAGGCCTGCTGTTCCAGCCTTGTTTCCCTTCTTTGCCCTCACTCTGGAACTTTACATGAGAGGCACAGAGGGACAGCCTGCCGCAGACACATTTTAATATGCGCACTTAAAAATGTTGCCTGGTTGGCCGCATTCTAAAAACAAGGGAGATCACAAACATCCCATTTCTAGCTTATAAATCAGAAGGCCTGCAAACACCAGACCCACTCTCTTGCCTGGGAAGGGTGGCAGGAGCAGGCCAGCAGCCACCCTCTTCCAAACAAGCACTTTCCAGTTTGCTGCAGTCCCTGAACAGCCCAACGGACCTGTTTTGCCTCTGTCGATAACTGCCCTCGAGGCCCCTTGCCTCACACATTTGATTCTGGCATACAGACCTCCTAATGACCTTATGAGGTAGACGGCATCATGTCCCCATTTTACAGAATAGGAAACAGAGCAGCGTGGCTCCAAAGCCAAACACAAGAACACTGGTCGGTGACTAAATGAGTGAACCGTGGACCGTACTCTTTTTAATAAAGCAAAATGTATTTACTTTGAAGGCATACCTTTTTTTCCCCCCTGATATTATATAGTCTCCTTACTCTGGGGACAGAGGTGTTAAAATGTTCCTCCTTTCACTCTACGGCAGCGATAGTAAACAGAAATCTCTTTAAGTGTCACTTGAACGGCCTTGATCTTTGAAATCTAAGTGTGAGAAGCACTGCTCTGCTATATAGCCTGCTTCTGCCATTTCTCCTGGTTCAAAAGAAGAAGAAGAAGAAGAAGAAGAAGAAGAAGAAGAAGAAGAAGAAGAAGAAAGAAAAAGCAAAAACCCCACCTCTATCGGCATCTCATCCTATCTTTGAAGAGTTGGCTTTTGAACTGAGCATTCCCCAAACCTTCTCTGTCCAGCAAACCCACAGAGCATTTGTTCATGCCTCTTGTTATATTTATCTCATTCTTCCTCAAGTTACGGTTATCTATATCCTACCCACTCTTGCACCCCCTAAAGCAGTGACAGAACAGAAGAAACTGCTGAATTGTTGGCCAGTCAGCGCTTCAAGAGAACCCCACCTCTGCCTGGCATTTTGTAGGTGGGGAAGAGCAAAGGGCCTGGCCTCAGGCCACCCAGGGAGTTGACAGCAGAGCCGAGGTGAGGACGGGAGTCTCCCGATGCCTCGGTGCTGGCTTTCTTTCCACTTCTTTCCACTTCACCAGGCTGCTTCCCAGAAATTCCCTTCTGCTTGGCTCAGCACCTCAATTCAGAGGACAGTGCTGAGCATGTGACAAACACTTCATGAATCTCTGTCCATTAGGAGGTGCAAAGCAGCCAGGAGAACACAGGCCTCCTCCTCTCCAAGGGCTCTCAGCTCTAGCTTCATATCACCTGCATCAAGCCTTCACTCAGCGTGAGCTGCCCATCAAATGAAGAAATGGCCCTCTGGCCCCTGGTGACCTGGATGTAGAAAGACCCCATATGGCTCAGGAATACAGTCCCAATTAGGCCAGAGTTATGATCCCAGCCCTGCTGAGTAACCTTGGGGAAATCCTTCACCTCTCCAGGTGTCAGGTGCTTCAGACAGGTGGAAAGCTGAGAATAGATATGAAGAATTCCCCAAGCCTACTGGCTTGGTTATTCAGCACTAGACAGGCTTTCCAAGAGGAATTTCAGAGTCCTTTCTCTAGAGTGTCTTAAGGACAGGAAAGGTTCTCGTCCACCTGGGACAAATGGATTATTCCATTAGAGCTGTGCCAGAGTGAGCTTGAATGGCTCCCCCCTGCCCCCAGACTCTGTCGCCACATTTTGTGTTGCTGGGGTCAAAAGCCACCATATCTTTTTCTTTTTTTATGTTTTATTTATTTTTGAGAGCAAGAGAGCATGAGCAGGGAGGGGCAGAGAGAGAGAGAGAGAGAGAGACAGAATCCCAAGCAGGCTCCAGGCTCCGAGCTGTCAGCACAGAGCCTAATGAGGGGCTCGAACTCACAGACTGCGAGATCATGGCCCGAGCTGCAGTCGGATGCTTAACTGACTGAGTCACCCAGGCGTCCCAAAAGCCAACATATCTTTAAAGCAGTTTGGAACTGCCCTAAGCTGGATGGATGAGGATGATGCTGATTCACAAACTCAATTCAGAAAACAAGGACACGACAATGGCATCATCTCTATAAAGCCTTCCTGATCCACTGAACAGGAAAGATCATCTCCCCTCTCTGACACCCCACTATATACCATTATCAGTCCACAACCCAGCTCCTAGACGGTTTATCACACCTACATGTTTAGATGTTTGTCTCCTACTTAGACATCGGTTTCTTGAAATGAGGGATCACCTCTTCCTCTTTCCTGTACCCCATGCACTTAGCCCAGGGCCTGGCTAAGAAACCATAAACGAACGCTGAACCATGTTTAGCTAGACAAGGAAGCCCTCCCACCTCTATTCTGGGACAAGGTGGCATTTAGTTCTTTTAGAGCCCACAGATGCATCCAGTCCATCTGCAGGATGGGAACGCCGATTTTCAGAGGGACACTGGCTTACCCAAAGTTATTCAGTTGACGAGAGGGCTCAGACTCGAAGCAACCCTTTTGACTCTCAGTACAGTGTGCTTCCAGCTCTTTCTCAGCCTCTCCAACACATTAGCTGTGTAACTCTGGGCAAGGCTCTTTGTCTCTCTGCCCTGGCTTTCTCTTTGTGAAATGGGTAAAAACCATAATGGGATTGTCTCAGGGATAAAACAGAGCACAGCACACAGGGAGCACTCAAAAAGCGTGTCTGTTGTGACTGTCATTCATGATCAGCCCTTCTCCTCAGGGAAAGGGCACCCACCACCCATCAGCAGAGCAGGGCTCAAGGTGAAAGGAAGTCTTCCCAGCCCCGACCTATACACAAGTTCAAGCAGCAAGTTCCCTGCAGTCATCAGTTTGGGGAAGGGCCTGATCTCCGCCCAAGAGCACACACAACTCACAGGGATGGCGGCAAGGTATGTATGCGGAGGCAGCGAAACCTTTGGAAGAGCATGCTCTTCCGTGTCAGACAGACCTGGTGTCAGGTAACATGCTGCCCTTCCTGGCTGTGCCATCTTGGCAGCCACTCTCTCTAAGTCTTGGGCTCCTCATCCTTCAAATAGGTATAATTTGTTATGAGGATCATCTGAGGTAGGTAATGGCCTGGTACTCCATAGATGATACTAAGAGTAATAATACTTGTCCCATTTTTATTTAACCAAATGCATGCGATAAAATGTCCAAACCAGAAAGGGCCTTAAGGATCCAGGAGCCCAGTCCTGTCACGTTATAGCCGGGGACCCAGAGGTCGTGGTTGGCCAAGGTCACACAATGGGGCGGTGGTGGAGTGAGCCAGGACTGGGGTCTCCGGATTTTCTACTGCATGTCCATTTTGGCCCACTCGATTCTCCTCATCTGTTCCTCCCATCCCTCCCGCCCCCCACCCCCCAGCACAGCGAGGGAAGAGTCACGTTCTTTCCAACCCTCTTCCTTTCACACTCATCTGAAACCAGCCAGCGCTATCTGCTTGCCAACGTCACAGTTCTCCCAGGCACACGGGGCCCCTTCCAGCCTTGAGGAGAAGGTAAAACAATTGCTGGCTACTGGCAATAGCAATAATAACAGTATTAGTAATTAACAGTGATAATAATGGCAACCAACAACCTGCACAGTGCCCTGTGCTTAACAGTGTTTTTCCTACAAACGTCTGCACATTCCACAGTTTCTCCCTAACCTCGTTGGCTTAGGGGCATAACTGCCTCAAACTTATTCAACACTTCCTGAGCACCTACTTTGTACCTAGCCACAGGCTAGAGGTTAGAGACGGAGAGGACAAAGATGAGGCCTCTGTTGGGAGGAGTTCACGATCTAACGGGGATTTAGGGCAGGTGGGGACATAACTTCACTTGGCCCAAATGATGCAGCCACAAAATGCCCTGCCCCAGCCTATGGGGAGCCTTCTTTATCACGATGCCAAGGGGCACAGTGTATCTGTGGAATGAATGGGAGCAAGAAAGGGCGAGGCCTAGGCTGGAAAGGACAGCAGGAGGAAAAACAAAGAATAGAAAGTCCAGACACCAAACACTCGATTGCCTGTCTCAGAGAGGTTCTAGTGGGAGACTCCAGGGAGGGCAAGAGAGCAGCAATAGGACCCGTATGGAATCAGGAGGCCTCGGCCCCTGACCCCTGCCAGCACACAAGATTCTGATGCTTCTTGTCCCTTAGGGACTTTGCCCTCAGATGCCAAGATTTTCCAAACCCAGTGCTGGGGTATATATGTCTCCTTGGGACCATCATTCGCTAGAATGATGTCACAGCCCTTGCAGTGGAAATGTTTGTACCTCCTGGTTGCTTCCTAGGCCCTCAGCCCAACACACTCCAGCATTCATTATCCCCTGGCAGGGACGCCATCCGCAGGGATGTGGAAGAGATTGGCAGGGTGGGGGAGGGGGAGAGAAGAGGCTAAAAGCAGCCACCCCTCCCCTCTTCCTCCAGTCTATCTCTCAAGTCCTGAGTCCCTGAAAACCTACTATGTGCCAGGCACAGGCACTATTTTAGGTGCTTTCATATACATCTCATTTCATCATCCCATCGACCTACTCAGGCATGTATGCCTCTTCCCAGATGTGCAGATGAGGAAACTGAAGCTTGGGGGTGGGAAGTAACTCGAGGAAGGTCACGCCAGTGACAGCGTAGGGATATCAATATAGGACTGTCTGATGCCTCCGGTTCCACGAGGCTCACAAGGTCATGTTTCACTGGAGAAGTCCACAGTTGAAAGAGACCAATTGAGGAAACCCCAGTTATTTCATAAACCCAAGTTTAAATTCTGGGTTGCTCTGGTAGAGAGATCCCTGACATGTCAGAGCTACCTGAGTGGCACGTGACAACCACACAGACCATCTAATCCAACTCCTGCATTTAACAGATGAACAGACAGACACCCACGCCTAAAGAATTTTAAGATGGCTACTGGTGGCCTACTAGCAAGCTAAGGGACTACAACCCGAATCTCTGGCACTTTCCCTACACCACCCTGCCTGCAGAGATCACCTTTTCCTGATAAGCTCCTGCAGCCCATCCCACACCGCCAGATGGGCAGAGAAGGCAGAGGAAACAGGCAGCTGTGTGACCAGGCCTCTCCTCAGTCTGTCTGCAGGGTTGAGGAAGAGAATCTGGGGCTTACCAGGCTAGTAGGTGTTCTGCTGAGCGGAAGGAGAGAGCATCCTACCCCATGGAGGGTCCAGAGAGACAGACTCAGATCTCCTGCTTCAGGGGTCATGGGCATGTTTTCCAGACCTACTGCAGGGCCCTGACGCTTCTCAGGGGGGAATGTGGTAAAGAAGCAGTCGTTGGCACTTGACCTTGGGTTGGGTGTGGGGTTCCACCCGTCTCCCACCCCTAGGTACCCTTGCTCCTCCTCAAAAAAGGAAAGGGGCTTAAATATTTGCCAAATGCTGAAAGAGGAAGACATTTAGGAACGGGGCGGTCCCTAGACCTCTCCTAATCGCCCACCTTGGGCATCTTCCCCGCTGCAACCAGCATCCTGTAATTAGTGATTTTCACGGGTTTGGGGCGGGGTGGTGGGGGGGGGGAATGAAGGGAGGGTAAGAATGAGTCACAGTTAACCCCTCCTCGGCCGATGCCCTCTGAGGGATTCTACCGCAGCGGCGGTCGCCAGCGGCCCCCGCCCGCCCGCCGGGTGCAGCGAAGGGCCCCCTCCGGGCTCGGCCGCGGCCTCCTCACCTGAGTCCGCTGGCGCTCCGCAGCCCCCGCCGGCTCGCACCGCTCCGGCCCCGCTTGGCGCAGCGCCTCTGCAGTCGCGGCTGCAGCTGTCTGGCCCGGATCAGCAACCTGCAGCGGAGGGGGGAAAACGCACAGACAGGGGCGGGTGAACGCGGGCGGGGACACCCGAGCCCCCCGCAGCTGACAGCTGGGCCGCCGCAGCCAGAAAGCCTGGAGGGCAGGCTGCCTGCCGGGCGCTCGGTCCTGTCTTGCTCCCCGGCGCGGCCCGCGCCTCCCCTCCCCCCACCCGCACTCGGCACTCGGTGGGAGCAGCTGGGCGGTGGGCCCCGAGGTCCCCGGGGTCGCTGTCATCACCTGCCGAGGCTTCCATGGCTTCGGCTGCCCTGCCCAGGCCGCCGACCTGCTCTCCGGAGCCCCTGCTGGAGGCGGCTCGCCAGGGCTGGGGCTGCCGGGAGGGAGGAAAGGGGAGGGTGAGGTGGATGGAAGGGACCAGCCAGTGGGCGGCTCGCTGGCAGCTGCGTAAGCGGCCCGTCTTCACTTTCCTTCTTAAAGAGATAGTTTGCATCTTGCCTCAGAGGGTGCGGGAGTGGGGGCGCGAGCACGCACGGGGTGGGGTCCTGTCCCACCTACTGTGTACAGCCAGCCTGTGTTTAGAGTTGGGCATTGCGGCCGAGAGGAAAGCACATTGTCTGTCCACTGACAGGCTGTGTGATCCTGGGCAAGTCCCTGCACGTCCCTGGTCCTCAGTTTCCTCACCTGCAACATGGATTGATGACACCGATCTCACTTCCTGGCACGCTGCCGGCTTATGCTAAATAGTAATGGCATCTGGATTCCATTCGGAACATTTTTCACTCCCTCATTTTTCACATCTGAGTACCAGGTTGCTTATTTAATGCGAACAGCATTTGGGCTATGAAGAAAAATGATGGCAAGAATCTTAAGTCTCTGAAAAGTCACGTTTGTCTTTGAAGTATTAAGATGGCGAATCTTTGAAAACATGGAAAGATCATCACAACCTAAATTAAACGTTCATTATACACCTTGTCCCTCTGTGTTCCATCTACTATTGTAAGGGAGACAAGGGGACCACAGGAGACAAAGGGACCTTGAGCACCCTACATGACATAGTGATTTCCTCCTCTCCTACTCCCTTTGCCCTAGTTTTGCTGTATTTCCAGCTAACATATTATATACATACCATTTGTCATTGTCACCCCCGCTAGAACGTACGTGCCATGATGGAAGGAACCCTGCTATATTCCCAGTGCCTAAAGTAGTGCCTAACACATAATCAGGTGCTCAGTAAATATGGACTAAATGAGAGAGAGAGAGCAAGCATACATTGTGCCAGGGCCCGTCTTCCCTAAGAACACTAGGCCTGTTGCCATCCTGGTCTCCTAAAACTCTTTTATCCTTAAATCTCTGTCTACTCTTGGTGAGGCTGAACTTGGTACCCTCTACCTAAGCTGATGGAGAAGCATTTGTATAGTGATTTTACCAATTTTATATCATGACTCTGCAGGACTGGCCTGGTGAGAAATAGTTAATATTTATAATGTACATGAAAAAAACAGTTGCTTTAAATTTAGTGTTACTTTTCAAAGTTAAACCTTTTTCTGGAGCTCATATTTGGGGTAAATCCACCACTCTATAACAATGCCCATAATTTTGAAACATATGCCTATAAATTTTTTTGGCTCTATTTCCCCCTCTATTCCATTAAATTGAATTTTCCTATCAGATGGCCACCATTATGTTATGCTTTGTGGAAAAATATGGCAGAGCAATTGTAGCAGGAATAGGAAATTGTAGTTGAAAAAGCCATGTGAAATAAGGTCTGCTGTCTAAACAAAACAAAAACAAAAACAAAAACAAAAAACAAAAAACTAATGCTGTATTAGCAAGTTAATGCCTAAATTTTATCTGCCCTAAGGCCCACTTAAATTATGTAAGTGACTTCTTTACATTTAAAGCAAAACCAAAGAAAGCCATGCAATTAGTTTGCTTGTCAAGAGATAATTTCTAAGATCCTTATTAAAAAATTATTGTCTGTCCCCATGTTGTTTGTTTGTTTTGTGTGGGGTTTTTGGTGGGGGGAGGTGGTGGCTTGGTACTTAGAAGACTACATTTCCCAGAAACCTCCACAAGGAACTTCCCCAATCAAGAAAGCACCTCCACCCACATTACTTCCACATGGGATGGTGTTATCTAGTGAAGAATTCTCTCCTTAGCATCGTCAGGCATGTGATGGAGAAGAGAGCCAGTAGTTAGTCATAATGTAAATTACAACAAATGAGGGTTTCAAGCATAAACAAATTATTCTAAAGAAATTAGTAGTTTTGTTTGATACTATTTGGGAAATATTTAAATTTGCTGTTTCAAAAGCAATTTTGGTTCCAGTTCTGGGTAAACACACTGCTCCTACGGAATGCAGTGATAAAACCTGAATGAGTAGCAGCTACTTGTGGATTCTGACGAGAAGACACTATCAGGCAAATTGGGGAAGAAGGCCAGAATTTTCTGTACCAGTGAACTAGTAAATTTATCATTTTTGTTTCCTCTGGTATCCCCTGGCCTAATCTTGAAACAGCCCAAATCTGGAATTGGGAAATCAACACAGAGAGAGCTCCCAAAGAATCTCTCTAGTCCTGACCTGAGGATCAGGAGAGGAGACCCCTTAAGCTCAACGTGAGTGATGGAAGACAAGTTTTCTTTTCTTTTTTAATCTTTTCTCCATTGTCTCATGATCCATCTCCCAGGCAATCTTGCAGTGGGGACTGGGCCAACAGGGACCCATATGCCTCAAATTCTGAGGGAGGAGACTTCTCCAATCAGAGTAACTATGGTCTTGAGAGAGGGTGAGGCAAGATGTTTCTTGCCTCCTTCAGTCATCCCATCATTTGGCTCCAGTTGTGGGAGGTGCAATTGTGGGAGGAAGCCAAAAAAACAGAGAAGAGTCCATAAAACTCCAGCTTTCCCGTGAAACCCAAAGAGGAGAAACCAAGGGGCACCTGGGTGTCTCAGTCGGTTAAGCATCCGGCTTCGGCTCAGGTCATGATCTCGCAGTTTGTGAGTTTGAGCCCCGCGTCAGGCTCTGTGCTGACAGCTCAGAGCCTGGAGCCTGCTTCGGATTCTGTGTCTCCCTCTCTCTCTGCCCCTCCCCTGCTCACTCTCTGTCTCTCAATAACAAATAAGCGTTAAAAAAATTTCTGTAAAGAGGAGAAACCAAATAATAACAACAACAATAATAATAAAATAATAATTTTCAGTTACTATTGAAAACTTAAGGAAAAAATCTTGAAAGCAATCAGAGAAAAATGATGTATTAATTATACAGAAAGAATGATTTAAATAACTGGATTTTTCAACCAAAACCATAGATGGCAAGAAAAAAAAATGGAACAAAATGTTTAAATTGTGGAAAGAAAAGATCAGTCAACCAGGATTCTATATCCAGCAAAAGTATCCTTCATGAATAAAGGTGATATAGACATTCTCAGATAAAGGAAAACTAAAAGAATTCATTGTCAGCAGACCTGCTCTGAAGGAACTGTTGAAGAAAATTCTTCAGACAGAAGGGAAATGATATTAGAAGGAAGTGTGGACTATAAAGAAGGAAAGGACAATAAAAATGGTAAAGATCTGGGTAAATTTAGTAGACTATTTTTCCCCTCTTGAATTATTTGAAATAAGTTTGACAGTTGAAAAAAAATTGTAACATAGTCTGATGGGGGCTTCAATATATGTAGACAAGATAATTACAATATAAAGGAGGGAGTGGAAGGGAACTTCTATGATGGTAAAATACGAATTCTAAGTAGAATGTGGAAAGTTAAGTATATATTTCGTAATCCTTGAGATCCTTAAAAATACCTATAACAAAAGATACAGTAAAAAAACAGATAAATTAAAATGGAATTCTAAAAATATGTTCAAATATTCCAAAATAAAACAAGAAGGGGGGGGGACAGAGAAATGAAAAATAGGGGGAACAAATAGTAAACAAATAATAAAATGGTAGATCTGTGTCCAAACATATCAATCTTTACATTAAAAATAAAGTCACCCAAAATGAAACAGATAATACCTCACAACTATTTTTAAAATTGAATTCATAAACATTCCTAAATATAAATCTTCAGATCTGCATCACAATTCATTTGGTGAATTCTACTAAACATTTAAAAAAGAAATAACACTAATTCTACAAATTCTCTTCCAGAAAAATAGAAAAGAGGAGGAAACACTTTCCAAGTGATTTTATAAAGCCAGTATTACCCTGATACCCAAACGAGAAAAAGACAGTTTAAAACAATTTTTTGAACATTTATTTATTATTGAGAGACAGAGCATGAACAGGGGAGGGGCAGAGAGAGAGGGAGACAGGATCTGAAGCAGGCTCCAGGCTCCGAGCTGTAAGCACAGAGCCCGACGCGCGGCTCGAACTCACAAACCACAAGATCATGACCTGAGCCGAAGTCGGACGCTCAACCGACTGAGCCACCCAGGCGCCCTGAGAAAAAGACAGTTTAAGAAAAAACAAATACCCTCATGAACCAATATCCCTCATGAACACAAATGCAAAAATCCTAAATAAAACACTAGCAAATCCATATGAAATCATGCTCAACATCATTAGTTATTAGGGAAATGCAAATCAAAACCATAAGATATCATTTCACATTCACTAAGATAGCTGTAATTAAAACAAAAAAGATAATAACAAGCAAGAACGAGGATTTAAAGAAATTGGAGCTCTCATACATTGCTGATAGAAATGTAAAATGGTGCAACTACTTTGGAAGACAGCTTGACGGTTCCTCAAAAAGTTAAACATAGAGTTATCATATGACCCAGCAATTCCACTCTTAGGTATACATCCAAGAAAGATGAAAACACAGATACACAAAAAACTTATATGCTAATGTTCACAGCAGCACTATTCATAATAGTCAAAAAGTGGGAACCACATATCTACCAACTAATGAATGGATAAACAAAATGTATATCCATATAATGGATTTGGCCATTAAACAGAATTAGGTACAGATACATCCTACAATGTGGATAAACCTTGAAAACTTTATGCTAAATGAACAAAGCCAGATGCAAAAGACCATACACTGCCTGAGAGTTAAAAAGTGCATTAGTGGTTTCCGGGAGTTGTGGGGAAAGAAAGAATGGGGAGTGACTGTAATAAGTATGGGGTTTCTTTTTGAGTTTTGAAAATGTTCTAAAATTAGATAATGGTAATGGCTGCATTCTTGAATATACTAAAAATCATGAAATGAACACCTTAAGAGGGATGAATTCTATGGTATGTAAATTATGTCTCAATAAAGCTGTTAAAATAAATTAGCAAATTGAATCCAGAGATATATCATAGCTAAGTAGAGTTAACCTGGAAATGCAAAACTGTTTAAAAATTCAAAAATCAGTTGGTGTAATTCACCATATTAACGGTCTAAAGAAAAACTTCATCAACCAATCAATCAATTCAGAAAAAGTGTTTAACAAAATTCAACATCGATTCATACATGCACACACACACACACACACACACACACACACAAACCCAACTCTCAGCAAACTAAGAATAGAAAAAATAGAATAGAAAGGAATATCCTCAACCCGATAAAAATTATTCCTCTCTCCCAAAACCAGTTATAGCTAACATCATACAGAATGGTGAAAATGAATGCCTTCTTCCTCACACTGGAAACAGACTGACAAGGAAGAAATGAAACTGTCCTTATTTGTATACAGCATGATTGTCCATGTAGAAAATCCCAAGGAGTCTATAAAAGACCAACTCCTAAAACTAATTTTTTAAGTTTAGCGAAGTCACATGAATGACAAAATTATGGAGATAGAGAACAGATTAGTAGTTGTCAGAAACGAGGGTGGAAGGTAGGGAAGCAGGTGGCTGTGGCTTCAAAAGGGTACGAACAAGTGATCCTTGTGATGGAATTATTCTGTTTCTTGACTGTGGTGGTGGTCACATGAAGCTACATATGTATTAAAGTACATAGAACTAGGGGTGCCTGGGTGGCTCAGTCAGTTAGGCGTCCGACTTCAGCCAGGTCACGATCTCGCAGTCCGTGAGTTCGAGCCCTGCGTCCAGCTCTGGGCTGATGGCTCGGAGCCTGCAGCCTGCTTCTGATTCTGTGTCTCCCTCTCTCTCTGCCCCTCCCCCGTTCATGCTCTGTCTCTCTCTGTCTCAAAAATAAATAAAACGTTAAAAAAAATTTAAAAAAAATAAAGTACATAGAACTAAATACACACAAATAGTGCATGTAAAACTGGTGAAGTATGAATAAGGTGAATGGACTGTATCAGTGTCAGTTTCCTATGATAGTGTACTAAAATTATGCAAAAATTGGGGGAACTGGGTAAAGGTTATACAAGTCTTTCTGTATTATTTTTTACAACCACAATTATGTCAAAATAAAAGGTAGCAAAGGGTCAATTGTAAATCTCATACTGCTAGTGCGAGTCCAAAAAGGTACATCCACTCTGGAAAACAACCTGATAATTTCTTATCAAGTTAAACATGCGCTTACCATATGACCCAGCAATCTCACTGCTAGATATTTATCCAGAGAAATACACTTATGTTCACACAAAAACTGTACAAGAGTATATTAAGCAGCTCCATTCATAATTGCCAAAAACTGAAAACAACTTCAATGTCTTCCAGGGGGTAAATGGATAAATAAACTGCTATATCCAGACACCAGAATACTACCCAGCAATAAACAGTACCAAACCACTGATACATGCAACCGCTTGGAGAAATCTCAAAGGCATTATATTGAACGAAAGTTTCAAAAAGGTTACATATTATAGGATTCCACTTATATAACATTAAAAAAAAAACCCAAAACTATAGTCATGTAAACGAGTGGTTGCAGGAGTTAGGATGCGGGAAGGCAGTGATTACAAAGGGATAACACAAGGGAATTTTTTGGGTGATGTTACTGTTGGTATCCTGATTGTAGTGGTGGTTACAGGAATCTGGACATGTGTTAAAATTCACAGAACTATGTGCCAAAATGAAAAAGTCAGTTTTTCTATATGTTAATTTAAAAAATAAAAGACTTTTTTTTTTGGATTTTAAATCATGTATCTTTAGAAGAATAAAAGACATTTTTAAAATATTTTAAATTTTTAAAGGTTTAAAAATTTGACATTTCAATATTATAATTAATACATTCAAAGAGGCCATTTAGGATTTCATTTGCAGGAAGATAACAAGGAGATTTAAGAGAGTACTATCAGCTTCACTTCATAGAACACTATGGAGCTCACAGAGCATTATATGAAAATTCCCTAACTCAAACTTGAACTAAGAAAAAAGAAAAACAATGGTTTTAATGTAAAAAATGCTCAGTAAACACCAAGTAAAAGAACATTTATTTTAACGACCTTTACTTGAATTGTAGCTGCAGGCAACGTGCTGAATAAGTGTCTGCTAATTTTTTCAACGTAAGAAGAGATTTAGTTTTGCTGACACACGAATGGTAGTTATAATAATCATTAAATAGTAAATAAAATGTTAAATAACCCATAAATAGACTAAAAGTCATTCAGATAATTTAAGACAAAGATGAATTTTAGGACTTTTAAATTAAGATATGAGATTAAAAAATATGGCATTAGGTCAAATCAAGGATGATTTGCATTAGAATCAAATAAATTACCGCCTGTGGGGAAACAAAATATTAATTACTCCCATAAAACTTAAGTAAATAATCCAATATAAAATAGCTTTAAAAAATATCCTTAAATATTTCTTGAAGGCACATAGTATTTTAAAAATATATTCTAAATGCAATATTCAAGTCAGGGAAATGGTAAATACTATACATTCAAGTTAGCTAAGTTAAAAATGTTACTTAGCTACAATTCAGTATTTCTGTGAGCAAACAGGTTTCCAATTCTGGCTATGGTTATTCTGACTTTACAAACATAAAATAGGCAGTTGGCTAATATATGAAATGGATCAGACCTTCAGCTGCTTCCAGACAGCTTCTGCATTAAAGTGACCCATCTACACAGAAATTCCAAATATGACATAAATCTGCATGTTCTGGATTTCCTTCACATTTTATGGAACATTGGTCCCACTGTAGCTATGATATCTGCATAGGGAGCACTCTGGCTCAGCTCAATAGCCCGCTGTTTTTTTAGGACAAGAAAGCTATAAAATTTGGCAGCAGCTTGTTTTCGGTCACTGTGTCTGCAGAGCTTCATCAGACTAAAGTACTGCATTCCCATCTTGTTGGATTCCTGGAAAAATAATTAGAAAAGAAGAAAGGAAAGAGAAACAACATCATTAAAAGTCCAGCAGGCTGTGGATGCATGATGAATAAAATATTGATTTTTTTTTTTTAATTTTGTTTTTTCAACGTTTATTTATTTTTGGGACAGAGAGAGACAGAGCATGAACGGGGGAGGGGCAGACAGAGAGGGAGACACAGAATCGGAAACAGGCTCCAGGCTCCGAGCCATCAGCCCAGAGCCCTACGCGGGGCTCGAACTCACGGACCGCGAGATCGTGACCTGGCTGAAGTCGGACGCTTAACCGACTGCGCCACCCAGGCGCCCCTAAAATATTGATATTTTTGACAAGGGAGTGTGAAATCCTTAAATAGAGAAATGCAAATGACTCATTAGTAAACTTAAAAAAAACCATAGGTCACTGAATACAAGCTTGGCTCGTTGAGAAAATGCATGCAAAAGAACTTTTAAAGTGTTATGCAAATTTCTAACGTGTTATACAAATGTTAGGTCTTTTAAAATTTTGATGTTAACGTAAATAAAGGGCCCTCGTGGAAGGTGCAATTAGTTTAGACTTGTAGGCAGAAAACAACCCACAGGACTTTGGGAGGCTTCAAATACAATGAAAATTATCAGCCTCATCAGGCTTCTTTTCCTTAAAGGTACTGGGGGGTGGGGGTGACTATAAACAACTATAGTGATAAATGTAAAATTATATCTATATATCTTAGTGGCAGAGGAATATGGCTTTATAAACACCTCCCAGTTTCTTGACACAGATCAAAAAGATATCGGAGTCACCATAGGGCACCTATGAACCTACCAGAAAAAGTTGAGCTACAATAAAGCATTTAATTATGGATGAAGATAACGCCTTTTAGGAAGACTAGTACTTGGAATCAGATTTCTAGAATAGAAGTACAGATGAGGACGATTATTGAAAAAAAACCCACAACTGGCACAAAAACAGACACATAGACCAATGGAATAGAATAGAAACTCCAGAACTAGACCCACAAACGTATGGCCAACTCATCTTTGACAAAGCAGGAAAGAACATCCAATGGAAAAAAGACAGCCTCTTTAACAAATGGTGCTGGGAGAACTGGACAGCAACATGCAGAAGGTTGAAACTAGACCACTTTCTCACACCATTCACAAAAATAAACTCAAAATGGATAAAGGACCTAAATGTGAGACAGGAAACCATCAAAACCTTAGAGGAGAAAGCAGGAAAAGACCTCTCTGACCTCAGCCGTAGCAATCTCTTACTCGACACATCCCCAAAGGCAAGGGAATTAAAAGCAAAAGTGAATTACTGGGACCTTATGAAGATAAAAAGCTTCTGCACAGCAAAGGAAACAACCAACAAAACTAAAAGGCAACCAACGGAATGGGAAAAGATATTCGCAAATGACATATCGGACAAAGGGCTAGTATCCAAAATCTATAAAGAGCTCACCAAACTCCACACCCGAAAAACAAATAACCCAGTGAAGAAATGGGCAGAAAACATGAATAGACACTTCTCTAAAGAAGACATCCGGATGGCCAACAGGCACATGAAAAGATGTTCAGCGTCGCTCCTTATCAGGGAAATACAAATCAAAACCACACTCAGGTATCACCTCACGCCAGTCAGAGTGGCCAAAATGAACAAATCAGGAGACTATAGATGCTGGAGAGGATGTGGAGAAACGGGAACCCTCTTGCACTGTTGGTGGGAATGCAAATTGGTGCAGCCGCTCTGGAAAGCAGTGTGGAGGTTCCTCAGAAAATTAAAAATAGACCTACCCTATGACCCAGCAATAGCACTGCTAGGAATTTACCCAAGGGATACAGGAGTACTGATGCATAGGGCCACTTGTACCCCAATGTTCATAGCAGCACTCTCAACAATAGCCAAATTATGGAAAGAGCCTAAATATCCATCAACTGATGAATGGATAAAGAAATTGTGGTTTATATACACAATGGAATTCTACGTGGCAATGAGAAAAAATGAAATATGGCCTTTTGTAGCAACGTGGATGGAACTGGAGAGTGTGATGCTAAGTGAAATAAGCCATACAGAGAAAGACAGATACCATATGGTTTCACTCTTATGTGGATCCTGAGAAACTTAACAGGAACCCGTGGGGGAGGGGAAGGAAAAAAAAAAAAAAGAGGTTAGAGTGCGAGAGAGCCAAAGTATAAGAGACTGTTAAAAACTGAGAACAAACTGAGGGTTGATGGGGGGTGGGAGGGAGGAGAGGGTGGGTGATGGGTATTGAGGAGGGCACCTTTTGGGATGTGCACTGGGTGTTGTATGGAAACCAATTTGTCAATAAATTTCATATAAAAAAAAACCCCACATTAGTGGGTTGCTTGGAGGTGTGGGAGGAGGACCAGTGGGAGAGATGGGACAAAGAATTATCAAGAGGCACAAGGAAACTTTTTGGGGTTATGGATACATACGTTCACTATCTTGATTGTGGTGATGGTTTCACAGGTATATACATATGTCAAAATTGTTCTACTGTATTTTAAATAGGTATGATTTATTGTATGTTAATAATACCTCAATAAAGCTGTTTAAAAAAGTAAATAAATAAATGAAATATAAGGATGCTACAAAACAAAATGATAATTAATAACTAAGAAAAATTCCTGGAAAACAAAAAAACGTGAAAGCAGAAATAAAATTCAATGAAGACTAGAAGATAAAGTTGAAGAAATTTTCTAGAGGATAGGAAAAAAAGCAAAACAAAGGGAATTGATATAAGGGATAAAAGATTCTTTAAAATTTAAAGGTGCAATTCAGGGGATCAAACATCTGATCCACAGGCAATTCAGAAAGATAGAACAGATTAACAAGGAGGCAATTCAAGAAATACAATAAAATTTCCTAGAATTCAAGGACATGAACTTTCAGAATAAAGAAACCACTACATGGTCAGCACAATAAATGAAAAAAGACCCATATCAAAACACATCATCCTGAAATTTCAGACCACTAGGAGTAAAGAAAAGATCTAAAAGTTTCCATAGAGAAAATAAAGGATTGCCAACCAAGCAGCATCTAGCTTTTCAGTAACAGCACAAGAAGACTAGACATGTTACAAAGCCTTCAACATCTGAAAGATACTATTTTCAAACTAGGTTCAGAGACATACAATCAAGTTAAAGGTAAAATAAAGAAATTTTCAGATTTGTATATAGGGTGTATATCTCCTATGCACTCTTTCTCTCAGAAATTATGAGAGGATGTTAACCACCAAAAAGTTCAAAGTAAAGGAAGATCAAAGCATCGAGAACTAGAGAAACTAATATAGGAAAGAGACAAAGGAATTCCCATGTTATGATAAAGGAATGTCCCAAGACAAAAACTATAGAAAAGACCTAGAGAGCAGCTAGCCCAATTAGAATAAAAGGATGATGAGCTCTGGAAAGAGTGTCTTCAAGAAAAAAAAAAATGGAACTGATGAATCAATTGATATATTTGCCCATACTAAACGGGGTTTCATTATATGTCAGAGAATTTTTAAAAAGAATTAAGGATGAGTATATAGACACTAAGCAAATGGGGGAAATGAGGCAATGATTAAAAAAAAAGCACTATAAAATTAAGAAATGCAATGACAATAATTTTTACATAGTCTTTGGGGTTTTTTTATTAAAAAATTTTTTTAACATTTATTCATTTTTGAGAAACAGAGAGAGACACAACGTGAGTGGAGGAGGGGCAGAGAGAGAGGGAGACACAGAACCTGGAGTAGGTTCCAGGCTCTGAGCTGTCAGCACAGAGCCTGACACGGGGCTTGAACCCATAAACCACGAGATCATGACCTGAGCAGAAGTTGGACGCTTAACTGACTGAGCCACTCAGGTGCCCCTCCATAGTAACAGTAACTGCTGATTGTCTCTTACTGTCCATTCTTGTCTTCCATAGGAATAGAATTACTAGCTGAGCCCAAAGCTACCAGACAAAGGACAACATTTCCCAGCTAGATGTGGCAAAGTGATTAAGTCCTAGGCAATGAAATGTGGGAAGTGATACACACAATCTCTGTTGTACACTTAAAGAAATTTTTGCTGCTGAACAGAATGTAGACATGATGGGTACTTAGCCATTTTTGATCCTGGGAATAAAGGAAATGAGATAAAGGTAACCTAGGTCTCTGATATTTTGTGAGCAGAGCAGCCATACCAGGTTATACTTTATCTTTTTAAACCACTGGTATTTTGGCTCTTAGTCAAAATCAAACCTGCATCATAACTGTTACAATTATTGTAAACACTGAATATTGTGCTAAAAACAGACTGGGGTTAGGGGAGATATAACTCAGCGAAATATTCATTTTATGTTGAAAGAAGTTAACAGGTAAAATTTAAAGCTGAAATATCAAGAAAGAACAGTAAGAACATATGATTAGAAATATAGATATAAATGCTAAAAGAAACAGCTGAACATAGTTGCCTCTGGTGAGCAGGACTTAGAGATAAGGAGGAGTAGACAAAAATCTTCTGTGTTTCCTTTTCATTCTTATAGCATAGAACTATGTAACTTTTAAAATTATATACATGTATTATTTTGATAAAAATATAAGTTAAATTTAAAATTATCTGTTTTACTCTTATACTATTTTTTTTTAAGAGAGAGAGAGAACGCACCCTAGTGGGGAAGAGGAGCAGAGGAGGGGGTGGGGGGAGAGAATCTTAAGCAGGCTCCATGCTCCTCGTGGAGCCTGACACAGGGCTCGATTCCACGACTGTGGGATCACAACCCTGGGATTATGAGCAAAGCCGAAATCAAGAGTCAGACACTCAATCTACTGACTTATCCAGGTGCCCCACTCTTATGTTATTATAAACTTAGTTCCATACAGAGAATTGGTTGATAGCCTCCTAAACCCAAGAACGGGAAATACACTAGATGTCTAGAGGTCTGAGTATAGGTAAGAAGTTGCTTAGAATATGCAGGCACCAAAAGCAAACTCTCATAGTTAGCCCTGGGTATACTGCTCAAAATCATTTCATTCTAGTGGAATTTGGTCTCAACAAAAAAATAATGAAAATGATTTTTTTAAAGTTTATTTATTGAGAGAGAGAGAGAGAGAGAGATAGCACATGCAATTCAGGGAGGGGCAGAGAGTGAGAGGGAGAGAGAGAATCCCAAGCAGGCTCCACACTGGCAGCATGCCTGCATGCCTGACGGAGGGGCTTGAATTCACTAACTGTGAGATCATGACCTGAGCCAAAACCCAGAGTCGGACACTTAACTGACTGAGCCACGCAGGCACTTCAAAAATGATTTCATTTTTATTAATGTCTAGAAGATTGAAGTCAACATTTTATTTATTTTGAAAAAAAAATAGGATTGACAAACCCTATCATCTTACCCGCAAGCTATTTAACATCTTAAGAATTCTTCCATTCCACCTCTCTGCCTCAAAATTTTGTTGATTCCCCAATGACTCCTGTTTGAATGAATAATAAAATACCTCAATGAAACAAATTTTACTGAATGCTACTATTTGCTAAGCACAGTGTTAGCTGCTACAAGAAACCCAACCATAACACTGGGTCCTGCTAAATAAAGGAGCTTATAGTCTGACAATAGAATAGGAAACATACAGCTTTAGATCAGTCTTTGTAGGATTATATCTATGCTCCCTAGGTGATGAGGGGCTCCAGAGTAGGAGATTCTGCAGTCTTTACTGGTAATGCGTACCAGGGCACTGTGATCTTACTTCCAAAAGTTAAGTCAGCCATGACTTTTGGTTAGGACTATCCCAGCTCTGGTCAATTTGAACTGAGTTGACAGGGTAAACATAAAGCTATAGAAAAACTGCATTGTAAAGGCCTTTATCTGAACTTCCCTGGTGATACAGAAGCTCTAATTAATAAATGATGTTTAGCAATTTGTGTACAATTGGGTTAGAACCTTTTGGATTTCAAGGGTAACCTGTCCAAAAGATATCAACCCACTTCCTCTCATATTATCTGAATAGATTAGTTCTTTTCAGTCTTTAAAGCTTAGCCACCTTCAGAAACACCTCAATATTTAAAAACAGTCAAGTTGAAATCCCTTCACAGGAACTCACTCTAAGCTCTTATCACCTAACACTTTATGAGCTAGGAACAGAATTGGGCATAGGAAAGGTGCTGATGAATCTGACAAAAGAGCAAGCCTACGAAGTGCAGGGGCGGGGGGTGGCAGGGATGAAGGTGGCACAGATCTGAACTACTTTATAATTTTTCCCAGGCTAGCTCTGACCATGCAACCCAATACCTTCTGTGTCATCCTTATCAGAGGTGCAATGTTTGTCAAGCCTTCATGTGTACCTTTGAAGCCAAGACACTTCCCACAGTGTTTTCAATTTCACAGACTCCAAGATGATTTCAGAAAGTTCCAGAATATTCTGGATAGTATTTTAAATCACTTAAAGCTAAGGGGACTGCCGAGTCCTCATTCCTACTAGCTATGCCGGCTTCCTGGTCCTGATTATATAGCATCCTTTCTTATGCTCCAAAAGGGGTGATCTGAAAATATGGTCACTTCATTCTGAAGAGTTTTCCGAATCTCTCCGGGTACAATTTATTTTTATTTCTTTCTGGTCTGCCCTGGGATAAATGAATTCACCCAATTGCTAACGTTTATTATATTGTTAAATACACAAATGCTGTTTTTCATATATAAAAAGCAGTGGCCCAACTCTTTGGTAAAGATCCATGAGATTGCAGCTTCACCTATATCGCACGACTAAACTAACCAGGAAAAGGCTCAGAAAAAATAGTCTATGCACTTTGCTGAAGCCTGTCTACTTGATCTATCTGGACACCCTACAGCTGAATCCATTGTGTGGAAAGCCCAGTGGATTATTAAAAACAGCTGAACTTGTGCTGTGTTGTGGTTTGCTTGACCATGTATGAAAATAACCTGTGTCTACAGAAGCAAAGAGGCGAAAATTAACCAACCCTCTTCTGGCTTAGCTGTTTGGATATTTCAGGTAGAAAATTCAGGTATCTTTCCCGTCTTAGATTATCCAGAGAATGCAGTGTTCTCCACATATGAAAAAACAATCTAATAGTCTCGGAACTCATTATAAAGATGATTTAGTTAAGAACAACTTATTTATGGCATTAATAGCTATTTTGATATTATTTACTAGGAATTCATTACAATCTTAAAAATGCCTTCAGCACTGTGGTACAAGGACTAGAGAAAGAAGACAGTAATACACATGAAGTCAGGTAAGTCCATGTTACTTCTCGCTTTGCTATTTAATTGTGACCCTTTGAGCAGACCATTTTCTCTTTCTGATCTCTAAAAATCTCGGACAGTATAGGCCTTGAGCCATATAATGTTTTGGATAAAAATTGTTTTGTTTTTTGTTTTTTTATTCGTAAATGAAGTAAAATTTCAAATGCCATAGGATGTACCTCTAATATAGCTCTGTTTCTTTAAAGCTGTTACAAGAATAACTCAACAGTGATTCTCAATATTTTTAACCTATGACTACCTTTGATAATATAAAAATCCCATAGTTTTATTTAAAATTATTTGAAGTTTCAAAATAAATTAAAGAAAGAAAAAAGGTCAAAGCAATTCTGAGTGTGTTTTATCAAACTACTGACACATCTCTTTGTTGAGATCACTAAATAATAATTCTAGAAAGCAACATGATCGCTCTAAAACCAAGTTTTAGGTAAATAAAGTGTTAACTATTTAAGAACAAAGTTTTTAAGAAAATTTTCAAGACTATGAATATATTTACCAATTCAGCTGGACTATTTTCAATTTCTTGTGCTAAGACGGCATTCGTTAAGGAAGATTCCTCAGTAGCTGAAGATACCACTTCAACAACATCCTCCTACAGCAAATTAGGGAAATACAGGTCATCACAGTAGTAGTAGTTTTCATAGGAACAATTTTATTTTGCTAAATGCTTTCATCACATGAATGCTCATTTCTAAAACTGATTTATGTATTTATTTTACATTTTATTTATTTATTTTGAGAGAGGTAGAGCACAAGCAGCAGAGGGGCAGAGAGAAGGAGAGACAGAATCCCAAGCAGGCTCTGTGCCATCAGTGCACAGCCAAAAGCGGGGCTCAAACTTGCAAAATGTGAGATGATGACCTGAGCGGAGATCAAGAGTTGGACGTTTAACCAGCTGCGCCACCCAGGCACCCCTCTGAAACTAGTTTAAAATACCACCTGCATTCGCAAAATATTATTCCTGAAATATCCCAGGTAGGCAGCCCCTGTTCTCCATAAGCCTCCCACAGATGAAGAACTGGCACATTCCTGCCAGTTCTTTGTTGCCTATCTTTTCTAGCCCTGTTTTCTCCACCACTGCAGACCCCACATCAAACATATTTTTGGCTGAGTGGCTGAGACCACTTTCCTTTGAAGCATTTTGTCCAGCCCCAGCCCCTGCCTCTATCCTCATGCCAGTACCAGGTGGCAGAGGAAGACGCACTGTAAGCAGAGGGGGTGAAAATGGGGGAAGCGATATTAATATCTCTACCTAGGGCCATGACACGATTCTTGCCACCACTGCTGGAGCTGTCGCTGGCAAAAGGGAAGAAAAACTATGTCCTCTGAAAGAGGAGCAAAGGCACAGAGAAGAAGGCAAAAGAGAGAGCCAGAAATTCTCCATTCCTTATCATCTCCTTTTTTCATTGCTATAGAAGCTGTTGGGCCCCGTTTTCATCTTTAACCAGTCTTCAGGTAGGAGCTTCCTTCAACAAAGCTTCCTTAATTTTTCATTGCAGCTTTCAGAATGTTTAGTGAGTATCAGGAGTTGTATTTTATTCTTTAACATGCATGTTTGTGGAGACTTATGTCTTTTCCCTTTTAATCTCTATGAATATTTTACATTTTAGACTCTCAATTTTGCAGTTACTTTACATAAAAAATGCTTTATAAAGATTTGAAAATGACTAATCAGAATCAATACTTTTCTGTCCTGTCAATGTGCTCCCATTCCTGACTGTATTTCACATCTGTTCACCGTTTTTGGAAGCAGAATAAGAATGGAATTGAAGGCTAAAGCATAAGTTAGGGCAGAGGAGCTAAATGGTTCAAGAGAACTCATACATCAATCTCTTCAAGCATGAGGGAAAAATCTGTTTTGTTAATATGTTAAAAAATCATGAACTAAACAAGCTTGCCTGATCATAATTTTCAGTAGGTGCACTCTAAGTAATGCCTGAGCCCAAATAAGGAAGATATTGGCAACCTAATAATTCAATATCTAGTATACTATCAAATATTTAGTAAAATACATTCTGTGTTAGTGCGTTGTGAAATTGTCTTTCCTTCCAAGAGCATTCAGTTTCAATGTGGACTGACTTTGAATTCCCTGAGTGGTTATCAAAATGCAGTGATGATGCAGCAAACCAGAAGAGCACTGGTTTCTTTTTATCTGGTGTGGCTATATCTGTACAATCACTAAAGTGACAATAGGAAAAATATATTAAAAAAATTTTTTTTTAATGTTTATTTATTTTTGACACAGAGAGAGACAGAGCATGAACGGGGGAGGGTCAGAGAGAGGGAAACACAGAATCTGAAACAGGCTCCAGGCTCTGAGCTGTCAGCACAGAGCCCGACACGGGGCTCAAACTCACGGACCGCGAGATCATGACCTGAGCCAAAGTCGGTCGCTTAACCGACTGAGCCACCCATGCGCCCCTGGAAAAATATTTTAAAGCACACTGTTTCCAGCTATGTTTTTAAATAACGATTTTTGAATAAAAATTATGTCTTCAAATAAAATTTTTAAAAAATTTTTCTTTGGTCATGGATCTTCAGATAGTCTCTTGAATTCAAGGCTAAGGTAATTATAGGTCTAAAACATATTCTTAGAGGTGGGAAGAGTGACTTTCTGATCAGAAACAAAACATGGGTGTATTGTCTAGAGTCCCAAAAACATTCCATGATATACTGAATGTGGGGCCTAAGAGGATTTTCAGGATATAACTGGATTCAAGTACAATCACTTATTTGATTACCATGCAAATTATTTCAGCATGAAACTACTATCTTCTTATTTACTCTCTTAAACTTCTAGAAAATACTGTTCTACAGATGAAAATCATGCTTTACATACCACTGCCCCTTACCAAACAAATTACGGACTAACATAAGACTAAATATAAACTATAAATGTAAGAAGACATGTCAGAGTCTCAAGTTTCCTTCACTGTATCTTTGTCAGAAAAATAATGCTTTTATGATTCTCTTTGGTTAACTTACCTCAGAATTAATATTTTTATTGGTATCCTCATGAGAGCTACACTTCGGTCCATTGATCACATCCTTCCAAGTTTTGGGTTGACTTAAGTCTTGCCGGGAATTTGGCTCTTCCATCACGGAGGTCTCTGAATTAGTAAGTAGAGAAGATTTCACCAAACTATCTTTCAAACTTAAATTGGGATATGGTTGTTACAAAAGAAAACTTCTGACAGAAAACTTGGAATCTAAGAATTTAAGCAAAGTGTACACAAACTTTCTTATAGTTTCCCAAGTCTCACATATTTATCTTCCCTTGTCCCTTGTCTGCTTCTTATCACCTCCCTCCCCATGGTCCACCTACTATCTCCTCCACACTCACTCCCAAACAGGCACTCACAAGATAACATGGATAGTTCAAGCCCATCTTGGTGTATTGTGTGGCAGATTTTAATGCCTTCAGGACAGGTGATCACGAAGCAGAGATTCACTCGTTACATAAGCTGGTTTTATTATTCCTTTATAATAGTCACAATAATAATCAGCAATTATCAATACTCCAAGTAGCTTCTGGGTGGATGGAAATTTCTACATCTCAGATTCATTGTACTGTTGAAATGCTATTCTTATCACTAGGTGACTTTTCCTTTTAGTTGTCTTAAAGTGAAACACTATCCTACAAGATAAAATAATTTTATCTGTTGAAGTTCTGTAAGTACTGCCTGTAGGGATGAGGGAGGTAGGAAGGAGTGAGATTAGGAGGAATCCACATGGTATATATACTTCATCTTTTTAGTGTACTTGTTGAACAAAAATTAATCTGCAAAGAAAAAAGGCAATGCTGATGTAACAATTTCTCTTAAGCTGAAATATTCTTCTAGAGATAGCATTTATACTTGGGAATATGGAATTGGATCCCATCTTCATTTTGAAATATAAAATGACATTTTTGTTTCTATAACAATCCCCTCAACACCAACAGTTAGGATGTCTCACCTATTATGTTTTCATTTCCCACTTCTTCCCTTACTGATTCCTTCTGTATCAATTTCCTTCCAAGTTTAAAGCCAGAGGACAGAAAGCACTTTGTAAACAACTGTAAAAATATACACTTCTATTACTTGCTTTTGTACAAGCAAAGCAATTCAATAAAATACAAGCACATATGCTAAAAAGTGAAAACTATAATTCAGGCACACGCATCAAGCAAATTAATTCAAAAGTAAGGGAGTATTTTTCACCAGTTTATATTCTGTTGTATACATGAACGTAAATATGCATTTATTTATTTATAACCAAGCACTGCAACTATGTAAAAAGATGGAAAGGGGCGCCTGGGTGGCGCAGTCGGTTAAGCGTCCGACTTCAGCCAGGTCACGATCTCGCGGTCCGTGAGTTCGAGCCCCGCGTCAGGCTCTGGGCTGATGGCTCAGAGCCTGGAGTCTGTTTCCGATTCTGTGTCTCCCTCTCTCTCTGCCCCTCCCCCGTTCATGCTCTGTCTCTTTCTGACCCAAAAATAAATAAAAAAACGTTGAAAAAAAAAATTAAAAAAAAAAAAAAGATGGAAACTATTACCATTTTCAGTTCTGCATGAGTCATATCCTGGGCAGGACTTGACAGAAGTATGTCCACTCCTCCCTTCTTCTTCCACATCATCAATCTTCGGGTAGGAGGTGCAAGTTCCAAAACCATGAGTGTGTCCGTAAAGGAAGTAAGCTGTTTATGCATAATTTTGCTACTGATCTCCTTGACTGGATCTATGAGCAATTTCCTCTTTTTGCCTTTTCTTTTCTCAGCAAGGTCTAAATATAAGAAATAGACACAAATGGGATTGGTTGTACAGCTTTGTAAAATGATATTCTAGACACTGCATACCTAAGAAATGTCTACCACAATGCAACCTACAGAGTTGCCATGGGAAGAATATCCCTTTCTCTCTACTGAAAATTATGCTTCACGAGACTTTTGCACAGCTAGAGTATCTGAGCAGCCAATAGTTGATGCAGTTTATAACGTGTTCCTTCAAAGTGCTTAGGAGGGACTCTGTTGACCTACCAGGTAGATTAACTCAGGAAATGTGGAGCAGAGAACATAATGGGAGGGAAGTTGCTCAATTTTGAAGTTCCCTAAGATATCTATATAACAGAATATTCTGAAACATCAATTTGTATTTTTCAAGTATATTTTTCCCTCCTCCATTGAAATTCATACACAAATTCCAAGTATGCAAAAGGGGAGGGTTAGGTTTCCCAGAATGGATGAAGATCTGAGATCAGATGGAGCCAGAAGGAACAGTAACCTGCTTGCTAACGTGCCTTAGTAAAATCCTGGGAACATGATAAGATCCCAGAAGGGCTGGTTGTGTGATGACCCCAGAGGCTATATGGGTTGGGACAGTAGATACCACAAACTGTTGTGGTTGATGACCAAAGTTTCCCTTCCACCTGCCACACTCCTCTCCCAAATTTTGATACTACATGGCTTAGGATAGATAGGGGAGCTATACAGATTGAAACTTTTGCCAACCCAGTGGGATAGAGGCTCCGAGTTGAATGTGGTAAATAAAAAAACTTGAATGCTTTATTCCTTGCATGCCTGAATTTATAACTGAAATTCATATCAATTATACTACTTGAAACCAGGATGTTCTTACAAGGTCAAGTTATATATTATATTCATATTTATTTTTTATTCCTAAAAATATGCTTCAGGTTAAATGTTAGAGGGCACAGACCTCTCTTCTGATCCTTTTATTCTGCCTTATTTTATATGCATGTGCATGTTTATTTATCTTTCCAATCAGACTACAAGCTTCTTAAAAGCAGGTACTATTGTTGGTACCTGGGTGGCTCAGTCATTGAGCATCCGATGCTTTGATTTCAGTTCAGGTCATGATCTCATGGTTTGTGAATTCAAGCCCCTCATTGGGCTCTATGCTGACACTGTGGTGCCTGCTTGGGATTCTCTCTCCCTCTCTCTGTGCCCCTTCCTGGCTTGCACGCACGCTCTCTCTCTCAAAATAAATAAATAAACATTAAAAAAAAACAAAAAAAGCAGGTACTATGTCTTCTTAACTCCTGTGCCCAACAGAGAGTAATGGTTCAATAACTACTGGCATTGAACTGAGTTTTATATTTTCCAATTTCCCAAATTGGGTGTATGGTTTGACCAGGACTGACTATAATGAAAGAATCACCTCAAATTTCCTCCACACTCTTTCCCTACCCTTTCCCTATTGTATTGCAAATGTTATTACTAGGTTGGCTACTTCCTATAATATTTCACAGATTATCTCACAGTAAATAAGATAGTAGCGTAACAAAAATAAAAAACAAAACCATGAATGACGCTGACCTGAAACATCAATTGGGTCAAGGGTAAATCCATGTTCTTCATTTGATAATGTGATTTCATCCATTTTTTCATTTTCAGGTAGACAGATACACTCTGAATTACCTGGTTCTACTAATAACATCACCATAAAAAGAATCATTAGAAAAATAATAGTTATGTTTAATCTAGATGTTTATATGAGAATGAAAGCAAAAGATAAACTAATTGAAGATTTATATTGCTAACTGGAGCCAAAACTGATTTTTAGAATCATGTACTTAAGAGAGTTGAAGAGACACAGAGATTATATGGTCTGGGGCCCAGTGTCTAGGTGAGTCATGCATCGTCACCTTCTTCTGCACATGTGACATCTAAGGCTGGACTTAGTAGAAACAGTGGTAGCAACCACAGTAAATGACTGACATAAACTTGATTGTGTCTGCTAAAAAAAATTTGTATTCTGGGGGTGCCTGGGTAGCTCAGTCGGTTAAGCAACCGATTTCGGCTCAGGTCACGATCTTGCAGTCTGTGGGTTCAAGCCCTGCATCAGGCTCTGTGCTGGCAGCTCAGAGCCTGGAGCCTGCTTCATATTCTGTCTCTGTCTCTGTCTCTCTGCCCCTCCCCCGCTCATGCTCTGTCTCTCTCAAAAGTAAATAAATGTTAAAAATTTTTTTTTTAATTTGTATTCTGTTAATACTTAATTATTAATTGACCCATAAAGGACCATAAATAAATTTATATCATCTCTCTTTTTCACATTTTAAATTTCTACTATGTGTTAGGAAGGAAATGTAACATAAGAATGAATGAGGAATCAAAATGGGGCTATTTGTACTTTCAATTCTTAAGAAAAATCATACAAAAATACTTCAAATGATCTGAGGTACCGTCACATGAATTTCAAGTAGAAAATATCCCCACATTTGTAATTTCTCTCAAATTGTATACAGATTGTCCAGTTATATTAATGTCAATATGGTATTAATATTAATAATTAATAATCATAGCAATGTCAAATATTAATGATGTTTCTAACATGTAAGACATATTATTTTAATGACTCAAAGGCATAGTATTTTGCCAGAGTATTTAGATGTGCTCTCATATCAAATAAACCCAATCCTGGTTAAATACCACTGTTGTACCTTTCTTGGAACCTAGTTTCCTATTCCATATTGTCTACAGTCAGACTCAAAAGAGTTTGAGGGACAACATTCTTTATTATTTTTCACTATATTATATTGCTACTTAAACCGAGCAAGTTGTAAGGTTTAATTTGAACATCAGTATCTGTTCACTTTCTACACAAAAGATAATTTCATCATACCCACTATAGTATCAGGAGGCTCAGGAGGCAGGGAAATTTCTCTGTTCAAATGCATGTCTTCTAACAGGATATTTTGGTCATCTTGCAATAGATTGTCTTGAAAAACACAATAAATACTTCTGTCACAGAGTTGAATCTGTCATTTTTTCACTAAACGTTTAATTGACATTATTGTATATAAGGATTATAAACAGATACAAAAATGAATCAACCTTACTTAAGGAGATTTGATTGGCTACATAGACTATCATATTTCATGCAGGATAATATAGAACTTTATATATTTTATTTCCTTTCCCTTATTAAATAGATGTTTAATTTCAGGAGATATTTACTAAACTAATACTGTGATAGTAATCTTGTTACAAAGCCATATTTAAACTCCAAATCAAGGGGCGCCTGGGTGGCGCAGTCGGTTAAGCGTCCGACTTCAGCCAGGTCACGATCTCGCGGTCCGTGAGTTCGAGCCCCACATCAGGCTCTGGGCTGACGGCTCAGAGCCTGGAGCCTGCTTCCGATTCTGTGTCTCCCTCTCTCTCTGCCCCTCCCCCGTTCATGCTCTGTCTCTCTCTGTCCCAAAAATAAATAAACGTTGAAAAAAAAAATTAAAAAAAAAAAATAAATAAACTCCAAATCAAGAAGTGAAAGCTTTCAAACTTCTTTGGTAGACACCTAAGGTAGAACCACAATTTTTTCATAATTTTGAAATTTCTAAAAGTTTGCCACAACCAGTCCTTTAAAGTAAACTAGAGAATCTAAAAAAGACTTGTTATATAACCATCACTATCTTTAAAATACAGGTATGTGTATTCAGATTTCCCAGTTTTTGCCTACTCCATTTCTATGATTCTTTTATAGTAACATCATGATATAAATATAAAATTACAATATAAAATGTTGGACAGATCCTTAGAATAGCTGTTTCACAATTTCTCTTAAGGGAAACAATGATTCCAATATACGATCTAATATATCTTGTGAGGAAATATACTAACTTCATTCCTTCCCCTCTAAAAATTAAGAATTTGTAAAAATAAAAACAAGTAGTATTTTATAACCTTTAGGGAAAATGTGTTTAAATAGATGCCTATTTACTTAGATCTAGCCTAAATGTTTAAATACACCACAGCCTTTGAAAATGTATGTAAAAAATGTATTGACTAAAAAAAAAAAAAAAGTATTTATTTAGGGGCCCTTGGGTGGCTCAGTTGGTTGATTTCAGCTTGGGTCGTGATCTCACGGTTCACGGAATAGAGCCCCACATCAGGCTCTGTGCTGGCAATGTGGAGCCTATTTGGGATTCTCTCTCTCTCTTTCTCTCTGCCTGTGACCCTCTTGCACGTGCACGCATGTGCTCTCTCTCTCTCTCAAAATAAATAAACTTTATTTTTTTAAATGTTTATTTTTGAGAGACAGAGACAGAGAGAGACAGAGTATGAGGAGGAGAAGGGCAGAGTGAGAGAGAAAGGGAGACACAGAATCCGAAGCAGGATCCAGGCTCTGAGCTGTCAGCACAGAGCCTGACGCGGAGCTTGAACCCACAAACCGCGAGATCATGACCTGAGCCGAAGTCTGATGCTTATCCAACTGAGCCACCCAAGTGCCCCTAAATAAATAAACTTCTAAAAAATGTATTGATTTATATGACACGGGGCATACCTGACATTTTAGTTTAATATAATAAGCCTATTAATACATTCTTAGCATGACTGAAATAAATATCCAATTTCTTTTTTTAATATCCCATTTCTATATAACCAGACAACATACCAATCATCTCTCCTGCAGCCCCTTCATCTCCAAATCCATCTCCACTGTCATAGAACAGAGATTTTTCTCCAATGAGGCTTTCGGAACTATGTTCAACTAAAGGACCACTGGAATCCAGCAATATGTTGTCATCAAAAAAGCTATGTCTTCTGAGAATTTCAGATTCCTCCCCTAAATAAATACATATCATTAATACTGAGTTAGAAACATAGAGTTTTAGGGTTAGATGGAAATTCAGATATCTTCTTGTACAGACCATCCCATTTTACAGATAAGAAAAATGAGAGCTAAACTTATTTGCATAGTCAACTGAAGTCATTCAGTTAATCAGTAGAGGCTGGATTTCTAGTCTAACGCTTTTCCCAAAACAATAGGGAAAAAACATTAGGATAGAGTCTTTAGTTGTGGTTCAGTTTAATAATTCCCCAGAATGATTTCTTCTACTTTAGATAGTCATGTCCTGCTTGATCAAGTATTATTTCATATTATTTCAAGTACAATTGCTTGCATTGTTTATCCACAGTGGGGATTTGGAAAATAAGGAGCATATCTGCCTTCTTGGGAATGGAAAGGTAGATAAAATATTAAATAGTGGGTTTACAACATTCATTCAATAAGTATTTAATGAATGGGTATTAGGCAATCTGCTAGGTATTAGAGATACAGTGATAAAAAAGACAAAACCCAATCAGCTAACATTAACCGAGTACTTATTATGTGCATTATATTACGTAATAGAAGATACTATTATAATCCTAAATTTAGACAAGGGAACATGTCCATAGAAAGGTTTTATAATTTGCACACAGTCATACCCTAATAAATGACAAAGCCAGGATCTGAACCCCGCGGAGACAGTGATAGTTAAAACTTACACTGGTAAAATATTTTGCAAAATGGAGACTTATGAGAGCAAACTCTTAAGACACTGACAGTAGCAGGTAGAATGAACTCCCGGCTTCAAACTCACTTGTTTCCAGATTGGTTGTCAGCACATGTATATTCTTAATATTCTTTCCCTTCCATGGGTTTGAATCTCTAGGTCCAGGAGTCTGAAACCCCAGAGATCAGACAGAGGTTGTCGTTCTCCCTTTCTCATAACCCATGTTAGTGCTAGTTAGTAAACAAAATCATGCAGTATCACTTATATTAAAATTCTTCTATAGGCTTTTATGTTGTAGAAAGGAAGAGTTGAAAAAGGCAAGCTTCATTGTACTGGATTAAAGATTTGCTCAACAGAAAAGGCTAAAAAATAAAAAACAAAAGTAAACTAAAACTATGTTCATGTCTTCCAGGAGCAGCTTGAAAGCTCTCAAGAGAAAAACTAGCCTTGGTCAGTAAGATAATAATATTTTTGAATAGACACTGTATTCTGAGCGCTGAGCATCACAAGAACCTGAGATTATTCAAATAAATTAAAGAAATGATCATTGCTTTCAATCTTACATTGTAATTCAGAATAGGATGGATTAATATTAAACATTTCTTAGAAGACATTAGGTTTGAGCTAGTTTTTGAAAGAGAAAAATCACCTATTGGTGAAAAGAACTGAAGGAGGGAATGAAGGAAATAACTCTGTGATGCTGCTAGTAGTATCTCAATTTTACAAATAGGGTAGTAAGTCTCAGAGAAGCTAGGTGATTTGCCCAGTATCACACAGCAAGGCAATAGAAAAAGCTGATGCAAACTCAGATCTGTTCGTACACTGAGAAAATGTTCTTCCCCCGCTTTGAATTGTAGGAGACACAGGCTGAGAACAACTAAATTATTGGCTGGTAATATGTTTTCTTAACTAGAGCAAAAAGTCTGTATCAAGAGTAAAACAAATAAAGTTGATAAAATACAGAAGGTGATAAATTGATAGAGGCCCTTGAGGATAGGCAGGGTGTCTAAAATAAGTCATAAGGACCCAAGGTATTTAAGTAGAGGAATGTGATACGAAAAAAAAAAATGGAATTTAAGGATAATTGCTCTTGCAGAGCTACATAAAATGTGGGAAGAGACTGTGAGATGTGTAGGAGGGCATTACTCCAGGTCTTTAGTACTGGTGAACTATACTGGTGGCTAGAGAAATAGAACACCTAAGAGACATGTCCAATTTTGTTGTTGTTGTTGTTAATCAGCACTGGTATAAAGCTTACAGAAAGTGTAGTTAAAAGTGATCCTAGGGGCGCCTAGGTGGCTCAGTCGGTTAAGTGTCCGACTTTGGCTCAGGTCATGATCTCACAGTTTGTGAGTTCGAGCCCTGCGTCGGGCTCTGTGCTGACAGCTTGGAGCCTGGAGCCTGCTTCAGATTCTGTGTGTGTCTCTCTCTCTGCCCTTCCCCCGCTCATGCTCTGTCTCTTTCTCTCAAAGAAAAAAAAGAAAAGTGATCCTAAAGTTTTAGGCCTAAAGAACAGCAGTAGTGTTTATAGGGAAATGTGCAAAGAGTGTCTTGGCAGTAGGAAATATGATTAACTCTTTGCCAATGTATTACATTTTAAGGCCTGGGATTACAGAGAGTGAGAGATCCAGGCTACTCAAAATATGGTCTGTGGGTTGGTGCTTGTCCATGATAGAGTAAATACACAGACTAGAGGTAAATGTTTAAAAAATTTGATAGCAATTTCACAGAGTAATTTTATATATGTTGAATTTAATAAGAAAAATTGAAGCATACATTTTGACTTTTAAACTTTCAATTTTTCTGGATTTTACAAAAGCATCATTCCATGACAGACTGGAAATTAACAAAAATTCTAAAATTTGTCCCACACCACAGATCATTTAAGAACACAGCTGTAGATCAGAAGAGTTACAGAAGAAGAGTAAGGATGAAAAACGGAGGTTGGAGATGTAGTTCAAGCATTACTGGCTTGACCACCCTCCCCCACGGAACACAGAGTTAAGCCACCCTTCTTCTACACTCACTGCTTCGGGCACTATAAGAGAACCAGACATGAATACGACACAGATTTTATCCTCATGGAGTTTTCAGATCAATACAGGACGTACATAATATAATGGTTCAAGACAGAGGTAAATGCCATAAAAAGAACAGCTTAATTATAAAATATACTCAACAGTTTGTTTCATAATCAATGAGTATGTATTTAGCATGTGTTATTTCCTCCTCAGTCCCAAGCCATGCTAAACTTTTTCATTTTACAATTGATATCATCATATATTGGAGAAATTTTCATACTTTGAAGGCATGATCTACAGCACACACGTAAAACACTATATATATACACACACACACACACACACACACACACACACACATATATATACACATATATATATACACACACATATATATATATAGTGTTAGGGTTATATGTAATATATGTGTATTATGTAATATATATGTATTTATACACATATATTACTATATGTGTGTGTGTGTGTATATATATATATATATGTTTATTTGCATATCTCTCTCCCAGCCTGAAGCTCCTTGTGGGCAGGAAGTGCTTCTGCAAACTTTGTACTGCCTATGCCTATGATAGAACATGACATATAGTAAGTATGCAATAAAGGACTGCAGACTAAGAAGGGAAGTTTATAGCCTAAGACTGAGTCTTGGTATTAACACCTATTTAGAACAAGGTAAAGATAAACTTACTGAGAGTTGCATTTAGACATCAAGAGATCCATTCTAAAGACAGCTATTTCTATTGACATGGTTTCAATACAAAAATGCATATTTATTTTATAAGTTATTTTGCAATTATGCTTCTATTTTATAAATAATTTTGCAATTATTTTATAATTGCAAAAATGCAATTATATTTTATAATTGATTACAGCTTGTGACTTTAATTTCTCAAAGATTCTCACCAAAGCTCCCAGCTTGGAACAGTAGATCATTATTGTAATATTCTCTAAGTGTGATTTCTTCTGGTCTGCTTTGGTTCTGAGTAACGTGTTCTGAAACATCAATAGCACTATGGAGAAACATAAGATTGAGAAAATTGAGAAAAATATGCCAACAGAACACAAGCATTTTGCAGTATACTGAAAAAAAGCCCAAAACTCTAAAACAAAAAACAGCTTTTATTATAAAAAATAAACACTTTTATTTCCTCAATAGTATTATTTATACACACTAGATGATTACACATGTACATACAACAAATGGTCTCTGGGTTGCTGAACCCAGGGGTCAATTCTCAGTCCTTGTCTTACTCTAACCAACTGCATCTGAAACAGATGTTCACTCCCTCATGGAATGTATTCTTCTCTTCACCTCCAGGATACTACTTTCTCTTGAGTTTTTCCTTACCTCACTGGCTGCTCCTTTTCTTCCATTAGTCCTTCCTCATCTCCCAGACTACCAGCTATTAGGAATGACCCAACACTCTGTTCTCAGATCTCTCTCTTTTAAAATAATTACACTCACTCTCTGGGGGTTGAAATTCCATCTATATACTCACAACTCCTAAATTTGTCTATCCCATCCAGACCTCCTTTCTGAATTTCAGACCCAGATATTCAACTACTTGCCTACTCCCCTTGGATGTGTAACAATCATCTCAAAATTTATGTCTAAAGCCTAATTTATCTGTGACTATAGGATGACTGTAGTCATCCTTCCTTTCTCGTTTCCTTAAAGCCATATCCAATTCTTCAGCAAATTCTGTTGGCTCTGTCTTCAAAATATATTCATAATTTGACTGTTACCACCTTGATAACATGAAGACTGAGAAGCGATTACAGACACTGTCATTTCTCACCTGGACTTCTTTTTTTTTTTTTTTTTTTTTTGGCAGGGATAGCACCATTTATTAAGGAAGATCAAGACAAACACCACAGGAGGGTCCCTTCGAGGACACAGAGGCCTGGCATCCTGATCCCACGTCTGTGGGCTGCTGGCGGGAAAGGCGCGTGCCCCTAGTTGGGCCCTCAGGCTCCCACAGATAGGGCAGGGCTGTCATGTCCCCTTCCTGTCCCTCCCAGCCATGAATCCTGGCATCCCCCACTCAAGGCATTAACTGTTTTCACTGCCCTTCTCCCCCCATGTACCCTGGGCCTTCACTTCCAGATGAACGGGGCTGGGTGATAGGCCTGGTGTGAGGGGGGAGACCCTTTCAGTGCTGGGCTCTGCCTGCAGCAGCTCCTGCTAAGAGGTGGGGTGGAGTTTCCCTTGCAGCCCTGAGTAGGTGTTGGGTGGGAGGGTCATCTGGACTTCTTACTGAAATAATTTTCTCATAGGCTCTCTGCTTCCTCCCTTTCCCCTTTATACTAAGTAACCTGAAGAAGCATGTTGAAATCAAGTCAGATCTGTCACTCTCCTATTCAAAACCCTCCTGTGCTCCCTATCTGAATAAAATTAAAGTCCTTACTGTGGCCTGCAACACTCAACATCATTTGCACCCCCAACTACCTCTCATTTCCTACCACTCAGACTGTCATTTACAGCACAGTCTCACTTGCCTCCTTGCTGTTCCCAGAAAAGGTCCAATGTGTTCTGCCTTCTCACTTGCTCTACATGGAACATTCTTCCCCACATTACTGAATGATTTGTTCCTATACCTCCCTCAGGTTTCAGTTCTGACCTTATTAGAAAACCCTTTCTTGAGAATCCTATCATTTTTTTTCTTTATTTTCTGTTTCTTTTCATATTGCTGATCATTTACTGGCAAAGTGTATATTTCTTTGTTTATTGTCTGTCTAAAATGTAAGATTCATGCAGACAGAAGCTGTTGCTCAATGTCCTCAGTGTCTAGAGCAGTGCCTGGCATAAGGAAGGCACCCAATACATGTTTACCGAATGAATGGAAGAACACACTGTTAATATCGCAAATTACATTCAGCAAATATGATGATACATTTTTGGTGTTATATTTCAAAATTTCACACTAAACTTAAGTCTTCTCAACTGCATGTGGATTTCAGTTCTTAACTAGAGTCCACTTGTATTCATGAAATCTGAAGATGAAAGCAAGAAAATCAAATTGAGGGTCGCCAGCATGGCTCAGTCGGTTATGCTTCCAACTCTTGATTTTAGCTCAGGTCATGATCTCAGTTAGTGGGCTTGAGCCCCTGCTTGGCATTCTTCTCTCCCTCTCTCTCTGCCCCTGCCTCACTCGCATTCCCTCTCTCCCTCAAAATCAATAAATAAACTTTTTTTAAAAGAAAATTAAATTGAAAGAAAATAAAAAAATAATTACTTCACATTGTGGGTGTCAAAATCATGAAACTCTTCTGGCAATGTGATAGCATTGTAAGCAGCTTCAAAATTCTCTTTTGGAAGGTCAACCAGCCCTGAAAAGAATAAAAAACATCCAATGAGCAATAATGCTATCTAAGAAACTCCCAATTCTTGCCCCTCTTCGGTCCCATTCTCTACAAACAGCCAGAGTGGTATTTAAAAATATTTAAAGAGCAATCAGCTCAGCTCATTCCCATGCTTAAAGTGATTCAGTGACTTCCCCAGTGTATTAAATAAAATTCAAATTTCTAATCAGAACCTCTGCAGCTGTACAAACCTGTCAGCATCATCGAAGGATCTTTCCCTCACTCACTAGACTCTAGCTATACTGGCCTTTTTGTTACCTGAACAAGTGAAGCACTTTTCTCCCTCAAGACCTTTGCTCTGACAGTTCCCCTCTGCCCGGAATGCTATTCCCTCAGGGACTTTTTACATGGCTGGGTACTTCTCATTCTTCAAGTTTGAGCTTAAATTCTACCCTTTTAGAAAGGCTTTTCTAATTAGCCTAATGCAAGTAAAGTTTTCTGCTATTTTTTGTTGTAATACTCTGTTTAGACTTCTGCATAGCACAATCATTATCTACAATTATTATAATAATTTTAAAAAACTTTTTTATTATCTGATATCCTCTCCAAACTGAAAGGGACTTTATTTGCCTTATTTGTCCTTGTATCCCAGAGCCTTAAAATAGTGTTTGGCACAAAGTATGGCATCAATAAATATTTGTGGATCACATAAATGAAAGAATGGACAAATGAACCATATTTGATATGAGTATAAATCTACGTAGAGAATTTACAAATATTTTAAATAAAGAAAAACAACCTGTCAACCCTGATTCAACAAATATTAATTGAGGGAACAGTATGTTCAAGACACTGAGACAAGTACTATAAGAGATTTAGAAAATATCACAACAAAGATATTGCCTTCAAGGAACTTACAAACTAGTGTGAGAGACAAGGCCTGTACCTAAATAACCATAACACAAGGTGGAAATGATGAATGTCTTAACATTAAGTTAAAATTTGAAGCCATCATATTTATGACACATGTAAATCTCTAGCACTCTGGAAGGTCTAGAGATTTTCTACAATATTTTGGGGCGCCTGGGTGTCTCAGTAGGTTGAACGTCTGACTTCACCTCAGGTCATGATCTCAAGGTTGGAGAGTCTGAGCCCCAGGTCAGGCTCTGTGCTGACAGCTCAGAGCCTAGAGCCTGCTTCAGATTCTGTGTCTCTCTCTTTCTCTTTCCGACCCTCCTCCACTCACATTCTGTCTCTCTGTCAAAAATAAATAAACATTAAAATTTTTTTATGTTTCATAAATAGTAAGAACAACCTAAGCTACTTAGAGTCTTGAGAATTCTGAAAACAATGACAATTATGATATCTAGGCTTTGTCAATTACACTATTTCTAATTTATCTCATACAGGCAAAAATAAATGTGGTAAATTAAGCAATCCATTAAAACCGAGTATCAGAATTTCTTACATAAGTAGATTTCTTAGGTAAATATGCGGGAACTTTACAAGTGTTTGAAAGCACAAGCTTTTCTTGCAAACACAGGTAAAGAGCAAGGGAAAGAATATAATTTGTCCTTAACCACGGAAACTTAGAATCAGTGAAAAGGAAGTTTATATTCACATATACACGCTGGAATTACGGAGTGCCACCAATTAAAAGAGCCCACCCAAAATAAAAATGCAAAAGAGAAACAAGGTGAGTGAGACAAATCAATGTTGCAAGTATACCTGGGCAAAATGTCATCTTCATTTTGAGCAATGCTTCGTTGCAATCTGCCAAAAGATATTTTGCCTTCCTATTATAGATTCGCACAACTCCCAAAAGAAGGTGTCCTGAAGTTCGAAGCGCAATTTTCACCTTTCAAGAATTTTTAAAGCATTAGAATATTGAGAATTAGATTCATAAACCCTGTTTGAAAATTATAAAGTCATAGAATTCCCTCTCTTTAAAAAGAAGACATTTTGTATTCTTTTATTTATTTATTTTTTTAATGTTTATTTATTTCTGAGACAGAGAGAGACAGAGCATGAGCAGGTAAGGGGCAGAGAGAGAGGGAGACACAGAATCCGAAGCAGGCTCCAGGCGCTGAGCTGTCAGCACAGACCGTGAGCTGAAGCCGGTTGCTCAACCGACTGAGACACTCAGGGGCCCCTTGTATTCTTATTTAGAGTGAATCATTTGGAATGCCTGTGTGGCTCAGTTGGTTAAGCGTCCCCCTTCAGCTCAGGTCATGATCTCGCGGTCCGTGAGTTGGAGCCGCACGTCAGGCTCTGTGCTGACAGCTCAGAGCCTGGAGCCTGCTTCGGATTCTGTGTCTCCTTCTCTTTCTGCCCCTCCTCCCCCACCTGCACTCTGTCTCTCTCTCTCAAAAATAAACATAAAAAAAAAAAAAAAAAAAGTGAATCACTTAACTTCTACCTCATCTTGTAAAATGATTAACCTTTGTTCTTACTCAATGAAGATAATCTAATGTGCCATCTAAGTGAAATATGTGATTATTAGTTTCACGGAAGAATATAAACTCTACAGTCAGGCAGACTTGGGTTCAAGTTTTGGCCTAGTTGCTGAGACTTGAAGTTCAATCTTCTTGAACTTCAATTTATTAATAATGGTTACACTTATTATATACTTATTTTGTGCCAGGAATTGTCCTAAGAGCTCTTCATGTATTACTTAATTTTGATATGAACCTCTGTTTACAGAAGAAAAAAGCCCGAGATTCAGATATGGTAAGTAGCATGCCCAAAGTAAGAAAACTACCAAGAAATGGAGCAGGAATTAAGTTTGACTAACTCAAAAGTTCATGCTCTTAACTATCACACTTCACTGAGGCTCAAAGAAGCCCATCTCACAGGGTTGATGTGAAGATTAAGTGATCTAATGAATGTAAAGTTTAGCCCAGTGTGTGACACATGGAAAGTTTTCAATTATTATTCATCCTTCTTGCAAGCAGAAAAAATACTTAACTTCTAAAAATATTAAAATAATATTTTAATGCAAATTCTAATATCTTACAGTATTTTATTATGAACATAGTACTGTATGAAGTGTTTTCATATATATTTTGATTTATACTCATTCTTTTTTTCTATTCTCCATATTCATTCACTCACTATTTTTTTAAGAAATACTTATTTGGTACCTACTGTGTCTACAGTATTTTGCTAAGGGAATAAGAAAGGATTACAAAACATGTACAAAATATGACCTTCCTCCTTCAGGGTCTAATCTATTTATGATAAACATATGAAAACAGTTAATTACCCACAGAAATTGACATATGTTTGTGCTCAGGTAATAAATGTTACAGGAATTAAAGAAGACCATTTCAAAAGTTAAAACTTCCAAAAAAAAAAAAAAAAGTAAAACTTCCTTGGAGATGCATTTTCTGATAGAACATATTTTAGTTCCTTTCCTCTCCATAAATCATGCCAAATACATATTATAATTTGAATCAATAACATACCTTAGGTGAAATAATTCTTTCAATGGTTATCTCTAGATTGCATTCAAATACATGAGCCTTTGTGAGTTTCTTCTCCCAGTGAGCTGCAAGCCAGATTTTGGCCAACGGGCCTCGCTTACTCATAAGCACATGTGTGTAGAACATGTTGCCTGTATTCCTTAGGGGTATTTAACAAACTAGAGAGAACATTAAAAAATATTTAAATTTTGATTACAAAAACATTTCAGTGGTATTTCTTAGCAAAAGCACTTTTTATCATTTCTGTAACAGATTATCTTCCAATTGAAGCTATTATTCAATTCAGTTTCTTGTAAAGAAGCCATTATGTAAAATACAAAATTATAAACTAATGAGAACTCTATTAGATTGTGAACCACACCCGATTTACATGTGTTCTGATCACTGATGGTTTCCTACATTCTACTTATTTTTTCCTACAAAGAATTTAAGTTCTCTTATTAATAAGGTCAAATAAATAGAGGCGGAGGCCTGGGAAAAATAGGATGGAAATAGGGAAAAAACAACAGAACAGGAAAAGGCACACAAAAACTAAGAAAAGCGAACACATGTCACCTCTTTTCTAAAACTTAGGAATTTGAGAAATGTTGGACTATTGATTTATAACCAGGTGTTGAATTTCTTTGTTTTCTTCAAGATACTCTGGTTTAGGGGCGCCTGGGTGGCGCAGTCGGTTAAGCGTCCGACTTCAGCCAGGTCACGATCTCTCGGTCCGGCCCTGCGTCAGGCTCTGGGCTGATGGCTCAGAGCCTGGAGCCTGTTTCCGATTCTGTGTCTCCCTCTCTCTCTGCCCCTCCCCCATTCATGCTCTGTCTCTCTCTGTCCCAAAAATAAATAAACGTTGAAAAAAAAAAATTAAAAAAAAAAAAGATACTCTGGTTTAGTCAGCAATTTATTAACTTCTGAAGTTAAAATAATGGAATTCCAAAGGACTATAAAGTGGAAAAATGAAGGAAACAGAAACTAAAGGAAAAGAATCGAAAGGCAAGAAAGAAAACACGAATCAAATTTAAACGTTTTCAAACAAGAATGGTGGAAAAAAAACTTCACCTAGAACTAAAACAATTTATGCACATATCTACGAATTGTAGTATCTTTGAGAATATCATAAAGCTCCTCTAAGCAAAGGGATATTATAATACTTTGACTTCTAGTGAAGAATCAGATTATTGCTCATATAAGAAATCTTAAGCTTCCACTATAAAAGCCTTTTTGCTTCTTTTCTACTTGAATTTCTGACTAAAAGAGGAAATTGAGACAAAATGAACACAAAAACAAAATCAGCCACAGAATTCAAGATTTAGGTGAATTTTGATCAATGCACAATTTCCACCCCAAAAATCAAATCACTGGGCCCAAAATGAAAAGTTAGGCAATCTGCAAAACCACATTCCCCAATGGTAGAGCTGGAGATTTTAATGTTTATGGCCTGTCCCTGCCTTGGTTTCACTTTATTCTTTTTACTGTTTGGTATCTTGGAATACATTCCAGTTTATCTTATAAAATTGCTCCCAGGTATATGGTTATTGATGTATTTTAAGGAAAAACAACTCTGTTTTTCAACCTGAGATATTGATTTTTCCCGAGTACATATTCTACCCTCCCCAACGACCCCCCCCCCCAACCTTTCTGCCACCCCTACTCTCGAAGGTTTATTTCTGGATTGGACTAGCTTGGAGCAAGGCAGAGCTGGCGAGAACCAGAGAACCGGGAACTGGGAGCCAGGGGCAGGCCGCTGCTGAGAGAGGGCCCTGAGCACTGAGGGGGATCGGAGGTGGGGAGGAGGAGGGGGGCGGGGAAGAGGAGGGGGGCGGGGAGGGGGAGGGTAAGGAGAGAGGGGGAGGAGGGTGGGAAGAGGGGGAGGAGGGTGGGAAGAGGGGGAGGAGGGTGGGAAGAGACGGAGGGAGGGGGAGGGGGACGGGGGGAGGGGGAGGAGGGAGAAAGGAGTGGAGGGGACAAGGAGGGGGAGGGGAAGGAGGGGAGGAAGGGGGCAAGGAGGGGGGAGGGGGGAAGGAGGGGGGAGGGGGGAAGGAGGAAGGAGGGGGAGGGGGAAGGAGGGGGGAAGGAGGAAGGAGGGGGAGGGGGGAAGGAGGGGGGAAGGAGGAAGGAGGGGGAGGGGAGGAAGGAGGGGGAGGGGGGGAAGGAGGGGGGAAGGAGGAAGGAGGGGGAGGGGGGAAGGAGGGGGGAAGGGGGAAGGAGGAATGAGGGGGGGAAGGAGGGGGGAAGGAGGGGGAAGGAGGAAGGAGGGGGGGAAGGAGGGGGGAAGGAGGGGGGAAGGAGGAATGAGGCGGGAAGGAGGGGGGAAGGAGGAAGGAGGGGGAGGGGGGAAGGAGGGGGGAAGGAGGAAGGAGGGGGAGGGGGGAAGGAGGGGGGAAGGAGGAAGGAGGGAGAGGGGGAAGGAAGAAGGAGGGGGAGGGGGGAGGAGGGGGAAGGAGAGGGAGGGGGGAGGAGGGGAGGAGGGGGAAGGGGGTAAGGAGGGGGGAAGGAGGAAGGAGGGGGAGGGGAAAGGAGGGGGAGGGGAGGAGGGGGGAAGGAGGGGGGGAGGGAGGAGGAGGGGGAAGGAGCAGAGGGGAAGGGGGAGGGCGGCCGCCCGCAGGAGGGGGTGAGGGGCGCAAGCGGAGGGGACGCTCTGGGACAGGTGCGTGGGGAGGGCCAGAGGGCGAGCTCCTTCATGGGGACAATACAGGGTGCGTGGCAAGGAAGGGGAAGGCGCTGGAGGCAAGGTGAGGGCGCCCACGGCCGTGAGGGAAGGACGGCGAGCGCCAGGGCGAGGGACGCCAAAGGCTTCCTCCACAAGCGTCTCCTCAGACTTCAAGGCCGGCTAGTCAGAGAGAGCAACTGAGGCCAGAGAGGTGACCCCAGGCGCCCAGTCCTCCCCGCGAGGGGAAGAAGCGCCAGGTCACGCCTCCAGGTCACGCCTCCAGCCCGAAAGGGCTGCAGGCGACGGCGTTTCTCTCTCAGGCGCGGTCCGCGGGGCTCGCGCGGCTGAGGAGCCGGCGGGGCGCGCGTGTCGGGGTGCGGGTGGCCGTGGCCCCCGTCACTCAGCCCGCCTTCAGCCCGCGGCTCCCTCCCGGCCCCTCAGACTGCGCCCTACTTTCGGCGCCGGTTCTGAGGAGAGGTGCGCCCGCGCTGGGGCTAGAGGACGAGTCGCCGGGGTCCGCGCGTCGAGTCGGAGACGCCACGCTGCGGGAGCTGGCGGGCTTCAGGGAGGGCGCGGCGGAGCGATGGGCGGGGTGGCAAAGGACGGGCGGGGTGATGGGCGGGGATATGGGCGGGGCGGTAAGGGGCGGGGCGGTAAGGGGCGATAGGCGGGGCAGTTGGCACAGATGGGGTGGGGCGAGGGGATGGGGCGGGGAGAGGGGCGGAGACGGGCCGGACGACACAGCCCTGACTGGCAGTCTCTGGCTTGGTGCCTCCAGTCAAGAGTTCTAACCTAGGACAGCACCAGTGCGGGGGGGGGAGGGAGGGGGGGAGGGGATGACAGGGGCGGGGCCGGGCCTTACAGAACAATCCTGAAAGGTGATCTGACCCCTCTGCCAGGTCTCCCAAGGATGGACTCCCCTCTCTTTCACTTACTACCTAAGGGGTCCCTGGAGAAGTTATTTAATCACTTGAACCTCAGGTTTTCTTATCTGTAAAATGGAAATGATGATAATAAAAGTACCTGTGCCATAGATATTGTAAGAGATAAATGAGACAAAGCATGTAAAGAACCTGATAATAATAAATGCTCACGAAATATTAGCTATTATTACTGTTGTTATTAAAAAGATCAATCACAATGACCCGCCCTTTGGGGACAGCAATTATTTTCTTGCCTGGGGACATCACTGCTTTCAATAGCCAGAGCCAATTGCTAGAACCTAATAAAAATCATGCCACAGAATAAGGATCCAAGGCTGGTTTCCTCCCTTGAGATTCATAGTAAATACTAATAAATCTTGGAACAAAAATGGCATTCAACATACAGGTTATTTGTAAGATCCCAGGCTTCTCCTGATAGGTTGTCTCATTCACTCTTGTTAAATAACACAAATTCAACAAAGTACAATTTAAAGATCTAACTGGCTTTATTAAATGATTCGTGAGTCAGGCTGCACTCCATCTAGCAAGTAGAAGGAAAAGTACCAAACAGGTTTTGGAAGAGCGGTGTGGCAAGAAAGTTAGCAAAAGAAAAGGATTGTTTCAGGCAAGCTCGCTTTCCTTTAGGGGCAAGAGCGAGCCGGTCTTAATGTGCCCTCATCTTTTTGGGGGGAGGGGGTGGAGAGGGCCCCTGCGGCACACTCAGTGGCACCCGTCAGAAAATTCCTGACTGACCAGTTAAGACTACATTTCTGGGGGAGTTTGCAACTGCAAATAGCGTATGCATGAAGCCCTGGTTTGGGGACTTGGCCTCAGCGACGTCATTTTAGGCCTATGGAAAGGGTCTCTTCGAGCAACCTCACAAGGTAGATGTTAGTTTTCCTCCTTTTGCAATGAGGAAATGGCCCAGAGAGAAGTGACCTGTCCTGGGTAACGTAGCTGGCAATGGTAGAGACAGGATTCCAACAGGTGGAACAGACAGGTCCATCCAGCTCCCATTTTCCCACCTCAGGGGGTGGGGTCGCAGCAACCATTCAAGGAGATACCTAGGAGACACTTTTTTTTTTTTTTTTTTTAGTTTTTATTTATTGATTTTGAGAGACAGAGAGAGAGCAAGAGGGGGAGGAGCAGAGAGAGAGGAAGAATCTCAAGAAGGATCTGTGTTATCCGCACAGAGCTGGATGCTGGCTTTGAACTCATGGGCCATGAGATCACGACCTGAGCTGAAACCGAGAGTCAGATGCTTAACCGACTGAGCCACCCACACACCCCTGGGAGATCCTCTTGATGCCCACCTCACCTCTACTGAATTTGAGTCAGCCCCCAAAATAACCTTCAAACCACTACCTCTACCCATCCCACCCTAGTCTAAGCCATCTCTCTCCTGGGGAAGGCCCATCAGCCGCCTTAGCAATGTCCTCAGCAATGTCACCTGCCTCCCTGAAGCCCAGCGTCCACGCCGAAACCGGAGCAGTCTTTGAGAAATATAAATCAAATCATGTAACCCCCGTCCTCGTCCATTAAAGCCCTTTAAGTTTTCCTGTTGCTCTTAGAATCGAGTCCTAACTCCCTCCTAACAACTGCAGGGGCCTGCCTAGTGTCCCCCTTACTTATTTTCTAGCTTCATTTCATAGGGTAGATTTATCTCGACAATAGTGAAGCCTCAGGTTCGGGACCCTTGCTTGCAGAGGCCCTGGAGGAGACATAGCACCTGGGTGTACGTTCTTGTAAATGTTGTAGAAATAAGATATTTAACTGTAATCCTTTAAGATTGATGTCTCTTTCTACTCCGGCTCTCCATCCAGTGGCAGTGGAGTACCTGAAGGATGTAGCTGTTAACCTTAAAAATAAAAACTGCTGGTTATTCCACCAGCAAAAGACTGGTTTATTTGGGAATAAAAGAGAATTGCAACCTGGGAAAAATAAGCCATAGCAGAACTGTAGGCATGCCTGGGGAACAAGTGAGAGGCGTGCGGTTTTTTGTTGGTTGGTTGGTTGCTTGGTTGGTTGGTTGGTTTTGTTTTTTGAGAGAGAGAGACAGCAGGGGAGAGGGGCAGAGAGAGAGAGAGAGAGAGAGAGAATCCCTTGCAGGTTCCATGTTCAGTGCGGAGCCCTGACAACACCGAGATCATGACCTGAGCCAAAATCAAGAGTCAGACGCTTATCCGACTGAGCCACTTGGGCGCCCCACGGCACATTTTCTAAGGAGAAAGGGGGTAAGAAAGGGGAAGGCGGTTATGAACTAAAAGTCCATTGGAGTAAACTGGGAGTTTGAAGTATGGTGGCTTTTTATGGGCTGAGCTGCGGCTGGGGGATAAGGAAAGGGTCTCTTCGTCCAAGGTCAAGTCCATGGCCCTTCCTGCGGGGTCTGCAATTGACTACAAGTAGTAGGGCGTGAGAGCTCCCCTTGCCCAAACCTCTCAACTTCATTTTAGCGAGGTTTCCCGTTATTAGTTTTCACACAGCTAAGGCAGAGTTGTGTCAGGCATGCATTCAATTTTGGTTCAGAGATATTTTGGACTGAATGTTTGTGTCTCCCCCATCCCAAATTCATATGTTGAAATCCTCACCCCCAATGTGACGGTATGAAGAGGTGGGGCTCTGGGAGGTGATTAGGCCATGACGATGGAACTCTCATGAATGAGATTAGTGCCCTTACAAAAGAGATCCTGGCAGAGCTCCCTCACCCCTGCGGCCACGTGAGGACACAGCGAGAAGAGGTGTCTGTCTGTGAACCAGGAAGCAGGGTCTCGCCAGACACAGAATGTATTAGCACCTTAATCTTGGACTTCCCAGCCTCCAGAACTGTAAGAAACAAATGCTTGCTTTTTAAGCCACCCGGCCTGTGGTTAGTTTGTTACAGCAGCCCGAAAAAGACAAGAGGGATCTGTTTATGTGGTTCACAGTTGCCTTCATCTACAGCAAGGTCAGGAAAACTCCTCCTGGCCACTGCGGACTCATCCTACACTGTGACACGAGGTGCAAGCCTTCCGACATCTGAGGGCCCAGCATCAAGAGTATGTACAGAGCGGGTGGGACGCGAGATTTGAAACATAACGGAGCCAGAAGCTAGGCTACAAAAAACTCTCCCAATCATCAGACATACTAAACTATAGGCAAAGGTTCTGGTTCTCAGCTGAGTCTCGTTAAAACAGAAGTTCTTCATACTGTCAGAAATATATTGGGCAGTGAAGCCTATGCGATTAAACATGCACGGAGTGGTTTCCCTTCTAGTAAGAATGGCAGAAACTAGAAATAGCAGAGTCCTGGGTTTATAGGTCGTGTGTCAAACACGTAGCAGTATTATAAATAGCTAGCACATCCTTGTGGGAAATTGGATGTTTCATGACCTCGCTGTATTGGGTCCTGTCGTCCTTAGCATTTCTGCCCTAGCGATGTCTGGAGCTTATCGATGAAATGGCCTGCAGATCATAATAAAAGTAGTAATTCGTTGAGAGGAATAGGTACAACCATACACCAAATGTTACCTCGCTTGAATTTAAATAAATACATTAAAAAAAAAAGAAGAATTAGGTACATTTTAAATCAAAGTACTGAATAGACTTGGATTGTTTAATAATCTAGTTAATTGAAAGGAGTGAATTACAAAATTCACTGGAAAAAGATTAAAATGTCTCACTTATTTGACGTGAAATACTGACAAGGATAAAGATTTCTTTTTGTGGCGGGGCGTGGGGAGGGTGATATTGACAAACTGGTTAGGGTGCTTTCAGCTCAGAGTATTTAAAATTAGGCACTAACTGGGGCCCCTGCATGGCTCTGACTCTTGATTTCCGCTCAGGTCATGATCTCACAGTTTGTGAGATTGCACATCGGGCTCTGCACTGACAATGTGGAACCAGCTTGGGAATCTTTGTCTTCCTCTCTCTCTCTGCCCCTACCCTGCTCGTGCATGCAGTCAAGGGCATGCTCGATCTCTCTCTCTCTCAAAAATACACAAATGAACATTAAAAAAAATTAGCCACGACTATACCTAAGAAGACTCCCAGCTCATACATAAGAGAAATTTATGTATGACAAATATGACAATAATCTGAAATTTTTACCTGGCATTAAGCTCTACAACTTAAAGAAAATTGCTTACTTAAATTGTTCCCCCCAAAAGTTAATTAATCCTGTAAAGACCGAATTATCTTCCTTGTCTTTACAGAAAGACAAAAAAAAAAATCGCTGCTTTATGACTGGGTGATCAAAGAATACACAGCAAAAAATGTAGAGAAAAATTATTATAGAACTATATCATGCAGCTAATTAATAAAAATATCATTCAATGTCTCTAGAATGTATGATGCTATTGGTCAGCTTTATAAACTCTGTAATTTGTTATTTGTTCTGTCATTCTCTTAAAAATTCCCTCTCGGGGCGCCTGGGTGGCGCAGTCGGTTAAGCGTCCGACTTCAGCCAGGTCACGATCTTGCGGTCCGTGAGTTCGAGCCCCGCGTCAGGCTCTGGGCTGATGGCTCAGAGCCTGGAGCCTGTTTCCAATTCTGTGTCTCCCTCTCTCTCTGCCCCTCCCCCGTTCATGCTCTGTCTCTCTCTGTCCCAAAGATAAATAAACGTTGAAAAAAAAAAATTTAAAAATTCCCTCTCTAACCTAGTTCTGTATTTCTGACTTGTATTCTGTTTCTTATGAAAAAAGTATCCGAGATCTTTTATAAAAGCTTCAGGCCCCACAAAACCTGGTCCTATCCCTAATCAACCCTGTTCCCCTTGCTTCCTATATTCTAGCCACATTGGATTCCCTCTGTGCGCACTGGTTAAGAAAGTGCTTGGCACATAGTAATACCAGAAAAATATTTGTAGATGGATGAATGACTCAGAAACTGGAATGCTAGAATGTTAAGCCCATGAAAATATACATTTTGTCTGTTTGAGTCATTGCTACATTCCCATATCTAGAATACTGCCTGGCTTAGAGCAGGTGCACAATTCATATTTTTAAAAACGAATCCAGGCCTATTCGACTGCAGATAATGCCTCTTTCCATTGCCTCCAATTATTCCCAGCTTACAAAGCACTTTCTCAAGATCCTCTCCATAGCTCAGAGAGGTGTAATTTGTCATTTCAGAGTTAAGGTTAAAGGGAGGATCAGAGGAGGAGAAGGGACTTGCCCCAGGTCACTCCATCAGTGGCAGAACTGAAATTCAAACCCAGACTTCAAGGACCAGAGGGCCTCATCCTCTGAGGCCCTCCCAATAAGATGTCCCACAACAGGAAAACGGACGATGGAGGAGCCTGTCCCATAACCCAGAGCAGGCAGGTTCCGGAGGAATACTCGGCATGGACACCAGGTGGCGCCCATGTATAGAGTGGTTACCCCAGGCTGATGGCCCTTGAGAAGGAACGCAAAACGTTTGTCAAAAGTCAAACTTTGAACAGCCCGTTTAATTTGTTCTCAACTGTCCTTCTTTTGCTTCCTTGGCCATTGCTCTTTGGACATGACTAGAAAAAGTCTTTTCCTCCTGATAGGGAAGCACCCAGTTCTCCACACCTCCTGTGTGTTTCTCCTTTATTTAGATATAGAACACTTCTGGCACTTCCGGTTACCAAATGTGTGGTTTCCCCCCACCCCCCACCCCCCACTCCAAGCAATTCTCCAGGACACCAGCTGGGTGGCCTACAGTTAGTTAAACTGTTTGACCCTATATGCCGGGAGATCCCACAGGTGAAGGGCTCGATTGTGCCCACCCCACTTCGCACGATCATGTTGACTCATTTCATTCGCTCAATAGCCCTACGAGATCATTTCTGTTACGATCCCCCACTTGATAGAGGAGCAAACAAAGCAAGAAGAGTTATTTGCCTAAAGTCACAGAGTTAGTAAGTAGCAGGCCTGGGATTCAAACCCAGGCAGGCTGGTGTCAAAGCCCTCACTCCTAATCACTATATTACCCCAATGTATCGATGGGGATGATGAATAAGAAAGAGACGTGGTAGGAGGAGGCAGAGGAGGAGGAGGAGAAAAGAAAGCTCCCTGACGCTAATAACCTCCAATGTGTCCAGGGGTCAAAATCTGAGCGGACCAATCAGATTTCCCTCTGTGCAGACTCTGCCGTAGAGAAATAGCGGAGGGCGAAATCTTTTGCCGTTGGAGTGGAGACTGAAAAGATGCAAAGACCAGAAAGTAAAGCCCAGGCATAGTTACGGGAAGCTGAAGCCGCAAGGTAGGTCAGAACAATCCCGAGGCCCCCATCCAGAAGGTCTGATTCAGCAGGTTGGGTGGGACCCAGGTGTTAGCATTTCTAATGGGTGCCTGGGGAGCTTCCCACGAGGGACTGACGGGACCCACTCTGACAAGGCGAGTAGCAGGTCTGTGGAAGGAAAATGAACTGGTGTTTGATGGGGTGGTACTCCCTCCCCTATGCTTCCCACATTTCCCAGCCTTTTGCTGGGGCAGACCGCATGACTAATTCTGGCCAAGGGGCTGTGGGCAGAAGGGACATACATCAATCACATCTTGGCTAAAGTATCAAAGAGCCAGTGTGCGGCTCTCCAAATGTATCTTCCCTGCCGTGGTATCGGGTGACCTTCCAGTCGGCTAGGTCCCCTGACCACCCTACACATGAGACGGGTGAGGTGAGCAAGAAGCAAACCTCGGTTGGGTTGAGGCCCCGAGATCTCAAGGTTTGCCTGTCACAACCGCGGAGCTGAGCCCACCCGTCAGTACCACACTGTGACACCGCCGTGCTGGAGCCACAGAATGAACTCTTGCACATCCAGACCTGTCCTTCACCTCCGAGCGTTCCTGCCCTTGGGCGGTGATGACATCCGACCTCTCCTATCATGCCACCTGTCTTTACTATAAGCCCCACCTGAGTTAGTGCCTCTGCCTGGCAGCCAGTGTGCCCAACCAGAAGACCCCCAGCCTTCCTGGTGTGGTGGCTTTAAGACATGTCTCCGGACTCGTTGACACCCTCCCACCAAGAGGTGGAGTGTAATTCTCTTCCTCTTGAGTAGGAGCTGGTCTTAGTGTCTGGGTCCTACCGCACAGAATGCAGTGCATATGACACCGTGTGACTTCCAGAGCTACAGCAGAAAGGCTAGAGAGCTTCCCTCTTGGCTCCGTTTGGATGCTTGTTCTTGAAACCAGCTACCATGCTGGGAGGCCATAGGGAGAGGTCCCGCGTAGGTATCTCAGCTGACAGCCCCCGCGAAGGTCCCAGGCAACAGCCAGCATCTGCTGCCAGACCCATGCCTCTGAGGTGAATGGGGCCACAGCCACCATGCGACAGCAACCACTTGAGGGACCGACAGCAAGAGTCGCCAGCTGAGCCCAGTCAATCCCCAGGAACATGGGAAACGCGATCTACCGTGATCATGATGGGTTGTTGCAATGAGAAAATGATTGTTGCTGTTTTACATTGGGGGGCAGTTTGGTACACACCAGTATGCAGTCACCACACCTGGGCTCTGCAAGGTGTCACCCCTGGCCCAGGACTGGAAGCTCTGGCGTCACCATAAAGGTGAGCCTCTGGCCATTTCTCATTCGTCACAGTGTAAGTCCCGGGCTGCCTGCCCTAAGCCACTCTGGCTGTCACATCTTCAATGGCTCCTCTCCCGCTCCTCATTTTTTGGCTTCCAACCTCATCATCCTTTTTCGCATTACCTCCTCTCCTCCCCCTTGGACGCGAGGCTTGGGTGTATACTCCTGTGTTGGCTGCGTTAGCCGAGAAAACCCTGGATTTTCCTCTCTGAGACCAGGATCCACATGCCTCCTCTGGTGCCTACCGCCTGTTTTGGAATACGTGATTTCCAGCCCAGCCCTCTAGGAGCCCACGCCAAAGACGCCACTTCCAGTCCAAGCCCTGACGCCCCAGCCACTGGGCTCAGTCAGACTTTGCTCTGCCCGGGGATCAGGAACTGAACGTCGGTTCCAGATGCAGGGTCTTGGAGAGCAACCAGTACCCCAGCAGAGGGGGAGGCTCAGGGGCTCCAGGTCTGTCTTCCTCGACTGGTGGAGGGGCGGTTGCCAGGGGGTTTTGGTCTGGGCGCCCAGCTGTGGGAAGCCAGGAGAGGCAGCGGGCGCTGGTGGTTGGCCCTGGGCATGGCAGACCAGAGTCTTTCTACTTTAGAAAGACACACAGCCAGGCAGGTATCTCGCTCGATGATGCTTGCTAACAGGCTTGTCTCTCTGTGATAGTCAGAGTTTCACAAATCAGGACACAATCACACAACAGTAATGACAAGCTGCCGTTTACTAGTAGTGAGAACACTGCTGGGTCCAGCGATTTCTGTGCATTATCTCCTTTAGTCTGACCACCATCCTATGAAGTAGATATTACTATCGTCCCTTCTTTCTTTCAGATGAGGTTCAGAGAGGTTGAGTAACTAACTGAAAAAAGTAAGTCAGTGGTGGAGCTGGAATTAACCCCCCGGGTTAACACCCACATATGGAACCAGGAGCATGCAAGCTAAGATCCCAACGCCATACCATTTTGCACCCATTCTACTGACAGCGATGAAGAAGGTTGACAATGCCCAGTGCTGGTGACAATGTGGAGCAACAGGGACTCTCAGACACTGCTGTGGGAGTGTGAGTGGCCCCCACGGTGGAAAACACGTGTCTCATACCGAACCTCCAATTCAACCCTCCATCACACGCCCTGGAGAAACTCTCGTTCCCGTGGACCAAGGGACGTGAACACCAGTGATCCCAGCAGCACTGATGGGAATAGCCGGAACTGCGACAGCCAGAGCCAGGCAGGAGACAGAAGCCACCCCAGTTATTTTAAGGGAGAGATTTTAATATAGAGAATTGCTAACTAGGTATAAAGTTGTTAACTGGGTGACTAAAGGGTTATAAAAAGAACTCGAAGATATAATGAAGGTAGCGCTTGCAGGAAGCGTTTGCCGCCCCCAGGGCTGAGGGTAAAAAGAGAAGAGACTGAAATTATTAAAATATAGAAACAGAGGAGGAGCCCTGGGGAGTAAACTTCAGATATTTGAGAAGGGAGCTCTGCTCAGCTGGGGCTCATGTCTGGCACAGAAGGTTCAGATGAGGCAGGAACTCAGCTTTAGGGAAGGAGGCTCCGGGCCATCCGGAGCTGGTGTCTCTGGCTCTGGGGACAGGGCCCCCCCCCCCCCCCCAGGGCCGGGCTCTAGAGCCTTGAGAAGGGAATCTGTGCAGTGAGATAAATAAGCACTTCTGGCTGGGTAGTGCTCCCTGGAGCTGGGGCCCACAGGCAGCTACAGAGAACAGAGATGGAAAAGTAAGCTTTTTCTCTGTGCTCTAGCCCTGCAGTGTCTCTCCAGGCTCACCCTGCTTGCCGGCAAAGTCTAACAAAGTCCAACCCGGAGCGGCTGGTAACGCAGAGATGTGGTTTTCGGGGCCCCACCCCCAGCATCACAGAACAGGGTTTTTTTTTTAAGTATTTCTTTTTAGGGGCGCCTGGGGGATTTAAGCATCTGACTCTTGATTTCGGCTCAGCTCATGATCTTACGGGTCGTGGGTTTGAGCCCCACATGGAGCATGGAGCCTGCTTGGGATTCTCTCTCTCCCCTCTCTCTCTCTGCCCCTACCCCGCTCACACTCTATCTCTCTCAAAGTAAATAAATACACTTAAAAAATTTTAAGTATTTATTTTCAGTTGTGGTAAAATATAACATAAAAGTTGCCATTTTAACCATTTTTCAGGGTGCAGCTCTGTGACATCAAGTATATTCACAGTGTTATGGCCCCACCACCACCACCATCCAACCATAGAACTTTTCTCATCTTGCAAAACTGAAACCGTGGACCCTTTAAACAATAACTCCCCGCTGTCCCTTCCCTAAGCTCCTGGCAGCCAATCTTCTACTCCCTGCCTCTATGGATTGACTATGCAAGGTGCCTCATGCAAATGGGATCGTACAGTGTCCTTCTGTGACTGGCTCATTTCACTTAGCATCATGTCTTCAAGGTTCGCCCATGTTGTAGCACGTGCCAGAATCTCTTTCCTTTTCAAGGCTGATGGATATTCCATTTTAAGTACATACCACATTTTGTTTATCCTCTCAGCTGTGGGATAGAGAAGTCTTTTTTTTTATATTATCAAACACTGTATTGTATTAAAATCCCAGGTTAGTCTGACTATAAGCATTGTACATACAACACATCCCCCCCCCTTTGCCTCTGTATACAACAGCTTTACTTTTCCAAAGCCAGAAAAACAATATTCTAACAACATGCAAGTCGATTCTCAAAAATAAAAAGTCCTACCGATCATTGGACCATCGTAACACAAGGCCTTTCACATTTTCGCCTGCCTTATTTTTAAAGTCTTTCTTATAGGCAGATAGAACTTGTCAAAGTTATGACTCCAGCACCGCATACGACAGAGCGTTCTGTCACAGCCCAAACCTCATTGTCTGAGGTTCCAGGACTGTTGCTGCCAATGCCGAGTGCGCAAAATGCCCTTTTCTTATAGCGTTTCTCTTTGCTTCTTTGAACATCTGGGTTGTATTCTTCAGGATCGTTTGGGTTGCACGTGAGGGCAGCCCTACTCAAGTCAGCTTAAGCAGAAACAAATCAGGTGTGCGTGGTGGAGGATGTGGTGGTGGAATTTCCTGGTTGTGTCACTGGAAAGAATGGAAAAGTAACTCACACAATCAGGGACTAAAAAGAGCCAGCGCCCTTCCTCTCTGTCCATCTGTCCTGTGGCCCTTCCTCTACCCCCCCCCCCCCTTTCTTTTTCCTACTGAGGTCAAGTTTTCTTCACCTGGTAGGGAGAGCACATGGCCATTTGCAGCACTCCCCCGCCTTGCAACCGCAGTGGAAAGAACATCCAGATAGCGATCCCAGAGAAGGACTGTGATTGGCTCTGTTGAGTCACATGCCCTCCCGTTGGGCCAATCATGTTATTAGGGTGATTATGAATGATTATTGGCCAGGCCTGGCCATAGGCCCATCCCTGTGGCTGGAGTGGTGACTGGGCCTGTTGCTTTCAGAGGGAGGAATGTGAAGGCCCTCTGGGAAGACAGAAAACAACTATGGAGTCACTGTGGGGTAGGGGAGGGGGCACTAATTTTCGCCAGGGCAACACCAAACATCCTCTGTGTGGAGCTCTTCCTTTGTCTTGACAATCACCTTATGAGAAATGCCCAAGGGTAGGATTACTGCTTGCCAGAGGCCACGAATCCACTGGTGTTCACACCCGATATCTTATTTGTGTTTCACCAAAAACCCTGATGAGCCACTGAAAAGGAACCAATGACACGGAGAAGTTGAGTGATGGTTTCAAGGACGCATAGCGGATGAGGGCAGAGAGGAACCCAGAGCCCTGGCTCCCCGACTCCCATTCCAGTGCTCTCTTCCAGCAACATCACAGTCAAAAGCTTGGACAAGCAGGGGGAGAGTTCAAGCCTGGCCTCAGGCCTGGCCAGTTAGTCAAGGGAGGGAGCTTCGCCGGCTGTCTGCCCCTTGGAGGAGCTGGGCCAACGCCTTGGAGGAGATGGAGGGGCAGCCCCGGCTTTCAGAGCCCGCTCGAACTCTGATGGGGGACGTCCCTCTGCTGGACGTGGCATCGTCCCAGTGAGCACTCTTAGCACGCAGTTCCTCCAGGACCCTGTGAAGATGCCTCAGTGTGAGCAGCAGTCTCTGGTCCTGAACCTGCATCTCAGCCTAGGAGAGAGAATGAGGGTGAGGGGGCTGGGCAGTCCCCAGAAAGCCTGTTCCTGTCGCTGGCTCCCTGGACACAAACCCACAACCTCACAGGAGCCCTGTCCACCAAAGCCTCAGTTTCTTCATCTGCGAAGTGGAAGGCATTCGCTTCCCTTTCAAGGCTCTCAGGAGGACTGAATGCGTTTGCCCGTTCTCTAAAATACAACGTGCTCAACTACCAAGGTCTGTGAGAACCTTCATCATCATGGTTAAAAAAAAAAAATGTTTATTTATTTTTGAGAGAGAGAGCATGAGTGGGGGAGGAGCAGAGAGAGAGAGGGAGGCACAGAATCGGAAGCAGGCTCCAGGCTCTTAGCTGTCAGCCCAGAGCCCGACGCGGGGCTCGAACTCACCAGCTGTGAGATCATGACCTGAGCTGAAGTCGGACGCTCAACCGCTCAACCGACTGAGCCACCCAGGCGCCCCAAATGTTATTCTTATTCACAGCCCCACTCTATGCCTTAATCCTCACTGCAACAAACAAAGCAAAGCACTTTATAGGCATTAAAGTGAAAGCGACTTCGTGTTAAAACAGAGTATACCTTGCAAGCAGGCGGGAGGAGCCCTTTGAAACAGCGACTCTCAACATAAGGTCCAGGGAAAGCTTGGGTCCCCAAAAACCCTTTCAGGGGTCAGGGAGGTCAAAACTACTTTCACTACAATCCTAAGACATGATTTACCCTTTCCCTTTCATCTTCTTACGAACATAGAGTGGAGTTTTCCAGAAGGTACATGACACACGATATGGCATTTGATGGCATGCATAAGCGGTAAGAGAATCCAGCAAATTTCTATTGTAATGAGCATACTATTGGTTTTTTTTTTTTTTTTAGTTTTATTTACTTTGAGCGAGAGAGAGAGAGAGAGAGAGCATGAGTGGGAGAGAGGCAGAGAGACAGAGGATCCCAAGCAGGCTCCACACTCCCAGCGTGGAGCCCGAGGCGGGGGTTCGAACTCACGAACCCTGAGATCCTGACCTGAGCTGAAGTCGGTCGCCCAACCAACTGATCCACCCAGGTGCCCCTACGATCGTTTTTGTTTGTGTGTGTGTGTGTGTGCGTGCGTGCATGTGTGTGTGTGTGTGTTTAATGCATTAAGTAAACACTTGGCATTTCTCAGTTTGGGCTTCTCATTCTATCAACACTGGTCAGCGTAACTCACATGATAAGATGTTAAAACTTCACTTTTCTGACTGGGTAATTCTTACACACGATAACAAAATTGCAAAGCCACAAAGGGGCATGTGGTGCCCCTCCACATCCTCCCACCCCATGCTGCACTTCAGTCTGCTCCCCCAAAAGGCACCCCGGGGAATGGCGTCCCTACTGTCTGTCTGTCCGTCTGTCTGTCCCTCCAAGAGGTAATTATTAACATTACTTCTCCATTAGGGTAGTATTTTCTTGTCATGACAAATTACGTCACCAATGTGAATGGAAAGCCACCACAGGCGAGCAGCAGTGGTCCCAACAGAGTAGAGAGAAAACCACCTTCTGAGAACACGGGGGCTCCCCAGGGCCACCTCTTCCTTGATGTTGGGGAAAACCTGAAGTCTGTGTGTTTTTTTTTTTTTTTTTTAATTGTAGGGTTTTCCTGATACACGTTGTCATCCAATCCTTGGCACCAGCTTCAAGCACGGGCTCCTTAGAACGCAGTCAGGCACGCGGCGTGGCCACAGTGTTAGGGGAGGTGGGAGACTCCGTGCCTTTGGACTTGGCCGGAAACCCTGAGCAAACCGGCTTCAACAGGAGGCAGGGGTCCCACTCACCGGGTGAGGGGTCGTGGGGGCTGGAGCTCTGCACTGAAAGCTCTTTCCTGCCTCTGAAATGAATGCCCCTTAGTCATCCGACTGGTTTGCTTTGGCACAGTTCTCTCCCCTCTTTCATGTCCCACCAGGTGTTTGGGGCTTCCGTGATCCCCATCACGTAAGGGCCACAGGAGGCGGGAGGGCCCTGGACTTTGTCTATGGTAGTGAGTGTTACCATTCTGTTCCCTCTGCCACGCCAAGTCACTGTCCAGGGCTGATCCCTCCCTGCTGGTCAAGTGAAGCCTCTTGGCTGGGCTCCAGGGGTGTCGTTATGGAGTTATGCGACTCCCTGTGATAGAAGACAAAATCGGCTTGACGGGGCAATTTACAAGACCGGGATCGGCAGGTGGAGACTCAAGGCTCCCATCTCTTGGCATCATGTGGAGTGAGGTGCTTGGGCCTGGGAGGCTTCCCCCAGCCCTGCCTTGTTTTTCCTCTTTATGTGGTGAGAGAGAGGTACCTTAGCAGGTGGAAATCGGACTTTGGGTTCAGGCACCAAGCAGACTCAGCGTGGGTGCCCGGGGTTCAGGGGAGCGTAGGGAAGGCCCCTGCCCAGCCTCTGGATCCCTGGGGACTGTGAGAAGCTGCAGCTCCCACTGATGGAGTCCCCCCGCCCCCACCATGAGAAGCCCTACTGGGTCAGCCCCTCCCACTGGGGTGAGGACAGGGTTGGGTCCCAGCTGGCCTGTTACCTGGCAACCGAGAAGGTCATTTTTGGACAATCCCACCTGTCCCTCCCCTGACTAAAAAGCTGGGCTATTGGGATCCAAACCTTGGGTGCCTTCTGAGATTCCCTGAACCACTTCTTTCTCTCTCTTGGCCGGTGTCCTCATGAGCTCTGGGGCATCCCTCTGTTTTTGGACTTGGAGAAAACAGCACGAAGAGAGGCATACGGCCTGGCTTCCGGAGCAGCCAGCAAGGAACCAAGTAACATAATCCATGAATTCAGGAGGGGTAATGCCCAGGGGGTGGACCCTTACCCACAGGAAACAGGAGACAGGAGTGAGCTGGGCAAGTACAGTTTCTCCTCTGTCCCCCTCCCCCAGGGTGCAGATTCCCCTTTAATCCCTGCATCCTGCAGAGAACATTGCAGCCAGGAAAACCGGCTGCGGAGAGAGCACTGGGCCTCTTGAGGTTCCTTCCGAAGTGGTGGCCTGCTTGGTGACACAGTGCATCGCCTCACATGGCATCGCCCTTTGCCACCACCCCCTCTTTCCCTCGTTCTCACCTCTCTAGGCTGCGCCTCCAAATATATCGCTCGTATCCCAATCCTTGTGCAGGTTTCTTCTCTCTAGAGGGCCCGGGCTAGGACAGTGGGTGTGCCCAACCTCCCCCTACCCCCCACCCCCGGGGCGAGGCTTGTGATAGCCAAGCAGACACTAAGGGAATTACACCTGCCTCCTTACCAAACTATGACAGTAACCCCAGCAATGTCGGTTCTATTGCCATCCCATTTTTATGGTAAGGAAATTGAGGTTTACAGGGGTCAAGTCACTTGCTGGAGGCCACACAGCAGCAGAGCTGGGCGCGCTCCCAGGACTCGGTGTAATTCTAAGGCCAGTCTGGCCAGCACTGCACCCAGAGCCTCCTCCTATGTAGGCCACGACCTACTTATCCCAGCACCTGAGACGGCGATTGTGTGCTTCATGGCTGGTATCAGAGGGGAACCTGCGGGGCCTATCCCCTGGTTCCAGGCTCTGCCCCCCGACAAGGGGCCCTAGGAGGGGGGCCCAGGGAACCTAGGAAGACATGGGTGGAGTCGTCAGGTAAAAAGAAATGCGAGGTCTTACCAGCTCCTTTCTCAGCCACTCCAGGGTCTGCCCAAGACTTGGGGTTGGCTCTTCTGCTGTTTCCATCTCAGTGTCCTTGGAGGAGACCTTGCTACTGACCCGGTGATGGGCCCGAGGGGCCTTTGATTTGTACAGTCTCCTACCTGCTTCAAGCAGGGAGCAGGGTCCGCCTCAGTCACTGAGGATGGAGTTAATGAGAGCAGGAAGTGGCTTACGTTGGAAAATGTGGCTGTTTTTTTTTTTTTTTTAAAGGGCTTCAGTGCTCTGAACGGTATAAGGAGGGAAGGAAGGAGACCACTGGGGTATGGGCACCTCAGTGCCCAGTGGTTCCGGAATCCAAGGTCTGACGCCAAGAGGATCATAGTGACTGTAAAGCTTTAAATAATGACAATGATTACTATATGATTAATGATTAATTAATAATTATGAGACTAGGTGGCTCTTTCTGAAGGCTGGGTTTGCTCTGAGTGCTTTATATATATCTGATCCCATTTGGGGCAGATAGCGCATCCGTGTCCCTAATCCCCGCCCTCCGTCCTCACCTCTCCACAGAGTCTCGATAAAGGGACATCTTCACTTTCCAGGTCCCCTTGCTCCTGGGGTGTCCTTGCCCCCATTTCTAGAAAAGGAGATCAAAGCGGAAATTTGCTGTTAGACTTCTAAGAAAACTTATCTTCCCGATAAAAGGAAAAATGTCAATGAAGCTCCCCCTTGTACTCCTACTGTCTTCCCCTTCCTTCAGCCTGGAATGTGGATGTGATGCCTGGAGCTACGGGAATCGTCTTGCAACCTAAGACAGAGACCAAAAAAATCGTGGAGGCATTAGAAACCACTGAGCCACAGAATCACCAACAGCATCTGCCTATTATGTGAGATGATGAAACCTCCTTTTTAATTGGGCAAACACAGGCCAACAGATACACCATTTATTCTTCACAACATACTGTGAAGTGGGTATACTTTAGTTGTTTCTTTCAACAAACACGTATTGACATTACTACGTGCCAAGTTCTGCTCTCGGCTTTGGGGCTATGTCCCCGAATCAAATGTCCTGGAGGACATCATAATGGATGGAGAAAACAGTGATCACATTGATATTATGATGGAAATACACAGGATCTATGCCTACATAGAGTTTAAAATAACTTATTCTGTCCACATGAACGAGGTACCCCAAACTAAGAATTAACATGGCGGTCCCAGATAAAGAGCAGAGGGGACCAGCAAAACTCATTTCAGGGGGACTTGCCCTCAAGCCAGGTTGCACAATCTGTCCACAAAGCTTCCCTCCAGAGGACTTCAGAATTCAGAATTACAAGACGCACAAGGAAACCATCAACCATAAGTGAGAGTCAGCAGACGCCATCGACAGCAGGGTTAGGCCCCTCTTTTCCGAGCAACTTCAAAGGAAGACAACAACAAAGTATTTTGCAAGGAATTAAATTTGTACAAGAAAGAATAAAAACATAAGGTAAAAGCACCTTTTTTTAAAAAATTTTTTTTCAACGTTTATTTATTTTTGGGACAGAGAGAGATAGAGCATGAACGGGGGAGGGGCAGAGAGAGAGGGAGACACAGAATCAGAAACAGGCTCCAGGCTCTGAGCCATCAGCCCAGAGCCCGACGCGGGGCTCAAACTCACGGACCGCGAGATCGTGACCTGGCTGAAGTCGGACGCTTAACCGACTGCGCCACCCAGGCGCCCCAAAAGCACCTTTAAAAAGGCAGACTCGGGGCGCCTGGGTGGCTCAGTTGGTTAAGTGTCCGACTCTTGATTTTGGCTCAGGTCATGAGCCAAATGAATAAACATGAAAAATAAATAAACATTTTTTTTAAAAAGGCAGATTCAAAAAAGAACTAAATAGAATTTATAGAAGCAAAAATGAAAGCAAACGTGTATAAATGAAAGAAAAAAAGAGTGTACCTTTGGAGTAGTCCCAGAAGACAGAGCGAGGGTAGTGAGTACAGGACCTAGGGAGACAGCCTGGGACTCCGTGGGAGGAAACTTCTGCATAGAATTCTGCCAAGCTGGCATTCAGTGGAGTACCCAGGGCAGCCTGGATGCTGAGGGAAGGGGAGGAGCTCCACTGGCTTGGAGGCGGGACCTGGGGCTCCTTCCAAGCATGAGATGGACCAGACAGGAAAGGGTGGCCATTCAGGAAGCCAGGACACCTGGCTGGGGTATGTAACCCCAGCTCTTCCAAACTTTGCATGTGAACTTGGACCTCATCCTTTCCATCTTAGGTATAATGAGATTCAAAGTAGTTACTAAATTGAGTTGTAAGAAATGTCACATTTCTTGTGCCCTGGGGTTTACAGCCTGAGATGCATTCTGCCACATGCAGAACAGACTTTGGGTGCAATTTCTCCTGGTTCCGTGGTCACTCTTTAGAACCAGAGAGGGTCCAAGAAACTCTCGTCTGCCACGTTGGCCAGAAACAATTTCTTCCAGGCTGTGTGTCACATGACCCTGTAGTGCCCCCAGCCGGAGGCAGCCATCTACAGATGGGACAGGACGGGGTGGTTTGTGGGTCATGGTGTGAAAGGAGCTGAGGCCGGTGTGGTGACCAAATGACCCAATCAGATCTTCTCTCTGAGAAGGTGAATTTGCAAAGATGGACAATCCAAAACTGAATTGTGTAACAAAGCTCTCCAAAACTCCATCCCTTCAAACAGCAGTCATTTATTTTCGCTCTTCAGTCTGTGGGTCGACTGGGATGGTCTGCGGATCTGCAGCCCCGAGCCCGCTTTGTGGAATCACTGGGTTACTGGGCCATGTTTTCCTCTTGGCAATGGCAAAGGGTAAGAGGGCAGGTGGAACCATACAAAGCCTCTTAAAGCCTAGACTCGGGACTGCCACCGTTTTCTTTGCCACGTGCCACTGGACAAAGGGAATCACCTGGCCAAGCTCAAGGTTAAGACGCAGGGATGTGCACTCCACCTGCAAAGAGATCCTGGCAAGCATGTGGAGTTAGGGAGGAGTGGAGAAGAGGGAGCGCCAATTCTAGACCAGGAAGGAAGTTAGTTCAGGAGGGGGGCCCTGGACCTTGGGGGGGCCCAGAGGGAAGGTGGCAAGCAGAAACCAGGAAGTGGCAGGATCTGGAGGCAGAAAGAATTGCTGTGGCAGTGGCAGGAGACGCGGAAAGAACCAGAGAGACGGTGATTTCGGAATGACGGTTGAAGGATAATCTAGGACCACCAACATTTATTGACCTTCTGCTCTAGACCAGGCATCACGCTAAGCCCTTGACATACAGAACTCCATTTCATCCTCAAAATCTTATGGCCGCAGTTCCCAAACCATGTGCCAAGGCACCCCAAGGGACTGCAGAATACTCACGGAGGCACTGCGAAATATTTTTAAACTTTGAGGGAGATACAAAAACCTCTAGTGACTACTGTACAAGCTACTATTAAGGTGTTTGAACCTAAATGTTTAACAAACAGCCCTTAGGTCTTTCTTTGAGGCTGGCACACTGTGAAGAAAACACTGAGCTTTGGGGCGCCTGTGTGGCTCAGTCGGTTAAGCGTCTGACTTCGGCTCTGGTCACGATCTCGCGGTTCGTGAGTTCAAACCCCACATCGGGCTCTGGGACCCCAGCTGGGGGCCTGGAGCCTGCTTCAGATTCTGTGTCTCCCTCTGTCTGCCCCTCCCCTGTTCACGTTCTCTCTCTCTCTCTCAAGAATAAACAAACATTAAAAAATTTTTTTAAAAATTACTGAGATGCTAAGGGTGCTGTGAACTTCTGCCTATAAGGTCGGTACCATTGTTCTCTGCACTTCATAGTTGGTCATAGATAGATCCTATTATCAACCTCTTTTACCGATGAGGAAACTGAGGCTCAAAGTGGCATGGATTTTTCTAGGATCAACCAAGCAGGTGAACAACAGGGCTGGAACCAGAACCTGTCCTCCCTGACCTGCATGGGAGGATCTTGCTTGATGTTACAAAGTAGTGGGGTGGGGGTGGGGGGTCGTGCAGGGGCTCAAGCCAGGCCACATTCTGTCCCCCTGGGCAGGCCCGGTGGCTTCTCCGCCCGACACAGTAGTGGTGTTGCTAGGAGCTCTTGGCACTTAGAATCTCACGCTTCGTCCTTGGCCTTTAGCACTGATGCCTCATCACCCTGGAAAGCCATTTCTCGTGGTTAACTCGTTTTGATGCATTTTCATTGATTTTTAATCCCACTCTCAAGATGCTGGCTCATAGCACATTTTACTTCACAGACGCAGCAAGGCTTGGCACACAGGGATAAGTCTGGTGGAGCCGGGAGGCCCGGAAAGGGAGAAGCTTAAATCCCGGAGGGGGGGGGGGAAGGTCCTCACCAAATAAAAAAGCCAGAATGGCCATCCATTCATCATCCATGGGCAGCTAATAACATGGCTTCCATGTGCCAAACCCTCCACTGGGTGCCGTGGGTATATAGTGGTGAGCAAGAAAGACCACGCATGTGACCTCTGGGGCTTATAAGGTCTATTAGCAATCAGATGGTTCGAAAATTGTTCTTTATACTACAAGAATGGCATAGATATAGATGTAGATATAGATATAGATATAAATTAGGTATATAGATATAGAGGATATAGACATAGATATAGATACAGATATAGATACAGATATAGATATAGATATAGATATAGATATAGATATAGATATAGATAGACATTGAATTAATGAATGAATTTGCAGACGAAGAAACTGCTCCACTGGAAATGTGAATTGCCCATGCAAGTCAGCAACTATGGTAAAGCAGGGTGTCCCTCAATATCCCTTCTTCCACTCACACATGGCAAAACACTACATTCCCAGACTCCCTTGCAGGTGTAAATGCGGCCACGTGACTCAATCCTGGCAGATGGGACAGGAATGGAACCGATGGGTGCAGTCTCTGGGCTGTGCCCTTAAGAAGAAGGCGGAGGAAGGTTCCTGCCCCCTCCCCTTGTCCTCCTTCTGCGGAATGGACGTAGTGAGTAGTCGGAAGGGCTGGAGCAGCCATCTTGGACCACAAGGTAGGAGATGGCAGAGCGACAAGATAGAAGGAAGCTGGGTCTCTTGTGATTGGTGAAGCCACCAGCCAGCCTTGACTGCCAAGTGCACTTTATTTATTTATTTTTATTTTTTTTTCCAAAGTTTATTTATTTTTTTGGGGACAGAGAGAGACAGAGCATGAACGGGGGAGGGGCAGAGAGAGAGGGAGACACAGAATCAGAAACAGGCTCCAGGCTCCGAGCCATCAGCCCAGAGCCTGACGCGGGGCTCGAACTCACGGACCGCGAGATCGTCACCTGGCTGAAGTCGGACGCTTAACCGACTGCGCCACCCAGGCGCCCCACTGCCAAGTGCACTTTAACATGAGAGAGAAATCAGGTCATGATTGTTTCGGGTCTCTTTAGTACAGGAGTTAAGCCAGTGTCCCATAAATACAGCAGCAGAAGCCGGGCCCTTGATTTCCCCTCCGTCACGTCCTTTCCACAATCTCCTCCCACCTATGTGTTTTATTTTCTCACACACGTTTTCTTGGCCATGACCTGATCTGCTCCTCTGTGAAGTTCGCAAGCACGTGCGAACATGCCAAACCCAGGGAGCACAAGAATGGAGTACAGCTGGCTTGGGGGGCCCGACACCCCCTCTCCTTCTGTGGCCGCGTGTCCCCTTCCAGCAGGGCCCCACTTGGGCCCAGACAAACAAGACCGGTAATCCATCACTTGTCTGCTGCCTGCGCCCTGTATCTCTGCATTCGTAGGTCCCGGAGCCCGGGCCCGGCACCCCGCGTCCTGTAGCAAATGCTCCCCGAGCCGTGTCCATATCCTCTCAACACCCACCTTCTCCGTATGTGTCCAGCCCTCCTACCGCAAAGCACGCCTGACCCTCTGCTTCCGAAACGTGCTTGACCTATGCGGAGGACCTGTACGGACCAGAGCACGGGAACGCCCTCCGCAACGACGAGCCGAGGTCAGTGGGTAGAGACCTCCCTTCCCTCGGCGCTCGGGAATCCAGCTGGACTGAGCCTCAGCTGCCCACAGCGATCACAGGCTCGTCGATGCACCTGCAGTGTGTTAGAAGCCTTCCCTTCTCTCTCACTTTCCCATTCCATCTGCTGCGCCCCCTGGGACCACCTCCCGAATAAGCCCCTTGCCCTCAAAGTCTTGCCTCAGGTCTGCTTCTCAGGGAACTGAGCCCACAATACATCCTATCCTCGGGTGCCCTGTACACATGGGTCCCGTGCATCTCTTTCTGAGCACACCTGTGCTGCCCTTGAGTGTCCTATGCGTGGTATACTAGTCCCTGGTACACAAGTGCCCCGTATACGTGTGCCTTACACACACCCGTCCCATGTCCAGGCATCACAGTCCTACATCCCTACCTCCTAGGTCAGGGGAGTGTGGCCCCTGCCCCCAACGAGGTGGTGGAGACTCGAGTGAAGCAGAATGAGACAGGGGGAAGAAGGCCCCCTTGACCCCAGCGGGCCTTGGGGGCGACTCGGATGCAAGTTGCCTGGTTCTTCCGAGCCCCGGTTCCCTCTCCTGGTGAATAAGCTCCAGCTCTAAGCTGTCCTGGGACCAGGGAAGATGACCCAGCACGGGGACTGGTGGCACGCAGGAGGTGCTCCCTCAAGGCCCCCCCTCCTTTCTTCCTGGCCCCACCTTCTCCCGAGGGGTGCTTTAAATGCAGCTAACCCAGTGCCTCCAGCGCCCGGAGCCTGTGCTGCCCTGGGGAGAAGGACCGTGGATGAGAGAAGACGAGGTCCCTGTCCTCACGGAGCTGCCAGGTGGAGAGGCTCGTTTTTGCAGAGCCTGGGGATAGGACTCTCCATTCCCCTTCTTTTTTTCTCTCCAGAGCAGGGAGAAATCACAGCACCCAGGTTTTTCACTCCCCAAGGCCGGGAGCTCCAGACTGACCAGGTGGAGAGGAAGGAAAAGAGGGCCAAGGTGGCTGAAGAGGTAGGGATGTGTGTGTGTGTGTGTGTGTGTGTGTGTGTGCGCGCGCGCACGCGCTCTCTCTCCAGGGCCTGATGCATACACGGCCACCACCTCATTTCCTCCGGTCCCTGAACCGTGTCCCATTACCGTGATATCAGAGCCACTCCCTAAAAGCATCAGAGCTCCAGGAAAACCAGGTGAGCCAGGATGGTACCAGAGGGTATATATAAAACGAGTGAGCCAACCCAAACACCAGAACTCAGCAAGATGCCCAGAGACGGACGAAAGTGAGTGTGGTAGGGCACAGTAGGATGTGGCTGGAACTTGAGGTCTATCTGAGGTCCCCAAATCAATCTGGAAGTCAGTGGTTCTGGTTGTACTTCTGCTAACCCTCAGTGTGGCCATAGGACAACCTTTTTTCTCTTTGGCCACTCATGTATTTTCTTTCTTTTTTTTTTTTTAATTTTTTTAAATGTTCATTTTTGAGAGACAGAGTGTTAGCGGGGGGGGGGTGGCGTGGGGAGGGGGGCAGAGAGACAGGGAGACACAGAATCCGAAGCAGGCTCCAGGCTCCCAGTGGTCAGCACAGAGCCCGACGCGGGGCTTGAACTCACGAACTGCGAGATCATGACCTGAACCGAAGTCGGACGCCCAACCGACTGAGCCACCCAGGCGCCCCCACTCATGTACTTTCTTCTCAATTTTTGCCTACTACCTCTACATTGATTTACTTATACTGTATATGTCTTTAAACTGACCATATTAGAGAGGAATGGTTCCTCTGACAGAAAATCCCAACTAATACTGTTTCCATAAGATAGGGGTTTATTTCTCTCACAAATAAAAGTTTGGGAAACGATTCCATGATCATCTGGGATCCAGATTTCTTTAATTTTGTTGCTTCTCCATCCTAATGTGCTTCCACCTCATGGTGCAAGGTGGCTGCACAAGCTCCAACTATCAGGTCTGCATCCCAGCAGCAGGAACAACAAAAGAAGAGAAGGAGGGCATATCCACTTGCTTTGAGAACACTTAATACATGGAGTGCCTGTGTGGCTCAGTCAGTTAAGGGTCTGACTCTTGATTTTGGCTCAGGTTGTGAGATCAAGGCTGGCATCAGGCTCTGTTCTGGGTGTGGAGCCTGCTTAAGATTCTCTCCCTTTCTCTCTCTCTCTCTCTCTCTCTCTCTTCCTCTCTCTCTCTCTGCCTCTCCCCCTCGACCCCTCCCCCACTCACACATGTGCGTGCTCTCTCTCTCTCAACCCCTGCCCACCCCCCACAATACATTTTGCCCACACACTACCTCCTCTGATAGTCTAATGGCTTAGTGTCCATTTGGTCACATCTAACTGCAAGGGAGGCTGGGAAATGGAATCCTTCTTCAAAGGGCACTGTGCCAGGTAGTAATCAAGGGTCCTATCCCAGTGGGAGAAAGGGAGAGTAAATATTAGAGGAAACCAGCAGACTATGTTGCCCCAACTTTTATAGAGACTCATATTTTCTTCTGTTTCACTCTAAGCTATATTATCCACAATATCTCTGGTTTCATGAACTAGTTATATATTTTCTAAAACACATTAAAATAAATACCTAGCCACACACACACACACACACACACACATGCACACACACACACACAGATATCTGTGTATAGATATAGATATACTCTAGAGGTGCGAGACAGTTACCATCCCCGGTGATCTGTGCCTGTTGGTATTCATACCCTTATGTACACCCCTCCCCTCGACTCTGGACTAGACTGTCACCTGCACTAAAAGCAACAGAATACAGCAGAAGTGACAGTGTGCCTGTTTCAAACCTCAGCTTTAAGAAGCTCCAACAGCTTCTTCTTTCGTACCCAGGGGAGAGTTGGGGGCCATTATCAAATCTCTGACCACCTTGAGACCGCCATTGTGTGAGGAAGCCCAAGCTAATTATCTAGTGACCACGTGGAAGAGAACAGAACAATCCAGCTGACAGCTGACAGTGAGAACCAAGTCCCACATACGTGGTGATGTCTGAGTGTTTCCGGCCACCTCCCAGCTGTCTGGACCACTCCAGCTGACACAGAATTGAGCTGTCCCTACTGAGCCCAGCCCAAAACTGAGCAAATAGATGGTGGTTTTCTTTTAAGCTGTTAAGTTTTGGGATGGTTTGTTACGCAGCAATACATAACTAAAACACATTTATCTATAGAACACCTAAAATCATGTTATGCATCATTGCTCTTTTGGAAAATTCTGGATTAAGTGATGCTCTAATGTTCTAGAAGAGCGCACACTCTCTCTCAGACTCAGATATCACCAGATAGATGCACAAACAGGAAATTGATCGGAGATTGTGGCATGCCAACACGACCACAATAATCTCCCAAAGGGTCTCTGTTTCTCTCTTGTCCCACCTGGGAGTAGCTGAAGAGAGAATGTTTTTAAAATGCAGATCTGATCACAGCACTCTCCTGCTTACCACTCACGGCAGTGTGCAGAAGGGGTCTCCTCAGGTCTGACTACACACTCAGATTCCACAGATGACCACGAGCCACACTTGACGTTGACCTACTCTGAAGGATACAGGACAGGAACCTTAGCTTGCTAGCGAGGCACTCGAAGAATGCTAGCACCAGGCACTTCTGTCAGTGGGGGCCTCATGGGAGCCAACACCTTTGCACCTGCCGGATGATACGAGTCACCGTCCTCAGGAAGCCCAAAGTACGATTTGCCACCAAGTAGTTATCATTCCTTTCAGTCCAGATGTAGTTTACCAATCTCTCTTCCTGTTTTAATTTAAATTATTATTTAAACAATTTTTTTAACGTTTAGTTTATTTTTCAGACAGAGAGACAGAGCATGAGCGGGGGAGGGGCAGAGAGAGAGGGAGACACAGAATCCGAAGCAGGCTCCAGGCTCGGAGCTGTCAGCACACAGCCCGACGCGGGGCTCGAACTCACAGATGGTGAGCTGAAGTCAGACGCTCAACCGACTGAGCCACCCAGGAGCCCCTTAAATTATTTTTTTAGAACAATTTTAGATTTATAGAAAAACTGGGAAGGTAGTATAGAGAGTTCCCATATATCTGGCGCCCAGTTTCCCCTACTATTAACGTCTCACATTAGTACAGGACGCTGGTTACAATGAATGAACCAATACATTATTAGTAGCTAATGTCCATACTTACTCAGAGTTCCTTAGTATTCATCAGTGTCCTTTTTCTGGCCAGGATACCACACGACATGTCTCTTTAGGCTCCTCTTGGCTGTGACAGTTCCTCAGGCTTTCCTTGTTTTGGATGACCTTGACAGTCCTGAGAAGTGGTCAGGCATTCTGCAGAATGTGCCTCAACTGGGATTTGTCTGATGATTATCTCATAAGTAGACTGGGGTTGTGGGTCTGGGGGGGGGGAAGAACACTGAGGTAAAGTGCCATTCCCATGACATCGCTTCAAGGGTACATGCTATCAACACAACTGGCTGATGTTGACCTTGATCACGCGGCTGAGGTAGTCAGTTGGTCATGCTTCTCCCCTGTAAAGTTACCCCCTCTTCCCACCGTACTCCCTGAAAAGTCACTATGCTCAGCTTACACTTAACTGGGGAGTTATGTTCCCCCTCCTTGGGGATGAAGTATCTATACATTTGGAATTCTGTGTGGGAGATGGATCTCTTCTCCCCTCCCCCTTTTTGTTTTCGTTGGTCATACTTCGGGTTTATAATCTAGTACTGCCTTATTTTATTTGTTCAAAATTGTCCAGCTTTTGAAAGCTCTTTCAGCTGCTCCCTATATCCTTTGACACACCCCATCAATGCGTGTGTGTGTGTTTATGTATTGCGTGTTTTTTGTATTGAAGGACTTCCTTACTTCCTGGCACTCTAACGCACCCCATGCTCATCTTATGTATGTCTTGTTCCAGTCCCAGAATCAGCTGTCTCTCCCTGGTTCCTTATGTTGGTGAACGGTATTGGAGACCAAATCTGGGGACCACATGTGCTTACTGCTGTGCGCTATCACTGTCCAGGCACCTGTTTACCTACCTGGGTGCATACACATATTTATAAGCATTTCTACATGTAATCTTCTGCATCTAAGTTAAGCTAAACAGGAATTCCTCCTGATAGCTCCAATTCTAATCAATTACCCTATGGATCGTTCCAGCCTCTTCCTCAGGGGTCATTTTTATCATAGCGATGTTGCCTAGTAACATAGTGGACATATGTTTATCTGTTTCCAAGGAAACAGAGCTAGATAGTTAACCAAAGGTCAAATTCTCCTGCAAAAGAGGAAAAGGTTTTGTTAACCCTTTACTCACACGGATCAGTGGCTCTCACTGCTTGGAGGGTGAGAACAAGCTTTTTGGCCCGCGAGTGAGCGAGCGAGCGAGCGAGCGGGCGCTGCAGTGACCTGGCTTGCTGACGGTCCGGAGTAGATAAATGCTATGGAGAAAAATTCAGAGTTAAGGAGTAAAGGGAGCTGGGGCACTGCTAGTTTTTTAAATGTTTATTTATTTTATTTTTATTAAAAAAAATTTTTTTTAATGTTTGTTTATTTTTGAGACAGAGAGAGACAGAGCATGAACGGAGAAGGGGCAGAGAGCGAGGGAGACACAGAATCCGAAGCAGGCTCCGGGCTCCGAGCCGTCAGCACAGAGCCCGACGCGGGGCTCGAACTCACAGTCCGTGAGATCAGGACCTGAGCCGAAGTCGGATGCTTAACCGACTGAGCCACCCAGGCGCCCCTATTTATGTCTTTTAGAGAGAGTGGGGAGAGGGGGAGAGGTGGGGTGGGAGGGGGAATCCCAAGCAGCCTCCACACTCAGCATGGAGCCCAATGCGGGGCTCGATCCCACGACCCAGACCCTGGGATCGTGACCTAGGCTGAAATCAAGAGTCGGACGCTCAACCGACTGAGCCACCCAGGCGTCCCGGCACTGCTAGTTTCAAAAGGATGGTCTGGGCAGGTGTCTCTGAGAAGGTGACATCTGACCAAAGACTTGAAAGACGTGGGGGAGTGAGCTTTGGGGATGTCAGGCAGCACAGTGTCCCGAGGAAGAAGGAATGGTAAAGGCAAAGGCTCTGAGGCAGGACTGTGCATGACCGCGGGAGGGGACCACGGGTGCTTTATAGGGAGGTCTTTATGGGGAGGTCTGACACCACAGCTGGCTTCCCCTCAAAGTCCTGAATGAGAGGCCAGGCCTGTGAGGTCAGGGAGACACTGAACCTTCTTCATTCCTGAGGTCCCACCCAGGTCTCCACCACACCAGCCTCAAAGGCCCAGGCACCCAGCTTCCAGGGCAGCCTCTGCAGTCCTTGCTGGCTATGGACCACACAGGCCTTTGGAGCAGGACAGGTCAGGCTCTCCCACGAGGTGGCTGTGGCGCCAGGACAGGGTAACCTATCTGCCGGTCCTTCTAGGTGGCGGCCCCCAGCTGATCTTCTGGAAGCTCCTACAGCCTGCATTTTTATCCTGCATTTTTAGGATCCCACCCACAGGTAAACGCTGAGGCTCACAGAGGTGAGAGGTCCTAGCTGAGGACAGGCAAGTGAGCTGGCCTCAGTCTTCCTGGGGACCCATGATCTTCAGACGGAACTCGGGTCTTGTCCCCAGCCTCCAGGAACCGAGAGTGTCACTTTCACTTTTGTGCTCTGGGCACCTCACTCGATCCCACTTGAACCCGATTCCCCTTTAATCTGGGCCCTGTAAAGGAAAGAAACACTGACAGCCTCACCCGTGTTTCATCCACACACACTGTGCTGAGCTCTGGGGGAATCGGGGAATCAGACAGGGGCCCCGACCTCCAGGAGTGGCCAGTCTGATGAGGGAGGCTGGCACGGAGAGGAAATAACTCTTTTTTTTTTTTTTTAATATTATTTTTGAGAGAGACAGAGCACAAGTGGGGGAAAGGCAGAGAGAGAGGGAGACACAGAATCCGAAGCAGCCTCCAGGCTCGGAGCTGTCAGCACAGAGCCCGACGCGGGGCTCGAACTCACAAACCGCGAGATCATGACCTGAGCCGAAGCCGGACGCTTAACCAACTGAGTCATCCAGGAGGGAATAACTCCTACGAGATCAGGCAAAGCGCCAGTCCAGCTGGAGGGTCCCGAGGTAGGCTTCCCAGGGGAGGAGGCACTACAGCTGGGCTTTGGAGGGTGACGGTGTGTGTGGCCCTTGGTAATTCCCCAAGAGAACACCTACCTTGGATTGTGCACCCCGCTGTCCCACAGAGAAAGAACAGGGAAAGGGGAGGGGGGAGGTTCGTCGGAAGCTTCCTTTCAGCCTTCAGGTGGCGCCCTTGAGCCACGGAGCCGCACGCGCCTGGGAAGACTGTCCCGACCTGAGGACCCAGGAGAGGACCCGGGTCCCACCTGGGGGCTGTGCGTGTGGGAGGGGGGCGAGGGCGGAGGGAGCGAAGGGGCTCTGATCGGTAGGGGCTCCCCGGCGTGGGCGGGGGCGGGGGGGGAGAGGCAGGCGGCGGGGGAGGGGTCTCCCCCAGCACCCACCCCCGCGCCCCGCCCCTGCACCCGTCCCCGAGGGCTCCAAGCTTCGATTCCCCGAGCCCGGGCGCCGGCGGAACACATAAGCCCTCCGGGGACAGGGAGGGGGCTGGAGCCTGATCCCCCGTCGGCCCGACACCCAGCCTGCTACCCGCCTCCCGGTCCCTCCCCGCGCTAACTCTCCGGGCGCCCGCGCCGGCCGCGGGCGGAGCTGGATCGGCGGCTCTCCGAGCTCCCCGGCCCCCGCCCCTGCCCCTCCCTCCCCGGAGCCTCCAGCGGCCGCCGCCGTAGAGCCCCGCGCGGCGCGAGCAGGTACGTGCTCCTCGGCAGCGGCTCCGGGCCGGGCCGGGCCGGGGAGGGGGCGGGAGCCGGGGAGGGCGAGGCGGTGGCAGCCGGGCCCGCGCCCGCCTGGGCTGCGCCGCAGCGGAGACACCGGCGGGCGGGCGCCGGGGCGGGGAGGCGGGCGGGCGCGCGGGGAGGACGCGCCCCTGCCCTGGCCCGCCGGCCGCCGGTGCCCGCGCCTCCCGCGTGCGGAGCCGGGGAGGGAGGCCCCGGCGCAGGTACGCACGCGGCCGGGGGACGGCGCGGGGGAGGCCGAGGGCCCCGGGCGCGGAGGGCCGGCCAGGGAGAGCTAGCCTGACCTCGCGGCCCGGCCGAAGGACACGCGGCGAGGGGGACCCGGGCGCACGCCGGTCGGCGCGGAGCCCGGCCTCCCCGGGCCGCCGGGCCGCCCTGCTACCGGCGCCGCCCGGCCCGGTCCGGCCTGGCCCGGCCCGGCCCGGCCCGGCCCGGCCGCGTTTGTGGTCAAGGGCAGGAGCAGGGGGTGTGAGCTTCGGGCAGGCGGGCGCGCGGTGCGGCGGGCAGCCTGGGTGCTGGGGCTTTCTGCGTGGAACTTTGGGTATAACGGCGTGGACCTGCGTGTGCGTATGTGCGCGTCCCGAGGCTTTGTGTACAACTCGTGCGTGTGTGTATCGATTGGGTTTTGTGAAGCTTTACCCACGGCCGCTGTGCGTCTGTCTCCCCGAGCGTTGGTGCGCGCCGGTGGGTGGGGTGCCGGCCCCCGGGCGGGTCTTGGGGGGAGCCGTCCTGGGGGTACTTAACTGTGTGTGCGTAACCAGCTCTACCCCTTCCTGGGGTGTGAGTACCAGTGTGGTCTGCGGGATCTGTGGGTCACCCTGCGTGGCTTCCCACGTCTGTGGGTGCTGCCCGTGGAAAAGGTCCCTGGGGTTGTGGATGTGGCGCTGGGGTGCGTCTTTCAGATCCTGTTGGACTGCAGAGAAAATTGGAAGGTAACTGGTACCGTTGGGGGAGCCGTGAACACTGTGGCCCCGCATCTTTGCCAGTTTGTTTCTGCTTGTGTTTGGGGTGACTGGGCGTGCCCTTGTATAACTACTGGTGGGTATCTCTGAATCCGTGTGTGGGAGACGTCACACACCTGGGTGACAGGACGCCTCCTTTTTCTCTGCCCTTGTCCCGACGCTGGTGTCCTCTAAGAAAAAGTTTTGGGTTCCTGCTGGGTGAAAGAAAGCCCTGCTCCCAGAATTTGGGTGCCCTGAGTTTCCTTGGGCTATGGAAGCATCGGCATGCTGGTCTGGGAGGGGAGTTCTTGGGCCACTCCAGGAGCTGAGTTCTGTGTAAGGTGTTAAAGATCTGGGTGGGGGGGGGGGTGTTGGGGCGGGGAAGGGACACATCTGGACACCCACTGGGCAGGAGGGGTCACCGCCAGTCCCTGTTCCCGGTGGCAGTCAGGAAAATGGTTTTGGTGCCAAGAGTACAAAAGCCAGCTAGCACGCCACACCTCTTCTGTCCGTTTACTGGAAAGTGGGAGCAGTCTGGGCAGAGCCTGGCTCTGAGTAGGTACCCTGCTACCCCGGGTTGGGGTTGGGGGAGGGATTGTCTGCCTGGGCAGGTTGCTGCCCCATTCCTGAGGGCTGGCTGTGTTCCAAGCCAGGGGGGCTGGGCGGGACCCAGGCGGGATTCAGACACATCCCTGCCCTCAAGCTGCTCACCGTGGCCTTAAACACTGGGGCAGAGTAGAGTCTACGAGTGGGGGCTGGAAGAGCCAGGGACGCAGGGCGGAACGGTGCCACCGGGACAGGAGAGTTGGGGTTCCCAGGTTTGTAGGTGATCATAATTCTTAGGGAAGCGGTGTTCAACCTCTGGCCCTCACATACCTGCCAGGGGATCGTGGCTGTGGTTTGCAAAACGGAGACAGTAATTTCTGCTCACGGGGCTGGTGCAGGTTGCAGGAGACACTCCTGAGTGAAGTGCCTGCTTTGGGGCGTGTAGGTGCTCAGTAAAGGTTTATTAAATTGGAACTCAGGAGAGAGGGACGCGGTGGTAGGAATGGGTTGTAAGCGGAAACTGGCTTTGTACTCAGATGAAAGGCCCTGTGTGTGCCAAGAGGAGGGATCTACTGCAAAGTCCACGATGGAAGGAAGATCAGAAAGATCGAAAAACGTGCCTTCCTGCACTGAGGCTCTTTTTCATTCATTCATTCACTCTATTCACTTCATTTGCTCATATTCTCTCTCTCTCTCTCTCTCACACACACACACACACACACACACACACACACACGGAACCACAGAGCACTGGAGAATAAACTCAGGCATGGAAATGCAGAGAAACATCTAGAATCGTGTGTATACGTGTGTGTAGACGCACCAGGGCGTGTGAGCCACCCTATACCGCGGGGTCTCCATACAGCGTGGAGACCCGGGTCTGTGTGCCTGGGGCCCTGGGTGTCCGTGTGTGCACGGAACAGAGTAGTTCCGCTGTGGGATCAGGAGTTCTGTCTGCTGCGTGGGGAAGGGGGCTGAGGTAGGACCTGGAGGGGGACAGGCTCTGGACCTGCCCGAGAGGATGCGTCATCCACTCCGGCTAAGTGTGGCTGTCGGGGAACGAGGGCCTGGGGGGGCCAGATTCTTCCCTTATTGCAAGAGAAGCCGGGAACCCAAAGTTTAAAATGTAAAATCTTGGGGCGCCTGGGTGGCTCGGTGGGTTAAGCGTCCGACTTCAGCTCAGGTCATGATCTCATGGTCCGTGAGTTCGAGCCCCGCGTCGGGCTCTGTGCTGACAGCTCAGAGCCTGGAGCCTGTTTCAGATTCTGTGTCTCCCTCTCTCTGTGACCCTCCCCCATTCATGCTCTGTCTCTCTCTGTCTCAAAAATAAATAAACGTTAAAAAAAATAAATAAATAAAATGTAAAATCTTTTGCTTTTTCTATACTGGCAACTACTTCAAAAACAAATGAACAGACCAGAAACAAGAAAAAAGCAAAACCTCTATGAGCCAAAAATGGTCCGAGAGCTGGTCCCAGCTGGCCTCTGAGGCACCCTCTCTAGAATGCCCTCATCCCCTCTCACTGCCGGGGGATTTTCCACTCACTCTCTGAGGTCTGGCTCAAATGCCACCAAGCCTTAGAAGCTTCTCTGACTTTCTCCTCTTTGTCTGTGCATCATCTTCCTCCTCTCCACCCCTCCTCCCTGCCCCCGGCCATTCTCATTTCACGACAGCCGTGTCCCTTAGTTGAACTGGCTGGGGCCTTGCATTATTTTGCGAAATCCTCACCTCGACCTCGGAGGGAGGCGTTTTGCTTATTCCCATTTAACAGATGAGAACATTGAGTCTGAAGAGGTCGCATCGCTTGCCCGAGTTCAAGGGGCGAAGCTGGGATTTGAGCCTGATCGCCACCATCTGAATGATAGTGATAGCTTGCTGCTCATACTTACTGTTCTGAGAAGTTTACAGGGATTATCTCAAGCCCTACATCAGTCCCATTGAGTAGGGAGTAGAGGTATATTACCACTTACTAGGGAAACTGAGGCCCAGAGAGGGTAAGTAAATTGCCCAAAGCCACCTGCCAGCCAGTGGGGGACAAGGTCCCGGGCTGGACTGGATGGCACCACTCGGTCACTGTCTAAGACCCCACCCCCATCTGTCTGGCAGGCTCCCCCAGGGACTGTGCCTGGACCGCCCTCACATTGCTCGTGGCGCCAGCAGGCTCTTGGTCGAGGTCTGCTAAATTCAACTGACTTTTTCTTTTCTCTTCCAGCTGCCAAGGGGCCAAGGGATGAGCGGGGGCCCTCCTTCCCAATGGCATCTCCCCCCAGCCTGGAACTGAAGACACTGCACAATGGCCCCCAGATCCCAAGGAGACCAGCCCCTCTGGGCCCGGTGGGCCCACCCAGGGAGGGTGTGGAGAATGCCTGCTTTTCCTCAGAGGAGCGTGAGACCCATTTCCAGAACCCTGGGGACACCAGACTGGGCAGCTCCCCCAGCCCCCCTGGGGGCGTCCCCTCACGACCCCGATCCCAGCGGGACGATCTATCCCTGCGTTCAGAAGAGGGGCCAGGCCTGGAGCCCGTGAGCCGCCCGGTGGATTATGGCTTTGTTTCTGCTCTGGTTTTTCTGGTGAGTGGGATCCTCCTGGTGGTGACTGCATACGCCATCCCCCGTGAGGCCCGCGTCAACCCTGACACGGTGACAGCGCGGGAGATGGAACGACTCGAGATGTACTATGCCCGCCTGGGCTCCCACCTGGACAAGTGCATCATCGCGGGCCTGGGGCTGCTCACAGTGGGTGGCATCCTCTTGTCAGTGCTGCTGATGGTCTCCCTGTGCAAGGGCGAGCTGTACCGCCGGCCCACCTTCGTCCCTGGCAGGGGCTCCAGGAAGACCTATGGCTCCATTAACCTGCGCATGAGACAGCTCAATGGGGACGGGGGCCAGGCTCTGGTGGAGAACGAAGTTGTCCAGGTCTCAGAGACCAGCCACACCCTCCAGGGGTCTTAAGTAAGAGCTCACCCTGTCTGGCTGCTTCAGCTTCAGGGCTACAAGGCCCCCGAGAGCCTGGGGTTGCAGACTGAGCTCCACGGAGGGTCCTGCGGAAGCAGTCTTGGGTGCTGTGGGGGGGAGTCTGGGGCCGGGCCCAGGCTGCACATGTGAGAGCAGCCCCCCCCCCCCCGCCCGATGTGTTTGCAGCTTGAGGTTTTGCATAAGGTTTGTTTGGAGGATAGCTTCTGCTGCTAAAAATACAAAAGTTTGGAAACCGCTGCCCTGGGAGGATGAGGTTTCTTGGCATTTCCAAGGATCGAGAGCCCTTTGAAAGGCTGTCCATCCTGTTTCTCATGCCTTGGGGAATTCCTGGAGCTCTGCTGTCCTCATCAGCCAAGTGCGGGTGCTGGGCGACCTCGGAGGGACCCCCCCCCCCCTTTCAGCCCTGACCATCTGTTGGGAGCTGGCTTCCCGAGGAGAGGAGAAATCAACACCGAGGCGACCATCCCCTCTCCAGGCCTCAGTCCCCCTGACTGTGAATTGAGAGGGTTGGGCTGCATGATCCCTGGGGCCCCTCCAGTTCTGCCCTCGGAATGGGAGCCCAGTAGATACAGGAAAGGAGGGTGTCTGGCTGCTGCTCACCAATCTCCGCCATTTTCTGGCCCGGCTTGGGTGGCCACCGCTGTCCGACATCTAGCCGCTCGCGTGGTCCCGAATCCCCTAGTTAGGCTGGGTTGAAGTCCAAAGTTTGCTACAGCCCGATTTTGGTCTGGGGATCGAATTACCTGCAGCGACCAGATCGTTGCACACATTTTACAAAGTCCAGCGCACGCCTGGACAAGAGCGGTCTTTCATACAAGAAAGGGTGAGAGGCCTTTGTTGTATTTCCGTGGACAGGATGTGGGCTTCTGTCACCTCCCACTTCTCAATGTTACGTCTCTGGCCCCGGACCTTATCCTGGGAGCAGAAAAAAAAAAATTTTTTTTAGTGCTGAATTTGTAACCTCCCTTCTTCCCCTTAGCGGTAAAGTGAGCCCCAATGTATTGGGGGAGAAATCAGGCATGTTCTGGTGGCCTAGCTCTAGCTGCAGTGACCACTGTTTGTTCCGTTTTTCTCGTGGGGTGTCTGCAGAGTCCCTCCAGACTCTAAACTACTGACGAGGAAAGGAAGTGAGCTCTAGGGGGCGGGGAGATACAGGTGCTTGAGGCCCGGGGGTGGGGGAGGCATCACCCAGTGTGACCGGCCCTAGAGGGCTTTGAGAGGACACGCCTTCTAGGTCATTGACGTGAAGACTCTAAAGGGGTCATTTCCATGAGCCCCCTGACCCCAGGCAGGTCCTACCCACTCCATCTCAGTTGGCCACGTGGGCCCTGGATCCCAACTGTCTCTTGGGGGTGGGAGGGTGTGGTGGGAATGGGGTCTGTAGGCTAGAGCAGCCCTGATTAGCCGTAACCTGAGCCTTCAGTCCCGGGAGCCGAACATCTGGGAAATGTAACAGCACAGCCTCTACGACAGATCAAATATCTGCTCCTGCTGGCAGGTTTTGCCAGGAGCAGAGGGCTGGGGGAGGACTGGAGGGGACAAGGGCTGTTCAGCTTGGCCCGCTGGGCTCTGTTCCTGGTGTCGAAGGGGTGTGGTTTGAAAAGAACAAAGCCTCTAGCTGGTGAAAGATTCACAAGTCAGGGCTTCCCTGATGTGTCAATTTCCACTCCCCCCCACCCCCACCCTGCCGCCCCACCTCGTTCCAAGGAAGAAGTGAATGCTCTCTGTAAACTACAGTCAAGTTGGACATCCCAAAGGATGGGTTAAGGCCTTTCAAATCCATAGTGATAATAATAAAAATACTGGTCCAAGCCGTATAGATTACTGGGACAGTGGGGGGCTCATTTGAGTCTCACCTGTTGAGTGGAGGCATCTGGGACCCTCAGTTCCTATCAGTGTAAATGCAGTGAATTGATTTAGGGGCTAAATCTGTTGGAAGATCATATCCTGGGAATCTCAGGTTTTCTCCAAGCCAGAGAAGCCTGCTTTGCATCCTAATGCAGAAACTCCTTTAGAAAATGTGTATAAATGGATCGAGGCCGTCATTACCTTGTCAGTGAATTAAGAAAACCGGAGAGCCAAAAACATTTCCCCAAGAGTGCGGCTCAGATCTGCCAGCCGGTGGGTCAGAAACAGGTTTAGGAAGGAATCGGGGAGGCACGTGGCACAGGGTGCCAGGAACCTTCTTTGCAGGCTTTGTTGGGGGGTGGCTGTGAAGCGGTCCCAGGGAGCCCCGTGGTCCCTAGGATGTGCCTCACTTCTAGGAACTGCCTTTCCCACCTGACATGCCACCAGGGCCCCCAAACCTTGCTCCCCTAGTGTGTTGGTTATCCACTTTGGAGTTGAGAAGCCCTGGGTCTGAATCCAGGCTCTGCCATTCACTGGCTGTGTGACCTTGGGCCAGCCACTCCACGTCTCTGAGTATTGTGTTATCTGTGAAGGGGGAGAGGTAGGAGGTCCAGTCACTAAGATCACTCCTTCCCCACCTCAGTTGGGGGTAAGTAGATTAGGCCTAAGACCTTGGGGCTGCCCTTCTGCCCGCCGCCTCTCACACCTCTCATCCTACCCATGAGCACATCTGGTTGGTTCTGTGTTTGGAATCTGCTCGTGCCCGCCCCTTGGCCGCAATTACCTGGTCCACATTGCTCATCGGTATTCCGATTTCTCTCCTGCCCGCCCTCTGCCCCCAGTTCATCTTCCACACTGCGGCCAGACAGATTTAATTGGGTCAGGTCATTCGTCGGCTCAGAGCTCTCCTATGCTTCCTTCTCATTCTGGGCAAAAGCCAAAAGTCTCCCTCTGGTCAGGTGTACTGTCCAGGCCCCTCACTTGCCCCAGGCACCTTCCGAGGCCCAGAGTCAACGTTTTATATGTAATTTTTTTTTAAAGGATGGCCCCTGAAATTGCATAGATTCAGGTCTCCCCAGATGTGTGTCCCTTCCCCACAGTGGCCCATGAAATCCTATCGCAGTCTGGCCCCTGTGCCTCTCTGGCCTTATTTCTCACACCTTGCCTCTTTGCTCACTCCAGCCACACTCGCCTCCTTGTGCTGTTCCTCAAGCCTGAAAGGCACACTCCCACCTCAGGGCCTTTGCACTTGCTGCTTCTTCTACCAGGAAGGCATTTCACCTTAATACATGCAAGGCCCACTTGCTCGCCTCCTTAGGGGCTTTATTCAAATACCCCCTTGTCAGCGAGTCCTTTGCTGATGCTGATGTAAAATCGCACCCTTTCAGGGACGCCTGGGTGGCTCAGTCAGTTAACTGTCCGACTTCAGCTCAGGTCATGATCTCACAGTCTGAGTTCGAGCCCCGTGCCGGGCTCTGTGCTGACGGCTCAGAGCCTGGAGCCTGCTTCGGATCCTGTGTCTCCCTCTCTCTCTGCCCCTCCCCTGCTCATGCTCTGTCTCTCTCTGTCTCAAAAATAAATAAAAACATTAAAAAAAAATTTTGAATTGCACCCTTCCCCCACCTCAACCTCATTCTCTTTCTTCCTTTCCTGCTTTTTCTCCAGAGCTAATCACCACTCAGCAGGCCATGTTTTATACTTATCGTCTCTCTTCCCCCCTCACAAGCAACACGAGGGCTGGCATTTTGTAGGCCCTGGGCTAGAACTGTGCGTGACACAAAGTAGGTGTTCACTGTTGGACGAACAGTGCAGGGTCCTGGAGACCCCCTAGCCCCTGCCTCACCTCCCGGAGCCCCCTCTAGGGGTGGGCAACAGTCATGCAGAAGATCCCAGGGCTGGAAGTGTGGAGTGTGTTTTGTCTCTGGGACCTGACATTGGAGCTTGGGAATCCGTTTGCCTTCTGCTCTCAGGGCCTTGGTACTTACTGCTTTATGTGGGGGAGGGGGAGGGGTTTCTCTGATGGAGGAAGACCCTTCTTCCCCCCCCCAGTCTTGTTGGAGACAGATTCCAGCTAGTCTTGGTGGGGGGGGGGGGCATATGCTGGGTATTTAGGAGCCTGTGATACACCAGCCTGATTCTCTCTTACTCAAGAACCTTGAGTGGCCGGGCCTGGACCTCTGAAGCCCCCCGTGCCTATCATCACAACTGTTCACTGACCCCTGGGATGACCCCAGGCTGAAAGTGCTTGCTGCTGGGAGGTTCCACCATTATCTACCTCTCTTCCTTGAGAATAAGCATCACCTTCTCTGGGATTCTTTTTAAAAATGCCCTCCTCATTACATGTACACACCCACACATACACATGCACATGTACAGGGGCACATACCTAGGCAGGGACATCACACACACACACACACACACACACACACACACACCCCTTTCTCTTGTCTGACCTCGCTCAGAAGCCAAGGACACCTACTCTTTTGAAGCAGCTCCAAGCCAAAGCAACCACTGGATTATTGATAATGTTTTCTCTTTCTCCAGAAGCCACACAGGCCTTGCCGTTCCCAGGAAGCTAACCTCATAGCCACAGTCAGGTTCTCCCTCTCCAGGTTATGCTGGTATCTCTATCCTTCCTGCTCCCTCTCCTGCTTGGGTGGGGAGGAGAGATGTCCACACGGTGTTTCCACCTGGCATTTTGGGAGGGGACTGTGTGGTCCTGGCTGGGAACCAGGTGAGCCAAGGTCCTGAAGTCACCCCTAACCTATGGGCCATGGGCATATCGCTCCACCCCTCTGGTCCTCCAGAATGAAATTGGAAACCTTTCCACTCTGCCTTGTCTGGTGACTCGGGAGATCAGGAAACACGAGCGGAGGGCATTCTGAAGTTAAGAGCATGTTACCCTATGTCTGGAGAGCTTTGGAGGGGCAGGAGGAGGGAGGAAGAAGGGAGGCATTATGAAGAAGCCCCAGGAGCTGGCGTTCTGTCTGGGAGAAAAGTAGGGTGTTGGCGGCACTGGTAAAACCGAGATGCCTTCCATCGGGGCCTGTTGGTTTCTCTGGGAGAGAGTAGACTCCCCTTGATGTCCCCAAGGAGGTTAAGTTTCACCTGAGGGGAGGAGACGCTTGCTGAGACCTTGTCCCAGTTGGAGTGGTAGGGAGCTCCTTGTTAGGGAAGGTATGTTAGGTTACTGGTCAGGTTGTTGGGTATCGTTAGGGATGGAGCATAGTAGAGTTGGGTAGGATTGAATCAAGAGACTCCCCCAGCTTCCAACCCCCATTCTTTAAGGAGAGCCAATGTCCCAATCGCCAGAGCCTGGCCCTCTGTATCTTCTGGTCTTTGGCCCAAAGACCCTCTTCCCCAGGTCATTCCTCTTCCTGGGTCAGGTCATCCACGAGCAAATGAGAAGCCCCAGGATATCTGAATGGTGCCCCAGGTGGCAGGATTACTGCCCTCCTTCTCCCAGGAGGCCAAGCACTTCTGAGCTTTGTCCCTACTCAAATTTCAGAGGTCTGAGACGGCGGTGGGGGGGGGGGGGGCTCTTGGAGGGGGCCGACTGAGGATGGTCCATCAGGTAAGAGTAAATGGGAACTGGCTTTGGAGTCTGACTGCCTGGATGCCTGGTAGATGCCTAATGTCCCTGAGTCTCTGTTTCCTCATCTGTAGACCAGGGATGCTAATAACAGCACCTTCCCCGGGAAGGCATGGTCAGCAGTGAATGAGATACCTGTAAAGCACTTAGCCCGGTGCCTGGCACTCCATAATTACTCAATACTATTAGCTATTCCCATTCATTCATTCATTCATTCACTCACATCTAATCAGCACTCTTCCCTGGGCAAGGCACTGCAGGAACACACAGCCCCTGCCCCTAAGTTAGTCACAGAATGCCTGGGGCAACAGGACAGTGCACATCAGGCTATGCGTGTGAGTGTGCAGAGAAAGTATCTGACTGAGTTGGGGGTCAGGAAAGGCCCTCCTGGAAGCCTTTTGATGATGACTAGTAGGAATCGTAAACAGTGAGGCAGCGTCTGACATGAGGAGAGTTATCTGATGCGGGGAGCAGGAAGGGTATACTGGGCAGGGGAACAGCATGATCAGGGGCTCAGTGGCATAGAAAGCCCAGGGTTTAGCGGGGAGGGGGGTGTGGGGGGAGGGTCTGTAGGGTCTACGCTGGGGTGTTGAGACGAGGCACGCTGGCGGGCAGGTGTGTCTTCGTGGGGATGACCGCAGTCCTCCACTCACAAGGTCGTTAAGAGGACTCTGGGTTCACACTGGTATAGGGCATAGCACGGGGTCTGGGACATGGTGAGAGCTCACTGCCAACCGTCAGATGTGTGTGGCAGGAAGACCCTTCTGATGGCAGATGTATTATAGGGACAACACTGGCACTGGGGAGGCCAGTCCGTGGGACTGTGGTCTCCAGCTGTAGCCAGAGGACATGACCTCGAGGTGGAGGCTGCTGCTCTCCTGGGCCTAAGGGGAGGTTCAGGAGTAGAAGGATCTTCTGGTAGGAAAGCCGGCCCCGGGGGGAGCAGGGAGGGTAGGGGAAGGAGGGGCTGCCATGCCAACCTCTTCCCTGGAGGCCAATACTGACTCAGTGTCAAGGGCATTCAGGAAGGGCCATGTCCTTCCCACTCCCAGCTCTTCTCTTCCTCCAACCTCCCTGTTCTCCTCTTTGACTCCTTTCTCTGTGTCCACATCTCCTTTCAGTGAAGCCACTCCTGGGGGTTAGGGGCCCACAGGCGAGTTGTCACTATTCCAAACTCACCTGTTAGCCATCTGATCTTCCTCCTGAGAGTCCCCACCCTCTCCCACCAAAAATGAACGCAGGGCCCGGTGCACATGCCTGCAGGGCTCAGCGGGTCACATTCACGAGGGAAGCAGGTGGCTGTGGACAGCCAGGGCAGGATTAAAGGGGTGCTTGCTTCAGCTCTGGCTGCCCAGTGCCCTGTGGTGGAGGGGCTCACGCTCGCCAGAGCTCCTGATTTTCCACGAGCAGCTGGACATCTGGACATTGTGGGTAAAAGGATGCCGATGGGGATTATCCCACGGCCTGGGAAATGTCACATTTCTGTCACAGGCCAAAACTGAGGCCACGGAAGTGTCTGGTAAGATGCCAACTGCGGGGCCCAGATATCCGCCCCTCGCCCCTGCCCAGTCACTCAGATGGCTGCGTCCTCCAGAAGTGGACAGACCTCTGCCTCTTGGCTGGAGGTTTGAAGGGCAAGGCCTGCAGACCACCTGAGCGCTGGCCACCCGAGGATCCTTCGTTCAGTCTTTCAACAGATTTGCGCCCCAATTCTCTGCTAGGGTTTGGAGATACGGCACCGAATAGATGAAAAACCTAAGGAGAGTACTCTAGAGAGGGCTCGAAATGCGTCCCCTGGAACTCTGGGGTATTTGTGAACAAGGGGATGAGGTCTGTTTCTGACTGGAGAATTTCTGATGTGGGAGGCCACAGACGTGGCCTGTGCTGGCTTGAAGGGACAGCGGTGCTGGGGATCAGGGAGGATGAAGGGCAGCGCTGCCTTCCCTCCTGGCGTTCTGAGGCCCTGAACTCTAGGCACATGGAGGACCCCGTGGCTCGAGGGGCCCCAAGTGTTTGTGCACGGAAGTGAGAGGAGGCTGGAGCTGCTGGGGCACAGGTGGCTGTGCGGCCCGAACGGTAACTCAAGAAGCAACTGGGCTGTGAGCCTCTGGTGGACTAGATAAGCCCCCACTCTCTCTGAGGGTCCAGGACAAAGCTCCTGGCACCCCACAAAATTACACCTGCTGTCTACTGGGGACCCCGGCATCAAAAAGCCCGCCCAAGCCAGCCAGTGTGAATCAGAGCAAGAGTACCTCCCCCCACCCCATCCCCATCACTGCCAGCGAAGAGATAAATTTGCTGTTTTCCTTCTCCTTTGCCCTGCCACAGAGGAGCAGCAAAAGGTCCAAGAGAGGTCAGTGGAGACCTCCTGGAACTGGATGTGAGTTGGAAAGTTCTAGCTGGGACTGGACCAAGCTGGAGAATCAAAGGGATGAGTTCTTGCTTGGGCCATGACGCACAGATGAGAAAGGGGGCACTGACAGAGGCCAGCTGAATGAGAGAAAACTCTTTGTGTCTGTACATGTCAATGAACCACTTACGCATTACACACACGGGTCATTCTGTTTGTAAGTGACATCTCATGATGGTCTCTCTGCCAGGTGCTCTTCTAAGCATTTACAACTAGTAGCTCATTTAAACCTCACGACACCTTGCAAAGTAGGTGCTATCATTACTTCCGTTTTACAGATGGGGAAGCTGAGGTTAAGTGACTTGTCCGCTGCCACACAGGCTGGTACACAGCAGAGTCAAGACTCAGATTTAGTAGTATGCCATCATGCCTCGTATTAAGTTTAATAACATGCAGGCCAGAGCTTGTGTGGGGGCAGATCTGGGCCGTGGGCTGCCACTTCGAGGCCTGTGGTTTAAATGTGTTGGGGAGCTCTGTGGGGAGGAGGCAGAGGGCAGGTGGGGGAGTACTGAACTCGGCCAGGCCCATGGCCCACTTAGAATCATGGAATCTCACAGCTGGACAAGATCTTGGAGATAGCTCCACCTTTAGCCCCATTTTACAGGTGGGGAAAGCCATAGGGGGGTAGGACTTGCCCAGGATCATCATGGCTCAGGGCCCCTGCTTGTCTTTCTCTTCTTCATAGGCATAGGCTTCTCACTTGAATTTCTGTCCTGGGAACCAAGCAGCCTACAGGATGAAACTGCGGTCCTGTGATTCTAACTGAAGAAGAGGGGCAGGGCGGGGCTGTGTCTTGGAGGCAGGACACCCAAGTCCAGGTCCTTTTCTCTTAGGGATGCCTGCCTGCCTGCCCCAAGAGTGGGCCATCCTGGATTGGAGAGCAGCAGACACCATGCGGGCTACCCTGGCCCAAAGGCAGCGGCAGAGAAGGTTGGTGCTGACCAGGGTGCTGAACCTGGACCGTACCTTCCTCCATCGCTCAGACCAGCTGAGGGGAGAGGGTGAAAGGGAAGGAGATTCATCTTTTGTCTCGGGGACCAACATGACTGTTTGGGGGCAGTTTTTAGTGGCGCTACGATTTCTGTGGTCTGTGAGGCCTTGGGAAAGTCACTCAACTGCTCCAGACCTGCTTTTTCAACCGCTTAATGAGGAGAGTAGCTTCTATCCTACTCAACTTGGAAGGTAGAGGTGAGCATCACTTGGGGCCAGGGGACAGCCCTGTGCAGACTCCAAGCCCATCTCTGGGGCCTGGCGAGGCCTCTTAGGAGCTCACGCTCACAGAGGGGCTTCACAGGCTTGTTTCTTCCTCTGAAATGGGGGTCGGGTTGGGTAACTTCTGGCGCTCCTAACCTGGGCGCTCTGGGCCCTGTGGCCTGTAGGTGGACGTGCTCAGGAACACGAGATACACATCGCAGACTTGGGAGTCTTAGAACATCCCCGGGATTGTGCTGCATTGTTCCTTTCTCATACAAGTCCTGACTTGATTTTCCAGCTTCAGGAATGGGTTTTGCACAGAGACCCATGCTCTTTCCCTGGAGAGGGCATGGGGACCTGGGGAAGGCAGTTCTACGAGAAGAGCACTGGCTTTAGAACCAGGCCGACCCAGGTTCCCATCACGGTTCTGCCATCCCTAGAGGGGCAAGCCTAGCACCTCAACCAGTGCCAACAGTGTTTACCTTGGGGGTGGCTAGAGTGGTGGCTAGGAAAAGCCAAGCACGCCACGGGCACCGGATAAGTGCTTGTTGCGTGCACTGGAGGACAGCCCCATCCTTGAGCCCTCATGAGGCCTTATCTATCCATATGGCCTCCTGAGCTCCAACTGTGTGTTTGTTAAGACACACTATTTGGTCGGACCTTGTAACAGTCCTGGAGGTACAGGTAATGTGCATTTTGCAGATAAAGCCACGCACCGGCAGAGGGAAGTCTGTGACTCACATCCATGCCAGCCTGATTCTTAGACTCCTGCTTGGCTTTGAGGACGCCAAGCTTACTGGACCTTCCCAAACCCTCTTTTTCTGGCCTAGACAATGAGGATACTACCTTATTGTGGTTATTATGACTTGAAGATATATGCCATTTTACAAGGGTACATGCAGTTTTAGAAACATATGTGAAACACATGTGAGTGACCCATGGGAGCAAGGGAACGGAGTTGGTATCGGGGGTAAAACCTGACAAACAAAACGAGGGAATTCTTGCGTGCCTTAGTCATAGTGTGTCACGAACTAAGAAGACTGGCTGAATTCTTTGCACCTGACGGCCAGGTAAAAGGAAAAGACACAAAGAGCGTACAAAGAGTGTCTCAAACGTTTAACGTGCACATGAATCACCCGGTGAATTTGTTAAAATGCAGATCCTCATTTACCAAGTCTGGGGTAGGGCCCGGGACTCTGCATTTCTCGCAAGTTCCCACGTGATGCTGCTGGTGCAGCTGGTTTGAGTAGCAAGGATCTAGTCTTCCCTCCTGGAGAGTTCTCAAACTTACGTGATCATACGAATCTGAGGAACCCATGACCAACAGATTTAAAAGCCCGACCCTGGAGATCTGGATAAAGGTGTGGGTTGGGGCCAGGACATACTGTGTACTTTGAGCAAGCGCCTCAGGAGACCGCGAGGCTCGAGCAAGCTGGGGAAGGGTGGCTGTGGTACTCCTCTGTACCCTGGCCAACAACGCAGACACAGGACACGGAGTAGACAGAAGCAAAGGGAATCACAGCCAGCTACAGGAACTGGGAAGGAAACAAGGCAAGGAAGAGAAGATGGGGCTGTGGGGGTTGCGAAAGACAGTACAAGTGGTCAATGGCCTGCCACCAGAAGATGAGGATTTGGAATCCAACTTTTATTCTCCTTGTAAGCCATCGGGCAAACACAGAAATTTCAAACCAAGCAAGAGTGGTGCCATGAACTGCACCAGACTTGGAAACTCCCCTCTAGGCCGGACCCATCCTGTACCGCATCCTGACCAGAACTTCCCAACTCAAACCCAATCCCTTTGTGGCTCACCAGCCATGGTCACCCCAAGGTGGCGATGACCAAAGCCGTCGTCTGCTCCCCTGAGGTGACTGGTTCTGGTCTCTCTCGCTCAGCCCAGGTCAAGTTCTTTTTCTTACAGCTAAGCCAAAAACACCTCACACCTACTAGGATGGCTACATGCAGGAAGACTGACAGGCACTGGCGAGGATGTGGAAAAAACGAGAAGCTTCGCACCCTGCTGGTGGGAACGTAAAGTGGTGCGGCCAGTTTGGAAAAGTCTAGCAGTTCTTCAAAAAGTTACACGATTATGATGCGATCCAGCAATCCCACTCCTGGGCATATACCCAGGAGGAATGAAACCCTAGGTCTACGCAAAGACCTGTACACAAACGTCCACGGCAGCACAAAAAGTGGCAACAACCCGACATCTGTCCGTTAACTGAGAAGTGGATACGGAAAGAGGGGTATACGTAAGAGACTCTTCAATAGAGCACAAGCCGAGGGTTGATGGGGGGAGGGGGGAAAACGGGTGATGGGCAGCGAGGAGGGCACTTGTTGGGATACGCACTGGGTGTTGTATGGGAGCGATGAACCCCCAAAACTAGAGCACACTTCACGCACCGTATGTGCGTGAACTTGACAATAAACTATATTTAAAAAAAACAGAAAGAGAAAAAGAGAACGGGGGTTTCTGTCCACACAGCGGCATTCTTCAGCCAGAAAAAGGAATGCAGCAGTGACACACGCTACAACATGGAGGAACCTTGAAGATGTCAGTGAAAAGAAGGCAGACACAAAAGGCCACGTGCCGTGTGACTGTCCCTGTGAGAAGTGTCCAGAACAGGCAAATCTTTAGAGAGAAAACAGACTAGTGCTTGCCTGAGGCCAGGAGCGGGGCAATGGGAGGGACTGTTAATAGGTACAGGGTTCCTTTTTTTTTTTTTTTTGAGGTGGCGAAAATGTTCAGGAGTTAGATGTGGTGATGGATGCACAACACTGTGAATATAGTAAAAACCACTGAATTGCACACTTTTAAAAGGTAAACTGTGGGGCGCCCGGGTGGCTCTGTCGGTTAAGCAGCCGACTTCGGCTCAGGTCATGATCTCACGGTTCGTGGGTTTGAGCCCCACGTTTCTGTGCTGACAGCTCAGAGCCTGGAGCCTGCTTCGGATTCTGTGTCTCCCTCTCTCCCTGCCCCTCCCCTGCTCATGCCCTGTCTCTCTCTCTCTCTCTCTCAAAAATAAAGATTAAAAAAAAGAAAAAGGTAAACTTCATGGGTACATGTGGGTATATCTCAATAAAGCTGTTTTTTTGTTTTTTTTTTAATTTTAAAAAAAGGAACAGGTTATTAAGTGCTGATATTTATTGTTAAGGATCCCACCTTTCCACAAGGCATACCCTGGAACCGTTCCCGGTCGGCCTGGTGATTACTCCTGGCTGGAAGGAGGAAGTGGCCTAGACTACAACAAACACTGACAGTGTGACGTGGAAGTTCCTGAAGGCCCCATTCACTTCCCCCCACAGAACTAAGACACGATGTTCCTCAGTGTCCTTGATACAAGGAGACCCACGCAAAAAATGGCTGATTCTGCAGATGAGAATCACTGAAGTTTCTGTTTTCAGAAAACAATTATGTATAGGACTATCCTTTCAACTTTTGCTACTAGAAAAACCAAGTGCCAAATTTATTGTTTGAATCCTCTTTTCCTTAAATCACAGATCTAAAAGTGATCTGCTTCCCTGCTCGTCTGATGGTTTCTACTGTGATGTTCCTTTAATGCTTCCTTTTATAATGAAGGATGCTTATGTGACCAAACTGCCCCAAGTCCTTTCCGTAGCCAGCATGACCCAATTCTAAAACAAAAACACTCCACCCATTTGTAGGCCCTTAAGGAAGAAGGCTAAAGGCTTCAAGGTGGTCTTCACTAAAGCAGTGCTTGAGATGGGGTCTCCCAGAAATGGCCAGGGCGCCTGCTCATGCTGGCCTCCACACCCAAGCCCCAGCTGAGGGTACCCTTAACCCCCTCTCAGGCAGTTCCAGGCTACAGCATATTAGCAGACACCTCAGGAAGGCTCTGGTAGCCTACCCTGTGCCCACAGATAAATAATGTGTCCTCATTTAGGAGAAAGAACCCAAGGATCTGAGAAGCAGAAAGGCCCATCCATGGATGCAATGCTAGCTGTGGAGGGAAAGTGCCTAGTGCCTTGATCTCTTGCCTCTGGGCCTGGTGCTCTATGGTGCTCTCTCCACTCCAGCACAGGGGGGGCTCATCACTGACCGTGTCTGTCAGGCCTCGGGCTGAAAAGAATCCGGAGAACACCAGAGGTCAGGTGGGCCTGGACAGAGGACACAGGCTTCTGGAGGCTGGGGCTCCCTGGGGGTGAAAGGCCCTCCTGGCTTGTTTCCTGCTTCACTAGCTCCTCCATCCACCCCAGCCACTGGCTTCCAGAGGCTGGGCTCCCTGCTCCCACGGGGGTTCAAAACCACACTCAGATGGAGCCCGTGCTCCTGTGCTTTTCTTGCGTGGGCCCCAAGGGGCACGGAGTTACCCTGTAGGTAAGCACCACACAAAGCGTCAAAAATTCATTCTTTTCCTTTGCCCAGTTCCGAGAGGTGGCCACACACAGAGGCAGGCATCAGAATGTTGTAGAGTAGGAAGGGCACCTCCCAGGGCAGCAGGAAAGCCCTGGGAAGGGAGAGCCCTGCTTAGGGTCAACTCGGTAAGTTAGTGGCAAAAATGAGATCAGCCTTCAGGTCTGTGTGGGCAAGCAGAACTGGAGGATTCTGCCCTTCTCCGCATGATGCGGTCTCTCTGCAACGTGCCTGCCCCTGTGAAAGTCTTCCTTGTGGCCTATGGGGCTTTCTAGTCTCTCATTTTCGTCTGTGTAGCCACATTGCAAAAGCAATTTATGAAGGGAAGGTGTCTGAGAAGCAAGAACAGGCCCTGGGTAGGAAAAGAGTCATTTGGCCCCAGAAAGATTTCAACTCTAAAGTCTCAGAAATGGAAGGAGCTGCGCAGAAAAGAAGAGTGGGAGCCTGGCCGCATGATTTTTGTATTGACATTTGGTTCTTATAATAACATCCAAAATGCGTTCTGTTCTTATAGCGCTGCAGCTGCGACTGCATCGGGCCGAGAGTGTATGTTGCCGGAGTGTCCCTTGAGAAGTGTGCGGGAGCTGGTGGTGAGAGAGACACACAGACTGCTCTTTGGGACCTATACGCAGCCGGGTGGAGAGCTGCAGCAGGTGCCTTGGCTCTGACAGGGGGTGGGGAGGCAATCCCAGCCAGCCTGCAAACACATGGGCAGAGTCCCTCGCCCCCAGACCGCAAGAACACAGCTGCTGACGGGGCCAGCGGCGGCAGCTCCAGGAGAGTGGAGGGAAGGCTGGGATGTTACATTCTTGAGGCCTTCACAGGTACATATCATCGTAGCCCGGCGGGGGGAGATGGTCTGGGTTAGGTCTGGAATGGAAAGAGGGGCTGGTGAGTTGGGAGTGATGGCGGGGCCAGGGGCGCACAGGCAGACGGGGCCTCAGCAGAGGGAGCCTGCCCTCCAGAACGACATGGTGCTCTGTGGGGTTGAAACGCACACGCTCTACAGCCATGATCCTGACTCTCCCACCCTGGGTAAGTTAATTCATCTTCCAGGGTCTTGATTTCTGCATCTATGCAATATGGACAGTAATATGTACCCCTAAGTGTTGCTATTAGAATCCAGCGTCCTGACACGGACTTAAACTTCAGTGAGTATGAGCAGCTCCTCCTCTGAGTGCTCCCTGAGGGGGCTGGAGGAAGGGAGGCACTGAGGGCTGGGGAGCTCTGGGGAGGCATCAAGCATGGGGCCCGGAGGAGGCTCCACTCCCTCGGCAGTGGGGGATGATGCAGCCAGTGGTGACTCCGCACCTAGAGTCAGACTGCTTGCTCCCGTAACGCTGAGCTGAGCTGCCATCAGGCCCTATTTCTCAGCGGGCCTGAGTGAGTACCTACCCAGAAGGGCTGGTCCCAATGGGTCCAAAGGGGTCAAAGCGTGCTCCTGGGGGCACAGCGCCTGGAGGAAGACGGTTTGGGAGGCCCGAGGATGGGTCAATGAGTGCTCTCGGGAAGCCAGATCTCAGGGGATCCACGATCATGCCACCTCTCCGACACCTGAGGCAAGAAGAAAAGGTGGGTAAGCAGGTGGGGCAAGGAGCTGCTGGAGGAGAGGCGAAGGAGGTGAGTGGACTAAAAATGCCTGGGATGTGTACTCTGGAGAGCTCAAGCAGACACTGATGGATGGTTGCCTGAGAGTCAGCAGGAAGTGGACAAGAACAGGAACACCAAGAGCACACCTTTCCCGGCATGTACGGCCTGCCCTTTCAGCTTTCCAGGCTGCCCGAACCCACAAAACTGAGATCCCTGCCATGTTCTACATCCAAGGGGGACAACTTGATCAAGAACAGGTGCCAGAACTTGCCAAGGTCAATGGAGAACCATCATAAGGTTCTGGAGGGCACTATTTTAGGTCTAAGGACTAGTAATGGGATTGGGACAATTCCGGATGATGGCTTTCTTGCAGTTTCCTGAGAGCGCCTCAGGGTGATCTAGGACTGCACGTGGACTGCCCAAATCTGGCTCCTGACAGCATCTGTCCCTCATGGAGTTAGATGCACCTGACCTCCTGTGCTCAAAGCAGGATGTGTGAGCTGATGTTCCCCAAACTTTGCGGCCACTGTGCAAGCTCAACTGCAGGCTCATGCGATTTCCCACTATCTAAAAATGAGGTGCTCAAGTTGGGGTCGCTTTGCAGCACAGGTTGAAATCTACCCGGAAGCATTCAGAGAAGACAGGGCCTGGCTAGGCTGTAGTGACTTTGTTGGGTGCACGACAGAAACCACACACACAGTCTACTGGGGATCAGACTCCCCTGAGCAAGTGAGGTGACTGCTGAGGAGCCCTGAACTGCCCTTCAGTCTGTCGCCCACCACGTGCTCCTCAGCCTGCACCTGAGAAACCCTTCCATCCAAGGGAGGCTGCTGTCCTCCGCCAGGGCCAGCGGGGTCAGCTAATGACAGGGGAGTTGTCTGCTGGCTTGCTCGGCGCCTCCCCCACCCCGCCAGCAGAGCTCTTCCTCACTGCTGCAGGCACGGCAGAGCGGAACAGCGGCGGGGACTTCTCAGCCGCTCAGCCCCAGCAGCCTCCTTCACCCCAAAGCAAGGCTGACGAAAAGCTCTAAGATTAGAAGGTGAGCTGAGGCTGAAAAGTCACAAGAGTAAGTTGTGTTGCTGCCCCCTCCTTGGCAGGACTCACCCAAAGGGGTCCAGATCCTCTCCCCCGACAGCAAACGGGCCCAGGGGATCACACCTGAAACAAACAAGGGACAATTACCACAAGTCCCATAGCAGCCAGGTGCCTGGGCTCCCGAGGGATTGAACCCAATGCCCGTGGGGTCACAAATGCACTCCCAGGTATGGAGGACAGGGGAAATCCCCGCATGAGACCATAACACGAGGGATATTTCAAAGTGGTCTTTGGCACAGACTAATATATTACAAAGGCAATATTGAAAAGAGTTGAACACAAAGCTAAAAACAAGGAGACCTCAATACTGTAGAAAATAAACGTACTGACAGTGGTTAGTAACCTCAAGATAAATTTTATTTTATTTACACTTTTCTCAAGTTTCTAAACTTTGTATCATGAACCAAGAACTTTCAGATTAGAAAATATCCTAAAAACAAAACCCAACTCCAAGACTAAGACTTAAAAGCTTCCAGGGATGGAATAAGATGGGTGAACACACAGCCAGAACATTATGGCCTCTCCACGACATTTCGATCCCACAGACACCGTGTACCTGTTTATGCGCTGCCCACTGGAGGGCCACAAACCACTGTAACCTCTAAGATTTTTTTCACCTCTACACCAAGAACCCACTTTTGTTCTCACTGGGAATGCATGAGCTAGGAGCATAAATGAGAGCATCCTTTCTGGAAAGCAATTCTGTACTGTCTAATATATACAAAACACCTGTGTCTTTCAAAAGTCTTAACGTATCTTTATACTCTTTGATCCAATAGTTCCTTATCTAGGCATTTATCTTAAACAATACATAATTCAAATTAAAATATCACCATAAAGACTTTCATCAAGGGAACTGGAATTGGCCTAAGTAGGGACCAGTTAGGCACTTTATGGTGGATCCCTAAATGCAATTGTGGAGACAATGTTCTCAGAGGTTTCAAAATGATATGAAAAGGGGAGCCTTGGGTGGCTCAGTCAGTTAAGTGTCTGACTTCAGCTCAGGTCATGTCTCACGGTTTATGGGTTTGAGCCCCTCATCAGGTTTGCAGCTGTCAGCGCAGAGCCCGCTTTGGATCCTCTGTCCCCCTCTCTCTCTGCTCTCTCCCCCTCAAAAATAAACAAACGTTTAAAAATAAAATAAGATAAGATAAGATAAGATAAGATAAAATAAAATAAAATAAAATAAAATAAAATAAAATAAAATAAAATAAAATGATGTGAAAAAATGCTTATGCTCTAGTGCTAACTGTGGGGGGGAAAAAGAGATAGCCTAGGAATAGCCCAGGGAATCAACTGTGAAAAATGTGTGCGGGGGCATGTATGTATAAATAAAAATTGAAAGAAGCACAGAGTGACAGTTACTCCTGGGATGATTTTCTTTATGCTTTTCTGGTTTTTTCCTACAAAACAAAAAATACGAAAAATTTGCAAAAGTGTGCTTTGGAACCTGCTTGGAGACCTAGCAAGCAATACAAACCTTGCAGTTCTGGAGGGGGTGGGGGTTCCTGCCAGACCTCAGGAGAGCCTTGTAAATAGCAGCTAATATACACTTACAGGTAAGAAGCCATTAATTAAAGAACTGGGAAAAAATCCAAAAGGAGATGCTTCTTCAGTCAGTTCTACCTATCATGCTGGAAAGGATACTGTGATTTAAGTGGATGTGGCTAGGTTTCCAAGGGAAGGAATTTTTCCTGATGTAGATGACTGTTCCCGAGTCCTAGTTCAAATTTGCTGGTGGCCTCTGTTAACATCATGCCACACTGTGGATGGACAGGGGTGCTGGAGAGCACCGAGTGTATCTCCATGAAATGGTCCACTACAGGTCAGCAAACAGAAGGGGCTTCTAATGGCTATAAAAATGCCTAGGAGAACAGCACCTTATAGCTCCTGCAACACATAGCCTTTTCTCCTTTTCTCTCCTGGGCCACAGAGCACGGGACGGGGCAGGGAGAAGGAACAGAGAAGAGAAACTGGAAAAGGCAGCTGCCAGGCCCGTGGCCACCATTTGTGTACTTGAAATTGTCACAGCCTATCCCTTGACTCAACACTTACCACAATCTCGCTGCAACACACGCACGCACATTTCTGTGAATTTATTATGCACACGCTCAGAACCCATTTTAAAATAGTCTCAGTCCTGGGTCCCCTGGGTGGCTCAGTTGGTTAAGTGACTGACTCTTGATTTCAGCTGAGGTCATGATCCCAGGGTTGTGGGATCGAGCCGTATGTTGGGCTCCATGCTAGGCGTGGAGCCTGCTTAAGATGTTCTCTCCCCCTCTCTCTGCCCCTCCTCTGCTTGCACTCTTTCTCTCTCTTAAACATTAAAAAAAAAAAAAAAAAAAAAATTAGTCTCAGTCCAGCAAGTCCCCCTGGCTGTAATTTCTTCTTGACCGTTCTTTTGAGGGGAATGCCTCAAAAAAAAAAAAAAAAAAAAAAAGTCTCAGTCCAGAATACGTTGAATGAGGCTACAGGGATTAAAATAAAGCTGATTTTTGTATAAGGTCTCTGAAATCAAGCCCCTCCTTCAACTGATAATCAGCTGAAGTAGAGTGTTATACACTAACGTTGTAGGCCAAAGTGCCTGGCTAGGCCCACATGACCATATGATCCAGGCTCCAACAGGGCCCCCCCGAAGGGATTTGAAGGTGATCCCGAACACACACGATTTCCTCCTTCTGTGCTCCCCTCTCCTCTTAGATAAAAACGACACCCACTCCTCTCTTGGGCACACAAATCCCGCTGACACCACTCTAACAGCTACACGGTCTGGCGACGTGGAAAGGCCTCGGGACTGGAGGGCAGAAGACGGGCCCTGTGCTCTGGGTGGAGGATGATCTAGGTGGTTGGCAGGGGTCTGTCACAAACCTCTGCACCTCAGTCTTTTAAGAAGACTGGAGTCTAAGAAGTAACACTCACAGGGCCTGCTGACGATGACACAGCCGCAGCGGGCACAGACAGACATGCTGCCAGGCAAGGCCTGGAAGAAGTGGGTAACAGCCACCGCCGCTATTTACCAAGAGCCTGCCCTGTACTAATTTAGTTTTAAAAAAAACTAATTTTGAAAATGTAATCTCAACAGGTAATGCATCTACCCGTTTCAAAATTCAAGACTGATAAAAGACCCACAAGTCCATCATCTTAGGCTAGATGTGTCCTGGAACTCAGAATTCTTCAGATTTAGAAAGGTCAGATGGGTGTACCTAACTTCCATCGTGTAACACTCCCAAGCAGCACCCGGGCTGTAACAAATACCCTCATGTTTCTGCAAAACGAATGCCTATTCACATGTAAGTGGGATAAATGAATGTATGAGGAGCTTCATGCCACTTCAGGACAGGGTTTGACACCAATCTTATGGGAGAGGAAGGGGGAGAGGGGGGGAGAGGAAGGGGGAGAGGAGGGGAGAGGAAGGGAGAGGAAGGGGGAGAGGAAGGGAGAGGAAGGGGGAGAGGAAGGGAGAGGGAGGGAGGGGGAGGGAGGGAGGGAAGGACGGAGAGAGAGGGAGAGAGAGGAGGGGGGGAGAGAGAGAGAGACAGAGAGAGAGAGAGACAGAGACAGAGGGAGAGAGAATATATGTCAAGGTCCATGCTCAGCGCAGAGTCCAACATGGGACTCAATCCCACTCGATCCCTGGGATCATGATCTGAGCCGAAATCAAGAGCTGGACGCTCAACGGACTGAGCCACCCAGGTGCCCCTCAGAGCTCCCTTGATATCAGAATTGTACATAAAAGATTGTGGGCCCACAAAAGCAAAAATTCTCCCTTTCACCCTTGTTCCCCAGCCTACCAGGTCTTCCTACAAGACAACTAAGATACCAGCTTCTTGTATGTCCTTCCAAAAATACTATGCATAGAGAGCAAATATGTATCTCTCCTTTTTTAACAGGTGGATGCACTGAGCGCCTTATATACATTATCATATTTCAGCCCTCTGCAGCCCTCTGAGTACGTATGATTTTTATTCTTATTTTACAGATGAGGAAACAGGCTCAGAAGCAAGGTTTCTTAAACAAAGCCACATAGGTAGTAAGTGGCCAATACAGTATTCATCCTGGGTCTGCCCAACATCAAAACCCATCCATGCTCAAACTGATGTGTTGAGACCATTTACATTTAATGTGATTTTATGTGATAGGTTTAGATTTATAGCTACTACCATTTATTATTCGTTTTCCAAATGTTCCCTCTGTTTTTCATTCCTCTGTTTCCTCTTTCTTTTTATTCAATTTTAGTGTTTTTTACTCGATCTCTTCTTAGAGTTTTTTCCAAGTGGTTGCTTGAGGGATCAAATATACAGACTGAACCTCTTCAGTCTACTTTGAAACAGTATTTTACCATTTCAAGTAGAAGGCAGAGACCGTAGAAGGCATATGCAGGTCCATTCATTCTCCTCTATGTTATAGTTGCTCCCTATTATACTGACATAAAGTGAAATGTGTCATTTTTGCTTTCAACTGTAAAACACATTTTAGAGAATTCAAGAGAACAGTTCTATTTACCTAGACATTTACCATTTCTATTGCTCTTCCTTCATTCCTGATGTTCCAAGTTTCCATCTGGTATCATTTCCCTTCTGTCTGAAGAACTTCCTTTAGCAATTCCTTTTGAGAAGAGCTGTTGACTATGAATTCTTAGTTTCCTTTCACTAAGAACTCTTAATATCCTTCAGAAATAAAGTGAAATATTTGCTGGATACAGAATTCTGGGTTGACAATTCTTTTTTCTTCATACTTTGAGAACATCTGTCCACCTCTTCCTGGTCTCCATGATTTCTAATGAGAAATCCACAATTGTTCACGTTCTTATTCTTCTATAGGCAAGTCATTGTTTTTCCCTAGGTGCTTTCATGGTTTTTTTTTTTTTTCTTCATTTTTAGTTCTTGGCAGTTTGATTATATGTCTGCACATGGACTTTCTTGGGTTTATCCATTTAGGGTTTGCTGAGCTTTTTGAATTTGTGGGTTTTTTGCCCAAAATGTCTTTTGCCAAATCTGGGGAGTTTTCAGCCCTTATTTTCTTCGAATAATTTTTCTGTACTGTCTTCTTTCTCCTCTCTTAAGACTCTGATTGCCCCTATGTTAGACCTTTTATAATTGTCCCACAAATCCCTGAAACTTAATTTTTCAATCTGTGTTCAGACAAGATAATTTCTATTGCTCGGTCTTCAAGTTTACTCTTTCTTCTGTTATTTCCATTCTGATATGCCTTCATCCAGTGAGCTTGTTTTGATTATTTTACTTTTCAATTCTAAAATTTCCATTTGGTTCTTCTTCATACCTGCTATTTCTTTGCTGAGACCTGCTGCTCTGTTCAGTTCAAGACAGTCTGCCCTCACTTCTTGCAGCATTTTTGTAATAGCTGCTTTCTGTCTTTGTCAAGATAATCCCAACATCTGTGTCATCTCGGTGCTGGCACCTGTTACCTTTTTGTGAGTTGTGTGAGTTGAAGTTTTCTTGGTGCTTTGTATGCCCAGTAATTTAGAATTGTATCCTGGAGGCTCTGAAGAATCCTGATATTTCTATTTTAGCAGGCAATCAACATAGCTGGCTTCAGGATCCAAGTTCTGGTTTCAATGTCAGTTGTTTTCAAAGCCTTTGCAGTGCTGTCCAGTGCTGTACCACGTATGTGCTGCCAAGCATTGTTTGGACCACCCAGTTCTACTCAAACTGTGATGTGCAGATGCATCAGTGGGGGATCTGGCTAAGGGCAGGTTTTTTTTTTTTTTTTTTTTTTTTAAATATACTTTATTGTCAAGTTAGCTAACATACAGCATATACAGTGTACTCTTGGTTTCGGGAGTAGATTCCCGTGATTCATCACTGACATACAATAACAAATGTTCATCCCAGCAAGTGCCCTCCTCAATGCCCATCACCCATTTTCCCCTCTCTCATGCCCCCCCATCAACCCTCAGTTTGTTCTGTGTATTTAAGAGCATCTTATGGTTTGCCTCCATCTCTGTTTGAAACTATTCTTTTCCGTTCCCTTCCCCCATGGTCTTCTGTTAAGTTTCTCAAATTCCACATATGAGTGAAAACATATGATATCTGTCTTTCTCTGACTGACTTATTTCACTCAGCATAATACTCTCCAGTTCCATCCACGTTGTTGCAAATGGCAAGATTTCATTCTTTCTCATTGTCAAGCAGTATTCCATTGTATATATAAACACATCTTTATCATTCATCAGTGGGTGGGCATTTAGGCTCTTTCCAAAATTTGGCTATTGTTGAAAGTGCTGCTATAAACACTGGGGTACATGTGCCCCTATGAATCAGCACTCCTGTACCTTTGGGATGAATTCCTAGTAGTGCTATTACTGGGTCGTAGAGCAGTTCTATTTTTAATTTTTTGAGGAACCTCCACACTGTTTTCTGGAGTGGCTGCACCAGCTTGCATTCCCACCAGCAGTGCAAGAAAAGGGCAGGTTTTAATCCAGAAGATCACGAGTGGGACTTGAGATTCTGTATGTTTCACAAGCTGAGTGAAACGTGACTGGACTTTGCTAGTCTGGGGAACACCAATGACTAAGACTGCCAGGGTACAAGTTCAGCTGGGAAATTCTGGTAGCCTAGGATTATTTACTGTGTTCTGCTAAGCGTAGAAATTTAGGACTGGGCACATGGAGATGCTGAGGACAGTAGACAAGAGTGTGTGTGCATATACACGTATGGCAGCAGTTACAATGCTCTGAGCAAGCAGAGCACTAAACCTTCTCTTTTCCCCCTGCTGAGGATATCCTGTGAGTTCAAAGGTGAACTGGGAATGGAGGGTGGGTGGGAAGTATCGCATCTGGGCTAGGAAAACAAATATTTTTAGAAGAAAAAAAGAAACAGATATGCATAAATTTAAAAATTGTAAGAAAGATGTCACCATAATCTAACATGATTCTTTTTGCTATTCTTTTCTAGTCTATTTTCATAAGCATGCTTTTATAAAATTATAATGCTATCATTTTAGATCCCACTGTTTTCCTCCACTTATGTCCTGTATTTCCCAAGTTGTCTTTGCTATTGACATTTTTAATGACCAAGTAATAATCACTCAAGTGAAGCAAATTTTTAAAATTTACTTGACCTTCTACTGTATGTATTGGTATTGCTTCTGGTAGGTGTAACTATAAATGATGGTGTAATTGGTGACTTCTGTGCACATGTTTTTTTTCTGTCAGAAATCAGTTCACTGGGGGGGCACCCGGGGGCTCACTTGGTTAAGCATTCTACTCTTGATTTCCGTTCAGGTCGTGAGCTCACGGTTCACTAACAGCGCGGAGCCTGCTTGGGATTCTCTCTTTCCCTCTCTCTCTGCCCCTCCCCCACTCCTGCATGTGCTCTCTCAAAAAATAACAAACTTAAAAAAAAGAAAGAAATCGGTAAATGTTACCCTCTGCCTGTCCCACCACTGTATGATGGGGACAACCTGCTTCTCTGATCAACAGACAGGAGTTGTGCTCAGAAGCCTGAACTGCACCTGACTTGGAGGATTCAGAAGGTGAGATTGGAGTTCTGCAAGCTGATGATATTCAGGTAAGATTTTACACTCAGCTGATGTAGTAATGGGTACACGTTACCCCGAAGGCGATGGGGAGGGGAGGGGAAATATATTTTGCATTTGGGAGGCCAGACGGTAGACTATGGTAGGTAACATTTCTAGAAATGGCCCCCTCTCAATATTCCACACCATCTAATCCCCAGAACCTGTGATGTGATGACAAATCACTCCTGCAATTGTTTTAGGTAATACTGCACAGTTGACTTCAAAAAGGGGAGATTATATGAATGGGCTAATCTACTTACATGGGCCCTAAAAAGCAGAAAACTTTCTCTAGCTGGCAGCAGAAGAGAAGGTGGAAGGGGAGAGTCAAAACATGAGAAGGACTTGACATACTATCGCTGGCTTTGAAGATGGAGGGGGCCGTGTGAGAAGAGACGTAGGGAATCTTAAGGAGCTGAGAGGCCCTCAGCCAACAGCCAATGAGGAATGGGGAGCTCAAGTCCTACAAAAACAAGGAACTAAATCTGGGTTCAGTTAGCTCACAAATGTTACGGGGGTGATGCTTTTCTAAACAATTTAAAATAAAAAGGAGACCAACTCCAGCAACATGGCAAGGATAGGGAAACAGCATCAAAATACGGTGGGAATGCCAACGAATACAATTGTTTGGTTCTCCTTCCAGCGACAGATGCTAAGGAAACATTCAGAGATGTGCTCTAAGTTTCAAAGTATGTTCACTGAGGTGTTAGCTATGGTAGCCCCAAGTTAGGGATGACTCAGGCTAAGAAACACAAAAGCCTTGCATCATCCTGGATCTGTCTCTCCTTCATTAAACCAACCCATCAGCAAGTCCTATCAGGTATACTTCCAAACATACCCCAGATCATCTGCCTCGTCTCTGCCACCATTCACCCCACCACCACCGTTGTTTGTTCCCTGGGTGCCCGTGTCAGCTCCTGGCGCCATCTTCCTGTTTCTGCTCTTGGACCTTTATACTCCATTCTCCACAAAGGAGCCAGAGTGATTCAAAAATAAAACATAAACAGTATGAAGTCCCTCCCAGGGATCCCTACTGCTTTTGATCTTGCCCCCAAGACTCCTCATGCCCTGGCCTTTGCTCACCCCCACAGTGTCATCACCGATCTATTCTCCACCCCCAAGTTTACTGAATTCCAACCACACCACTTTCTCTTTATTCTCAGAACAATCCAAAACGATCATTTCTTTTGAAACGATTGCTGATACATGTGTTACAAGGAGGAAATACTAGGGGCGCCTGGGTGGCTCAGTCAGCTGGGCATCCAACTTCGGCTTGGGTCATGATCTCACGGTCTGTGAGTTCGAGCCCCGTGTCGGGCTCTGTGCTGACGGCTCGGCCTGCTTTGGATTCTGTGTCTCCCCCCTCTCTGTCCCTCCCCTGCTCATGCTCAGTCTCTATCTCTCAATAATGAATAAACATTAAAAAACATTAAAAAAAAAAAAGGAGGAAATACTAAGGGCTGAATCTTGCTCCAACGTTTATGAGCTATGTTGGTTTGGCTAAGTTAATTAACCTCTCTGTGCATCAGTTTTCTTTTCTATAAAATGGGAATAGAAGCATCTATCTCATTCTCGTTAGGATTAAGAGACTGTATTTTACACTTAAATGTAACTGCTTGGCACACAGTAAAGACTTGCTAAATATTAACCACGTTAGTTGTCAGAACCTAACCGGGATTCCTCCACAGAAAAAAGTCAGTGGTTCATGGGGTCCCAAGCAGACTGCTTTCTGTCCCAAATGTTTTGATGGTTCCCATTACCCAGGATCAAATCTAGCTCCTTAGCACATGGGGCCCCTTGTGATGTGGTTCTCACATTCACCTACTCTCCTTTCACATGCCAGTGCAAATATAATGCCCTCACTCCCTCCCTTGCCCCAACATACACACGCATGAGGTGATTTCAGAGCCTCATTTAAACCCACTGTCCCCTCAGCCATACATGCCAATTACTTTCAATATCACAGAATTTTGATTAGTCCTACAGAATTTAGCTCATCAGGCATTATCTCTGTGAAGCCTTTCCTTCTATCTTGTACCACTCAATCCTTCAGAATATTATTCAGAATAATCACCCTTCTCTGTGCTTTAGCAGACCTCAGAAAATACTTGTCATTGTTTTTAAAGGACTTATGATCTGGAATGAACAGGGCAATCAGCGGGGGATCAACTGTGAACTCCTTCAAGGCTGGGTCCACACCTCACCACGTATTCCCAGTGCCCAGTACAGTGCTTGACACATAAGCAACACTTAAACAGACTTACTTGGGAACGAGAGATTGTAAGAAGGCAAAAGCAAAGGCTTTAGAGTTAGACCCACGTTCAAATTCTGGCTTCACCATCTAATGGCTGTGTGACTTGGGGTAGGTCATGAAATCCCTACACCTTAGCTTTCTCTCCTGTAAAGTACGACAACAGTATTTCTCGAGGTTGTTGTAGGTGTCACACGAGGATGTTTACAAGAGTGTAACACCTGGTACATAATAAAAAGTTCAAGAAGTGGTAGCCAATATTCTATTATTGTATCACAACTGCTTTTTACTGGTTGTGATCAAATTACTTATACATGAACCTCAGTTTCCTTACTTGTAAAATGAGGAGAGCCCTTGCCCATCTCATGGGGTTGAGAGAATAAAATACGCGCATATGGATGAACCGCCTAGCTTGTGGCTTACAAGAATTGGCACTCAACAAGCAGTGATTGAATAATTATTATTGAATTAGCTTTGCCATACACGAGAAAAACCAAAGAGATCAAGATTATTTGCCTCTAAGAGGAAAGACAATGAGGGCAAATTTTAAGAATACGGAATAACAGGGGTGCCGCCTGGGTGGCTCAGTCGATTAAGCATCTGACTCTTGATTTCAGCTCCGGTCATGATCTCATAGTTGGTGAGTCTGAGCCCTGCGTTGGGATTCTCTCTCCCTCTTTCTCTGCCCCTCTCCTGCTTGTGCGCTCTCTCTCTCTCAAACTAAATATGTACACTAAAAAAAAAAAAAAAAAAAAAAAAGGAAATAGTTTCATGACTAATAAAAATTGAAAATTTAATTATTAAGGTGACATAGGTAGAGGATAAATATTTTTGGAATATGGTGCTGTACCAACTGGATTCAATATAGTAAGACATCAATCTATCTTGTACCATGCATAAAATTAATTTCAAATGGGTTATAGATCTAAATATAAAAGGTAAAACAACAGAGCTCCTAGAAAAATATATGAGAAATCTTCCATGACTGTGGGGTAGGGCAAAGATTTCTCAAACATCAAAAAGAACATCAAACATAAAGGGAAAGCAATGATAAGCTAGATTACATAAAAATTAAGAATACTTTAATTTAAAAAACACCGCTGATAGAGTGCAAAGGCAAACCACAGAGGGAAAATATTTGCAATACATGTATCTGACCAAGGACTTAAATCCAGAATACACAAACAATGCCTACAAATCATAAAAAGATAAGACAACCGAATATAAAAATGGGTAAGAGATCTGAAAGACTCTTCAAAAAAAGGGAATATCTAAAAGAGCTTGTAAACATTTTAAAAAAAGAAAAAGAAAGGATTCAAAATGTTCTCCACAGAACTCTAGGGGTCCCTGAAACTCTTTCATTTCAGGGGGTCCATGAGATCAAAGCTATTTCATCTTAGAAGCTATTTGCTTTCTTCACCGTGTTGACATTTGCACTGACGGTACAAAAGCAGCGGTGAGAGAAATCACTGATTCCTTAGTATGAATCAAAGCAGGGACACTAAACTAGCAGTCGGGTGTACCCTCCCTCACCAGTCACCTGCTGCATAACTCTCGAGTCACTTTAGAATGTCCTTGATGAAGCAGTAAAAAATTACTCAGTGTTCTAAAATTCCCATCTTTGAATACACCTCTTCTTGGTATTCTCTGTGATGAAATGGGAAACAGGCATAGAGCACTTCTACATAAAGAAGTACAATGGCACTTACCAATACTTTCACAGTTAAGTTGCTAGCTCAACTAGCCATTTTTTCACGGAAAACCATTTTAACTTGAAAGAATGACTGACAGACAAACCATGATTATTCAGACTTGGGCTACCTAGTAGACATTTTCTCAAAACAATGTGGGCCTGTTACTACAAGACAAATAACTGACACTGTTGCCAATGATAAAATTGAAGCTTTTGGGTGAAAATTAACGATTTGAAAATTTGTATTCATCAGTAGCTTGATGGCTTCCCAGTCCTGATGGTGATGAGAATAGTAATATTGATGAATGTGACTTTTTTGATACTGGATAATGAGTCAGCATTTAGCGGATCTGCATTAACTCAGTGAACCAATATTTTCCAAATGATCGATACATGATCTTCCAATATCATACACGGGTAAAAGATCCACCCAAAGGACATGACAGACCAGTGGATTTTAACGTAATAATGTACAAGAACGTACCTTCGCTGTTAGGTATTCAGATTCCACACTACAATTAACCCTTCAAGAAACTATCACTTGTCAAGTTTTGGTGTAATGCAAATAAGAATATCCACAATTATTTGAAAACATTATTAAGCCAGTCTTCTCTTTTCTTATAACTATTAGGGTAAGACTCAACAAAAACATTACTGCCTGCAGACTAAATGCAGAAGCAGAAGTGAGAACCTACTTATCTTCCATACCTAACGATAAATAGGTCTGCAGCAAAGTGAAACAAATCATTCTTCTCGTGCAATTTCTGTGTTTGGGGGAAAATAGTATTTTTGTAAAAATGTGTTATTTGTGTTAATATATAATGGGTTTATTACTGTTTTTTAAAAACTTTTAATTTTTTATATTTAAGAGAGAGAGAGAGAGAGAGAGAGAATATGAATCCAAAGCAGGCTCCAGGCTCTGAGATGTCAGTCAGCACAGAGCCCGACGTGGGGCTCGAACCCACGAGATCATGACCCAAGCCGAAGTTGGATGCTCAACTGACTGAGCCACCTAGGCGTCCATTGTTATTTTTTAAGTGAATGAATAAATATGTATTTGTAAAATTTCAGTTTTAATTTCTAATATGGTAAATATTGGTTGATAAATAAGAACTCTTTAATAATTCAGAATTTAATAATTCTTTCTCAATAATTCAGAGTTCAAGAGAGTTTCTGAGACTAAAAAATGTTGAGCTCTGCCAGCATGGAAAATATAACTCAACGAAGTAAAAGGAAAAAACTCTATGCAGATGCACAGAACTTTACTATTTAAGATGAAAAACTGAACATGCTTAAAATACTCCATGGAGGTTAGGCAAGACTACAGCATATCCGCAAAATATAATATCAGATACTAAAAAAGAGATGTTTGGCACTTTAGTAAACAGATTATGAAACTTTAAAAAGGAAATGCACGACACAAAATATCAGAAACATTAAAAATATGCAAAGACACAGACTGGGACTGAAAATGAATTTTGAAAGACAAGAGCTTTAGATCTGAGGATTTATTTTTAGTGAAGCCAGATAAGCATAGGAAAAACTGGTTTTTCAAAACAGCGAGTAGGATTTGGGGCATACGGTCTGACTGAAGACAGATGGGGCAAAGGGAAATGGGTTAGAATTGTAAGACAACAACAACAAAAGTTAGGCTTAGATAAACACACACACACACACACACACACACACACAACCCTTCCCTTACAGATGGGCTGTTCTCAGTAACTCTTCCCTAGAGATGTCAGGAGTAGGACAGACCTACTTTCTGCTATTGAGTCTCCATCACAAGGGAATGTCCTCGCCACGTACATCCCTGGCCTAGAAGCAGCCAGCACCAAACTGGCAGACTCAGCATCCTTTGACAAGCGCTAGCTACACGTCCCCACACACTCAAATCTCCTTCCACGCTAGGACAGACACCCTATTTTGGTTTGGTTTAGAAGTTTCCAGGGATGGGACAGACTTAGATGGGGGTGTGGAAGGCAAGCAGTGAGACACAGGACTGTGTCCTGTGGGAAGGGGGCAGAGGCTGCCATTTCCTGCTCAGAGGCAGGAGCCTCGCTGTTCACTGATGGGCTAATTAACACCCCGCAGCAGCCAGATGGGAGGCTCCGGGGCTCTTTCAGGCCTTCCTGCCCTAAGGCCCCACCCCAAATCCAGCATCTGAGGGAAAAACAAAAAGGTGAAAGTGTGAGAGCTGGTTGCCCGGCAACCTGGAGTCGAAGGGGGCTCAACGAAGGAATCGGTGTCATTACAGACATCTGTGCTGATAGAGGAAGGGGGCTGGTGAGGAGCGGGGGTAGAGGGGGGTGCGTGGCCGGCAAAAAGCCTCCCTAAACACTCCACCTCCTCTCCAACCATCTCATCCAGTTTGAAACGCCCAGAGTCTAAGAGACCCCCAAAACGAACCACCGGAGTCCAGAGTCAAAGCTAAGCAGCAAGGGTCATTTATTGCAGGTTCGAACCTGGACCTCTGCGCCCCCGTTGCCAGTGACGCCAAGAGGCCCTGAGAGAGGTTTTTACACCCCTTTTATAGACAGGTACAAACAAGTCATGGGGAAATCAGGAATTTTCCACAGTTACAGAGCTACGATTGGTTGGTGTTTAAAGTTGGACACTTAACAGTATTCGATTGGTTCCTGCCTTCAGGTCAGACCACAACCGGGGGTACGGGTATCACAATGATTGATCAGGAATACGTGGATGTGCCAAGCAACAATGATTGATCAGGAGTACACGGATGTGCCAAGTAACAATGGTTGATCAAGAATATACGGATGTGCCAGGCAATAATGATTGATCAGGAATACATGGGCGCGCCAAGCAATTATACAGAAGCGGAACAAGCTGGTTAAGCTTGGTTAGGTTTCAGTTTCCCATAACTTAAGCTTTTAAGTTTCAATTTTCTCAGGCCTCTCAAGTTCAGTGTGCTAGTCCTGGGAGACAGGTTTGCTTGAGAAAGACCTAATGGAGGGAGGGCAAGGCGATGGGTTTTCCTCCATACTCAGGGTGCACTGACTACACTGAATTGGTACAAACTGATGACACGCACTGAAACCAAAGGGTGTAGTGGGGAAAGCAGAAGCAGAGTTAGACCCACCTCCAAGGCCTCTGCTCCTGCCTGCCATTCAATACTCTCTCCTTGATATGGGGAGTGGGGGGGTGGGGGGTGGAAAAGAGGGGACCCAGTGGCAGGCGCTAAGAGTGGTATGCAGGAACAATGAGGGTCAGCCTTCTGCCCTGTCACCTCCACCCCCATCGCACCTGTCTCTAATCACTTCCGATCCTTCCAGGGCTCTGCACAGGACAAGCCTTCATGCTGGAACACCTTCCTACCCTCCTCATTCTTTAGGAACCCGCCTTAGGGGAAGCCTTCCCTTAACACCAAGTGTGGTTCCGGCTCCTCTACCTATGTGCTCCCTAGCACCCTGTCCCTCCCCGTGATGACAGCAGGCGCAGATGGCATCACTGGTCTTCATGAAGCACCTGGGGCTAGATCCAGAGCTTCCCACCTAGTGAGCTCAAGAAATACCAGGATTTAAGAACCTAAGTGGCCCCTCAGCATCTAAAGTTTTAAATACTTCTTAATTAAAAACATTTTTTTAAACATTTATTTATTTGAGACAGAGCATGAGCAGGGGAGGGGCAGAGAGAGGGAGACACAGAATCTTAAGCAAGCTCTAGGCTCTGAGCTGTCAGCACAGAGTCCGACGCAGGGCTCGAACCCACGAACCATGAAATCATGACCTGAGCCAAAATCAGATGCTTAACTGACTGAGCCACCCAGGTACCCCTAAAGGTAAAAATTTTACAAATTTGTTTTAAATGTTTAGTTTTTGAAAGAGAGAGAAAGACAGACAGAACGTAAGCAGGGGAGGGGCAGAGAGATGGAGAATCCGAAGCCAGCTCCAGGCTCTGAGCTGTGAGCACAGAGCCCAATGCAGGGCTCGAACACGCGAGCTGCAAGATCATGACCTGAGCCAAAGTCAGATGCTTAACTAACTGAGCCACCTAGGCACGCTGTAAATTTTTAAATACTTTTTATCTTTAAATAATTAAAGAGTCACAGGAAGTTGGAAAAATAGTGCGGAGGAATCCCGAGTACCTTCACCCGGTTTTCTCCAAGTTATACCACCACAAAGCTCCCCCATGCTACCTCCCCTGCCTTTCTAATCATACCCAACAGCCTGCCTCAGCCCCCATTCCTAATCTCTGGCAACCACTAATCTGTTTAGAATGTCTAGAATACTATCATTTCGAAAATGTTCTATAAATGGAATCATACAGTGTGTGACCTTTTGGAATTTTTTTTTTCACCCAGCACAATGACCCTGAGCTCCATCCTAAATATTATGTGCATCAACAGTTCGCTCCTTTATATTGCAGATAGTATTCCACGAGCAGTGCCACAGGGTGCTTAACCACTCACCAAGTGAGGGACATTTGGGCTGTTTCTGTTTTTGGCTATTACAAACAAAGCTGCTATGAACATCTGCGTACAGGCTTTTGCGTGGGCATAATTTTCGGTCCTCTAAGATAAACACCCAGGAATGCAATTCCTAGATCTTACTAGTGTTTGTTTAGTTCTTAAAGAAACAGCCAAACAATGTTCTCGAGTGGCCGTACCATTTTACATTCCCACCAGCAATGCAGAAGAGATTCAGTTTCTCTGCACCCTCTCCAGCATTTGGTATCACTGCTATTTCTAATTTTAGCTATTCTAGGTGTGAAGGATCATGTTGTTTAATTTGCATTTCCCTAATGGCTAATGATGGCGAACACCTTTTCATGTGCTATCTGCCATCTATCTGTTTATCCTTCTCAGTGTGGTATGTTTTCATATCCTCGTCCCATTTTCTAATTGGATGGTTTTTTAACCGGTCGAGTCTTGAGTGTTCTGGATCCTTAGAGATAGGACTGCTCTGTCACATGTGTGGTTTGCAAACATTTTCCCCTAAGCTGTAGTTAACGTTCTCATTCTCTTAACAGGGTCTTTCCCAGAGCAAAAGTTTTTAATGTTGATGAAGTCCAATTTGTCAACTTTTTTCTGTTACAGACTATGCTTTTAGTGCCCTAAGAACTCTTCAACAAGCCCCAGATCCTAAAGATTTTCTCCTGTGAGTTCTTCTAAAAGTGTTGTAGTATTAAGCTTCACATTTAAATCTGTGATCCAATTGGAACTACCAGCTCACATTCATTCTGAGCCCTGAGCTGGTATCCTTGCTAAACACTATTATTATTATTATTATTATGATTAGGTAGATTCTGTAGGATTTTTCCATGTAGACTAGTATGTCATCACAAATATAAACTGTTTTATTTCTTCCTGTCTTATCTGCATCCCTTTTAATTCTTAATGTGGTGGCAAAACTTTCAGTACTATGCTGAGTAAGAGTGGTGAGACAGGGTCTCTTTGCCTTGTTTCTAAGGGGGAAAGCACTTGGCAGCTGATTTTATTTTTTATTTTATTTTATATTTTATCTTATTTTATTTATTTGTTCATTCGTTCATTCATTCATTCATTCATTCATTCATTCATTCATTCATTTGTTTTTGAGACAGAGAGAGACAGAGCACGAGCAGGGGAGGAGCAGAGAGAGAGGGAGGCACAGAATCTGAAGCAGGCTCCAAGTTCTGAGCTGTCAGCACAGAGCCCAACGCGGGGCTCCAACCCACAGACCATGAGATCATGACCTGAGCCAAAGTTGGACGCTTAACTGACGGAGCCACCCAAGCGCCCCCGTTAAATTTATTAAGTATTTTTTCTTTTGGGGGTCATTATAAATGGGATTTCCTTAATTTTCAGATTGTTCATTGCTAATATACAGAAATACAACTGATTTTGTTTTTTGACTGTGTATCCTGTCACACTGCTGAACCTGCTTATTTTAAAAGTGTTTTTAGGGGTGCCTGGGTGGCTCAGTCGGTTAAGCATCCAACTCTTGATTTCAGCTCAGGTCACGATCTCACAGTCCTGAGAGCAAGCTCTGTGCTAGGCATGGAGACTGCTTAGGATTCTCTCCCCCCCCCATGCCCCTCCCCCACTCGCTTGTACACACTTTCTCTCAAAAAAAAGTTTTTTTAGACAATTCCTTAGAATTTTCTATATATGAGATCTCATGTCATTGGCAAACAAAGTTTGCTTCACTTCTTCCTTTTTAATCTAGATACTTTTTCTTTTTATTGAGTGACTCTCCTGGCTAGAATCTCAAATATGATGTTATATAAAAGTGACAAGAGTAGACATTCTTGTCTTGTTCCTAATCTTAGGGGGAAAGCAAACAATCTTTCTCCATTAAGTAATATGTTAGCCGTGGGCTTTTTGCAGATGCCATTTATTGAGTTAAGAAACTCCAGGGGCGCCTGGATGGCGCAGTCGGTTAAGCGTCCGACTTCAGCCAGGTCACGATCTCGCGGTCCGTGAGTTCGAGCCCCGCGTCAGGCTCTGGGCTGATGGCTCAGAGCCTGGAGCCTGTTTCCGATTCTGTGTCTCCCTCTCTCTCTGCCCCTCCCCCGTTCATGCTCTGTCTCTCTCTGTCCCAAAAATAAATAAACGTTGAAAAAAAATTAAAAAAAAAAAAAAAAAAAAAGAAACTCCTTCAATTGCTCAATGCTTTTATCATGAAAGGGTGTTGGATTTTGTCAAATGCTTTTTTCTGCCTATTGAGATGAACATGTGGTTTTTAGCCTTTGTTCTATTAATATGGTATATTACATGAACTTTTTTTCATATGTTAAACCAACCATTTCTGGGATAAATTTCATTTGGTCACGGTATATAATCCTCCTTTTATGTTGCTAGATTTGTTTTGCTAGTATCTTGTGGAGGATTTTAAAATCTATATTCAAAAGGGATACTGGTTTGTAGTTTTCTTGTGGTCTTTGGTTTTGGTATCAGGGCCTCACAGAATTAGTTTGTCTGAATCAAGATCCAAACAAAGTCCAACACTGTATTTAGTTGATATAACTCTTTTAGTAACAGCCTCACTCTCCCTTTTCCATGCTATTCATTTATTTGGCAATTTTTTATCCTGTAAAAAATTTTCATGTTCCAGTTTGGGCTGCGACACACGTATCCTCATGTGTCTGGCCTGTTTAACTTGCTCTTCTATCCATCAGGCTTCAATTAAACTGGGAGTTAGATCCGGGTACAGGCTGCGATGCACTTACTACTGCATCACATTAGAAGACACTTCATGTCTGGCTATCCCACTTTTAGTGCTAAGACTCATCTACGGGCTCAGGTGCCCCCAGCCTGATCTATTCATTGTAAAGTTCCCCATCCACCTTTTACTGAGGGTTTTAGCAAACATTGACCATTTGTGCCTACGTACATTATTTCAGGAGAAGTTGCAACATGGTGATTTTGGATTCCTTCAGTTCTTCCAAGGCTAGGAAATTTTATCTTCCCAATTATAAATTCGAGGTCTGACTCCCAGTTAGGGTGGGGGAGCCTCCAGGTGTTGTTGCGGAAGCCTTGGGAGAATTTCTGTTTGCCATAGTGGTTGGAGGGGACTTATGGTACTTAAGGCAGACTGCGCGTTCTACATAACAAATTCTACATTGTAAGAATCACCTGCATCCCACACAACTTTTGAAAGTCTTGTTACAAATCACCGGAGTCTGAGACCATTTTATATAGGAGACACTGTCCATCTACTATTCTGTTTGCCATTCTCCTAAGAGCTGTGCAGCATTTCAGAAAAATCATGTAACAGCAATAGTCTGTAATAGCAAAACAGCAATACAGTCTGAGTTTTGCTACAATGCATCTGTATATGTCAGCTTCTGTTACTGTCAAATTCAAGATAACTCCACACACAAGTGCAAATGTCTGACTACATTTTCCACTGTAATGGTGTTCAGGCATCTACATGATCAAATATACATTACCTTATTATTAATTACTTTCTTTTTGCTTCTCATTTATATTACAGTTAGAACTTTATACTGATTCCTTTTGAAGTATGCATTCAGTTAGATTAGCTATGAATTTTTTTATTTTAGAATCTTTTTTTTTTAACTTATTTACTTTTGAAAGAGAGAGAGAGAGCGAGCGTGCACGCATGAGCAGGGAAGGGGCAGAGAGGGAGAGAGAACCCCAAGTAGGCTCTGCACTGTCAGCACAGAGCCCAATGCAGGGCTTGAACTCACGAACTAAGAGATCATGACCTGAACTGAAAGCAAGAGTCGGATGCTTAACCACGTGCCCCAAGAATCTTTTTTTTTTTTAAAGTTTATTTATTTTGAGAGGGAGAGAGAGAGAGAGCGAGCAGGGGAGTGGCAGAGAGGAGAAACAGAATCCCAAGCAGGCTCCACGATGTCAGGGCAGAGCTCAACATGGAGCTCAAACCCACAAACCGTGAGATCATGACCTGAGCCGAGAGTAAGAGTCAGATGCTTAACCGACTGAGCTGCCCAGGCGCCATTTTTACCTATGAATTTCAGTTCAAGAGAAGTAAAGGAGATTTCACAGAATATTTGTTTGAAATGGGCAGTGAGTCTGAGAGAGCTGAGAATTACTACCTACTTAAGTTGTAAAAATTCCTGCCCTCTCTGCCCTTGATTGTTGTCCGGGGCTTGTTCTGAAATCTTGTCACTGTTTTCTGGGAGCATCACACACAGAGCACTGCACTGGGATGATATCTGAGCCATAGCCCTGGCCCTGCCTCTTTATTAGTGGCTGGTGACCTTAGGCAGGCCATCTTATCTCTGTTCCTATCTATAAAATAAGGAGGTTAGATCAGACAAGCTGCCAAACCCTTCAACTACTTTTTATTATTCACACTTCCCCAGGATTTCTGAAGAGTGCCTAAGGGATGTACCAATTATTACTTATCCTAACGATTCACTTTCCCATTTTTTAATTAATGAAAGATACAGAACTGCAAAATAGGATAAAATATCAATGGCAGTTAACACTTACTGAGTGCTTACTATTGTCTCCACAGTGAACTCCCCAACCCCCCATTACTACCACACTGTGGAGCCTAAATTGGCAAGTGCTGTCTCAGCCAGAGACTAAGGTCTCCTCCTGGTTCCTGTCTCCTACCTCAGAGCACAAGTCTCCTGTCTTTTTTTTTTTTTAAGTTTATTTATTTTTGAGAGAGAGAGAGAGAGAGAGAGAGAGAGAGGTATCTTGAGGCAGACTGTGAGCAGGGGAGGGGCAGAGAGAGAGGGAGACACAGAATCCAAACCAGGCTCCAGGCTTCGAGCTGTCAGCACAGAGCCTGACAAGGGGCCCAAACCCATGAACCGTGAGATCATGACCTGAGCTGAAGTTGGACACTTAACCGAGTCACCCAGGTGCCCAACAAGTCTCCTGTCCTAAATGCTGCCATCGTAACCTGCTAAGATCTTGGATGTGACATGCTCATACCCCATGGCATTTTGGAAAACTTCTGAAGTTGTCAAAGAGGTTTAGGCAACTACAATGGATGAAATGAAACAAGCAAGACACTGGGCTTACATCCCCTCTGGGCAAGTACTTCTGCATCCCTACATTCCCTGAAACGCCTGGCCCAGGTCACTGCATCCTGGAGAACCTGAGGAGTTAGGGTGACTAGGAGCAGTACAAGAAGTCACCGCTCCATTGACGTCTCCACTTTCTTTCTCCATCTGCCAAGACTCTGACAATTTGTTGAAGATGCATGGAGGTCAGAGAGGGAGTCAGGTGGCAGGAGGGTTAATGGCCAGAGCCCTGCAGAAGCATGGGCTGCCCGATGGGGGCTCTGTACTTACCAGGGAGGCTGCCGGCTCGTGTGAGGGTGCTGTGGGTGAATCCGAAGGGGGTCCACCTCTCTGGCAGTGGCAGGGGGAAACTCCCGGTGGGGACTGCTCACACTAGCCTTGTCCCAGTGCTCATGGATAGGTGTGATGATCCCAGACACGATGCGAGACCGAAGTTCCTCGCTGTTCTTGTAGGTCCTGCAGGAAGGAGACGAGCTATCAGCTGCTTGCACCTGGCCGGCAACCCCACACACACTATTCTGGCAGCGGCGACGTCGGCGGCAATGGCGGCCCCGACGGCTCTTAGCTTTGCGCTTGGGCTGTTTATAAGGGTGGGAACGGGCCGCCCGGCGGACCTGTGTGAGGGGGGCAACAGCCCGGTGTTGTTTCCGAGGTTTGGGCCTAAGCTTCTCAGGCATCTGAGTTGCCCCTCCTCGTTTACCACCCCATTAGAAAGGTGAGGGTGTACGGGCGCAGGGCCTGGACTGGCTACTCCTCTTTACCTGCCCAACCCCACCCTCAGCCTCATTGTGTGTTCATCATGTGTCATGGGAAGGGTCACGGACGACCAAGCCTCCTCGGGGAGTATGAACCAGGTTCCTGGTCCAGGTAGGGAGGGCTCTGAGGGCTCAAGGTCCAGTCCTGTCATTAACTCAGGGGTTCTTGGAAGGCTGCTCTGGGTCTCTTTTCTCTGCCTGTGACAGACAAGAATTGTAAGTTGTAGCTGAGGTGCTGAGGCAGACAGAGGTAGTGACGAGTGGGCAGTGCTCCAGAGTTTCTAAAAATTCGATGTTTTAAAATGAGCCATATCCTGGATCAAAAAACAAATCTTATAAACTTTAAAAAACTAAAGTCATAAAGAGTATGTTCTCTGACCATACAGATTCACACTAAACATCAAAACGGAAAGAAACCTGTAATACATGGAAATTAAGCAATATGATTCTAGATAATCCACAGATCAAAGAGGAAGACATGAAAAAAAACTATAAAGCACTTAATAAAAATAAAAGTACAACCTATTAGGGGCAGTTGGGTGGTTAAGTGTCCTACTCTTGATTTTGCTCTGGTCATGAACTCAGGGTTCGTGAGATCGAGCCCCTCATGTTGGGCTCCACACTGACAGAGTAGAGGCTGCTAGGGATTTTCTCTCTTCCCCTCTCTCTCTGACCCTCTTCTGCTCACGTGTGTTCTTGCTCTCTCTCAAAATAAAAAAACTTAAAAAAAAAAAAAGGGGGCGCCTGGGCGGCTCAGTCGGTTAAGCATCCAACTTCGGCTCAGGTCACGAGCTCGCGGTTTATGAATTTGAGTCCCAGCTTGGAGCCTGGAGCCTGCTTCAGATTCTGTGTGTGTCTCTCTCTCTCTCTGCCCCTCCCCTGCTCACGCTGTGTGTGTGTGTGTGTGTGTGTGTGTGTGTGTGTGTGTCTCTCTCAAAAAGTAAATAAACATTAACAAAAAATTAAAAAAAAAACTTCTTAGCACTAAAAACACTGGAAAAGAGGAAAGAAATTGATAATCACAATTCTGACCTCAAGAACACAGAAAAAGAGCAAATTAGGCCTGAAGCAAGCCGAAGTAAGGAAATAATAAAGAATAAAAATCAATGAAAGAGAAAACAGGAAAATAATAGAGAAAAATCAATAAAAAAACTAGTTCATCCAAAGAATGAATAAAATTGACAAACTTCTAGCAAAATTGGCAAACACAAAAAGAGAGAAGACACAAATCACCAATATCGAGAGCGACATGGGCTATTAAAACACATCTGTTGCCACTGAAAGGGTCATAAGAGAACTAAAAACAACTTACTTCAACAACTCAGAGCAGACCAAGTCATCAAAAACCACAATCTAACCACTCCGCCAAAATAAAATAGATAATCTAAATAGTTCTATTCTAGTAACAAAATTCATACCTAAGCACCCAAAACAAATCTCCAGACCCAGATGATTTCAGTGGAGAATGCCACCAAACGTTTAAAGAAGAATTAACACCAATTTACAGTTATTTCCAGAAAACATAAGATGAAGAAATATTTCCCAACTCATTTTATGAGGCCAGTATTGCCTCATATCAAAACCAAAGAGAGTACAAAAAACAAAAACTACAGACCTGTATTTCCCATGAACTGGGATGCACAAATGCTCAAGAAAACACTAACAAGTTGAATTAAAAATATATAAAAAGAATCATATGCCAAGGATTTACTGTTGGTATGCAAGGATGGTTCAGTATTCACGAATCCCTACCATATCAGTAAGCTAAGACAAATCGCACGATCCTATCAATTGAAGCAGAAAATGCATCAGACAAAATCCAACATGTAAATCCACTCATGAGAAAAACTTTCAACAAACTAGGAAAAGAGAGGAACCTCTTGAGCTTCATAAAAAATACCTACAGGGCGCCTGGGTGGCTCAGTCGGTTAAGCATCTGACTTTGGCTCAGGTCTTGATGTCATGGTTCATGAGTTCAAGCCCCACGCTGGGCACTGTGCTGACAGCTCACAGCCGGGAGCCTGCATTGGTTTCTGTGTCTCCCTCTCTCTCTCTACCCCCCCCCCCCACTCTCACATTTTGTCTCTCTCTCTGCATCTTCCCTGCTCACGCTCTCTCTCTCAAAAATAAATAAACATTAAAAAAAAATTTTTTTAAATACCTACGAAAACCTACAGTTAACAACATACTAGACTTGAGTTGATTGGAGGGTATTTCTGAAGCTAAGTGGGAGGGAGAGACTTAGGGAAGGAGGGAAGAAAAGCTACACTATGGCTTTCTATCCCCTTTTGGCTTACTGGAATGGGAATAGAGGTAAAAAAAAAAAAAAAAAAAAAAGTCTTACAAATTAAGTTTCTCTTTTACTGGGAAGCCACTGAATAGGCAGATATGGATTCCATTCCTATATGGATATACGCCTATAGGTATATATCCCTAGGCAGTATGTTCTCTGGACCTTAAATACTGAGTTTTGGAAGAAGGCTGGTCATATGAGTGGAGTAATAATGATGTAACAACTAATATTTACCGATTATTTACTATGTGGCAGGTACTGTTCTAAGTCCTTTATATACATTAACTACATGAGTTTTCAGAAGTATTTATTACAGATCTAGTAAATAAAGGTAGAATTAAAAATAATAATAATAATAATAGTGAAAGACTGAACACTTTGCCTCCGAGACTGGGACTATGGCAAGGATGTTCTCTCTCACCACTCTTAAATAACATATTGCAATAAGGCAATAAATAAATAAGAAAAAGGAAAGAAAAAGCACAGAATAAAGCAAAGAATAAAACTGCCCCTATTTGCACATGACATGATAGTCTATCTTGACGTTACCAAGAAATCCTCAAAAAAACTCCAAGAACACTGAGTTCACCAAGGTGACTGCATATAAATGATCTACAAAAATAAACTGCATTTCTATACACCAATAACAAATATTTGAAAATCAAACTAAGAGCAGAACGCCATTTACAATCACTCCTCTCCTGCAGAGAAGAAATAGCAAAAGCATGTTTAATAAGATCTGCTGAAAATTACAAAAAATGATGATGAAAGAAATCAAGTAGGACCTAAATAATGGAGATACACCATGTTCATGGTAAAAATGTCGATTTTCCTCATTATAGGTTTAATGCCACCCCTATCAAAATCCCAGCAAGGTTTCCATAGACATAAACAAGCTTATTCCAAAATCTGTACAGAAAGGCACAGACCCCAGAATAGCTAAGACCTTATCTTGACAAGAAAAAGTCGGTGAGAGAAATCATTTCTACTCAATGTTAAGGTCTACTATGTAGCTACATTAATCAAAACTGTTTGATACTGGCAGAGGGACACACACAAAGATCAATGGGAAAAAATAGAAAACCCCAAAATAGACCCACATAAACAGAGACGATCGCTTCTCGAAAAAAGCTGTAAAAGCAAATCCAGTGAAGGAAGAACAAATGGTGCTGGAGTAACTGGACATCCACAGGCAAGAAAATGAGCCCCCGTCTGAACTTCATACCTTATACAAAAATTAACTTAAAACCGACCGCAGACTTAATTCTAAAACATGAAACTATAAAATGTTTAGAAAAAAACATAGGAGGGATGCCTGGGTGGCTCAGTCAGTTGAGCGTCCGACTTCGGCTCAGGTCATGATCTCATGGTCCGAGAGTTTGAGCCCCGCGTCGGGCTCTGTGCTGACCGCTCAGAGCCTGGAGCCTGCTTCGGATTCTGTGTCTCCCTCTCTCTCTCTGCTTCTCCCTGACTCACGATCTGCCTCCTTCTGTCTCTCAAAAAAAAAAAAAAAAAAAAAAAAAAAAAACCATGAAAAAAAAAATTAAAAAAACAAATCAAAGATGTTATTATAAAATCATTAAAAAAGAAAAACACAGAAAATCTTGGGGAGCTAGAGGTAGTTTGCAAAGCGTTCTCGACACCAAAAACACGACCCATAAAATTGATAAAATAAGTATTATCAAAATTAAAAAGGTCCGCTTTGTGAAAGGCCCTGTTAAGAGAATGAAGAAACAAACTACAGGCTGGTAGAAAACATTTATAAGCTACTATCTCGGAAAGGACTTGCATCTAAAAAATATAAAAACTCTCGGGGCGCCTGGATGGCGCAGTCGGTTAAGCGTCCGACTTCAGCCAGGTCACGATCTCGCGGTCTGTGAGTTTGAGCCCCGCGTCAGGCTCTGGGCTGATGGCTCAGAGCCTGGAGCCTGTTTCCGATTCTGTGTCTCCCTCTCTCTCTGCCCCTCCCCCGTTCATGCTCTGTCTCTCTCTGTCCCAAAAATAAATAAACGTTGAAAAAAAAATTAAAAAATAAATAAATAAAAACTCTCAAATCAGCAACAATTAAAAAAACCAAAACAAAAAAAACCCACCCAACCAATCCAAACAAAATGGGCAAAAGACACGAACAGACATTTTGCCAAAAAAGACACACAGACGGCAGATACACATGGAAAGATGCTCATTGTTAACCATTAGGGAAATATAAAGTAAAACCACGATGAGATATCACTACGTGTCAGAATAACTAAAATGAAAGAGTGACCACACCGGATGCTGGTGAAGGTGCGGGGAAACCTTATTACTCACACACCGGCAGTAGACACATAAAATGGTACAGACACCGTAGAAAATCATTCGGCAGTTTCTTAAAAAACTAAACATGCAACTACTATCGTGCTCTTGAGCATTTATCACAGGGAAGGGAGAATCACGTCCACACAGAAGCCTGCACGGGAACATCCTTAGTACCTTCATTTGTAATAGTGCAACAATGGAAACAATGAGATATCCTTCAAGGAGTGAGTAGTTACACAAACTGTTGCATGCCCATGCGGCGAAGTGCCACTCAGCTTTACACAGGAACACGCTATCAATGCATGCAACAACTCAGAGGGATGACAAGAGCACTACGCTGAGAACAGCCAATCCCATAAGCTTACATACTGTATGATTCCATGTATAGGACATTTTTGAAAATGAGAAAATTTTAGAAACAGAGAATAAATGGCAGTTGCCAGGGAGTTAGGGATGGGGAGGGAGTGGGGTGGCCACATAGGGCATCAAAAGGGACCATTACGGTGATAGAAAGGCTTTGTATCATTATATCAATGTCAACATCCTGGCTGTAGTATCCAGTAAGGTTTTGTACAATGTTATCACTGAGGTAAAACGTACAAAGGATACGAAAAAATGTCTGTATTATTTCTTACAAGACTATAATTATCTCAAAATAAAAGGTTTAATTAATATTTATAACCATAAGAAGAACAGAGAATATTAAACTAGACCAGCAATTTCGAGTTTTCTCTCGCACAGAAGGGGGCCCAAGGAGAGCAAGACAGAAAGCCAAGTGGATGGGACCCAGGGATCTTCACTTCCTGCCCCTACCCTTTCCATCGGAGCAATTTTACTTTAACTAGTTTAATATGTCAATCCTAAAGAACACTGTGCTCGAAGAAGAGTTCCGTGGCTCAAAAGTCTTAACACCTACAAGGCCTTGGGAGATCTGTGGGCCTGTGGTCTCTACATCCCTATAAAGAACAGGGTTTTGCTCAAAACCTAGAATTATGGGGACCTTGCTGCTTCCCTGAGCAAGCTGGGTGGAAGGGATAAATCTAAGTCCCCTTTCCTTTCAATCAGATGAGGTTGTGTGTGATACGGCCGGCCGGAAGGCCTACGATCTCCCTCTGGAGGGTGTGTGTTTACCTGTAGAGCTCAGGTCTGATTTAAAAACTGCCAAGTACTGAAGAAGTTCTGCACAATTTCTAAGCCTTAGTAGCACTGCCATTTTGGTAGCAGCAAAAGACAGCCTGTGGCCTGTCATCCTGAAGGAGTGGAAAGAGAAGAGGCTTGGCAGTAAGGAACAGGTTCGGACCCCTTAGCAAATCAGAGATTGCTCACCAAGGGGCACAAGTCCCCACCCAGAGTGGACAAGACATGCCATGAAGACCGAAAGAGGAGGGCCCGGTGGGGGAAGGTGACTAGAAGCAGGCACTTCAGTGTCGCTGGCAATAAGACAGAGCAGAGAGGGAGAGAGCCTTATGATTAAGAGGCAGATCCACACGCCAGCTCACAGAGCCTCAGTTTCCATGGAGATGATTCCCAGTGATCAGATTTTTCCCCTTTGCATGTCTAAGAGCTGCTGCACCCAGCACCGAACACTCTGTGCTGACATCTTGTTTTGTTCTCACGACGCCGCGAGGTAGTACTGTTGGTCCCTCATTTCACGGTAAACAAAAAACAAAATACTCCCCCAACACAAAGCCCCAACAACAAAAACGTATTCACAAAAAAGAAATGGAGACACGGTCACTTTTTCTCTCAGCACCGCTCAGGGCTAAAAGCTGCAATGAGCATGCGCAGCCTCGTACGGTACCTGGGTTCTTCCACCTTCTCCCACGACAGAATTCCAGATTGAAGAATCAAGAGGAAGACTCCCAGTCCTTCCCTTACCCACGTTAGGAGCGTGGGGGTCACGGAGCGGGCAGCGCCCACAACAGCAGCTCTGGGCTGGCCTCGCCTCTCTCTTCCACGCCACACTCCACTATACGCGAAACAGACCCGGGCCCTGCCCTCAAGGGGATCACAGCCGGTGGGGGAGAGTGACCCTGATCATAGAACACCCACTTAGTAAATGCTGAAAAGGGTGTTTCGAAAGCTCAAATGTGGTGGGGAGCAGGAGAGGCTTCTCTGAAGAACTCTTCAATGGGAACTGAAGGGAGAACAGGAGTTGGCTGCATGGGGAGCTGGGGAGAGTATTCTAGGCACAGGGAAGAGCTCTGCAGAAGGGAGAGGAAGCAGGGCATGGAGGCTGAGACACAGGAACTAGGGGCAAAGTGGTCCAGGACGGGGTTACGCTTTAGGCCTCCTCAAGGAGTTTGTTCTTTATTCTAAGAGCAACCGACATTCGCTGAAGGGTTTCAGGTATCTTTCAGATTAACAAGAATTTTTAACTGTGAGAAAATACATACAAAATTTACCCTCGTAACCATCTTTAAGCATACAGTTCAGTGGTGTATTCAGGTTATTGTGCAATCGCCTCCACTGTCCGTCTTCAGAAATCTTGCAAAACTGAAACTCTGTCCCCATTAAACAGTAACTCCCCATTCTCCACGTTCCCAGCCCGTGGCAGCCACGATTTGACTTTCTGTCTCTATGAATGTGACTACTATAGGCACCTCATCTCAGCGGAATCATACCAAGTGTCTGTCTGCCTGTGGGTGGCTTATTTTGCTCCGCATAAGGCCCTTGAGGTTATTCCACGTTGCAGCATGTGTCAGCTTCTCCTTCCTTCTTAAAGCTGAACAAATGTAGTCACCGACCACATTGTATGTATACGCTACATTTTGTTTATCCATGCATCTGTTCTAGGTATTCACGGATACCTACGTGGCTTCCAACTTCTGCTGGTATAATAAATGCTTCTATGAACATGTGTGTGCAAATATCTATTCTGGACACTGCTTTCAATCTTACTGGTTATACCCAGAAGTAGAATTGCTGGACCCCATGGTAACTTAATTTTGTGAGGAACCACAACACTGTTTTCCATAGTGGCTGCACCATTTTATGTTTCCACCAATGGTGCACAAGCATTCCAACTGCTCCACATCCTGGCCAACACTTGGGTTCTGTGTTTTGTTTTGTTTTGTTTTTTGACAGTAGCCGTCCTAACATGAGTGAAATGGTACCACTGAAGGATTTCAAGCAAGCGTTTTAGCCACAATCTTATTATCTGTTTTAAAAGGCTGGTCCGACTACTGGGTGGGAAATCGACTGAAAGGTGGTAAGCAGGAACAGAAGTAGGCATCTCCTCACGTAAGGGCCACATGGAAGGGGGCAGAGACAATGATGGAGGCAGGTGATTTGGAAGTCTGAGAGGAGTGGAGGGGGTTAGATATAATAAAATACAACACAGGAGTGCCTGGGTGGCTTGGTTAAGCGTCCGACTTCGGCTCAGGTCATGATCTCACAGTTCGTGACAGCTCGTGTTGGGCTCTGTGCTGACAGCTCAGGGCCTGGAGCCTGCTTCTGATTCTGTGTCTCCCTCTGTCTCTCTGCCCCTCCCCCGGTCAGTGTGTGTGTGTGTGTGTGTGTGTGTGTGTGTGTGTGTGTGTATGTCTCAAAAATAAACAAACACTAAAAAAAACCAACACAACAGGGTTTCTAGGCAGTTCTGGTGACTGTGAATTTACGGTGATGCCGGGCTTCCTCTAACCAAGGAGGCTGATCAGGATGGCAACAAAGTCCCTAAAATGGAATAAAGTGGAAATAACTGGGCCTGACTATGTAACAGACAATGTCATTACACTTAAGGAGAAAGCAGCATTAATCTAAGTACATTTTGAACACAATACTCTGACTATAACATCCTCAGTGGGACACAGTTGAAGGACAAAAGAATTGGAAAGAAATTATACTTGGAACTTTACTTGGTTGATTTGTTCTTCGTTGGCACTGACGTCGCAGTTCAGAAACTATGTGTGTACTTCAGGATCAAACAAATGAGTAAATATGCTGATGCTGTTGAAATCAGGGTCCACGCCACAGAAGGAGATACAAGTACGGAATAAGAAAGTTAAGAATCCCTTGGTGTTAGATTAAAAACGAAAGCATCAGTTTAAAATTTAAGAAAAGACTTTAAGGAAAAAGCTTTCAAGCTCTATTCTAATCTACAGGGCCTGGAAGCAATAGTATCCTTGTATTAATGAGCACATTCAGGGCCCAGATTTTGGTTGTTAAATACGATTCCCCACTAACAGAAATCATGGCTCCCTAGAAAACCGGCTGATTACAAGGCAGGGGCAAGGAAATTACAAGGGAAGGCGGGAATATTTTATTGTGCCAGAAAGTGTGCAACGCTCTAAGAGTGACGGGGACATGTCAAAAGGACAAAGAGGCAGCTTGAAAGGGTTCCCACTGGTCAACTCTGGAACAAGTGAAGCATCCAAAGAATGATAGAAATGGACCATAACTTAGAATAAAAAAGAATCCATTGTCTACACTGGTATTTAAAAGAAATAAAAATAAAGGGGACAGGGAGAATAGAAAACTCTTTTTTATAAAAAATGCTGATAAATGTAGTTAGAATGATTAGAGTAGAAAATTACTGCCTTACAAACATCACTGTAGTAACTGACTCAGGCGAGAATCATCCACAGATGCCAAAACTACCGGGTAAGAGACAGTATGGTCTGCTACCATAATCCCGCAGATCGCTTATGAAACACAAAGGAAAACAGATGCCTTCACTATAGAAAGAGCTGGCAGACGCTGTCCTAACCAAGTCATCAAAATGAACCAAGTCAACAAGACAGACGTCTATGCCTGATGCAAACACCCTGAGAGCACAGCCTCACCTATGGGGTGCTCTTGTCAAAAATGTTCAACCGGAATCAAATGAGGAGGAAATAACCTAATAAACCTGATCACGAGGAAACAATCTGAACCTCCTACACAACAACTGACCTCAAGTCTTCAAAAATACCAAAACCATGGAAAATAAACATCTAGGAAACTGTTCTGGATTAAAAGTAATTAAAGAGCCAGGAAAATAAATGCAATATGTGATGTCTGGTTGGGTAAGAAAAAACCCCCAAAGAGCCAAAAGACTAGTTAAAAAGGATACCGCCAGGATGACCGCAGAAATATCAACAGACTGTGTATTAAAGGACAGTCACATATCTACGTTTCATTTCCTGAGCGTGATAACTGTGTTAAGGCTATATAGGAGGTGCCCTTGATGAATACGGAGATACTGCTTGAGCTTAGGGGTGAAGGTTCACAAAGTGTGGAAATAATTCTCAGGTGGTTCAAGGACAGAACAGCACACAGCAAAACTAAGCAAATGTGGCGACACGTTAAAAACTGGTCAATAGAGATGACAGGTATGCGAGCGTTCACTGTAATATTTTTACAAACCATCCTTTCTGTGGGGTAGCAAATTTCAAAATAAAACGTTAGGAGAATGAGAAAATAAGCCAGACCGGGAGAAGATATTTGCAAAACTCACATATGATAAAAGACTGTACCCCAAATACACAAAGCACTCTTACAACTCAATAGTAAGAGAACAGAACAATGAAAAAATGGGCCAAAGACCCAAATGAACACCTCACCAAAGAAGATGTGCAGGCGGCAAGAAAGCATATGGAAAGATGCTCGGCATCATGTGTCACTTGGGAACTGTAAATTACAAGATACCAGCATACACTTATCAGAATGGCCAAATCTGGGGGCGCCTGGGTGGCTCAGTCGGTTGAGCGTCTGACTTCAGCTCAGGTCACAATCTCGCGGTCTGTGACTTGGAGCCCCGCGTCGGGCTCTGGGCTGATGGCTCAGAGCCTGGAGCCTGCTTCCGATTCTGTGTCTCCCTCTCTCTCTGCCCCTCCCCTGTTCATGCTCTGTCTCTCTCTGCCTCAAAAATAAATAAAACGTTAAAAAAAAAAAAAATTTTTTTAAAAAGAATGGCCAAATCTGCAAAACCGACACCACCAAACGCTTACAAGGCTGTGGAGCAACAGGGATTCTCATACGTTGCTGGTGGGAATGCGAAATGGTACTGCCACCATGGAAGAGAGCACGGCAGTTTCTTAGAGAAGCAAACATACTCCAACATTCCCCGTAGTGAACCTGCAGGTCAACTATGGAGTCCGGGTGAGGATGTGTATTGATGGAGGTTCTTCCATATAACAAATGGAGCACTCTGGTGCAGGACGCTGACGGTGAAGGAGGCCGTGTGGGGGTGGTTGGAGGGGGAGGTGTTCATGGCAACTCTTTGCGCTCGTTCACTGTGAGCCTAAAACTGCGCTAAAAAATAAAGTCCATTCAAAACAAAACAAAGTTGGAAGCGGAGATCGAATTAGGTGCACCTTTTCTCCAGGACCCTCTTCTGACTGACCCCACCGCTCCCCTGTGGCCACTGTAGCACTTGTGGACGCTTGATTACATCACTTTACTTCACGTGGCACTTCCCATGTGAATCTTCTCTTAAAATAAATTAAAAACAGAAAAGAGAACTGAGAAGTGACTGTGCCCAGGAGACAAAGACCATTCTATTAACCTTTCTTGACTCTCTCGACTTCTCTGCCCTATTCCATTGTTTCTCTCGTCTTTTTCCCAGGGAAAAGCCATCACTTAGAAGTACCTGTGGAAGTCACCCAGGTGTTCTGAATCGACATAATCATCCAAGTTCAGTGTCAAATCTGATACCTGCTGTGAGCCACATTCCTAGAAAAATGAAAACAGAAAACGAAAGACTGGGGAGATTTCTGGGCTAATGGGTGGGTGGGTGGAGAACAACAATTAAATACTCAGTTTAAGGAAATATACATGAGCAAAGAAACATACCAGGGATGTCTGTAATACGCGAAATACTTCCAATGCAGAGGGGGCTTCTCTGATTTAGGAATATTGCCTTTCTAGGGCAGAGCCCAATAAACCTACTTTCCAGGCTCTTTTGTAGCTTGGGCACAGGCATGTAATTGAGGTGCCAAATGGATGCACGTCTCTGACTTGGAGGCAGCAACATGGAAAAGCCAGGGGCAGACATCTTGCTAAAGAGAGGAGGCACAGAGACACCAGTGGCTCACGAGAAGGTGCCGAGGGCCTGTAGCATCAGCTGGCACCTAATGCCTGGAGCGGCAGCAGCAGCAGTGGTTTCTACGGCCTGGTTTTGAGGGACTGTCTTGAAAGCCCAGCCTTGAACCTGTTTCTCTAGCCTTTCTAATAATTCAGTGAACTATTCCACCTCTTTTAATAAACCCAATCTGTTTAAACTAACCTAAGGCAATTTTGTTATTTTTTTACTAAGAACTCTGTCTGATACAAGATCTAAATGTTCATCAAAACAGAAAGGGATAAATACGTTATGGTTATTAGAGACTACCTCGTAGTTAAAACAAATAAAGTATATCTTTACATGGGAATGTATGTAGACTGCATGGTACTTTTCTATGAGCACGCAGAGACAACCAGGACATACTTAACAAGAGTTCACTGCCCCTGTGGTGCACAGTCCAGTGGCAGAATACAAACACTAAATACCTAATTACAAACTGTGGTAGGTACCAGGCAAGGAAATAAAATGATGAAGTAGAGAGGCATAATTTAGATTTTTCTGGCAGGTGAGAGTAGGTAGTCAGGACTGTACTTTTTGAGGAAGTGAAAAACGGGAGGGAGTTAGCAGGGGCTAAAGGCAGAGAGGAGGGTGCGGGTGAGGTGGCCCACAGTGGAGGGGAAGTTTCTTCCATCCCTGGAAATAAGAAACGTAAGGGCTCCAGGATAGCAGAGAGCTAGGCTTATCCAAAGAATAGTCGTCCTCTGGGCCTACAATAAGCATTTTCCTCCTCTGTTGTCAGTGAACGGATTTATCCTAATTTACATAATCATTCCCCAGTAATGGAAAAGTCCCTCCCTTGATAAAACCAGAAGGTGAATATCTTTGAACACAAAGCTTTTTTATATTGAGGATTCTTGCCTCAGTTCCAAAAGTAGGATCCCTTGGATAAAGGCCTCACAAACATTTAAGGCCTTTGATCTGTACTGTTAAATGAGCTACACAAAGGTGATCACAACGTGTGCTCCCACCAGCAGATACCAACATGTCCCCGAGACTCACCAGCACATTGATGATCACGCTGTTCTCCACGGTGACAGCCTTCACAAGGAGCTTTCTGGACCCATCCTTCGACTCATACCGGAGGACATACAGGTCTTTATTGCTGTTCCATTCGGCTGGGAGCAGTTCTGATTTCTTATCATTGGGACCCGGCTGAGAAGACACCAGGGTTGAGAGGAGATGACGACCTCAGAGCACAGAGCGAGGAAGGACTTCACAGATAATCTAATCCCACTCCCTCATTTCACAGGTTAAGGACATGGAGGTCAACAGAAACAAAAGGCCCAAGTCAGAGGTCTGGGATCTATCTCTGGGCTCCTGCTCTAGTGCTTTCTGCCTTGTAGCTGCCTGCCTTTGTGACACAGTACTGGAACCTGTCCAGAATCCGTAGCCTCGGGTTTACTAATGATGTCCTCTCCACCTCCCTCCCCAAGAATCAGCCAATCTTCTGAAGGGATACTATGAAATTCTAAGGCAGCAGTTTTCAAAGCTCAGAACCTGGACCATCTGTAACAGGAGCACCAAAACGTTACCTAAAAATAAAGATTCTAGTGCACTCTCGTCCAGGCTACTGTGGTGGTCGTTTGATACTGTTGAGATTCATCTGTTGCAGAGTGTTTAACCACATACGATCCATTATACAGCACCCCGCTGCCGTGAAGTTCACAGCTACATACAGTGTGGCGCTGCGTGAACACGCCGCAAGGTACGCATTCGGTGGGGATGCATATTTGGACTGTGTACAGGCTGGCTGTTATAAATGAGGCTGCTATGAACATCTGTGTACACACGTCCTAGCACGCACGTAGTGAACTTCCACAGAGTGCGTATGAGGAAAGAACTTCTAATTTATGACATAAAGTCAAACTGTTTTCCAAAGAGGTACTGATTTCACACTTCCACCAACAACATAGGAGTTCTTGTATTCCACGTGGTCAGCAACCCCGTCACTGTCCAATTTAAAAATTTTTGCCAAGCTGGTGTGTGTAAAAACGCATCACTGTGAGTTGTGATGTCTTCTTTTTCTTTTTAAATAACTCTAGGACTTTCCTTTTACACATTAAAGTTTGAGAAGCAGTTTCTACACTATTTTTTTAAAGATCAAGTTTTTCTTTTTTTTCAAGTTTATTTATTTTTGAGACAAAGACAGCACAAGCAGGGGAGGGGCAGACAGAGAGAGGGAGACAGAGAACCCCAAGCAGGCCCCGCGCTGTCAGCACAGAGCCCAACATGGGGCTCGAGCTCATGAGTTGTGAGATCACGACCTGAGCTGAAATCAAGAGTTGGATGCCTAACCTACTGAACCACCCAGGTGTCCCCAAGCTTTCTTTTTCCTTAAATGTTTATTTCGAGAGGAAGAGAGTTCTCACTCATATATATGCACATGGCGAGCAGCGGGAAGGGGCTGAGGGAGAATCCCAAGCAGGCTCCATACTGTCAGCGCTGAGCCCGACCCGGGGCTCGATCTCAGAAACCGTGAAATCAGGACCTGAGCCAAAATCAAAAGCCAGACACTTAACCAAACTGAGCCACTCAGACAGCCCTAAACTATTTCTACAGTAATAGAGTGATTTACAGGTGGGGAAAGATTTCTTGAGATCCATAAATGAGAAAAAGTACTGTCTTTGAGACTGTTCCAAATTTAAAGCTTCTGCTCAACAACAGACACTGCAACACTAACAGGCAGCCACTCTGCCATGGCTACAAATGAAAAAGGATTAATAACTAGCACGTTAAGGGAATGCCTGGAAAATGAACAATAAAAATTAGGAACCCACTTGAAAATTTGGCCAAAGATATGAACAAGCAAAAGATAACGGCAGATAACAGTACATAAAGGGCCGTTAAAAACTTGACTAGCATCCAGAGAAGGACAGGTGGAAATAACGAGATTCCAGGTTACAACCATCAGACGGGTATTATCCATTTTTCTTTTTTTTTTTTTTCTTTTTTTTTTTTCTTTGCCGGGTGTTCATGTGGGTGTGGGGAGAATGTGAACCTTCAGACACCGCTGGTGGCCCTTTACATTCCTACAACCCCTCTGGAAAGCAATCTGGCAGTATTTGGTGCAATTAGGTAAGCTGACACCCTATGACCCCAAACCTCTCTTCCTGGAAGAAACCCTGTGCACAAAAGCACAGGGGTCATGACAAGGGATCTTCGTCACAACCTTGTCATGAGCACCAAAGTGGAGGTGAAATGAAAAGATATGCTCACAGTGGAATACTATATAGGAGTTACAAGAAACAAACTAGATCAAATTGTAGCATCATACAGATATTAGTCAAAAATACAACTTAAACTTTTCTTAAAAATTAAGAAAAAATGTGATTTACAGCTAGGCATCACTCATGTAAAAAATTTTTAAAACACACAAAAACACTCTATATACTTTTTTCATGGATACCTATTTATGTGGCTAAACACAAGCAAGTGGACTGAGTGGGAAGCTCTGTACTCAGGAGAGTATGTTGGGAGAAGCTGGACCAAAGATGAAAAACAACAGCAAAACACAAAAATGGGCACCGCAGCCCTTACACACACCAAGGACAATGGGAGGTCAAAGGCCGAGAATTGTGGGCCTCTCCTCTTTGGTCACCCTTGTTGCTCAGGAATCCAAAGGGGGAAGTGGTCCCCAATACAATTTAAGATGTTGCAACTGGCATGGTTTAAAAGCTGGCTGGATGACAAGGAAACTCACAGGCCTGAAGCAAAGAAACGAGAGTGACAAAAACCGCAAGTGAAACGAATCAAAACAATCCACTAAGTGATGAACAGAAACAATCCCCCACATCCAACCGGGTAGATTTCCTGTTAATAGGTTTAGTGCCGTGGATTTAAGGTTTACTTTGGAAGCCAAGAATTTGACAACATGCCTCGTTTTTGTTCTGTCAGAGGCCTCTGAATTTATGTTTATATCCACCACCTACGGCGTTTAACCCACCAGAATTCTTCCTCGGAGTATAGATAATTCATTAGGCTCACTCTCCTATGTCTCTCACTGCCGGGGAACTGATGGTACCAGCCCAAGGACTGCCCTGATAATGGGAAAAACAGGTGGGACCAAGAGGGACTGGCCCTGGTGATAATCAGGCCAAACATGGCATTCAACTGTCTTCTAGACACTGACATCAGTATCGGGCCCCCCAGAAAGCTGCAGCTGGAAAGTAGCCAAAGTATATGGTTATACAGTTTAACACCCTCAGGTGAAACTTTTAAGGGCTGAGAGGGGCTGGGAAGGGCCCAAGGTCACAGTAAGTCAGGTGCACAGCTGGGTTTGGGCTTCAGTGCTCCTGGTTGGTCTATGGGTGGAGATTTTTCCCAGCCAGGTCCACCAGACTGGCCCCTAGAAAGTAAAGATAGTTGTCCACTTAGGCAAAATCCTAAGCATTCTTCAGTGACCATGAGTTCATCCCAGGGTCTCTGGGCTAAAATCCACCCAAAGAAACACAAACGTCATCTTGGGCATTTTCTCTCTATGGTCAAAATCTTTAGATTCCTCCAACAGGAAACAAGATTCTCTGACTTCTACCTATGGCCATCTCTAACCCCTTGCTACCTGACCCACCTGACACCTCTGTAAAGCTCTTAGGAGGAGCGGCACTCACTTCGAGGAAGTGCTCCAAATTCAAACAGTCAATTTTTATTGAAGCCAATGGCCTCACTCTAACCAAGTTTTACATGTGCAATTTCCCTGAACAAGAGGAGATAAAACCAAAGAGAAAAGCAGACAACTTTGTATTTAACTGTCAATATGCTAAACGATCAGGCACATACTTCCAGGACCTTCCTCTCTCTTATCACCCTTAGAAGGGTGGGGAGCAGGAGGTGGCTGGAGAGGCAACATGAACATCCTCCAGGCATGGCAAACACTGTTGGTCTCAGCTGAGTCTGCTGGTCTCAAGGCAGACAATTAAACCCTCTTTTAAATAAACTGATAGGAAAGATGCCTCTCCTCAGGCCTTCTGCTCCAGGGGACGCTGACTCAAGCAGCAGTTAGAGAAGGGGAAGTGCAATGTGAGCTTTAGCAGCACTTGTGACAAAGGGCACAGAAGCAGACACACCAGTGTGCAATACAAACACCCATCCCCAGAAGGCACGCAGGACTTAGCACTGGGGCGGGGGACACATGGACAGTGGGCAGTGCCTTTCAAACCTTCCTCCCCACCCTCCCTGGCCTTCCGTAAGATATCTGGGGCTGGCAGCTTTTTCTGGCCTGTATGAACTCAACACGTGGCACCATGAACACAGTGGAATTAGATGGACCTTTAGGAATCAGTGAAGGACCTTTTCTGTTCTTTAAACCAGTATTAGAATGAGATCGCATTCTTTCTGCACAGTTCACCTGAAAATTCGGCAAGGGGAGGATGCCGAAGGAGGCAATGACCTATAGGAACTGATGTCCCTAAGCTGTCAAAGCAATTCAGAGCTGTGGACGGGTGTGTGAAGGGACGATGCTGGGAGCTGATCTGCTGTGTTGATACGTCCCTGTGAAATGGGGAGAAGGGAGTCACACAGGCCCTCTGTAACAAGTTCCTGTTCTGGGGGGACAGATTCTGACTGTCAGACCAGAAGTGGCTAGCTGGAAGTAAACCAGGTGAGGTCCATGAGGAGGGGCAGAGAGTAGGGCAGACCTGTTAGAGCTGAAGGACAGGGCGAGGGGTCAGGGAAACAGAAGGCCCACCGAGGAGCCCCAAGGACAGGACCAGACCAAGTAAGTGTTCCTCCCCCTCTGCTCTCCAATCCCACTGCATTCGGCACCATCCTGTACAGCAGCTGCCTGGACTTCCCAGGCCACGCTGAGGTGACATGACTGGGCAAGTGGAAGAGCCATTCAAGATCAGAAAGGTGACGTGAGGCAAGTGAGGCAACAGCTTCTCTTGGGGCCGCTATGCACCAGAAGGGGGGAGACTGACACTTCGGGGCGCCATCTCTACCCGGTCCCAAGGCCTGAATGCTGAAAGGCAAGGGAAGTGAAGTGCACGATGGACCGAAAGGCCCAGAACTGAGCTATCTGGGAGGAAAACATGGTTTCTGCTTCCAAGTGTGTGTGTGTGTGTGTGTGTGTGTGTGTGTGTGTGTGTGTGTGAGGCTGCCCCTTCTTTTCCAGCCGTACCTCCAGTCCTAGATGCCACATGAGGGACGAAGTATGTGTGAGCCTGGAAGGGAGCAGGGATGGAGCTGCTAAGTGTGTATCTGGGGTCCCCATGGGATACTTGAAGTCTAGGAGGATAAGAAAAGCCAGACATCCATGACAGTTCTTGTACTTCTAATCTGACTCCCGGTGGTGGGTGCGAAGTGTGAGATGGGGCAGCGGTCTGGCTCACTGCTCAGGACGGTGGAATGGGGCAGCAGGGAGTGGAAGGGAGTGCCTGCCTCTCGGTGCTCAGGATGTGCAAACTGCATTTAAGGAGGGATCCCTGAAGCTCTGTGTCAGGACAGGAAAACCCGAGATGCTAAGTGTATACCTGAGACACTCAGGATTAGGGAGTTTGAGAACTGAAGCAGTGAAAAATGAGAAGAAGGTTAAAAATCTCACCATAAGAGATGCAAGGGGTGAGGTGCCCCGCTCCCCAGAGCTGATGCAGGTTCCGAGGGTGAGAAGAACGGTGACAGGAAGGGGCAGGCTTGGAATCCTACGTGTATGTGGGGAGTGAGGCTGGGAGAATATTTTCTCTGCCGAACTGAAGGGGCAGGAAGGGGGCCAAGCCCAGTTCTCACCAGGAAGCTGATGTGGAGGGTGAAAGCCACAAAGCAGAGGCAGAGAAGATGAACAAAGGCTCCAGCAAAGAATTATGCAGGCGCTTGGGCCCAGCAATCCCGGGGCTCTTTGGGTGTGAGGGCAAGGCCCCCAGTTCGGAGAGGCAGTCAGAGGACCTGCGAGCAGGAGGGGCTGACCCTGTAGGGCAGCTGTTGAGGAGGTAACCTTACCTGGCCCTCACATGCAGGGTGCAGGTGTGTACCTGTGGGGGGGGGGGGGGGGCTGTTTCCCAGAACCTGAGCTGGGGATGACAGCGGTGAGCAGACTGCACGGGACCCTTCAGTAAAACGGTAAGGGTGTGTGTGTTCTCTGGGCCCCCATAAACGTGCTCGGACTCAGATATCTGGTGGAGGTTCGAGTGCAATATTAGGAACAGCACCCCCCCCCCACCCCCGCCGCTATGAGGGAAGGAGCTTGGCGGAGTTCAGGCAGGTGAGGAGTGCTCAGGGGAGCTACGTCCCTGTCTCGGCGTCAGGTCCACACGATCCTGGCCTGGGAGACTGCCAGGCTATGCTGAAGCGAGCTTCTGGTCCTTGGGTTCCAAAATCATGTTGTCCCAGCTGTGTTCAGGGGCGCTGGGCTGGGATAGCAGAGGAGCTCCTCGACCCGCTGTCTATACCGAAGGTTCCAGGAGCCCCAAGGCCCGGACTCCGGCGGGGGGAGGGCCAGGAGCTCTGGACCAGAACTCCGGACCTTGGATCCACCACCATACCACCACCACCCTGACCCCGGGCTGCCTCTCTGGAGTACCTGGTCGCCGACTCCCAAGCCGTAGTAGCCGTGCGTCACCACCTCCCAGTGCAAGAAACAGACGAGAGCGTCCTGCGCGCAAGTGATGGCCGGCGCCGCCGACGCGAACAGTACCTCCAAGCCCGCCATGCGCTCCCCCGGCTTCTGCAGGCGGAGGGAGGAAGGAAGGGAGGGAGTGCCGTAAGCCGACTCGGCCCTGAGAGCGCGGAGGGCTCCGCTCCGCTGCTCCGCCCGCCCTGGCCTAGCCCCACTTGCGGCCAAAATGGAGACGCCCGAGGGCCGAACACGGCCGCCGGAAGTAACTCCAAGCGCCTGACCCGTTGCGCCAGCGCGCCGACTGGAAACCCGAGCGCAGCGCTTAAACGTTCCGCCATGCAGCTCGCAGGAGGGGCGGGGCGGGGCGGGGCGGGGCGGGGCGGGGCGGGGCGCGGTCCTTTAAAACAGGAATCTCCTTTCTCCAGGGAGTTGGAGAGATCGCCACACACGCGGGATCCTAGGTTAGGTCCTCGAGGAGAGGCTACCTTGTTCTGAGCCACCGACTTCCCATCCTCAGAATAGGGTGGGCATATGCTGGTGGAGGAAGAGTTTATGAAATATGACTAAAATATATTAATAATAGGGGCGCCTGGGTGGCGTAGTCAGTTAAGCGTCCGACTTCAGCCAGGTCACGATCTCGCGGTCCGGGAGTTCGAGCCCCGCGTCAGGCTCTGGGCTGATGGCTCAGAGCCTGGAGCCTGTTTCTGATTCTGTGTCTCCCTCTCTCTCTGCCCCTCGCCCGTTCATGCTCTGTCTCTCTCTGTCCCAAAAATAAATAAACGTTGAAAAAAAAAAAAATTTAAAAAAAAAAAATAAATAAAATATATTAATAATAATAGTTGGCACTTATGCAATGCTTGCTACGTGCCCCATTATTCTAAATGCCTTACGTGTATTCATTAATTTAAGCGTCACGACCCAACCCTATACAGTTAGCGTTAACGGTAGCCCCGTTTTACAGAGGGGTGATTTTGACCCGAGATGACTCAGCCAGACAATGAGGGGGCAGAGATGGTCCCGGGACCCAGCAGTCTGGCTCCCAGGATAAAGTTTATTAAATGTTTATTGTGTGCTGGATCCTGTGCCCAAACCTCTACATCACCCTATTTTTTTTTTAATTTTTTTTTCAACGTTTTATTTATTTTTTTGGGGGGACAGAGAGAGACAAAGCATGAACGGGGGAGGGGCAGAGAGAGAGGGAGACACAGAATCGGAAACAGGCTCCAGACTCCGAGCCATCAGCCCAGAGCCCGACGCGGGGCTCGAACTCACGGAGTGCGAGATCGTGACCTGGCTAAAGTCGGACGCTCAACCGACTGCGCCACCCAGGCGCCCCTCTACATCACCTTATTGACAACTCTGTGAGGTGTGTTCCATTATCGTCCCCGTTTTGCAGATGACAAAACCAGCCCAGAGAATTGAAGCCGCTTCCTCCAAGAAGATGCAGTTGCGCCTCTATGATTTTTGCCACCTGCTATTTCTTCAACAAGATTCTCGAAATCCGCTTACTGTTTTTGCTCAAGTAAATTCAGTTTTCCCATTCTAGTCAGCACCCTATAGCAAGCCACCATCACCTCTGACTTGGATGTCTGCACCAACCTCTGAACTGCCCGAGTTCATCTCTTGTCTCCCAAAGTCTGTTCTACACTCTGCAACTGGAGATTCTGTTAGGACACACGCCAAGTCACATTCCTCCTCTGCTTAAAACTCTCCCAGGGCTCCTAACACACTCAGGGAGAGTCATGTCCTCCCTATGATCTCTGGAAACCTGCATATGGTCTGCGCCCCCCCCCCCCACACACACACCCCATACCTCTCTCTGACATCATCCCCTCTAACTCTCTTCTCATTCCCTGCACTCTTGGCTACAATAACGTTGACTTCCATCCTCTCACACCCACATCTGATTCAAAAGCAAAGCTAGTCAACTTTACCCTCAAAATGTATTCTGAATCTGACCACTTCCTACCGCCTCCACGGTCTACACCCCGATCTGATCTTCTAGCATCCCATACTTGGACTACTGCAGTAGCTACCTAACCAGGTTTCCTCTCCCACACGTTCTGTTCTCCAGGTCTTTGCATGTGCTGCTCTCTCTGCCCGGAATGTTCTTTCCTCAAACATCTGCGTGGTTTGCTCCTTCATTTTAAGTGACTCTTTCTCTCACTTCCCTGGCTTCCCTGACGCTACATCCAAGATAACCTCTTCTATTTTTTTTTTAAAGTTTATTTATTTTGAGAGAGACAGCAGGAGGGTGCACGTGTGCGTGCGAGTGAGGGAGGGGCAGAGAGAGAGGGAGACCGAGAACCCCAAGCAGGCTGCGCATTGTCCGTGCTGAGCCCCACGCAGGGCTCAATCCTACGAACCATGAGATCATGACCTGAGCCAAAATCTAGAGTCAGAAACTTCACAGACTGAACCACCCAGGCACCCCATGTCTTCTGTTCTTTAGTCCCTTCCTTACCCTGCTTTCTTTCCTGCAAAGTGTTAATCATAACCTGACCTTATATCAGGTATTTATTTGCTTGCTTGTTAATTTCATGACTCTCTTCCCACTAGACCGTGAAAAAGGGAGCAGAGATCATATCTGTCTTGTGCACAGGTATATCTGAGTGCCTTCCTGGCTTAATACACACTAATTGAATGAATGAATGGATGAATGAATGCTACGTGAATGAATTATTGGTGTGGGCTCAACTTAATGGGGCCGGTCTCACCTTTTTGTTCACCCCTCACTTTGTTAGCTGGCCCCATGCCACTCCACATGTTTTTGTTCCCAGGATTTCTCTGGGACACCCAGATTCTCGAACCCCATCGGCAGGGATTCCAGCTAAGTGTCTGAGGTAGATTGCAGGTATGTTGACCGCACCGTGGGTGGTGCTGAAGGTGATGGACTCCTGAGCTATGTTGCCTGCGGCCTAAGACCGTTCACCCCTTCCACTGAGAAGCTCTGCACTTTTCAAGCCTCCCTGCTTTTACTTGCTCTGTCTCTTCTGCTTTAAATGTCTTCCCCGGGGGGCGCCTGGGTGGCTCAGTCGGTTAAGCGTCCGACTTCAGCTCAGGTCACGATCTCGTGGTCCGCGAGTTCGAGCCCCGCGTCGGGCTCTGCGCTGATGGCTCAGAGCCTGGAGCCTTTTTCCGATTCTGTGGCTCCCTCTCTCTCTGCCCCTCCCCCGTTCATGCTCTGTCTCTCTGTCCCAAAAATAAAAAAACGTTGAAAAAAAAAATTTAAACATGCTGACAAAGGGGCACCTGGGTGGCTCAGTCGGTTGAACGTCCGACTTCAGCTCAGGTCACGATCTCGCGGTCCGCGAGTTCGAGCCCCGCATCGGGCTCTGGGCTGATGGCTCAGAGCCTGGAGCCTGCTTCCGATTCTGTGTCTCTCTCTCTCTCTCTCTCTCTGCCCCTCCCCCGTTCATGCTGTGTCTCTCTCTGTCTCAAAAATAAATAAATGTTAAAAAAAAATTTTTTTTTAATAAAAAAAAAATAAATGTCTTCCCCGGTTATTGAAAATTCCACCCATGCACCCATTCATTCGTTCACTAAACCTCCATAGGCTGTGTTGCCATGGATGGGGATGCAGACCGCGGACTGCACAGAGGTACCCCAGGGGCAGACCCATTCCTAAGTGTCAACTGTAAGCCAGGCCCCAGATGAACAGGCTGTAGTTCCTGACACTTTGGAGCCCACAGTCTGGTGATTAAAAAACAAAAAACAAAAAACAAAAAACTCACAAAGGTAACCCAGTGTGAAGACTGCCATGACATAGGGGCACTTGGAGGTCTGTGCAAGCCCAGAGGAGGCAATCTAATTCAGGCTGGGGGTCAGGGAGGGCTTCTTGGAGGAGGAGATACCCAACTGCACTGCATCATAATGGACGATTGGGAGAGAACTGAGGCACAAAAGGCGTCCCAGTAAAAGGGAATGGCATATGCAAAGCATGGAGGTGTGAAATGCAGGTAGTGCTGTGTGCTTAGGGCATCGATGCTGCCTCCTGCCTGAGGCCTTCCCCCATCTCCTCGGCCCACAATCAATTTCTCTGTCCTCAGTGCAGTTGGCATCAGTGGGGTGCCAAGGAGGGGACATGGGACAGCAAGAGCCATCAGTCTCACGGGGGAGGAGAATTTTATCATTGAAGCTTATTATAATGGCCGGTTTATAGTGATAATAAAAAGCAGACGGGCCTTTGGTCAGCTAAATTACTGCTTTTAACTTTTTTACAGACAACAGCCCCCCTCATTGCTTGTACCCGGGCAGACAGCTCCCCTACCCATCCCTTGGGTCAGCCACTGCTTTGCATACGATTAGGTATAACGCGAGTTTCGCAGAACTTTGTTTCCCTGTAATAAATCATCCTCCCTGTGCCAGTCTGGGTTCCCTCAGAAGCCAACCTGAGACAGGGATTTGAATGGCTTATTTGGGAGCTGCTTCCAGGAAATAGCAGCAAAAGGGTGGGGATAAGAGACTGGGAAGTGGCCAGGAGGTGTTAGGTGTTGGAGCCCTTTACCTCTGGGCACCTGAGCTCCGTCCCGTCCAGCTTCTCTGGGAGACACACATCCTAGACTTGTCCCAAAGGAGGGTGAGAGAATTAAATTGATTTTTTTTCACTCACTCCCTGCGGTTGAGGGCCGCTTCTGGGGGCATGAAAAGCCTTCAGGTAGAGAACTGCAGAGTTTAGAGGAAGTAGCCTTTGGTGCTTAGAGGTGACTGCTAAGGAGTGAGTTGGATACCACGGCATCTGCTATCCTCCCCACGCAAGGATGAGCCACACCTTTGCTAGTCTGCGGCCCAGCCGGCAGCATGTAACAGATGTTAGTTAATATCTGCGTGTTGCAACAATGAGGTACGCTCTGTCTCTTGCACTAGGCTGGGAGCCCTTCGGGCCAGGACTATGTTCCATCCACGCTGAACCCCAGGGTACTCCATGGATGAGAACAAACGGGAGGATCCTCTGGGTCTGGAGGTTGAGGGTGCCCCGCCCCTGGTCCATCTGGCACTTTCTGTGGACTTACCGCCATCAACAAGAGTCTCGGTGGTCCCTGTGAGGACTGTGATTGGCTGAGAAGGGAAGCAGGGAGAAGGTGCTTCCCCAGCTGGGCCCCCGCTACCTGGGCCGTGCAGAGCCCATGCCAGAGATGAGGGCCCAGGATGATGGAAAGAACGTGAGAGGTGGCTGCAGCCACCAGCTCCTGGTTACCAAGTGACATCAATATGAGGATTCCAAGCTCCCTGGAAACTGTCTCCCTGGAAACTGTGAAGAGGTGAGCTGAAGGGCAGGGCCCAAATGGGCACTGCGGTGGAATTATTCAACACTGGAAGCCTTCTGCTTTTGTGGCCTAGCATCATTCCAACACCCTCACCTCCTCCAAGAAGCCCTCCCAGATTAATAATATTCAGTATTGGAACCCGCTGGATGGGTTGGAATATAAAGATTAGGGAAAGTTGCCTCCAGCTTTCAGAGAGTCTGGAAGTTGCAGGAAGTGCAGGAGAGCACCAGCAATGATCACAGCTGCCTCTTGTCCTGAGGCAGTATTCAGAGAAAAATCTGCAAAGGTGGCTGCAAAACTGAACTGAAACTGAATCCGCTGCTACTGGAGAAGCAATAAGGTGCTTCCGCTGCCTCCCATTGGCTGAATCTAACCCGGAATGTTGCTGGCAAGTCATTCTGAAAAATGGCAGGCAGGATGGGGATAGGAGAGAGGCTTTAACAGACAAATTGTCCAGTATTGTCTTATTTAGTCTCGTTAAAAATTTTTTTTAACGTTTATTCATTTTTGAGAGACAGAGCGTGAGCGGGGAAGGGGCAGAGGGAGAGGGAGACACAGAATCCGAAGCAGGCTCCAGGCTCTGAGCTGTCAGCGCAGAACTCGATGCGGGGCTCGAACTCACGAACCGCGAGATCATGCCCTGAGCCAAAATCGGATGCCCAACCGACTGAGCCACCCAGGTGCCCCATTAAGGTATAGGCTGGGGACAGAGAAATGGTCTAAGCATGGGAAGCCCCTCCAAACGCAGGGACGCACGGGGTCCCTGCAGAGACAAGAGAAGCCACAAGAGGGCGCCCGGGCCCACCCAAGTGCCCACCCAGGGCAGCTGTACAGGGTGAGGTGCAGATCTCCCTTGTCCTGTGCTGGAAGGTTCAGGGGAGCCCTAGACTGGGGACCCCACAGCAGGCTGTGTCCTCAGTGCAGTCAGAATCATCACTTATGGAAATACCTGCTTGTAACTCTGTGTTGTTGACCCCAAGGGGAGACAGTCCTCAGGAAACTCCAGTCCCAGTGGTCCCAGAGGGTCTGCTCTGCCCCTTCTGAGACCATTCTCCTCCCAGAATCCTCCGCTTCCCTCAGCAGACATCTTCATATACCCATCTTTTCAATGACTTAGTCCTGATCCTTTCCCCTGCCCCCCATCTCAGCCAAGTCTAGCCCTGGCCCCAAAATTGCATCAGACACTTGCCCCACCTGGCCTGGCAGGTGGCATGGGTGACCAGCCTCACCTTGAAAAGCCAGAAGTTTTGCCTGTTGCTCCCCTAACTAGGACATCAGCTTCGTGAGCACTGGGATTGTGTCTGTTCGGTTCATTGCTGCCCCTCTAGCTACTACAACAGTGCTTGGCATATATTGTAGGTTCCCGATAAATACTTGTTGAATTATTGAATGAATGAACAAGGGGCACCTGGGTGGCTCAGTCAGTTAAGCATCTGACTTCAGCTCAGGCCATGATCACATGGTTCGTGAGTTCGAGCCCCGCATCAGGCCCCGTGCTGACAGCTCAGAGCCTGGAGCCTGCTTTGGATTCGGGGTCTCCCTCTCTCTCTCCCTGCCTCTCCCATGCTTGGACTCAGTCGGGCGTCGCACTCTCTTTCAAAAACAAATAAACATTTCAAAAATGAACACATGCCTAGAGTGGAAAAGCGTCTAGGGCTTGGAGGCAGGCAACCTGGGTTTACGTCTCCGTCCAGCGCTTAGTCTCTGTGCAACTTGGGGCAGGTGACTTATCAAATTGTTAAATAAGGATTATAATGGTGTGTCCGGCAGGGTTGTCAAGAAGATTCCTGGAGATGATGTCGCTCAAGTGCCTCCCACAGCACCTGGCACATGGCAGGGGCTCCCAAGCAGTGGCTCCTTATTGGAGGTAATGGGGCCTTGGAAAGCAGCTTCTATTTACGGAGGATTTACCATGTGTCTGGCACTGGGCTTACGTTCTCCGGGTTCCATTTTCTGAACGACTTTGTGAGAGGTTGAGGAGCTCACAGGGGTTAAATAACTGGCCCAGGGTCACACAGCTGAAAAGCACAAACTTGGGTTTATGTCCAAGTGTTGAAGACCGCAGCGTTGCAACGTCAGCCTTCTGAAGTTCAAGGCCTTTCTATCACTTACAAGTGGTTTGACTTTGGGCACGTTTCTCGGCGGGGAGATAGGGGAAGGGGTGGAAATGGGCGGGCCACTCCATAGGCCTGGATCATTCTTCAGGATTTGGAGGGGTCAAAGACACCACCAACTGTTAACAATGTAGCTTCACTCCGTTGAGGTTGAGCAACCTACCGGGGCCTCTGGAACCTGCTCGTTAACCACAGCACCACCTGGACCCCCCTCCCCCACTAGGCCATTTCCAAATGCATTCTTTGGACGCCACCTGCAGCCGATTCACAACCTAGTCAAGGAGGCAGGACACACACATCCACGCACAGCTTCAGAGGAAGACAGTGCTGGCTTTAGCTGTGTCACCTGGGCTAAGTTGCTCGGCCTCTAAACCCTTGTTTCCTCATGTGTAAACTGAACGGTGATACGTGGCATCCCGTATGAAGATCATCTAGAAAATACACATAGAATCGCTGAGTCCTGAGCACTGGAGGTAAGCAAGGGGCGATGGGGAGGCTGAGTTACAGGACCACTGCCAGAAGGATCTGGCATCGATTTCTACGACCCTGTTAAGGGGTCATTTTTCAGAGCAAGGCAAAATCATGATTCTCATACAAAAAGGTAAAATCATGATTCTCTTACAAATCTAGACGCGAACACGTGTTAAAGATTTTATTTGCCTTGTTAAACGGGGGAATCAGACAGATGTTATGACCGGTTCGAAGAAAAAGTGAAAAAGGCACAAATTCATCTGGAAAAAACGGAGACAAAGCTAGTTTCTCCACAAAAGCAGGGGTGGGGGGAGGAATTCTAAAAGATGGAGTTTGCATACCTATCAGTTACTTACCAAAGAGGTACAGAATAGCTCAAAGACAATGAACAGGGCCAGAATCAGACAGCGGAAGGGTGTTCTTTTCTCTACGGCCCATGTTGATTCCAGAGATTCCAGGCCCAGATTCTCATCCTGGCAAGTCCAGGGCTTCTCAGCTCTCCTGGGATCAGTGTCCTCATCTGTAAAATGGGGTCACTAACTGTCTGGCCTCCCAGGGTTGTTGTGAAGACGACACAAGCTGGTGGTGTCAAGTGTGTAGATGAGGGCCCCCCACCCGGTGTGGACCAGGCCCCATGTTGTGTGTCTCTTCCTGTCATCCGCCCCACAACTCGATACAGGAGAGGGAGAGACCATTATAACCTCCGATGAGAGACCAAGGCTCACAAAGGTGGTGGCGCTTGCCCAGGGAGCCTAAACTGGGTTAAGACCCAGGTCGGTCTGGTCTCACAAGCCCAGCGATTCTGTCGAATGCCTGTGTGACCTTAGGCAGGTCTCCTTCCCTCTCTGGCCTCATCAGCCCATCTCCCCAGGTGGGTTGGGTCAGCCGACTTCTGAATGACATCTCCTGGTCCCTCTGCTCTGTGGGGCGCTCCGTGGCTGCCCAGCCGGCCAGGCCAGAACAACTGTGGTAAGTGGCCTGGTGAGCAGGTGTCGCGGGTATGGCAGTCGGGGAGACTGACTGCCAGGGAGTCCAGCCTCCAGCACGCAAACCTCAGCCTGTCCAGAACCACCATATTTTCCACCTTGCTCACAAGCCTGGTAGAAAGGGCCGGCCCTGGCTGGACTTGAACAAAGGGAAAAAAAAAAAAGAAAAGAAAAAAAGATGTTTCCCAATTGCTGGGTCAAACCCAGGTTGGCGAGAATGGGAAGGATGAGGCCCAGGCCAGCTCATCTGAATCAATATTTTCCCTTTGCCCACGGCCTAGCTGTCGTCCTGCACACAGCCGTCATCTTGGAGAATCCCTGTGGCACCGCAGTTCAAGGCAGGTTGCCCTTCTTTGGGTCAGGGCCTCCCATGCACCCAGCTCTGTGTCAAGTCCTTTGGGGGAACTAAGGGAGGGGCCCCTGGCTTCAGAGGGTTTGGCCGTTAAGTCTCCCGAGGGGATGCAATGCTTAGGATGCTTGGTATGCAAAGGAAGGAAAACGCAACTCAAACCGGTTTGGGCAAAGAAAGCAATTTATTGGCTTATGTAACAAAATTGTCTGTCCTAAGGAAACAAGTGAAATGAGGAGGAGAAAGGGGTGGTAGGAGTGAGGCAGGCATATTTTACCTAGGGAGGACGTGGAAGGTCTCACTGACAAGGGCCATTTGAGCCAAGACCTGAAGGAGGTGAGGAAGAGAGCCAGGTGGAAGTCCCAGACAGGTGGAACAGCGGGTGCAAAGGCCCTGGGGTAGGGGTGTGCCTACCATGTGTGTGTCCAGAGCTTTGGAAGGGAAGGGAGAAGTGAGAGTTGAGGTCAGAAGGGTCACCTGATACCAAATATTAGGAAAAGTCTTGGACCAAAAAAAAAAAAAAAATCTTTTTAAAGAAAGCTCTTTATCCTGTGGCCTGAAACTCAGAGTCTGGTTCCTGCAGGCTTTGGTGGGGATGGTGGTTGAGGTGGGAGGAGAAGAAGGGGAAGAGTGGGGTGAGGCAAGGGCCACCCCTTCCAAGCCTGGCCCTCCTTGGCCTTGGGAGGCTCAGACTAGGAGCCAGAAGGAGAATTAGTGACCTAGCTCCACAATACAGCTGATAAGGGGTCCTATCATCAGTGACAGCCCCAGCAGACAAAGCCTACTCTGGAGTCACCTAAAGCCTCCGGGCAACTGGGCTGGGCCAGAGCTGTGTGTGACAGCTGACCCACCAGGGATGAGCTCTGGTGCAGGGAACAGTCTCTATGGGGGGCGGGGGGGGGGGGTGCCCAGACCTGGCCCCCATCCAAGGGTCATAACTTCATGGGGGAGTGTCTGGTGGGCACTCCAGGTTCTGAACAAATTCAAAATCTTGAGCAGGAATAGGAGATAACAGCCAACTGCTCAATTTTATATATGGGGAAACTGAGGCAGAGGGCAAGGCACTGGTGCACCCAGGGTCACACAATGGGATAACAGCAAAGCTGGGACTTGGATTCAGACTCTCTGATTCCAGTGCTCCTTTTTCAAGCCTGGGGAGACCAAAGAGCCTAGAGGGCATGCCAGCCCTGGAGTTCGTCTCTACGTACGAATCCTGGCTTCTCCAGTTTTTTGGCTCTGTGACCTTGAGCAAGTCACGTCACCCCTCTGCGCCTCAGATTCCTCATCTGTCAGATAATAGTAATGATGGTAACAATACCTGCCTTGTAGTTGTGGCCAAAAATATATTAGGCGATATCTGCAAAAGGTTTAGAAAAGTAAAAATGGTAGTGTCAGCCTTCTGAAAATTCTTTTCTTTTGAAAAAATGTTTTCATTAAAAAAATTTTTTTTTGTTAATGCTTTTTTTTTTTTTTAATTTTTTTTTCAACGTTTATTTATTTTTGGGACAGAGAGAGACAGAGCATGAACGGGGGAGGGGCAGAGAGAGAGGGAGACACAGAATCGGAAACAGGCTCCAGGCTCTGAGCCATCAGCCCAGAGCCTGACGCGGGGCTCGAACTCACGGAGTGCGAGATGGTGACCTGGCTGAAGTTGGACGCTTAACCGACTGCGCCACCCAGGCGCCCCTTGTTAATGCTTATTTATTTTTAAGGGACGGAGAGAGACAGAGTGCGAGCTGGGGAGGGGCAGAGAGAGAGGGAGACCTAGAATCGGAAGCGGGTTCCAGGCTCTGAGCTGTCAGCAGAAAGCCCAATGTGGGGCTCGAACCCATGAACCGTGAGGTCATGACCCGAGCTGAAGTTGGATGCTTAACCAACTGAGCCACTCAGGCACCCGGAAAATTCTTTCTTCTATAAAAGCAATGACAAAATGCGCAAAAATGGTCAGAATCAATGTTTTCAGAATTCTTGGAATTAATCAAAAGCGTGCATCAATCGAGGGAGCATTTATTTAAAGAACAGGGCTTAACCTTGTTCGGAATAGTGACCTTTGTGGCATTTTAACTTGAGTTATCCCCTTCCCACCCCCCAGCCCCTCACCAACTCCATGACAGACTTAGAATCCAGCAGCCTGGATTTGCCACCAGAGGTGCTTGGTATGCAAAGGATTGTCACCAGAGGTGACAAATAGGGTTGTAGCTCCTTGAAAGCCTCATTCCCAGAGAACTGTCATTATTTGGCCTGTCGGGTGGTTCCCTGGAATACCTCACTTGCAAGGCTATCTTTATTTGACATGACCTGGAGCTCACCCAGTGCAAAAAGTTTTTCCCCTGGGGCCATTTGTCAAAACCATTCAGAGGCAATTGTTTAACCTTGGGGCAGCCTGAGGTGGTAAATAACATTTGGCAGAAAACAATAGGCTTCCATGGGCTAACCAAAAGGACAAACTGGAGAATGGACTGTCCACAGATGGCTGTGAAAATCTGACATATTCCTGGGAATCTGAAAGGCCGTGTGTATGTGTATCCATGGATGTGTATGCATCCAGGGCTGTGCAGATGCATAGGCAATATCTGGGAAGGTCCTAAACTCTCACCTCTGGCTACCCTCCAGGCCCTGCACAAGCAGGAAGTGAAGGCCAAGGCGGAGTTATTCAGGGCTTGGCCGGAGGGCTAGGAGCCTGCCCCCACAAGCACAGACTGCCCCTAACAAAGACTGGGAGACTTACCCATTCCAGGCACTTAAGGAAATCTCTGCTTAACCATTTGATGACCACTAAGGTAACTGAACAGAGACTTATTTCAGTCCCGCCTGCAAAAGAATACAGACTTCAGAGAATTAATTCAGAAAAGTCACTAAAACAAATAGTAGCAACAAATAGTCACAACGACAAACTGTGGGGATAGAGAGAAACTGACTTGCAGTGTCACCACGTGATAGTACGGAAAGTGTCCCATTTTTCACCAAAAAATTATGAAACGTGAAAAGAAATTGAAAGGGCGGACCTACGCCGGCCGACTCCATCTTGTTCTGTGTCCTCCACCTTGAGTGACTCTGTCCCCGACATGCCCCTTTCCGGGAAAATCGCAGAAACCTCAGACCACGCCTTCACCCCTTGAGTAACCTCCCGCTCACCCGTTCAAACTTCCCGATCAAAACACGCCCGGCGACCTGCCTGCATAACAGGACTCTGACCCATCCCCAGCCAATCGGCTGAGGCCACAGCCATTACCTCACCAACTGCCCCTAGACCCCTATAAAACCTTTGTGCTTTTGAAACTCGCTCTCCCTCTCCCGTATCTCACCGCTGCGTCGGTGCAGGTAGGGGATTGAGCTCGAATAAAGGCTCTTTGCTTTTGCATCGGACTCAGCTCCCTGGTGGTCTTTGGGGATCACGAATTCTGGGCATAACAAAATAAGGAACCATGGTCCCTACACAGGAGAAAAACAATCAATGGGAACTGTCTGAGTAGGATCAACTCAGAGATCCACACCTAGACACATCATCATCAGACTGCTGAATGTCAAAGACAAAGCAAGAATCTTGAAAACAGCTAGAGAGAAGTGATTCTCTTCAGTGTACTCTTCAGGTACAAGGGATACTCAACAAGCTCACAGTTGATTTCTCCTTAGGAACCACTGAGGTCAGAAGGCAGTGAGACAAGATATTGAAAACACTAAAAGAAAAAGACTGTCAATCAAGCATTCAACATCCAGCAAAACTATCCTTAAAAATTGAAAGAGAAGAGGGGCGCCTGGGTGGCTCAGTCCGTTAAGCGTATGACTTCAGCTCAGATCATGATCTCATAACTAGTGAGTTCAAGTCCTGTCCCTTCCCCCCCCCCCCCCCCCCCGCACCTGGCTCTGTGCCGACAGCTCAGAGCCTGGAGCCGTTTTGGATTCTGTGTCTCCCTCTCTCTCTCTGCCTCTCCCCTGCATGTGCGCTCAAGTGCACGCTCTCTCTCTCAAAAATAAATAAACATTAGAAACATTTTTTTAAATCATATCTCCTTATTCAGAAAGAAATCCATTTAAAAAAAATGAAAGAGAAGATAAACAAAACTTGAGGTATTTTGTTGCTAGCAAAACTGTGCTTTAAGAAATACTTGCACGTTTAGGGGCACCTGGGTGGCTCAGTCGGTTAAGTGTCCGACTTCAGCTCAGGTCATGCTCTCGTGGTTCGTGAGTTCGAGGCCCGCATCAGGCTCTGTGCTGATGCCTCAGAGCCTGGATCCTGCTTCGGATTCTGTGTCTCCCTCTCTCTCTGCCCCTCCCCTGCTCATGCTCTGTCTCTAAAAAATAAGTAAATGTTAAAAAAAATTAAAAAAAAGAAATACTTGCATGCTGAAGATGAAAGACATCACTGAAAGAAATTAAAGATTGAAATAAATGGAAAGACATCCTATGTTCGTATATTAGAAAATATAATATTGTCACTACTCCCCCAATTGATCTACAGATTGATTACAATCCTTATCGAAATCTCAGCTGTTGATTTTTAAAAAATTTTTTTTGATGTTTATTTATTTTTGAAGGAGAGACAGAGCGTGAGGGGGGAGGGGAAGAAAGAGAGGGAGACACAGAATCCAAAGCAGGCTCCAGGCTCTGAGCTATCAGCACAGAGCCCGACGTGGGGCTCGAACCCATAAACGCATAAACCACGAGATCATGACCTGAGCCGAAGTCGGAGGCTTAACCAACTGAGCCACCCAGGCGCCCCTTAGCTGTTGATTTTGAAGATATTGATAAGCTGATCCTGAAATGATATGGAAATGCAAGGGACCCAGAATAGTGGAAATAATCTTGAAAAGAAGGACAATATTGGAGGGTCCATGCTTCCCTATTTCAAAATATATTACAGTGCTACAGCAATAAAATCTGTGCGGTACTGGTATGAAAATAGGCACATAGATCACTGCAGGAGAATTGAGAATCCAGAAATAAATTCATATATTTATGGGCAATTGATTTTTGACAAAGATGCCAAGATAATTCAACAGGGGAAAAAATAGTTGTTTTCAATGAATGGTACCCAGACAAGAGGATATCCACGTGGAAGGGAGCATCCACGTAGAACCGAGATGGGTCACTATCTTGATCCATATACAGAAATTAACTAAAAACCAATCAAAGGCTTAACTCTAAGAGCCAGCACTTATAAAGGTCTTAGAAAAATATTTAGGAGTAAGTTTATTTCTTAGATGTGACACCAAAAGCACAAGCAGCCAAACCAAAAAAATTCTGTAATTCAAAGAACACTACCAAGAAAGTGAAAAGACCACTCACAAAAATGGGAGGCAATATTCACAAACCATTTATCTGATATGGTTATAGTATCCAGAACCTATACTGGAGTTTTACAACCCAACAATAAAAACAAACAAACAAACAAACTCAAACATCTCCATTTAAAAATGGGCAAAGGACAGGGTGCCTGGATGGCTCAGCCAGTTAAGCATCCAACTTTGACTCAGGTCATGATCTCACAGTTCATGAGTTTGAGCCCCACATTGGGCTCTCCACTGTCAGTATAGAGACTGCTTTGGATCCTCTGTCCCCCCCCCCCCTCTGCCCCTCCCCTGCTCATTCTCTCTCTCTCTCTCTGTCTGTCTCTCTCTCTCAAAATAAATAAATAAACTTTAAAAAAATGGGCAAAAGACTTGGCATAGACATTTTTCCACAGAACATATACAAATGGCCAATAAGCACATGAAAAGATGCTCAACATCCATTAGTCATTAGGGCAGTGCAAATCAAAACCGTAATGAGAGAGCATCACACCCACTAGGATGGGTCAAACAAAAAAGCAGACAATAACAATTGTTGGCAAGAATGTGGAGAAATTGAAACTCTCATACAGTGCTGGTAGAAATGCAAAAGGATGTTGCCCCTCAAAAGAATGATTTGGCAATTCTCCAGAAAGTTAAATGTAGAGATACCATATAATGCATGAATTTCAATCCTAGGTATTTACTCAAAGGAACTGAAGACATATTCACACTACAACTTGTATATGAATATACAGTATTATTCATAACGGTATTACTCATAACAACCCCGAAGCGGAACCAACCCAAATATCTACCGATAAATGGATAAACAAAATGTGTTATACCCATACGAGAGAATGTTATTCAGCCACCAAAAATGAATGAACTGTAGGGTTGCCTGGGTGGCTCTGTCAGTTAAGCATCCAACTTCGGCTCAGGTCATGATCTCACGGTTTGTGGGTTCGAGCCCCACGTCGGGCTCCGTGCTGACAGCTCGGCGCCTGGAGCCTGCTTCCGATTCTGGGTCTCCCTCTCTCTCTCTGCCCTTCCTCTGCTTTTGCTCTGTCTCTCAAATATGAATAAAAATGTGGAAAAGTTAAAAAAAAAAAAAGAATGAAGTACTAATGCGTTAGATCACACGGAGGAACCTTGAAACTATTATGTTGCTTGAATCAGCCAGAGTGAAAAGGTCATATATTTGTATTCTATGTATATGAAATGTACAGAGTAGGCAACTCTTTAGAAACAGAAAGTAGATCAGTGGTTTCTAGAGGCTGGGAAGAGGGGGAATACGTCGTGACTGTTAATGGGCATGGTCATAAAATAGACTTTATTTTTTAGAGCATTGTTAGGTTCAAAGCAGAAGGTTACAGAGATTTCCCATTCCCGTATACCCCAGGCCCCCATATAAACACAGCCTGCTCCACTATCGTACCCCACACCAGGGTGGATTGTATGCTTACACGACACAACAATATCACCTGAAGGCCATAGCTTACACGAGGGTTCACTCTCGGTGAAGGGTTTTCCTTAGGGTGATAAAGATGTTCCAGAATCGGTGTCTTTCAGTAGTTGCCCAAACCCCTGAAATGTACATTAAAAAGGGTGAATTTTATGTGAATTATGTGAATATCTTCTAATGTGAATGATCTCTTCATAAAAAAATTCTAGGGGCACTTGGGTGGCTTAGTCGGTTGAGTGTCCAACTCTTGGTTTCGGCTCAGGTCACGATCTCACTGTATCGTGAGTTCGAGCCCCGTGTCTGGCTCTGGGCTGGCAGTACAGAACCTGCTTGGGATTCTCTCTCCCTCTCTCTCTGCCTCTCCCCTGCCCGTGCTGTCTCTGTCTCTCTCAAAGTAAATAAATAAACTTTAAAAAATTTTTTTTTTTTTTAAATTTTAGAACAGTGCCAGACACAGGGTAAGCTCATTAAACATTAACTGTTACTATTTTAATTTTTTTCTTTTTTTACTAAGCTTAGTGGGTTGGGGCTATAAATTAACTATAGTTTGTCTTATATTGACCTCTTCTTTTTTTTTAAATTTTTTTTTCAACGTTTATTTATTTTTTGGGACAGAGAGAGACAGAGCATGAACGGGGGAGGGGCAGAGAGAGAGGGAGACACAGAATTGGAAACAGGCTCCAGGCTCTGAGCCATCAACCCAGAGCCCGGCGCAGGGCTCGAACTCACGGACCGCGATATCGTGACCTGGCTGAAGTCGGACGCTTAACCGACTGCGCCACGCAGGCGCCCCTGACCTCTTCTTATTAGAAAAGAAAAAAACAGGAGAAAAGTAGAGTAAGGATGATTCTCAAGGGTGTGCAGCCCTTTTATTTTACAAAGCGTTCTCAAATCTTTTTCTAAAGAAGCTGCCCCACCCGTCACAAGGCAATTATACTCCTTGATTATCACGGTGATTATGTTTTCATCACCTCATTATCCCGTCTCTTCCCTCTCTAGGCGGGCAGATGCTTTGTGTAATTCACCTGGCACTTCCTAGCATGCAGTTGGAATCCAGTACACCCACTTGTTGCATGAATGGATGAATGAATGAACACCCCCATGATCTCGCTTGAACTGCAAGCCGACACTGTAAGGTTAGACTAGGTTCATTAGCTCCACAAAGTTAGGAGACTGAGGCTCAACGGGGGCAGGTGATGAGCCGAAGGCCCTCCTGCTCTGTGGGGGGACAGGGACCTGGTAAGTACATCTCCCTCTCTCCTTAGTGTTCCTTTTTCTGGCCAACACTGTTTCTCTTCCCAAACCGACTGAATGCAAGGATTACTCTTGCCAAGTTTTCAGTCCTTCTAGGGACCCCCGAAGTGTTATTCCTGATGGTGTGTCCCCTCAGATGCTTGTGACCATCTTTGTTTCAGAAATGCCTGGGGCCATTACTGAAATTCAATTTTCTCATCCCTAAAATGGGTACAATCCATGTTCATGTGTGTTCAGTATTGCAATGATGTCAGTTCTCCATGACCTGATCTACAAATTCAATGCAATCTCAATCAAAATTCCAAGACGTCTTTCTTTTCTCTCTCTCTCTTCTCTTTTTTTTTTTTTTTTTTTTTGGAGGGGAGAAAGGAATGTCCAGCTGATACTAAAATTTACATGAAAATCCAAACAGCCAAGAGTACCCAAGAAAGTCTTGAAGAAGAAAGTTAGGAAAATTACCTCTAGCAAGAATTAGGATGTATTACATGTAAATGTATTATGAAACCAGTAATTAAAACAATGTCGTCTTGGTAGAAAGAGACAAATAGAATGAGTGGAGAGGCTAGAAATAGATCCACACGTATGTGACACTGATTTGGGACAAAATTGACAGGGTAATTCAGCGAGGAAAGGATAAACTTTTCAATAAATGGTGGTACGTCAACTGAATATCGAGCTGGGGTAAAAATGAAATCTTGATTCTTTCCTTCACACCATACAAAAAAGAATTCCAAGTGGTTTGTGAAATTAAAGGAGAGAATTAAAAGGATGAATAAAACAATAGGTGAATATCCTCATAACCTTGAGTTAGGCTAAGTTTCCTCAAACACTTCAGAAAAATGCTGACCATAAAGAAAAATCGTGATAACTTGGACCTTATTAAGATTAGGAACGTCTCTCTTTGTCTGACTAACTTCACTTAGCATAATACCCTCCAGTTCCATCCACGTTGCTGCAGATGGCCGGATTTCATTCTTTCTCATTGCCAAGTAGTATTCCATTGTATATATAAACCACATCTCCTTTATCCATTCGTCAGTTGATGGATATTTAGGCTCTTTCCATAATTTGGCTATTGTTGAAAGTGCTGCTATAAACATTGGGGTACAAGTGCCCCTATGCATCAGCACTCCTGTATCCCTTGGGTAAATTCCTAATAGGGCTATTGCTCATATGTGGATCCTGAGAAACTTAATAGAAGACCATGGGGGAGGGGAAGGGAAAAAAAAAAAGTTACAGAGAGGGAGGGAGGCAAACCATAAGAGACTGAAATACTGAGAACAAACTGAGGGTTGATGGGGGGTGGGGGAGAGGGGAAGGTGGGTGATGGGCATTGAGGAGGACACCTGTTGGGATGAGCACTGGGTGTTGTATGGAAACCAATTTGATGATAAATTATATTTAATATTAAAAAAATAAAAGTAAAAAAAAATAAAATTAGGAGTGTCTTTCCATCCAAAGAAACTACGAAGAAGGCGGAAAGGTACGCCACAGAGCAAGAGAAGCTATTTGCTATATGAACAACCAACAAAGGCTTGTGAACCGGGGCATACAAAGAGTACCCCCATTCGTGAAGAAATAGACAAACCAGTTTGAAAAAGGACAACACGTAAGGGCTCCTGGGTGGCTTAGTCAGTTAAGCATCCAACTTTGGCTCAGGTCATGATCTCGCAGTCTGTGAGTCTGTGAGTCCGCATCGGCCTCTGTGCTGACAGCTCAGAGCCTGGAGCCTGCTTCAGATTCTGTGTCTCCCTCTCCCTCTGCCCCTCCCCTGCTCACACTCTGACTCTCTCTGTCTTTCAATAATAAATAAATGTGAAAAAAAATTGAAAAAGAAAAAGTACAACACGCACAGACAAGCGTTACACAAAAGAGAATATCCAAATGATCGATAAAGCGCAGGCAAAGGTGCTCCCCCTCACTGGTTATCAGGGAAATGAAAATATCGGCCTCAGTGAGACAGCTCTGAACATTCACTGGAATATGGTTAAAAAGTAAAAAACCTGGGGGGTGCCTGGGGGGCACAGTCAGTTAAGCGTCCGACTCTTGTCTCAGCTCAGGTCATGATGTCAGTTTGGAGTTCGAGCCCCACATCTGGCTCTGCGTTGATGGCCCGGAGCCTGCTTGGGAGTCTGTCTCTCCTTCTCTCTGCCCCTCATTTGCTTGTGCTCTCTCTCTCTCTCTCTCCAAATAAATAAGTAAACTTAAAAGAAGAAAAAAGAAAAGAAAAAAGTCTGGTACTACCAACTGTAGACAAGGATGTGGAAGAAACTTTGATACATCTTGGCTTACAATGGTACAGCCACTTTGGAAAACGGATAGTGTCTAGAATACCCAAACCCTATGGCCAGCGATTCCACGCCTAGGTTTATACCCCAAAGAAATTAGCCCGTGTGAGCACCAGAAAATATGTACAACACACGGCATGATTCCATGTGCATCAGATGCAAAACCGGGCAAAACTAATCCATGGTGTTAGAAGTCATGATGTAGGGGCGCCTGGGTGGCACAGTCGGTTAAGCGTCCGACTTCAGCCAGGTCACGATCTCGCGGTCCGTGAGTTCGAGCCCCGCGTCGGGCTCTGGGCTGATGGCTCGGAGCCTGGAGCCTGTTTCCGATTCTGTGTCTCCCTCTCTCTCTGCCCCTCCCCCGTTCATGCTCTGTCTCTCTCTGTCCCAAAAATAAATTAAAAAAAAAAAAAAAAAGAAGTCATGATGTAGATTGGTCTTTGGAGCAGAGAGTGGGGAAAAGCTGGGTGTGGGGGTAAGTGAAACAAGTATACAAGTATAACACTTGTAATTGTGGGGGATAAGTGAAAATAGCGATAATAACCTAATAGCTAAAAGAATTGAGCCCTCCTTTAGTGCCCCGCAGTTAGAAAATGCTTTATAGAAGTGTAACAAGGATGAAAATTTTGAAATATTTCAACGTGCTTGTCTCTTTTCCCTTTCCTGACACCAGGGCTTTTCTCCCGGGGCAGCCAGAGGCATCCACTTGCCTTCCAGGGTATCAGGATTGGTACAGCTAAAGCTCCAGGGGAAAAAGTCCACGTTTAGCCTTGGACTCTCAGGAATTCTGAGGCCCTCCCAAGGAAATAATCTTGAAAGCCCATGTAATTTAGAGAGAAACAAATTTTCTCGACTCCTAGAGTTTCGTCGGTACATAAAGAGCCTGGCCTGGTGGGCGGGAAGATGGACCTTGACTGTATATAATAAACCACACGAGGCAAAAAAAAACCAAAAAACAAAAAACCGAGGTAAGTTGCGAGTGAAGTCCCTTCTGCCTGGGAAAGAAGGTCAGGAGAAGGAGGGAGAAGTTGGGGAAGAAGATGTAGAGAAAGGATGCTGTCAAACATCCAGGCAGGCAGAGAGATCAGTTAGAGGAAGCAAACACTGCCTCGTTGGTGTGCACCTGCTGGCCAGGATAAATTCTAACCCCGTATACACGCGCGCGCTCCTTTCTTCTCGCAAGGAGCTGTTAGGTAGGCGCTATTATCAATCACCCCCCACCTTTCGCACGTGGAAACTGAGGCTAAGACAGCGAGGTGCTTGCCTGAGGTCAGCTTGATTGCAGAACGTGGCTCTTCTCTGATGCTGCATGTGTGAAGCACTGAACGTAGCACCTACTGTGTTAGAAGATATTATTGTGACTGTCTTTCCTGTCCTTCCCCCCAGATAAATGGTCCACGATGCTACGATTAGAAATCAGGGGGAAGGGAGTTCTCGAGAGAGCAAATTCTGCCAAGGATTCACTAGAAGCCCTGGAGTGACAGTGACAATCGCCTTGCTGATCAGTAGGCTCTTCCTGCCCGCAGTCCTGTCTGCTCCCCTCACAGGTGACTTGTGCAGGGGGGGGTGGGGGGGTGGGCGGGGGATGTGCCAGCACCATCCTGCCTTGTAGATAAGGAAACTGAGGGACTCAAGCGGCTTGCCACAGGCTACTCAGCAGGTCAGTAAGAAGGTCTGCGGTAGAGTCACTGCCTCTCCCTGGGCCTCAGTGTCCCCCATCTGTAAAATGGGCTGGGCAGTTTCTACACCGGGTTCGAAGTTTCTGGACTGGGAGAGAAAAAAAAGCCAGAAAGGAGGACCCAAAAAGGGAGAGGAAGAAAGGAGGATGAGATACAGAGTGCATCAAAGTAGTGGCTTAGATTTCAGCTTCAATTTTTTTTTTTTTTTTTTTTTTTAGGTTGTAACGAGAAGAGATTCAAACCAGATGTGGTCCTGGTGACTCTTGGTAGCCGAGGGTGGAACTGTGCTGTGATAATACCATATTAGTTTGGGGCAACATATCTATCAACAGCCCCGGCCACAGAGCTAAGTGGTTGACATTTCAAGGAACTATGTCCCCACGCTTGAGTTCGGCGTTTGCAAGGGCCTCAGACCCTCACTGGACTTCTAAGTTTTCCACAAAGGGGCTCGTTCTTCAGCCGTTGTCCGGCCCCTGTCTCCCAAACACACCCCCTGGGGAGAACCTCACTCACAGGGCAAGGCCGGGACCCCAGTCACTCCCTTGGCGACACAGCGGAGGCCGAGTGGGAGGCCGGCGCAGCCCAGAAGAGCCAGGCTCAGTGGGAGCCGACGGAGCACGGCCCAAACAGCCCACGGGATCACAGGCCGCATTGTTATTACTTTTTAATTAAAATGGCGTCTTTCCCCCTTATTACAAAAGCCATGTCTGTTTATTTTAGCAAAATTAGACAGTCCAGACCGGCGAAAAGGAAAAATTAAAAATGACCCATGACCCAGAGAGAGAGAGCCATTGTTAGCACCCCAGGGTATTCAGGGGTCAGAAACAAAATGCACGGGGAGGGGGGGCGGCTGGCCAGTTAATGTAAATGTGAATTGGATGCTACTAAAATCAATAAAAATGTGGGAATCGCGTGGCATTCAAATGAATACAAAGGTGTGAGTAGGGTGAATTTATATGCAAATTAATATCAACATGGGAGTATTGCGGTGTTAAAAACTTTGGGAACCTTTGAATCTGCAGAGTAATACAGAGTGGAGCCTGGAGCCTGCTTCGGATTCTGTGTCTCCCTCTCTCTCTGCCCCTCCCCGGTTCATGCTCTGTCTCTCTCTGTCCCAAAAATAAATAAAAAACGTTGAAAAAAAAAATTAAATAAAAAAATAAATACCGACTCAGGCTTTAGTGATCACCAGTCCGCCACCTCCAGCCCTCTGAAGATCGTACCCTTGCTGCGTCTTTCTAGATCAAACCATCAATTGGCCTATCCATCTGTCCGTCGAAATGCATGTATACGCATGTATAGAAAGATAAACACATGTTTCCACTTACACACACATATACAGACAAACACACATAGACCTGTGTACATCAAGTGAAGCTTTACGTGGATGCTTAATATAACACTCAGATAAAAATGGAGGTTCTTGGGTTAGAGGAAGATGGGGGCTATTTTCACCCCTTCTTGCCGTGTTCTTGCCCTAACAGCAGCCCCTAAATAACTCTGGGCACCACAGGAATCTGGGCTGAAAACCAGGCATTTTTTCCAGGGGTTCCTAGTCCTCAGCATTTCATGGACCCGTAAATTCCACTTTCCAAAAATTAGGAGGCACCGAACTAGGCCTGTCAACTCTCTTCCCATCAAATGTGGCAGGCTTGGCTAGCCGCCCTCTTATTAGTTGTTGCCCACCACCCTACCTCTTTCCTTCTTGGTTTTGTTTGAGGGGGCCATGTGTTCTGGCCCAGGAAATCAGTCACCATTAATAAACCCAACGTGGCAATCCCATTTGGGATCCCATATGGGATGCTCCCGTAAGAGCAGTCCTACAACCTAATTTAGCCAATAAGGCATAAGAGGTCTGCTGGAGACTTTTAGGAAAGCTTTTGCTTTCCTGGAAAAGGGACAACATCACTGGGACTATCTCATCCCCACTCTTCCTGCCATGAACGTGGCTACCTTGCCAAGACCAATGGCAGCCTTGTTGGGTCCACGAAGGAAAGGGCAAGAGAATCACAGAGACTCCTACCTGCCTGGCATTGTAAGCACTGAAACTTCCCCAGTGCGTCTCTACCTCCGGACTTCTTCTGATGCGAAAAAATAAGCCCCTATTTGTTTATGCCACTGTGAATTATATTATTGTGAAGTTTAGAAAGAAAAGCGAACGTGCATTATCATCGTCAAGCCAAAGAGGTAGAGAGGAGACAATGTTACAGACAAGCAAGTTGTGTGGATAGCTTGCTGTTGTCCCTGTGTTTCCGATTTTGCCATCCACTAAAAGCAACTTTTCGCAGAGCGGCCCTGGCCCCTGGACAGATGTCTGGAAGTTGTTGATGCTGACCACAGCGGCAGAATGAATGACTAAAGAATAGTCAGTCCATCATCAGACTTCCAGTCATTCGATAGGACAGCTCCTGGTGTTGGGCATTCAGACCATTTCCAGTTATTTCCCTGTAAACAGTGTTGCAATGAACATCCTCAGAGCTAAATCTTCACCCTCATCTTCACTGAGTTTCTTAGGGTAACTTCCCACAAGTGGAATTTCTAGGTTGTGGGCTTTCCTTCATATTGCCCAACTGTCTTCCAGAGAGAAAATGCCAAGTTACATGGTCATCTCCCCATGGATGTTTGGCACCATTTGGATGGATAACATGAGTTGCTCCAATATTCTTCCCCAAACAGCACTTTGGGCTGAGATGGTTTGAGTTGAGTGGCTTCTGCCAGCTCTAAGCAGAAGTCCTCATCTATATGCCTTGGCCACCTCCAGCCCTCCCAAGATCAAGGCCACTTGCATATTTACAAACGGTCACAGCCCCTTACAATCCTCCCCTGCCCTCCTCTGTTTCCCCAGAGCGAAGGGAATAACGTCAGGGCTCTGGTCACAGGTCAGTGTCTGTGACAACTGCCATCCACCTGTCTTCTTCCCCCAGCTGACTGTGAGGTCCTCAAAGGGAGAGAAACTGTTCCCTATCTTCCTCCCTGTTCTCCACGAAACTCTGCCCACACTTCGCACCCTTGCTCAAAGACCTCTATCATCCTTCCACACTAGAAATACTATTCTCTGCTGGCCTTGGAACCCCATCAACTCCCTTGGGGTCTGACTCATTTGGCCTTGTCCTTGAGGAGGCAGTTGCCAGAGAGCAAGGCCTAGAACCATGCCCGGGCTTTGTCACTGTCTCAGTCGGCTCGAGCTGCTGTAACAAAATAAATACCCTAGACCAGGGGGCTTAAATAACGAACACTCATATCTCACAGTTCCGGAAGCTAAGAAGTTCAAGATCAAGGTACTGGCAGATTCAGTGTCTGGGGAGGGCTCCCATCTTGGTTTAGAGACGGCTGCCTTCTTTCTGTGTCCTCACGTGGCGGAGACAGGACTCTGTTCTCCTCTTCCTTCAAGAACACTAATCCCATCACGGGAGCTTCATCCTCATGACTCCAACTAAACCTTATTCCCCCCCAAACGCCCCACTCCTAATACCATCAAGTTACGGGATAGGGCTTCAACATATGGGTTTGGGGGGACACAAACATTCAGCCCATAGCACCCCTGACAAACTGTGTGACTACAGGCACATCGTTTCCCTCTCAGCCTGGTCTCCCCTTTTGCACAAAGACAGGATCAGAAAATTTCGACCAGCCAGTAAACTCTAAAGGAGCATTTATTGTTTGTGACTCCACGCTCCCGGTAGCCATTCCCCTTTCTTCTGGCAAACACCCCGACTTCTTTCGGGGTGTGTGTGTGTGTGTGGGGGGGGGGTGCTCAGGCCTCCCTTCCTTCAGTCCAGGACAGCTGGGAGTGGAGCTCTGGACCTAAGCCAACCTGATCGGGCATGTGACCTGAGAGCCAATTAGAGGGAGTCCCAAAACTGCAGCTGGGATTGCTGGCAGATTGCCACCACTTTGTGTGGCTCTGGAACCCAAAAGCTATAGAGATCGCTAGAGAAGGAGATCCTCGCAGAAGGTTCAAGAGAGGACAGAGTCTGATGACATTGTTGAAACTCCGTATCCAGCCTCTCCTAGATTTGATCCTCTCTGCCCTCCCCTTCCCTCTTTCCTCTCTTTATTTTTCGAGGCTTGGTCTCTCCTGTCCCCCTCCACACCCCACCCCTCCCCACACCTGCACCAGCTCCTGAACAACTCACATCTTGTTCCTTGCTGCTGTACAACACCCCCCCACCCCCACAAACCACCCCCCCCCCCCGCCCCCTCAGGTCAGGTCTCTCCCAGGCAGTGCCTGGCCCAGCCGCAACCTTACAACCCAGCAGGGTGGCAACTGGGTCCTCAGAGGGGCTGGGAGGAACAGGGTGCAGAGGGCACGTGGAAAGGGCAGGGAGACCGGGTGACAGGTAGTGTTCCTAACGTTCCACAGTCAGCTTCTTTATTCTGGCCTCGTGGCTCGGTTGGCGTCGGCACCAGCTGGAGCTTGCCCTGTGTTGGCTCTGGGTACTTTTCACAGAACTGGGGAGGGGGAGGGCTTCCCCTTTATCCGTCCCATTTGCTTGTTATGGAGATAGTTCAGGATCCGCAGGAGCGCAGGGAGAATGAAAGGACATGGTCTAATTATGGCTTTAACATCTCTCTTGTGAGGTTGATTGGCAGGAAGAACAAAAGACATCTACGTTATCACCTGGGTCCCTACATCTTCTCGCCCAAGACCGAGATCATCATCTCTTCCTGGGACCACTGCCCCCCCCACCCCCCCACCAATGCCAGCAGCTTCTAATCCAGCCTCCAAATCACTGAGTGCTTTGCCTGAGATGTGAGGTATTCAGGTACGCCACAGATTCAAGCAGTGGGTTAATTACATATTGCCGCACCACGAACCACAAAACAGGGTAGCTTAGAATAGAGATTTGCAAACTATAGTCCTCAGGCCAAATTTGGCTCACTGCTTATTTTGGTAAATAAAGTTTTATTGGAACACAGCCATGCCCATTCATTTATGTATGGTCTATGGCTGCTTTGGCAGTGTTGAATAGTTTGTTGGTTTTTTTTTTTAATGTTTTATTTATTTTTGAGAGGGAGAGAGAGACAGGGCACAAGTGGGGGGAGGGCCAGAGGGAGAGGGGGACACAGAATCCGAAGCAGGCTCCAGGCTCCCAGCTGTCAGCCCAGAGCCCAGTGAGGGGCTCGAACTCGTGAACTGCGAGATCATGACCCGAGCGGAAGGCGGACGCGTAACCGACTGAGCCACCCAGGCGCCCCTGAAGAGTTTTAATAGAGACTGTATGGGCCACACAGACTAAAACATTTACTATCTGGCTCTTTACAGGCAAAGTTTGTCAACCCCTGGATTAACAGTAATCATTTATTATCTCTCATGGTTCTCGTGGTTTCTATGGGTAAAGGATCTGGAAGCAGCTCAGCCACGTGGTTCTGGCTCAGGGTTTTTTTGGAGGATCCAGTTAGGTATTGGCTTGGAGCTTCACTCACCTGAAGGCTTGACTGGGGCTGAAGGACTCTCATCCAAAAAGGTTCGCTCATGCTGATGCTGTTCTATGCTGTCCTATGCTGGGGGACTCAATTCTGCTTTACCTGGGCAACACAGGATAGTTTGAGTGTTCTCATGGCATGGTGGCTGCTGTCCCCAAAGTGAGAGATTCAAGAGAACATGGTGGAATCTCAACGCCTTTGTGAGCTAGATTCAGAAGTCACACCCTGTGACTTCTGCCATATTCTGCTGATCACACGGGCCAGCCCTGGTTCAATGTAGGGAAGGAGGAACAAGAGAATAAATACCAGGAAGTGGGATCACTGGGGCCATCTTGGAGCCTGGATACCATGTGAAAGATACAAACTCATGCTTTCATGAGCATATTGATCTATATTGATGAGCTGCTGATAAAAGGGGGTGGGGAGGCATTTATCCCCCTAACCTCAAGGGTATCACTTCCAGGCTTCTGGGACGCTCAAAATAAATGTATTTTCTTTTTTTTGTTAAGTTTATTTATTTTGAGAGAGAGAGAGAGAGAGAGGATCCCAAGCAGGCTCTGTGCCATGAGTACAGAGCCCAATATGGGGCTCTATCCCACAAACCGTGATATCACGACCTGAGCTGAAATCAAGAGTCTGATGCTTAACTGACAGAGCCACCCAGGCAACTCTATAAACGTACTTTCTTAGGATGGCACCATGCTTGCTGTTAATATTTTTAAATTTGGAGATTTCACAGAACACCTAAAATCTCTACATTAACCCTCCCCCCCACAGAGGATGGTGAGAACAGCAGCTGACCTCTTTGCAGGCGACAAGAGTCTTTCTAGTTTACCACATTCCCCACCATTCTTTAGCGATCCCTGACAGAGATGCTGGAGTTTAGCGATCATTTATTATAATCCTTGGCCTGTTTCCTCACAGAAATACTTCACCGCAATTTCACCTACATTAAAAGAGGGCAAAGAACAGATACACGAAGAGGGCCTCCCAGTTTAAGAAACATTAGGGGTACCACGTTTCTTATTAGGAGAGAAGAATTTTTCTGTGTATTTAACATGCACATAACGTATATGCATTTTTAAAAAATTTTTTTTACTGTTTATTTGTTTTTGACAGAGAGGCAGAGCGTGAGTGGGGGAGGGGCAGAGAGAGGAAGACACAGAATCCGAAGCAGGCTCCAGGCCCTGAGCTGTCAGCACAGAGCCCGAGGCAGGGCTCGAACTCACAGACCTCGAGATCATGACCTGAGCCGAAGTCTGACGCTCAACCAACTGAGCCACCCAGGCACCCCAATGTATATGTATTATTATTTATTTATTTATTTATTTATTTAATTTTTTTTAAACGTTTATTTATTTTTGAGACAGAGAGAGACAGAGCATGAATGGGGGGAGGGGCAGAGAGAGAGGGAGACACAGAACCCGAAGCAGGCTCCAGGCTCCGAGCTGTCAGCCCAGAGCCCGACACGGGGCTCGAACTCACGGACCGCGAGATCGTGACCTGAGCCGAAGTCGGACGCTTAACCGACTGAGCCACCCAGGCGCCCCAATGTATATGTATTTTTAACAACTATAATCACCACAGCTTGTAAACCTTAACTGCCTGGCCCGTGGAGGCCAATTTCCTTAGGTCGGCATTGAAGATCTTTTATAACCTGGCACCACCTACCTTAAAGACAATATGGCATAGAGACAAAGAAAGAGTTCAGACACGGGAATCAGACCAGATGGCTTTACATATCAGCCCCACCATTCACCCTTTGTGTCCTCTATTTTCTCATCTCAAAAATGGAGAAAATAACAATACCTATCACATAGGGGTTTGTGACTACCTTTCCAGCTCTATCTCCAGCCCTGCCAGCACTCTAGCTACCCGAACACTCCAGGCTATTTTAGGCCCCAGTGCCTTTGCACATTCTGTTTCCGCTGTCTGCAGTTCTCAGGTCCTGCTTCTCTGCTGCAAGGCTCGGTCCACAGTCATCCACTGAGGTTGTCCCTAACACCGTTCACCAGACCTGTCTGGTGCTCTTGGACAGGACGTGGGATGGTACTTCTTGGCCTCCTTGTGATTGGGTCGGAGCCACGTGACAAGTCCCGGTTGATGAGTTGTGGGTACACACGACACGTGTCTTTCCCAGGCTGGAGCATTTACCCGCAGTGTCAAGACTTTCCAGAATTGTCTCTTCCCTCTGCCACAGCCACTAGCCCCCAGAGCGAGGATGGTGGTATGCACAGAGCCACATCCACGGCACTCTTAGACGTGTTGAGCCAAACATCCGCCTCGCGATTCGGGTCTCCGGAGTTGTTACAACAGCACTACCTAGCCTGTGTTGACTTCTTTCCACAGGAAAGCTTTCTTTAACTTTCCTCCAACAGAGCTGATCATGGCCCGTGGGTTGTCACGGCAACCAGCACGCACCTCTATCCACACATTATACACAGCAGCTGCGTGTTACAGAACTGGCTTTAGGGGTCAGGGTGCCCACTGGTACTGCTCTCTCCCCAGCATGGCTTTCCCCAACTACCCGTCGTGAAGATGCTCCCCCCCCCCCACCCCCGCTAGTCTCTGCATGGACACCCAGCTTATTTAGTGCTTGGCACTTCATTCTCAAAGGTGAGTCTTTTCATCTGCTTATTTAAATAAGGCAGACTGATTTCCTGTCTGCCTCTCCCACTAAATAATAAGCGCATAGCCCTGGGGCGTAGCTTGGGGTCTGCTGCAGAAACACTAGTACGTGACCGATTGAATGAATGAATGATCAGTGAACAGTGTGCAGCCAGTGAGTGAATGAGGGAATGGCTCGTGGTACAACTCAACAACTCAGCTACCCTCGGCCATGTCTGCAAGCATCCCCTCCCGGGCCACTGGCGGCGCCTTGTGTGACCGTTTAAAGCCAGGAAGCAAAATCAAAGGGCCCTGGATTCAAAGGACGCTAATTACCTTTCAAAGAGTTCCCCTTGGCTTTAGCCACACGATTCCCGTCAGAGGCTGTGGGAGTTTGTGGTTCCTGTGCCGGGCTTTGAAACTGGGAGGGATTAATGGGGCTTGATTAAACCACAAATGTCAGGAAGTGCGGAGGGCAGCTCGGAATGCTGGCCACCTCCGTCCTGAAAGGGAGAACAGCCACTGACTGCCCCTCCCCCGCGGGGCTTGAGCTGCTGATAAAAGGGGGAGGGGAGGCATTTATCCCCCTAACCTCAAGGGTATCACTTCCAGGCTTCTAGGATGCTCATTTACATGCAAATGACTGACATGCTAATGAGAATTTAGTTTGGCATTTTGTGTTAAGGAGTAGTAAGGAGACTGCCCACGGATTTTCCATGCCCTGAGGCCTGAACAGCAACCTTCCCAACTCCACAACAGGCGTGGGCTAGAATAATTGATAATGACAATGATAGGTACCAACTCACTAAGCACCTACCTGACTCTGAGCTTGTGGCTTTATGTAGTTGATCTCATTTCATCCTTATAACCTGCCCAGAGGTAGGTAAGGGCTCTTGTGAGCTCCATTTCACAGATGGAGAAATGGAGGCTCAGAGAGGCGAAGGCACCCGCTCAAGGTCACACAGCACGGAAATGACAGCCTGGAACGGACAGAACAGTCTCCCTCTCAAAACCTGAACTGCTCTATTTTTTCCCATCTTTTGGAAATCTAAAGGCCTCTCCCTCTGATGTTCCAGGAGGAATGATTCTATGAAAAGCAAGAAGACAGTAAGATAAGAGACGGGGAAAGACACGTTGGAGAAACCCATACCAAATTTAGTTTGCGAGCCCCCCCCCCCCCCGGTCTGACTCCCCAGCCGTTTCACGAATCCCTCCTAACTACTGAGGAAGGAGCTGGTGATGCTTCCTGTCAGGAAGCTTTTCAGCTTCTGGTAGCTAGAAGTCAACTCAGCGAGAATGTGGATTTGCTCGTCCCCAACCCTTCTTGGCGCCTTCATTATAGAGCTTGGAAAAGCCAAACACCTACTTTCCCAGCCTTCCTTGCTACTAGAGACGCCCATGTGACCAGTTCTAGCCAATGAGACATAGACTGAAGCCTCCACTTTCCCAATAAGAGGGACATACATTGCTTCGACAGCCTTCCCCGTTTCTTCCTCCTGCCTGGAACGTGATGTGACACCTGAACTGTGGCAGCCTTCCTGTGATCAGAGGGAAAGGCCAAGAGGCTAACACACATTACTGAGTCATCCAACCAACGCTAGTCACTGCTTACCTCCAGAGTTTTTGAAATAAATTAAAGAAATGAAATAAAACCCCTTTTATTTAAGCCCCTGTTAGCTGCTTGAAACCAAAAGCATCTTAATGGGTATAACCTTTCATCCTATGTTTCTTATTAAGAATGAGGGTAGTTCCCAGAAACCCTGTCCCTACAGCTTTGCCTCACATCTCTGTCCAGAATTTTGTTCAGTGTCTTTTCCTAAGCTAATTGTTTGTCAGAGGGAAAAAAAACAAAACCCAACATGATTGGCTTTGGACCGGTGGCTGTCTGACTTTGAAGGGCTTCCGCAATCTTACCGGGAAGGCTTGTTAAGACCCAGATGGCGGGGGCCTATCCCCAGAGTTTTTGATTTAGTAGGTCTAAGGCGGTGGCTGAGAAGTTGCATCCCGGGGGAATGTCCTGCCTCCCTACCTATTGGTGTAAAGTCAAAGAGAGTTCACTGTGGACGCAAGTAGTCAAGGAAGGCTTCTTGGAGGAGGGGTCATGAACTAAACCTTAAAGAAGGCTTAAGGATGAAGACGTGTAAGGAAGGTAGCAGAAAGGAAGGCCCTGAGAGAGAAAGGAATAGTCAGGAAGGAGGTACATAGAGCATGAGGAGGTGTGGCCAGGAGTAAAATGTAGAGTAATAAATTAACGTATCAACTGATAAAGACCCATCGCCTTTAGCCTCAGAAGCCAGGAGGTGATTTTGGAGGCCTGAGGAAATCAAGTGGGTTGAGAGCTCAGTCTTTGTTGCCAGACTTGAGTTCCAGCCCCGGGCCTCCCTGTTATTTTTGCTGTGTTTTCTCTGAGCAAGTCAAACGACCTCTCGGAGCCTTCATTTTGTCAGCTGCAAAATGGGCCTAATGACGCCTCTCTCGCAGAGGTTGAGAGATGTAAGTGATAAAAATGCATGTACATCACCTAGTGTTAAATATATAACAGCAAAGAGAGAAAATCATTTTGAGAAACACCTGTATCCCAAACCCTCAGGATTTGTTACCAGTCAGGTTACGGGTTCTATCACCAAATGACCTGGGGAAACACTGAGTGGGTAAAGTTTTCTTTCCTGCAGGATTTTGCAGCCTTTAAATTTTTTTTTTCAACGTTTATTTATTTTTGGGACAGAGAGAGACAGAGCATGAACGGGGGAGGGGCAGAGAGAGAGGGAGACACAGAATCGGAAACAGGCTCCAGGCTCTGAGCCATCAGCCCAGAGCCTGACGCGGGGCTCAAACTCACGGACCGCGAGATTGTGACCTGGCTGAAGTCGGACGCTTAACCGACTGCGCCACCCAGGCGCCCCTTTGCAGCCTTTAATATGCTAATATGAAGGATGGATCTCATCTGCGAAGGCCCGCGGCATTTCCCCAAACTTTGTTTTAAAACCGCTTTTAAAAATATATAAATCCTTGGAAATATGTTGAGGAATGCTCCTGTTCAGAACTATGAGAAACCATTATAAAGCATCGATGTACTAATTACAATAATTTGCCATTTCTACTCTGACGAAGGATAAAACCTGCAGCATTTTATCGATCCGTTAGGTTATATTTCTGTGTTAGTCAGCTTTCCTAAATTACGCTGAGGTCACAAACAAACCTCAAATTTACCTGGCTTACAGCAACAAATGTCTACGTCTCCCCCGCCCCCCAAGAGCACTCCTTAACCCCCATCATCCCCCCCCCCCACTCCCCGTAACCATCAGTGTGTTCCCTATAGTTAAGAGGCTGTTTCTCAGATTGCTTCTCTCTCTCTTTCCCCCCACTTTGTTCATTTGTTTTGTTTCTGAAATTACACCTATGAGTGAAATCATATGGTATTTGTCTTTCTCTGACCGACTTATGTCACTTAGCATAATACTCTCTAGTCCTATCCATGTCATTGCAAATGGCAAGATTTCATTCTTTTTAACGGCTGAATAACATTCCATTGTATGTTTTATATGTATGTATATATACATACATACAACGCATCTTCTTTATCCATTCATCGGTTTGATGGGCTCTTGGACTGTTTCCATAATTTGGCTATTGTGTAGTTCTTTTTTTTTATGTTTATTTATTTTGATTTTTTTTTCAACGTTTATTTATTTTTGGGACAGAGAGAGACAGAGCATGAACGGGGGAGGGGCAGAGAGAGAGGGAGACACAGAATCAGAAACAGGCTCCAGGCTCTGAGCCATCAGCCCAGAGCCTGACACGGGGCTCAAACTCATGGACCGCGAGATCATGACCTGGCTGAAGTCGGACGCTCAACCGACTGCGCCACCCAGGCGCCCCTGTTTATTTATTTTGAGAGAGATTGAGAGAGAGAGAGAGAGAGAGAGAGAGAATCCCAAGCAGGCTCCATGCTGTCAGCACAGAGCCCAATGCAGGGCTTGAACTCACGAACCGTGAAATCATGACCTGAGCCAAAATCAAGAGTCAGACACTTAACTGACTGAGCCAAGCCCAGTGCTTCAGGGCGGTTCTATTTTTAACTTTTTGAGGAACCGCGATGGCTTTTAAAGCTTCTATGCAGGAGGGGCATTACATCATTCAAGGTCACGTCTTATTGGCCCAAGTAGGTCACATGGGTAGGCCTGATGTCAATGGCACAGGAAGTATAATTGTGTTGCAAGGAGCAAGATCTTTGGGAACAAAAAAGTGTCCACTCTGTCATCATGGAAGCAGCCTCCGGTTTTAAAACACTGCCTGGGGGCGCCTGGGTGGCTCAGTTGGTTAAGCATCCAACTTCGGCTCAGGTCATGATCTCGCGGTCTGTGAGAGTTCGAGCCCCGCGTCGGGCTCTGTGCTGACAGCTCAGAGCCCGGATCCTGTTTCAGACTCTGTGTCTCCCTCTCTCTCTGCCCCTCCCCCGTTCATGCTCTGTCTCTCTCTGTCCCAAAAATAAATAAACGTTGAAAAAAAAAAATTTTTTTAAATAAAAAAAAATAAAAATAAAAAATATGTATTATAAAATTTGCCACTGATGGTATATGGAAACGCTATTGATTTGGGAATCTTGACCATCTATCCAGCAACGTCACTGAACTCTTTTAAGCGTTCTAATATTATGTCCGGAGTTTGAAATTCCTCTGAGAATAATTCTGGCATTTGCGGACGGCAGTAATTTTTATTCTTTCCCATCACAACTTTCCCTTACACTCCCGTCTCTTTTTCTTTCCTTTTCCTTTTTTGTTCCCTCGTAATTGATGAAGTATATAGAACTTTCCGGAGACTCGATAAATTTGGCATTTTGATCATTCCCATTTTATGGGAGAAGAAACATGTTGAGAGAGGACCCGAGTCCGTCTTACCCCTACATTTGTGTGTCAGGGCTGCTTTGGGTGCAAGTGACAGGAAAGCAGGCCAGAGTGGCTCTCACAGTCGGGAGGTGAGGAACCGCTGGATCTGGGGGACTCGTGCTGGTGCCACAGGAGCCACCTCCCTCCCTCTGCCTCTCAGCCCAGCTGTCCTCTCTGCTGGCTTCATTCTCAAGTAGGGATTCCCCAGATGCCAGTAAGCCGGTTGCCAGGGGTTCCAGGCTCACACGATGATCCCCACCGCCGACAACTTGAGAGAAAACACTGAGACTGTCTTTCCGCCAGCATCCGTGTCAACCCCTGAGAAGTACTCCGATTGGCCAGCCTGGCCTTACACTCATCTCCTACGGGACCCTATAACTGACAGCCCGCTGGAGGAGAATCTCTTGGAGTCAGAGGTGAGAGGGAAAGATCCCACAAGGAAAAGATGGGATAAGGGGAGGGGATGCCAGGGGGCCAGAAAGGCAGCTGTCCACTCTCCCACTGACTAGGATGCAGAAGTCAGGAGGCCTGCATTCCAGCTCTGGTTTTGTCGCTAGAACTTTTGGCCGTATTGTAATTGCAGAGACTTACTTTGCTTTTGTTTTTTTTTTTTTTAATGTTTATTTATTTTTGAGACACGCGGAGAGAAACAGAGTGTGAGCAGAGGAGGGGCAGAAGGAGAGGGAGGCACAGAATCCAAAGCGGGCTCTGAGCCGTCAGCACAGAGCCTGACGCGGGGCTGGAACTTACGAGCTGCGAGATCATGACCTGAGCCAAAGTCGGATGCTTAACCGACTGAGCCACCCAGGTGCCCCTTACTTTGCTTCTTTGGTAAACGGAGAATGTAACCACGTGGGTGGGAATCAAATGAGGAAACGTATGGAAAAGAGGACGTGTAAAATGAAACACAGTAAGGAATTGCATTCATCATCACTGGCCTTAATTAGTATAGTCACCCCTCGACTCAGGAACCTTGAATGAGCTCCCGGCTGTCCGACCCATCAAGCTTTGCGGGGCTCACAAGGCTCTTCTAGTCTGGCCCTGGCTGGTCCACCCCCTTCCTCTCTAACCCACCTCCTCCACTCTAAGCAGGCTGGTCTTCTCTTGCACCACATGCCTTGGCTTCGGCGTCAACCCCATGGCTCCACCTGGTGTGAACCCACCCACTTGCCTGGGCAACCCTGGGCAACTTATGTACTTTCTGTGAAACTCAGTTCGTTCACCTCCTAAATGGGAACCGTTGCTTCGCAAGGTCATTGTAAGTATTACATGAAGAGAATGGATGGAAAGAGGCCAAGAGTACAATGCTTGGCCAACAGTCCCTGCTTGGGCCTCCATCGAACACCCATTTCTGTGCTGTTCCCAGGGCATCACCTTCCAGAGGGTGATCGGAAAGGAAGATATTTCCCCCTTCGGAGCACTTGGGCCCACCAGAGGCACTTCTGTCGTATTGCCTAGGAAAAAAGTAGGATCAGCCTTCTACGTCCAATGACTTAAAGACCTTCCAGAGCGGAGGAGGAAGGGAAAATGGTTGAGGCTTTGGGTCAGTGAGGAAGTGGGTGCCTCAGCCATGCTGAGGATGGGTTCTGGGTCACGGTGTGGCTTGGGATTGGCCTGAGTCAAGGGACAAGGGAAAGGATGGCCATGAGCAGGCTCTGTGATGGCATGGGTTGGGACCCGGACCGGAGGTCCCGCGAGACTGTGTGTTCCAGGGAAAGCCCACCCAGGTAGACACCCCTCTGCTCTTGGCTCCACACCCGTAGGATGTGCCCCGAGGATGTCACTTCCAGGCTTCACTTTACTGTGTGAGCTGGATCTTTGTCCCCTTCTGCCCTTTGAAGACGCTGCTGGCAACGTTCTGGTCAAATCCAGCCTGCAGACCCATCTGGCATGGCCACACAGTGCATGTTTTTATAAATGGCCGCAGACTCTTCGACTCTCCTCCCACCTGGTGGTGGGGGGGGGGGGGGGTGTCTCTGTATCCTGTCCCTTGCATCTGGGTAGGCCTGTGGCTTCTTCGACCAATCAAGTATGGTGGAGGTGACACTGTGGGACTAGAAGCCAGATCCCTCCTGCCTGGTTCTCCTGCAGTGCTCGCTCTCTAGATCCTTTGTCTTGGAACCAGCCACATGATGTGAGAAGCCCAGGCCACATGGAGAGGCCATGTGTGGGCGCACCAGTGGACAATCCCAGCTGAGCCCAGCCTCTGAATCATCCCAGCCCAAGCACCAGATACGTGAGCGGAGAAACCTCCAGATGATTCTAGCCTAGCCATGTGAGTCTTCCCAGCTGAAGCCCGGACACCGTGGAGCAGGGTCAAGCTATCCCCACCGTGCCCTGTTCAGACTTCTGACACAGAGAATCCAGGGACATAATAAAATGGTTGCTCGACGTCACTACATTTGGAGTGGTTTGTTACATGGAAATACTAACTAGAAAATAGGGCTTTAAAATTTTTTGATTCTGTGGCCAACATTTAAAATTAGGAGATTTCCAATACAAATTGGGATTTCTGGCTTTTAATGAGAGATCAGAAACTCTGGATACGCTAGGATCCCTGTTTGGCAAAAATGGGTCAGAGCTGCTCTTTTCTGAGGGAATATGGAGGCCCTATCTGCCTAGGCCCCCATCTGGCCATGTTTGTTTGTTCGGGTACCTGCCTGGTCCCTGTGGGCATATGGGTGTGCTGACCCTGTTCCAGAAGCATCCAACTGCTTCACAGAATGCCCAAGGTCCCAGCCCCTTCTCTCCTCCCATGATGCCCTGGATACCCTTGACCTCTGCGGGTGCCCCCTTTTGTCCCTGGGGCTACATAGACCCACCAAACTAGGCAGTGTTCTACCCTTTTCTCTGCTCAGAAAACCACTTACGTGAAATAAAAACCAGGCAGGAGCTGGGGGTGGTGATGGCTATGTCTGGAGCTCGCTTGGCCTGTAAACAATTTCCTGGTGATAATCTTTCCAATTATCCCTCCAAGCTGGAGCTGCTGTGTGAAATCAGGCCGGGTGCCCTCAGCTTATCCTGTCCATCTTGGAGTCATTAAGATCTGGCTTTGTATTTCAGGGTAAGCTGTCCAGAGCCACCAAGGCCAGGATTTCCAGGATCCTTGACGCAGACACAGAGGATCACAGTATTACAGAAATTTTCAAACAAACACAGGGAAGATTATAGAATCTTACACACAGCAAGACTCTTAAAAAAAAAATCAGTCTCTCCTAGCACTAAGCATAGATGAGCCAGGTACAAATTCCAGTAAACATAACCTTATTTTTCCTTGCATAAACTTAAATATATCAACTTTCATTCATACAGCCAGCAGACAATTAATTAGTTAATTCATTCAACAAATGTTTGTCAAGAGCCTCTATGTACCAAGTACTTTCTTTTTCTTTTCTTTTCTTTTCTTTCTTTTCTTTTCTTTTTTCTTTTCTTTTCTTTTCCTTTCTTTTCTTTTCTTTTGTTTTCTCTTCTTTCTTTTCTTTTCTTTTCTCTGCTTTTCTTTTCTTGGGCAGTAGGAATATAACCATGACATGTCAGATAAAAATCTCTGCCACTGTGGAGGTTAATTGGAGGTTAATTTGCATTCTAGTGGAAGAGACAGATGAACAACAGGTTAGCAAATACATATATGATGACACGTCAAAGGTGGTGATAAGTGCTCTGAAGAAAAATCAGGAGTAAGAGATAGGTGGTAATGGAAAAGGAGTGTCATTATATACAGAGTGGTCAGAGGACACGTCCTAGCAAGGCAGCCTTTATGCAGAGACATAGACGACATGAAGGAGTGAGGCCCGTGAAGACCTAGGGAAGCAAGGTCCATCTGGGTGAGGGAATGGGAAGTGCAAAGGCCCTGAGGCCAGGCTGGAGTGTGCCTTGCCTGTCATGGGAGAAACAGCAGGAAAACCTAGATGGCTGGGCAGAAGTGAGTGAGAAGAGAAGGAATAGAGACTGAGGTTGAAGTCTCAGTCAGTTTAATGTTCTTCACTGCCGGGTTATGTCTAAAACCTGGGGGGCTTATCGAATCCCAGCATAAGAAGGAGCATCTGGTCCTACAGCCACGTTCTCTGCTCCTGCTGTGCCTTCCTCATTCTGATTTTCAGCCAGGACTTGGATTTTGATATTTCACCTGCGCCACCTTCAGGGGTCTGTTTCACTTCAAGTCTCTGACCTGTGGGGGACTCTGTCTGGGTAGGCACCTCCTGAAGAATTTTCCTGTACTGTGGCTAGGACGCAGCCAAGTCCTGTCCTTTTTTTTTTTTTTTTTAATGTTTATTTATTTTTGAGAGAAAGAGAGAGAGAGAGAGCAAAGCAGAGAGGGGGTGGGGGGACAGAAGATCTGAAGCAGGCTCTGCATGGACAAGCAGAGAGCCTGAGGTGGGGCTCAAACCCATGAACTGTGAAATTGTGACCTGAGCCGAAGTCAGACGCTCAACAGACTGAGCCACCAGGTGTCCCACTCCTGTCTTTTTTTTTGGCCCTGATATGTCTTTGAAGGGATGCGGGGTGCAGGAGGAGAGTGGAAGCAGGGCTCAATCCAGTTTTGGTGAGGTCTAAACCTTATACCATTTGGGGTAACCCTTCTTAAGAAAAAGAAAAGAAGGGGCGCCTGGGTGGCGCAGTCGGTTAAGCGTCCGACTTCAGCCAAGTCACGATCTCGCGGTCCGGGAGTTCGAGCCCCGCGTCGGGCTCTGGGCTGATGGCTCGGAGCCTGGAGCCTGTTTCCGATTCTGTGTCTCCCTCTCTCTCTGCCCCTCCCCCGTTCATGCTCTGTCTCTCTCTGTCCCAAAAATAAATAAACGTTGAAAAAAAAATTAAAAAAAAAAAAAAGAAAAAGAAAAGAAAATTATGAATATACACTTAGGTATGTATGTGAATATTTATTGAAAATGAGAGAAGAAAATGGAAATATATCACATATTTTTAAAAGCCAATAAATACCACAAGCAATTCAAAATCCAGAAAAATAACATGCTATTTTTATTAACTGCCTGACACCCCCATAAAACTTTTCCCCCACACTTTTGGTTCCAGATTTTACAGCAGAAGCCATGGAGGTGAGAAGGCAGTAAAACAATACATTTAAGGTGCTGAAAAAAAAAAAGAACTGTCACCTCAGAGTTCTATACCCAGCAAAAATATCCTTCAGGAATGAAGGTGAAATAAAGACATTCTCAGGTGAAAACAACAACAACAACTAAGAGAATTCATAGCCACCAAGTCTGCTTTAAGAGAATTGCTAGAGGAAGTCCTTCAAATAGAAGGGAATTTAGAAGACCAGGAAGAAAGAGCAACATAAATGGTAATAATGGGTCATCAATGGTAAATATTTAGGTAAAAACAACGAACTACTTTTTTCTCCTGAGTTCTTTAACATATAGGGACACATAACAGTGAATATTTGCCTAATCATTGTTAGAAAGTTCAATGTACATAGACGTTATATATAAGACCACTATAACATAAAGGAAGGAGGGTAAACAGACATATAAATGGTAAGGTGTCTATATTTCACTCAACGTGGTAAAATACTGACTCTAAATAGATGGTGACAAGCTAAAGTATGTATGTGGCCATCAATAGAGCAGCCACTAAAAAATACCCATACAAAGAAGTAATAAAAACACAATAGATAAGATTAAGATTAATAAATAATTAATAAAGGATAAGATTAGTAAAAACACAATAGATAAGTTAAAATGGAATACCGAAAACATGCTCAAAAAACCCCCAAGAAAAATAGTCAGAAAAGGAAGAAATGGAATAAAAAATAGAGGAAACAAATAGAAAAGAAATAATAAAATGGTATCTGTAAATCCAAACGAATAAGGATATTAAATGTAAATGGTCTAAACATACCACTCAAAAATCAGAGATGGGCAAAATAGATTTAAAAACTCAAACGTGACCCAACCATACGACGTCTGTAAGTAACTCACTTCGAATATGGTGACACAGGCAGATTAAACTTGACAGGATGAAAAATGACATACCATGCCAACAATAATCACAAGAAAGCTGGAATGACTATATTAATACCAAAGTGAACTTCAGAGCAAAGCAAATCACTGGGGATAAAGAAAAACATTAAATAATGATCAACGGGTCTATTCACTAAGAAGACAAAACAAACCCAAAGTGTGTACGCACTTAAAAAGACAAAAACAAAAACTTTATAATACAAGAAGTGAAAACTGACAACTGAAAGGTGGAATAGACACATTCATAATTATTGTTGAAGACTTCAATACTCCTCTCTCAGTAATCAATAGAAATCACAGACAAAATTAGCAAGGAGAACTGAACACCATCAAACAACTGCACTGAATTGAAATTTACACAATACTCTACCCAACAACAGTGTAATACGCATTCTTTTCTTTTCTTCTTTAATGTTTATTTTTGAAAGAGAGAGACAGAGCATGAGTGGGGGAGGGGCAGAGAGAGAGGGAGACACAGAATCTGAAGCAGGCTCCAGGCTCTGAGCCATCAGCACAGGTCCAACGTGGGGCTTGAACCCCTGAGCAGTGTGATCATGACCTGAGACACAGTTTTTTCAAGTGCACATGTAACATTCACTGAAATACACATTATTCTGTACGAGGAAACAGGACAAAGAGTATAATAGTGCAGGGGAAAATCCTCCGGTTAATATTCTAAGATGTAATAGCATTCATAGTCTTTGGATCTTGGAAACAAATCCAGAGAATCTTAGAAGTATAAACCCAGATTCTTTGGAAATGTAGTTTCATTGGCTAGTTGTTGAGTCCTAGAAGTATATAACAAAAAATACAAGCATCTTGAATATTTTAAAAGCTTAGAATCTTAGAATAACGGCTTAATAAATGTGTAGACTCTTGGGTGGATAGACTGTTAGATACCTCAAGGGTATCTAATCCACCGGTCTTAAAATTGATGTCCCAGAAGATGGTACTATTTCAAAAAGCCTGAAAGCAATTCTACTAATAAATGCAGTTTACTAAAGACATAAAAATCTTTCACCATTTGGATGTTGCAGAAGAAAAATGAAAAAAGTCCCCTACAGTGAAAGAGCTGAAAAGCTGATATAGTCCAAGGTCATTATACTATGAATGGTGAAATTTGTGAAATAATGCAAGCAATTGCATTACTGTGGGAGAGTGCAGTATTGGTCCCAATTCTTTACCTCTCCCTGTATCTATGTCCTTTGCAGTTCCTCCCACAAAAGAAGAAATGCTACCCTCAACCAGGTTTTGGTCAATAAAACGAGGCAGAAATGACAGTGTGCCTGGGCCTTATGAAAGCTCTCACGCTTCTATCTGCTGCCTTGTGTTTTTGCCATCACTGTGACGGTGCATCTGGGCTCCCACAGGAGGAAAGTGAGATATAGGGGGCAGTGCTGTCCCCGCTTAAGTGCCCTGGCCAAGCCCAGCCTTGAGCAAAGTTCCAGGATATTAACTGGAAGATTTTCCCCTGCACTACGATACTCTGTTCTGTTTCCTCATACAGAATAACGTCTATTTTAGCAAATGCTCTGTGTGCACTTGAAAAGAATGTGTATTCCTGGGGGGCGCACGATCCAGCCCAGCCAAAATGGACAGTTCCAGCCGACCCACAGATGCACGAGCTGCAGTAATAAATGTTTCAAGCCACGGAGCTCTGGGGTGGCTGTTACCCACCAACTGCTGACCGATACAAGGAAGAGACAATGGCAACCAAGAATTCTTTCAGTTCCTTTCCTGTGGTGTCAGTGTTTCCGCAAGTGTGGATGAAGCATCGTGGGTGTACCCAAGGTACCCTAGCCAGGACTCAGGACTCTGCAAAGCACTGAATCACACACAGCAGAATGACAGAAGAGTGTTTTTTTACTTCTCATTTTTCATCAGTCCTCTAACTTTAAGGAAAGTCTCAGTTGGGCAATAATACTCTTCAACACCTCTCCAGCATTTGCTAATCTTTTTTTTTAATTTTTTTTATTTTAAAAAAAAAAATTTTTTTTTTTCAACGTTTATTTATTTTTGGGACACAGAGAGACAGAGCATGAACGGGGGAGGGGCAGAGAGAGAGGGAGACACAGAATCGGAAACAGGCTCCAGGCTCTGAGCCATTAGCCCAGAGCCTGACGCGGGGCTTGAACTCCCGGACCGCGAGATCGTGACCTGGCTGAAGTCGGACGCTTAACCGACTGCGCCACCCAGGCGCCCCTTTTTTTTTTTTTTTTTAAACAAAGAAAGAACTCAGGCTCGAGTTTCTCAGGGAGGCAAGAGGCTCTAGCAAGAATTGAATGTTGTTACTTACTTTTTAGAGCATTTACGTTTCTAGCATCTGCTCGTCATAGCAAAAGATAGATATCGCCTCCCTGACTTACATTTGTGGTATGATTTTTGATTTTTAATTATATTTTAGTTCAGTAAGTACACTTAAAGATATTTATTTGTGTAAAGGGAAAAAAAGAGGAAGCTAAAGAAAAATATGGGGTCAACAGGAGTGCAGTTGTTGGTGGATCTGGCCCAAACCCTACCGTGGTGATACAGCGCCTTGGGATTGCTTCCCTCTGTGGCCAAGGGCACATCTAGGCAGTCCAGCTGGGCGCTCAACTTGGGGGGAGTGGGGAGTTAGCAACAGGCTGATTAGGGACCCTAAAACTGCCTTGGAGAAATTCAGACTCTGGGCTACCACTCTCAAAGAGAATGTGTTTCTCCTGCAGATACTTGGAGAGGCGTGGGCTTCGGTTTGAGTTTTTCCTGGGGCCGCAAGGGACCTTGGGGCCTATGGATTCTCCCCCAAAGAGAAGCTCTGGGGAAACCCAGTGTTGTGGCTTGACTTGTATCTCCACCCCACACCCTGCAAATTCCTGTGTTGAAGTCCTAATCCTTGGGTGACCCTGTCTGGAAATAGGATTGTCACAGATGTAGTCAGGTTAGGATGAGATCATGCTAGAGTAGGGCAGGCCCTAATCCAGCATCCCTGATGTCCTTATGAAAAGGGGCCATTTAGACACAGACACACACACCAGCGGAACACTCTGTGAAGACTGGAATTGGCTGCCACAGGCCAAGTAAGTACCAGAATCTAGGAGAGAAGACTGGGACAGATCTTTCCCTGATGCCTTCAAAGGGAGCATGACCCTGCTCAGAATGTGAAGCAACGCATGTCCGTTGTTCTAAACCACCCAGTGTGTGGTACTTTGTTAGTTAGGAAGTTAACGTACCCAGAGTCCCCATAGTTCGGGAGCTGCAAGCTCAAAGCTTCTGGGACCAAGCAGATAACGTAGTGTGAAGTCAGCCGATGGGGACCGTGGAGAGCTAGAGAGCACACACCCCCTCTGAATGGGAGCCCCACTCTGCAGTCCAGCCCACTGTTGCCATGTTGAAATGTAGGCCCAGTATATCCAGAACTTCCAGCGTTTCCAGAGAAGTCAGAAATCTGTACTTGCATTCGAAGTCTTAACTACTGTTAAATGTTGACAACTTTAAATATATTTAAAATTCTGTGTTCAAAACCAGTACTATTGTCCCCCTGTTTTTGGTGCTACCTTACAGCCTGGCATTAAAAACTCAAGTTGGAATGTGATCTAAATTAAAAATTACATTAAAATCTAAACTACAAATTTCCTGGGGCCGTGTGGGTGGCTCAATTGGTTAAGCATCCGACGTAGGCTCGGGTCATGATCTCGCGGTCCGTGGGTTCGAGCCCCGCCTCGGGCTCTATGCTGACAGCTCAGGGACTGGAGCCTGTTTCGGATTCTGTGTCTCCCTCTCTCTCTGCCCCTCCCCTGTCCATGCTCTGTCTCTCTCTCACTCAAAAATAAATAAACATTAAAACTTGTTTTTTTTTTTTAATTTCGTGGAAAATTCTGGAAAGATGGCAGCAATACTAGATGCATAGTTTTTGGATCTTCCCAAACTCCCCATAAAAAACAGAGCAGAGAGATAGCAAACCAAAATCCATAGATAACATTTATAGCAAACCTAAGTCACTGAGTTCCCTTCAACTCTGAGCATAAGCACACTGTGGGGAAACCATCGGCAGCCACAAAATCGGTGAGATATCGAGCCTGTGCTGGAGGAAGCAGAGGTAAGCAACCTGTGTCCGGCAGACCTAAGAGCAGGATAAGCCCCAAAGCCGACATGTCTTGAAAATTGAGCAGGATGAAGATGGTCCAGACGGAAGAAGGAGAAAGGCTCTGACTCAAGTCGGGGAGGAGAATAGAACCAGAACATCTCAGAGAGCAAGCCACCATATCTCTGGATGTTGTCTAAAAACAAAAAAAAAAAAGAGGAAGCTCTAACAATTTAGAAAACCTCCTTTGAACAGTGTGTGCATTCTAAACGACTCCCCCACTCCCGCCCCGCTTCTAAAACCTAATTTAACGTAAAAACGAACCTTGGGGAAAGGATCAAGGTCAAACCCCAAACTAAGTTATTAAAAAATATATGGACGATAATATCCCTCTAGATCCTGAAAGCTTTCCAGAGAAACATGTTCATAAAGTAGACTAGAACTGCGATGTACTGTTTCCAATTGAGTCAGAAGCCATTAGGGAAAACTCAGAAATTATATTTAGAAATAAAAAGAACGCTATTAAAAAAATGAAGCATAAACTAGGACAGAGTGAATCAACACAGTAAGTAATACTAGAAGAGAAAGGGAAAGTAAAAATGGAGAAAGGTCTCAAACGATCAAAAAGAAATGGAGACATTAAAAAGACTCAAGAGAAAGTGACTGATATTGATAAGCCAAGAAGATACATCATATGGATAACAGGAGCTCCTAAAAGAGAAAATCAAAGGAAGAAGACCAAACAGAATAAACACTAAAAACCACAACTCAAGACAGCTTTCTTGGGGCCCCCAGGTGGCTCAATCTGTTAAGCATCCGACTGTTAATTTTGGCTCAGGTCAGGATCTCACTGTCCGTGAGTTCGAGCCCTGCCCTGGGCTCTGCGTTGACGGTGCTGAGCCTGCTTGGGATTCTGCCTCCCTCTCTCTCTGTCCCTCCCCTGCTTGCTCTCAATCTCTCTCAAAATAAATAAAAATAAACTTGTTTTAAAAAAAGAAAGCTTTCTTGAGGCAGAAAACAACTTTGAAATTATGTATTGAAAGAGAACCCCACACACCTGACGGTATTGACCTAAACTGACCAAGACATATTCCAGTAAAATCACTTGACAGAAAAATAAAGGGTATCTAGGCAAAAAGAGACCTTACATAAGCCAAGAACATTGGATTTCATCAGATTTTTTTCTTTTTTTGAAAGCACTGCTTTCTGATAGCAGAAAACAGGGCAACATTTAGGATCCTGGAAACAAGAAAATGATGTCCAAAGTTTTTGTATCCATCAAAACCAATTTTCAGAATACAAAGGGCGCAGAGTGTTCTCATCATGCAAGTACTCTGGCAACATTGTTTCCGTGAACCTTTCCTGAAGGACAGAATTCTCCGGGGAAGAAAAAAACATACACATACATTGGAAAGAAGTTAAACAGTCCGAGTTCTGAGTTTGACTTGAAAGTCCCAGTAGAATCTCCGTGTTATTCTTTTTTTTTTTTTTTTTAATTTTTTTTTAACGTTTATTTATTTTGGGGACAGAGAGAGACAGAGCACGAATGGGGGAGGGGCAGAGAGAGAGGGAGACACAGAATCAGAAGCAGGCTCCAGGCTCTGAGCCGTCAGCCCAGAGCCTGACTCGGGGCTCGAACTCACGGACCGCGAGATCGTGGCCTGAGCGGAAGTTGGACGCTTAACCGACTGAGCCACCCAGGCGCCCTCTCCATGTTATTCTACATACATGTGCATCCACTGGCAAGGCCACGACCAGCCCACTAACAATGAACATCCTTAGCATCCAGACCGTGGTCTTGAGATATCATTTCCTGTTAAAAGGAATCAGGACTCCTTGGAGAAACAGCTATGTAGGGCCTGAGGGTAAGAAAAGCCTGGAGTATTTTGTCATAGTACACAGAAATGTTACCAGATATAAAGACTAGTGGAGAAATGTCCAAAGGACTCAAGAGCCAACTTAAAGTTTCTTACTGGCCAAAGATGAGACAATTTGTCACTTAGGATAAAAATGCAATGGATTAGACACCATAAACCGTACTTAAATCTATAATTCAAGCATACGCCATAAGTGCAAAGGGCCTGTGGCAGGAACATATTCGGTGCGTTTCAAACAATCTTCATAAATTTCTCAGAACCACCCAGCAGCCCTCACTGGATGTTGTATCTCGAGTCCCGGTGACTCATTTGGTTCCAATTTTGATGATTTGTAGCACCTGATGCTGGAGCAGGGGCTACTCTGGAGTTGTTGACACCTTGTAAATCTGTCCCTTTTAAGCGGCACCATGTGCACATGCTCCGGCACAGTTATTGTTTCAGTTTTGGTTTTAATTAGAGGAAGCCCCCTGGGGGATTAACTACCCGGTAGCAAAGGCAGTTAGTCAGACATCTTCCTGCAGAGAGCTCATAACGGAGCCTGTGCTCCAGTTTCTGGGACAGGCTGGTCCACCGGGGTCGCCTGGGAAACAGAGGGCTGCAGAGGAGGCAAGGGCAGCCGATGACCTCCATCGAACAGGGGTGACTGCCGGTCCTTCCTTCTAGGATGGGGTAGCAGTTCTGTCGGAAGGGGTATTGGAATCGCTCGCCCCCTTTTGTGGGGAAACTAAGACGAGACCGTCTTAGAAGTCCGACAGGTAAACGCCCTTTGAATCATTCGGGAAGCTTTTGTTGACACCCACTCAGGGCCAGGGGCTGTGCACACAGCAGTGCTAAAGGGGTAGGCAGGCTGTGGTCGCCATTCTCAAGGAACTTCCAGACATTTTTCTCTCTCCCGGGGGCTGAGGCTCCAGCGGTGAACAAGGCAGACAAGGTTCCTGCCCTCAAGAAGCTCACAGGCTAGCGGGAAACTCCTCGAACCAGTAAATAGGCAAATCAAAGAATCGTAGACCCATAGGGGCTGAGAAGGGGACAGAGGACAACCAAGTATATAACAAGTGGGCCGGGGTTATTGTTTTGGGGCAGGTACCATGTAAACAGACCTGGAAGGTGAGAAGTCGCTGGCCCCATGCAGAGGGACCCAGGGAAGTCGTCCAGGTGAGTGGAAAAGCAAATTCAAGAGATAACTGGGTGTGTTTGAGGGAGAGAAGGCAGGCCAGTGTGGCGGGAGGTCAGGCTGAGGAGGAAGCAGGAGTGGAGGCGTTGTTTTGCTGGACCTGAAGCCGGGGCACATCATGGTCTGGTGTATGATTTGCAGAGATGATTCTGGCCGCGCTGAGGAAGAGTGCGTTGGCGAGGGAGTACGGAGTGGAAAGAGCGAGAAGGTCAGGATGCTGCGGGGACCAGCCAGGGAAGGTGGTACCCTGACCCAGGCGTTAGCAGTGCAGGTGGAGAGAAGAGGAGATTGGGAGCCGTGTTCTGGAGGCAGCCCTGGCAGGACGTGCCGAAGGATTGCAGGCGGGGCCGGACGGGGGGGGGGGGGGGGGGGGGGGGGGGGGAGAGGTCAAGGGTGCCTCCAAGGGCTGTAGCCTGCGCAACCGGAGGGGTGTAGTTGCTGTCTTTTGAGATGAGGAAGGTGGAGAAGCAACAGGTTTGGAAGCAAAGATCCAGACTTCCACTGTGGTTGTGTTAACGCTGAGATGCTGTGCACCAGCCCGGTGGAGATACCGAGCGGCTGAATCAGGTGGGGATTCGGAGGGCAAGTCTGGGAAAGGGAAATGGATTTAGGAATCCTCAGCATGTAGGTGGTATCCACCCGGGGGGGCTCGCAGCTTTGGGTGCACAGGGGAAGCACGTGTGGAGGTTTACAAAGCTGCAGGTGCCCAGGATATCGTGCAGACCAGTCAGTTCAGTCTCTGGGGGAATGGGACCCACGCATCAGCATTTTAAGGCTTCCCCGGCGATTCTAACACGCGGCCAAGGCTGAGAGCCAGGGCCCTGCACACCAGCTGAGACGGTGGGTGGTTCTCCAGGCGTGGTCCCAGGACCGGCGGCTTCACATCACCTGAAACGTTCAGGTTTCATCGCAGACTGTGGAGTCGCGGGCAGCGGCGGGGGGAGACCGGCCATCTGCGCGTCAGCAGGCTCTTTGGGTGACGCTGAGGCGCCCAAGGCTTTGAGAACCTCGGGGACAGAGATAGACGGGGAGGGGAGACAGAGGAGAAGAGCAGAGGTGGGAGACCCGAGTTGGTCCGCCTGCCCGCGGGGGAGGAGCCCCCAGGATCAGATGGAGGAGGGAGAGGTCAACGGGTCAAATTCAGCAGCCCAAATGCTGAGGGGGATTCGAATAGTTATAAGGTCAGGAAAACGAGAGAGCGCAGGGTCTGGCAGTGAGGGGTTAGGGTGGTGCGGTGAGGCTGTTTCAGCTGGATCGAAGGGGTCACGGGGAGGATGCGGGGTCATGGGGAGGATGCATTGCCAAAGTCCTGGGACCCGGGCTGCGCTTAATAATTTCTTTTCTCTCCCGCTTTCAAAAGCCTGTAGTTACGCAAAGTATCACCGATCGCTTCCAAAACAGATTTCTCTTACTAGGTCATGAGTAATTAGGAAGGCAGATTGTTCTCGGACCTGCGGTGGCCTTCAGAGAGCTCCCAGCAAGTCGAGTTTTCACACAAGTTCTCTTCTGCTGTGAAGTAGAAAAGGAGACACGACCGGGCTGATGATCCAGGAGTCCATTCTGCCCTCTTTCCCTTTGCTCCCTCCCACCAGGGAGGCTGAAGATCCGATGCCTAATCCCGGCATTCCCCCTCTCCTTGCCTGTCGGAGTGGCTGTGTCTGCCCAGCGGGATGCGAGGGGGATCGGATGGGACAGTTCTCAGAAAGACACTGTTTCCTGATAAAAGCCACAGGCGTGTGAGCAGAGTCCATAGATGGCATCTCGCCTTTCAGAGCTTTCTTCTGGCTTTGAACTTGAAGGTGGTGCTTGGAGCTCGGCAGTCATCTCGAGATCACGAGGCAGCAAGCTTTTGGACAAAAGGCAAATGGTTGATCAGCGGCAGAGTAGACGCGATGGGAAGAGGAAGATGGGGAGGGAGAAGGAAGGAGAGAGGGGGTGAGAGAGAGAACGCGGGAGCACGTCGGTCCTTCGTCACGTGACCGTGCCGGTAAACCAGCCCTGGCATTCCTCCTTTCAGGCTTCTTGCTTGGGAGATCATGTTTAAGCAGCTCTTCGTCGGGGTTTCTGCTGTTTGCAGCTGCAAAAGCGTTCCTAACTGACCCAGGAAGGTATTCCTACTGACTTTTTGGCAGAGGAGAAAATGGAGGAGTGAGGAGACACAGCAGTGAGAGGTGGGGCTAGGGTTAGATCGGGTTCATGGGCTCACCCATCCATGCTTGTTCCTGGAATCACCATCTGCTGGACGCAAGGCCCGGGTCCACACAAATCTGTTTGCATAGGCCCAAGTGCTTGTCGAGGAAGCAACGCTCCGGCTGAGATCTAAGCTGGGCTGGGCCAGGAGCAACTCAGGCAAAAGGGGCTGTGTGTTCCAAAGACCCAAAGGCCGCAAAGGACCAAGAGCTGGAGGGTTGACCTTGGGCATGGTGAGCCAGTGAGGAAAGGTCATGGGGTGAAGGTGGAGGGGTTGGCATTCCCTAGAAAGCATCTGCGTGCCATGGCAATTACACTGTCGCTCCTATTTTCTCACGGTTTCCTGGAACGCAGGGAGTTTTGCTCCTTCTTTTAACGGTGGCCACGCACGAATTGCGTGCACCCTGCCTGCTTTCCTGGTCCAGTGCACTTCACCATCGGAGGTTTCCCCGGGCCGCCTCAGACTTAAAGGTTTAGCTTCACAGCTGAAAAAACTTCGCGTGTGAAATAACTCGGCTTTTCTGGGGGTTTCTCTAGACCCGATTTGGGGCCACACTGATGCCCCAGGACAGGTCTGCCTAATTGTGGTTACCGCGGTGGGCCTCTTGAAGAAGTGGCCCTAAGAATGGTGGCACTTGGGGCGCCTGGGTGGCGCAGTCGGTTAAGCGTCCGACTTCAGCCAGGTCACGATCTCACGGTCCGTGAGTTCGAGCCCCACGTCGGGCTCTGGGCTGATGGCTCAGAGCCTGGAGCCTGTTTCCGATTCTGTGTCTCCCTCTCTCTCTGCCCCTCCCCCGTTCATGCTCTGTCTCTCTCTGTCCCAAAAATAAATAAACGTTGAAAAAAAAAATTAAAAAAAAAAAAAAAAAGAATGGTGGCACTTAGAGCCGAGGCCGACCCTGAAGGACCCGACAGCCGTAGGCGAGGGCCAGGAGACTTCAGCGTCAGCCCCTGCAGGGTCGGCAGTTTTGCAGCCTGCATCTGGAGGACGAGAGGGCTGGGAATAAAGATCCAGACATTTAGGCCCCTTTGGGGCCACCCTGAAGGGCAATTCTTTCTCCCGACTTCCTCGTCAGCTAGGCCAAGGCTGTATTGGGTCTGCTGCTCAGTCCTTCTTCCCTCCCTTCCACAGATGTTGGTCCCTAACAAGCAGCGTCTCCACCGCAAACTCCTAGCATCTGCCCGCACAGATCCCACCCCCGCCCCGCAGCATCAATTCTGATTCCTGGAGGCCAGGTGTTGTCTCCTCCCGCTCTCTCCTTCCCAAAAGATCCAGGTTTCCTTATGCAAGCAGGACCCCAGGGGCAGGAGCCCCACAGACCCGGGGTGAGGGGAAGGGTGGCCTCAGTCAGGCCACAAAGGCATCGGCTGCACCTGACCCCCGGCAAATGGTGCCCAACTTCCCTGGCATATACGTAGTCAGGGCGCCCCCCCAGGGCCAAGATTGTCTAAGGCATCTTGTCGTTTCCCAGTCGGAGCGATCAGTGGGCGTGGCTTCTACACCTCGTTATGCACTTTACTTCTTTGTTCTTCGTCTGTCCCCCAGCTGGGGAACTTCCTCTTTCTCTGGGAAGGAATATCTTAGTCGTCTCTGTACCTGAGAACCAGCATGGAGAAGGTCCCAAGAGATGTGGATGGAATGAAGCTCTGTGAGTCTGGCTTCCTCCCCCGAACTGTGAAATCCTTGAGGATGGGAATTCTGTCCTATTCTTCCTTGGTACCCCAAGGCCTGTGGGTGGCCATCGAAAGTGCTAGTTAATGATTGTTGTGTGGATGGGTGGATGGATGGTTGCATGCTGTGAAGACTGGCCACTCAAGGGCCAAGGTAGACTACAAATGCCCCATGAGGCACCACCAGGGTAGTGGTCAACTTCAGCTGGGTCTTGGGGACAGCTTCCAGCAGAGGAAGCTGTGAGTTCCGTGAAGACGAGTGTGGGGACTGGGGGATGGGAGGGGTGGGGCACTGGAAGGTACTCCTTGCAGAAGGGGCAGGGTGGGTGTGGAACCCAGCTGTCCTCTCTACCCTCTTAGCATTCATGACCTCTTTGGGAAACACCTTGCTGGTCTCCCTCTGAGGAACGGCCCCCACTCTAGGTCAAGGTGTGGTGAATCCCTTCCTACCCTTAAGCCACAAGGGTAGGTGGGCACAGGACCCAAGCCTGCTACGTGGTTAGTTTGGGGATGGGCTCTTGGCCCATCAGGGTCGGTGAGCCTCTGCCTCGGGATATTCGCTAGAACTTACTGGGAAAGAGAACAGAATGTTATGATGCCTTCAGCTGCCATTACGAAACAAAGCAAAACAAACAACAAAAGCAACGACAAAGCAGTGGGACAGGCTTAACCGATGAGAGAAAATGCGTTACTTCATGTAACAGGGAGTTCATGGCTAGGGCACCTTCAGGGATGGTTACTTTGTTCAACAATATGATCAATGGTCTAGGTTCTGGTACCCTATTTGGCCACCCGAAGCACATCAAGGTTGTCCTCGTAGTCACAAGATGGTTGCCGCAGATCCAGACATCACACCCAGCCATGATAAGCACAAAGGTGGAAAAGGAACTGTTTCCCCCATTGTGGCTCTCGCGTCTGTTGTCCACATCAACCTCACCGGTCCATGTTCTAGCCAATCACACGAGGGAAATGGCCTCAGCTGATGCATTCCCAATGGGGGCAACATCTCCCCCAAGGGGGTGGCCATTTCTTTGGTGGAGGTGATTGAAAAAAATGGCAGACACTACGATGGTTTGTGGTCTTCTAAAGGGCCACAGTACATGAACATACAGTGACCGGCCCACGTGATAAGCAGAAGCTGTTAAGTTCTCTTGCACGACGTATGGTCCAGAGGTTTATTTCCTCCGGCCCCAGGGGAAGAGGCAGGTAAAGCATGGAGGAGGCTCCCCGTGGCAGACGATGCAGGAGTGAGAAGCAACGTACATGGAAGCGAGATCTTAAACCAGTGTTGGTTGAGTGGGAAAGACAAGAAACAATTCTAGTAATAGCATTTAGGTGAAATGAAAAACACACATGCAGAGCACAACATCGCATAATCTCTGAGGCCATGTGCATATTTAATAGCATCTGCCAGGTGTGTTAGAGGGGTTGCTGAGGTGCAGGGAGATGACAGCGGGAACAGGGCCTGAGAGGGACAGATAATAAACTAAGGGAGGGTCTCGCTCTGACCAGTGACAAAAGTGTGGCTGAAGGTAAGGTCTCGGATTAACCTAACTCCGCACCTGACTCCTCCCTGGGGGATGAAAGGAGGTGGACGTCGGTGGGAGGGCAGAGGGTGCACGGAAGGTAGAGGAAGGTGAAACTTGACATTGGAAACCCTTCAGGGCCTCTGTCCCAGGGGGATTCTGAGGCTGAGCGGGTTCACTATGTTTTATAGACAATGGGGAGGGTTGGAAAGTTCTAAAGCTGGAGGAACACAGGTGTTAGGCTTTTTTGGAAGGCCATTCTGAGCTGTGAACGGTTGACATCGGATGGCCTGTTTTAAAATGACCCTTAGGGGCACCTGGGTGGCGCAGTCGGTTAAGCGTCCGACTTCAGCCAGGTCACAATCTCGCGGTCCGTGAGTTCGAGCCCCGCGTCGGGCTCTGGGCTGATGGCTCAGAGCCTGGAGCCTGTTTCCGATTCTGTGTCTCCCTCTCTCTCTGCCCCTCCCCCGTTCATGCTCTGTCTCTCTCTGTCCCAAAAATAAATAAACGTTGAAAAAAAATTTTTTTTTAAATAAAATAAAATAAAATAAAATGACCCTTGATCATGCCTGGGTGGCTCAGCGGGTTAAGCGTCCAACTCGGGCTCAGGTCGTGATGTCACGATTCGTGAGTTCGAGCCCCACATCGGGCTCTGTGCTGACACCTCAGAGCCAGGAGCCTGCTTTGGAGTCTCTCTGTCTCTGTAGCTCTCTGCCCCTCCCATGTTCACATTCCGTCTCTCTCTGCCTCTCAAAAATAAACACATGTTAAAAAAAAATTTTTTTAACATTTTTTAATGTTAATTTTAATTTAATGTTTTAGTTTTAATTAATTTTAATTTAATTTTAACTATTTTTAAAATTTTTTAAAAATTTTGATGGAAGGCCCGGGTGAGTCGGTTAAGCATCCGGCTCTTGATCTTGGCTCAGGTCACGATCTCACGGTTCGGTCGGTGAGTTCGAGCCCCGAGTCGGGCTCTGTGCTGGTGGCTCGGAACCTGCTTGGGATTCTCTGTCTTCTCTCTCTGCCCCTCCTCCTCACTCACTTGCATGCGCACGCTCTCCCAAAATAAATTAGTAAAAAGTAAACAAATAAAACGGCTCTTGATAGGGAAATAGCCAAGTAGAGGACTTTGGGTCCCTTGCCATTTCCTTCATGTGATTATCTCAAAGTCCGAAGAGCAAGTAACTAGTCACTTATCAAGCAACTGTGGACGGGAATGAACACAGATGCTCCGTGCAGAGTGTATCTCTCACACTTCTCGCCTGGTCCTCACGGCACCCGGGAGGTGGGTGCTGTGATCCCATCTCAGAGGTGTGGGAGAGGAGGCTTGGAGCCCACCCGCTTCTCCAAGAGAGCAGGCAGACACTCAGCTCACTCCCTTCCTATTTATTTTCTGTTTTCCAGTTTAATTTGGGGGCATGTTTTTTCTATTTAAAATTATTTGCTGGCAATAGAATACTGTACTCAGAGAGACAAAAATACCCAGAATCTCCTAATGAAGAACAGGGGACACTCCCTTAGGGAAAGAGGGAAGAAACATCTCAGGGTGGGCAGAGCGATGAGCGGGGGAAAGGCTGGGGTAGGGGGTGAGAAAGACCCTTTGGGGTGAGGCGGGGGGGGGGATTGGTTGCTTGTGCCATTCACGTATGTTAGAGGGTCCTAATGACTCCTCTCAGGGACCTCAGATTTCCCATCTGTAAGATGGGGACAGAAAGTGGAGGAGGGGGAGATTTGTTTCCAGCACGGTTTCTAGGATCTGCTCTGTTAGCACAAAATACAGATTCTCGGATCCCAGCCCAGAGATGCTGGGTTTTAAGGACCGGGACAGAACCCAGGTCAGTCAGATGTGTGCTGGCAGCATTAAGCTGATGTTCTGGGGTTCTGGAAAGTGATGTATCTTTTTCTTCTTCTTCTTTTTTTTTTTTTAATTTTTTTTTTCAACGTTTATTTATTTTTGGGACAGAGAGAGACAGAGCATGAACGGGGGAGGGGCAGAGAGAGAGGGAGACACAGAATCGGAAACAGGCTCCAGGCTCTGAGCCATCAGCCCAGAGCCCGACGCGGGGCTCGAACTCACGGACCGAGAGATCGTGACCTGGCTGAAGTCGGACGCTTAACCGACTGCGCCACCCAGGCACCCCTTCTTCTTCTTTTTTAATGTTTTATTTATTTTGGGGCGGGGGTGGAAGCAGAGAGAGGGGGGCAGAGGATCCAAAGCAGGCTCTGAGCTCTGAGCTGACAGCAGAGGGCCGGGTGCGGGGCGTGAACTCACGAACCACGAGATCATGACCTGAGGCGAAGTTGGACGCTCAACTGACTGAACCACGCAGGCACCCTGATCCAGGCGTCTTTTATTTTTTTATTTTTTTATTTTTTAACGTTTATTTATTTTTGAGACAGAGAGAGACAGAGCATGAACGGTGGAGGGTCAGAGAGAGGGAGACACAGAATCTGAAACAGGCTCCAGGCTCTGAGCTGTCAGCACAGAGCCCGACGCGGGGTTCGAACTCCCGGACCGCGAGATCATGACCCGAACCAAAGTCACGCTTAACCGACTGAGCCACCCAGGCGCCCCCAGGCGTCTTTTAAAAATAAATTTTATTCTCCCCTGCCGACCGCCCCCACTGTGATTACTTGGTTCCACACTATTTCCTTGACCTAAGAAGCCTTCCTCCATAGACGTTAACTTTTCTAAAATCGGGAGAAGTCTTACAATTCCGAACGGTAGCATTTCCTCCTTTCCTCTGAAAAAAAAAAAAAAAAAAATGCTGTCGATGGTGCATATCAGAGCTCACGCCGTCCCAGAATTAGGGAAACGCGGTGTAATGTTCTTTCCATCGGAGAGCCTGGGGAAAAACAAATCCCGAAGAAGACAACAAAATCACCCGTCATCTCATCCCCAGAAGGCTCTATTGCCAATGTTTTGTCACATTTCTTTCTAGTTTCTTGTTTTTGTTGTTTCGAGCCTCCCGTTTGCCACCAAGGAGCGATTTTTGAGCACCTGCTCGGTGTGCCCCACTTCGGGACTTAGAAGTAGAGTAAGAATTCTGGCCGCTCTGTGCTAGAACGGGGTGGCTTCGTTCCACAGAACAGCCCTGCAAGACGGGAGACGGTATTTCTACTGAACAAAGGGGAGAGTAGAAGCTGAGGCGGTAAAGGACGTGCCCGAGTTGCCATGGTTAGTGAAGGGCTGAGCTCGGATTTGAGCCCAGGCAGCTGGATGCGGTGCCGTCTCTCCGGGCGGAGGCCAGCCTGGCTCAAGGTGGGAGGGTTCGCACGCTGTGGGTCAGGACCGTGGGACGGGGTTGTCTCTTGGTGGGACCACGGGCCTCCTGGAGAGGCTGCGTCAGCAAAACCGTGGCTCTGCAGTTGGGACCTGGGTTCAAATCCAGGTGTGACTCTTACAGATCATTTAACCACTCTGAACCTTGGGTTCCTCATCTGTAAAATGGAGAGAAATGATACGTCCCCCACCCAGGGCTTTAGAAAGGATGAGGAATTACATATGCAAAGTGCCTGTCTTAGAAAGAATTTTCCATGTGGAGAAGCTGGACCTATGGGGGTATGGATCGAGGGTGTAGAGGAAATATTGCAAGTCTTTATGACAGGCCAATAGCAATATAAATATTCTAGTATTTTAGCCAAGGGATATATTTTGGATAAATTCTAGGAGAATTCTTGGGGGCTTCTATTATGAACCAACTCGTCATCCTTTTTTGGTCAAGAAAAAAAAAAAGCAGTTTGGTTCACAATAAGCAAAAACAGAAACAGTCTTCCAACTTGAGGTCTGGAGAAATAGTATATCCCCTTCTGGCTTGGAACTTCTCTTTCAGTTCAAGTTCAGCCCAGAACCTCTAGCCCTTCACCGCCAGGGCTGGGACACAGGTGTCCATGCTTTTTAGTGCTCCCAGGGGATGCTGACAAGTGGTCGGAGTGGAGCCGGGCCCTCCCGAGTCGATCACGCCTGGGCCCTGGGCCCCTACCCGCCCTCCCGACGCCCACAGCCTAGCAGGCATGGGGTGGGGGGCAGCGGGGACAAGACAGCAGAGCTCGGGTTGAAGGCCAAGAGAGAGAGAAAGATAAGGTGAAGCTGGGACAGAGGGGGGGACCGAGCTGTTACGGAGCATCTACAGAAGGCCAGCACCGGAAGGGGACCTGAAGATTGCAGGGGCTGGGGTCAGGATGCCCGCATTAGAATCCCAGCTCTTCCGCATCTCTGCTGCTTGTTCCCAGGGGGAGATCTGCAATCTCTCAGCCTCTCTGTTCCCCGTCTGGAAGGCGGGTTGTTGTGCAGACTGATTGCCAGGGATACAGGTAGGGGCCTGGCTCGGTGCCCGTCGTACAGCAGGGTATGCGTGGCTAGTAACCGTTACTCTCGCTGGAGTTGTCATCATAGTCGCCTTGACCCCTCATCCCAACACTGAGAAGTTGGTGCTATTGTTTCTGCCATTTTGCAGATGAGGAACCTGAGGCTCAGAGAGGTTAAGTGGATTGCCCAAGGTTGCACAGCTGGAGGCCGGCAGAGCCGGCATTGGAACACCACCCTGTCTGCTCCAGAGCTCGTGCCCTTTCCTTTTCTGGGCTGGACAAAACAGACAAAGCAAGAATGGAGACTTCCAGCTCATGAGTGCACCCTGATCAGCCCTGGGGACACAAGACAACCTCTATCCTTTGCTTCTGACTCAGGCCACGCCAGCCAGCCAGGACCCCGAGGAGACAGGGCTGTGGATTGTATCCGACCCGGAGGGGTTTTGACAACCGGGCCTTGTTTGGGGTTAGTTATTTTGGAAAAGCAGAGGGGGGCACAGGAGAAATGGTCTCATTCCCAGGCATATGGGAGCCGGCTGTCAGCTAATATGGAAAATGATTAAGACAGCTTAATTTTTTTTTATTTTTTATATATACTAATAATGAAGCGGGAGGAATTTGGAGGAGGAGGTCCACAAGGAGAGGGCAAAGTATTACAGATGTTGGAATCACGCATGGGGGATGGCCCTGGCCCTGGTGGGACAGCAGCCCCTGCAGCCAGGAGGGGTGGGGGAGGGGTGGGGCATCTGGCCTCAGCGACGTGGAACATCCCCCACAGTTTGTCCAGGGGCAAGAGTGTGTATGGCCTGGGGTTTAGTGGTGGGCAGGGAAGCTGGGGTTCCTCTCTGGGCTGGTTTTAGTCCCCGCTTTCTGGCATGATACATGCTGGGCAGGAGGGCTAGGGAACAAGGGCAGCATCTGCTCAACAGAGAGGGCGAAGCATGTGAGAGATGGGCTGAGGACCTCAGTGGAGAACTTTGCCTGGGGCAGCAAAGACCCTAGGGCCACAGGGCCGTCAGTGGATGCTGTGAAGCCCAGGAGGGCTCCCCGGAGCAGGTGGAAACAGGGCTGGCAGGATGGAGAGGCTGGGAGGGGTGAGGAGGACCAGCATTAATTGAACAGCTGCTTGGTGCCAAGCACAGAACTAAAAATTAGATTCAGAGGCGTTCATTCAACAGCTATTCATTGAGCACCTACTATAGGCCAGGCACTGTTCTGGGCTCTGGGGAGAGGGCAGGGGACAGCCAGAATCCCCGTCCTTATGGGGCTCACCTTAACATTTACCTGCTGTTACTGGCATCCTCACTTTACAGGCGCAGAAACCGAGGTGAAAGAACCCAGGGAACCTGTAGAACCTGCACGCCCAACCGCGGAGAGGCCGGATGTGGACTCCCCCTCTTGGTGGAGGAGAGTGGCAGGGTTCTCGAAGAGCACGTGGGAAAAAGAAATACTCTTGTGGCCGTTTGGGAAAGATACGATGTGCCACAGAAAGCCACTCGCCAGACGGGGAAACAGAAGCGCCTTCCCTCTTCCCAGGGGATAACTGGTCTCTGATCGCACGCGTACAGAACCCGGTCGTCACGCCTTCCAGCCTGTGGCCCAGAAGCCTGGCCCACCCCTCCCATCCTCTGCCCTGGGACACCCATTTCTGCCGGGCCAGGCCAAGGATCTGCAAAGGGTCGCCGGTCCCTGCTTGGCTGGGGGCACTTCCAGCCGGGGTGGAGGGAGGTTGACTCCATTTGTGGCTACACGCTTTCTTTCCGCTGGGATGGGTGGATGGGCGGGCAACCACATCTCCCTGGGGTCTCTGTCAGGGACAGGGCCCTGGGGTCTGATTGGCTGAGCCCCAATTATGAGCTCATCTCCAGTCTATTCAGCCACAGGGGAGGGGCCAGATTATGAACTAAGCAGAGTTCCCGTGGGTGGAAGGCTCTCGGGAGAGGAGGCTGTGAGCTGGGAAAATACCCTCCTAATGCCTATTGATCTGCATTGGCTTCCGCGTTAGATTTTGTCCAGTGGCTTGTGGATTATTTCATTTCTCTTGCCCTCCCCCCCAATCAGCAACGCCTCCAAAATATACCCTAAATCAATTCCCTTTACTCCTTCCCTCTTGCCCTTGGCCTCATCCAGGCCACCATCATCTCCTGCCACGACCGCCCCAGCTCTTCCCTGTTCCCGTTGCCACTCCTGCCTCCCTCCATCTCATCTCTGCACAGCAGCCAGGGGGGATCTTTTCAAAATGCACACCAAGGTGTGTTTCTCCCCTGCTTATGGCCCCATTCACAGTGGCCTCTCCTAAAAGCTGGACTCCCGACAGGCCACTGCCCCCACGTTTCCCCTCTTCATTCATTCGGGCCACACCAGTGTCCCTTCTGTTCCTCTGATAAAGCCAAGCTTAGTCCTGCCTTGAGGCTTTTCCGCTCGCCATTGTCCGCCTGTGATGCCCTAACCCACTTTGCCATGTGGTCTCTAGGGTCTCAGTTCAGACATGCGGTATGCTCTAGATTAGGCTGGAGTGCTGTGACAAAAAGGCCCTGAAACGTGCGATGACTCAAGCACACTAAAAGCGTATTTCTCACTTACGTAGTGACTGTGGCCACACAGTGGTGGCTCTGCTCCATGTGATGATGCTGGGATCCAGGTTCTTTCATCCTGAAGCCTTTTTGTCCCTTGCTTTCAGCCATGGGAAGAGACAAGAGAGCATGGGGGACGCCCAACCTCAGCTGGAAGCCTAGGTTTGCAAGGCCACTTATCGCTTCCGCTCCTATCCCATTGGCAGGAACAGCCTGGTCGCAGGGCCACTGTGGGCAGCCACGTCCCAGCTCCAACCGTACAGACAACAGGGAACACGGACTTTACAATTGCCTACCTTGGCCGTGGTCACCTTCTCAGAGAGGCCCTGCCTCCCCAGCCGTCCCATCCCAAAATTGTCCCTTCCGTGGCTGTATATCTCATAATCCCTATTAGATTGTCTTCATAGTACATGTTATTTATCTGCTTGTTTATGATCTCCATCCCCTTCTAGAAGGTAAGCTCTGGGAGGGTAGAAACCTTGTTTAGCTAGCTAATGCCATACTCCTGGCGTCTCGATCAGTGTTTGGCCCAGAGTAGACATTGAATGAGGGCTTGTTGCATCAATGAAAGGACAAGCAAATCGTTTCCACATTACCAGTGGGGGCGCAGAAGAGACCGGAGGCTTCGTGGACAGGAAATGCTTGGCCCGGGGGCTTCGCATATGTAGGAGCCCCGCTCCAGCCCATTCCTTTCTATCTCCAATGTCAATCTTAAGGCTGCAGATTTCAGAGAGAGGCAAGGCTGCAGCCTGTGAGTTGGGAGACCTGAGTTTAAGGGTGGCTCTGTCCTGACTTCTGGGTGTGTCCCTTTTCCCTCCTGTGTGGGCCTTGGTTCCCCAGCCTGCAAGACGGAGGTGGAGCAGGTTGGGCCAAGGAAACTTCCACATTCCTCATGGCTCCATAGTGGATGACCACCCCAGAGAACATCTGTACTTTCTCTTTCCAACTGCTGACCTTTGTGAGAAAGGTCTCCTCCCCTCCTTCCTCCCACTCTGAGGGCTTAATAAGGCTTAATGAGGGACCTGGGTGGGCCCAGCTCCTCAGTGGCCACCAGCCCATACTTTCACCCAAGGGCCAGGGTAGGGGAACATGGCTAATAACAGGGTCCCGGTAGGGGGTGAGCTTTCAGCCTTGGCTGGCCTTTCTGGGCCTCTATTAACAGACCACACAGGGAAATGTCTTCCCAGGGCCCGTGATTTTCCATTTTCCACTGGAAAGGGCAACTGGCGGGAGGTGGCCAGAGGGCCAGAGATATTCGCCGCCTGTGCTTCTCTCAGCGTGTTCTAGTATCTTCCTTTCTAGCTACTTACCCCCTCTTCCACCTGTCTTTCCGCTGACCCACTCATTTACCCACCCAAGTATTCAGGCACCTGCCCACTTACCCACACATCCAGCCTTGCGTCTTACCATCTGCCAATTTACCCTTCCTCCAGCCACCAGTCCAGCACCCATCCTTCCTTCCGCCTACCCACCCGTCTACTCCCCATTCATTCACTCTCTGTCCGTGTATCCTTCCTTGCATCCACATATACTCCCTTCTATCTGTCAACAACTTGGGTTACCCAAGATCTGTCTGGCATCGGTTTGGGGCTCAATCGGTTGTGGACGAGAACAAAGGTGGGTAAATCATTCCATTCCTTTCAGGCTTTCTGTCATGGGATCCCAAGCACACAGCGAAAAGTATTACTTTGCCGGCAGGTTTGAATCTGCACTCAGCCTTCCCGACCTTAGACAATTTCATGCAATATTATCATTATTTTTTTTTTAATTTTGTTTATTTATTTATTTTGAGAGAGGTAGAGACAGCAGGAGGAAGGGAGGGGCAGAGAGAGAGAAAGAGAGAGAGAGAGAAAATCCCGAGCAGGCTCCGCACGGTCAGCACAGAGCCCAAGGCGGGGCGTGAACTCACGAAACCGTGAGGTCATGACCTGAGCCCAAACTGAGAGTCAGATGCTTAACCAACTGAGCCACCCGGGCGCCCCATAATTATCTTTATTTTTGAGCACCCACTTTATGTAGGCCATATGCCAAACATTTTACAAATGTTGGCTCACTCAATTCTTTCAGCAGCAATTTGAGACAGACCCCGTACTTCTCACTTTACAGTCAGGGACATTCGGCTGGGCCTGCCACATAAGGTCGTGAAGGTTGCGCGTTGCACGACTCTTGGAGGCTTTTTTTCACATCATCATCTTGTAGGAGTAACAGAACTACAAAGTCAGCAATCTTTCTGGGACGCTGCCGTCCCTTGGCACCTAAATGGACACCCACCCCCAGTCACTAACGTGTCATCCCATGAGTCTGAGTACAGGATGACCCTTTTCCAAGCCCTGGCCTTGTTTTCTCCGAGCGGAGTGAGGGGACGAGAGAAGAAAGGGGCTAGAACGTGCTGGTTCCGTGACGTGGTAGAAACTGAGTCTTTGAGACATGGCAAGAGCTGTGGGTGGGGACATCGAGTCCTGGAGAGACCCACAGAATCTGAGGCTTAAAGGTCCTCTGATGATAATGATAAACAGCAGCACTGACTGGTCACCTCCTCTGAGCTAAGGCCACATGATGCCCCAGTTTCCATAACTCAACAACAGCACCAACCTCACGGCGTTGCTGGAGAGATTGAAGACACACGAAGGACCTAGATCATGCCTGCTGTGACGAAAGTGCTCAATAAATGGTACTTACCATTATTCAGAATAACCCCCACAGAGCGCTGTGAGGACGGAGCCCTTTCTTCCTCCGGGCCCGTCCCATCTGAGGTCATACACACAGGCTGCTTTCTGTGCCCTCAGTCCCAGACGGGTTGGCTCTGAGTGTGATTTTAATTAAAGCCAGTGCTACCAAGGGTCAGGCTGTCCGAGAGGGTATCCAGGAAGGCCTCCTGGGAACTTCTTAACCGTGAGCATGATCTCCCCTTTCCGAGGCTGGTTCTCCTCCATAAACGAGCAAAGCCAACGACAGCCGCCTAGCGCACGGGAGGTAAGACGTTGGTCGCTCGCTTCCCCGGAATCCATTCCTCCTTCGATTTCTGTTTCGGGAAACTTTGTTTTCTGATCATTGTAATCTGGGGGGCAAACTTCCAACGATTTCACCGGAGCCCTTCGACCCTGCCCCATCTGAAGCTCCAGCTTGGGCTTTCCAGTCCGGCAAATCCTGTTTTTACGCAAGCAACCAAAGGAGTCAGCTGGTATAAACGCAGTGCCTCCAAGGGGTGTGGATGAGACCTCCCTCACGCGGGCAGCCTACGAAGGATGGGGTCTTGTCTTCCTCGGGCCTCATTCGGTTTGTGCTGCACACTTGGGCAGGCCTGGTTCCGTGGATCTGGGGCTCTGATGGGGTCCAAACTCTTTTGCTTCAGAGAGTTTTTGTTCTGATGGCATCTGTAAGTAAGGGCTTTTGCAAACCTCCCTGTGAAGAGTCTCACATTCTGCTCCATGGGAATCTAGGGACCATCCCCAGAGACGCCATTCCTGTTCCCAATGATCTGGGCTCCAAGCCCCAATTTTTACCATCAGATGCTGTCTTCGGAGGGCTAACGAGTGGGTCATATGGGGGCAGAGAGATCCCACCTGTGCTGGGTAGGCGGGTTCACCTTCATCCCATCGTACCCCTGCCGAGGGGTGTTCCATGGTCCCCGATGGGCCTGACATCAGGAGCCGCAGATAGTTCTCCAAATTTGCAGCCCTCTCCAAATAGAACGTTAAACTGGGAGGGGGAGGGGAGGTGGCGCCGCAGGGTAAGGGAGAGCTATGGTGTCAGTCAGACTTCCCAGTGGAAGCAGGGCTGGGGCAGCCAGGGGAAATGGGCAAGACTGGGAGATGCAGAGGGGCATCTGCAGGGCACGGAGTAAGGACACGGATGGGATTTGGAGAGATGGGGCGAGGAGAGGCTCTAGGTCACAGGATTCTATAAGGCTCACCTCCCATTTCTCGCTCATTGCTCCTAATCTGCCGGTTTAGGTCCCACTCCCTCCCCTGGACAGTTGTTCTAGACTCCTCACTGGTCCCCCTGCTTCCTGTCTGGATCTTCCAATCCACCCCCTCCCATCAGCCATCCATTTTTCTGTCCATCTGTCCATCCATCCATCCATCCATCCATGCATGCATTCACTCAGCAAATATTCCTGGAGGGGCAGGGCTCATTATGTAGGACCCTCTGGCCCACTCCCTCTACCTGGCCGAACGTGCCTCCCTTCCCTGACTTTCTGGCAAGATAGCCACCCCCCACCCCCAACTTCCCCAGGTCACCTGTCATCACAACACTTACCACAAGACATTAGATGTCTTGACTTGCCCACTGGACTGTAAGCTCCTTAAGGGCAGGAACTTGGACTCCAGGGACCCAGAGCTGAGTTGGGTGAAAGGAAGGAATTCTTATAAGGGGCAAGGGTAGGATCCTGCGGTCCTATTTGGGTCGGGTTAGAGTCCCAGCTGTAGCGATCTCCAGGCTTGTAACTCTGGGCAAGGTCTTCAGTTCACTGAGCCTTGGTTTCAATAGTGTCACCCTCAGGGTTGCCACGAGGATGAAATGAGGGAAGCCACCTGACGTGTAAGGAGGTCCCTGATAGGTAGGCAGTGATCTGTCAGCAGGAGCCGCCGGAGGCAGTCTTTGCTGTCAGTTAATGGTGGGCAGGTGGCGTGGATGCTGGGGGCTCTGCCTGGATCCCAGTCAGCCACCCACTCCCCCTGATGGCTCCCAGCTGGGAACTGCCCTTAGCTGCGGGGAATTGCCTGCCCAAAGACACAGCCTTCCCCGGGGAGGTCCCTGGTTGGTGTGCAATACAAATCCTCGACTCCTCCTGCGGGATCTCCTGCTGAGATTTTACACACAGATCCACTGTGTGTCATCCCAGTCTTGTCTTCCCCATTTCCTTCCTCCCTTCCTCCTGAATGACCCACTGAACACAGATCTCCATCTCAAGAACCAATGGAAGATAACAGGCGTTCGGGGCAAAATACCTACATAGGGAAGATGGTGCAGGAACCCGGGGAGTCGGGGTGGTGGTGGTGGGAGATGGAAAGGAAGGCCAGAAGAGGAGGGTGGGGGCACTGGCCCTGGCAAAGCTTGGCCGCCCAGTCCTGGGTCTCTGGAACATTCCAACTTTCTTCCTGCCCTTGTCTTCAGGCCCTCCCTAGTTCTGTGGTGATTGGTCATAGTGATTGGGGGTGCTGGCTTTGGGGCCCTCCTTGAGTTTGAGTCCCAACTCTGTTTCTTGGACCAGTCCCTTCACTTCCTGAGTCTCAATGGTGCCAAACTGTATAACGGGGCTGGGAAGAATCAACGAGGGATCCCGCGGAGCTCTTAGCGTAGTGGCTGAGTCTCGGGGGCAGGGGGTGCCCCCTAAATGCTTCTTGCTATGCAACCCCCTCCCGAGGGATGAAGAAGGCAGTCTACAAATCAACCTGCATGGGCAGGGCCACCACTTCCAAAACCTCACCCCAAAGCATTCTTCTCTGCAACCTCTGTAACTGACCCAGCTCCCCAAGACCCTCCAGAAATCATAGGAGGTTTGTCCGCTTGGAAACTTTTATTCCATGCCCTTTTGTTACATGATGGCTGATGGAACGTCAAAGGAGGATGGGTCGCCTGAACGGAGGTGTGACTGAGCGCCAGGCCGGAGGGTAAGAGCTCTGCAGGCTTTGAACTTTCGCAGGAACCCTGTGTCATGGGTACCATTTAAACGATACACTGAGGCGCCGAGCGGAGTCACGTGCCCTGACCACACAGCAAGCGGAGTAAGGCTGCGCGCAGTCATGGCCAAGACGCAAGACGGACCGGACTCGAGCAGGGTCCAGTTGGGACTCCGCCATCCACCAGCTGTGTGTTCTTGGGTGAGTTAGTCTAACTTTGCTGTGGCCCCAGTTGCTTTATTCATAAAATGCGGGTGATCACAGCCCCTACCTCACTGACTGTTGAGATTAGATGAGATAGAACATATACAATGCCGGGTGCACGTGCGGTCCTTTATTCACCCCGCATCAATGCCGAGCACCTGCTGTGTGCTGGGCACTGTTCTAGGTGCTGGCGCAGAGCAGTGAATAGACCGACATGGGCCCTGTCCCCATGGGGCTGATATCCTAGAAGTAAACGGTAATCAAATGTTGGAATAACAGTTAACTGAAGTTTAGCTGGAATTTGAACCTACAGCTATTGACCCCACAGAGAGGGCTCCGTTATGCCCTTCCCCTGCAATATATATACACATATAGATGTATATGTACATATGTATATATGTATATGTATGTATGTATACACGTATATGTATATGTATATATCTATGTATATATATATATATAGAGAGAGAGGATATATACATACATATATATGTATGTATACATATGTGTATATATACATATACATATATATATATTTTTTCTTACCATAGTTCTTATTACCTCCCACATAATATGGAACTATTATGTTTGGCCTAGGATGAGTCTCCTCTACTAAAATGTAAGCTCTTCCCTGGCCTTTACTTTTTTCATCTCTAAAATGGGACAATAGGGGCGCCTGGGTGGCGCAGTCGGTTAGACGTCCGACTTCAGCCAGGTCACGATCTCGCGGTCCGGGAGTTCGAGCCCCGCGTCGGGCTCTGGGCTGATGGCTCAGAGCCTGGAGCCTGTTTCCGATTCTGTGTCTCCCTCTCTCTCTGCCCCTCCCCCATTCAAGCTCTGTCTCTCTCTGTCCCCAAAATAAATAAACGTTGAAAAAAAAAATTTAAAATAAAAAAAATAAAATAAAAAATAAAAAAAATAAAATAAAATGGGACAATAAAAAAACAAAAAATAAATAAATAAAATGGGACAATAGGGGCGCCTGGGTGGCTCGGTTGGTTGATCGTCCAACTTTGGCTCAAGGCATGATCTCACGGTCCGTGAGTTTGAGCCCCGCGTTGGGCCCTGTGCTCACAGTTCAGAGCCTGGAGCCTGCTTCAGATTCTGTGTTTCCTTCTCTCTCTGCCCTTCCCCTGCTCGCACTCTGTCCCTCTCTCTCTCTCTCTCAAACATAAATAAACATCAACAAAAATTGTTTTTAATTTTTTTTTTCAACGTTTATTTATTTTTGGGACACAGAGAGACAGAGCATGAACAGGGGAGGGGCAGAGAGAGAGGGAGACACAGAATCGGAAACAGGCTCCAGGCTCTGAGCCATCAGCCCAGAGCCCGACGCGGGGCTTGAACTCACGGACCGCGAGATCGTGACCTGGCTGAAGTCGGACGCTTAACCGACTGCGCCACCCAGGCGCCCCAACAAAAATTGTTTTTAAATGGGACAATAACCTCCAGGCTGGCAGGTCATTTCTATAAGCTAATGTTTTCAAATCAAGGCAGTAGACAAGGGTTGTTGTCCTAACAAATGCATGCCTGGAGCAAGAGTGACTTATTCTGACAGAAGCAGGGTCAGGGAAGGGCCCTAGGAGACAGGACTATTTGAGCCTAGCCCTGACAATGAATAAAATATGAATCATCAGAGACAGATAGGATGGCGTTCCGGGCAAGGAACCTAGAAGTCTGTACTCACGCTTCAGCTTAGCCAGGTCCCAGCCTTTCCAATTGCTCTCTTCTCCCAATCGATTAGTGCTGATGGATGGTGCGACAAACACATAACACTAGTGTTTCATCAGACACCATCCAGCATTGGTTACTGACATTTCCAACAATGTGTATTGTCTGGGGCTTCCTGGAGAGTGCCTGAGCATTGATAGGCAACTGTTCATCATTCATTCATTCATTCATAATGAATTGGTTTATTTGCTCAACAAACATTTCTCAAGGGCTTCCTCCATGCCTGGTGTTATGTCAGATCGGGACCCTCCGTTAGGACAGCCAGGCTCCCTGCCCTGGAGGAGCTCATGATCTCATGGGGAGAATGGATGTGAACCATCCATGCCAACAAATACAGACAAAATAGATGGTGATGATGTCTGTGAAGGAAGCAAACAAGCAGTTGAGAGACGATGCTAGAGAAACCCTCCTTTCTGTAGAGTGGTCAGGGTAGGCCCACCCAGAGGAAGTGACAGTCAAGCTGGAGAGGATGAAAGGAACAGCCACCAAAAGAGAGTGAAGACAAGGGTATTCCCAGCAGGGGGAAGATCATGGGCAAAAGCCCTGAGGTGGGAAAGGATTTGGCCTGTTGAGGGACTGGAAAGTGGCCGATGTGGGGCCAGGAGCTAGAGGCCCCTTGGGGCCTGGAGTAGGAGATGGGCTGGGGCACACAGGCCATAAGGAAGAGTTTGGTTTTTGCTCAGGGTGTGATAGGAGACCATCAGGAGACTTTAGGTGGGGAAATGAGAAGATCCCTTAGCTGTCAGGGGTGATGGGGCAAGAGGAGGCCCGAGGGCAGCTGCTGGAGACATCCAGACAAGAGACACTGAACGCTTGTCCCTTTTCCCCATGCCTGATTCTTTAACCTTCTTTAACCTTGCACGCACCTTGTCACGAAGACTCAATACCTCGACATATAATCTCCTCCACTGTTGGGTAATTCCAACGGAAGGAACGTGGTCCCACTGACGAGTGATTCTCAAGCATTTTGGTCTCAGGACCCCTTTACCCTTAAAAACTATTGAGGACCCTATACAGCTTCTATTCATGTAGATTACCTCCAGAGCCAGGATAAGGGAGAACTAAATGAGCATAAAATTCGAGGCGTGCCCCAAAATCTCAGTAATCAAGATGACTATTTTAAAACAGTATTTTGAAAAATCTATATTGGAGCCTGAGGCAAAAGGAAAAAATAATAATATTGATCTTGCCTTTATTTAAAATTTTGACATTTTGTTCATCATGAATTTTCTTTTGCATTAATTTTTTTTCATTGTTTTCAGAGCGAAGGGGCTATCACAGGTCATAGCTTCAGAAAATTACATTGAGAGTGAAAAGGGTAAATGATGTCTTAGTATTATTTTGAAATCTGATATATCACCTGTAGCCCCCCTGGGATGGGCATGGGACCCCAGGGATTCCAGACGATACTTTGAGAACCACTGCTTTTGACGGAAACCAAATCTTCTCCGGTAGTTTCCGCCCTTCGGTCTTAAGCATGCCCATAAAGCTTCTTCTGGGCTTTCCTCTGCCTTCAAGGGGGTAGCATCCAGGAGGCTAAGTTTCCTGCTTCTTGCCCATCGGCTCCAGACTAAAGACCTCCAAGTGCATGGGTTTCCCACCGACCTCTCCCCAGCCCTTCTCTGCACAAATCCCTTTGGCTGATGTCTCTGAGAGATCGAGGACCCCCAGTTAGGACGTACATTTCCAGGTGTGGTCTGAGAAGCATGGAGCCCCGGTGGACCTGTCCCTCCACCCTCCTGGGCTGCTGATGTGAGTGTGCAAAACCTCTATGTGCTTCCTCTGGGCCCCTGGACAGCAGGCATCTCACCAAGAAACAGCACGGAAGCAAAGGGAGCCTCCAACGTGTTAAGCTGGCTTCTAGGAAGCCAACTTCTGAAAATTCAGTTTGTCAGAAGTATAAACAGGATGCAGAGCCTGGCGAGGGCAGGCTCCGAGGACAGCATCGGAGGGCAAGAGTGGAAGTAACAACCGGCAGGGCAGCAAAATGCGAGCAAATTCCTCCTCACAAACAGATCCCTGCCTGCCTCGGGTCTGTCTTTGTTCCTTCAAGTTTCTCTCTCCAAACATCAACGCCCACTCCGCTAGGCTCTGCCTCTCCTGGATACCTCCCTTCCTCTCTGCGGGCCTCAGTTTCCCTGGCTGCCATATGGGAGGATGGACCTTGGGTTGCCAACCTTTCTGTCCAGTCCAATATCCCAGAATCCACACTTCTCTGACTTGAAGCCCCCCCCCCCCCCCGCCCCAGGCGTTTAAAATTCCACGATTCTAAGCTGCCCGGATTTTACGACTGCAGAATTTGACAAGTCAATGACGGTGGGTTCCGAAGTGCTCTGACGTTAAGATTCGGTGGCTCTAATATCCTGCCCATGTAACATTCTATGATTCAAAAACGCTGAGCCTCAATGCTATTCGGCATCTGAAGCAGCACAGCGTCCTCCAGGGCCAGATGGCCTGGGTTTATCTACGGGCAGCTCTACCCCTCCTAAAACTGGGTCAATTACGTGAACTTCTGGTGCCTCAGTTTCCACATCTGCAAAGTAAGGAGCATGATGGTTACGGCCTCGTGGAGCAGTTGCGATAAATGTTTCACTCCTACTATTGTCCCAGGTTGGAAAGTCTCTATCCTCTCAAGAGTCTCAGGTGGGTGCTTCCGGGCCTCCAACGCTCCAGGGTTAAATGTTTCAAAGAATCTATCGTTCAATGGATTCAATGACGCGCTGGCTCTGGAGGCTGGACTTAGGTGTTTCGGTGTTCCTGCCCGATCATGAGATCATGAGGATGTATAGGGCAAGCTGAGGAGCCTGGCTGACTGGCCCAATCCTGGCACTCTTAGCCACCAACCCCAAAAGCATGACAAGCTTGGGATCCGCAAACCCTAAGAAGTCCCCATCTCTGCCCTCAGTACACACATTCCCTTGGAGATAACCTGACTTCCTGTACAAAGTTTCATTGACCCTGAAACCCAGCTGCCTGACATGTTGGGCACACTCAGCCAGGGCTCAGCCTATAGGAAGGCCATCTTCTCACTTCCCTCCAAGGTTCTCAGAGCTCAGGCCAACCAATCCCACTGCCTGTATCAGCCCCCACAAGCGCACAACCTGGCCACACCCTCTCCCCTCTGGGTCCCAGAGTCCTGACGTAAGACCCGAGGAAACTCAGCTCTAAGACCTCGGCTGAATCAGTTGGGCATGATACGAAAGGCAATGGGGAGCCCAGCCTAGCTCTGGAGAGAGAGGGTCTCCAGATGAAGGGCGTTCACTGTCTTCCAGTGGCTCCTATACCCTTTGCGTCTTGTCCTCACAGCTGCCAGGGGCTCCCGCCAACTACTGGCCACGAGTCCCTGCTGTGTTTCGGGGTTAGGTTATTTTTTCATTAAGTTTGCAATTATTAAAAAAATGCAAGTCAAATTGTGACATGCTGAGCTGGGCAGGCTGGAGGTTAAAGCTTTTTCCCTGCCTGCGGCCCACTGGGCCCCCACCCTGTTCTGGGGAAAGGGGAACATTTTCGGGAAAATAAACAAGGAGGCCTTGATGCTTTGGGGACTTTATGAACTTGACCCTACCCCCACTCCATACCCGACTCCATTAGCAGGGCTTGGTCGCTCTCCCTGTTAATTAAAGGGAAGACTGGTTTCCAGGGCAATTTCAGCTCTGGCCAGGCCTATGCCCACATCCTTGAGAGGGAGGCCATGGTGATAGGCTGGCTGGGTGGCTGGTGGCCTCAGAGGTAACAATTTGTCTCAGGATGGAATCCACTCCCCCGAATAAAGCGACTTTGTGTTCTCTCCCTTTCTCATAGCCCCCTGACCTCCAAGGAGAGAATTCTTAGAGGAGAAGCAGCTGTGATTCCCCAAGAGAGGGGGGCCGCCATGGTAGGCAACTCAAGACCACTGCCTGGGCCAGCCAAGACCCTCTCATCCCCCCTCAGCCTCCACCCGGCCTCGGAACTCCTGCTTTCTTGTAGAAACCTGTGCACTCACACAGTCCTTCCTTCATCCATTCGTTCATGTACCAGCTCTTTATTGAGCCTCTACTAATCCACCAGGCAACGGTGCTAGGCACTGGCCATATGGAAGTGAAAAAGAAAAACTCCCTCCCGCCATGGAGCTCACATTCCAGAAAGACACGAAAGATGAGTAAGTCGATGTAAAATCATCACCAGGCAGTCAGACGAGGACAACTAAAACAGAGATCGTAGGTAACAAGTGACGGGTGGGCACGAGTCTCTCTGAGGAGGTGATGTCTGAGCAGACACCTGCAGGCAGGGAGGGGCGAGCTGTGGGGACAGTGGGCACTCCTGCCATAGCAGAGACAGCCTGGCCTTGTGCCTCCACCCCTGTTTTCTATCTCTGGTCTTTTGCCAGGACTTCCTGGACTGCCTTTCTCTCCGCCTGTATTTCCTTTAATATGTGATTTGCTATTTTATTAAGTGAGTCAAATACATTTGTAAAAGCAGAACACAGAGCTGTCTGGGTTATAGCACAAGCTGGGATCCGCAAGCTTGACACGCTTCTTGACACGCTTCTGCTCAATATAATGGTGCCCTTACCATTTAAAACTCTCGAGAAATGGTATTTTTTTTTAGATGGCAGACAAAAGACATTTCTACTCCCCTTCTCTCGTTAAAAAAATTTTCCCTAAAACAGGAAACAGAAACAAAAACTCGGTCTTTGAGAAACCTGGGAGATAGTATAACCCTGAACCACAGTTTACAGAGAAGGGAAGTGGATAAAGAAATGGCCAGTGGCTTAGCAGAGAGGAAGAGAGTCAGACCTAAGTGCCTGGGTAGATGGTTGCTATGGGGATGGATAGCTGCAAAAAGGAACGAGTCGATTTGCCTGAAAGGCTCAAAAATTGCAGATACCAGCTATCACAGAAGGTGCTAGTGAGTGGGATTGCAGTGGGGGCGGGGAGGGGCTTGGGCTGGAAGTCCATACTGGGAGCAATGAACCCTCAGGTCCCTGACTCCTATTCAGCCCGGTCTGCAAATAGCCCCTGTCATATCCAGGGTGGGCCACTTCCGAGACAAAGACCTACAGATAAGATGATTTGAGAGAAGGGAGAATGCTCCACAGAGTGAGCCCAATAGCCTCTTGCTCACCCACTCCAGATGGAAGCCCACCAGTCCACCACCCCCACCCACAGCTTTCCAATCAGAGTGTTAATATGAGTGAGCAGCCAGGGATCACTCCACATGTAAAGAAATTTCCAACATGAAAGAGACCAAAGCAAACCATGGGGGCAGTGGGGGGGGGGGGGGGGAGGGACTTAGAGACGATGAAGGGAACAGAAGAAAACTGAAAAATAAGTCCTACGATTAATGTCCTTTGGGAGATGAAGATACTGCATCCATAAAACATGAACAGGATGTTATTAAAAAGGAACAGAATAAGGAAAATTAAAAGTACATGTAGTAGATTGCACAAATAGTCACAAGTTCCTCCCATCCCCCAATGCCCACCCTTTTGCCCTTCCGGAGATAGAGGCTCTTCTAGTTATCCACTGCTACATTAACAAACTACCCCCAAAATTAGTGGGCTAGTTTTGTGAATTGGAAACTCAGGGAGGGCTCAGCTGGGTGATGATTCTTCTCCAGCTGGTGTCCTCATATGACAATACCCAAAAAGAGAAAGAAAGTGGTGGGGGGGGAGGGGGATAAGTGTAGGTAGAGGGAAGAAACCCTTTCCCAGAAGCGTCTAGCATACTTCCCATCTTGTTTCATTGGCCAAAACTGGGTCACATGACCACTCCTTGCCACAAGGGAGTCCAGGAAAGTATCTGGAGTAGAGAATTCATTCCAGGCATGAGCACTGTCCAGTCTCTGGTCTTCCTTTAAAGATTTTGGGCAGCTCAGGGCAGCTGGGTGGCTGAGTCGGTTGAGCATTCAACTCCCGGTTTCAGCTCAGGTCATGATCTCACAGTTTGTGAGTTCGAGCCCTGCATCGGGCTCCACGCTGACGGCACGGAACTTGCTTGGGATTCTCTCTCTCTCTCGCTCTGCCCCTCCCCTGCTCACTCTCTCTGTCTCTCTCTCAAAATAAATAAATAAACGTAAAAAAATTTTTTTAAAGATTCTGGGCAGCTCAATCTTATATAGTTTGTTTTTCCTTTAGTAAGATTTTATATCCCCCTTCATAAGAATGGCCACCCTGCGTGTGCAGGGCTCCCTGCCAAGGCCTTCTGTACCCACTTCTCTTCAAATGGTATTATGTGGGTGCAGGGCTTTAAGGATGATTATCCTCATTTTATTGAGGAGGAAACAGAGGCCCAGCCAGACAAGAGTCCCGCCTGCCCAAAGTCAGATGACTAGTAAGTACCAGAGGGGGCATTTCAACTCAGTTCCATTCCCCTCCAGCCTCCTGTGTTTGGCCAGGGCCAAGGTTGCTCTCGTGCTCTAGCAGAGAGGTCAGGCTTCCTTGTGGCAGACCCCTCCCAGACCTCTGCAGTGTCCCCAGACAGTACTACTGTTAGAAGTGACGAAGGTAGTCGTCCAGATATGGACCCCAGATCTTCCCAGTAAATACTACCCGGCCACAGGGAAGGCCTGCCTCTGTCCCCACCCCTGGAGCCCCAGTATAGCCTCCTTGGAAACAGGGAGGGCGTATCCCTCCCCCTTTCAGATATGGCCAAGTTTGGGGGTCCAGGAGAGAGGCCAGTGGAATCCCATGGGGTCGGGGAGAGTCACCTTCATGAAGCGACCCGTCACTTCGTCAGACAGCATGAAGATAGACGCCCCCCCACCCCCACTGTCGCTGTGGTGTCTCCATGCTGTCCACCGTCTCGTGGGAGTGGCTCTCACCACCAGCATGGTCTGCCACGTGGAGACAGAGGCCAGCCCCCCAACCCAGAATTCAAACACTGGAAGCCCTCTGCAATCACCTTGCACGTGGGGCACCATCACCCCGAGTCTCCTTGTATGGATTCATCACCTTGTATGGATTCACTCATCCATTCCTTCCTTCATTCATCTCTCCAACAACTATTTTTTGAGTGCCTCACCTCAAAGAGCCTCTGAATTTTAGTGTAGCCCAATGTACCATTTGTGTTCTTCTAAAATAGTCCTTCTCTCCCAGGCTATGCCCTGTTCCTGGCCCCAGGACGACCATGGTGGTCTAGACCGCCTCGCAGAGCTGATGGTCAAGGGGAAGGAAGACTTTAAACAAGTAGTCCCATCAATAATACGCAGTTTGAGTGTGGTGACACTAAAGGGAACAGGGCGTAGGGACAAAACCAGGTGATCCTGGTTAATTTGGGGAGGTGTGGGAGGGTGACTCCCTATGAGCCCCTGGCATTCTTATTTTTGAAATCAAATTGTATCAGATATTTTTAAATGTACCCACACTAAATATATTTTTAGCCGTAAAATTACTTGAAAGGGTTTTTCTAATTTTACCTTTTGTAAGTATTAGCTGTGAACAATGTATTTAATTAACAATTGTTCAGGCTTAACGACAATTGGTCCACACCTCTAGGAGTTCTAGCACAGTGGAAAAAATAGGGTCCACAAGGGTTTTCAACTCCACCTTGAGCAGGATTTTATTTAAGCAGAGATCTGTGACTAAAACACTTTGGAAACTCTCCTCCTCCAGGGCCCCACGCATCAGGATTGGAGGGTTGGGGCCCAGTGGGAAAGGTGTTATAGGATAGTCTGGAGTGGTGGGGGTGGCACAGGGAGCCTGAAGCCAGCATGACTTGGGGGGTGGGAGGCAGGTTCAGCATCTGAGGGAGGTAAGGGGGCCTCTCCTGGGTTGGGGATGGGGGATGATTAGGGGCAGTAACCGTACAACTAGGGCTCACTCTCAGGACAGGCTGCGATCTTGGTCTGGGCCACCTCTACCTATAGCCACTGACAGCTAGAGCCTCCAGGGAGTGGAAGGAGGCATTCCTCTACCCTCCCCTGAAGCAAAGAATATGGGGGGGAGGGGAAGACTCTGGCTGCTATCAGGGAAGGCAGGCCAAGCCCATCCCTGGGCCTGAGACCCAGATGAACTTGAGAAAGGAACCTTCCTTGGAGATGCACGAGAAAGGGAGATTTTTTTTTTTTAATTTTTTTTTAACGTTTATTTATTTTTGAGACAGAGAGAGACAGAGCATGAACGGGGGAGGGGCAGAGAGAGAAGGGAGACACAGAATCGGAAGCAGGCTCCAGGCTCTGAGCCATCAGCCCAGAGCCCGACGCAGGGCTCGAACTCACGGACCGTGAGATCGTGACCTGAGCTGAAGTCGGACGCTTAACCAACTGAGCCACCCAGGCACCCCTCGGGAGATTTATTAAAAAAAAAAAAAAAAAAAAAAAAAAAAAAAAAAAGGTCATTATTATCATCATGGATCAAGAGCTATAGGGCTAAGCTTCAACCATTCAGTTAAAAAAAATTAATTCCCAAATGTAAGAAAAGAAAATCGAAAATTCAGTAAGAAGAAAAGCCAGTGGCTTCAAACACAGGAGCAAATGCTTCCCATCACTCCCAATTCAGAAACTCAGATTTTAAATGTATGACGGGTTTGACAAGGACAGGTGTTTAATGAGGACGGTAAAGTATATCCCTAAAAGTCAAAAATTAATTACAAAAGGAAAAGTAATAACTTCACAGTGGACACCACCTTAGCCAAGTGGTCAAAGTGAACACAAAGGGACAAGTTGACATCCTGTTCCTCTGCTGCCATGCACTAAGAAGGACACGGCACCACTTCTGGGGTATTCCCGACAAAAAGGCATAACCAGAGTCTAATTAGGAAGAAACATTTCACAAACCCAAATCAAGGGATGTGACATTCTGTAAAACAATGTATCTGTGTTCTTCAAAAATGTCAATGTCACGAATGACAAAGAAAGGTCCGGAACTGTTCGGGATTAAAGGAGAATAAAGAGACACAACAACTAATGCAATATGTGATCCTGGGCTCCATCCTGCAGTGGGGAAAAAAAAAATCTATAAAGGATATTATTGGGACAGTTGACAAAATTGGAATATAGACTGCGGCTCAGATGAAAAGTATGAGCTGGCCGGCCAGTGGGGAGCAGGCATTTTGCTACACCGGCTGGAATGTCAGGCCATTTGGCAATATCTACCCAGTTACAAACACACATCCCCTCTGCCCGATTCCTCTCCTAGGAATTTATTCTGCAAGTACACGTATTTGCAAATGACATCGGCATAAGGACAGGCACCGCAGCCTTCTGATAATAGCAAACGGCAGGAAACAACCTGAAAGGGAGCTGTATAATCTGTCTCCCACTGACCCAAGTGGAGACTTTGACCCCCTCACCCCAGAGGAGGACTCAGGGGCCCAGGAGGTCTAGGATGAACCCCCAGGCCTCCTAACCCCCAGGTGCCCCGCCTCCTTCACGCAGACCTTTTGTATTTTGCCCCAGCCTCCCTGACCTCCCACTACCCCATTCTCTCCCCACTCACGCCTCCTTGGTGTGGATTTCTGGGCAGCCACATGCGTCTTGGTTTGCACGCTTTCATCTTTTTTTTGGCTGCCCCTTTCACCGCCAAATCATAACGTACTGGCTCAGAATCTGAAACTAACACAGACCTGAGTTCAGCCTCCACTGCCCAAGTCACGACTCCTAAACCGGTGCCTGCAAACACTTGGCAAGGTGGGGCTCACCACGTGGAAGCTGCTGGTATCGTGGAAAATGAGCACCATCTGCCAAACCTCCAGCTCCCGTGAAAGCCTCGGCCAAAGCCCAAAGAAACCCCACAAAACAGGTCCCAGGCCTCCAGCCGCCTGCTCTGGGGTGAAGGGTCTGGAAGAGCAGCCTGCAGCGTGGTCATCAATCCTGTGCTCCAGTCTTACCTGCGAAACTGCCTCTTGTACTTGGTGAGCACACACTCTCTGTGTTTACTCATTTTAATTAATAAATTGTAATTATCCAACTCACCTATGTAGAATGTAAGTGATACATTCTCTTTGCAAATAGTTGAAATGTATGGAAATCTATCAATGAACACCTAAACAGAACGTTGCGTGAAAACAGCCAAACACAAAATTGTATCCACCTTATGATCCTGTTCACATAAAGTTCGAAACCAGGCAAAACTCACTTAAGATGATAAAGGGGATAGAACAGTGATAACTACCTTTGAGGGGATAGCCATCAGGGCTCCTGGGACGCTGGCCATATTCTCGTCCTTCATCTGAGTGTTGATGACAGGGATGGGTACAGTTTGTGGAAACTTTTCTCGACTGCCACGCTTATCCATGTGCATTTTAAATGTATCTTATACCAGATCCAGGCACATAGACACCCCAGGCACAAATAAAATCTCTAAGTAAGAATAGCTCTTTGCACGCCATGCCATTTTATTCTCTCCTTTAGATCACCACTGTTAAGTTTGGTGCTTCCTTCTGAAATATTTTTCTATTTGTTTATATTGATGGATTGATAGATGATAAATGGATGGGAGGGTAGGTGGATGGATGGATGGATGGATGGAAGGAAGGATAGATACATAGATGATAGCAAGTTAGAGTTTATGTTTTTCCCATGGACACTATACACTGTTTTTCTGTGACTGGCTATTTCCTTTCTGTCCTATGTCTTAGAGATTGGACCATATCATTATCAGAGATCTGATCTTGTTCTTTTTAAGAAGTACAGAGTATTCCATAGTGAGGACAGACCACAGCTTACTTAATCAGCGCTGTTGGGCATTTAGGTTTTTTTTTTTTTTCCAACGTTTGCGGTTTAAACAATGCTGTAAGGGACACTCTTCTACCCAGTCCTTTGGGAATTTGTATATTTCTATTGCGCGGACGCTAAAGGAGGAATTTCTGAGTCAGCGAATGCGCACTTAAAATTCTAATGAATGTTGCCAAATCACCTACCAAAAAAATGCTACACCAATTTACATGCTGTCCATTCATTTCTTTCACTCACTCTTATGCCTGATAAATATTTATGAGACACCTTCTCTGTGCTGGGCATGCGGTTCTAGGTTCTGGGGCTTCAGCAGGGAACAGGAGATAGTTCTCACCCTCATGGAACTAGCAGTCTGGTCAGGCAACAGCCCCAAACAAATAAACACATAAATATATAATACGTCAGGTGATGAGAGTCCCCTTTGCCCATTTTATGATGGAGTGCTTTGCCTTTTTCTTGTTGATTTATAGGAGCTTTCAATATTATGTATTTTAATCTTCTGACCTATATACGTGCAACTATTTTCTCCAGCCGGTCGCTAGTCTTTTATCTTTGCTCCTGATGTTTCAAAAAGTCCTAATTAATGATGGAGAGCCACAGAAATTTTATTTCAGGGTTCTGTTCTAGGAAAAGTGGTTTGGGTCTTCCCCCCACCCCACCCCACGAATCTATGTATCTTTGTATCTTTTTTTTCTTGCTTTGACTATAAGGAAGCTCAGAACAAACTGTTCTATTGGCTTCTAGCAACTGCCCAGAACCTCACAGCAGGATCCTGTAACCTGATCTCGACCCTGGGTTCCTGTTCTTTCCCTTCGCACAGGTTTGTTATCTATTTCTTTTTCTATCTTCTAGTTTGTAACACCTGTAAGCTGCCTAAAACCATTTTTTGCTTGCGGGTGGGGCGTAAATAAATGACTTCATTGCCTGCTCATAGCAGCCCATTTCACAGATGACAAAACTGAGGCCCAGAGGAGGGCAGCAACTTGAGCCAAAGCTGCATTGAGACAGCAGAGAAGGCCACTCAGCTTCTCCATGTTTGTGCTCCTTCCCTGCTGTTTGTTTCTAGAGAAGAGCCTTGTCTGATTTGCCGCCTGTATTAATCAGAAGTCTCTCAGTTGCCTGTGACAGAAATCCTGTGAAACGAGCAAAGGGGATGCGTTGATTCACGTGGAGGACGAATCCAGTGGGCTGCAGGTACGGCTGGATTCAGGCACGTAGACAGTATTGGCAAACCTCCCCCTACACTCAGCTTCACTTCTCTCTGTCTCTCTACTCGGTAGCATCATCCTTTCCTGCTCCACTCCATGTGGCGTAAATGCAACACCAGCAGCTCCAAGATCACATTCAGAGCCCAAAGAGGGAGACCCTCCCTGGAGCCTCAACAGAGAGAAAAGATTCCAACTGGTCCCGCCTGGAAAGCCCTTCTCCGGTAGCCAGGGTGACTGGCATCTTGACTGACAGCTCTACGAGGCTCCTGGAAGTGGAGAGGAGTGCCCCAGAGACAGAGGAAAGGGGGAAAGAAAATGTGGTGGGCAAACAGAGTCTGCACCGACCAATGCCTATTGTCCCGGGGAAACCGATCTCCCGATGGGGGAGGAAAGCGATGCTCGCCCCGAGAACAAATTAGCCCACGGGTGACTGGTCTTCCTTTAACAGAAACTCATCTTTTTTTTCCCCTCCCGCTCTTGAGCGCTCAGTGGCTTTGGGGGCTAACCTACCGTCGTCATTGCCAACCACAGCCTCTTTCGTGCCAGTCCTGACTGCATCCACTGGCTTTTGCCATTTCCACCTCCTGAATGCCCGCTTCTTAGCTTCTAACCAAATCCTAGCACCTCTTCCTTGGAGCCCCCAAGCCCAGGAGGTGCCTCCCTCTTCCGAACTTTCCACACCAACTTAAGACATTTTTACAGTAATGATTGTGGGCTTAGCTCCACGGGGAGAGACAAAGATCCACCCGGGGACGAAGGTGCGCCAGATTTGCCCCAAAATGCCATTTCAGACAGGCGGCTGGATGGTTTTTCTCGAAGGCTATAGTTCATGCTGGAGAAAGCAAACAGCACTCCTACTGTGCCCCCCAAGGTCGTTTGGGAGATGAAGTGAGAAGAGACATAGGAAGGGAAAGCAGTGAATATGTGAAGCTCTTTTTGTGTGTTCAGATCTCCCCAGATCTCTGCCAGGTTCGTATTAATTTACAGACATGGAAACTGGTGCTCAGAGAGGTAAGGTGGCTTCCCAAGGTCACACAGCCAGTGAGAGGTCTGCAGAACCCAGAGTTGAATTGTCCCACTGTCCTGTCTTCTTTCTGCCCGTTCCTTAATAGGCACCCCCCATTATTAAGTGACGACTCACACTACAGAAACGTCTCCTAATTAAATCTGAAAATAGGAAAAGCATTTGGAATCTACTCTGAGGAGGCTAGCCTTAGCAGAATTACTTCCATACCAAAAATTTGTTCTCCAGCTATGTAGCAGCTGGATTTTTTTTTCTTTCATTTCTTGATGCTGTCCATGGGTGGAAAATGTAAGATGACAGAAGATGACCAGTTTCTACCCTTCCCTTCCTTCCGCAGATGCCTCAAATCCTTTGTATAATAGGGACGTAGAAATGATTGATCAATCAATTAAGAAGCCTGATGACGAATTTAATTTTTTTTTTTTTTTACCAGATATGCTTGTTTGGGGGCAGTTATTGACCCAGAGTGGACACAGCAAAGTCCTGGACTCCGTCCCACAAAACGCAATGACAACCAGTGGGGTAGTTTGCTTTGTTTTACAGCCAACAGTCTGAGAACACATCTGTTGTCAGGCTCCAAGTCAGGCCACCAAAAAGTGTGGAGAAAAATATGGGCTCTTTCCCTTTCCTGCCATGTAGAGTTGTGATAAACTAAGCCGAGTCTGAATATTCCAGCTTCGTCTCCTTTAAGCTGTGGGCTCTAAAGGATGAGCCTTCCTAGAGCCTCTGTGGCCCCCATCCCTGGCACCCCCATCCATCCCTGGCCACCCTGTGGCCCCTTCCCCCGGAAGAGGAGAAATCACCCTATTATCGGGGAGATTCTGTTGGTCGACTCGCTTGAAATAAAACCAGTTAAGGGGTAAGGTGACCACAGGGCCTTATGCCATCTTGCTCTAACTGGCCTCTCCAACTTCCCTCACCCTAATTCAGCTCCACCAGCCTCCTTGCTGCTCCTCAGGGCTTTTGCACCGCTGTTCCCTCTGCCTGGAATGCTCTTCTCCCAAGTTGTCCCAGGGCCTCCTCCTTCACTTCCCTTCAGGGTTCTGCTTCAATGCTACCTTGTCAAAGAGGACTTCCTTGATGACCATCTTGCCTGGGTTACTCCCAACGTTGCTTCTTTGCCTGATTTTTCTTTGTAGCACTTACATCTCAGGTACAGTATGTATTTATTTGTTTGTTATCTGCCTCCCACAGCCAGAACGTGAACTCCATGAGGGTAGGGCTTGATCTGGCTCAAAGTTGTATCTCAGTCCCTGGAATAGTGATTGATGGGTGGCAGGGTCTTAGTAACAATTGAATAAATGGGTAGGTGGCAGGTGGATGGTGGATGGGAGGATATATGGATGGGAAGATGGTGGGTGGGTAGATGGGAAAATGGGTGGATGGGATAATAAACCGATGGGTTAATGGATGGATGGGAGAATCGGTCTATGGGTCAAAGGGTCAATGGGCCAATGGGTTGATGGGTTGATGGGTTGATGGGTCGATGGGTAGATGGTAGGTGAGAGGAAGGATAGATGGGAAAATGATGGGCTGGAGGATGGGAAGATGGGAAGATGAGAGGATGGAAGGATGGGTTGATGAGTCAGTGGACGGATGGAAGAATAGGTCCATGATTTGATGGGTCAATGGGTTGCAGGGTCAATGGATAGAGTGAAGAGAGCACTGGATTTGGAATCAGACAGACCTGGGTTTTTGTTCCAATCCTCTCCCCACTCCCCATGTGACCTCAATTGACTTACTCATGCTCTCTGATCCTCTATTCCTGCATCTGTAAAATACACAAACTATTTCTTTGCATCAAGCGTCTAGCAATGACTATGTACCAAGTGCCATGCCGAATGCCTTACAACACAATGTCCTTTAACCCTCTCAGCAATCCTGCAACAAGGAGGCTGAGGCCAAAGGAAAAGACATGACCTGACCGTGGACACGTGCCAGCAACATCCAAGCAGGAACTCAAGCGGTTCACCTGATACCAAGATCCAGGTATTTGTGAATATGGAGGGCTGAACAAAGGAGATTATTATTATTGTTGTTGTTAATCTTATTGATTGTTAGGGCTAGGACTTGACCAGGAAGTATCACTGCGGTACTTTGGAATACACTTGGGGGCCTTCCTACGGCTCTGGGGTCATCCTTTACACCTTGATCTTCCAAGAGGATCGCTGAGGGTGCACTGACTGGGTAAAATCAAGGGACATCAGCAGAAAGCATTGTTTCCTCTGACTTTGTCTTTAAGAGGGAGACCAGATAGTCAAGATAAGACTGAAACAGTGGACCTAGAAAAGAGGAGAGGTGGATGGCGAAAACACTGGGAAGGGAGGCTGGATCGGACCAGTGACTCACTTGACAGAGAATCTCGGAGACGGTGGAATCTACACGTGGATCTGGTAACTGGAGGGAGGATGGGGCCACATCCCCAGCAAGGGAAGGTCTAAATCAAGCCAAAATGATCCTGGATCTCCAGCCACAGATCATTCCCTGGAACTGTGTGACGATTCGGAGAGGCACCCCAATAGTTGGGAACAGGGCTTTGGAACCAGAGGGACCCGTGGTCCAGTCCTGGCTCCGTCTCTGACTCGGGCAAGTTGCGTCCTCTCCCTGAACTCTGATTTCCTCAGCTGAGAAATGTAGATAGTAGTCATTTCTGTCCCTCGAGGATGTTGTGAGAATCCAATGGGGCTCTGTGTAAAGAAGATAGATAGCACGGGGAACCAGCTGCCATGTTGTGAGGGGACTCAGGCAACCCTGTGGAGAGGAACCGAGATCCCAGCCAACAGCCAGCTCCAACTCTTGGCCAGGTCGGTGAGCCACCTTGGAGGCAGGTCCTCCAGTTCCAGACAGACCCTAGGGTGTGAGCGGTCCCAGCCGACATTTGCACTGCAACGTCCTGAGAGATCCTGAACCACTAAGGATTATTGGTGTTGTAAACCAAGGGTCAGTGAACTTTTTCTGTAAAAGTTCAGATAGTGAGTAGTTTCATCTTTGAGGGCCATGTGGTCTCTGTTGAAACTGTCTTGTCATTATAATGCAAAGTCAGCCACAGGCAGTACATAAATAAATGTGACCATGTTCCAATAAAACTTTATTTATAAGAACAAATGACAGCCCTCATTTGGTCCATAGTTTGCCAATCCCTGTTTTAAGCCACTAAAATAAATGAGTCATGTATTTCCCATGGTGCATACAAATAGTTGCTTTCTTTGTGGGGTTGATGGTCTTGCCTGGAATGCCGACCCCGTCTCCTGTACGTCTTCTCCATTGGATTGTTCAGACCTCGGGGCAAGGTGTATATTGACTGACTTCCACATCTCCACCTCTCCCAGCTCTTAGAGCCATGCACAAAGAAAATGCAAACCTGTTTTCTGGAGGAACAAACCAAGTAAAACTCAGGACAGTATTTATTCCACAAGCAGGGAGCAGACTCTTGAGGCTGCGGAAACATTCTGAGGATTAATGTAATCTGGAAGGCTTCCTGAAGGAGGTGGACTTGAGCTGAACCTTGAAAGGGAGGTATACCTCAGATGAAAATTAAGCAAAAGGACAATCATTTCAGAGCAGAGGGAACAGTGTGAGCAAAGAATGGAAGGGCAGGCACATGGTGAAGGGGTCGGTGCGGGCCTTGAATGCCGAGTGAGGGGCTCGGCTGTCATCTGGGAGACCAGGGCCTCTCAAACGGAGCCAGATGGGCTTTAACGATGGGCTCTGGGGAGAGAAGCTGTGACTTTCATAAAATTCTGTGACCCAGAGACAATGAAGACACTGGAGTAAGCTGAAGATTTATGTTTTATTTTAAACAGAAGGGGACATCTTGGTTTGCGTTCCCCCAAAAGTAGACACTGAGATGAGGAATCAAGCAAATGCTTGATTTGGGAGGTAATTCAGGGAAACACAATACAACACAGGGAAAGATGGGGAAGTGAGGCCTGGAAGGAGAGGAGGCCAAAATGATGCGTAATCCAGCAGGCTGCTGATGGGGGCTATGGGATCCAGTCCCAACGGGATCTCAACTGGCCACCTCTGGGAGACAGTGAAAAGCACCTGAGAGCAGGAAGCTGGCCCTTATCCACCAGCTCCCACGGGTCACTGGCTGAGGGGTGCTTGGCCCCTTTGATTCCCAGGCACCTCTAGCCTCGGTGGAGAGCTCAAGTGTCTGCAGGAGGCTCCTTGGGCATGGAAAGGTGAGTACTGAGGGAACAATGACGGCGAGTGACATAGGTGGGGTGTCACCTACAAAGTAACGGGTTAGAAAGAGTAATTGAGCGCCCAGGGCGGGGCAGGCACAGACTCTGACCTGAGACCCAAGGAAGTGGCTGCAGCAGACCCTGAGGCCCTAGTGTTGAGGCCGGGCTGGAGAAGGGGGACCGAGGGCCAGCCTGGCTCCACAGACCCAGGGAGGGGGTGGATGGGCCCCTCCCAGAGCGGGAAGCCAGGAGAGGAAGGGGCTGAGTCGGGCTGCAGACACCCTGGGCTTGAGAGGCCCACAGGACCTCCAGTGGGGCCGTCAGAGCTGGTAAAGGACTTGCCAGACAGCGGAGACGGAGGGAGGAGAACAGAGCCCAAAGGGACGCAGAAATGCAGCAGGGAGTTCAACAAGGAGTGGGAAGGGCGAGAGGAGTTTGCAAAGGAAGGGGGCGGGGAGGGGGGCGGGGAGGAGAGCGCCAACGGATTTGGGAGGGCAGCATTCGGAACTGATGCCTGTCGAGGGTGTAGCACCCGACCCTCAAGCTCTTGGGGGTGGACTTATTGGCTCTCAGATGCCTTTATATGGATTTATGTAAATGCCTGGGACGATGTGGCAGAGAAGTTCTACAGAATCCAGGCACCCAAGTGAGCATGGCTTCCCACCCCTTGCTGGGGGTGGGGGTCACTCTCTTCCAGTTCTTTGCACCCCGCCCCCCACCCGCCGCTAGCATGTCCCCTAACTGGCCCTCCTCACCAAACTCACAGCTGAACGCTGAGGCCAGCACAGGGCCCCGGGGCAGGAGGCCCAGCCGGTGCATACCAGGTCCCTGCTTTCAGGGGCACAGTCAGCAAGACCACAAATCACTGAGGCCAGTCCAGATCCTGGGAAACGTCCTAAAGGGAATGAAGCGAGGGAAGGGGATGGATGAAGGCGGGGGCGGGGGAGGGGGGGTTGACGGAAGGGTCAGGGGAGGCCTCTCTGAGGAGGTGACCTTGGAGAAGACAAGGATGAGCTCACCGCGGGAGATCTGGGGAGCGCTCCAGGCCGAGGGAACAGCAAATGCAAAGGCCCTGAGGTAGTAATGAGTGGGGAGTTGTGTTTGAAGAACAGGGAGGTGACCGGTGTGGAGTTTGGAGAAGAGATAGAGATAAGGGGCGGGGCCAAATCCTATGGGCCTTGAAGGCCGTGATAAGGGGAAAACAGGGGCGGGGGGTGGGCAGTCATGGCAGGTTTACAAGCTGGGGAAGGAGATGGCCTGATGCTCTTTATGTCAAGATCCCTTTGGCTTCTTCGGGTTGCGGGCAGACTGCAGGACAAAACCGGAGGACAATTTGGGAGGAGGCCTTTATATGCACGCAGGCATGAGATCCGGGGACTTGGATGAACAGGCAGTCACGGGGGTGTTAGAGACGAGGGGCTGGCTTTGAGAGCTATTTTGCTGGTGAAACGGACTGGGTGTGGTGATCGCCTTAGCAGACCTAGAAATACGAAGTCAAGGGCAAATTGGTTACTTGGGACCTGATCCCAGAAAGCAGCAGCAAGGAAGTGAAGGAAGACAGGGAAGAAAAAGAAGCAAATATAAGGGGTGGTGAGAATCAGGTTGGACAACAGGGTTTCCATGCCACTGGGAACCTGGAGAGTCCCACCCGAGGTGCCCGAGCTGGGGGCTTATCCACCAACTCCCAACATCCCTGGTTGAGAGTTGTTCCGGGGAGCATTAACTACCCTGAGGGCAGCTGGCCCCTGGGTCTGGGCCAGAAAGTGCCTGAAGGGTGAATGCCAAGCCGGTGTGGGCAGGGCACCCACTGAAGGAGCTAGAGAAGTGGGAAGGAGGAGACTTGGAAGCGAATACCTTGGCCAAGACCTCTCGGGAGCTGACCTGACAAATCAAGAGGGATTGGAGTGAGCAATGGGGGCCATTGGAGTGGGCAATGGGGGCCATACGGTAATGGGGGCCTGGTCCTAGGATTAAGGGACTGAGGGGCACCAGAGAGTTAGTGCTTCTCACTTCCTCCTTGGTCCAGTTTTGGCTGAGCAGCTGGGAATAAGGTGGGTGAGGACTTGGTGGGCGGGGGGAGGTCATGGGTCCTGAGGGTCCCTGGGCTGGGTGGCAGAGGCCAGAGAAGACAGGCGAACTGGAGGCAGTCAGATCTGTGTCCCCTCAGAGTGCCTTCCTGGGACCTCCTTTACCCCATCTGTGAAATGGGGCTGTTGGTAGGATTAAGGGAGAGAGTGTGGAAGGACCCAGAACTCTAGACTTTCTAATGCCAGGGTCCCATCTTGTCTCTCCCCTGTCCAATGCCCCTCAGTGGCTGCTGATGGCTTTCAGAGAGGGTGGAAACTCCCCCACCTTTCCCTGAACGAATAAGACTGCTCCCAAGGTGTCCCGGCCCAGCTCTCTGGCATCTGCCCTTTCCTACCCACCGCCTCCCATCCCCACGGGAAGACACATCCCTCACTCCCTCTGCTCCAGCCACTCTGCCTCCCTTCACTGCCTTGGCCCCACGTTCATTCCTGCCTCTGGGCCTTTGCATCTGCTGTTCCCGCAGCTGCCTGGAATGCTTTATCCAGATCTCCATACAACCCACTCCCTCACCTCCTTCAGGTCTTTGTTCAGTGTCCCCTCTCAGAGCAGCCCGTCCCCGCCCACCCTGGTCCAACCCCAGCTTTCTTCACTGCACTCACCGTCACCGACATCACGTTCCACTCACTCCTTGTCTCTCCCCTGGACCGTAAGCTCCAGGGGGGTCAGATCTGGACCTGGCGTACCATTGGTTGAGTCCAGGACATGGGGACCAGCGCTCAGTAAATATGTTGAACGAGTGAATGTTTAACCGCCACGAGCAGTTAAACAGGACTCAGCTCAGACGTCAGCTCTTACAGGCATCTTTCCGGCCCCTCGCCTGAGCTGCACAACCCCCCCTACTTGCCTGGATTTGAGAATTTCTCCGACTTTGTTATGGTTTCTGCTTTTTCTCTGTCTCCCCACCAGGCCATGAGGGCCTTGTGCCTTTAACGCTCAACTCAATTCATCAATTATCAACTGCTAAGGGTCAGAACCAAGATGGGGGACACGGGGCAGCGGGCCACCAAACTCTACCACCTTTCAGGGGACAAACAATTGCATGTAAATAATAACAACATCTATTCCGCGCACCTGCTCAGTGTCAGATCTGTGCCAGAGGCTCTGCGATCGCCTGGTCTTTTGATCTCCGCCGTCCTCCTTGGGCAAGTGGTATTGCCTCCATTTCATAGGTGAGAAAAGAGAGGCTCGGGGTTAAGGACGCACAGCAAGGAAGAGGCTCCGGGTCTTGGCGACTTCCAAAGTGGGAACGTGTGGAGGCCTGAACCTTGGCTCTTCTCCCCCACCTTTCTGCACTCAGTTCCCTTTCGCCCCGCCCCCATTGCTCCCTTTGTGTTGACCCAGAGCCAAGGCTGGCCCCACGCCCCACGCCCCTGCCCCGGGGCCCACCAGCGACCTGCCTGCCGGCCCTTCCTTATGAAAAACTTCTCTTTGTCCTTCCCTTCTCTCCCCCAGCCAATTACTGTGCGATCAACTTGGTTGTGGATGTATTTTGGAAATATTTTCACTGTTTTAAAAGTTTTTTCCTTTAAAAAAAAATTTAAAAAAAAAAAAAAAAGGGGAGCACCTGGGTGGCGCAGTCGGTTAAGCGTCCGACTTCAGCCAGGTCAGGATCTCGCGGTTCGTGAGTTCGAGCCCCGCGTCGGGCTCTGGGCTGATGGCTCGGAGCCTGGAGCCTGTTTCCGATTCTGTGTCTCCCTCTCTCTCTGCCCCTCCCCCGTTCATGCTCTGTCTCTCTCTGTCCCAAAAATAAATAAACGTTGAAAAAAAAATTTTTTTTTAAGTTTTTTCCTTTGAAAGAGGGCTCCAACTCCAACCGTGCAGGGGGAAGAAAAAACCCTACCCCAGAGGTCCAAGGATGCAAATGTAAAAACCAGAATCGACCGTATTAAAGAATCAGAACTGAAAACCTCCCAAATAATAGAACTCCCCAGAATTCTGGCCTCAGGAGGACATGGGTCTTTGAGGCTGCCCCAGGGTGGGGTTGGGGGCTTTGCAAACACAGAAAATGGGTATCTTCCTCCTGTGATAGGAAGTGCTCTAAGGGTGCCAAGAGAGTTCTCTTCTCCATCATTTCCTGGGCAACGGACTGAAGTCTGGGTACGACGGGCAGTTGGGTTCACACAGCAGATCCAGGATGGGCTGCAAGTAGACTGCAAGTGGGCTCCACGTGGGGCCAGAGCTAGCGCTCAGTATGGCTCCAGGATCATGAGTCAGTATGGAGCCAGGAGTATGACTCAGTCTACACCAAGGATCAGAGCTCAGTCTATCACAAGGTCCAGGGTTCAATCTAAGATCGGGATCTGGGCTTAGTCTGAAGCTAGAGTCTAGGCCTAGTATGAAACAACACTCATGGCCTGACTGAAACCCAGGTGTGGTTAGTGCGGGGCTCAGTCCACGAACAAGACGGGGATCAGAACCCTACTCAGGTCCAGGATTATATCTGGTCTAGGATCAGGGTCAAGTTTCAATGTGCGACTGGGACCAGGATTCATCTCGGGTCTCGAAACCACCAAAAAAAAGAAAGTCTACCGCCTCCTGAGACCATGGGTGAGCCACTGCACCTTCTAGGCCTCAGTTTCCTCTTCTGTGAGCTGGGGATAATCATAACCCCCATCCTGAAACCTTCCATAGTTAAATGTCAGGCCAAGTGAAATAGAGGATGTTAGCAAGCTTTGCAAGTGGTAGGGTGTTGGGCAGATGTTTATATAAACACCGCAGGGGAAACCCCAAAGAAGGCTGATCGTGGAAAAGCCCAAATGTCACTAAGCCTCCCACTCCACCTTCTACCCAAGTTTCTCTTCTGCCTGTAAAACTAATAATAGCTAACAGTTACACAGCAAGGCCTTGTGCTAGGCACTGTTGTAAGAACTTCACATATATTTAATTTAATCTTCAAACAACCCTACGAGGTAGGTACTGTATTATCCCTATTTTCAGAGGGGGAAACTGAGGCAGAGATCGGTTAAGTACTTTGCTTTGTCACCCTTAATATGTAGAAAGTCGGGGCGCCTGGGTGGCGCAGTCGGTTAAGCGTCCGACTTCAGCCAGGTCACGATCTCGCGGTCCGTGAGTTCGAGCTCCGCGTCGGGCTCTGGGCTGATGGCTCGGAGCCTGGAGCCTGTTTCCGATTCTGTGTCTCCCTCTCTCTCTGCCCCTCCCCCGTTCATGCTCTGTCTCTCTCTGTCCCAAAAATAAATACAAATGTTGAAAAAAAAATTTAAAAAAAAATATGTAGAAAGTCTCTGATTCGAACCTAGGCACTTTGGCTCCCAAGTCTATGCTGAGTGTAGGCACTGGGGGTGGGCGGGGGGGAACGGGGGACGGGTCTGGAAGATTCCTCATGGAGCAGACAGGGGTGAGAGATGCAAGTCAGCACCAGGCTGAGGGATGACCCATGGCCTTTCCCCAGGAGGTTGTCTCTCAGCAGACCCCACTCCCACAAGAGGACATAACAGGCTGGGGTTGGGGGGGAGGAGTTGGCGGGTGGCATTAAAGGCATTTCTTTAAATTTGTTTGTTTATGGAAAGAAATTTCAGGCCAGCTGCTGAAAACCTGTATTTTATGGGTAATTTTTCAATTTATTTCACACTGGTATTAAAAACAACAACCCAACCCACCGCGGAGGCTGTGATTCCCCTGGGGTTGGCGAGGGAGGGGCGGCTGGCTTAAAGCGGCTCCTTTGTTTGCCTGAACAACCCAGGGACAAGGCTGCCTGCCTTCCCTTGGGAAAAACCAGACGACGACGTGAAGAATGAAGACAGGGCATGATGCAGAGGGTGTGGTTTAACAGGAGAACAAGGTGAAGTTCAGCGGAGGAAGGTGGGGGGGGTGGTGGTGTTCAATGCCTGTCTTTTATAGATGATGAGCTTGAGACCCAGATAATGAAAATTGTTAGTAAGAACTTATTCTGGAGGAGACATTGCTTTCGCCGCCACTGCCTCATGGGTGGTCATGACAGTTAAGATACTGCCTTGGTTTGGGATTGCTGTGATGCAGACACTGAGACAAAGATCGGAGCTCAAGAAGTTTATTTGGGAATTGATCCTAGGAAGTGTGGGGCAGAGAATAAGCTGTGAAACAGGATGGGAGGATGGCCCAGGAAGGGCGGGTCATCAAGACAGGTACCGATGGGGACCACTGGAGCTCACCCCTGCTGGGCAGTTCTGGGAAACAGCATAGAACATGCCTCGGGCTATCCCACCTGTTAAAAGAGGGCTTTGGAGTAACTGTCCATCATCGGATATCTCCACTCTACTAATGAGTCTACCAGCAAGACTTTTTTTTTTTTTTTTCCCAGTCATTGTACTGTTCAGTTTTATACTTTCTCTTTGGCTCTTTTGAAAATAACTTCTATTTCTTTGTTGAGATTTTCTATGTTTTCCTTCTTGTCCAAAGAATTTATAATTTCTTGGCAAGGCGCTTCTTGGATGGTGGCTTTAAAGTCCTTGACTGATGAGCCCAATATCTGAATCATCCCGGTTTTGGTATTCGTTGATTGTCTTTTCTCATTCAAACTGTGGTTTTCTGGTTCTCAGTACGACAGGCAATTTTGTATATATCCTGGACCTTTGGGCTATTATATTAGGAGACTTCGGGTCCTGTTTAAGTCTTTTATTTCAGCAGGCAGTTTCACTTTTTAGGTGTAGCACGTAGATTCTCACCTACTTTTGGAGGCTGTAGTGGCAATGACCATTTTGTTTCCAGAGCTCTTGCATTTCTATTCTGGTCTGCTTTGTTCTTCTGGTGCTATTGGGGCTAGTATTAGCCTGATACCAAAATCAGACAAAAGACAGCGCAAGAATTATATATAGGTCAATGTCTTTCATTGATGCATGCAAAAATCCTTAAGAAAATATTATCAAGTAGAATTCAGCAACATACAAGAAGAATTATGCGCCATGGCCAAATGGGGTTTATTCCAGGGACAGAAGGTTAGTTCAATATTCAAAAATCAAGGTACTACATCAACAAGCTAAAGAAGAAAAATCACATGATTGTATCAATAGATGCCCCCCCCCAAAAAAAAAAGAAAAGAAAAAAGCATTTGACAAAATCCAACACCCATTTCTGATTGAAAACTCTCAGGAAAATAGCAATAGAGAGGAACTTCCTCAACTTGATAAAGAGTATCTACAAAAAACCTACAGCCAACATCACACCTAATGATGGAACACTGAATGAATGCTTGCACATTAAGACTAGGAACAAGGCAAGCATGTCTGCTCCCATCACTCTTATTCAGCATAGTGCTAGAAGTTCTAGCCAATGCAATAAAGCAGGAAAAAGAAATAAAAGGAACGTAAATCAGAAAGAAAGAAAGAATACTGTCCGTACTTACCGGAGACATGTTATCTTTGTTGGAAAACCCGAGAAATCTACAAAAATACTCCTAAAACTAATGATCAAGCTAGGAGGATACAAGATCAATACATAAAAATCAGTTGTATTTTTATGTACTAGGAATGAACACATGGGGTAACAAAATTGAAAACACAATACAGTGTACAATTCTTTTTAAAAAGGAAAGAAAAATTCTTAGGTGTAAATCAAATAGAACATATGTAGGACTTGAAAATGGCAAAACACTAATTCCATAAAGAATCAAAGAATATCTGAATAAATGGAGACGTATACCATGTTCATGGATTGGAAGACTCAACAAGGTTAAGATGCTAATTCTCCCCAAGTTGATATACATGTTTAATACAATTCTGATCAAATTCCCAGCAAGATTTTTTGGTAGGTATAGACAAAATTATTATAAAATTCATATTGAAAGGCAAAGGAACTAGAATAGCTAAAACAATTTTGAGAAAGAATAAGATGGATGAGATCCGTCTTCCCAACCTCAAAATTTCAGTAATCAGAACAGTAAGGTATTGGCAGACAGAACAACACACAGTCTGCAGAACAGATGAGTCAGAAATAGATTCACACAAATATGCCCAAATAATTTTTGACAAACAAGCAAAAGCAATTCAGTACAGGTAGGACAGCCTTTTCAACAAATCACACTGGAGCATTTGAACATCCATAGGCAAAAAAATGAACCTTGACGTAAATCTTATTCTTTATGCAAAAATTAATTTAAAATGGATCATGAACTTAAATGTAAAATGATATAACTTCTAGAAAAAAATAGGAGAATATCTTTGAGACTTGGGACTAGGCAGAACAAGAGGGCACAAGACTAGGCAAATGTCCTTAGACTTGGAAAGACTCTGGAAAGAAGATGAAGGGACAAATCATAAGCTGGGAGAAAATACTAGCAAACCACATATCCATCAAAGGACTTCCACATGGAATTAAAAAACCCTTAAAATGCAACAGTAAAACAAACAAAAAAAAATCCCAAACAGGGGCGCCTGGGTGGCGCAGTCGGTTAAGCGTCCGACTTCAGCCAGGTCACGATCTCGCGGTCCGTGAGTTCGAGCCCCGCGTCAGGCTCTGGGCTGATGGCTCGGAGCCTGGAGCCTGCTTCCGATTCTGTGTCTCCCTCTCTCTCTGCCCCTCCCCCGTTCATGCTCTGTCTCTCTCTGTCCCCAAAAAAAAAAAAAAAAAAAAAAAAAAGTTGAAAAAAAAAAAATCCCAAACAAAATTTGTGCAAAAGACATGCACAGACATTTTGCCAAAGAGGATATACAGAAACTTGTACACAAACATCCATAGCAGCTTTGGACTTAATAACCAAAATCTGGAAGTTATCCAAATGTTTTTCAAAGAGTGAACGGCTAAAGAAACTATAGTACATTCATCCCATGGAGTATTACTCGGCAGTAAAAAGCAACTGTTAATCATGTAACAAGTTGGGCAAATCTCAAGAAATTATGCTGAATAAAGAAAGCCAATCTCAAAAGGACACGGACTACATGACTCCATTATATAATATCCGTGTTACAATGTAATTATAGGAATGCGGAACAGATTGGTGGTGGTTAGGGGTTAAGGTGGAGGGGAGGAAGTGGTCCAGTGTGGCAGAAGGGCCAGACGTTCACCAAACTCTTATGGTTTTCCTCCTGAGCACGCAGCTAGACTACATTTCCCAGCCACCCTTGCAAGCAGGTGTGGCTACATGACCGAATTCTGGCCAGTGGGAGGTGGGGGGACATACTCTGTACCTCTTCTAGGTGACCTTCCATGCCTTGCCCCTTCTACAGGGAACTTTAAGCTGCATACCAAAAGCGCAGAGCAGAAGCTGGAATTAACCTGAGCCCTGGCTGTCCAAGGAGGAGAAGGATTTGCTCATCTGGAACACCCGATTATGCCTGTAATGTGTTGCAGCCATTATACTCGTCTTCATTTATTTGTGACGGTGTCCTGTCGTTCCTTAACCGATACCCCTGCTGTTCCTTAACTGATATACACCTCCTGGAATGTCATCAGCACCACCGGCCTCGATGTCCTCCCTGGGTGCTTGTGTTGGGGGAGAGCGACCAGATGGCAGGCCAGGATTCCCAGACAGCCCCCTACAGCTACAGAGACCCCAAGACCCTCTGAGCATCTCAGAGCAGGGTAGAGACCTGAATTCCGGCTCACAGAATCCTAGAAATATGGGATTGTCAAAGGATTGTAAAACTCTCAGGGAACACAAAATCCTGTCCATACCACTGAACAGATGGGGAAACTGAGCCCGTGAGAGCAGGAATGAATGAATCAGGGCATGAGTGAGCACTTGTTCGTCCATTCTTTTATCCACTGCACAAATACTTAGTAAGCACTTTATGCGTTAGGCACACAGGTAAAATAGAAGATTCCTGCCCTCATGGAACTTACAAACAAGCCAACGGCAAACATGAACAGGACTATGTACTCGGTACCGTGGAAGATAAGGCGAGATAAGGGGATAAAGGAAATGGGTGTTCTGCTTTATCTGGAGTGGTCGGAGAGGGCCTCTCTGAGGAGGTAGCCTTGAGCGGAGACAGGCCTGGGAGATATCTCAGGAAGGATTTTCCAGACTGAAGGAACAGCAAAAAGTTCTGCTGAGGACACATGGCAGAGTCTGAGAAACACGGGGAGGCTGAGTAGCTGGAGCAGAGGGGTTGGGAGGAGAAGGGGGGGAGGCTACAGCCTGCAGAGCCGTGCGGCTGTCTTGTAGCTGGGGCCTCCGCATGACCAACGCACACTGCTCTTCCCCAGCGCGGCTCACATGGGGGCTGTCCTGCTCTGGACTTTGAGGACTTCAGGACCAGGGGTGGTTGGGTAAGGGCTGACTTTCCAACTGCCTGACGTTTGATCTTCTAGGGTCACCTCATTTCTCCAAACACCTAATTCCACGTATAAACCGGGAGACTCCTGCATTGGGAGAACTCATTCATTCATTTATTCATTCGTTCGTTCTTCACGAACATGCTGACTCCTGCTCTGTGTCTACTGTGTGCTAGCATTCCAGGGCTCTGGGTATGACCTCATCTCTGGCCTCAAAGACTTGATGATTTAGAGAGAGAGACAGAGACATCAATAGTCACCACCTGGTGTGATCCAGGCTGTGATAAAGAGACGGTGGGAGCCTGGAGGAGGCACTGAACCTGGCCTGAGAGGCAGGGATGAGGGGCATATCCAGGGCGGGGTCCTGAATGAGTCAGTGAGGAAGGGGGATGGGAAGCTGGCCAACATTCCATGGAGAGGCCACCTATGAAAGGCTCAGAGGTGTGGGAGGCCTAGAGGCGTCGGTCAAATACTGCAAGGAGTTGAGATCTCTGGGATCAAAGACGTGAGGGGTGGGGGGATGGGGGACACTGAGATCAGAGAGATCAGAACAAGAGGGATTTGTAGGGTGAGGCAGAGGGGATCCATGCTGGAACGCCTGGACGCCCATCCCACCTCTGTCCTAGACTTGCCGGGCTGCCGGAGCTGCGCACCCCCAATCCCGAGGCCTCAGTGACCCCATCTGCGAAATAGAGCCATTTTGGTGGAACCACTCCAACATTCGGCCAAGATCCCAGGATGCCATCTGCCCGTGTCTGTGGAGCCCCACAGAAGCATGGCCAGTGCTGCCTCCCTCTGTAGATTTCCTTCCCCTTGACGTGCCTTCAAACGGCCTCATTGCACTGGGGACTCACTAGGATGGAGAGAAGGGGCTGGAGGCGACAAGCCACACACATAGGAAAAAGGAAGGACAGCTGTTCAGCAAGAGGCTGTCCAAGCGTGAGTTCCTCTGTGTCCTGAGCAGTGGCTAAGAGGGCAGGCGAGGGACCCAGACAGGGCCCTGACCTGCCTCGTGTGGCCTTAGGCAAATCGGTCAGCCTCTCTGACTTCTTTCCTCCCCTGTAAAGTGGGGCTAATCAGAACAGAACCTCACTGAGTTGCTCTGAAGATTATATTACGTGTCAAGGGCTGAGCACAACCCCAAGCACACAGGCCCCGAAACTGATAGCTACCATTAATAGCACGGGGGTTGTTTTCAGTGGGCGGGGCCACGGGAGGCAGGAGTGAGTGCGCTGTCTGTTGGGTAGGCGGAGGGGTCTGGCTCTGCAAGGGTTAAAACAGAACCCGCTGCTCCCAGTCCCGCAGATAAGGTTGGAGGAAACACAGTCCAGGTCCCCCAGACCCTTCACAAGTGAATTTATGAGGTCCTGGTCACTTCCAGGCAAAGATTAGGGGCTCCCCGCAGGCCGCGCAGGAAACATTCAGGGTCAGTGGCCAGAAGGGACGCAGGACTCTTGAAAGAGCAGAAAGGGCGCAGACCAGACGGCCGAGGGACGAGGCCACAGAGTTTGGGGGGCGGGGGGGGGGGAGGACGTGAGACAAAGACAGAAGAAGAGAGGAAGTGCAGGAGTGGCCCTGAAGGGCCAGGCGCAGGAGACAGGAGCCACCGAGAAGGAGAAGAGAGAAAATCGGCGGCAGGCGGGGAGTGGGGGGATCGCGACGTGCCCAGAGCACAAGGATGGGGGTCACTTGGCGGCCGCGCGTCTGTACCTGTGTCTGCCCGGCCGGCGGCGGCGGCGGGGCTGGGGAGAGGGGCAGTGCAGGGGGCGGAACGACGCCAGACCGCGGGCTGCGGGACCCGCCGACCTCCGGACCCCCGCCGGGCGACCCCCGCCCCCCGCCGCGCGCGCCTCCCGAGCGGGTTAACGCGCCGCCCCGCGCGCCGGCTCCTCCCCGCCGGGGCAGTGTCCGCGCTCCGCCGACGCCCTCACTCGACCTGGCGGCCGGCCCCTGGGCGGACGGCGCGTCCCTGGCGGCGGCACCGAACCCGCGCCCCGTGGATGCGCCCGCGCGCCCGGAGCAGCCGTCGGGCCTCCCGGGGAGCCCCCCGCGCGCCCGCCCCGACCAGGCTGCCCAGATGCGGGCGCCACTCTGCCTGTTGCTGCTCGTCGCCCACGCCGCGAACATGATCCCCCCGAACCGAAGGAAGAAGCAAGGTACCAGGGGCAGCGGGCAGGGTGGCAGGTCGCCCACAGCGGGGCCGACAGGGAGACGGCCCTTGGGACAGCTGCATGGTGCCCGGCGCTCTGGGCCACTAACTCCTCCGCGTAGCCGTCAGGCCCGCTTTACAGATGGGGAGACTGAGGTTCCAGGGTACCTGTTGAGCCAGCTGGCCCAAGGAGAATCTCCCAGGAAGGAAGGGGCTGGTAGGGCTCTCTCACTGACCCGTTCCCCGTAGTTGCAACATTGCTGAAAAGAAGGAGGGTGGCTCTGCGCAGAGATAGGAAGCCCAGGATACCGGGACTACGGGACAGAATTTCGGGCTTAGAAGCCATGCCTGGTATCCGTGCTGAGCCAGGAGAAGACATACAGCCCTGGGCCAGGAGTCCAGATGCCCGGACTCAGCCCCAGCGTTGACCCTGACTCTCGCATCCCCTCGGGGAAGGCAGTGATTCTCAGTGGGCTCCCCCTCTGGTAAGGACATGAGCTTTGTGAATTCGAGATCTGAGACCTGAGTTCAAGTCCATTGGTTCTGGGATGACCTGGAAGAAGTCCCAGAGCCTCCCCGCCGCACCACCCCCCCCCAGGTTTTTCCATCTTGACCTCCTAGGAACACTAGGAAGATAACCCAAGGTTCAGACTCTAAGTGTACCTGGGGCACAGAGGGGACCCTTGCATCCTCACTGCGAGAGTCAGAACGTCCTCAGGAGGTGGGTTTGAGGCCGTCCCTGCAGAGTGGGGGTCGGCAGAGCCGGTGGGGCTGAGGAAGGCAAGCAGGCAAGCCTCCTCCTGAGCTGGTGCCGGTCGGAACCAACCTTGGAATGCCCGCCATGGCGCCAAGGCTGTCCTTCATTAAGGGAATCCCCACTGCCTCCTCATGAGAACACCCATGCCATTTTATAAAGCCGAGGCCAAGGCTCAGACAGGTTAGGTAACCTTGCTAAGTTGTCCAGCAGGTGAGTGGAAGATCAAGTGTCTTTCTTCCCAGCTGTGGTGTTAGGTCTCAGGAAGGCTACATGGGAGTAAGAAAGAGAGTCTGCCCTCTAGGGGCTTCTCATCCACTTGGGGAAAAAGCCCTGCCTGGACCCAGTGACTGCTGGAGCGGAGCAGGAAGCAGACGGGCTACGGGAGAACTGGGAGCTGGGATTGGGGGGAGCAGGGAGACTGGCCCAAAGGGCTCCAATCTCGGGTGTCACTGAATGGAGGGACCCAGGGGGAGGAGAAGTGGGTGGGCTTCAGGGTAAGCCGGGGGAAGTTTGGGACCTCGTGGTCCTGTGTGGATGGCCCTTGTATAGTGGTTGATCCCATGGATTCTGGAGTCAGCCTGCCCGGGTCCAAATCCCAGCTTCCCCAGTGACCAGCTGAGTGATCTCGGGGAAGTCACTTTACCTCTCTGAGCCTGGGTTTACCCACCTGAGGTTCTTTTAGAAAATCTCTAAGATTTTTCTCAGTGTTAAAGCAGACCAAAGACATGAAAAAGAGAAACTTTCTCCTCATTGACTCCTCTTGAAAATAGGCATAATGGGGCACCTGGGTGGCGCAGTCGGTTAAGCGTCCGACTTCAGCCAGGTCACGATCTCGCGGTCCGTGAGTTCGAGCCCCGCGTCGGGCTCTGGGCTGATGGCTCGGAGCCTGGAGCCTGTTTCCGATTCTGTGTCTCCCTCTCTCTCTGCCCCTCCCCCGTTCATGCTCTGTCTCTCTCTGTCCCAAAAATAAATAAATGTTGAAAAAAAAATTAAAAAAAAAAAGAAAATAGGCATAGTAATCTGAAGTATCTAACTCACCAGGCAGCTATGGGTAAGACTGAGTGAATTGGGGAGTATGTGAAGGGAGTAGCCAAGTACACAGGCTCCTAGTGGGCATTTGCAACACATCTTCATTTCCTGCCCATGATGTCCCTGGCTATGGGAGGTGCTTTTTATCTGGATGGGGATTCAGAGAGGAAAACTGACTCGTCCAAGGTTGCACAGCAGGTAAGCAGCAAAGCAGGCTCGAATCCCGATCCATCTGACAGGGTGTCGCCTGAGCTGTGTTGGTCTTCCCTCTCAGAGCCTCAGTTTCCCCATCTGAAGAAGAGCTGGTTTAGATCTTTGAGATGTTTCACAGTCCGAAAAAGACAGAGACAGACAGACAGACACAGCACACACACACACACACACACACACACACACACACAGAATAAAGAAAAAGAAAACTTCCAATCCCTTTCCCCGTCACCAGTCGCTTGGTGAGGACGTTGGGCATGGCAGCCCCTGACGCTGCCCCAGTTTGTCAAGGGGGCTCTCGGCGCCCCTCCCGGAAGCGGTTGATGTCTTGCGTAGGGGCCACAAACATGCCCCATCCAGCATCTCCAGAGAGAGGCTTGTGGCTCCACTTGTCAGTCAGGTGCCCCGGATTTCAGTCCCACTCTGGACCCCTTTGTACTGTGTGACCTTGGGCGCGTGGACTCCCCCACTCCTGCCTACAGCCTCAGTTTCCCCACTGGCCCTGGGGTGGGGGTTGGGGGGTAGGAAAACCTTTCCCGAAGCATATTACGCAAGGGGGTCATAGGAATCCTGGCCAAATAGGTTTGGGAAACGCTTAGTTTTGCAGATTTCTTGACTGCAGGACTTACCAGAGCATTCATGGTGAAGCAGTGGGACGAGGCCTCAGGATCCCAAACTAATTATGCAGCAGAGGCCATTTTTCGTCAGATAGCTGCTTGGAAGATTCCACGGGACACCGCTGAGAGTCTTACCCGCTTCGACATTTTCCTCTAACTTTAGCAGGAGAGTGCGTCCCGAAGGCACCTGGGTGTTGGTTGTGCTTCATTCATCGGTTCCTTCACTTGTTCATTCAACAAGTTCCACAAGCTCTGTGTTGAGAAACTTGGAGATGCCAAGGTGTAGAGACCCTGGGCTGCCCTTGAGCAACTGCCGGGGTGGAGGGATGTCCCTCTCCTGACTTCCCCAGCCTCCCCTCCGTGCCAGAGTCCTTAGCCTCTGCCTCCGGCCTGCTCTGCAAGGCCCAGCAGCAGCCCCCCCTCGGGGCCTGACACCCGCACACCCCTGCTTCCTCCAGCTCTGGCGTCACTGTTTTGTTTTTTTTTTGATGAAACCCAATTTTTCTGTTTCTAAGACAAGCAAGAATGAAAGGCAAGGCTTGAGAAAGGTTCTTGGATCTCGAGTGTCTCTTACAAAACAACATGTTGATTAATTAAGTGTAAATGAATCAGAACCAGATGGAAACATTTCTCTGGAAACATGCTGGGGTGTCCTGGCAATGGGACAGTCAGGGAGTGTGAGGGGGCTCTGGTCTGCACCCCCCAACCGCGATATGGAGCTTCATTTAGGCAATGAGGAGAAGACAGGCTGTGACTGACTTCCCTGATGTCCAAGGCTTGCTGGGGAGGGGGCCTGGTGGAGGTGAGAGTTTCCTCCATGTTTGCAGGGTGATTTTAAGATCCTTCTAGACCTGAGGCAGCCAGGGGCAGAGGGAATTCAGGGAATTCAGCTCTGGAATTCAGATAGCCCTGGGTTCAAATCCTGAGCCCTTTCCTACCCTACCATGCCTTCTCCGATCTATGATTCCACATCTGTGAAATGGGAAGTTATACCAGTTGGAAAGATTCACCGCAGTCCCAGAGGGAAGGTGTCCGGAAGCATACAGTAGGTGCCGCATAAAGATTCTCCTCCTTCCCCCCTCCCATTCTACAGCAGGGTGGGATGCTCTCTGGACTTGGGGTAAGGGCATCTCACGTGGGTTGAACCTCACGTCTGCCCTTGTCCCTGCTGTGAGCCTTTCTCTTCATCTGTCAAAAGACTGTGACAGCGCTGACATGGGGGGGGGGAGGGGGAGGATGATCGTACTCGTTCTCTGTAAATTGCAGAGCCCTGCGTGGACAGCCAGGCAGACAGCACTATCCCCTGTGCATAGCAGAGATGCTGAGACCCGGCAAGCAGGTGCCCGGGGCAGTGGCAGAGACGGGGAAGGACCCAGGTTTCTTGTCTCCAGGGCTGGGCCAGGGCTGGACCCAGAACAAGGTGCATCCCCCCCCTAAATGCTGGCATCCGGGTGATGCCAGGTAAAGATGCATGTCAGGGGCGACTCTGGAAGGGGAACTAGTTGCTAAAGGACGGGGAGAGGGCTGCTAACCGCACCTGGAGGGGTCGGGAAGGCGCTGCGTATTGACAGAGTCCTACACAAGACAAGTCATTTTGGCCCCTTTGGGTCTGGGTGTCTTCATAAAAATATGGCTGGTTGGTTGAGGCCAGGAAATCAGGATGCTTGGCACATAGTAAGCACTCAATAAGTTTGGCTCCGCTCACATGCCGTCTCCCTCCGCAGCCGGTTCTGGAGCCCACACTGGGCTCGTAGGAGATGCTGCTTTCACCTCGCGGGCTCCCCCACGCTTGGGGGGGATCCACCTCCCTCTCCAGGGATGGAAACCGCCTAGCTACCACCCAGTCACCAAAGGAGAGCCCTGAGGCCACTTAGCGAGGGCTGGCCATGTGCCAGGAGCTCCACACACGGGGAATCCTCACCGTGGCACTGCCTGGTGTTCTACCCATTTTCCAGACAAAGGAACTGAGGCTCACAAAGGGGCAGTGACCTGCCCAGGAACTCCCAACATGTGGGATGCGGACCCAGGGTTTGGGGGCTCCAAAGCCTGTGCCCAGAAGTACAAATGGGGTCTGCTGATGGCTTGCAAGGTGGAGGTCTCCGAGAGGAGCCTTGTCACGGGTGGGACTTAACCGTTTCTCCATCCATTTTTCCATCTAGTGGGAAAACGGACGCTTGCTTTAATACAAAGTTTTCAAACTGAGATTTACAAGCCAGCAGCGGATCAGGGAGATCCATTTATTAAGTACAGCCAGCATTTTTGAACGGTACAGCGAGGGACCAGAACAGAACGGTATAGAATGTAGAGGGCCGGAGAGTAAACATTTTAGGCTTTGCTGGCCACATTTGACCTGTCACCTACTGTCCTTTGTTGTTGTTGTTGTAGTAAACCATTCTTAGCTCACAGGCCGTGCAAATGCAGGCTGAGGGCCAGCTTTGGCCCACAGGCTATAGTTCGCTAACCTTAGAAAATACCAGAATGTGTTGCGAGGGTTAAAATTAAATATTATTTTGGGAAGTGCGTTTCAGGCTACATGCACATGCGAACGTGTGTCTGAGTAGGTGAGCGCACTTGCTCATGTGCCCATAGATGTGGGTTACGTGCGAGAGTGTGTGTGTTTGTACTAGCGTGTGTATTCTGCGTGCTGTGCATGAACGGATATACAGCTGTCATGTTTACCATTGTCGAGGAAGTGTGGCGGCTGCTGGGTCAGCTGAGCCCAGTGTGGTCCCCATCAGTCTCTCCGAGATGGGTTCTAGGAGGATCCTTACGGCACAGATGGGGACACTAAGGCCCGGGAGGGGGGGTCACATAGCAGGTGCACCCAGCGAGTCTGGCCGCGGAGCTACAAATGCAACACCAAATCGCCTCAATGAGCAGCAACCGCCCCTGACACATTTTGCAGGTCATGTGGCCCTGAATCCGGTGGCTGCGTCCTTCCCAAGGCCTGTGGCTTTTAGTCTCAGAAGGTGGAATGATCGGTCAGGGCCCTGAATTTCCTCCTGCGTCAGACACCCCTGGGCAGCCAGTGGGTGTCAGATACTGCGTGGGCCTTTCTCGCTGACCCTGCCGGGTGGATGTGGTTGCATCCTCTGCCCTTACAGAAGAGGAAGGCTGCTTCAGGGAGGGAGCCTGCTTTGTCCAAGGTCACAGAGGATATGGATGTGTGGCCTGGGTCTTCCAGACTCCAGACCCACCGGAGCAAATCCGGGCTACGACAGACTTCTCTGGAAAGCCCATCCAATGCCAGTAACCATCCTCTTGTTCACACGGCACTTTACAGTTTGCAGAGAATTCCGCTTGCCTTCTCTCTCTGGAGTTCTGGAGAAGGGTGATTCAATCATGGCATGCTGGGGCCGAAAAGGCCGACTGAGACCTCTGAGACCGACCCCTGGGCAAATACGGAGGCTCAATCAGGGCAGCACGTCACCCACGGTCACCCAGCTGGGGCTGGAAGTGAGGGTGCAGTCGAGACTGGGGAGGAGGGGAGGGCGGCTGTGGAGAGGCAGAGGAAGGCAGCCTGTTCTGGAGCCTGAAGGTCCTGGCGTAGGGCCTCTGAGAGCATCAGTTTCCCTGGGTGGCTTGGCTGGGCTGGGTCTTCTGTGCCTTTCTCCCAGATCTCGGGTAAACGTCAGATGAGGAGTGGACTCAAGCGCGCCAAGGCTGTTGGCGGAGGCTTCTTAATAACGAGGGGCCAGCCCAGGACCGGGAGCCTCATATGGGCCCCTGGAGTTACCTGTGTGCCACATAGGTCCGTGGCTTGGCTGTGTCGTTCCTTCCGAGGGAGCCGGCCGAGACCTGGGCGGGACTGAGAGCCATCCCTGCTTCAAGGGCAGACCTTCCCTTAGAACCTCAGGCCACGGACGCCGTCAGTACACAGAGCGGCCCCAGGCTCCGTAAACACCCAGGATCACGCTTCTCACCTGTATTTCCACACACATACAGGTTCCTAAAAACATATATATATGTATTTTTTTCTTTAAAAATACTTAACTCTCAGGGCGCCTGGGTGGCTCAGTTGGTTAAGTGTCTGACGGTTGGTTTCTGCTCAGGTGCATGAGTTCGAGCCCCGCGTTGGGCTCTGTGTTGATGGACCGCACGGAGCCTGCTTGGGATTCTCTCTCTCTCTCTCTCTCTCTCTCTTTCTCTGTCTCTGCCCCACCCCCCACCTCTCAAAATAAATAAATAAGGGGCGCCTGGGTGGCTCAGTCGGTTGAGCGTCTGACTTCGGCTCAGGTCACGATCTCGCAGTTCGTGAGTTCAAACTCCGCGTCCGGCTCTGTGCTGACAGCTCAGAGCCTGGAACCTGCTTCGGATTCTGTGTCCCCCTCCTTCTGCCCCTTGCCTGCTCATGCTGTTTCTCTCTGTCTCTCAAAACTGAATAAACGTTAAAAAAAAATTAAAATAAATAAATATAAAATTTAAGAATGAATAAATAAATAAATAAATAAATAAATAAACTAAAAAGAAAAATACTTAACTTTTGCTGACATCAAAGGTTTCAAAAAGTCTGTTTTTGATCTGGTTTTACGTTCAAGCGTTAACTCAATGCCAGGTGCCGTTACCTGTATTATTTTATTTGATTTAACAAGACCAGGCCCTGTTCTAAGTACTTTATATATATGAACTGATTAAGTTTTCTTAATAAACCTACATGAGGTGGGCCCCGTTATGATCCCTGTCCTACAGATGAGAAAACTGAGGCACAGAGAGGTCAAGTAACTTACCCAAGGCCACACAGCCGAGGCTCAAATCCTGCCCGGTCCCAGAGCCCGAGCTCAGTCATTTCTCGGCCTCCCAGGTTTGCTCTGAGGACTCTTGTCCATATTTGGCAAAGGAGGAAACTGAAGAGAGAGTGTATGCATACATAGAGTGTATGCAATTGCCATTTTTATAGGTCAAAACCGGCCCCACGTTAGCAATTTCATATGCTTCAGTCCAGTAGCTTGGCAAAGTAAGTTTGGCAAAACCAGGATTGAAACCCAGACAATTAATTCCAAAGCTTGGGTGCATAACCAGCCCGCCAGGCCTTCTCCCAGTTCAGCCACACAATAGCCCGTGAGGCGGTTTGATCCTATTATTCTACAGAGGAGGCCCTCCAAGCTCAGAGAGGGCAGTTGACTTGCCAAGGGCACAGAGCCAGGACGGGGAGAAGCTGGGATGTGTCTCCAGGTCCCCAGGGGCCGGAACCTCCTATCTTGGCCCCGTGCAGCAGGCGGTGCTACTCAGACACACGCCCTCGGCCCCAACCTCGGGGATCCCCCCCCCCCCGGGTCCCACAGGGAACGGTCCGGTTCCCACCGCTGACAAACTCGTCTTGGGCACAGCGGCTTCGGGCCGGGCCACCCCCTCCTGCCCCGGGACGATTTCTTGGAGTCATGCCGTGTGATTCATAGAGCCCCCGCTCTGCCATCCATGGTGGAGGCTCCAGCGCGCCACGGTGGTGGGGGTTCTGTCTCACCAGCTCAAAAGAAAGGCATTCCCAAGCCGGGGGGACCCAGACCGCATGGGGAAAACCACTCCCTTTCGCCAGAAGCCTCCACTTTCCCTGAAGTCCAACAGCGGTGCCCACATCCGCCGGGGCTGAGACACGCAGAGAAGGAAGGTCACGACTGCCCTTCAGGAGCGTGCTCTGGTGTTGGCAGGCAGGCACAGCTGTCCCTAGCAAGTCCCAGATGAGCAGCGGGTGGCCAACAGGCTGTCACGAAGGCCATGGGCTCTGCCACTCACTGGCTAAGTGACCTTGGGCAGTTCACCTCTCCCTTCTGCGCGTCTGTTGGCTAACTTGCAAAGTAGGGCATTCCTAGCAAATAGGGGGTGCTCTTAAGAGTTCCAGCACCAGGCAGGGAGGATGGGATTGGGGCTGGACGTTCATGGGCTCAGCTCCCACCTCTGCTACTGCCTTGCTTGGGTGAAAATATTCCACTCCCGGGTCTCAGTGCCGTGTATCAGTACAATGGGGACACTGATAGCATCTACATCATATGGTTGTCTTAAGGATTAACATTATGCACGCAACCCACCTGGGAGATAGTAGGTGCTCAATAAATGGTGACACCCGTCCTGCACCGTGAGGGGTTGGCTCTTTCCAGATCAAGTAACTCTGGACTTTCCAGAGTCCAGAGCTGTCCAGCCTGGTGTCAGACACGCCCCGGCCTGCGTTTGAAAGTCCTCAGGAGACCTGACTTGTCAAAAGAAGGTCACTTGGAGGAGCCCAGATTCAAAGGAGATGGTGGTCCTAAGTGCTGTGTGACTGTCGCACAGTGACTACCGTCTCTGAGCCTCTGTTTACTCCTCTGTGAAATCCGACTCCAGAGGACGGCAGTGAGGCTGGGAGGATGTGTGCGTGTGTGTGCGTGGTGCTGGCACGTTATAAATGTATAAATGATGTGATGGCTATTTGTGGATGAGGCCGTCGCGGGGCCCGACGTCCTACCCTGTACCCAACGCAGGCTGGAAAAACCCAGTCAGATGCTGTCTTTTGGACATGCTTTTCCTTCCTCCTGCCCCCGTCCCTCCCTTCTGGCAGCTCCCTAATTCATAGCACATTATCCGCACCAGCCGTGCAAAATCCTGCCTTTGCTTTCCATTTTATTTTTCTTGCTTTCTTTTTTAAATTGTTACAAATTGCTGGTTTTTTATTTTACTCTTTTTTTTTAATTTTTTTTTAACGTTTATTTATTTTTGAGACAGAGAGAGACAGAGCATGAATGGGGGAGGGGCAGAGAGAGGGAGACACAGAATCTGAAACAGGCTCCAGGCTCTGAGCAGTCAGCACAGAGCCCGACGCGGGGCTCGAACTCACAGACCGCGAGATCGTGACCTGAGCCGGAGTCGGACGCTCAACCGACTGAGCCACCCAGGCGCCCCAATTATTTTACTCTTACGTTTGTTTCACTTCTTTAAACTTTGTTCTCTTTCATCCCACGTAGACAGTTTAATTTTATTTTTAAATTTTTCGCTAATTACTCCAGGGAAGAGAAAAAATAAATAAAGTTTTCACCATTATGAATTGCAGTGTTTCCTTTTAATTAACAGAATTTTGATGTATTTACGCTTACGTTAAAAGTGCACTTTAGGGGCGCCTGGGTGGCGCAGTCGGTTAAGCGTCCGACTTCAGCCAGGTCACGATCTCGCGGTCCGTGAGTTCGAGCCCCGCGTCGGGCTCTGGGCTGATGGCTCAGAGCCTGGAGCCTGTTTCCGATTCTGTGTCTCCCTCTCTCTCTGCCCCTCCCCCGTTCATGCTCTGTCTCTCTCTGTCCCAAAAATAAATAAACGTTGAAAAAAAAAAAATTAAAAAAAAAAAAAAAAAGTGCACTTTAAATTTTGCTTTTACATTTTGTTTTTCTTAGTTATTTTCATCTTATTGTTTTAGTTTAAAAATGCGACTTATTTTATATTTCTGTCAGTTTTAAGTATTTGTATTTGATTTTCATTCCCCTTGTTTCCTCTTATTTCATTCCTCTTGGCTTTTTATTTTGTTTGGTTTTGTTTTTCAATTTTTATTTTATTTTTATTTTTATTTATTTATTTTTTTTTAACATTTTTATTTATTTTTGAGACAGAGAGAGACAGAGCATGAATGGGGGAGGGGCAGAGAGAGAGGGAGACACAGAATCGGAAGCAGGCTCCAGGCTCTGAGCCATCAGCCCAGAGCCCGACGCGGGGCTCAAACTCACGGACCGCGAGATCGTGACCTGAGCCGAAGTCGGACGCTTAACCGACTGAGCCACCCAGGCGCCCCAATTTTTATTTTATTTTTATTTGGTCCACTTTTTTATTGCGTTTCCTGAATATTTTTCATCACTTTGTAGGACTCACGGTGTTACCTGTATGTTGACCCCATGTTGGTTTTGACATTGAAAATATCTCTCATCAGTCCGACACCCATCTGCTAACTTTGTATGTCCTTTGGAGTTTAGAAATCATTACCCATGATACTGTTCATGTGGTCAAAGCCCACGAGCTTTTTGGGGAAGGGGGTTGTCTTCTGCCTTCTGGTCTGGGCTTTTTAATCTTAATCTTAGAAAATGTCCTTATAAGGGGCACGTGGCTGGCTCAATGTGCGATTCTTGATCTCGGGGTTGTGAGTTCGAGCCCCACGTTGGGCATAGGTTATTTAAAAAGAAAATCTAGGGGCGCCTGGGTGGCGCAGTCGGTTAAGCGTCCGACTTCAGCCAGGTCACGATCTCGCGGTCCGTGAGTTCGAGCCCCGCGTCGGGCTCTGGGCTGATGGCTCAGAGCCTGGAGCCTGTTTCCGATTCTGTGTCTCCCTCTCTCTCTGCCCCTCCCCTGTTCATGCTCTGTCTCTCTCTGTCCCAAAAATAAATAAACATTGAAAAAAAAAATTTAAAAAGAAAATCTAAAAAAAAAGAAAGAGAGAGAGAGAGAGAAGAAAAGAAAAGAGAAAAGAAAAAAGAAAAGAAAAGAAAAGAAAAGAAAAGAAAAGAAAAGAAAAGAAAAGAAAAGAAAATGTCCTTATAAGAAAGTCTCATTAGAAGGGTGTGAGCCCTCGGCTCTCCATCCCTCAAGCGGGCCACCGTTCCGTGACCCATGCCTTCCGTGACAACATGCGGGCCTCGGCCCCTCCCCAGCACACTATTGGAATTCTCAAATGCAGGGGATGCTTCTCGGTTCACCCTCGTCCCTGAATGTCCCCTCGGTCACTGCATTCCAGCTGGCACTTGCTGGTAGCCGGACCCTGCCCTTGGGGGCCCCAGACTGATGGAGGTGTCAGGCCCACCAGAGCGGGTCTTAGTGTGTGAGTAGGACAGGTGACAGTGAAGTTGGCTTGAAGGGCATCCCGAGGGGTGTCAGAATCCTCCCCACGGGGCTGAGCAGCCCCAGCCCGAGGCAGGCATTTTCTCAGGGCTGTTTTGGCTAAAGGGCTACAGTTTATGGATCATCTTATTGTCTAGCATCAACACCCAAAACCACCAACAACAACAGGAGGAAAAAGAATACAAACACTCAGGACATTTGTATGCAAAGCTGACTTTAAGGCAGGTCCTCTCTTCTGCCTGGAATAAATCTCCCCCTGTCTGGCCTCACAAACAGTTCAGGGCCCCTCTTGGGCTGACCTTGGGCCCTGACAGACGTATGGCTTTCAAGGGCTGTCCTCTGCTTTTGGAGAGCCACGGGGCAGAAGTCACCAGGGAAGCATGCCCCCAGCAGTTAGGGGCTGAGACTCTGGGTTGCCTCCTTGCCGTGAGTTCGTGGGGCAACACTTCATCTCTCTGAGCCTCAGCGTTCTCTTCCAAGAAAATGGGGAACGTGTAGCCCCAGCTTGTAGAGCCATAGTGGCCTTGAAGTGATCTACCACAAGGACCAGGGTGGCACGGGTCCCTGCCTGCTGCAGAGACTCAGCCACCATGAGCCGGCCTCTGCCCGCTTGGTAGTCCCGGTCCCTTCGAGGGCCTGCCAGAGCTCACAGTGATCACCGTCCCCTGGCTCCGCTGCCCTTCCTGGTTCCAGACCTTAGTTCTGGTTTTAACTGGGCAAGGAGTATGGTTCCCATTTTGCAGATGAGCAGACTGAGGCCCACTGACTGGGGATGTCAAATATTCAGGCCTGTGCAAGCCCAGGTTCCTCAGACCGCCTGGGTTGCAGTTTAGTGGAGACAGTGCCTCGGGACCACGAGAGAGTCAGAGCCGAGGCCGTCGATGGCCCCATTTCTGGGGACATTCTGCCACCCCCCCACCACGCGCTGGGCCGGTTTGCCCTCTTCCGTTCAGTTCCTCCCCACTGGCATCGTACGGTTTATTGAGCACCTACTGAGTGCCGGGTGCTTTGTGTGCACCACTCACATCCTTAGGAGATGGGTACCCATTTTACAGAAGAGGAAAATAGGACCCAGATGGGGGAAGTCAGTTACCCAGATTCGCACAGCCCTCATAGAGCCTGGATTGGAACCCAGGCTGGGGCTCCAAAGAGCTCTTTTTCACTGTGCCCGGGATTGTCAGCTAAACCCAGGACAGAGCATAAGGATATGTTTGGCTCCCATTTAATGAGTGCTTGGCAGGTAGGCGGGCACGCAGCCAGGTGCCCTGCAGGCTATCACCTGCCGTTACCCTCCAGGCAACCCTTGGAGAGCATCATTCTGTATTGCAGATGAGACACTGAGGCCCCGAGGGTCAAAGGACCCCTTCCCCGGCCAAGGTGGCAAAGCTAGGATTCAGCCGGGAGCCTCGTATACCCTGGAGAAGGAGTGTCACCTACACCAGCAAGGCCCCAGCCATCCTCAGCCCCCGGGGCAGCAGTGAGTAGCCTGGGCCTAGCCTCCCAGGTCAGGTGCCGAGGACCAGACCATACACAAGGCCAGACGGAGCGGACCAGGTGGCCGGAGGCTCTGTGGCCGACTAGCCAAAGGCACCTGTCCCGTAATCAGGACTCCAGCCCTGCCCTCTGGTGACCAAGCGGGTGACTCTGAAGGTGCCTGCCTCTCTCCGGGCCTCAGGGTGCGATCTGTACAATGGGGTTAGTGCCCTCATGCTATACCCTTGAAACTTTAAAAGACCCTGCCCAAACCCCCTCCTCCAAAGAGAGGTGTGGGTGACTTCAATCTTCTACAGTGTCCGTATCCTGTAGGTCACAAATAATACTTCCTTCTTGTTTTAATCTTCATTTTGAAAAGTAGTTGGGGCCCCCCGGGTGGCTCAGTCGGTTGAGCGTCCGGCTTCGGCTCAGGTCACGATCTCACGGTTTGTGGGTTCGAGCCCCGCGTCGGGCTCTGTGCCGACAGCTCAGAGCCTGGAGCCTGCTTCGGATTCTGCGTCTCCCTCTCTCTCTCTGCTCCTCCCCCACTCATGCTCTGTCTCTCCCTCTGCTTCAAAAATAAATAAAAACATTAAAAAAAAAATTTTTTTTTTGAAGTATTAGTGAGGTAAGCTAGCTCTCCATGTGGTTTCTGGCTCATTTGTCTTTCTCCTTTGAGTTACTGGTAATATCTTTGCCCGTTTTCCCACTTTAGTTGTTCCTGTTTTTCTTATCGATTTCTAGGAGTTCCTTGTATATTAAGAATGATGATCCTTGGCCTCCTCTGTGTGTAAGTGGCTTAATGATCAGACTGAACATGTGACAGAGGGTTGCAAATATGGCATGTGCTTTCTCTCTCTCTAGTTCTCTGTTGTATCTCTAAAACCCAGTCCCGAATTATCTGGGCAGATCTCAAAGCTTTCCGGTATTAAAAAACCCAGCCCGGTGCTACATTTTAAAAACATAGGTCTAATTTTCTTCTTCCCCCTCCCTGACGTGGCTCCTGAGTCCATTGACCTGCCCTGTGGGGAGATGTGCCGTGCCCTCTCCCTCCCTCCCCCTCTGCACGTTGGGGGGCAGAATACAGGGGGTAGGCACAGGGACAGTGGTCTCTACGGCCTCTTCGGTCTCTGGTGCTGATGTAGCCTCATAACACTCAGCACTGAGTGAACTTGGGGCCTCATCACCAGCGAGCAGAGGGGCAGGGGGGCAGGTCTGAACGTTCCTATGCCCCGCTTCATGCCCCCGCCATGGGACAGATGTCATAACTGTGGCGGGGTGTGATTTATCAGGGGGGAGGAGCATGGGCTCTTCTTCTCCTGATTTTCCAACCTCCCTCACCACCCCGTGGCGCCCCCACAGCCTCTTGGCTCTTTGGGTTGGGAATCCAGAGCTTGGATCAAGCTCACCTGCCTCCGTCAGTCGCTTAGGCAGACAACTGGCCCAACGGTGGCAGTGCGGTCTTCCCCGGGCCTGCGCTGGCCCCTTAGGCACTCCCCTCCTTCTGGGTGGAAATGAGGCTGGTCCGTAAGTGTGTGTTCCATCGGGGGATGAAACGCCATTTCCACGATCCTCAGGCGCCCCCCAAACTGTGAGTGGTTCCCCTGCCACCCCAGCTGGGTCGAGGGAGGTGGGGAAGTGCGGGACAACCCTTCTTGGATTCTCTTCAGAAATCCGTTTATCGGGCGCCTGGGTGGCGCAGTCGGTTAAGCGTCCGACTTCAGCCAGGTCACGATCTCGCGGTCCGTGAGTTCGAGCCCCGCGTCGGGCTCCGGGCTGATGGCTCAGAGCCTGGAGCCTGTTTCCGATTCTGTGTCTCCCTCTCTCTCTGCCCCTCCCCCGTTCATGCTCTGTCTCTCTCTGTCCCAAAAATAAATAAACGTTGAAAAAAAAAAAAATTTTTAAAAAAAAGAAATCCGTTTATACAGGCTGGGGAGGCGGTGGCGGCAGAGGGGGGGGGGGATGCCAAGATACCTCTCCCCCCTCTCACCAAGCCCTGGAGGGGGTGTCAGGTCCCAGTTGCATACCCACGAGGCAGCTCTCTTTAGAACACAGCGGCAGGGGAGGGGAGGCCTCAGACGGTTTCCACCCTTTGTCACAAGCTTGGGAGCAGCAAGTCCCGTTCCTTCATTCATTCAACAAACGTTTACAGAGCACCCGGCGTACCCAGCACTGTGCGTAACACTGGGAGCGGGGATGAGTAAGACAGAGAGCCTGGGAAGTCTACCTTCCAATCTAGAATCGTTCTGTGCATCGTTCTAAAATGTTTCCACAGGTCTGTGATTTGTCTCCTTTTTTTTTTTTTTTAATGTTTATTTATTTTTGAGACAGAGACAGAGCATGAACAGGGGAGGGGCAGAGAGAGAGGGAGACACAGAATCGGAAACAGGCTCCAGGCTCTGAGCTGTCAGCACAGAGCCAAACGTGGGGCTTGAACCCACAAACTGAGATCATGACCTGAGCCGAAGTCAGACGCTTAACTGACTGAGCCACCCAGGTGCCCCTCCTTTTTTTTTTTTTTGAATGTAATGTTTTTATTTATTTTTGAAGGAGAGAGAGAGACAGAGCATGAGCGGGGGAGGAGCAGAGAGGGAGGGAGCCACAGAATCCGAAACAGGCTCCAGGCTCTGAGCTGCCAGCACCGAGCTGACGCAGGGCTCGAACTCAAGAACCGTGAGATCATGGGCTGAGCCGAAGTCAGAGGCTTAACGGACTGAGCCACCCAGGCGCCCCTCTGTGATTTGTCTTTTAACTTTAATAAGTCGAACAAAAGCAAATGAGATGGGGTTTTTTGTTTCCTGTTTTACCCTTATGTTCCTGGAGTCTAGGAAAGGGTGTGGTACCTCATAGGTATTTAAGAAATGCCTGTCAGATGGATGGATGTGTAAATGCATACTGGACCCTTCCACACAATGGGTTTTGACAGATGGAGAAACTGAGGCTCAGAAACAGGGAGGGACTTGCCCTAGGACCCAAAGATCTGAGGCAGGAGGCTACATCTGGGGCTCTCTCCCTCCTGCTAGGATTCGAGAGGGGAAGGGAGCCTGTGGGAAGAGACCAGACCCAGAATTGGGTCCGCGAAGATGCTTAGCGCTTGCCTGGAGGCCCAGACTGGATTCTCGACTCTGTCACCCCTCGGAACCTCCTGATCCCCAGGGGGCTGCTGGTTGAGAGGGGCTGGGGCTGTCGCTGGAACCCTGACAGCCCTGACTTTTAGGGCTGGTCCCCTTCCCTGGTGCTTACTGGCAGTGGGGCCCCAGGATTTCTCTGTGCTGAGCGCTGATCATCTACCCAAGGCTTCCTTGGGCTTAATTTTATGAGGTGAGGAGGGAGTCTATGTTGGGCCTGTTCTGAGGGCTAGATTCTCCCTAATACTCAATAACAGCCACCAGTTACTAGGACTGCCTGGCCTTAAATCGCAGCTTGCCGCTCATCAGCTGTGTGATTCTGGGCACCTCACTTACCTTCTCTGTGCCTTAACTTCTTTGTCTGTAAGGGAAGATACTAACACCTCACCGGGTTATGGAGACAGAGTCTGGCCATGTAGGGGCTCCACGCTGCTCACAGACGTCCCGCTGCCACACGTCTACCGTCTGCCCGACACGGGTTTACAGATGGGGAAACTGAGGCCCAGAGAGGTTGGTTTGAGGTTTGAACCCAGGCTGTCTGCTGGCTGCTGTGCCACCTCTCCTGCCGCCACTGGAACTGTGGGACTTTGGGGCTCGAAGGTCCTTAGAGATGGTCCAAGCCCTCAGGGACTGCCTCCAGGAAGGGGCGAAGGGACCCAAAAGGACCGGGTTCAAGATCCTCACTCTCACACCCATCCAGATTTCAACCCAAGCAGCTCTATTCTTTCCTGCCCTGTTAACTGAATGCCCATATCTCATCTCCTTCTGGGAAAAAGAAGGCTTTCGTAGAGGAAAATATTTTGAAAGCCCCTTATCAAGACCAATCCTTTCGTTTTCTGCTGGGGAAACTGAGGCGTGGGGCGAGGAGGAACTCTGCCAAGATCATACACGGAGTCTGAGTCCACGCCGAGATGGGTACCACGGCCCTGGTTCCTAGCCCTGTGCTCTATGCCTCCCAGGACTTCAACAGGACAAAGTAAAGGAGGTTGCTTATGTCAAACCTGGTACCTTTCTCCAGTGAATCTTAGGAATCCAGGCTTTCTAGTTCCTCTTAGAAAGTTTCCCCTACCTTCCCTGGAATCCTGGCACTCACATCCTCCCCGGGGCTTGCGGGAGGCTCCTGGTTTAGCCCAGTGGGCATTGCCCCCTACCCACGGCATATGGCATCGGGGTGCCCGTATTGGCTGGACATGTCCCACCAGAGTCCTAACTGCTGCAGACGTCCTCCTACTCAGCCAGAGCTGAAGTTTTATAGCCTCTCAAAGAGCCAGGAGGGGCCTCCGCAAATAAAGAGCAACGGGGAATCATAAGCTCCCCAGGGGAGGGAAAGGGTTAGGGTTGATTGAACCCCAGTTCTGCCAGCTACTTTATACGCAGGTCTCAGGGTACTTTAGAGCAGCCAAGTAGGTTTAGAGAGGATCAGAGAGGCAAGAGACCTGCCCAAGGTCACACAGCAAACCATACAGAACCAGAACTGGAGGGAGCCAGGAGCTGTCTGAGTCCACTCCCCACCCTACAAGTACTGAGCACCTACTGTATACCAGGCATCTACTCTGCCAGGTACTAGGGCTATGGCCGTGAGCAAGCCAGAAACGCACCCACTTCAGGGAGACTCCGTTCATGGGAAGGGTCGTGAGATTTCTTGAGGACCTACTCTGCGCCCTTTTGAGCAGAATGCATTTGACCCTCAAAATATCCCAATGAGCTAACTACAGAAGAAGAAACCGAGGCACGGAGTATTCCAGCAGCATGTTGCAGGCCACCCACCACAACAAACCGCCAGTCCCTGTAGCTGGAAAAGAAAAGGAACCGTTTTCTCAATACTTTTTCCCAAAAGAATGGCAACCGCATCTACTTGACAATTTTGTGACAGTCTCACACGTAGGACAATCGCGAGACAAGTTCTTACACAGTTTCACATACTTGACAACATTACGACACCTTCACACCCAAGACGGTTTTGTGACAGTTCCGTAGGCAGAGTGATTTGCTGACAGTTTTACAGTCAGAGCAACTCCATGATGATTCTATGCATGGATGGTGGGGTGCTGACCTCTGGGGAGATGTGGGTCCCAGGGAAGCCACCTGGAACATAGGACTGTCTCTGCCTGGTCCCGGTCTCAGCCGGCTGCTCCCACCCCCAGTGCTGCTTGCTGAGTGATGCAGGATCCAATAACAATCCTTTTTTCTTTCTTTCTTTTTTTTGCAAGTGATTGTAAAATGATGATGTTTCTGAAGGTCACTAGCGCTGCTTTGGGCTGCTCGGCTCCCACAGGGCTCCCCCAGGAACACAAGTGTGGCCGCCCTTAGCGAGTGGTTAATGGAGGGCAGAATACATCTGCTGGGTCCAGGGAGGGTCGTTAAGGGATAGGGAAGCGGAGATTTGGTTCGATGAGAGTTGGGAGGCCGGGCACGAGCAGACCGCTCTGGACTGTGTCCACCCCCCTCCCCCCTACCTGGCAGGAGGGCCAGGCAGGGCTGGCCCAGGGTGAGGATTTCATGCTTCACCCCCGAGCACTGGAATCCTTTTGATGTGCATTTCACCTGCCGGCACACACCCCTCATTGTCCCAGCAGCACGCGCGCGCACGCGCGCGCGCGCGCGCACACACACACACACACACACACACAGGCGCTCCACACATACAACCCCAGCCCCTCCCCTTCCTGCCTGGCTGAGCTTTGTAGGGACTGTCCCCAACTCAGGCCACTTGGGAAAGCCCTCCAATGAGTGCTAAGAGGAGCTGGGTTGCCCCTCCCAAATATTACCCCCACCCCTCAGCCACCATCAAGGCCGCTGGGGCAAGGTAGCACTGTCTGGGGACTCTGTTGAGCTCTGCTGCTTACACTGGTTGGCCTAAGAGCCTCAGTGTCCTCACCTGTATAATGAGGGGTGAGAACAGCACCAACCCCCTTGGTTCTTAAGATGAGGTCAAGGACCAGCACCATCCACGTCCCTGGGGAGCTTTGCAGGAAAGCAGAATCTCAGACCCCACCCAGACCTTTGGCATCAAAATCTACACTTGAACCCAAGATCCCTGGGCACTTCTGTGTGCAGCATCAGTGTTTGGGAAGCCCTGGCTGACCTCGCAGTGTGGATTTTGAAGACCATCACAGTCTTTAAACCAACCCCCCTATATTGAGAGGTGGTGATGCCCTCTGCTTTTGATAAGCAGCCCCGGATGATTCTATGTGGATTTAAATCTGAGGATCACCAGGGGCTGGGAAAGAACAGATGTGGGTGTGAATCCTGGCTCCCTTACCTTCCTCCGTCCTGTCTTCCCCCGCCCATGTAAGCCAACGAATTCCTTCTGGATTCTGACCTGGGGGGAGGGGAGCAGAGCACTTCCCTACCTCCCAAAGCCCTGGTGGGGACAGCAAGAGAAACTCCCAGAGAGAATTTGGAAGGGACGGGGAGACAGGCATTTGCTCCCTGGTTGACCGCACACGTGCTAACCTGTTCTGTGTCACGGGGGTGAGCATGGCAAAGGGGGGGAATGAATGAGACGTGCAGAAGGGGCGGGCTCAGTCCCTGGACAGCCTGCACTTGTGTGGCCAGGGCCAACTTCCTGCCTCAGTCAAGGTCAAATGGACGTGGAAGGCGGCAGTGGCCTTAGCACAGCACTGGAAACTTAGCAAAGACCATAGTAGGGGGACGTGTTATTCATTGTGGAGGATTAAAGGGGGGGGTGGGAGAGCCTGGCACCCGGGAGGAGGTGTGGCCTTAAGATGAAGCCTTCGGGTTCTGCAGTCGCCCTGCTTGGGTCTGGCTGTCCGCTCCACCTCTTACTAAGTGACCTCGGACAAGCAGCAGCGGTGCCCTGAACCTCAGTTTCCTCGTCTCTGAAGTGGGTATGATGATCGCACTTAAATGCCTTTTGCAGCATCCCCACATGGAACGGTGAGCAGCCACGAGAAAGAATAAGGCAGAGAGGTGCAACATTGGCCAGGATAGCTCGGATGAGCAGAAGCAAGGTGCTGACTCGTCTGTGGGCGGCGCTGGGGTTTATCCCCGCCCTCCTGGGGCTCACCCTTCAATGGAGGAAAAGAGACCCCATCAGCTTCCTTTGCGATACATGAGCCTGGTCCTCCCACCCAGACTGCAGGCTCCCTGAGAACAGGTGCAAGGCAAGGGCGACTTGAAGAAGACTCCAGACTAGGCGCCAGCCCTCAAGGGAGCACCTTGGGTGCCTCCCAGGCATCTCGCATAAATCAAGTAACAAAATAGCGCTCATCCGTCTGCCCTGAGTCGTGCTGAGCACTTTGCGTGGATGAGCTCACGTCACGCCGACAAGTGCCTGGGAGCTGGTTGCCGCCATTGTCCCCATTTTGCAGGAGACTGAGGTTCCGAGTAGTGAAGCCACTTGCCCAAGATCACCCAGCCAGGAAGCGGTGGTTGTCAGGCTCCAAAGCCAAGCGCACCTCAACATTCTGCTGAGTGTGTGGCCCTCTGGGTCCCCCCTGGGTACTGAGAAGAGGCCAGTGGGCTGGAGACCTTTAGCCCTGCACCCCGTGGGCGACTACAAGCTGGGAGTCATCTCCAGGGTCCATCCCTTGCCGGGATGGTGCAATCTGCCCTCCAGGCAGGGATGTGCCGCGGGGCTCCTCTGAGCCAGCTTCCAGCAGCGGCGACTGCCTCCCATATGTGGTGGCCGGAGTGGACAGGCGGGAGCCCACATGTTGTTTATTTCCTTTGGTCATCGGTGACATGTGTCCCCCACTTGCCAGGCAGGGATCAGAGGACGCAGTGCCCAGCGCTGTCTGCATGGGGCCCCCCTACAATGGTCTGGATCCTCCCCTGGGACAGAGCAGGACTGACCCAGGGTGGGGACTGGCCCTCCTCAGGTTGCACTGCCTCGGGGCAGGGGGTGGCATTCTCTTTCCACCCCCATCCTTCTCACCCCCAGGGAGAGCTTCAGGACAGCTGTGTTAAATCCTCTGTTGACCACGACACATGATGTTCTCATGCAAGACACAGTTCTCCGGGCACACCCCAGTTAGGAAGAAACTCTACCCCCAAAAATGTTGACATCAAAATAAAACGTTCTGCACTGATTGCCCAAGCAAGTCCCGAATCACAAACAGCCACGAACGCATGGTAGGCGGTGATAGTGATATTCCTGAGTCGCTCATCGGTGTCAGGGTTTCTCAGGGCCTCATGACATTCACTGTAAGCTCAGCCAGTCTGATGCCTGTTTTGCAGGTGGGGAAACTGAAGCACAGAGAGGCTCAAGGACACCTGGGCAAGGATAAGGGGCAGAACTGGGATTTGAACCCACAGAGTCTGGCTCTTAACCCTACTCCAGTCTTCAAGCAGCGCCCGCATCCCCTGGGAACCTGTTAGCGATGCACGTTCTCAAGCCCTGCCCAGATCTGCTGCATCTACAACTCTGGGGGAGGCTCAGCCATCTGTGCTTTAATTTTTAAAATCTTTTAAAATGTTTTATTTATTTTTGAGAGAGAGAGAGAGAGAGATACAGAATCCGAAGCAGGCTCCAGGCTCTGAGCTCTCAGCACAGAGCCCAACGCAGGGCTCGAACCCACGAACCGCAAGATCATGACCTGAGCTGAAGTTAGACGCTTAACTGACTGAGCCACCCAGGCACCCCAGCCACCTGTCCTTTCATAAGTCCAAGGTGACTCTGATGCATGCCCAGGTTTGGGAACCCCTGCTCTACATTGCCTTCTAGCATCAGTGAGTGAAGTGGGTATAACATAAACAGAAGCTCAAGGATGATAACCCAGAGCAGCTGACCTTTGCCCTCAGCGGCAGGGGTAAGTAAAGGAAATGGTGGGCCAGAGTGGCGAGCCTGTGTCCCATCTAGGTAACTTCAACCGAGTATTGCCTTGAGGGAATGCAGGCACAGTGTTGGCAGATAGGCTGGCTTTTTCCAGAGAAGTCCAAATTCCCGCTTTTTATGTGAAATCTGATTTTTTAAATGTTAGCAATCTATTCAAATTAGGGTGGGGTTTTTTTGGGTTTTGTTTTGTTTTTTAAGTGTGGGGCTGGAGTTCTTGACTTGGGTACTGAGGGTGTTTCAGACTCGCTGTGGGCTGCTGAGGACATAAGCCTGCCTGGGAGGGCACGTAACTTTCAGGGTCGTACATGTCACCCTGTGCCTTTTGGCCCCTTCCAGGAAAGCTCTGCAGGCTGAAGGTGGGTGGGAGGCATGATATCGCAGAGGTGACTTTGACTCCACTTGAAATTCCCAAATGGAAAAAAAATATGGAGATCACTTGCAAATGTTGAGCCATTGACTCCTCTTGCAACAGGGCGCCTGGGGGTGTTCTCAGGATGCGGTCACCCCGAGATTGGGAACCCTTGTTGGAAGACACAGGTCACTGCCTGATCCCCACAGAAAGGATAAAATTGCCCTTTGCCCAAGACCAAAGCTGCCTCCTCACGTCTGCCCTGAGCTCCTCACCTTCCAGACCATCTCCCTGGACCCTGCTGTTCACCAACCCCTCTGGTCTCCGTCTGCCCACCTGTGAGAGGGAGGCGGGTCCAAATGTGGACTGACATCCCACCCTGGGCCCGTGACAGTGAGGGAACCGGAAAGGAACTTACACTTAATAAAGAAGCACCTACTACGTGCCAGGCGCTTGCTGGTTTGTTTGCACACACCTCCTAGCAAGGCCCATGAGGGTAGGAATTGCCACCACAGATTTTCAGATGGAGAAACTGAGGCCCACAGATGATGGAGCGTCTGTGCCCAAGGTCACTCCATGAGTGGTGAAGCCAGGATTGGAACCTGGGCACCTGCACCCTAACACACGTCCTTAGCTTTTTGAGGGCACAAAACTGGTCATGGCTTCAATATAACAACAATGGCTACCGTTTATGGGGGGCGGGGGCTGCTATGTGCTGAGCTCAAAGCCAAGTGGTTTTCATGGACCACCTCCCTCAATCACAAGAACCCTGCAAGATAAGCATCATCACCCCCATTTACATGAGAATAACTGAGCTCAGAGTTAAAGCGCTTTGCCCCCAGTCACACAGCTGTCCTCCAAAGCTCATAACCATTGAGCCCCTAGCACTGGACCTGACAGAGTCACATTGGTTGGATGCACGGACAAATGAATGAATGGATCACCCAAGCCTGGGCTCACGCATGCGCTCAGAGTTGTTACTAGCCTGCGTCTCTCGGTAAACTGCCAAGCCCGATGTCATCCATTTTGTTGTCATTTTCTCGGGGAAAGACGAAGGGACTCACATGTCATTCGAAACCCCTCCAACTGCTGGAGGAAAACAGGGCCATGCATTTTGGGCCTGGTGTTTTGGCTGGGAGAGGATGGCTGTGATCATGGGAGACAGTTGATACAGGAACTCACTGAGGTGTCATCCTCTCTGAGGCCCCCCCCCCAAAAACCCAGGGGGTGTTGCAAGTTGAGCTCAAATGCTTTCATTTAGAAATGTGCGTCTGAGCTGGGAGAGGCCAGTGATGAAGTCCAGGATCCGGATAGCTGAGGTGTGGAAGAATCCAGGGGCTTTCAAAGTGTGCTCCCTAGAACCCGAGGGCCTGTGGGGAGCCATGGCAGTCAGGCTGGGTGGCCGGCGGTCCAGGCCCCTTGGCCTTGCTGAAGCAAAGCAGCTTCGCCATGGTCTGTTGAGCCCCACATACCTGGTGAGCTGCATCGTTCTGATTGTGAGTTGACAGGAGGAGAGCTAGCTCAGGTAAAAAGCTATGGAGCTTGGAGCTTGGAGCTATGGGCTGAGCCCAGCCTTGAGGGAGCTGGAACCTGGGCTCAGATGATAGTCAGAAACTCTGTCTTTTGGGGCCCGTGAGGTTTCTGGTTGCTTTTCTCTCTCTGCAGGCGATGCGTTTCTCTCTGTCTCTCTCCCTGCTTCTGTATTAGTCAGGAGTCTCCGTTGCAAGCGACGGAAAACCTAACTCAAAGTGGCTCGAGAAAAGAAGAGAATTTATGGACTCTCCCCCCACCCCTTCCAGGGGTGAAGCCACATGCACAGACAGTCCCTTGGGTCTGCTGCTGCTTTGTGGCCTCCACCCTCAGGACACCCTCCCGTCATGTGGTGCCCACCAGCTCTGGTCTCCATCTTCCCAAATCCCAACAGAGAGGAAAAGAAAATGCACGCACATGCACACACACATACACACACACACACACACCTGTTAACACCCCCACCCCCACCCCCCAAAAAAATCTCAAGCCTAGCTCTTGTCGAGACACGTGCCTATGTCCGAACCAACCACTGTAGTCAAGGGCACCCAGTGTGGTGATTGCCCAAGTCTGGATTAAGTGCGTCTGGGTGGAGAGACTCTATGTGAACCTCAAAGTCAGAGAGTGTGGAGGGATGGGGTCTCTATTAGCAAAGAGAGGGGCCACAGATGCTAGTGCCCGCCAAAGCTTCTCACACTTGGGCACTGCCTTGCCCTCCTGCGAATGTCCTCAGGTCAAGAGGCCAGCCCAGACCATTTTCTGGTGGCCCAACGTCAAAATTCTCAAGAGAGGTGGTCTAATGGGCCCAGCTAGGAAGAGCTGTCAGTCCTTCCACCACTGGCCAGGGGACAGGGTCATGCAATCCAAGCTTGGTTGCCAGGTCTGCTTCTCAGGGAAAGGCAACTGTGAGCAGGAAAGACACATCCAGAACGCCTATCACATTTATTTTGGACTTACTGTAATGCACATTCCTGGGCTCAGACCAAGCCTCCCTGGGGATTCTTACACACAGTCAAGTTTAAGAACTATCAAGTTTGGGTCTTTCTAAAGCAGCATGGTACAAATTCTAGTTGTCATCACTTATGATTCATAGCATTATCTTGTCTCTACAGCCATGACCTTGGGGAGGGGAGAAATAGCATTGCTCTTTTCAACACGTTCTAGAGATGTGATGAAAAGCCACAGACCATCAGAATTTAAAGTCATTACAACATAGAGGCACTAGAGGGCATCCTAGCCAACCACCAGGACCAAGGATGCAGGAGGAGGCAGAATCACCTGGGGTTGAAAGATGCTAGTGACATCTGTCCCCTATGTGCGCACCCATGTGCGTGTGCGCACACACACACACACACACACACACACACACACACCCTCCGAGGTCAGGGGAGCGTCCTTATCAGGTTCTTTTGTCTTCGGTATGTCAAGATATCACTCTACAAATAGTGCTGTAGCTCTAATTGGGGCTTATTTGCTGCTGGGCTGCCTGACCTTGGGGAAGGCTCCACCCCTTCTGGCCTCAGGATCCCCAGTGAAACTGCAGGGGTCAGGCGAATGATCCCGAAGCTCTTCCCAGAGACTGGAAGAAGTTTTACTTTGCCCGTCTGCCACTTCTGTGGGCTTCAGCCCTTCCACCAGGCTGTGAGGTCCCATAACGGCAGGGGGCATGTGTGGCTTGTCCCCGAGGCCCCGGGCTCTGCCTGACAGAGTGGATCCCTGAACAAAATGCTCCAAGAGGGCAGCGGGGGCTGACTGCCGTGGGTCCCTGCCTCCACTGATTCTGCAGGACCCTGAGAGTGACTCTCGCCTCTTTGAGCCTGTTTCCTCCCCTGCATTGTGGACAAGGACCCCCAAGTTGGGGTGTGAGTATGTCCACACGCTCAGTGTGCAGGAAATACGATTTTGTTTTTCTGTAACTGAACATAACTTCTAATTTGAACTCCTGTTCTGCCAAGCGGCAGAGATCGCCTCAAGCCGATTGAGGGTCCCTTTGCCCTTTGTTGGTGGGGCTGCATCTCAGGTCCAGCGGCATTTCATAGCATCAAAGCACTGGGGAGAGGTACCCTGGTCTCCACTGACGTCACTCTGTGACCACCTGCATGGTTGATGAAAAGCCCACATCATCAGTCGTTTATCATGCAGTCCTCATGGCTTAACCAAGAGGATTGACACTTTCCTCCCTCTCCCAAACGAGAATGTGAGGTAGACTGCCCTGGGCTAGTATGGCCTCGCCGTGGTCTCTCTGCCAGGTCCCTCTGACGCCTGCACCTGCCCTGGCTCCTGCCTCCAAGTCTGCAGTCCCCGCAGGCCGGCAAAGAAGGGGAGGAGAATAGAGCAGCTCTTCTTTGCAGGTCCTTTGGCCGGTGGCACAGGACACTCCCACTGGAAGCCCATTGGTCAGAACTTAGATGTATCATCCCATACCACTGCAAAGGAGCCTGGGAAATGTAGTCTTTATTCTCGGAAGACATTAATTCGCTAAACAGGAGGGTTCCGTTACTGAGGAGGAGGGAGAATGAACATGGGGGGAGGGAGGACAACTCGCATAGCTCTCATGGCTGCAGGTCTCCACGGCTCTCAGAACTTCTGTCACCGTCCCCTGCCCAAGGCCTCAGCTTGAGGATGGGCCAGGGCTTGGGGAAGGAAGCTGGGAGGGGTAGGATTAGATGTCCTCTCCCCCCTTTTCCCTCCCCCAACCCCCACACACAACAGAGGCTAAACATTTTTTAAAGTATATTTTTATTGTAAAGTAGCTCAACCCTACAGGCAAAAATAAAAAACCTAATGGACATTTGTACACCTGCCAGCCACTTGTAGCAAACATTGCCATTTTCGTATTTGTTTCAGATTTTCAGAAATTACATACTACAGATTCAAGAGAAGTCTCCAGCCTTCTTCCCGAATCCCCTTTCCCACTTCTCACCTCACCTCGGAGGAGGAGCCACATTCTGAATTCAGTGTTTCATCGGTCCCCTGTGTCTTTTACTCTTAATACTAATTAATACTAATTAAGTATTAAGAGTATTGCTTTGCAGAGTTTGGAACTTGCTACGAATGGTCTCTTCCTGCGCGATTCATTATGTTCATTATGCCGTTTGCTTTCTTTGCTCTCAGCATCGTCTTTGAAATGTATCCATAATGACAGCTACAACTCAGCCTCAGGCATTTATCATGGGTCCTGGGTGTGGAATGTGGCGAGCGTATATGGCTGCGTGCCAGCTGTGTTTCTCTCTTCTTTTGATACACGGGTTTTTGCAACTGTTTACTATTCAGTGATGCTGCGGTGAACATCTCTGTTCATGTCTCTCTGGGCACAGACACCAGAGTCTCTCTGTGTCAGTGGTTCTGAGAGCATAGTCAGGGACCAGCAGCAACAGAGTAGCATCACCTGGAACCAGTTAGAAATACAAATTCTCAGCATCCCCTCGCCCCCCCCCCCCCCCCCCCCCCGCCCAGATCTACTGAATCAGACACTCAGGGTGGAACCCAGCGCCGTGTGTTGTAACAAGCCCCCTCCAAGAGGCTGGTACAAGAATTTGAGAAGCTCTGCTCTAGGGTTTAGACCACAAGTCAAGCGGCTGTGTTCGGCAAAGGCACATCCTCAAATGTTCTAGATGCTGCTGGATTTTTCTCCAGCGTTTACACTCCTATCAGAACGGAAAGTTTCCTTTCAACCTTGCCAGCCCTTTGTATTATCAGAATTTAACTTGTCTCCCGTTGGGCGGGAGGTGTGGGCTCTGTTCGTTTTTTTCAGCTGAAGTTCTCTCTCTGGCCCCGGGGGTTCCCTCTTACGACATCACACCTTCTCTCCGCCCCCAGGTTCCTGCGGGTCTACAGCTTTGGAAACACGCCAACCTTGACTCTGCTCTTCCCAGGGACATTAGCGAGGGTTCTCAGTTGTAAGCCACAGCAAGGGGACTTAGCAGCAGGATGTGGGGGGCTCCCAGAATCCAGGCAGCTGGAGATCAGGCTGGGAGAAATGCAGGATCCACACCACAGCGGGAAGGAGGGGAGGCAGAAAGGCCCCAGGGTGGTCTGGGCAGTCAGCTCGCTTCTACCTGGACCCTTATCCCCACGCATGTTCCTTACTCTCTTTGTTCGACTCCCAGGACTCGGGGTCATGGGAATGAGTATCTGATTGGTCAATGCCCAGTCACTGCCAACTTGAAGAAGGGCTTGGCCTCCTTGGTTTTTGTTCCAGGGGGACACCGGGATTGGCCCTTCTCCAGGTTCTCTCACACAATGGGGAATTCCTCTAAAAGGCAGGTCGGGCCCCAACAGAAAGCGGGGGCAGAGCTGGAAAGTCAAGAACATCCCGTGCTGAGTGGCCATGGGCTCAGTGAGCCAAGGTGTGTAACTGGTGTATTAAGCAGTCTGACCTTAAACGGGGTATAAACGTGGAACAGTGTAATGTGTCCCCAGGGCACCTGGGTGGCTCAGGCAGAAAAGCATCCAATTTCGGCTCAGGTCACGATCTCGCAGTTTGTGAGTTCGAGCCCCACGGCGGGCTCTGTGCTGACAGCTCGGAGCCTGGAGCCTGCTTCAGATTCTGTGTCTCCCTCTCTCACTGCCCCTCCCCCAGCTCACGCTCTGTCTCTCTCTCCAAAACGAATAAACATTAAAAAATATATATATATTTAATGTGTTCCCAATCACCTCGAAGAAGCTGCTTGATCCTTCGCGACACCTGGTCACTTTCTGCCTCTCCTCGGCTCCTGCCTTCCATGATTTCCCTTGCTGCCTCTTACTGGGACACTTGCCATCAACCAGCCTGCCTGGCTAAGGCAACCGCAAGAGCACCGAAGCCTGGGTACTTCTAAGGGGCCCTTGCCGCCGAGAAGCCCCTTGTGCCTGCCATGAGGGATGTGCAAGCTCTTTCACTGCTGCCCACCCACTCAGCCCTGCCCTTCTCTCCCTTGGCCTCTTTTCTCTGCTCAGAGAGGCCTGGAAAGGGGCAGATCTGCAGGGCTCCAACACAAGCGAGTGTCCCCCCGGGGCATGAGAAGCTGGTCACCTCTTTTTGCAGACACCCCGTCTCTGTGAGGAGCACCCTGCATCTCTCCTCATTTGGTTTTGGGGGTTGGGAACAGAAGGAAAGCCACAGCAATCCCCCCCCCCCCCAGGCTGACAATTCCAGTCTCCTATGAGCCCCTCTTTCTAAGTGGTCAGCTTTGGGGCGCCTGGGTGGCGCAGTCGGTTAAGCGTCCGGCTTCAGCCAGGTCACGATCTCGCGGTCCGTGAGTTCGAGCCCCGCGTCGGGCTCTGGGCTGATGGCTCGGAGCCTGGAGCCTGTTTCCGATTCTGTGTCTCCCTCTCTCTCTGCCCCTCCCCCGTTCATGCTCTGTCTCTCTCTGTCCCAAAAGTAAATAAATGTTGAAAAAAAAAAAAATTTAAGTGGTCAGCTTAATCAGGTGATGGCCAGGATAGCAAGGACCCTCCTCCCCCCCCCCCCCCCAACCATGAGCCTGGGAGAGGCTCTTTCTAGAGTATTCTCCATCTCCTTCTTCCCAGCTTTGGGTCTGGTTGCTGATTCTGGGGCGACAAAAATTTTCTTTCCTCAACTTGCTACGCTTGATGATGTTGGGAGCCCTTGATGGTGGTGACAGGCAGGAACGGAGTATTGTTCCGACGGCAGCAGGGGGCCGAGGGTCTCCCCCACCCCCACATGCACGTGCACCCCACCCCCCACACGCTCAAAAATACACACCATTTCCCTGAAGGTTAAGTTTGTCTGTGAGTTATAGACAACTCCAGATAACAATGGTTTAAACAAAAGAGACATTGATTTCTCTCTCTTGTAAGTCGGCACAGGCAGTCCAGGGCTCGCACAACAGTTCTACCTTCCTCGGGGACTCAGGCTCTTTTGCTTTTCCTGCTCTGCCATCCCCAACACGTGGTTCCTACTTCATGGTCCAGAATGGCTGCTTGAGTTCCGGCCATCATGTTCACGTTCCAACAACAGGAAGGACGAGGGGGTGACACGGGGCCCGCCCGTGCTTGTTAAGGCAGCTTTTGCGAGGTTGCGCGCGTTGCTCTCCCTTATACCCCAGTGGCCAGATTGGGGTCACGTGATCATACCTGGCCGTGGGGAAAATGTCGTTCGTCTGGGTGGCCGTGTGTTCAGTTAATACGCTCCGCGAGGCAGTCTGAGCTGCTCACCTACGTGGTTTGACTCTCTCTCTCTCTCTCTCCCCCTCCCCCTCACCTCCCACCCCGGCCTGGCTGGCAGCGGGCACTGGTCCGGGGGGCAACTGCACGGGCTGCGTCATCTGCTCCGAGGAGAATGGCTGTTCCACGTGCCAGCAGAGGTTGTTCCTGTTCATCCGCCGGGAAGGTATCCGCCAGTACGGCAAGTGTGTGCATGACTGTCCCTCTGGCTACTTCGGCGTCCGCGGCCAGGAGTTCAACAGGTGCAAAAGTACGTGGTTCCTCCCTTGTCCTGTGCTCGTGCTGGGCCCCTGAGGCCTCCGGCCCATATCCACCTCCCCCCACCGCGACACGGCCCCACCCCCCCAACCCTAACCCCCCCCCCCCCCCCCCCATACACACACAGACACACGGCCACAGGGCAAGTGGTTTGTGCCTGAGCCCAGACTCTGGGATTTCAGGCGGGGTTTCGGGCTGACTCCGAAGCCGCAAGCAAGTCAGTGTCCTGTCTGGTCTCAGCGCTAAGGGGGCAGGGAACCTTCGCCTCCACCCTATGCGCTGTGTGGCCTTGGGCGTGTTACCTCGCGCCCTCTGGACCTAGCTCAAACGAGAAAAGGAGTCCTAAGTCCTGACTCTGCTTTGCATGGCGACCCGGGACAAACCATGGCCATCTTCGAGCTTTGATGGAAATGGGGCAGAAAGTCCGCACTCCCAGCCTAGATTTGCTATGTGACGACATCAGACGAGCCGCTTGCCCTCTCCGAGGGCAGCCGCCCTCACCGCGGTGACCTTGGCTCTGTTGCAGAGTGTGGGGCCACGTGTGAGAGCTGCTTCAGCCAGGACTTCTGCATCCGGTGCAAGCGGCGGTTTTACCTGTACAAGGGGAAGTGTCTGCCCACCTGCCCGCTGGGCACCGCGGCCCAGCCCAGCACGCGGGAGTGCCAGGGTGAGTGGGGGCCTCCTCGCCCCGCCTGCTTCCCTGCAGGGCCCGGTGCCGGGCGGGGCGTCAGGAGAGCCGGAAGAACCTTAAGAGAATGTCGCGTGGTGATTGGAGGCCCAACAGGTGACGTCAGGCACACAGAGGGAGCCTCCAGTACCCTCACTGTGACTTGCCGTTATTACCGACAGCGGCTTCGCTGTCCTTGCCAGGGGGAGGCAGCAGAGGTCACGAGAAGAGTACTGCCGAGGAATAAGCCCCGGGTTCACATCCTTTTCACTTCTCCCCTTCGCCCCTCCCTGAGCCTGGCTAACCTACCCACCCCTACTTCAAGCTTCAGGTCAGGAGTCACCTCCTCCAGGAAGTCTTCCAGCTCCCCCCAGGCCCCTGGGGCCCATGCCTCCTCTGGGCTCCGGCACCTGCCTGTGCTTCCTCCCGTTACCGCAGGAGCACCCTGCCCTTCCCGCCCGACTTTTCTAGGCGGTGAACTCTGGGAGGCAGAGCCAGTGCTGCCACTCAGCCCCTAGCACAGCATGAGGCACACAGTAGGTGCTCAGTCCCTGCTGGTCAAATCAACACATCTAACAAAAGGACCGTTGTTCTCAGGCCTGGAGACCTGGCTTCTGGGCCCGATTGGGTCTGAAACGCTTACAGTGTTCTGATGTTGAACCCCCTTCTCTGTTCCTTTAGCGGGCCCCTTACCTACTCAAGGCCTCAGTGGCCTCATCTGCAAAATGGGGGTATCCCATAGCTGCCCTGTTCTTTGCCTACTTCTCAGGGGCTCTTAAAAGAATCAAATGTGAACAAATATATAATATATATATTTATATATATTTATGATGTATATATATTTATACGTATTTATAATGTATATGTTTATATTTATAAGTAAATATAAATATATAAATATATACTTATAAATATATATTTATATTAATAAATATATATTTATATACATTTATAATATATATTTATAATATATTTCTATTATATGTTTTTATATTTTATATATTTATATATTTATATTTATTATAGAAATATATAAATATATTATAAATATATAAAATATAAAAAATACATATGTTCACATTTGATTCATATATATACGATATGATTTGATATATATGTACATATATATATATGGGTTTTTTTAAAGTTGTTTCCTACTGAGAACGTTCATGTCCCATCACCTCATTTTCCCTCACAACAGCACTGCACGGCTTCCACCTTCCACAGCCCATCAAAGGCACATGATCAAGGTCGAAGCAGTGTCTCTGCCCTGAGGGCCTCCCAGCAGACCTTCTGGCCTCTTCGCCTGGCCCTCCTCCTCCCAGCCTTCACCCTGCCCCTGCTCTAGCTGCCATCCCTCAGACACGGTCTGCCAGGCCCCCAGGGCTGTGCACACCTACCCTCATGGCGCTTCCTTCCGGTTCCACTGGATCACCTCCTCTCCCTTTAGCCCCTCTGTCATCTCCTGGGGGAAGTCTTCCCCTCTAAAGCCAGTGGTCACCCCCCACCCCCTTCCCCCCCGCCGCATCTGGCCTGGGCATGCTTTAGTCTAGCGCCCATCCCGGGCTCTCATAAATAGATATTTAAGTGTCTCCCCTCTGCTCCTTGTGAGAGCTTGCAAACCCCTTGCATGTGGAGACGGCGTTCGGGGAACGGGACCCCTCAGACCCTGCCCTTGGATCTGAAGGACACTCACTGCCAGCTGACCAGAACTGTCTATCTGTCTGTCTGTCTGTCTCCACCCAACAGAAGAATGTGAGCTGGGCCCCTGGGGCAGCTGGAGCCCCTGCATGCACAACGGGAAGACCTGTGGCTCGGCCTGGGGCCTGGAGACCCGGGTGCGGGAGGCCGGCCGGGCCGGGAGGGACGAGGCAGACACCTGCCAGGTGCTGTCCGAGTCACGGAAATGTCCCATCCAGAGGCCCTGCCCAGCAGGTGAGCACCAGGCCGGCATTCGGGGCTGCAGTGGGCAGGGCCCACGGGGGACTTTGAGCAGCTGGGGACATCGCCTGCCCAAAAGTCCAAGAGTAGCCATGCCTTCCCATGGGCTAAGCATCGCCCGCCCTGGTGTCCTTCCTGGCTGGGGTCAGTCCCAGCTATTAAAGCCACTGACTTAAAGAGAAGAGAGGCCGCGGAGGGTGGTAGGTACGACGTGAACAGTGAGTAGCAATAATGCGCAGGGGGCCAGCATTAACTGTGCATCTGCTATTGCCGTGGGCAGTGTGCTAATTCTCCACCTTCGGGTCATTTAATCTGCACCATGATGTGGAATCGTTACCATCCCCCTTCAACAGATGAGGAGATCGGGGCCCAGAGAGGTTGTCACTTGCCTCAGGGTCATGCAGCTAGGAAAGTGTGGACCTGGGATCCAAACGTAGGTCTGTGTGCAAAGAGGAATCTAGAGTCACGCTTCAGTGTAAGGAACCCGGAGCCAGGTCACGGGGGCGGGGGGGGGGGGCACACAGCTGGCATGTGGTGGGGCCAGGACTCGAGCCCAGGGACGCGCCTGGTTTCAGGAGCACTTGTAGTCTGGGTTGGGAGTGCAGACAGCAGAGCTGGGCGGCCGGGGACGGAGGGTGAGGTTGAGAGGGGACTGGGGAAACTAAGACCCCAGGCCCCCAAAAACACCCACGCGGACAGACGGAAAGTTCTCTACAGCACCTGTCACGGCACATGATTGCTGGTGGTGATTGGCAATGGAGGGACAGAGAGAGAGGAAGTGTCTTCCCATAGGTGATGATGATGATGATGATGATGATGAATGAAGAATGAATGACAGCAGCAAACATTCATGCGCTGGGCCCTGTGGTCAGTGCTCTGTAAACCGATGCCTTTCGTCCTCACGACAACCCTACTGTGAGCTATTTGCATCCTCCGGGGCTCAGCTCAAAGTCCCCTCCGCAGAGAGGCCCTCCACGACTGCCCCTGCCGAGAGACACCACCCGTGTCTGGGACCGCCATCCCGTGGTGTCACAGCGCTTACTTCCTCCCAAAATGATGGTGCACACTCTTGTGCTGCCTTGTTTAGTGTCTGTCTTCCTTACTAGAATGCGATCCCCGGTGAAAGCCGAGTCTTTGTCCGCCTTGTTCACGGCTGCCTCTCCAGGGCCTAGAACAGGGCCTGGCACACAGTAGGTGCTCAGTTAACATTTGTTGAGGAGTGGATGGGTGGGTGGATGGGAGGAAGGTGGGCCCATATCAGGCAGGCAGAGGGAAGGGCTGGGGACCCCACACCACTCACCCCAGCCTCCTACCTTCAAAGCTGGCACAGCCACTCAGGCAGTGGCCACCCTTCATCCCCCAGATGCTTATGTCATTTCAGCTGACACAGCCAGCCCCGGAGTTTAGAGTGGGAGCCTGGCCTAAGCAACCCCTAAGGGTTCAGGAGTGGGTGAAGGGAGGCCCAGAGGTGGACAGCCTCATCTAAGAGGATGACCCAGGATCTGCCCTGAGGGGTGAGTGGAGGCAGGAAGGCTGGGGGGAGAAGGTGTGGTCTTTTCCTCCACGTGAGCCGGGAGCCACTTGAAAGTGACACCAGGAAGTCCAACCCAGACTATGTCACCAGCCAAGCAAGGTCCCTGTTGGGCCCCAGTCACTTTATCTGAGTAATGGGACGAATCAGATGTTTGTGCCAGAAACTCATCCCTGCCGCAGGGTTGGGGGACTGGGGGTACAGTGGGGTCAAGGTTCCCAGGTAGGTCTGGGGTTTGCAGGCCAGGCCACCCCTCCCCACAGCACGGACTGTCATATGGGGGCGGTGGGGCCGCGCCTGCTCCCACACCTGCGGGACGTGGCTGCATGGAGGGGTGCTGGCTGAATGCTACTGTCCTCGTCGTCTGAGGCCAGAGCTGGGGCCCCGAAGGTGAGTCGGGGAGCTGGTGCCGGGACCCGGGCAAAAGGTATGGAGTCTCCAGCTTGGAGCCTTGTAAACTGCGAAGTGAGTGCCCCCAGGAGGGTCACAGGCAACCCCCCGCGAGGCCACCCTAAGTCCTGACTGGCCCCCTCGCCCCATGCGAACCTCTGGGCCTGGCCAGGCCAGATGCCCAGCATGGTGGGGGCGGGGGTGCCCTCAGCCAGTCAGTGCCCCTCCTCACCCGCTAGGGAAGTGGGAGCAGTGCTCCATGTCGGGTAGGTTCCCCCGCAGTCCACACTCCAAAGTGGAGTGATGGTAAGGTCAGCACCCAAAGGTGGTTCTGATCCCCGCTCCGGGGGAGTGGGGGGCCCGCCCTCATCTGGCAGGATGGAGGGGCCTCCCGGGGCCCCGAATGGCCTCGGAAACAACACCCTGTGCTCTCGGTGCAGAGAAGAGCCCCAGCCAGAAGAAGGGCCGGAGAGACGGGCGCCCGCGCAAGGACAGGAGGCTGGACCGCACGCTGGACGTGAGGCCCCGCCAGCCGGCCGCCTGAGGAGCCCCAGAGCTGCAGCCCCCAGCGCCCCGCGCCTCCCATTCCAGCCCTTTCCACCGCGGTTGCTGCTGCTGCTTTGTCCTTGCCTCTCCCCACCCTCTGTCCCTGTGTCCTTCCACCTTTCCTGTTTCTCTTTCTGATACTCCTTCATCTCTCTTCCTCTCCTCCCTCCCTCTAATCCTCTCCCTTCTTACTCATTTCCCTTTTATCTACCTGCCTTTCTTTTCCTTTTCTGCTGCTTTCCTTCCTGTTCTTCACCGTGCCCTCTGTGTCTCTTCTCTCTCTCCCTCTCTCTCTCTCTCACACACACGCACGCACACGCACACACACTTTGAGAGACCGACCGTCTGTGCCTTGCTCCCCAGATGCTCTATCTACTTCTTAAAGAAAGCAAACCACTTTTTCTAGGCCTTACCCTGACCTTGTCCTGACCCTTTCTAGGCCTTACCCTGGCCAGCTTCGCAGAGAAGGGGTTTCCAAGGGCAGGGCCCAGGTCGCAGTACAGGCAGGCTGCTTGTGTCCGGACAGCCCCGCTTCTGCTCCAGAGGAGACCCCAGAACCCAGGGCTGTGAGTGCCCCCTGCTCAGGCCAACCCCTGGAGGCCATTTCCACGGCCCTTGGTCACCAGCTCGCATAGGAAGCCCCAGAAGAGGCCATCAAAGCTGAAAGGAATTTTGAGATTATCCAGGCGGCTCTGTTCCCCACCCTGGAGCCCCCTGTTGTACTCATGGGGAAACTGAGGCCCAAGAAGGGACTTGCCCAAGGTCACCCAGGGAACCCAGGTGCTAGACTTTTTACTTACTGGCTGCCCTGCAGGGCACAACTCTGGGGGCCTTTGGAGAGGAGATGAAGGAAGGAGCAAGGGAAGGGGCAGGAGCGAGGGAAGATTCTCCACTCCCCCACGCCACCACTGAACCCTGCGCACTCATACTTCACTGTGACAACCTCACACACCCGGCAGGAAGAACATTGGCGGGGGGGGCGGGGGGTCTCCAGTTAGACCTAGCTGAGAAGTGGGTTTGTTCTCACTGCCTGTCATTCCACCATCATGGTACCAACCTCCTCCTCCTTGGCCTCCCGGATTCTCCAGAAGGGGGGCTCCCAGCTTGCCCTGGCATTACCTGCTGGCCTGAACTGAGAAGGTCCAGCAGCTAGGAGCTTTGAGGGTCTGGGGTGGCCTGGGGACGGGGTGTGTGCAGGCTGGAAGAGAGGCTGAAAGGGACAAAGTAGCACTCCCCCACCCCACAAGAGTGTCCACCTGCAGGCTTCCCTCTGCCTGGCACACGCTCTGAACACCCCCCCCCCCCCCAAGGCCCGCCCTCACTCCTAGCTCCCCTCCTCCTCCCTGAGGACAGCCACAGCCCTTCCTTGCCTGGCCAGACTACCAGCTTCTCTTCTGCAAAGTTTGTGCCTTTGACATGCTCTATTGTCATTGTTTCAAGATCCCGACTTTTTTTTTTTTTTTTTTTTTTTAATAAAGAGAAAAGAAAAAAGAAATTTGCAAGTGCTTCTTGGGCATCAGGCGGGTGTTACAAAACCATGATGCTGATGAGTTTGGAGTAGCCGAATCTAAACCATGTGGGGCGGTCTTCCCTGGAATGCACAGAGGGCCTGGGTGTGTGGGGGACGGAGGGGGGGCTGAAAGGAGAGAAGGGGCCCACAGTCCCCCAGGCTCCTCTCAAGAAGGAGGCTTAGCCACAGACAGAAGACAGTAGCACTGTCGGCTCCCACCCCCAGCACCTCTCGGCCCCATGAATCACAGGAGGGGCCGAGGAGGCCCAGGAGGCACGACCATCCTAAGGAGCCATCTCAATCCCCTGGGCTGCTGGTGAGAGTGGCTTTAGCACTGGGGGCCCAGGTTCAAGTCCCAGCCTGCCACCAGCCGTCCGTGGGCTTTAGGCCAAGTCATTTTTTCTTTCTGGGCCTCAGCCCCACCCCCACCCCCACCCAATCTGATGGATGCTGAGGGGGCCTGACCAGATAGAAGCCGTTGCCCCAATAGGAGTGGCCCAACAGCATCTTCTGGAGCGCTCTTTGTAAAAATTCAGATTCCAGGGCCGTACCCCAGGCCTACCAGTCTCCAACAAGTTCGGCGGCAGACAGTGGGAGCCAACGACCCCATTCCAGGACAAGCTCAGCCGAAAGGGTGGCTCTCGGGTGACTTAGAATCCCAGCTGCCATTTTGATTCTGAAAGCGGGGCTCAGCAACGTGGTTCTTCGGAGTCTCACATGTGTATCTCTCCTCTATACAGTTTTCTGGTGAGATTTGAATTCTAGGATGCCAGAGGCTATTCCGCAGAGAAAACAAGGCTTGGCCCGAGCGGAGGAGTTGCTGTTCAGCCCTCCGGAGCGCCCAGCTCCGCCACGCTGCACCGGCCACCCCCAGAGCCCGCTCCGCAGGCGGACTCCCCACCCGGGAGCTCACGGTGTCCCGGTTCCCTCGGACCCGCACCACGGCCCTGCCTGTCATTCCCACCTCCTGTCCCTAGAGGGCGCCGCCCAACCAGGAACAGCGCTGCAGGCGCACTTGCAGCCAGGCACTTTTTAGAAACAGGGGGACGCAAGGCTTTTCTCTTCTATAGGGCCAGTGGGCAGGAGGGCGGGGGGGGGGGGGGGGGTGGATGACAGGGGGAGGCCGCCTCCCGCCTCAGGCTGGACGACAACAGACAACAGTTGCAATGGTGAAACCATTCACAGCAGTGAAGGCCCAGGGCTCGGACCCTCCCTCGCATAGAGGGGACAGGGATTCATCCTACAGCGGTAATGGAGACTGTAGCAGTTCCTGACCTCCCGGCCTCCAGCCCCCAGGGACTCGGGGAGTTCTATTTCTCCCATGTTCACGTATGGGAGGATTTCAGACCATCCTGTGCGGCCCATCAGACTCAGGAAATGTGCATGCTTCTGAGAACAAAAGCAGCAGTAGTGACACTGACGATGAATGATCGGAATGTCTTAAACGTAATTAACACGACCCAGGGCTTTGGGGGCAGTATCTTCTTTCCTTTGCTTTTCTCTCTTCGATGTAGATCACCTTTCTGACTTCCTCCTGTGTGCGTGCCTTTCCGCGTCATCTCCTGCCGCTTCACAGCAGCCTGCAAGCTAACTTACAGAAGAGGAAACTGAGGCTCGAGTTAAAGTCGCTAAAAATTTACCAGTCTCACCTCGCCATCATTTCAGTAAATATGCACCAAGGCGCTGCTGTGTGCCTGGGACTGTGCTGGGTGCTGGTGATAAAGACCCAAGACCTTGTCCCTGGAGCTTTCCAGTCTGTACTCAAGTCAGTTACAATGGCGTGACAGGGCTGCACATCGCGCCACCCCCCCCCCCCCCACCAGGCGACAGGATCTGGGAGGAGGGACAGCAAATGCGTCTACACAGCCCAAGGAGCTCCTCCTCCAGCACCTCCTCCAGGGCCAGATGGACAGGCTGGGAACGGAAGCCGGACACGGGTCTGGAGGGGGCCCAGCTCCGGGAAACAGGCTGTGCAAATGCCTGGAGCAGAAGCTGTTCGTGGAGGTGCCGACCCCAGAATGTGCAAGCTTCCTAGGCCCCCGACCCTGGGATCCAAGGACTCAGCCCTGGGGTCTCTTGATTCTCCACCTTGCCCTCCAACTGCCAGCCTTCCCCATAGTCTTCCATTCAACTGGACACTCACCACCCACAAGGCCGAATAGATCAGCCAGCCAGACCCGGGACTGAAGAAGCCAGCTCGGAAGTGACTCCTGCAGCCCTTAGCTGCACAGGCTGCCTAGCTAAGGCCCCAGCGGAGAGAATCTGCCCTCTCTGAACTCCTGATCCTCAGGACGCACAAGCATAATAAAATGGTTGCTGCTTTCTGTGCCTGAGGTTTGGAAGCTTTGTTTTGCAGCAACAGACAACTGGAATGGGGGTGAAGAGGGGTGAGGCAGGGAAGAGCCTCGCAGGAAGGCCAGAAATTTCACCTGCGGGCCACTGACCAGCTCTGAGCCCTTAGGCAAGATCCTGTCCATCTCTCTGTGCCTCAGTTTCCTCCTCTGTAAAAGGGGACAAGAAGAGTATCTCTCATGGTGTCACTACAAGGTTTAAATAAGCTCCAATAATACATGGGAGTTTATACACGCAGTAAGTCCTCAATAAAGGTTTTTATTCCAATGCCTATTTCGTTTATTCATTCAACAACCATCTCCCAAGCACTAAGTCAGGGCCAGGAGCTGTGTCAGGCATTTACCATTAAAAACTTAAATTCATCCTCCAGCTCACCCTCGGAAGTAGCTTTTATTATTTATTTTTAATTTTTTTTTCATGTTTATTTAATTTTGAGAGAGAAGGACGGAGCAGGAGTCGGGGAGGGGCAGAGAGAGAGGGAGACACAGAATCGGAAACAGGCTCCAGGCTCCGAGCTGTCGGCACAGAGCCCGACGCGGGGCTCGAACTCACGAACCGTGAGATGGTGACCTGAGCCGAAGCTGGCGCTTAACCGAATGAGCCACCCGGGCGCCCCAGGTAGATTTTATTATTATCCCTACTTTTTGTACGCGAGAAATCCAAGGCTCAGAAAGGAAGTAATGGAGTGGGAACTCAAAACCTCGCCTTCCACCAGGTGGCCACTTCCTGCGGGGCGCCAATGGGGTGCGCCCCACTCAGCCCAGGAAGAGGAGTGTCACGAAAGAGATGCGTCCAGATCTCCACTGCTCTTCTGGGCAGTATTGCTCCTGTAACAGCAAAAAAGCCTCATCTGGAAAAGGGACTCCAAATGGCTCTTACACACATGCCAGAAGAGATGGCCAGCTTCGTTCAAATGAAATGACAATAAAATCACCCAGAGCTATCATTTGGGACCTATCTGATTGGCAAAGGGCCGGAATGGGAAGCCGCAGGGCTTGGCCAGGCTGTGGGTGAGCCCGCGCTCTCTCCTGCCTTCCTAGGGGGAGGGACATGGCCCAGCCACTATGGAAGATGAGTTGATGACATCTATCAGAATGACAATGCACTCCTCCCCTGACTCAGCGGCGACCCACTTCCAAGGATGTGTAAAAACACAAGCATACGTGCCTCACAGCTGTTCCCTGCGGCCTGCGTGTGATCACAAAAAACGGGACACAACCCAAACCTCTGTAGGAGACCCTCTTAAGGTATAATCGGCCAGCACTCAGTGGCACACCAGGCCGCTGAGAAAGGATCCCGAGGAAGTGTTTGATGTACTGACACAGGGCAATTGCCCACATGCATTATTAACGGACAAAAGCAAGTTGCAGAAGTTGCGTGGGGGCCGGGACTGGAGCAGGCGGAAGGAGACTGGCTTTTCTCTTTTGCTCCTTTGGATTTGCAAGACACGGGAATATACTACCAAGTCCCCAAAATGAAAATGAAACTAAAATACTTTGGAGACAGTCACACTAGGTAAATGGGTCTTTAAATCCCCTGAGTACACATTCACATGGCTTTGCATCAACTCCAAAATGAAGCTTTTTTTTTTTTTTCCAACAGGATCTCGGAGACACGGCCTTGAGCTCAAGGAGGGAGGCCCAGTGGGGTGTCCTCGCTGCCTGCCAAAGAGCAGGGGTGCGGCTTCCGGGGTGAGCCACTGCGCGGGGTCCCACAGCGTTCTTCCGCCTGTTCACGCAGGCGCTACGTCTACTCCCTACGCAAACCTAGCGCGAAGTTTTGCTGAGACGCTGTCCAGTAGTCTCCTTGACTCCAAATCGTATCTGTTCTGCAGCATAGATGTTCCTCCTCCAGGAAGCCTTACCTGATCCACTGTGTTTTCCCAGTCGAGCTCCCTTCCTCGTGTGACTCAGTCCTCCTCCCTCCTTCCACGCCCTTTGTTCGATACCTCGGGGAGGGGCCTGGGTGCTATAACTCTTGTGGCCATGAGAGGGCAGCATTGCCCAGGGAGCCCGCAGCACCAGGCTGGAGACCACCCTGCTGGCCCAGGGCTCACTGCAAAGCCCCACTGGGTGCCAGATCCCACTCTGCGCACTCTGCTTCCTTTAGCTCATTGGAGGAAGGCACCACCGTGGCTGCCTTCTGTCATCCCCATTTTGTCTTCTTCCCCCCCCCCTTTTTTTTAGACTGTGGGTGTCAAGAGAGTTGAGTTCTTCATTCTCCATCCGGGCAAGCCCCTCTTTTGCTTTATTGAATTTCGCTCTTTTTTTGTTGAATGTTTTTGTTTATTTTTGAGACAAGCTGGGGGGACAGGAACCGAAGCGGGCTCCATGCTGGCCGCAGAGGGCCCCGATGCGGGGCCCAAACTCACGAGTGGTGAGATCGTGACCTGAGCCGAAGTCAGATGCTTAGCGGACTGAGCCACCCAGGCGCCCCTATTTAATTTCTCTCTTGATGCCCCTACTCGTCTCTGCCCCCAACCCCCCCCCCCTCCGCACACCCACCCTCACTAACTCTGTGTTCTTTAATGTTCTTTAAGGTTTGCATGTTTTTATGTCCAGAAATGATTCGGGGGGCAGGGGTGGCTCAGTCAGTTAAGCGTCCAACTCTTGGTTTCGGCTCAGGTCATGACGTCACTGCTTTGTGGGTTCGAGCCCCACATCGGGCTCTTCGCTGGCAGTGGGGGGGGCAGACTTGGGGTTCTCTCTCTCTCTCCTCTCTCTCTGCCCCGTCCCCCACTTGCACTGTCTCTCTCTCAAAATAAATAAACGTATACTGTTTAAAAATTTAAAAAAAAATTGTTTTTAATTAAAAAAAAACTGTGTGTGTGTGCTACCGATTTCCTCCCGTCCCCTTCCCCCTCACCCACGCGGTGTTTCTTAGATCTAGCTCTCCTGCTCCTGCCCCCGCCGAGGCTCGCTTACCCTGACCTTAGACGCGACTGTCCACTGCTCCCTTCCTCCGACCGCGTCACGGTAATCACTGCCTCTTAGGGCCGCCTTCCTGGGCCTGCGGTAGAATTTCTCTGGGCTACTTACGCAGGGAGAGGGTGGCGGGGTCACTGGCATGCTCCTGCTTTAGGTCCAGCAGAACACAGAACTCCCGCCTCCCACACCCTTTTGCTAACCCCGGGAAGCCCCCTGGCTTTCTCGTTTTTTTTGCCAGCTCCGTGGGGGCACGTAAAGGAGGAGCGCTTTCGCTATTGAACTTAATTTCCTCCGGTGACCACTGAGAGCGTAGGAGCCTCGACTCACCCTTTTGTCTGCGATGTTCTCCCCCATTTTACTGTGACGCAACCGAGGCTGAGGCCGAGGTCCAGGTGGTAGGAGGTACAGCCCTCCCCTTGACCTGCCCCTCTGATGACAATGATGGGTTCGTTTTCTGCGGAGTTAATGACTTTGCCGGCTGGCTCTTTCGTGTTCTCAGGGCAGTGGCTTTGTTAACCAGACAACATGCAAGGGGGGGGGGGGGGAGGTGTGAGGACCTGGGAGCCTTCACAAAGGGGATTCAGGAAGGGTGAGCCTCATTGCTGGAGGCAATGGAGGAGCCTCAGGATGGCCAACCGGCCCAGTGACATTGGTGACCAGAGAAGAGGAAGCAGGAGGCCAGGAGACACCGGGAACAAGGTGACATCTCTACCCCTCATGGCCACAAGACCCTACCAAGTCGGCCCCTGCTCTGTCTTCTGTCCTGTCTTCCTTGCCCCCTCCAGCCACGCTGGCCTCATCTGTTCCTGAAATCTCCTTCTGGCCCCAGGTCCTTGGCACTTGCTATCCCTAACCCTCTGCCCAGAGTGCTCTCCCTGTCGATCTAGATCGCCACTGGCTGCTTCCTTCTCTTTCTCTTAGTTCCACAGAGGCCTTCCCTGACAATCTTATCTAAACAGTACAGGCCGCCCCAAGGCACTCGCTGCTTAGTCCCTGTTCAAATGTTTCTTCATAGCCCTTATGGTGATTTGAGATGATCTTGCTTGGAGATGAGGGTGATCCAGCTGTGATGTCTGTCACCCCATCAGTCTCCAGGGTGGATTGGGCAGATGGGACTGGCTAGGCCAGCGTCCCCTTCCTCCCTCACTGCTCCGTGTGTGTCCCTCTTGAAGCTGCAAGCTGGGTCCAAGAGGACGACCTTCCCTGATGGAGGAGGACTGTTCTTCCGTCAAGGGTATGCGAGGAGTTGTGCTCCCCCCGTAGAACCTCCAAACAAGCCCTCAAGGTTCCATTTGCAGGAGGACGTAGGGTGGTCAGGCTTCCCAAGACTCCAGACGCATCCAAAGGAGGTGGTGCCTCATTTCTTTTTTTTTTTTCTTAATTTTTTAGATGTTTATTTTACTTTTTTAAGGGAGAGAGAGAGACAGACAGAATGAGAGCAGGGGAGGGGCAGAGAGAGAGGAACAGAGACACAGAATCCGAAGCAGGCTCCAGGCTCCGAGCTGTCAGCACAGAGCCCGACATGGGACTCGAACCCACGGACTGAGAGATCGTGACCTGAGCCGAAGTCGGACGCTTAACCGACTGAGCCCCCCTAGGCGCCCCCGTGCTGCCTCATTTCTAAAACGAAAAAACAGAATAAAATAAAACGATCTGGTTCATCTAATTCTTTTTTTTTTTATGTTTTATTTATTTTTGAGAGAGAGAGAGTGGGAGCGGGGGAGGGATGGGGTGGAGGGATGGGGGGGAGACAGGGGATCTGAAGCTGGCTCCGCGTGCTGACAGCACAGAGCCCGAGGCAGGGCTTGAACTCATGAACCGGGAGATCGTGACCTGAGCGGCAGTGAGACGCTCAACGGACGGAGCGTCTTGACCTCTTTATGCCTGCCCCCGTCACTTGTGTTTGTCTTCCCCACCAGACTAGGCCCAGGGGCCACATCTGCCTCGAGCACCACAAATCCCTAACATTCAGAAGAGCAGCCGGCACAGGCTAGGCACCCAATCAGTGTTTGTGGAACGAATGGAAGAGGGAAGGAAGGCAGGCGTTGAAGGGGTCTGAGTGCTTCCCCTGTGCCCGGCACAGTTCACTCCGCCTTGCAGAGAAAGGGTCATTAGTGTGCTCATTGTACAGAAGAGAAAACTGAGGCACAAAGAGATCCCACCCCTTGGTTGAGGTCACACAGCTCAGGGATGGGAGGTCAAGTTTTAACCTGCACGTTTTGCCACTTTCTTGTACTCTCTGTTCCGCAGCAGGAAGGCCTCTTGTCCCAACTAGCCCCCTATCCACCTATCACCCTGTGTCCCTTCCCTCTGCCAGCGGGGTTTTCTCTCTTCAAATAGAGGAGCCGTCTCATCATGAGACTTGCAAAGGCCCCTCTTCATCTTGAATGCCTCCCCATCTCTCCTTCCCAAAAGACATAAGGGAATTTGGGGGGTGGGGGCGGTGGGGAAGGTGGTAAAATGTCCTATAACTTGTTTCAGCTGGTGGCGCCCTTGGAAGATGCACTTGTCTAGACTCATCTCACTGTACAACTAAGTTCCGTGTATTTCTCTGTATGTGAATTACACTTCTATTTAAAAATCAGTGAATTCTAGGATATCTTCAACAATCTCCTTCCACCTCTCCCGACACCAGCGTGTGACAGATACCGCTACACTCTCCCGCTTCACTTTACTCCTGCCTTAAATGTAGATATAACGTCTGGAGCTGCAGCAGCCATCTTGTGTCCATGAGGTGACAAGTTTGAGGGAAAGACCTAAGAGGGTGTGAAGCCGCCAGCCCTGACTTTGTTGAACTCCTGAAACTTTAACAGTTGCCACTGACCTCCAGGCCTCCCTTACCTGGGGAAAATAAGGCCCTAATTGCTCAAGACCCTGGTTATGGGTTTTCTGGGAACGATCTGACTGTAAGTATCGGAAAACCCGAACTCACAGAGGTGTCGGCAAATCAGCAGGACGGATATGCACCCGGCCCACACATGTACGGTCATGCCAAGTGCTCGACGTTTTCGAATCAGCCCCTTGCAAAATAATGGTTTGTTTTTCACACATAATATGAAAGTCTGGGGGTAGGTGGTAGCTTGGTGTTGGTTCAGCGAGCCAGTTACGTCAGGACCGCAGTTCTCTTGAACTTGCCCTCCTGGTTGCAAGATGGCTGCCTCTGCCCACACACCCAAGGCAGGAAGAAAGGGGCAACAACAGAAAGAAGCTGTGTCTGTGCCAGGAAAGCTCTCCCAGGAAACTTCCTGCTCCCTCCTCTCTCTCTGTCACCACCACCACCTCCCCCGCCTCCCCCAGCAAAGGTCTGCCTGCGTTTTGTTGTCCGGAACCAATTTCCACTCTGGCTGGGAGGTAGCCGGTGGGAACGGGAGTCGGGCTGACCTCAAGGGACGTGATCGGGCCTCAGAAAGAACGGGGCACTCTTCCCGGAGTGAAGTAGAAAGATCTTTAAAGTATGTTATTAAGTAACAACAACAAAAAAATGCGGAATGGTGTCTGCAGTTTGCCATCATCGAGTAACAAACTCCTCTGCGTATTTCCAGCACGTACATAAAATAGTTCTACACAGATTTGCGAGGAATCGTCTCAGGGATGGGGGGAGCTCTGCGTGTCGGGAGGACGAGGCCGGGGGAGAGACTCGCTTTTCATTATGTCCCCTTTTGTACCTTTGAGGTTTGGTACCGTGGATTGGTATTACAGAGTCCGAAGATAAAGACAAATAGAAAAGGAAAACCAGCTTAAAAAGCCCTCCATTTCCAGGGGTGCCTGGTCTGGGAGATTGCGCCCCATGCGCACAGCCCTCCACGGTTTGGGAAATCCTCCCATGTTCCTCCTCAGCTTTCCCAGTATGCAACAGCTCTGCGGGGCCAGCCGGGTAGAGAACGCTTGTTTCTCAGATGGGGACACCGAGGCTCAGAGCGAAGTCGACATTGCCCAGGTCACCTGGCTGAAACCAAGGTACCCTGTTGGGTATCTGCCGGGACACGAGAAGGACTGAGAACCAGGGAGGAGCCCCGCAGAGCCGCCCCCGCAGGGATCCGCAGACGGAACCACTCAAGGTGTTACTCACGGCCAAGCCCATCTGGAAGCTATCGCGGCCCCTCGTCCTGGGCTGCAGAGGAGGGGTGGGCAGGGCCCCCGACTCTGGGTGCAGCTGTTCCTCATCAAGACTGGTGCTCCGGACCTGGCTCCAGCCCTGGAAATCTCATTTCCCAGCCGGGCCGGGCCACCCCCCCCAACAGCCACCCTCCCCACTGGGACGTGAGCAAGGTCCCCAGAACGGCAGGCGGTGGGTTTCCAGTTTCTGGCTCGAAGTCCCTTTACCTCTCCGAGTTTCAGGTTTCCCCGGTTGTAAGGATTCAAGAGGCCAGTTCATGCAGATGGCTTGGCACAGTTAGCACTCGATAGACACGAACTGCTGTGATCTTCTGATGTCCCTCCAGGCCACACGGATAGGTGCCCAAATACCGTCAACAGCTCATGTGCCCAGCACTGTCTGAAGCACTGAGTATAGACTAGCTCATGCAAACGTCACAACTGTCTGAGCTAGATGTTCCTATTGGTTCGGCTTTGCCGATAGCCCGGCTGAGACTCAGAGAGGTCGACTAACTTGCCCGCAGTCACACAGCCAGGGAAGGGCACAGCCAGGATTCGAACCCGGGCTACCTGTCTCCGGCAGCCCCGCTCCAAAGCTCTCCCTACCCTGCCTCTGTGGACCCGAACCTCTTCAGCCTGATTTCTGATTCCTGGGGGTGCCTGTGACGGTGGCCGTGGCCTCAAGTGCCCTCCGTGGTTTCCGTGGACGTGGTGGGACAAGCAACAGGAGAGCCACGTGAGGGGATAGTGGGAGTCTGAAGGCCAAAGTCTTAGGGAGGGTCTGTCAAGGTGAGCCAGGCGCTAGTCTAAGCGTGACATCTCCCATTACCACCCCCATTTTGCAGATGGAGAAATGGGAGCCTGAGGAGGGACCAATGGGCTGCCCCCCCACACACACACACACCCAGCCTGAGCACCGGACCAGGAGCCTGAAGCCTGGCTGGTGATCCACTCTGGCCTCAGCTCCCTTGTCTGTAAGTCCGGCTCGATCTTGGATGAGGACAGCCAGCAGCCAGTGGCTGTTCAGCCAAGAAGGCTGGGAGCGATTAAGGCCCAGCCGCGTTTTTCGGACAAGGGCGCCTTCTGCATTTTCGTCAAGTGGGGCATCAGGAGACCTGCCCAGGGTGCTGCTCTCCGGTGGCCGGGGCAAGAAGGGAGGGGGAGAAGGAGCATCCTCTCGGGAGAGCAGTGGGAAGGGGTAAGGATGGGATGGGAGCCAGGGTGAGGCGGGGAAGCACAAAGAATGTGGGGGAGGCAGGTCCCCTCCTGGACCCTGGTGAAGGCCAGGGGTAGCAGCTGGCCTTGGAGATCATCTCCACGCCCCCCCACCCCGCCCCCTTCCCGCTCTCCCCAGGCTCTCCAAAAATTCCGCCCAAGTAGTCGTTCAGGCCTCCGTGATGATTTCTGCTCCTGTCTTCTCCTCCCGTGGGAAGCCATCCTTTTCAAGGGAGGAAAGCTCGGGTCCCTGCTGAAGGGGGCCGGACCAGGAGAGCCGCAAGCCAGAGAGGGATTGGGTCCATCCACGGGAGGGGACATCCAGCCCAGTCCCCAGCCCCGCTCCAGGCAGAGCATCGGTGAGGTCGGTGAATACTGTCCTTCGCGCTGGCCGAGGGGTAGAGGCTTAGGCAACAACGAAGCCAAGCTGAAAGCCGGAAGGGGCCTCGGGACAGATACCGGGTCGATGCTAACAGCAACAGTAACAAAAGCAATCGAATGGTAAAATGATGAGCACCAGCTGCGTGCGGTACCTCTGGTCCACACCATAACCCCGGGACTGGGCCATCTTCACTGTGCAGATGAGGAAACTGAGGCACAGGAGGTTAAGTAGCTTGTCCAAGGACAGCGAGCTGGAAAGCAGGGGAGCCAGACCAGCCCCTTCCTCAAACAGAAGAGAAAAGGGAGGCCCAGAGACGGGCCGGGACCAGCCCCAGGTCACACAGCAAATTCGAGGCAGGGCAGGGGCTGCCCGTGAGGGCCCTTTCTCTCAGCGCTGTCTGTCCCTTGCCTCTGCTCCACGTCAGGCTCTCCAGGAGGGCAGGGGTGTGCCTCCGTCCTTCCAAGGGCCTGTGGACTCAAGCCTGGGCCTCATTCTCCCAAGGGATACAGCCTCCCCTTGTGCCAAAGAAAAGAGAGCGACGAGGGGCGCCTGGGTGGCTCAGTCGGTTAAGCGTCCGACTTTCGCTCAGGTCACGATCTCGCGGTCCGTGAGTTCGAGCCCCGCGTCAGGCTCTGGGCTGATGGCTCAGAGCCTGGAGCCTGTTTCCGATTCTGTGTCTCCCTCTCTCTCTGCCCCTCCCCCGTTCATGCTCTGTCTCTCTCTGTCGCAAAAATAAATAAATGTTAAAAAAAAATTTTTTTTAAAAAGAAAAGAGAGCGACGAGACGAGTGAAGAGAAGCACAGGAGTTCAATTTGGGCTGAGACCCTGTCTTCTTTCCTCCTTTGGACACTCTGTCCTGGTGCCCTCAGAAGTGGCGCCCGGATGAATCCTGGTAAGGAAGTCCTCCACCCCTCCCGCCGTTGCCCACCCAAACCTGTCCTTTGTCCCATCCCGGTCCCCTCTGCAGCCCTCACGCCCCACCCCTCCCCCCTGCCCTGCCCTGCTCCGTTCCCGGATGACAAGCTCATTCCAGCCGCGGCACCTTTGTGCTCACACTCGGCACATGCTATGCCCTCTGCCAGGAGCAGCCTTCGTCAGACTCTCGTGTGGCTCACTCCTTCCCCTCTCAGCTCAGCGTCAGGGGGGGTTCCTCCGACACCCCAATTCAAGGCACCACCTGGTCCCCTGGCCCACCCGCAGCGTCCTGACTTATTGTCTTCACGTTACTGGTCCTCATCTGAACCCCTCGTGTTTATGTGCCCACGTGTCCGGTGCCCACGTTCCCCGCTAGAACATCAGCTCCACGAGGCTGGGGATTTCCTCCTCCTCTGTTGGCCGCTGTGCCTGCAGCCCCCACCGTGATGCCGGGCGCAAAGTGACATATGAAGGCACAGCCCAAGAAACGGCAGAGGTTGTTCTCAGGGAAAGGCTGTTCTCCCAAAGATTCTGCCCTCGGGGCACCTGGGTGGCCCAGTCTGTTAGGCCGCGCGACTTCGGCTCAGGTCATGATCTCACGGTCTGTGGGTTCGAGCCCCGCGTCGGGCTCCGTGCTGACAGCTCGGAGCCTGGAGCCTGCTTCGGATGCTGTGTCTCCCTCTCTCTCTGCCCCTCCCCTGCTCATGCACTCTCTCTCTCTCTCTCTCTCTCATAAATAAACATTAAAAAAAAAAAGATTCCACCCTTTGGGAAGCATCCTCAGTTTTCTCATCCGTAAAATGGGGCCGAAACCAGCAGTGCCTTCCTGGCTGGGTCATCATGAGGATTCGGTGAGAGAGACCAGGCCTCTGCAGGGATCAGCCCAGGGCCTGCCAAGTGGTAAGTGCTCTTGAATGTTAGCAGCAACTCGCATTATTATTATCGCTTGTTAAACCTTTTTTTTTTTTTAATTTTTTTTTTCAACGTTTATTTATTTTTGGGACAGAGAGAGACAGAGCATGAACGGGGGAGGGGCAGAGAGAGAGGGAGACACAGAATCCGAAACAGGCTCCAGGCTCTGAGCCATCAGCCCAGAGCCCGACGAGGGGCTCGAACTCACGGACCGCGAGATCGTGACCTGGCTGAAGTCGGACGCTTAACCGACTGCGCCACCCAGGCGCCCCAAACCTTTTTTAATGTTTATTTATTTTGACAGAGAGAGAGAGAGAGAGAAAACGCATGTGCAAGTGCGGGGAAGGGCAGAGAGAGATGGAGAGAGAGAATCTGAAGCAGGCTCCAGGCTCAGCCTGGAGCCTGACGTGGGGCTCGATCTCACGACTGACTGTGAGATCACGACCTGAGCCAGAATCAAGAGTCAGACGCTTAACCGACGGAGCCACCCAGGCGCCCCCGTTAGGATTATTGTTATTAGTCTCTTACCCTGACTCCAGGATTGATGTCACGGCCGCCGTCTGGTGGTCCAATGAGGAGGGCTCCAGGACAGTATCCTCACCCCCCACCGTCTGCCTTTGCTGACGCCCATATGGAGTGCCTTCCCTGACCGGACATCCCTTACCCATCCTGTGAGCCACCCCCGGGCAGTGGTTAAGTTAGGGCAATGTTAGCAAGCCCCAAAGGTGAACGCACCCAACACCATAGAAGTTCACTCCTTGCTCACCCAAAGTCCGACACAGGGGCGCTCAGGAAGCGAGAAGCTCGCTTCTCAAGCAATGATCCCAAGACCCAAGCTCCCTCCATCCCACAGCCCCGCCATCTTGCCCTGTGGCTCCGAGGCCTCCACGCCTGTGTGCGCCAAGCCCAGGGAAGAGGGAGGTGCGCTGTGGAGTGGAACTCGATCACGTGACCACTCCTCCCCGCCAGGGAGGCTGAGGACTATGGCCCAGCCGCACGTCTGGGTTCGCTCACCACCGGGTGGTTCGCGCCTCAGGTGGGAGCGGACTTTCTACCTGGGATCCTCGGATCGTCCGGGAAGGGTTTGCAGAGAAGGTGTGGGCCAGACGCTTGGCCCGCTCTTTCTTGCACCGTCCTCCCCCGTGGAGGGTCCTTGTGTCCCCTCTGTTAGAGACGCAGGCGTAGGGAACCAAGATAACAGTCTGAAGCCGCCCACCTGCTTGACGGGCGGAGGTGGGTTCGAACTCAAACCTGTGCGGAGCCAAAGTCTTACAGGAGAGGAGAGGACGGAGAAGGGGGAGGAGAGGTCTGCCTTCCTGTTCAGGGCGGCGAGGACTGAGAGGTGACAGGATGAGCTTAGGCAAGCTCGTGGCCTCAAGGACCCTGTGCACACTGCATTTAAAGCAGTCTTTGCGACTTGTCCCCGATGCCCAGGAAGGTCCCCTAGCTGGACAGTTCCCCGAGCCTCCCCTCCGCCTCCCCCGTGAAAAGCCCAAACGATGAACAAGGCAAATGACAATGCGGTGCCTCCGCAGGGTTTTCGTGGGGACTTGACAGAGATGTGTAGAAGCAGGAATGCTTTCGGCTACAAGTAACGCGAGAGTGAATGCCTGGGCTTAAACAGCAGAGGCTCATTTTTCTCTCTTAGGAAGGAGTCCAAAGATGGGGGTTCAGCAGCTTCCCCGGGTCAGGGATGATGACCCCCACCCCACCGCCCCCCCCTCCCCCCGCTCCCTCGTGGTTTGCAAGACTCTCCACCACCATGCTGTGTTCAAGACGAGATGAAATGAGGAGGGAGGGCAGCTCCAGCCACACCCGGAACGAAACTCTCCTGCCGGACGACTTTAGTTTGTCTCCTCAGCTAGCGCTGGGTCAGGAGTCCCCCGTCCCCGGCTGTAGAAGAGCCTGGAAATTTCGGTCAGTATTTGGCCAGTTGCGGGAGGAGGCTGATGAAAATGGGCGCTGGATTAGCCAACCCCAAGGCCTGCACTAGGACATTCTTTTTGCCCTCAAGACTTGGTTCTCTGAGGCTAATGGGGAGGGGAGGGGAGGGCAGGCATCAAAGGCAACCTCTTGCCACCATGACTTGAGAGGTCCTCTGGTCATGGAGCCAATTCTACGATGTTGCTTGAGATCCTAGATCCAGCAGTGCCTGAAGGCTGATCTTCTTGGATATAGCTCATACATGAGCAAATAATAATAATAATAATAATAAACTGTTCCATTTATATTTTACATTTTCTATAACTACGAAACGTTAAATACAACTATATATTGTATTAAATACTTTATGGAGTATCTTATATATACAATGTCTATAATTTTATTTTATACAAAGCTATAGATATAGATTTTTGTTTGGGCCCCCCTAGGCCGGACTGAACTTCTTTCTCTTGAGCAAGAGGGGCCTCATGGAAGAGGAAATAGAACTCAGCTTAGTATCGGGCCGCCCAGGTTCTCATCCTGCTGCCGCCACGAGTTTGATTTGGGGGCGAGGCATCTCACCCTATGATTCATCTACAAAATGGGCTCTTGTGAGGACCGAGCCAGATGTGAGATGCGAAAGGTCCTATCACGGCGTAGGCCCTCCACACACACTCACTGCCTCCCTCCTTCCTTCCGCTCACGTACGTGAAGTTTGAAGAAGCCAGACGCGGACTCCCCCGCGATGGCTTGCTGTGGCTTTGGTCAAAACCTCTCCTTCCTTTACGCCGAGTGCTCTTTGAGGCCAAGGACAGTGTCTGATTTATTTCCATATCCACAGCTCACAGACCATAGGTGCTCAGGAAACGTCTGGGTTAGAGCGTAGAGCACTTCACTCATCCACTTAAGGAGTACTTATAGAGCACCTTCTGTGTGCCAGGTACGTTTTAGGCAACGGGGATGTGAATGGCTTGGAGACCGTCAGTGCCCTCAGGGGCTCACAATCTAATGGGAGAGACAGAGAGCGCACAGGCACCTTTAAAACACAATGTCAGATAGTCAAAGCGCCACGAAGAAACCACAGTGGGGAAGGGGATAGAGTTTATTTTACAGGGTGCCCAGGGAAGACCTCTCTGAGGGCAGGTGTTTGAGCCTCGCTAGAATGCTAAGAAGGTGGCCACCGGGGGGAACAGTGATCCAGACGGAGGGAACAGCAAATACAAAGACCCTCAGCTCAGGCTGGCCTTACGTGACCCGTGTGCGGGAAATGCCTGAATAAATGAATGAGCCGAACACAGCAACTCCTAGGCCAAGAACATTCCTCTCACACCAGTGTGAAGTGAAAAAAATACCCCACTTAGAAAACTTGGCCGATTTGAGATTTTTCTGTCACCCGTCGAACTTCATCTTGCTGCCAACCCTCTGCGAAAGGTTTCTGCCAAGGATGTGAAATCGGGGGCCGGGGGGCGGGTAGGGAAACGTGCTTGCCCTCCAGAACTTCCAGGCTTGGCCTTCTTGCCTCTACCTGCCCCGTCAGCTCCACGGGGCACTAGGCCTTGGGCTCTGGCTTCCCGCCCCCTTCCTCATCGATGACCCCATGGCCCCTGTGGGGCAGGGACTATGTATGACCTCGGCTTCCAAAGGCAGACGCTGAGCTCAAGAAGGTGAAGTGGCTGGCCCAGGATCTCTCGGTGGGAAGGAGGAATGAGCCCCGGAGGTCCAAGGCCACACCCCGGCGAGCCTGGCGCCCCTCCCCCACCGTCAGTGTGCGCAGCCGTGCACCCTCGGGGGCTCTGAGTCCGCTTGGTGAGGGCCCAGGCCTCGGTGTCCCCGCATCTTCAATTCACTGCTAGCTTTGCCTGCCCCACCTGTGGGACCTGGAGCCCTTCCCGTGGCTTTGCTGACACTCCGTTGTCCCAACCCGCAAAAAGGGCGCCAGAACACCTTGTCGCTCGTGTGGTCCCGGAGGCAGCGGCCTGGCCTTGGGGTGAGTCCTTGCTCAATGGCCCTTGTAGCAGCAACAGGAAGAACAGCGACAATTCATGCCCCGGATTAAGCCCTTGCTCTGAGCACTAAGGATGATCTGTGTTGGTCTGGGATCATCCCCCAGCAACTGCATGAAGTAGGTCGATGCCATAGTAAACCCATTTTGCAGATGAGGAAACTGAGGCTCAGAGAGGCCGGATGCAACTAACTCCAGAGTCTGTTTCCCACGCCTCTCTATCTCCCTGCCAATGTCACGATTACTGGAGAGAGGGTGCTGCAGAGAAGGGGTCAGGAACGGCCTCTTGAAGGAGATCCCCCTGCTCACCACCTCCTGGTCAGCTGCTGCCCCCACCCCCCATCACAAAGGCAGCAGCATCACAGGGCCAATGAACTTGTGAAAAGCAGGTTTCCGGCCAAGGGCAGCTGCCAAGTTTACCTGAGCCGGAGGCAGGAAGCTCCGTGTCAGGAAGTACAACATACCCTTGGGCGTGAGGAAGGCCTCAGACAAAAGGGATTTGAATTGGGCTGTTCAGAGGTCTGGACAGGTTTCTAAGGGAAAGTTTCAGTTTTCAGTGTGGGGCGGTGGGGGAGGCCAGGGCCTAGGAGAGGGGGGGTGAGGCGGGGTCTCCTGTGGCCAAGATGACCAAACACCTGTGGCTTGCAGTCCAGGCTGGGCTCCCCCTGCTCTCAACCCCAGCTCCCGGACCAGGAGGGAAAGTCATTCATGCGAGGCGAACAGAGCTGGAAGAGACTGTGCAGCCAGCAAAGTGTTCCTTCTCCATGGCCCTTCCCTGCTCCGGGCCTTTGCCTGTGCCATGACCCTGGGCCTGAGTGACTCCGCACCACCCCTGAGGGCCACCTCAAACGGTCCTTTACCGAGGAAGGGTCTCCTGACCCTGACTGGCTTAAGACCCTGTTACACTGGCCCATGGTTCCCTGGAGCCCCCTTCCCAGCATTTGTCACACTGGAATTCATCTTCCGTCTACTGTTTGCTTGGTATCCTTTTCTTGGCCTAAAATGTAAGCCCACAGGATAGTACTTCTTCTTCTCTATTGCTGAATTCATAGGGTGGAGCACAGTGCTGATCACATAGACAGGTGCTGGATGCGTGGATGGGTGCTTGGGTGCGTGGATGGGTGCGTGGATAGATGCTTGGGTGCGTGGATGGGTGCATGGATGAATTCTCAGTAGATGGAGAGAGGATGCTAAGAACGCGTAAGGAAACTTACCCTTCTTTATGATTATTAAAAGTAACAATCATTACCTTCATGTACTATGATCTTTTGGAGTCTCTCCCTGAATCACTTCTAATGCTCACAAGGGACCGCACAATGAGGCGGGTGGTGATTCTTACTTGGTGAGGAGGTATAATGACTTGGACCTAGTCTCACAGGCAGGCAGTGGTCTGACACTTTGGTGACCACCAAGAGTCAACCATTTCCCTGAGACCTGATGTTGTTGTTGTTGTTTTAAAGTTTTTATTTCTTTATTTAGAGGGAGAGAGAGAGAGAGAGAGGGAGAGAGAGAGAATCCCAAGCAGGCTCCACACGGACCGCGTAGAGCCGACGTGGGACTTGAACCCACGGAACCTCAAGATCATGACCTGCTCCAAAATCAAGAGTTGGATCGTTTAACTGACTGAGGGGCCCCAGATCTGTTATTGTTTTAATCAGTTTAATCTGTTATCGTCATACTGAATACAACATAATTCATCCATTTTATGTTTATAATTTGTTGCATTGTAACAAATTTAACACACCCGTGTAGCTACCCCTCTGGTCCGGCAGAGAACGCTGGCTTCCGTCACCCTCCAAAAACTTCCTTTGTGTCTCTTCCCAGTCAAACCCTTCCCTTCAGCTTCCCGGCCCAGGTACCCACCGGTCTGCCCTCTGTCACTATAGATTAGATTTGCCTCTTCTAGAGTTTCGTATGATGGAACCACTCAGGAGGAACTCGTTTGCTTCCTTTACTTAGTATAAGGTTTTTGAGACTCATCTGTGTTGTTCTTCGCATCTATCACTCACTCCTTTTTACGGCTAAGTGGTATTCCATCCACTTTGTTTATCCCTTCACCTGTCAATGGGCATTTGGGTTGTTTCCTGTTTGGGGCAATTAGGAACAATGCTGTTCATAAGAATGCGCACACACATACAAGTGGACGTATATCTCTCATTTCTTTTGGATAAATACCTCGGAAGAGAATCACTGAGTTGTATGGTAAATATACGTTTCATTTCATAAGACACTGTCACACGGGTTTCCAAAATGGCTGTAGCATTCTGTATTCCCACCCGCCACGAATGAGAGTTTTAGTTGCTTCGAATCCTCACGGTACTTGTTGTCAATCTTTCTTATCATAGTCATTTCGGTGAATGTTGCTATCTCACTGCTTTTACATCTCCCTGATGACCGATGATTCTGAATACCTTTTCGTGTGCTTCTGTGGCATTTCTGTCTTTTCTTATTTTTTTTTTAAATTTTTAATGTTTATTTATTTTTTGAGAGACAGAGACATGGCACGGGTGGGGGAGGGGCAGAGAGAGAGGGAGACACAGAATCCGAAGCTGAGCTGTCAGCACAGAGCCCGACGCGGGGCTCGAACCCATGAACCGTGAGATCATGACCTGAGCCGAAGTTGGACGCTCAGCCGACTGAGTCACCCAGGCGCCCCTTCTGTCTTTTCTTTTGGTGAGAATTGATTCACAATTTTTGCCCATGTTTTTATTGGGTAATTTGAGAGCTTCTCTATATATCGTGGATACAAGTCCTTGGTTAGATATGCATATTTTTTTAAGATTTTTATTTTTTTTTTTCAACTTTTTTTTTTTTTTTGGGGGGGGGACAGAGAGAGACAGAGCATGAACGGGGGAGGGGCAGAGAGAGAGGGAGACACAGAATCCGAAACAGGCTCCAGGCTCTGGGCTGTCAGCACAGAGCCCGACGCGGGGCTCGAACTCACGGACCGCGAGATCGTGACCTGAGCCGAAGTTGCACGCTTAACCGACTGAGCCAGCCAGGCGCCCCTAAAGCTGTTTTTTTTTTTAACTCCACAACATATCACAAATCTCTTCCCCCTGCAATTTCATTTTTAATAGCGCCTTGATTTTCCAGCCCATGAACTTGGGTACTTGGGACTTGGTTTCCCATTCCCCTTCTGGAAGAGGAGTCCAGGCAGAGGGCCACTAAATCTTCAAGGCTGGACCTGTGGGGCCTCCTTCCGGTCTCTGTCCAAATTCCACCTCCTGGGTAAAGCCAAACACACCTCCACGTGGCCATCTTGCTCAGTGTCTATCCCTCTAGCCCTGCCAGCCTGCCAGGGGGCCATTTGGTTCCCTGTGCTTCCCCAGGGCTTTAGAGGAAAGTGCCGGGGCACGTGGTTGGAACACAATAAATAAAGTAGAGGTAAACAATAAAGAACAAAAATGAGTGAAACGATATTGTACGTGGAGCGCTGGGCATTGAGCCTGGTGCATGCAGAGTGTCACTAAACGACACCGGGGTGACCGAAAGAGGTTGCCGTGGTCGACTGTTGCATCAGCCAAGGTACGGTCAGGGTATTCGTTTCCTGGGGCTGCCGTCACCACGTCCGGAAGACTGGGTGGCTCACAACAACAGAAATGGATTCTCTCACAGCTCCGGAGGCATCGGCGTGGGCATGTGCCCTCTGAGACTCTGGGTAGAAGGCTCCCTTGGCCCCCCTTGGCTTCTGGTGATCGCCCCCAATCTCGCAGCTCCTTGGCTCGTGCCTGCATCGCTCCGATCCCTGCCTCTGTCCTCACATGGCGCTCTGCCCTCGGATCGTCATGCCATCTTCCTGCAAGGATAGTGTTGGATGGTCTCAGCTTAACTAATTACCCTTTCTCCAGACAAGGCCGCATTCTGGGGGTTAGGATTTCCGCATGTGTTTGGGGGAACGGAGCTCAACCCAGAACAGTGGCGCTCTGCTGCTGTGACAACGGCCAGCACGATACAAGACGGAAAGTTATTTCTTTCTCATGCATCTAGTCCAACGTGAATCATCAGGGAAGCCCATCGAAACTTCACGGGGGACCCAGAATTTCGGGACCACGTGAGGTTGCCACGCTCTTAGCACAAAGCTCCGGGTTCTGTGCGGCAGGGGAGGGAAGCACACGGCGCCACGCGACCGTTCTTCAAAGTTGCCGTTCACATTTGCGTGGTCAAAACGAGTCACGTGGCCATGCCTGACTTCAAGAAGGAGTGTCTGGAGGGACCAGAGACCTGGAATCCAAGCACTAGAGATCGTCACACAACTGCCTTTACATACTTGAGTCCGCACGATTACGTTTACATTTAAATGCCGATGGTTCCAGAAAACCTGAAGGAGGAGTCCACTTGGGATACGGAGGGACGGTAGGGAGAACCAAGGGGAAACAGGATGAGTCACAAGTCACATTGCGACCACCAGGATGTGAAAGGGGATCCCCTGGATATTGAGTCCTGCCTGGGATGCTGACATAACATCTCCTCGCATCTTCGCAACGACTTTGAGGGATAAATAGCCCAACGTTCGTAGCAATTAGCTGAGCGAAAGAAAAGAGCCGACCTGAAGCTGCATGAGCTCTTCCTGTGTAACAAACCATTCTTGAGCTTCAGTGGCTTCAAGCAGCAAACCTGGATTATTCTCCATCTTTCGGTGGGTCGACCAGATGATTCTTCTCCTTTGGGCTGGGTGGTCCACGATGGCCTGACCAGGCATCCGCGGTTGCTCCCACGTCAGCTGGAGTGCCAGGATGACACGACCACCTGGGTCTCATCACCCCGCAGGCTAGCAAGGCTTGTTCCCACCCGGGTCCCCCGGGGTCCCAGGTGAGCCAGAGAGCAAGCCCCAGCCCACGGCCCCTTTCCAGCTGCCTCACATGGGAAAGGGTTGCATTGGCCAAAGCAAGTCACATGGACAAACCCAGATTCAAGGGGCGGAGAAATAGACTCCGCCTCTTTGTGGGAGGAGCTGCAAAGACACATTGCAAAGGAGCGTGCTCGCTCCCGGGGTGGGAGGAATCTACCGTGAAAACAAAGCCCAGAGTCCCAACAACAAGGAATCGGTTAAGAAAATCCTGGCAGCGCTCCAGCAGCGGCTTTTGCTACCATTAAACGTGTGCTTATAAGAGAAATGTCTGCAGAGGAAAGTCGTTCATACTGTGTTGTTAGGTCGGAAAAGCCGGCTATAAAACAGGAGTATCATTTCACAGCCCTCGGATTCTACAGAGTGAAGCCTGATGACACCAAGGGGTGGCAAGAGTGTGCAGCAAAGTAACCCTCATGTCCTGCGAGCGGGGAGGTCACCCGGTGCAGCGGATTGAAAGCACAATTTGGCGATCTCTTCGTAGGCACACCGGCTGGTGGATAAGATAGCGGCAGGCGACTGGTTAGGAGTGACAGAGAATTGAATGGACCCCCATGTCCATCCGCCAGGGGCTGGGGAAGTAAAAAGTGATACAATTCTAGGCTGCAAAGCTGCATAGCAGTGAAAAGAAAATGACCTAGTCACAAGATCTGTATGTGTAATTTAATTTGGATAGTTCTGGAAACCATAAGGTGCAGGCGGAAGACTACGTACATCTTACTACCATATATTTTAATTCTGAAGGCACAGAAAGAGTGTATATTATTTATGGACACGTATATATGTGCTGTCAGCACGGAGTCAGATGCGAGGCTCGAACTCAGAAACCGTGGGATTATGACCTGAGCGGAAATCAAGACCCAGACGCTTAACCGCCTGAGCCACCGAGGCGCCCTAATATTTTACTTCTTTACAAAATCCAGAACTGGGGCGCCTGGGTGGCTCAGTCGGTTAAGCTTCCGACTTCAGCTCAGGTCACGATCTCGCAGTCCGTGAGTTCGAGCCCCGCGTCAGGCTCTGGGCTGATGGCTCAGAGCCTGGAGCCTGTTTCGGATTCTGTGTCTCCCTCTCTCTCTGCCCCTCCCCCGTTCATGCTCTGTCTCTCTCTGTCTCAAAAATAAATAAACGTTAAAAAAAAATATTTTTTTTTAAATAAAATAAAAAATCCGGAACAAACATGCAAAATGCTGGCATGTGCCCACTCCGAGTGATGGATAGATGGGGTTGTATTATATTACCCTGTGCACGTTTCTGATTTCTTTTTTCAAAAGATAAATCCAAAATAAGTAAAATACAATGAAACACAATTTAAAGAAGATTCCAGTGTGTGTGTGTGTGTGTGTGTGTGTGTGCGCGTGTGTCTGTGCTAGAAAACCCACCCCCAAAATACACGCATCTATATGGAGAGGGAAATGGTAAGTGGGAAATACTCCAAAACGTGAGCTATGGTTTTTGCCTCTAGCTGATGACAGCACAAGCTGTTTATTTTTTTCCTTTTGCTAACATGTATTTTCTGACTTTTCTATAAAGGACGTGCTGTGCTTGTCTAGTAAAAACAAACAAAATATATAGGGGCCTGTTGGTTCTCTGGGTCACAGGCTTTTCTGGACCTCTGCGGGGTCCCAGGTTCAAAAATAGATCTGCCCTCTGACCTGGCAGGCTCATTCTTCACATCCTGGAGCGAGTGCCAGACGCGGGCTCAGATGCAGCCTGAGAAAAGACGGGCAGGGTGGTGGCCCCGGCTGAGCAGCGCGGCCACAAGGAGGCCTGTCCTCTACCCTGGGCCCGTCAGCCTCTGGGGCGGCCGAACCAGGACACTCCCCTTGTTCAGAGGGGAAACTGAGGCCCGGGTGGTTGCCCCCGGGAGGGACAAGCGTTGCTAACCGCAGATGTAGCTGTATGTGACCCCATCTTGCCAGGACCACGCTAGGTGACTTTGGACAAATCCTGAAACATGTCTGGGCCAATTTCTGTGGCCGCCTCAATGGAAATAATCCATAAGTATATATAAAGTTTATTTATTTTGAGACAGAGAGAGAGAATGGGCGGGAGAGGGACAGAGAGAGAGAGAGAATCCCAAGCAGGCTCCTCACTGTCAGAGCAGAGCCCGATGCTGGGCTCGAACTCACAAACCCCGAAATCAAGTCGGCCGCTCAACCGACTGAGCCATCAGAGGGTCTAAAGGACATTTTCATGCCAAGAGATGCTGGATCTTTCCAACAATAGCAAGGATGATAACAGCTACCAACGCTTGGGCACTGACGTGCCAATTACTTAAATGGCGTTTTCTCATCCTACCCCTGCAGCTGCTGTCGAATGGAGTCGAGTCAAGCCGTCCCCACTGAACCTGCTCAAAATTGTACATACCTGAGGGGCGCCTGGGTGACTCGGCCGGTTAAGCATCTGACTCTTGACTTGGGCTCAAGGTCATGATCTCGCGGTTTTCAGGATTGAGCTCCGCGTCAGGCTCTGCGACGACAGTACAGACAGAGCCTGCTTGGGATTCTCTCTCTCTCCCTCTCTCTCTCTCTGCCCCTCCCCTGCTCTCTCACACACACTCTCTCTCAAAATTAAGTCACTGTAAAAAAATGTACATATGTGACTAAAATCGCACTGCCATTGTTTAAAACCGCGAAGTGTTAGCCGCGTGGTTAGAAACTGCTGGTAACTGGAACACAGCCTCGGCCCCGCCCCCAAACCACCCCCACCTTGCTAAGGAGGGACTTTTCAAAGATGGGGAAACAGAGTCTCTCAAACGAAAGTGGAATCAAGATCCAGTGCCAAGAGTGAGGGGCTCGTAACTGATAGGCCTGGGTCACAGGAGTGACCTCAAAACCCAGCCTCAGGTCTCTTCCGATTCATCAGTTGTGTTGTGGTTCTGGGTCCGGGGTGGCAGAAAGCGGAGGCAGGAAGCAGTTGACAGACAGACCATTGTCTTGAGTGGAAAGTCTCACGGAGACACCGTGATTCTTGCTGCACGAGATTCGCCCCTCGGCCCCTGGGATCGCTGACAGGCCGCCCCCGAGGTAGCCAGCAGCCCCCGAGCCCCCTGCCAGGACTTGCCACACTGCCATAGTGGCCCCCACCAGGCGCCCAGGTGATGTCCTCGGGGCTGTGCACAGCACAGTGCGAGAGGCTTCGGGGGCGCCCCCAGGCTGCCCCGCTTGCCACCCTCGGTTATCACCCTGGGCGTTGACATGCAGGGAGCAGAAAAGGAAGGGGGCTGGGAAAGAGCTGGGTTGTGGGGATGAGGCCCAGAGTGGGAGACTCGGGCTGGTGGCTTCATCTTCTTTGGATCCGAGCCCTTGGGGAGCCCCAATTCGGCACGTGATTCTCCAGGAATGATCTCGTTCCCCCTGTCTTTGTTCCCAGGAGCGGGAAGATCAGTGCTTCCAGGAAAAGAGATTCCAGGGCTCGACTTGGGGCAAGTTGCCTCCTCCTCTGGGTGTGTTCTCTCACAAACTAAATGGGAGGTAAGGACGCATGGTGTCCCAGTTATGCGAAAGCTCCACTGGCCCCCCCCCCCGGGGTGGGGGGACAGTAGCGGCAGAGGAAACCAGTTCACTGGGTGAGTGGCCAGCACCCGCCTCCTTCTAGTCCCTCTATCCCAGAGTCCCTTGAGAAGCACCCTACCCCTCCCTCAATCCCTTTCGGTCCCATGAGGTTGACCCCACCCAAGGGCACCAGGGCTGGGCACATGGCCCAGCCTGACCAACCAGAGCATCTCAACCCTCTGGCTACAGTATTTGGTTCAGGAATGTCTGTGTGACCCAAGCCAGAACTTTCCCAAGAGCTATCAGGAAAGGGGCATTCTGCCTCAGGGCAGAGGGATTGCTAAATTGAGAGACTAGAACTGTTGCCACCAATGACGGGGGTAAAGGTGGTGGGAACTGTCAGAGGATTAAGCCAACAGGAAAACAAGGGCCTAGAGCTGAGGAAGAAGAAAAAAGGAGGATTCTTAATAACATCTGAGCGTCTGGATCCAGCTATGCCTGAAGCTAGAAACCCCTGCGCTTTTCAGTTACGTCGGCCAACAAGTTCTCTTTTTACCTAAGCCATTGGACCAAAAGCCAAATTCTCCAGGTGGGTTGAAGGATTTTCTCCATGCTCTGGCTCCATGATGACGACAGGCTAGCAGAGGGAAAATAAACTGGGGAGAGGGGGTGGTTGTTGCACATATTTGGAGACAAGACGCAAATAGACATACCCGAGACAGAAACTTCCTGTTGCCCCTGCCCTGGAAAGGGTGACTTCCTTAGCCTCCACTTTGGGACTCCAGCTCCAGCCCCCACCCTAGAGTGGTGACTATTCATTCAACAAACGCTCGTGAGAACCCACTATGAACCTGACCCTAGGCCAGGCAACAGACACAGAAATGGAAAGGTGGTCAGTGACCTGGAAGGGTGCGGCCCTTCCAAGCGTGGCGAAGCCAGCCCTGCTCCCGGGTTTCCGTCCCGGGTGCCTGGCGAAGGTTGGGCGGTTACCAGTGACCGAAGAGTCCAGAAGTCCATTTGGGGCACTGTGCGGGGGGGATCGAAAATGGGGAGTTCTGTTTGAGGCCTTGAAGTCCAAGTCCAGAAGGCGGACGGCTCTGGGTCTGGCGCTCACAGGTGAGGTGGGGGCCACGGGTCCGCGCGCAGAGCGCCCAGGATACCAAAGGCCCCTCCGGCTGCAAAGTTCCGTGCTGCCTTCAGCAACAGCACTTGCCAACGGACCCCGGATGATGTCTTTCCGGTTCCCTTTCTGGGTCCTGCCACCAGCTCCCTCCTGCAGCCACCCTGGCACCAGCTGCTTCTCCTGGGGATGGCTGGCTCCCAGTTTCCTGAGGGCTGGAGGTTCCTTTTGTAAACCCTCGGCCTCCAGGCTAGATTTGTGTCCAACCTCCCTCAGACGCCGGCCTTGGGGACCTGTGTTGAAAGATCCTCAGCAGCCTGGCAGCGTGTAAGCTTTCCCTGGAGCTCACCTCTGCGAGATCTCCGGGAGACGTGGGTAGGGTCTGTTGCACGCTCTCACCGTGAGGAGGAATCTGCAGCCCAAAGAGTTCAGCCACCTGCCCCCATGTCCGTGTCAGCCGGGCTTGCTGTGTCAGCACAGCCACGCGGAGGCTCCCCAGCGTCCCAGCCTCCTGCTCCACGTCGGCCGGCCCGGGAGAACCCGGCCCGAGCACTGCCTTCGTTCATTCACTCACCCTGTTCCTTCATTCGGCAGATATTTCCTAAGAACATACTGTGTAACAAACACTGGGGGCGAACAGAGAGAGATGAGTGGTTAGTGACACAAGTAATTAACCTCTTAGCACCTTGAGAAGGGCTAAGACAAAGGGTGGGACTGTGAAAGGGGGTTCAGGGACCGGGGTGGGGAGCGTGTGGCAGTCCCCTTGGCTGCAGCTCTTCTTGGGACAGTGACCTCCGTCGAAGGGTGTGGTCTATGTTCCCTGCCTTGAACTGGACAGACACTGACCGATAGAATACGCCAGAAGCTCCGCTCAATGACTTACCCAAGCCTAGGTCTTGTAGTGCAATGTGACTTCCACCTGGCCCTCTGGGGACAAGCGCCTTTGTAGCCTTGAGTGGCCGTGTCATGCTTTGGGTCATGAGAGACCCAAGCAGACGGCCCAGCTGAGCTGGTCCTGAATTCCTGACCCATAGAAACCCTGAGAGGTAATAAATGTTTGGGTTTTTTTTTTTTTTGACGTTTATTTATTATTGAGAGACACAGAGCATGAGCAGGGGAGGGGTAGAGAGAGGGGGAGACACAGACTCTGAAGCAGGCTCCAGGCTCCGAGCTGTCAGCACAGAGCCCGACGCGGGGCTCGAACTCACAAACTGCGAGATCATGACTTGAGCCGAAAAGTCAGTCGCTTAACCGACTGAGCCACCCAGGCAGCCCCCCCCCCCATGGTTATTTTTGTTTTAAGCCACTGAGTGTTGGTGTAATTGGTTGAGGGCACAGTAACTGGAACACCGCTGAAAGGTGGGGGTGAAGGTGGGTGGACCGAAGCGCTCTGGACAGAGACAGCAGCATGTGCAAAGGCCCCGAGGTGAGAAGGAAGCACTGAAATGAAGGTGCAGAGGCTGCCAGGGCCATCTCCCAAGCTTTCCAGACTCGGGGGTGGTATGACCCCATTTACAGCCGAGACAACTGAGGCAGAGGTGGGCAAGCAGGGTCTGGAGCACGCAGGAAGTTCAGCGAATGCTGGTGGCTGATAACCAGCTGCCTTTCCTTTTCCTGCCAAAGCCCCACACACCTGGTTTAATGTCCTCAGTCCCCCGGATGCGCTCCTGGTTCCCCCTGCCCCCAAGCAGCCTGCCCCATTCAAAACTCCCTAGGATTTGGGAAAACAAAGGGGAAAAAACAATAGCAAACGGCTGGGGTGGGGGTGGGGGGTCCACTCTGGGAAAAGCAGCAGAGAAAGGCGGGAGGCGGTGCCCTGGAGAGAGATGCAACCGCTGCTGGGTACCTCTTGCCCCCGTCACCCTGCCACCCCCGCCACGTCCCCACAAAACAAGTCCTGTCCTGCTCTCATGGGCGGTACATGCTAGTGGGTCGGGGGAGGGGAAGTACACAGTAACTATGACGCTGATAACAGCAAAAGTATTTATTTAGCACTCACCCTCCACCATCCCTGCTCAAACTCACTTAATTTTCACACTCTGTGAAGTGGGTGGTGTTATTTTCCTCGGTTCGCCAAGAGGAAACAGAAGCACAGAGAGGTTAAGCGACTGGCCTGAAGTCACACAGCTGGTCTAGCCAGGATTTAAACCAGGAAACAGGTAAACAAGCGAATCAGAAGGTCCTCAGTTTCCAGAATGAGGACTCACATACATTCATGGTGCAAGAGATGGGGTCTACCCCGCTGGGGCAGGATGTGGACGCATCATCAGCCGGCCACCCAGGAGCTGGGGCGGGGGAGTCAGCCACCTCTGACCCCAGAGCTAGGAGAGACACTTCTTCACCAGAAGGTATTCTCCAAGCAATCCATTTCCCCCCCTCCAGCCAGAGGCAGTCCTAGAACAGTGTGCCCCGGGACAGGACAACCCCTTATTGCTGTCACATCTGCTGAGCAGGGCCACCCCAGGGCACAACATCCCCCAGGCCCCACGGGAGAAGGGAGGAAGGGAGCCAGCTCCCTGCTGGGAGCGCCGACTTCCCTGGCCTCGCAAGGATTTTCTCTTTCTCTAGAAACAGATTGGACTCTCTGCCTCCTTCCAAGCCTCACCCCTCTGCCCCCTTCCTTTTGCTCTCTCCGGGGGTCACTTTGCTCATGTTCCAAGCACTAACATGGAATCGGAGTGGGGGGGGGGGGAAGGTAGAGGGGGAGAGGGAAGGGGAAGGGGAACTGAAACTTGAGATCCCAGCCTTGGGGGGGTGGGGGGAGGTTGGAGAGAGACAGAGAGACAGACAGAGACAGGAAGAGAGGGTTCACCCGGGTTTGGTTTTCCGAAGCAGGCAGCTTTGGGGGTTTGGTGTTTGTGTCTGTGGGTGTGTGCGTGTGTGTGTGTGTGTGTGTGTGTGTGTGTGTGTTGTTTTCTTTCTCACAGGGAGGTCAGGCCTCCCCTGGATAGTAGATAACTCAGAGGCGAGGCCAAGCGGGGAGAGCAGGCCTGGTGCACGGGCAGCCTCGGGCAGGAGTGAGGAGGAAGGAAGGGAAAGGGTTAGGGGGTGTCTGCGGGGGCGGGGAGCAGAGGCGGGGGGGGGGGGGGGGGGGAGGGAGGAGGAAGCCGCAAGTATAAATAGCTGCCCTGGCCAGAGCTCGGCCAAAACAGGGGTTTGCAGCTGCGGAGGCTCGGTGGGCAGGCATCCCGGGCCCGGAGCCGGGCGGAGCGCCGGGGTGGGGGGGCCCTGACCCGACACCCCTCACCATCGCCGCATCTCCGGATGCTCTCCCGGCCAGCCATGCTGCTGGGCGGCCTCCTCCTCGCCGCGGCCGCCGTGACTGTGGCCCAGCGGAGGGGGCAGGAGGCGGCCGGGCGCCGCCGGGCGCACCGCGTCCAGCACGGCCAGTGCAGCTATACCTTCGTGCTGCCCGAGCCTGAGCCCTGCCCACCCGAACCCGAGGCCTTCGGGGGCTCCAACAGCCTCCAGAGGGACTCGCCCGCTGCCGCTGCACTGAACCTAGGGGACTGGCCGGCCCAGCGAGTGCGACAGCTGGAGAAGGTGCTGGAGAACAACACGCAGTGGCTGCAGAAGGTAAGGGCGGGGCCTACCCAGGGGGCGGTGGGCGGCCCCGGGGGGGGGGGGGGGGGGGCGGCGCGCGTCCTCCCCGGAGGCCTTCCCCGGCACAAAGGCCAGGCCCAGGCAGCCCTTGTCTCTGAAGTGTACAGATTGGGGTAGTGAGGAACAGAGAGGGGCAGGGATGGCCCTGGTGCCGCACAGCAAGGCTAGGCAGGGTCAGAGCCGGAAACCTGGCTCCCTCACAGCCATTCAGCCATTCATTCGCTCATCCAATAGAAACCCACGGAGCTCCGATCACAGGCCTGGCCCATCCTGGGTGCGAGGCATGTAACAGTAAACAGAACAATACGTCCCCTGCTGGACTGGTGGGGGAAAGAGGCCAGAAAGAGATGTGCAATAAAAATCTGCTATGTGAGACGGTGAAGGAAAATGAAGGAGGGAAGACGGCAAGCAGTGGTGGGGTGGCTCTTTGAGGTCAGGTAATTCGAGAGGACTTCTTGGAGGAGGTGGCGTTTGAACCCAGAAAGCAAAGTAAGGTAACGGAGCGGCCCATGCAGGTACCTGCGGGGAGGGCGTTTGCTACAAAGGGAGCAGCAAAGGCTGTGAGGTGGGAACGCTGTCAGGGTGCCTGGGGAACCGGGGGGACCAGTGCTGCTGGAGCAGAGGAGGACAGGAGAAAGGGGTGCACCAGGAGGTCTGAGAGGGGAGGGGAGGCAGGTCGTGTCGGGCCTTGGGAGCCACGGGGGAGACTCTGGCCCTCTCTTGCTGTGAGCATCAGAGCCAAGTGCATGGCTTTGAGCAGGGGAGACACCCCTGATTTGCTTTGAACAAAATACACTGTAGGGGGCAGAGGGCAGGGTGCATGCGGAGGAGAAGGCTGCTTAGCCACCGGGCAAGAGGTAAGAGGGGCCTGGAGCCGGACCGGGCCCGGAAGATGAGGAATTATTCTGACGGAGGAACATCGGTCCTGCTGATGAATTGGGTACTGGGTGGCAGAGCGTGAGGAGCTGCGGACACCCCTCGCTGTTTTGGCCCAAGGTCAGGGCCACTCTAGGGCCTTCTGCCTTCGTGCTTTCGGTCGACCACTCAGCACCCGCCGTGTGCCAAGCCTTCAACAAGGCACCGAGTACAGAGACGAATGAGGCAGGTTTGGCCCTGCACAGGCATGGGGGCGGGAAAGGCGTCCCGTGGGTTTCAAGATGAGGTTGGCAGGAGCCTCTAAGTGGCGGCAAGGAAGGGAGAGAATGAGCCCCGGGCCGCAGGTGCAGAAGACGGTCTGAGCAGTGGCACGGGGTGGAGGGAGGTAGACTGCTTCCTAGAGCCTTCAAACGGATTCAACAGTACACGGTGCCTCTCCAAGCATCAGTGCCTTCTTACTCCTTGGTGTCTAAATTGCTCAAAGCATGTGCCCAAGCAGCAAACAATGTCCACTCCCCCTGATACGTGCATATTTACTTAATATTTTTGCGCACGTACCCATAGTAATATACGTCCAGAGCATAAAACAAAATGAAATGGAACCTTCCATTTGCAAAAAGATGATGTACGAAATCACGTTCGTTGAAGTTCTGATAGTTTCCCCTGCTTTCCGAAGGATTGCCTTGAGCACACCCTGGGTTTATCCATCCCTAAGGTGGAGAGACTACCCTACACGTATCCAACCAAACTGCTTTGCACATACTCACATATACACTCGTGTGCACCCACACTTAACCTCCTGTCTTATTCTTGCCCTAACCATCTAGCTCCTCAGCCCCCAACTCACCATCTTCTCCTTGTCCCTTGCCCACTTGCCCTCCCTCTCGCCTGCCCTGTCGGCTTGCCACGTCTCACCCCTAGATCCCTCCTGAGGGAGTTCTTGGCCTCACGCACTGGAGCCAACCCAGTGGGGGCTCCGTGCTGCTCTGAAATCTGTGTGTTTCTGGTTCCACGAGGGCCATTTCAAACCTCACCTCCTCCTGAAGCCTCCGTTTTTATTGTCCCCCACCCTCCCACCAGACCAGTGACCCCCTGCTTCAATGAGAAATGAGGACAAAGGGAGAGCCACTCTTCAGCTGCCTGCCCCACACCTGCAGATTCACCCATACGTCCACCAGTCCCCAGAGCCTTTCTCCAGCTCAGAGGGTAGGGGTTCCTCTATGGGCCAAGGTCACTCTTCCTTTCTAGGATGTAGATCCCATCCCCCTGCAGCCCCTGAACCTCCCCAAGCCAGCTGTCCCCTTCTGTACTCCCCCTCTGCTGATTCTTCCCCCTTCAGTGTTTAGTCCCATATAAGTATCTTCCATGGTTAAAAGAGAGAGAGAGAGAGAGAGAGAGAGAGAGAGAGAGAGAGAAGAGTAGAGCAAACAAGCCTCTTATCCAACCTACACTATCTGATTTCTGGCCTGGGTCTCAGAAGTCCACACACTCTGCCTCCACTTCCTCACATCCCACTTACTCCTTCCCCCAAAAGTCGCCTCCCACATCCAGTGGCCATGGCTCGGTCTTCATCATACTTGATCTCCTGACAAATTCAATGTTGCTGACCAGCACCATCCTTCCAGAAACTGTCTCCATCGGCAAGCCCTCATCCACCAAGCATGCCTGCTCTGACCTACCTCCCTACCCCTTCCCCTACCTTGCCCCACTCTGGGCCACCTCCATCTCCTACCTGGGCGGTCATCATGGCAGCCGCCCTGGGCTCCCTGTTTCCACCCTGGCCCCCACAGTTCATTCATCCAGCAGACAGAGGGGTCCTAAGTTAGATCCTGTCCCTCCTCTGCTTAAAACCAGCCTGGGACTCCCATCTCTTTGGAATAAAAAGAAAATCCTTAGTCCCTGGAACGCTCCTCTCCCAGATGCCCACATGGCTCACCCAACCTCCCTCAGGTCTCTCCTTAAATGTCACCTCTTTAGAGAGGCCCTCCCTGTCCACCCCATTTAAAATAACCCTCTGTCACTCTGTATCCCCTCAACCTGGCTTTGGTGTTCTCTCTTAGCACTTATCACTACCCATTCTTAGAGCATTCCTGTTGGTCTGTGCCCTCCAGGAGGGCAAGGATCACATCTGCTTTGTTCACTACTGAGTTCCCAGAGCCCAGAACAGTGCCTGGCAGAGGGTAGGTGTTCCAAACGGCTGCGGAATGAATGAACATATGGGTGCGTGACCATCCCTGAGTCCCTCCGGTCGCTCGGGCCCTCCCCCACCCTGAAATGCCAGTGTCTCCCAGGACTCTGTCCCTGCTCCTCCTTTCCACTCACACTTCATGGCACTGCCCCCAGGGCTCCTGCAGCACCCTTTCCCACCTGCCCCATGCTGATGCCAAACCGGCATCTGATGGGTTCCTGAGCCCCAAATCCGTGACCCAGACCCTGCAGATGTCTCCCTTCCGAGAGCCCATGGTGCCTCAACCCTGAAGCTGCCTGACACTCAGCTCTTCCCTCCCTGCCCACCTGTCTCTGTTTAAGGCCTCCTGTGGCCCCGGGGTATCCTTCATGCCCTCCGGCCCCTAGGCAGAAAGACCCGTCCATCCTGTGGCCTCCGATTCTCTCCTCGTGGTATATCCTCCTGTCTCCCCAGCTGCCTCCCTACCTCGTGCGACCTCATCCCCTCCCTCCGGCTTCTCTACCCCAAGCCTCACCCTCCCATCCACCTTTGACTCCCCCCGGTGCCTGGCGCTCAGGCATCACTGGCTGAGCCAAAGGAAGCATTTAAACCGGTGACTTTCAGATCAGAAGGGCACCCAGCCCACCTCTTCCACCTGTGGCACAACGCCTTCTCCAGACGTCCATGGGGCGCCGTGGGGCAAAGAGCGCTGTTGCAGGAGGCAGGCTGACCTGAGTTCACATCCCGGTCTGGCATTTACTTGGCTGTGGATGAGCAAGCCTCAGTTTCCCTATCTGCAAAATGGGAACGTGTCGGGGGATGGCTGGGACGACCACGGCGACCGCTCCCACGCCGCTCTCAGCCTGCTGCCCGACTAGAGCACGTGGTTCGTGAGGACACGGGGTAGCTTACCTGCACCGGGATGCAGTGGACCGATGGGCTTTTATTTAACTCAGCCGTATCACCAGTGTGAGCCCCGCACTGCTGGGTGAGGGCAGCGCACTTGGGGACGAGTCAGTCCAATGGTCCCCGTCCGATAGCCTTGGGGCTGGGAACGTCACTTGTCCATGCTGGTGGGCCCCAGGGGGCCCCCAGTCTTGCCTGGTCTCTGCTGGGGTCCAAGCAGGTATCTGCTCTGCCCTCCCCTGGGTAAGGGCTCCTTGGGTTGAATGCCCCCTTCGTGCCCCTTGGGCTGGGCATATCTCAGAGTCTTTGAAACTCAAAGGCCTCTTCTTGGCTTCTGCGGTAACATCCCAGCAGTGGGGAAAAAAAAAAAAAAAACGAGTCTCAAAATATTCTGATCTAGAAGCATCACTAATTACCACTACCGCCATTAGGGATTCCCGGGGATGAGCAGAGATGACCGGCTTCCCCAGACAGAGCTCTCGGCCAGATTCCCATCATCGGGGTGGCCGCAGAGGAGACCCTCTTTGCTGCAAGCGGCCAGCGGCCAGCCCCTGCTCAGCCCATGCCCCTGACTTCTGCCCCTGTCCCCCCAGTGCACAGGTGAGGACACAGGCCAGGGAGGGGAAGGGACCTGCCAGAGTCACCCAGCCGTGACAGCCAGCCCAGGCCCTCCAAGCTCCAGGTCCTTTCTCCTGACTCTGGAGGGTGTCAAGGAAGTGAGGGAGGCAAGGATTCCTGAATCCCAGAAACCCAGTTGTCTTCTCCCAGCATGGAGCTGGCCAGCTGGCCCGTGTCCTCCTAAACTCAGAGCCCAGGGGGTGGCGGGGTGGGGGGTGTTTGCGGGAAGGTCTGCTCCCTCTCCCCCTTCCTCGCTTCTCCACCCCCCTTTACCCCACCCCTCTCCCTCTTTCTACTCTTCTCCCCTTCCTCCACCTCTCTCCCCTCCCCTCCTCCCCCCTCCCCCTGGAAAGCCTCTGCACTAATGACTCACGTCTGGAGTCTGCTATCTGTGGGCCGCTCCTGGCTCTGACCCACCCCCTCATCTGGGTGGAAAGCTGCAGCCAGGACTCTCGAGGGGGCGGGCGGACAGGCGGACAGAGCCAGCGGGGCGGGGGGGGGGGGCAGGCTCCCCAGCAGGCCGTGCAGCCCAGTGGTGAGTCGTGTGGCCTGTGTGAGCCGGTGTGTGTGATGCACTCAGGGCCTCGTCTGTGTGATGACAGAGTTTGACGTGGGCTTCAGAGCGGCAGAACCGGGCAAGCGTCTGCCCCCAGCAGGTGCCCAGCGAAGGGTCACTCTGGGCTGCTCTCACCCCGTGAGCGGTGGCCCCGGTCCCCGCCAGGAGGTGCCCTACTCTGCCGTCTCCCACGCAGGACCCACTCTACAGATGAGGAGAGTAGGAAACCCCGGGGCCACAGGCAAGGACGCAGGCTCCCCGACCCACCCCCGGCACCTGAGGGCAGCCCAGCTTCAAACCCCAGAAACGTGGGGCCCTCCACTCTCCCTCCTGTACCAGTGACAGTCGGCTGTCTCTGCGCATCTCCCCACGTGTCTCTGCCTCCCCCTTTCTATCTCTGTGTCTCTCTGCCACTGTGACTCTCTCTCCTGTCTGGCGGCATGTCCCTGAGGTCTCTCCCTGTCTGTCCCCTACCCCCCCACCCCGCCCCGGCCCCGGGCCGGCTAACCCTCCCATATCTACCTCCCTGGTTGTCCACACACTCTGCCCACCCCAGACAACTCAGGACACACAAGCCAGATGCCCAGGGCCCACCCCCCAGCCGGGGTGCTCAGCCGGGGCCCCTTTCTCTTCCCTTTCTGCACCCAAAGCCAAGCCAGCAGGGGTGAGGGGCCGGATAGGATCCTCTCAACCTGGCCCTGCCCCCAGCCTCTGCTGCTCGCTTCAGGCCCCTGACGCCAGACCTCAGAACAACTCAAGCCCTCAGCCCAGCGGTTGGATGCGGGTCAACAGCGCATCCAGCGGAGCGCAGCGTGGGGTCCTGGCCCAGCCCGGGACCCTCCCAAACTGGCCCGGGACTCCCAGCTGCCCCAGCCCCCCCCCCCCCCCCAGGCTGCCCGTAAATTCTTGGCATTTTCAGCCTTCGGCTATCCAAACAAGAAATGAATCTCAGTTGCCGAACAGAACGTCTTGGGGTTTGATTTCCTAACCTCACCGCTGGCTGCTTTCTAAGCAGTTTGGGACTGAGGGGGTGGGGTGGGGAGAAGAGCATATGCTTCTTAGAGAAATGGGATTGTTTTCCCAAGAAAGGAGCCTAGAAATGGCCGGCACAGATGCCCTTGACCTAGGGATGACTCAGGGAGCCCCAGGGCCAGCAGCCCCGCAAGCAGCATCCCCCAGAGGGACGGGTTTATTTTTTCAAGCACCTCGGCCAGGCCAGCCCATGGGGGCAGAGCCCTGAGTTTCTGGCTTTTTCTTCCTAGGCCCCACAGCTCAGCTGGGCTGGGATGTACCTAGACCCTCTCCTCCTTGTCTCCTAGGGCAGGAAATGTGAGAAAACAGACCCCAGGCCTGCCCCCTAAGTCTGCACCTCCACCCAGACTCTGGCCTCGGAGCGTTTGCTTAACCTCAGAGTCAGCTCTGAAATTTCTGGAATGGACCCAGAGTCGGGGGTGGGGGTGGGGGGGTCACGTCCCAGCGGTGCCACTGACCAGCTGGGGAAGCCACCTGCGTCAACTGGTTCCTCTGTAAAGCGGAACTCAAAACACTCGCTGCCTCCTAGAGAGCGTGTAGGATAAAAGAAAGATAGGTCTCGTGGCCAGAAAGGGGGAGGTGAGGTTTACTCTCAGACTGGCTGCTGCCAGAACCCACGCTCTCAGCCCTGAGGCCAGTCTCCTGGCGAATAAGCAAGACGTGTCCCTTGTGGCCTGGTCCCTGGAGACCCAGCCGGGACCTGCAGAACAGACAGAGCGCTGGCCAGTGAAAGGGAAACTCACGGAGGCTAGATTTTTCCCTTCCCCCACGGGGCCTTTAGCCAATGAGCCTTCTTGAAGGCTCTTCCGCCAGCATGGGCAGCTCTTGAAAAGTTGAGGGGACCCAGAACCCCCACTTGAGTGTCCTCATCATTATGTCCCCCCCTCCCCCCCGCCCTTGGCCAGGGCCTGGGGTGAATCCCACAGAGGCACAGCACGGGCCGTGGAGCCCACCCGACTCAACTCGATTCCCAACGTCTCCGCTGCTCGTGGGCTGTGTGGCCTCAACCGCTGGGCCGCTCCGTGCCTCAGTTTTCTTATCTGAGAGGCGAGGAAAGTGATAGACGCCACTTTGCAGGTTAGGGTGATTCGACGAGTTAGTGCGCGCAGGGTGGGGCACAGCGTCCGGCTGAGTGTCAGGGAGGGATGGCATACTTGGGACGCGTGGCCCAGCAAGGGAATCCGCCGTGGTGGCAGCCCGGGAATTCGACAGCGGCTTCTCCACACCTTGCCTCGTGTGAGCTCAGCAAAGTCCCTTTGCCTCCTGCCCCGGCCTCAGTGTCCTCATCTGCAAAATAGGGACCATGGAAACAACGACCTCGGATGAGGACAAAATAGGGCAAAACGTATGCAGTGATGTGGTGGGTGAGGGGGTGCCCACAGACCCTGCAGGAGGCTCCCCTCCCCTCCCCTCTCCTCCCCTACAGAGGAGCAGAGCTTCTGAAGCTTAAGCCGGCAGAGCCTCGTGACCCTTCATTCCCGTCCCCAGTCCATCACTCTTGGGTCTTTCCCGACGTTTGGTGCAAACGCGGGGAATTGGGGAAGCGCGTGAAGACACGGAGGGGGGAGAAAAATCAGCGGTCTTCCCAGTTCTCTGGTCATCTCCCAGTTAACTTCCTTGCAATTCGTTCTATGCATTTTATTTTTTTTTTTTTAATTTTGCCTTCCTTTCTTTAGTTTATTTACCTGTTTTCAGAGAGAGAGTGAGAAAGTACAGGCACAAGCGGGAGCGGGAGCAGGGGGAGGGGCAGACAGAGAGAGGGAGGGAGAGAGAGAATCCCAAGCAGGCTCCGCACTGTCAGTGCGGCGTCCGATGCGGGGCTCGAACCCACGAACCTCGAGATGGTGACCTGAGCGGAGCGTAACTGACCGAGCCACCCAGGCGCCCCCCCGTTCTGTGCGTTTTAAAATTTTACTGAAATGGTTTGGAAGTATGAAGAGATAGAAGCAAATCTAATAAAATTCCTTGTTCCCACAACCCAGCTGAAGAGACCGCTTAGCTCCTGCCCCTCTCCTGTTTCCTTCCCCCAGGGGAGAGACAGCTACCGTGAGTTCGGTGTTGGTAACCTTTTACCCCGTGTCTATCCCTCCCCAACCAATGCATAATATTGGTTTCCTATATAAACGGTGTCGTGCCATTTTCATTTTTCTGCGGTTTGCTTCTGTTCACCCAGTCTAATAGCTGTGAGGTTTGTAGCTCTGCAAAGGCGGGAAAGGCTGGAGCCTCGGCTTTTCCCTCTGTAAACTGGGGACAGAGGTACGCTCATGCCTGGGTTGGCCGTGAGGCCCAAGAGCGCCCGCCAAGGTCTGCGCGTGTATCTGGTGCTGCTTCAACTCACGGGGAAATAGGAGGTGCCGTTTCGGTTTCTTCTCTCTTCTGGGGTGAACGTGCTGCTGGGGCTTTCTGTGTGTCAGGCACTGCTGTGCCTGTCCTACAAACATCGGTCCCTGAGATTTCACAACATCCTAAAAGGTGAGGACTGTTGCGATCCCCTTTTGTTATGGGGAAACTGAGGCCCAGAGAGTTCACGGGGCTAGGAAGCGAGGGAGGTGGCTTCGAACCCAGGCAGGGGCTGGGTCCAGACCTCATGCTTAACCACCACACGGACTGCCTCTCTGTGCCCCTTCCCGATTGTACAGACGGGTACCGTGACCCTGGGCGCGGGGAGTGACTCAACTACATTCACCCCAGAGCCCGTGGTAGAGGTCGGGTCAGAACTCGGGCTTCCTGAATCCCAGCTGAAGGCATCTGTGTCTCCTCCCCTGTAGCAACAGGATGCATCGTGTGTCACGAACCTCGTGGAAAATTAATGCATCCTTACGGTTATTAAGTTCTGGGGTTGCATGCAGGCAGCTACGAGCAGGCACTGCACACACACACACACACACACACACACACAGGTGAGAACATTCATGTCTCCATTTACCCCATCACCCCTCCCACCGACGTCTATTGAGAACTTGCGGTGTTAGGCACCGTGCGGGGCTGAGAATTCAGCAGTGAGCGAGAGAGACTCAATCCCTCCTCTCCAGGAGCAGCGGGAGAGACACCAACCTGGCGATTTCTCATGTGTCATGATCAACCATGATACACATTGTGAGGAAGTCCCCGCCTGTTCTAGGGATAGATAACGGGGGCGGGGGGGAGGGGCACGGAGGCTTGACCGTGATGGAGGAAAGGCACCAGGAGGAAGGACGGAGCTGAGCTCTGAAAGGTAGACTGGTCCTTCTCAGGCAAAGAAGGGAAAGGAAAAGCATTCCAGGCATAGGGAACAGCAAATGGGAAGGCCCCGAGGGAGAACGAACGAGGTGATTTGGAGGAAGTGAGAAGCGTTCCTTGTGGCCGAAGCCTGGAGAGCCAGGAGAGTGTGGCCAGGCTGAGACTGGAGTGCTCATCAGGGGCCATACCAGACGTCTCTGGGCCTGACCCTGCTCTCAGGAATCTTAGGTGCTGGGAACCATCGTAGCCACGGGGGAGAATAAGGGCTCATCACATAGGCCCCGTTGCAGACACACCTTCCAAGATCAAGGCTGAGACGCAGACGACTACAAAGGGATAGCGGGGCCTTGGGAGGCCGAAGGCGCTGGTAGCCGGTTCACATCCGAGAAGCACCCCAAGTTCAGACAGAAAATGCAGGCCTAGCTCCCCCCACTCTATTCCCCATACCCCTCATCTTCCTGTGGCTTCTTTGCCTTGGACAGACACCCACCACCCGAGAGCAACACACACACACACACACACACACGCTCAGAGGTGTGGCTCTGAGGGTAAGACAGCCACAAACGTTCCACAGATAACGGTGCACCTACTATGTGCCGGGCACTGCGCTAGGCCCCGGGGCTACGCCAGTGAACAAGACGGAAGAATCCCAGCCCCCGGGGAAGCACAGATTCCAGCATTCGCTTCCTTTATGCCCCTGGCCCCTGTGCCAAGAGGAACCAATGCGCCCCGTTTTCCATCGAGGCCCCCGAGGCCCAGAGAAGCCCCATCACTGGCACAGAAAGGGAGTGGCGAAGCTGTGACCGAACCAGTGCCTGACTCGGCGCGCGAGGCCCCCGCTAGACTCGGGGCTGCCGCTGAGGTTGGGAGAAGCCCGGCCTGTGCCAGGAATCGTGGGCCGAGCTGAGAGCTGAACGGCACACCCCTCCACAACAGCCCGCTGGTCCCTGACACGCTCCACCCCTGGCTCCCTGCCCACTCACTCGGCTCTCTCTGAGCCCTGACCCAGAAGGAGAGCAACAGCGGGGCAAAGAGCCAGGAAGGCTGGGCCTGGCAGCTCAGAGCCGCAGGGTCAGGGCCTGGGTGGGCCCGGAGGGGGTGGGAAGGGGGCTGGGACCAGGCAGAGGAGGAAGGGCCAACCCTTGGCCGTCGGGCTTGAGGCCACAGAGTCAGCCCCGTTGGAGAGGTGGGGAAACTGAGGCGTGGGGATGGTGTGGCAGGGATGCGGTGTGTCTGGGGGAGGGGGGCGGGACCTGGAAGCAAGAGGGTCTGGCCTCTGTAACCCCCACAAAAGTCTTATCTGCTGTGGCATAACAAATGACCCCAGAACATTTAGCAGCTTCTAATAGCCACAAACAATTCTGTCTCAGTTTCTGAGAGTCCAGAATTCAGGAGCAGCTTAGCAAGGTAGCTCCGACTCGGGTTTTCTCATGTGGTTGTTCTCGGATATCAGCCGGGGCTGTGGTCGTCTGTAGGCTCCACCCGGGGCTGAAGGATCAGCCTCTCGGGCGACCCGCTCCCGGGGCTGGTAGGCAGGTGCTGGCTGGCGGCAGGGGTGACGGGCTCCGTTTCTCTCCCGATGGGCCCCTCTGCAGGGCTGCTTGAGGGTCCACACGACGTGGTGGCCAGTTCCTGTCAAGCAAGAGGGCCAAGAGGGGACAAAGCAGGAGCCGAAACGTAATGACGTGGCCATGAAAGTCACACTCCAACATTTCTACGATGTGCCACACTCACGGTGGCCGATCTCAGCCCAGCGAGGGACAGACTATGGGGACAGACTATGCATGACATGCATACCAGGAGATGGGATCCGTGGGGCCATCTTGGAGTCTGGCTGCCTCAAGGCGCCCACTGAGGGTGAAGGGTGTGGTCTTGGGAGCCCGAAGGCCCGAGTTCCAAGCCGGTCGTGCTCACCAGCTGTGTGACGTGGGCAACAGGCTCAGCTTCTCTGTGCTTCTTTCCCTCATCTGTAAATGGGCTACATTTGTAAGGCTCTCAGGGCCATGCCCCTTCGGAGGCGCTGAGCTTGGCCCACCCCTCGAGCAGGAGCGAAGCCCGCTCTCTCCCCGGGGCCGGGCTACATCTGAGCAAGTCTGTTGAGTGGATGAAGGAATGCTGAGACCCTGTCGTGGTCATTTCTAGCACGTTTCTCCTGAAGACACCCCAGTTTCAACAAATCTTTCCTGAGTACCTCTCCCGCGCCTGGGGCCGCTGGCTCGAGGCCTGGAGGACGTGGCTGAGAACTTGGTGGCCCAGAGCTACCTTGCTGAGCTGCTCCTGAATGGCGGCCCTGCGTTCCTGCATTTCTCCTGGGGAGAAAACGGAAGCTTCAGATGGGTGAAGAAGGGCTGTGGGAAAAACAAAACCAAACAAAACAAAACCCCAGCAGTCACAGTGGGAGGAATAAGGCAGGGGGCTTGGTGTCTACCCTCGATGGGGTGGCCAAGGAATGCTTCCCGGGGGAGGTGACGTTCGTGGGGAGATCCAAAAGTCAGAAAGAGGCCGACAAGGTGGTCCTGAGATCAGGGATGTGCGTGTGTGGGGGGGAGGATTCGGGTTGGCAACGCTCTGGCTCCCGTGGCCCCTGCTGCAGCCCCCAGGGCCCCCCTCCTCCCAAACCAGTGTGGAAACCGCAGACACATCACGAGGGTACACACCCCTGAACTAGGCAGTTCTGCGTCAAGGGGTTTATCCCTGACGCAGCCTTGCGGGAGAGCTAAGTGACACGTGGGCGAGCATATTCCCAGCAGCCCTGGTGTGATGGCCGTAGCTGGAAATGAGCTCAGCTATTGGGGACCCGCTGGGCAAAGAGTGACGGCCACAGACAGAATCCCATGTGGCTATTAAAGCAGCGAGGCCGGTCTGTCGGGCTGAATGTGGAGTGACCTCCAAGGTTGACGCTGCGTGAGAAGCAGCAAGGTGCGGAATGGGGCGCTGACCTTGTGTTAGCCAAAGAAGGGCTGGGGGGAGAAGGGGGGGCGGTGTGAGCACACTCACCGCTGGCACACGCGTCGTGTCCCTGGAAGTAAACCCAGCACATCCTTCAGTGGCCCGTGGGGACGGGGACCGGGGCAGGTCTGGGTTAGCGCTCCACAGCCTCTGATTCCTTGGACTTCCGAACCATGTGCTCACGTCACCCGTTCCCAAAAAATTTTAAAGTACAAAAATTTACATCTAAATGGAAACACGCGCGCAAAGCTGTCCGAGTCCTGTTCTTCCAGATTTTCACGGGGCCGGCCACACTGGGCCACCAGCTCCTGTGTGCAGCCTCCTACAAATGGCTTTCCAGATCGGGGCCTCAGTTTCCCCTTGTGGGAAACAGGGCTGGCTGTGTGGTCCCTGCTGGTCTTTTGAGCTCCCATATCCCTCCCGCCCAGGCTTGGGTCCCTGTGGGGGGGGAGGGGGGCTGCTTCCCCCTTCATCATCAGGCCGGGCTCTGATTTCCCCCGCCCTGCACCCTGGAGCCTGGTTTCAGCCTGGCTGGCTTTGCCCTAATTCCCACCCCACCTCCAGTGCGGCGCAGTTTGGACCCTGCTCTATGGGGCAGTTTTGCCCGTTTCCAAAGACTTTGTTTCTTCTCTCCTGGAAAGGAATTTACCAAAAAGCCTGGGCTCTAAGGGACAGCAGAGTCTGGAGCAGAAGGTGCTATGACCAGGCTTAGGTGTGCTGGGTTCTCTCTGGCTGCTGTGTGGGGCACGGACTGGGCCTGGGGAGCATGTGCAGAAGCTGAAGGCACAGCCTGGGTGGGGGGTGGCGGGGAGGCGGGGGGCGGCTGGGAAGCCCACAAGAGATGATGGGGGCTGGGGAGGCTTCGAGGGGTGGAAGTGACGGGGCTGGGGGAGGGAAAGTGGTCGGATTCTGCACATGGCCCCAGAGTAGAGACCACAGATTGGATGTGGGGGAGGGGTGAAGGGGGAGGGAAGAAGGTTTCCAAGGGGTCGGGCCTGAGCCATTAGAAGGATGGTGTTAGCTCAGAGATGAAATCATTTACCCAAAGCCACGGAGCTCGGAGCTGGGGAGCAGAGACCAGAAACCGTGCTCCCCGCTGCCTCATTGTGGTTTCATGGGGGTTGTTTTGGGGGGAATCCTTGGCCTTTCTGTACCTCGACACCACCCCAGCTCGCGGAAACCCCTGGTTCTCCTTCGGTCTGACTCAGGCACAAGCCTGGGCAGGGGACCCAGAAACGCAGGCAACAGGCAGAAGCCAACATCTGGGCTCACCCGGTCTCTGGGCTCACTGGCTGGAAGGCTAAAACCCCGTCCCGCGTGGGGTGAGGGGGACACGGCTTCCACCTGCTTAGCTCCTGCCCTGACCCTCCTGTGCCCACTGGACCTGACCTTCTGGTCTCCAAAATCAGCAGACCTGGGTAGGAATCTAGGATCTGCCAGCTTGATGGGGGACCTCAGGGAAGCCACTCTGTGTCTGAGCCTTCATTTGCTTATCCATAAAATGGGATCAATGGCAGAGCCTCATGCAGGGGATGAGGGGCTATTTCTTTTTTTCTTTTTTTGTTTTTTAAGTTTTATGTATTTATTTAGTGGGGGGGAGGAACAGAGAGAGAAGAAGAGAGAGAATCCCAAACAGGCTCTGCACCATCAGTGCAGAACCCGGTGCAGAGCTCGAACTCACGAACCACGAGATCGTGACCCGAGCCGAAACCAAGAGTCGGATGCTTAACCGACTGAGCCGCCCGGGCGCCCCGCTAAGAGGCTATCTCTAAGGCGCCCAAGCACACCTGGCCATCATGGGGTGCCACAAGGAGTTACCAGGACAACCGCCATCCCCCAAGGGCCCGCAACGTCTGCCCCCACTCTCACTCCTGGCAAAGTCCCACCAGCAAAGGACAGAGGGACCAGAGGCCAGGACAAACGTTCTACGCCAGGACAGAGCCTCGGCTTTCCAAGGCGTGCCAGCCCCGGCCTGCGCTGCAGGCGGAGTTGTGTGGCAGAACTTACAGCCGTCCCAGCAGCAACAACAATAACAATTGCCAAAGTTACTGTGCACCCGGCATGCGCCAGGCGCGGCCTCACTGAACAGCCGCGGTCCCGTTGAACCCCGCGACAACCGCAAGGAGCAAACGCCTTGAGCTGCAGATACCAAATTTTTTTCCAACAGGTTGGCAATACAGTCGTGTATTGCTGTGGCATTCATGCATTAAGTAACAAAATCTGACTAACGGTGGGTCTAGTCCCTACTACTGTGCCCATCTTACAGCTGGGGAAACGGAGACTCTGAGAGACCACACCTCCAGGAGGCCTCACAGCTGGGTATAAAACAGAGGCCCTCTCCAGGCCCGCAGAAAACAGGTACCGTTAAAGCCAGATGAACTTTCCAGAACCTCTTCAGGGGTGATGCAGGGGACACCTGCTCCGTGCCAGGCGTCCCCCTCTGGATCTTTATCCAAGTGTCCTTTGCACTAATCCCCAAAAGAATGGGTTCATGTGCCCTGGGGCCCCCTGGGGCCCCATCTGACAGCTAAGGAAATCGAGGCTTGGAGCAAAGATGCCGGACTCAGGTCCTGCAGCCGGTTAGTGGAGACGTTGGGATTTAAACCCAGAGCCTCGAGTTCTCGTGCTAGGAGCTTTGCCAGCCCCTGGAGGGATTCCTGCCAAGTCTCTTTCTCCTCCGGTGTTCGTTCTTCCCACCCGGGGGGCCAGGCCCGCACCCTCTTGATGAGGTCCCACCTGCAGTGATCCAGAGCTAGACGCTGTGAAGAGATGCTCTTGACTCCCAGAGGGTCCCACAAATGTGGTGGGGACCCCAGCCACCCTCTCCAGTGTGGCTTCAGCCAACGGGGGTCATGACCGTGGGCTCTGCCCTGCTGACCTCCCCGCCTTCCCCAGCATCCTTGACCGGACACACTCCAAGCACCTCCACCTCCACCCCTTGTCACCTCAACCCCACAGAGTGGCACCGTCACCCCCACCTGTAGATGGGGGAAACGGAGGCACAAAGGCTGCAGGCGACAAGCCCATTCGGCAGCTTGGGCTGGACTTCATTTTTTGTGAGCGCGTTTCTTTCCTCACCTGTTGCTCCGTTTCCCAGCGGCTGCAGCATAGAACCATCTGGTGCCGTGTATCTCAAAGCTAATTCTTCCAGGAGGGGAGGTGTTCGAATCCGTCCGTTCGTTCAACGAAACGAATATCCGTGGGGCACCTGAGAATCGCCAGACACCCTTCCAGCCTCCAGAAGAAAAGGCAGGTGAGGCCCCCGCCCTCTTGGAGCGGATGGTCCACCGGGGGGGGGGGGGGGGGGCGGGCACCAGGGAGGAGGGATTTTCAGAGGCCTGCACCCTCCGTCTCTCCGGCATCCATCAAAGCTCTGGAGCCTCTCTCAGAAAAAAGATTATTTCAAACACGGAATTAAATGCACGGATTTGCAAAGGAGGCTAACGCCTTGAGCACAGACCCGGACATGGGGCTCGAACTCACGGACCGCAAGATCATGACCCGAGCCGAAGACAGACGTTTAACCGGCTGAGCCACCCAGGCGCCCCTAGATTCCGAGTTTTTTAAAAAACGGATTTGCGATGCAATCGCATAGTGTTCCTGCGTTAATACATTAAATAACAGCATCTCAGGCGCTTTACGTAGATAGCGCCAGGAATCTTCCCTGCGACCCAGAGATAGGAGCCATGATCATCCCCATTCTAGAGGACAGGCCCAGACAGGTAGAGGTATCCGCCCAAGGTCACACAGCCCCTAAGCTAAGAGTTTTGATGCGAACCCAGGCTCGTCTGATACGATACACTAACTACTCTTCCCTCGTTGGTTTCTATCCGTAGTTGACAAAACGCTCTTTCCAAATATGAACCCTACGTGCCATTTTCCAAGGAAGAGACAGGCAGGGCCTATCACCGGTATTGATCTTCTCCCTGATTCTCAAATACACCAGACACACTCACGTCTTAGAGCGTTTGCATTTGCCTTTCCCTTCGTCTAGAACTCCCGTCCTCCTGTCTTTCCCACAGCTGGCTCCTTCGCACCCTCTCAGCTCAGGCAGCTCCCTCCGGTGAGGGTTTCCCTGCCACTCTGGCCACACTTGCCCCCGACCCCACTCACTACCGTGTCACATTTCCCTGTATGGCACTCATCACTATTGGAATTTAACGAATGAGTTTGTGGAACTGCCCTGGAATCAGAAAACTTGCCAATTCCGTTCACTCTTGATTTCCCAGTCCCTAGTGCAGCGCCTAGCACATAATAGGTGCTCAAGAAATTCCTGAGTGGGGTGGGGGTGGGGGGCGCGCCTGGGGGGCTCAGTCAGTGAAGCGTCCAACTCTTGCTTTCAGCTCAGGTCATGATCTCACAGGTCATGAGATCAAGCCCCACGCCGAGCTCTAGAGTGACAGCCCAGAGCCTGCTTGGAATGCTCTCTCTTCTCTCTGCCTCTCTCTCTGCCCCTCCCCAGTCAGCACACTCTCTCTGTCTCTCTCTCTCAAAATAAATAAAAATAAACTTAAAAAAAAAAAAAAAACCCTGAGTGGATACACAAATGACACTCCGAGGGTTGAGGGATTAGCGTAAGAAAATATATTTGTCGTTATAATACATACTCTTACATGGGCTATTTTATAGAATCTGGTTTGGCGGGTTTTTTACTGTGTGTGTTTTTTTACCTCTAACCTACAGGTTTTGTTGTGTTTTTTTTTTAATGTTTATTTACGCTTGTTATTTATTTATTTTGAGAGAGAGAGAGAGAGAGAGAGCAAGAGGGAGATTGAGCAGGGGAGGGGCGGAGAGAGGGAGAGGGAGAATCCCAAGCAGGCTCCACACTGCCAGCCAGAGCCCGATGCGGGGCTCGATCTCGTGAACCCTGAGATCACGACCGGGGCCGAAACCGAGAGTCAGGCGCTCAACGGACTGAGCCACCCGGGGCGTTTCTGTGAGCACTGACAAATATACACGCTCAGTCATGACACAGAACATTGCCAACACCCCCAGAAAGTTCCCCTATGACCCTTCGCTGTCCGTTCCCACCACAGACCCAGTCCTTGGCAACACCACGGATTCTGGCTTTTCCAGAAGGTCACATAAATGGAATCCTGCAGACTCTCTTTGAGTCTTATTATTGTGTGGATCACTAACTCCTTTCTTTTCTTTGTTGAGTTGAGTCCACTGGATGGACGGACCATGGTTGCTTATCCATTCCCCAGCTGCAGTCTTTTCTTATGTAAACGATGTGAGAGAAAAGCAGGCTTGAGGGGACCTCCTGGGCCACGAAGACTGTTCATCCGTTTCGATGCTCATCTGTGGCCTGTCCAGAATACCCTCCTTCCTCAACCGGCCCCCTGCCCGTCTAAACTCCTTTCCTTTCCCTCGAGTCCCTTTTCAGCCGCCCTCTCCCCAACAAGGAGCAAGGTTTCCTGTCCTCGTGTCAGAGATCAATGAAGTGAGGCTCAGAGGCACGTAGCCCTCGAGTACTAAAGACCCACAGTCGGAGTGTCATAGAGCCAAAACTCAAACCCGGGGCCGAAGGGAGAGGGTTGATAGCCCGAAGGCCAGAGATCAGCCCCTTTGCAGGCTGGAGAGGTGGTGGCAGGTCAGGCCCCTGCCCCCCCATCTCAACCCTGAGAATCTGCAGCATGAGGGTGACAAGGAAGAGGCAGGTCCAATCCTATGGGGGGACGTGGGTGGGGGGGCTCCTTCATTGGGACCCCTCCCCCATCCTTCCAGCCTGTGCCTGGGCCCTAGACCAGACCCAGTCCCCACCACACATGCCAACATTACTCACCAGAGTCCAGCATGGCCATAATGGGCCCATCTGGCCCACATTACCCATCCTAGGACCCATGCTGGTGGGCGGGTGTGGTAAATTGGGTGATGGGCCCCAGCTGTGGGTGGCCTTTGCCCCACCCAGCCACTCGCAGCCACAGGACAAGTGTGGGACCAGTGCGGGTACTTAGGGAACTCCTGTCACTTGAGATGACCCCAAGCTACCCTGAGTCCCCAGCTCAGCTCTGCAGGCCCGAAGAAGGCCCTGGGCCAGGAGTCAGGGAACCTAGACCACCAGGTTGTGACCTTGGGCCAGTCTTCCGGGCCTCAGTTTGTCCGTCTGCAAATGAGAGGCTTGAGGGGAGACTCCCGAGAAAGTCTGAACTGGCTCTTTATCTGCCTGGAGCTGAAGCTCAGGGTCTGGTCGTCTCCGTTTGAAACCAGGGTCCCCGAGGTCTGTGACTCGTGGGAGAGTGCCCCAGCACTCTGGGGTGCCCCAGCAGCCATGCATCAGCAATCCCAGGCGATAGAGGCAAGGCGGGGAAGCTGACCGGTGGGGAAGCGAGCAGATTCCAAACTCGCATTGGGATCGTGGTAGCCAGAACCCACTAGGGGACTGACTGCAGCAGACGAGAAAAAGAGAAGCGAGGAGGAGGAGGTCTGGGTTTGAGGCCAGCTGCCAAGATGGGAAAGATGGCGAAGGGGGGCGGGGGGCGGGGGGCCTGGCTTGCAGAGGGGAGTGGTGGGGGATGCCGAGACAGGGCAGTGGGGGCTGAGGGACCGAGGGTTCCATGGCGGGTGTTTTTGCTTGAGATGCTCGTTAGAAGCCCACATGGGGACGGTGAGCTGGTGGCACACGGAGGGGAGAAGTCTGGAGGGGAGACGGAGCCAGTGTCGTTGGCACGTGACCGTCCCGGGCCCAGCCAGAGCACCTGCAGCAGGCACTGAGGCTCCTGGGGCCCCGTCCGCTTTGACATCTGGTCTTGGGTGAAGCTAACGGATCCCTTTGCAGAGCGATACTTTATTTATTTATTTATTTGTTTGTTTGTTTATTTTTAATTTTTTTTAATGTTTATTTAGTTTTGAGAGAGACAGAGACAGAGCATGAGCAGGGGAGGGACAGAGAGAGAGAGGGAGACACAGACTCCGAAGCAGGCTCCAGGCTCTGAGCCATCAGCACAGAGCCCGACGCGGGGCTCGAACTCACAGACCGTGAGATCATGACCTGAGGTGAAGTCGGACGCTCAACCGACTGAGCCACCCAGGCGCCCCCAGAGCGATACTTTTCAATGCATAAAATAAAAGCGTCCGAACGCCCAGCGATCTTGCCATTGCGGTCAAAATACTCAATATTAGATCTGTGCTACGGTTGTAGCTTTGTCCAGTGGTGGGTCCGAGGATGTCCGTCATTCTGAGGTCCCGATGAGCAGAAACAGAATTTAAGATGCTGTACCGCCTGCACTGTGGTATGGAAATATTGGTGATTTCTAGGGGTTAATGGAGGGGCGGGATGAGCTAAGAGTGCTATGGTTTGTGGCCCACGTTCGTCATCGAAGGAAATGCCAAATTTTACTTACAGGTTAGCAAAGTTCGTGGGCCCCCCTGAATTCTCTTTGCAGACCCTGTGGCCCCCACTAAGGACCCATGACCTAGGGAGAGAACATGCAGAGAGACTAAGGCCCAGAACTGGGCTGAGAGCCCCCAACATGTAGAAGCCTGGTAAAGGAGGGGGCAGAGCGGGGGTGACCACGGATAGGAGGACAGCTAGGAGAAAGGAGCATCTGGAAAGTGTTTCCAGAACGCGGGTGTGGCCATCTGGGCTAACTGCTGCTGAGGGGGAGAGTCAGAGGCCATGGAAGGGTCCCTCCATCCAGGAGACGATGACCAGGCGGGTTAAGGAGGGAAGGGGGAGGGAGGGCAGAGAGCACCGAATTCTACAGTCTGGGTTATATTTGTTTTTCTTGAACATGGCAAATACACAGACTGCCTTATACTATTCCTTAAGCTTTCTTGTATGCACACCATAATAACATTGTTAACGTTTTTAGAGGCGCGGGTGGTCATGGAGGCAAGGAAACGGAGGAGCTTGTTGAAGAAGTTTTGCTGTTGAGGGGACCGGAGAAATTGGAGACGCAGTTGGAGGGACTGTGGGGTCAAGAATTTGTTTTTAGATGGAAGCGGTTGGATCACGCTTGTGTGTTACAGGGAACAGTGGGGCGGGGCGGGGTGGGGGTGGGGTGCTGATGATGCAGGGAAGGAAGGAACGGGCCAATATGACGAAGACTTGAGAGGCTCCCATGTGCCCGTCTCCCTGGTCCTCAGTCCCTTTTGTGACTGCCACCCCGCTTCTCACACTTGAGCAGCAGATTCACCTGGGCGGCTGGGCGCCACCCCAGAGTGTCTGACTCGGTAGGTCTGGGGTGGGACCTAGAAATTTGCATTTTTAACAAGCTCCAAGGGCCACACTTTGAGAAGCCCTGCTGTAGTCATTGACAGCATCACCCACGTGCGCCCCCTCCAGGATCTGATGTTGCACTACAAGGGCACGCACTCCAAAATCACAGTGGGGAGGGGGGATTGGGAAGGCGGGGAGAGCAGGAGAGGGGGGCGGCAGGGGGCTGGGGAGCAGGGAAAAGGGCAGACTGTTAAGATGCAAGAGGGGAGAAGAGACCGAGGAGGAAGCAGCCAGAGCCTGCCTGCCCCCACTGCAGCCAAGGTCACCACCCCTCCCTGGGGAATGCCTGTCTTCCCAGGGATCCTGGGAGCTGCCCTGCCAGACCTCCTGGAAGACTAAGTGAGAGGGCAAGGGACGCAGCCAGGGCCAGGGGGTAGGGATGATGGCCAGAGGCCAGGATGTGTGCAGAATGGAGAGAGAATAGAGGAGGGGCGCCAGCTCTCTGCCTGCGGGCACCGAGCCCTGAGAACACGCTGTTCACCTTTGCAGCTTGATCCTGGTCTCATGCCAGACCAGCTTCAACTGCTCTTGGGAAAGAGATTAGCCCGTGGGATCCCAGAACATCCTAGCTGCGAGAACCCTTGGAGACTGTCCGGTTCAGCCCATTTGGCAGATGGAGGGGAGCAGAAAATAGAAAAGTCCAGCTTGATGGATAGACCTGCAAACTCTCCTGCAGGGAAGGATACATCCCCACTCCCTGATGGCTGGGTAATGGGCATGACATTGGGGGCTATTCTCTGACCCTTGTAGCTCCCCTTTTTCTATCAATTCATTGAACACACATTTATTGAGCGCCTACTGTGCGCTAAGCGTTGTGCTAAACACAGAGATAAAGGTTGAGGAAGACCAAGTCTCCAGCTTCATGGAATTGACATTCCAAGGGTAAAGCAGACAACTGACAGATAAATATGTAATACAAAGTCGGGGAGTCGTAAGTGGTAGGAAGAGACCTGAAATGACACGAGGGAGTGAGGCATGCAGATGGGGATGAGATGGAGGGAGTTTCCAGGCAGAGGGAACGGCATGTGCAAAGGCCCTGAGGCAGGGGTATGCTTGCTGTGTTGGAGGGATGTCACAGAGGCCAGTGATCTGGAGAAGAGTGAGGGAGAGGACTGGGAGATGAAATCAGAGCGGGAACAGAAGGCTGGATCATGGAGGAAGCTGAAATCATAGGGAGGACTTTGGCTTTTCCTCTAAGATAGGAATTCTGAGAGGGTTTCTTTCTAGCAGAGGAGGATTTCAATTTGACTTAGGTTTAACAAGATGCCTCTGGCTGCTGAGTAGAGGATGGCTTGTGCATGGGACCAGGACAGAGGGAGAGAGGCCAGGGAGGAAGCTACTGGGATGGTCCAGGTGAGAGGTTAGGGTGGCCCGGCCTGGCAGAGAGGCCTCCCCTGGTTGCTCTTTGCCCTTCATGGAGATGCAGGAAGGGACAAGAGCCTTCCTCCAGCCCTTACCCATGACCCCGGCCCACGGTCTCCCCACAGCTAGAAAGGTACATCCAGATGAACTTGAGGTCAGAGCTGGCACAGGTCCAACAGCACATGGTCCAGAACCAGACGGCCACCATGCTGGAGCTAGGCACCAGCCTCTTGAACCAGACCACGGCCCAGACCCGCAAGCTGACTGATGTGGAGGCTCAGGTATGGAGGGCGAGCAGGTGGTGTGGGGGGAGGGGGCGGGGGGAGGCTGTGGCCAGACGGGCCGGCTCACAGCCCAGGTCATCTTGCCTCGGCCTCTATCCCTGGCTCAGGTCTGGGCCTCCTCTGGGCCTGTAGCACCCTGGGCCCCTTCCCTGATGACCCGATTACATGAGCACCAGGCCACGAGCCCTGGGGGCAGACACCGGGTGTGGTGCTTTCTGCCTCTGTGACTCCAGGGACACTCCAGGTCTGCGCTGGGCACTGGGATGAGCCCTCAGGGGGCTCAGAGGGCTCCCGGGGAGAGATGGCTAATAAACAATTCACTCAACCTCAAGAGCAACGGAAGGGGAGGGAGGGAGCAAACACATAAACGGGAGGGTGAGTAAGTGAATGGATAAAAAGATCGAATGACAAATAGGCATGTGTCCGTTGAATCCCTACTATGTGCAGGCACTGTTGGAGATGCCCGGTTCCGGGTTATAGCAGTAAATGAAACAGGCATGCATCCCGACCCTTGTGGACCTCCCTTTCCAATGACCACCAGGGAAATGAACAGGAAGAATAACTTGCACGTGTCAGGGGGTGACCGTGTCCAGGAGAAAACAGCCTGGGCAGGAGAGAGGGAGGGCACGCTAGGGTGCAGGGATGGCTTGCGAGTTTAGCCGGTGAAGCCAGGAAGGCACTGCGGAGAAGGTAGGATGGGAGCCAGGCTTACTCAGAGTAGGCCCAGTGGTGGGACGGGGCCGGCAAGCTCCAGGAACATCAGGGTGGTCAGTGTGGCTGGAACGACCAGGGGGAGAGGGGTGGGCAAGGGTTCAGAGAGAGGCACTGGGGGCAGACGACAGCTCGGGGCACTGAAGGCCATGATGGCCATCTGGAAGGTGGATCTGACAGGACTTGGTGATAGATTAGATTGGGGTGGGGAGGGGGTGCTCAAGGGCGACTCCTCCTGGGGCCTGAGCAGCCAGAAGAACGGAACTGTCATGTGCAGTGATGGGGAAGAGCAAACTCAGAAGGCAGATCATAAACTCAGGGCCTGTGAGTGAGCGAGTGAGCGACCGTAGAAACTAACTGCAGGGAGGATAGAAATAGGTCAGCGAGTTTCTGGAATGGCAGAGCCCCCGGGCAGGTGGACGGCGGCCGAGGCGCGTTCCCACAGGGCTCGCGCAGCCCCCTACCCCTTCCTGTTTGCCGGGACAGGTCCTGAACCAGACGTCGCGAATGGAGATCCAGCTCCTGGAGACTTCGCTGTCCACCAACAAGCTGGAGAAACAGCTGCTACTGCAGGGTCACGAGCTGCACCGGCTGCAGGGCCGCAACAAGTGGGCACCAGCATCCTGGCACGGGGCCGGGGACAGGGCTGGGGGGCGAGGGCCAGCCCGGGACCCACGTGGGGTTGGGACCCAGGGTGGGCGCCGGGGCCGGGGCCCGGGCCCGGGTGGGGGCCAGGGTTGGAAGCTGGACTTGGGCTAGTACCTTGGACAGGGGCGGGGGCCAGAGCTGGGGTCCCTGGGTTAGGACTGACATGAGGGAACACTTGGGCGGCTCGGGCTGGAGCCAGAACTGGGGTAAGGACGGAAACCAGAGTTGGAGTCCAGACTGAAGCTGGGAGAAAAGGTGGGCCCTGGGGCTGGGCTGAGGTTGGGCTGGGGGCCCAGCAGGCACCCCTGGGTGGAGACGGGAGACAGGCATTTCCCTGGGGGCTCAGGACGCCCTGATTCTTACTCCGTTCCTTCCTTTTTTTCCTTTCCTTCTCCCTTCCTTCCTTCCTTCCTTCGGCAGAGAAACTGGCACCTGAGGCTGATTTCATCTTGGTTTCTAGCTGAGTGGAGAAAAACTGTCAAGGTCAGGGTGCCGGAGGAGGCAAAACCCACACGCTGACGCAGCCACCCCCTTCTGTACAGGGGGAGATGTTACAGGGTTACAGTTGCTCGCACGCCGGTCACAATAAGGACCTAAGGCTCATCTGGGTCTCTCTGATCTGCGTACAGCTAATGCTAGTTTGTCCACCTTCTTATTCCTACTCCGCCACTCCAAGGTGGGGCAGGCCAGGGACTGGGACAGTCTGAATCGGCACTGTCTAGAAATCCGTGTAGAGGGAGGATAGCGCCAATATGCTATTGGCCCATGGAGACAGCTAAATTTCTAGAACCCGAGTGTGCCCCCGTTTTTTTTCCTCTTCCTACGGCATACTTTGGGGTTGGGGGGGGGGGGGAATTCCTTCTGCCTCGGCTAGACTCATTGTGCTAGTCTGGAGAATGGGTTGGCGTAACCTTACAGATAGGAGAACGTCTCCCTCCCATCCCCATCCCTTAGCCAGCGACCCACCCACCCGGAAGCCATTCCATCACTGCATGTTGCTTGTTCTTTTCTCCAACTGGATAACCTTCCACCCCATGGCTGTGCCCACCCTAATTTTCCCGGCGTCCCCAGCGAACGGGCAGTAAGGTTGTTGTTTCCTGTCTTTTTCTACTCTTCAACGTGAGGCGGTGAATAATGTCCCTGTACCTCGCTGCACACACACACACGTGAGCCAGCCTGCAGGCGAAAATGCCAGAAGTGGAAGAGTTGAGTCAAAAGCATTTTTCTTTTCTTAAAACTCGTCTTTTTTTTTTTTAAACCCGTGCCAAAAATGCTCCGCGCTTATTATATCGTCAGGCAATAGAGACCCGTATAAAATGAAAGGGAAAGTCGGTTCCCCCCACCCGCCTCCCCTCTTCCTCCTCTCCATCACCATCCACTCCAGCCCGCTCGCCAGCTCGCTCGCTCGCTCGGCAGGAGCAACAACGCTTCGTGGATTTTCTTTCACTTTCTCTGCAAACACAGGCACCACCGTGTCCTTCCACGTGCCTCTCTAAGCCTTTTCCTATAAGTTCGCGGGTCTCCCTCTGCATTTACAGCAATACCTTTGTCCTTCCTCTGTTTGGTCACCCACACATGGGGCTGGACGAGAGGCACTCGTGTCCAGAGCGCAGTCCTGCTCAGGTCCTGGGCATCTTTCCAATTCCGCCCAGATGCGCTCTGCCCCCAGAGCATTTCCAGGGACGCGGAGACAGCACAGGCTCAGCCAGCCCTGGCTGCTGGGCATTCAGGCCCTTCGTTTTTCTCTATTATAACCGATCCCCCAAGGGGCACTCCTGCCCATGCTCCCTAGAGGTTATCTCCTGGGAGCGGACTGCTAGGTCAAAGGGCAGGCATACTGTGGACTTGATAAGGACATCCTTATCAAGGCTGGCATTGATATCAAAAGCTTTGATATCAAAGCTATTATTCCTGGCACATCCTTCCACCCCCACCTCTCTCTCTCTCTCTCTTTATTTCAATTTTATTTCGTATTTATTTCTTTATTTTGAGAGAGAGAGCAGGGGAGGGGCAGACAGACAGGGAGAGAGAGGGAATCTCAAGCAGGCTCCAGCGCAGTGCAGAGCCCCACGAGGGGCTGGATCCCAGGAACCCGGTGATCGTGACCTGAGCAGAGATCAAGAGTCAGGGGCTTAAGGACTGAGCCGCACAGGCGCCCCCGCCACCACCACCCCTTTCTTCTATGGACCCCGATCCATCCATCTTCTTCCAGAGCCAGGTCTCCGGTCTCTCTTTCCTCCCCTCCTCGCTCTCTGCTACCGGTGGGCACGTCCCCGCCCCGCCCTCCCCCCCCCCCCCCCCGGCCCCCCACCTCCCCGGGGCTGTGTAACTCTGGGCAGGCGTCCCACCTCTCTGAGCCTCCTTACCGATCTGTTAGGGGAGTGCCCCCCGCCCCCGGGGCCCCGGGGACGAGCCCTCGAGTGTGACCGCGTGGTGGGGACAGCGGGCTGACGCGCGTGCGCCCCCCGCCCCGCAGCGCGCTGGAGACGAGGGTGCAGGCCCTGGAGACGCAACAGCAGGCGGAGCTGGCTTCTCTCCGCGGCGAGAAGGAGCGGCTGCGGCGGCTGCTGGGCCGCCAGAGCGGCGCCCTCGCGGGCCTGGAGCGCAGCCTGCGCGCCGCCAGCAGCAACTCCAGCCTCCTGCAGCGCCAACAGCGCCAACTGCTGGAGTCCGTGCAGCGCCTGGTGCGCGTCGTGGCCCAGGGCCCGGGTGAGCGAGGGGGCGCCTGGTGCGGTGCGGGAGGAGGGCAGGGGAGGGGAGGGAGATCCCGCTTACCCTCCCGCTTCGCTGGAAGCCACTGCGGGCGAGGCCCGTCCCCTCTCCCGGCACCTGGGAGATAGAAACGACAACGAATTCTAACAACGAGGAGTCCTAGGAGGAGCCAATGCAGACGCCACCCCCTAACTCCATGAGTGACCTTGGGCATGTCCCTCTCTTGGCCTCAGTTTCGCCATCTATTTGTGAAAGTGATAACAATAAGGAGTCCCCCCGACCCAGACGCATAAGTTTGGGTTCCAGGATCCACCCGACACCCTCCCTTGCTTCGTCTTGCCCCACCCTTCCCCCAGCCTCAGTTTCCCTACTTGTAGAGTGGAGAGATTGGACTCAGTGTTCCCCAAGGCCTTCTCTCGCCCTGTTGCCCTCGTCCCTAAACCCAGGAGAGCCCCACAGAAGTGAGGAGGCATCTCTGGCCCTGGCTGCTGAGAGGGGAGATCAAGGCCGGGGTCGGTTCTCACTGACTCCTTCTGAGGGGGCCCGCTTGGGGTGGCCGAGGCCTTGCTGGTTTCAGCTTGAGTCACTCAGTCAGCAGAACCCTAACTGAGCACCCACTGTGTGCCAGCAATGCAGCTGACATTTCCAGACCACAGAAGACCTAAAAGGCAGGGCTGAGGAGAAAGAACACCAACCTGAGGACAGTCAGGAGCCGTGGGAAGGTTTTTACACCCAGCGGGACTATGTTTTGGGAAGCTCAGTTGGAACTGGGCAGTGGAGAACGGCTGGGTGGGAGGGAAAGACGGAGGAACGTGTTTCTTTTTTTTTTTTTTTTAATTTTTTTTCAACATTTTTTATTTATTTTTGGGACAGAGAGAGACAGAGCATGAACGGGGGAGGGGCAGAGAGAGAGGGAGACACAGAATCCGAAACAGGCTCCAGGCTCTGAGCCATCAGCCCAGAGCCCGACGCAGGGCTCGAACCCACGGACCGTGAGATCGTGACCTGGCTGAAGTCGGACGCTCAACCGACTGCGCCACCCAGGCGCCCCAGGAGGAACGTGTTTCTACTCCTTGCAGGATCAGCACGGCAGGAGGCCGGGAAGCCTTTAAGGCACAAGGAATCCAGCCGGAGTGACGCGTTCCAGGCACTAAGGCTGGCAGCGATTTAGGGCCAGAGGATGGCACCAGGGCTCTAAGTGGGGCAGGCCCTGCTGGGTTTGAGGGATGTGAGGCCCCAAGGAAGCCACGGGCAAAAGTGGAGTCCTTCCAAACCACGAGATATGGAGGGACCCGAACGCATCACTGGCTTGTGCCATAGCCCTGGCAGTGACACTGCCTAAATTAGTCCCACGAGTGGGTCTGTTGTAGCTCAGCCCCAGATGCAGGCCCGGGCCCGGCGCCTCTGCCCGCAGGCTCACCGCTAACCCAGTCTCCAGCTGTGATCCCGTGTCTGCTCGCCAGGCTGGGTAGGAGGTTGTGCTGGGCGCCTGGCCTCAGGCACCCTTTGCCCAAACGCCCCGTGCCCCTGCCCTGCTGTCACCAGAGAAGGGCACCGTGGGGTTGTGCTTCCTACCGAAGGGCACTCTAAGGACTCCTTCGTAAGACCTAGAGAGAGGGAAGGCTCTGCCCATGCCCCCAGCTGTGTGCCCTTGACCCAGTTACCTTTCCCTTAGCCCTCGGTTGAGGGGGACGTGCCTCACCGGGGTTCCGACCCCAGTTACCTCTCCCGGAAGACCCTAGCAGCCTCATCTGCGGCCTCCCTGTTTTGAGTCTTATCCCCTGCAGTCTCCGTTCCACGCTTTAGCCGGAGCCCTCTTCCTCCGCACAGTCTGGGTTCCTTCCTCACCCTGGCATCCGAGGCTGACCTGGCGCCTGCTGAAACTCAACCTCATTTCTCGTTCCTCTCTGAACGTCCCTGTGCCAGCCTCGCCCTGCTCCCGTCAAGTTCGTCAGACAGCCAGAGCTCTCTCTGGCTCAGCTCTGGTCTCATGGTGTGGGTCATTTCGCCTCCCTGCCTCCACCAGTTTCCCACACCACCCCATCCCTGGCACACGCCAGGACTGTTCCCACCTTGGAGCCCCCACACGCGCTGTTCCCTCTGCCTGGAACATTTTCCCCTTCTCCTAGGTGATCCTGCTCCTTATCCAGACCCCAGCTCGCTCACCTCCTCTAGGAAACTTTCTCAGGTCTGATACCTCTCCCTGTCCCCAGCATCTCCCAACCCGGAACCCGGCAGGAAGTAGGGCTCACCTGCCCCTTCCCTCTCTCCTTAGCTTACCTCCAATTGCTTTTGCGTTTGTCACATTGCAGCCTCCGTGAGGGCAGCTGAGCAGGTGTTCCAGGACTGTGCAGAGATCCAACGCTTCGGGGCCAACGCCAGTGGCGTCTACACCATCCACGTGGCCAATATGACGGAGCCCAGGAAGGTTAGGGGACTCCCTGGGGGCTGAGGCTAGCAGAGGGTGTTGAGCCAAGGGGCTCCCCGACAGGTCACCGCCTCCCCCCGCCCCAGTCAGCTTCAGGCCTTGTCCGACATCTGAGATACCAGAGAAAGTGGGGTGACCCTACCTTCGGGAGCTTCCAAGGGAGTCAGAGGTCAGAATGTGGGGGTTAAAGCAGAAGTTCCCAGTGTTGGAAGTACATCCTTCTGCATCTTCTCCAGAGACGCTTTTAGTTGGAATGGAAGAAAAAAGTTCTGTGTTGGTTAAGGTCATGCTGGCTGTGGGGCGCCTGGGTGGCTCAGCTGGTTATAAGCATCTGACTTCAGCTCAGGTCACGATCTCACAGTTTTGAGTTCAAGCCCCACGTCGGGCTCTGTGCGGACAGCTCGGAACCTGGAGCCTGCTTCGGATTCTGTGTCTCCCTCTCTCTCTCTCTGCCACGTCCCCGTTCGCACTCTGTCCCCCCCCCCCTCTCAAAAATAAACAAACATCAAAAAAAATTTTAATTGAAAAAAAAAGGTAATGCTGGCTGAAACAGCAAACAAATGTTGAAAATCCAGGGGCTTAACACAAAGAAGTTTATTTCTAGTTCAAAAAAAATTTTTTTAATGTTTATTTTTGAGAGAGAGAGCGAGAGCGAGCGGGGTGGGGGAGGGGCAGAGACCGAGGGAGACACAGAATCCGAAGCAGGCTCCAGGCTCTGAGCTGTCCGCACGGAGCCCGGGGTGGGGCTCAAACCCACAAACCGTGAGATCATGACCTGAGCGGAAGTCGGGCGCTTAACTGACTGAGTCACCCAAGCGCCCCACAAAGAGGTTTATTTCTCATTTACATATAGTCCAGTTGAATGCAGGTGTGGGGGCTCTGCTGCACATGGGAAATGAGGAACCAGGGCCAATAGAGACCCCACCATCTCCAGTGAGTGTCTTCAGTGAATGTTGCCCTGGGCTTTGGAGGTCCACTTATGAGATGGATGAGGGGTCAAGGGGAAGTGTGGGTATCAGGAGGGAGGGTTTGGAAGCCAGGCCCAGAAGTAAAAGAGTATGGAGAACAAGTAGTCAGTCTTTGCACTTCCTAACTCCCTTTTCAATTTTCTTTGACTTCCTATAATATATATATATTATATATATTTATATATGTTTGTTTCCAGGCCGTCTTTAGCACTTCACACACACCTGCTAAACTCCTCTTTTTTTTTTTTTAATTTTTTTTCAACGTTTTTTATTTATTTTTGGGACAGAGAGAGACAGAGCATGAACGGGGGAGGGGCAGAGAGAGAGGGAGACACAGAATCGGAAACAGGCTCCAGGCTCTGAGCCATCAGCCCAGAGCCCGACTCGGGGCTCGAACTCACGGACCGCGAGATCGTGACCTGGCTGAAGTCGGACGCTCAACCGACTGCGCCACCCAGGCGCCCCTAAACTCCTCTTTTAACGAAGAGATCAGGCCCTCGATGTCTAGCTAGAATTTCATGTTTTCGTTACATTTATTTTTACAATTATTTGACTAAAAGCAAGTGTTACTAGTGTTCGATTTGTGGTACTGATAAGATTTCCTTCCGAAATACATTTCATTTCAGTATTTAAGTGTTTTTTTTTTAAGGGACACTACTTTTTAAGTAAATATTCTATATGAAATTAGGTTCACTCTATAGGAAATTCAGCTATGGTGAAATTCTGTGAGGCAAAAGAGCTGGGCTCAGACCTCAGCGTAATTTAGTCTCACTTGCCTCGAGAAAGCCCCTTCTCCTCTCTGGACCTCAGTTTCCCTTACTGTACCCTCTGCTACTCCCACAACAAATGCCACTGTCTCCTCTCCCTGAGCAGGCTTCTACTTTCTCAGAGCCGCTCCCTCCACTGCCATTTCCACTTGTCTGCCTGTCACATCATCATCCAAAGCCCTGTTCCAAGGCTACCTCCTCTGAGAAGCCTTCCGGGGTTGCCCAGTGACTCCTTCTTAGGAGCTCTTCTTGTGGCTGCCCAAATGTTCATAACCAATAGTCTGCCTGCCCCATCATAGCAGCCAGGCATATCCTCCAGACCAAGCCAGCCCTGAGGGTTGATTGATCTCTGACGCGTCTCTGTCACCTAGTATGGGACCAGGGACCAAATGTGTCTTCACTGAACATTGAACATGTACTGAACCGGCTGGAAGAATAATACGAACAAAGATTAGGCTGAAAGAAGAGATTATGATGGATGGTGAGCTCTTTGAGAGAAAGACTCTTTCTGTCTTATCCATACTGGCACCTCCCATACTTTGAATGGAGCTTGGTATATAGCAGGTGCTCAGAAAACATTTGCCCGCTGAATGTAATAACATTTCCTGAGTCTACGCCGTGTGCCAAGCATGTTACGCCTGTCAGCATTTAATCCTCACCACAACCTCGCAATAATAGCGGGGGAAAAGCCTCCATTTACTTAGTTCCCAATATGCCCAGACTCTTTCCTTTGGATGACTCATTATACATAGTTCTTGCGTCAAGCCAACTTGCAGGTGAGAAACTGAGGCACAAAGAGGCTAAGGTCTTAACACTTACATTTTACAAACGAGGAAAGGAAGGCTCTGAGAGGACATCACTTGTCCACGACTTTAGAAAAAATGATGACACTAAGTGGGAAATGTGAACCTGGATATTTCTGATGCCCTTGACCACCAGGCTCACCTGTTGCTCTGTGAAACTGTCAGCCAAATCAAAATGGGGCTGGTCCAGAGCTGCTTCTGACATCTTCCAAGGGCTTCCAACTCCGCCCCCCCCCCCACCACCACCACTACCACCCAATTCCTTCCAGGTGTTCTGTGACATGGAGGCCAATGGAGGCGGGTGGACTCTCATCCAGCGCCGTGAGAATGGCAGTGTGAATTTCCAGCGGAACTGGAGAGATTACAAACAGGTAACACTGCTGAAGGGGCTTTTCAGCCCTGAAACTGGGGCAGGGGGGTTGTAGGCAGGGCACTGGTTTGCCTTCAACCCTCCCCGGGGGGGAATCAACCCACCTAAAACCAACCACCTTCAAACAGATTTTCCTAGTGCACATTCACTGTCAGGGACTCCCTCACCTGAAATTGAACCTTCTCTTTGCGGGTTCTGACATCTATCCTAAAAATAAAAGTTTAACTTTATTTTTTTTTATTTGTGTAAAGATTATACATACATATTGCTTTAAAAAAATTTGCTTTAAGAATACAAAAATGGAACAGAAAAAAGTAGTCTCCCCTGCCTACCCCTGACTGCGTTGCTTAAATGAATGTCTTTATCTTTGCACACATATATAATCACATTTTCAGGAGAGATTCTTTAATGTGGAATTGCTGGCTCAAAGACCCAGTGCGTTTTACAAGATGAGAAGTAGTGCCCTCGTGTCTTCCAAGTTGTAAATTAACTTTTGAGTAAAGAACTTTTGGCAAGCTGGCTTAAAAGCTCTTAAAGTTTCCACAGGCAAAAGAAATAGAAGAAGGTATGTGGAAATGCAACAATATCATTAGTCGTGGCTGCGCACTGTTCATTCAACCAACACTTAAAAATAAATACCAAATTAAGAGATGAGTGTCCTTGAGCCAACTGAGTTTTAAACAAGTATTAAAATGGCAAAAAAGAAAGGGGATGCTCAGACACAGAAATACACAAGGGCACTGAATACTAACAGACTAATCGGCAGCGAGGCAGGACCGAAGTGGGGAGTGGGGTTTAGGTGTGCCCCTGTCCTTGGTGCTGAATTATTATTCGGGCCGAGGACAGGTTTCTCATCACCCTGGGACACTAACGCGCTTAGCTTTGCATTTCTGTGTTGTTGAAATTTTGCAGGAGTTGCCATGCCACCCAACAAAGGTCGCTCTACAATTTATGCCCCCGATTAAAATCTTTTAATGTTTTGTTGCGGCCCAACACACATGCAGCTAAGTGCACAAATCTTAAAAGTGGAAGATACTCAGTGGGTTTTTGCCTATGTGTTCACCGACGTGCCCACCATTCAAAGCTGGATATACAGCACTGCCAGCACCACAGAAGCCCCTCTGGTGCCCCCCTGTGCCTCCTCGTGCCCCAGTCAATACTCCCCCAAAAGCTAGTTGCCATTCTGACTTCTAGCACGACGGATTCATTTTGCCTGTTCTGAAACTCCACAGAAATGTGATTTCAATTATTTTTAACAGAATTTACCCAGTTTTACAAAAATCTTGGGTTGTTTTTTTTTTTTTTTGCTCTAGGAGGTGGAGAACTCCCATCCCCAGGCCTGCCCACACTGTACTTTGTGGACTTGGTCATTAGGCAAAGTGGTTTTGGATTAAGTGGCCCTGGAGCCCGGCCCAGCCCAGCTCCTCGGCCAGGGGCACAGCCTCCCATCGCAGCATGAAGCCCACCCCCACCCTTCGCTCCCCACAGGGCTTCGGCGACCCGGCAGGGGAGCACTGGCTGGGCAATGAGGTGATGCACCAGCTCACCGGCCGGACAGCCTACTCCCTGCGTGTGGAGCTGCAAGACTGGGAAGGCAACGAGGCCTACGCTCAGTATGAGCATTTCCAGCTGGGCAGCGAGGGACAGCTGTACAGGTGGGCTCGGGGCCCAGGCTGGTGGGCGGGCTGGGGTCCCGGGCTAGTGGCTGTAGAGTCCGCACCAAGGGTCAATCCCTGGGCGTCTCCTGTTCCTACCATCTGTCCCCCATTTGGGCACACGTCACGGGATCTGGAGGCGGCCGGTTAACACTCAGCACGTCCCGACCACTGGGTGGGGTGGAGAGACTGTCGCTGACGCTGCCATCCCAGGAGCAGGAAAGGGCCTTCTCAGGTCAGTCACCCCGAGGCAGCCATATTCCTGAGGCCCAGAGCGGGGAGCCCAGCCTGTCCCATGCCGTGGGGTAAGGTAGAAAGGTCCCTGGGCTACGAATCAGGGAACCTGAGCTCCTTCTGGCTCTGTTCCAGCTCGCTTTGTCAATTTGGGCAAGTCAATGTTCTGGCTTGTCTGGACTTCCGCTTCTTAACTGCGGGATGGGCTTAAATATGAGCGTAATGTGAAATCATCAAGGTCTCCCACACCTCCCTCGGCTCGGTTCTTGGCTCTATTTCGGAAAAGAAATGAGCACTTACTGAGCACCTACTCTGTTCCAGGCATATTACTCCATTTAACCCTCCCACCACACGCTGAGGTAAGCATTGCCGCACCTGCTTTACTGATGTGGAAACCGAGGCACACAGCTTAAGTATCCTGCCCCAAGTTACAAGTTAGGTAGAGCTTAGATTTGAACTCAGGTCTCTCTGCTACCGACACCCAGGGTGCTTCTACTACATGATGTTGCCTCTCTGAGAAACTCAGGGTTCTTGAAGATACGACTGGGTCCTGGCTATCTTTGAACCAGGACAGGATTGAAATCATAGACTCCCACTCACAAGTCTGCAAAGGACGTCACCTGTCGCCTGGGGCTTCATGTGATGCTAGCACATATGCCCCAGCCACCAGCCAGCCAGGCTGGGATGCCTCCACTGACAGGGGAAGTCACTTCCTCCAAAGGAATCGGATGATTCTCCGTCTTCCTGCACTTTAGGTCTAATTCCATCTCAGGGAGCTTTTCGATACTATGCTCCACCCACTCCTTTCTCTTCTTATTAGACGCCCTGGATCCTCCAGCTAAGTTGTTCTGACATCCTCCTTACGGGACCCACCCCAATCTGATAAGAGTCCTCCTTAAACAGCCAGGTTCAGAGCTGAATGAACCATGCCCTGGGTCTGGGCGAGGCAAGGGCTAAGCTGGATGGTCCCCTCCCCGCTACTCCTCGAGCTGACCAGGGAGTAACCACAACACGCTGCCGACTCCTAGTCAAGCCACTAAAGCCAAGGCTTAAGTCCTGACTCCATTCCCTATCTCGCTCAGTGATCCCGAAGAAATGCCTCCACTTTCTCATCTGTAAAATGGGTGCCCTAGGTGTACCTACCTTATTCAAAGTGCTCTGAAGCTCAAATGAGACACTGCACACCGAGCATTAACACAGTGCCTGGTACTTAGTAAATGCTCAGCAAAGAATATAATTGCTGACCCCGAGGCAGCTGTTCACACACTTGGCGCGCCTGCTCTGTGTGAGTTCACTGCTGTTCCTATCCCCGTTGCTTCGTTCACAGTCGTGGGTCCTGTGTGTCTGGGGGTGAGCACGTCCACAGGCAGTCCCACACTCCCGGGAAGACAGTAGCTGCCTGTGGGGAACACACAGGGGCATAGAGATGCTTGTGCGAACAGGGAGGACTCCTTGGAGGAGGTAATGCCTATAAAGGGTGGGCATCCTCCAGACAAAGAGAGTATAGGAAGGGCACCCCCAGGCAGTGGGGATGTTTTGAAAAAAGGCAGAGAGGGGGTTCCTTCCATCCAGCTGGCCACGGGTACCCCAAACCTGAGCAAGTCTCTTTCAAGATCATAAGGAAGACTCCCTGCTCTTTCAGGAAAGGCTTGGGAGTCTGGGGGGGAACAAAGGTGGTGGGGGGGGCGGCACGGAGATCCTAGAAAACAGAGGGAGATGTGGAAACTGCCAGAGAAGAGCCAAGGGGAGAGTGACAGAACAGATGCTGGTCCCTGTACCCCCACCGTAGGGTCAGCTGGCGGCTGAGGTGGGGAGGATCCCCACAGGGAAGCCCAGAGGCAGAAGAGCATAGGCATCAGGGGCGGGAAGGCCACCCTTATTTGTCAGACACAATAATGAGGGCCTTCTAGAGCCTGACTAAGGCACATGCATAAGCCTACAAGAGGAAGTGGCCCACAGGGAGGGAGGAAGCAGGAGGCACGGCCAAGGCACAGGCACATGCCCCCCAGAGGTGCCCACACACCCAGATCTGATTACAAGTGTGAGATACAGACAGAGATACGCAAGGGCGGGCACAGACATACGTGCACATGTGGAGGGGCTCGCCACACCTCTGGGGCACACACGTAGGCCTACAGAGCGCACAGACTCACACAAGCGCATCGCTACACAAGCAAGCACAGACACACGTGCAGCGGTGCTTTGCAGAAGCCCTCACAGGTAACACACGCGCAATTCCAGACACAAAGGCAGATTCCACCATAGATACTGATACACAGACTCAGAACACACACACACATATGCGCGCAGGCATGAACAACAGCATCCAAACGCTCGCAACTGTAGATGCACAGACCCACCCACAGATCCACGGACACGTGGAAAACACACCTTGTGTGCCTAACTTGGGGATACCCGGAGGCCTGTGTGTTTGGGTTCCCCAGGCTTGAGCCATGCAGATGTTTGAGATGTGTCTCAGCACTGAGTCACATGGGGCATCCTGGTCTCCGACTTGAGAATTCCCCGGGGGTCACAAGATCCCCATTCTGGCGCCCACGGGGGAGGGGAAGGGAGGCAGAGACTGAGCTGAGGACTTGGAGACAGTAGGGAGGCCAGTGCTGCTGGCGTAACCCCCGTGAGGCCCATCGGCTTTGTCCAGCCCCGATTCGACCCAGCTCAGACTGAATGTCACCCCAAACCTCAGCCAGAGCCCCAAGCCTGACCTTGAACTGACATCGCTGAAGCCTCAAGGGGAGCCTCTAATAGCCACAAAGAGAAGCTGGGACTATATGAAGCCATGGGCCAACCTGTCTGTCCCCACCCCCGAGAGCCCTGGCCAGATGGCCCTCTTTCTGGGGGGCGGGGGGCTACAACACCAGTCAGGCGAGCCCTGGGTTGCATGTTTAAGGGCACAGTTAGAGCTTCACGGTTAGAGCATCTGGCCCCGAGGGCCATGCCCCTGCCTCACCACAGACAGGCAGAGCCCATGGTGGGAGGTGCAGGGACCGAGCCAGGCCACGTGCCCAAGCCCCACATTTCCTCCTGATCCCACAGGGGGGCATCTCCCAGGCCCTGCCCTAGGGGAACCAGAGCTTCCCTGAGCTTCCCTGGCCGCCCCTGGTGTCCATCTCTCCAACCAGGCTGAGCAGGAGCCCACGCCAGCCACATGCCAAGGGCTGGGAACGCAGGGACACATGACAGCCAGCCCTCAACGTGCTGAGTATTTACTGCGTGCCCGCCCTGCTCTGCACTCATCACACGCCGAAGTCATGGGACCGCAATAACCAGACCAGGGCGCCACTGTTAAGATTACCGTTATTAGCATTTTAGCAGATGACGAAGCTGAAGCTGACAGGTGACGCAGGCTGCCCGAGGTCATGCCGCCGGAGAATGGCAGAGCGGGGATTCGAACCTAGGCATTCTGTCCCCCAGAGCTCACGGTCGTAATCACCATGCAGGCCCGGACATGCCCAAGAGGATCTCACAGCCTGGCAGAGAAATAGAAACCCTCCCCAGCGGGCTGCGGATGCGCAAGTCACAGGGCTGGGGCTGCCCCGGGGCACAGAGCCGTGTGGGCTGGTGTGGTCAGGGAAGGCTTACCTGAAGGTGGCAGGGCGGTCAGCTGGCGAGGGAAATGCACGCAGCTCCCAAGGCAGGCCACACCGGGCTGGCATCTGGCTCTCACCCTCTTCCGTTCTGAGGCCCGGGGCAGGCTCCTCAGGTTCTTGGGCTCTGTTTCTTCATCTGTAAACTGGAACCAATAGGGTGTTGCGAGGACTGAGCAAGAATGAGTTAACCCACGTGAAGCACTTGGAACGATGCCCAGGGCCTAGTAGCCATTCAAAAAAAACGTTAGCCATCACCTTCATTCTCATCGTTATTTTGATCCCTCTCACTCTTGGCCGAGACTCGGGGTCCGTGAGATGAGGGAGGCCTGGCCCACAGTGGGTGCTCTGCTCCCGGGGAGGCAGCAGGCAGGGAGGGTAATCCAGGGGCAGGGATGGCCGAAGCACCCTAGGCTGGGGCGCCCCTCACCCCAGAACAACCGGAGAGGTGCCCCCGCCTAGGACCAAGCCTCCTGGGGGAGGTCGTTCTTTAACCAGCCCCATCCTCACTCTGGACCCCTCTCCCATCACCACCTCCCGGTGGCCTCCAGGCTTTCTCTGAGCGGATACAGCGGCTCAGCAGGGCGCCAGAGCAGCCTGGTCCTGCAAGGCACCAACTTCAGCACCCGTGATGCAGACAATGACAACTGCCTCTGCAAGTGTGCCCAGATGCTGTCTGGAGGTGGGTGCCAGTGGGCTCAAGCCCCGCTCACCCACAGGCTCACTTGGCTGGACACCCCCATTTCCTCCCCACCCCTGGGCGGGCCTGGCTGTGCCCTATCCACCCCTTCCCCCACCAAGTCCTCAAGGTTCCCTCAGGGTCTTGCCTCATCCTGACACAGGCACCACCAGTTTTCGCCTGAGACTGGGGGGTGGGGTCCCAACCCCAGGCCTGAGAACCCACTCCCCCCCCCAGGCCGAGCAGGACCAAGATGGGGAGACGTGGGCAGAGGGACAAGAGGGGCAGCTCCCCACCAATGCCCGGCTCAGGCAGTGCTCCTGGGCGTGGGGGACACAGGTCAGAAAGCAGGAGATGGGGTGAGTAGGAGAGACCTCCTGGGACACAGAGACAGAGATAAGAGAGACATCAGGACATAGAGACACAGAGCAGTGAACACAGAGAGTCCCACGGGAACAGAAGTCCAGAGGGAGAGATGGAAAGACGATGTGCAGACCACAGAAAGACAGACGGACACGCTGTGTGAGAGACAGACCCCGAAAGGCAGGGCAACAGAGACCAAAGGGAGAGAGACAGAGACACCAGAGCCCCGCAGAGAGACGGACACAAGCTCAGGGACCATCAAGGTGCCGTCCCCCAGAGGCCACGGGCTGAGCGGAAGGTCCGGGACTCTCCCTCCCACCCCGGTGCCCCTCCCGCCCTGTCCATCTCTTGCCAGCTGGCTCCCTGGAGGAGGCAGCGGCCCTGATCGGTCCCCGGGGTAGAGGGCTGCCCTCGGGCCCCTGGCTGGCCCCTACCTCCCCAAAGCGTCTTCCTCTCCCTCCACCAGGATGGTGGTTTGATGCCTGCGGCCTCTCAAATCTCAATGGTATCTACTACCCGGCTCGCCATCACGTGCGCAAGCTCAACGGCATCCGCTGGCACTACTTTCAAGGCCCCAGCTACTCGCTGCGGGCCACCCGCATGATGGTGCGTCCCGTGGGCGTCTAATGAGCAGCGACACCCGGACGCTGGACCCACAGGAAGAGCCGGGACTCGGTATTCCCTGAACGAGCTGGATCCAAACACGGGACACAGTGCCAGGGTATGGTCCTGGACACCCGGGCCCCCGCTGGGCCAGGCCTCCTTGCCCAGGAGTCCAGAGGATCTGCTGCCTCCCTGTTCCCCTCAAGTTGTGACACGGTGGGTGGCAGCGGGGGGGGGGGGGTGGGGGTGGGGATCTGACTCTATAGCATCCCTCTTTCCTCTTCCCTTCTGTCTCCGGCAGGGGTCCCCTGCCAGCTTGAGGGTCACCATACCCTGAATGAGCGGAGAGCAAACTTCACTTAGGTCCTCAAAGAAATATACGAGCACAGTCCACTTCTCCCAGGCCCCAGCATCTGAAGGCCAGACCTGGCCTCTCGGGGGCTTCAGAAGATCTAAGGGGCATTCCTTTACCGCCGGCATGTCCTCGTATCTGTTCCAGAGAGAATATCTCAGGCTCCCCTCAAAAAGTACCTGGGGTCAAGTGAGGGAGGGAAACACCCAGTTAAATCAACGTGAACAGGCACTCTTAGCTGCAGGACCTGTCAGGGCCTTTAATGTGGTCACATGCCTTTTGACTGCCTGTGAAGGAGTTAGAATGGGCAGCTTTCTCCAAATGTCCTTATTTGAAAACAGGCCCTGTTGATCCCAGAGCATCTCTCGGGGCTGTGGATGCCCTTGGGAAAAGCTGGTCAAACGTGACAGGATGGAGACCCCGAGCTCCACCGCTGCACCCCCGCCTGCACCCACTCTTTCTGGCTACAAGAGCCACGGCGATGGCCCCGAACAGCCCTTAAAAACAACCGGAAGCAGCTTTGGGTCAAAGAAGACACACTCCACCCCTGAAGAAGGGTCTAGAACGAAGTTTCCGGTCTGTGCTCTGGGCCGGGGTCCTGCCAGGCTCCGTCTGGTCCTTGAAAAGCCAGATTTCTGCCTGGAGGCTGCCCTCTCAGCACTCCCTGTCACCCTAGCTCACCTCAGCTCACGTTCAGGGGCTGTTGGGGACCGTCCACTCCGCCTCGAGCGGGACCCCAATCTTCAGGTCCAGATCCTTCCAGCCTCCAAGCTGAGACCCTAACCCCTCTCCTCCCACCTGGTCCAACAGTGCTGCCACCCGCAGCTAGGGGGTGGCGGGAGGTGGGGGTGGGGGGCAGAGCAAGCCTTCGCCTGGGTCCGGGAGACCAGGGGCTCCTCGTGAACTTCCTTCGGAGGACAGGGTCAGAGACGGGGTGGGGAAGGACGGCGGGCAGGGTGCTGCTCAGAAGCCTCACGTGGCCTTACACAGCATTTGCTCGCTAGGCCTTGGTTTAACATCCGCTGTGGGCAGGGCTCTGGAGTGGGAGGGACCTGCTCCAGCTCTTGGACTTGAGGCCAGTGGCTCAGCCTGTCGAGGCCTCGGTTATCTTGTCTGTGAAACGGAGATGAAGCTCCCTCCTGGCTGGGCTGTGGCAAGGGGGCGATGAAAGGATGTACGTCAACTTTGTAACAGAGCCTGGCACGAGCAGGTGCCTAATAAACGTTAGTTCCCAGAGAGGTAAACGGGGTGAGGAAATCCACCCCTAGGGCGGGCCCCGGCTCCTTCCGGGCCCAGGCAAGGTGAGCATGTGTTCCTGAATCCGTGGCATTTATTTGTGTACTGCTGAGCTTAGCGGCTAGGTGTGCTGGAGACGGGTTGGAGGCAAAGCTGTGAGCCCCACGGACAGACTCTGGGGTGGTGAAGGCCCACATCGCCGTCTACACTCGCTTTCTGAAAAAGGCCAGGCTGATTTAGGTTACCCTCAGATACCTGTTCTTAAATATTCAGGCTTCCTTCCTACCTTCCTCCCTCCTCCATGCCAGCTGTCTGTTCAGCCCTGCACCTGCCACGTTGACTTCACTCTCAGTCAGGTTTTCTCCTGACAGGTGGCTCCAGCAGCCCTGGGCTGGTGGCCTCCCAGCTGAGCATCCCTAAGACAGAGAGTTGCCCTGTCCCCGTGATTCCAGCAAGGGCATGATTTTCTCCAGCCAGGACTGGTCCTTTCGTGCCCATCTTTGTACTTATCACTGTGAGTCTGATTGACCAGACCTGGGGCACCCAATCAGGCCTGGAACCAGGGCTGGGGTCAGTGCCACCCAAGGCATGCGGACTAGCAGTTTCCAGGCACTGTTTCCGGAAGCAGCGATGCTGGACAGGCCAGAACCAGCGATCACTTTTCCACCACCCATCTCTGACTCCCATTTCCCTTCTCTCCATCTCTGCCCCCCTCCTGGCCCCCCCTCCCCCCAACGCCTGGTCCCAGGCTCCATCTCACCCCCGGGTTGGCCCAGGACACAGCTGTGTCCCGCCCGGGGTTGTCAGACCCTGGTTCGCTGTCCTGGCTGTGTCCCTGGAGCAGAGTCTCTGGCCCTCTCTGAGCCTCTGTTTCCCATTTGTACAATAAGGAAAGAGGACCTGCCGATCTCTAGAAGTCCCCTGACAGCGATGCTGACCCACAGTGTCCTGTCCTGCAGACGGGATCAATGGAAGGACACTGGGCTGCCCAAGGGCCCTATGGGGGCATGGCTGGTGTGGCCCTGGCCCTGGCTGGATCTCCTGGGGGCCACCATTCATAGGAACTGGCTTCGGGGATACCTGAATCTGCATTCATAGGGCCATTGAACTCAGATTCTGATCCTATGCAGAATCATATCCAGAATCACCTCTTCCTATATCAGATCGGCATTCTCCCCATCTTAGTCATGAGGAAATTAGAGCCCAGAGAGGGAAAGGATTTCATCCAAGGTGGCACAGCCAATCACCACCTCCAGTGCACCTTCCATCTATGAGCTGCCTCCCTCATCCAGGCCTCTCTGAGGCATCCTGACACCAACCACAAAACTGCTGGGGGAGTGTCCCCTCCACTTATGTCAAGCACCGAAGGAACTTTCTGGAAAGCTCCCCAAGACAAGAGCTTTTATCACTGGTACCTGATAGGTCCCGGTGGAGCCAGACAGGCAGATCGCATTGTTCCCAAGATCTCTGCATGTCCCCGGCGAAAGCAGTTTCCACGCTGAGGGAGAGAGTTGACTGGGCACCCCCAGAGACGACAGCCATGGCTGAGGTAAAAGGTGGCCCTTTGCAGGGAGGAAGGGAGCAGCTAGCATCAGGATGGTTTGTCTTGGTGGCTGGGGGGACTGACCCCATTTTCCAGATTCCCCACCCCCACCCCCCGCCCCGGTGTCTGTGTGAGTCTTCACCTCTTGCATTTAAAGATGCTTCGGAAAGCTAACGGCATTGCGTTGGCAACAACGGCGTGGGCATCTTTTGATGGAGCGGTGCTTTGGAGAATGGAGTCTGGTCCAGGCCACGTCCGGGATAAATGTGTCACTTCCCTGTGTTAGATTCACAAGGAGTTGCTCAGCTGAGGTTCTCGTGGGTCCTGAGGTCAGGGATGTCCAATGGCCTTTAGCATCGGACACATTCCTGCCTTACCCCGTGAGATCTCCTGGAGCCTCCCTTTCTCCCATCTGCACAGTGGGGAGAGTGGAGTCGGGTACACAGGGAAATCGTGCAGATTCCATGTGATGGTGGACATCCAGGCCTGGAACATTCGCTCACGTATTTATCCACTCATGTATAGATTCATTTATGCACACAGCGCGTATGGGTCAAGGCCAGGCTGCGTGATGGGGGTGGACCAAACAAGATGGTCATGTGCTCACAGAACTGAACAGCCTAGAGAGAGAGAGACGGGCCCAAACCCCAATTTTTTTTTTAGTTTGTAAAACTAAATTGACAATCGATGGCAAGTAAAGAAAATAAACAGGAGGCAGAAACAGATCGCAGAGGGTCCAGCTTCCGGCGCTCAGGGAAAGCCCTCTCTGAAGAGGTAGTGCCTAAAGTGGGGACTAACTAACACAGTGAGAAAGAGGCAGCCAGGGAACGGTAAGTTCACTAGGGGGAACAGTCATTGCAAAGGCCCTGAGGTGACCATGAGGAACTGCAAGGGAGCCAGGGTGGCTGAGCAAGGGGGAGCGGGGTGGGGCTGAGTCCCAACCCGGCACTTACATCAGAGATCACTCCTCCCCCCAGTGCCCACCAAGGACTGAACCCAGCCACCACTCTGCCTGAGTCTCTGTGGAGCTGGGGCAAATTCCTGCCTCTCTCTAGACCTCAGTTTCCCAGTCTGTGAAATACAGGAGAGGGATCACCTCTGTCTGAAGGTCACCCAGACCCACTTATTGTATAAATCTGAGTCAAGGGTCTGGTTGTGTCCACTGCCCTGCACGGGGTGCCAGTGGGGGGGTCAGAAGAAGGAAGAGAAAATAAGGGACTGGCCCTCAGGCTACACGGGAACTTGGGAGTGTCTCCCACACAGGGTCAACCAGGGGGAACTTGGGTGGGAGCACAGGGCGCTGACTGCCTGCCCCCTCCATGCTGGTTTTGCATGCACCATCTCTGAATCTTGGTGGGTTCTAGTATTACCCCATTTTACAGATGTGGAAACAGAGACCCACGGAAGTAAAATGCCTTGCCTATGGTCACACGGTGACTTAGGGTACAAGCCAGGCTGATGCAGCAGAAAGACCCCAAAATTCAGTGAGTTACATAGTTTTCCTCCCTGTGAGTCTGGAGCCGATCGGTCCATGGCCGGGGGGTCAGCTCTGCCAACCTCAACCACAGCTTCCCTCTCTGGCCAGGGGAGCTTCACCCAAAGGTGCAGGAAGGGAAACCATCTGTGCAGCACCGCTTCCCCTCCAGAACCTCCCCCTCTCACCCCAGACTTCTCTTTTGCTCAGAATATCCCAGCGGTCTCCCTATAGGGCTCCATCTCCCGGTTTGCTTCCTCCTGGCCTGCAGTCATGCCATTTCCCCTGCCTGAAAGCTTCGGTAGCTCCCCAGTGCCCTGTGCTCACGGCTGGTCACCACCTAGCTCAGTCCTTCTCCAGCTCCGCCTCTGCTCTGTTCTTAGGAGTTCGGAGGCTTTGGGCCTGATGAATTCCTTCTGAGCAAAGGGTCTCAGGTGGCCATCAGTCTTCCTGGAGGAATTGCCCATGTCCAGTGGACTTTTATGTCCCTGTGGCCTGGAACTCAGGGCCCAGCTTGTGGTGGCTACTCTCTGTAAGTCACATAGCGTGTTGGTTCAGCCCTCTGGTTCTGCAGAGAGCCGGGCCCTTCTGCTCCTTACAAGGATAATGTAAGAGCCTCCAAAGTCCCTGTGAGGGCCCAGTACATTGCAAGGCACCTAGGACAGAGCCTGTCCATGGTAAGTTGTCTGTGACGTTGTCTCCGATTATTTCCCTATACCAGGCCCCTTAGATTATCCAAAGAAGCCCCTTAATGACCTTATGGGTCATTAAGTACCAATAGGTACCATTATCATCTCTCCCTTTTCCAAACCGGGGAACGGAGACCCGGGAAGTAAAGTCACTTGGCCAAAGTCACACGGTAAGATTTTACAGAGGTGGCTTTGGACCCAGATCACCTGCCCCACAACATGCTTCACCTGGATCTTATGGTCCCTGTGACCAAGGTTAAAGGAAAATTCATAAATACATAAGCAGTTGCCAAGCTGAAGCCAGCCGGTGCTTGAATCCGACACAGGACAATAAAGGCCCGCCGTCCCTGCTCGACCCCCTCCAGGGCCGGGATAGGACCTTCCTTCCTGCTTCTGACTTCCCAACTCCATGTCCTGGCTTCCGAACACTTGGCCACCGGCTCACCGCCCCCAAACCTTTTCTGAGTAGGACTTCACTTTCTTCCTTGTCAACCTCCCTGGCCTCCCCACTGTGGCCTGGGCAGGGGAGGGACAGGGACAGGCCACTTTAATCTGAGCAGCCTGGAAGCCTCCTGGCGGGCTGAGGCCTCTTCCCTCCACCTTCACCTGCCCCTTGGTGTCTGGGAGAGGTGTCAGGACCACATCCGCTCGGGTCTGCCTGTGTCCACAAATCAGAAGACTTGTCCTCTCTGGACCTCACTCTCCTCAACCATAAAATGGGAATGAGCCTCCCGGCCCTGCTTGCTTCACAAAGTTGCCGTAAGACTCAAGTGAGATGGTCCCTTCCCTCAACAAGTATTTAGTAACTACTATGTGCCAGGCACTGGGAACACGGCCATGAACAAGACAGAACGACACTTGCTCTAAGGTGCTTATAGTCGGGGTGGGTGGAAAGAGACAGAAATTCAATAAAAATTAACCAAACAACCTAAAGTACAATGAATGTGGGTTGCAACGACACCAACTAGTTGGGGAAGGCATCCTTATAGGACGAGGAGGAGTTAGGTGAAGAAGAAAAAGAAGGTTCCAGGCAGAGGGAACAGCACATGCAAAGGCCCTGGGGCTGGCCCAGGGGAAAGGTCCAGAGCATTCAGGAAGGGGAAGAAGCCAGAGGTCTGGTAGGGACTGAGGTAGGCGGGCCCTTGAGGGCCAGACAGAGACAACGGGTGACGACACAGAAGATAATGGTCTAAACAGCAGGAAGCCAGTGCCGTGGAGTAACCCAGAGCTCATAGGCTTCCCCATCCTCCAATGTGAGTGTTAACCTTAAGCGAGCTGTTTCCCCTCTCAGAACCTGGGTCTTCCCTCCCAAGGAGATTGGGATCGCGATACCTATCTTGCAAGGCGTTTGAAGTTCAGAGAAAATCTATGTCCCGTACGTGAAAGATCTGTCCCTACACAAAAGACTACTCCACAAAGGACGTCCACTATAATTCGCAATGCAGCCTATGGCATTTACACGTTTTCCCATTATTTCTTGAACATTTGTCATCGCTGCAGCTTGACAGCAGACAAGTGGGGGTGGACCCCAAAGGTTGGGGTTAACTGACAGAAGCCAAGCCATGCATTTGGTCTTTTCTTACTGTTTGAGAAAGGCCCCCAGGGCTACACAGGAACCTAGTCTGAGAACAACAGCCCAACAGAAAGGCCCAGGAGCATCTAACGAACCTGACATCCGTGCAACAGGTTCTGTTGACTAGCACAGAGGTCAAGCAGGAGAGAACATGTTAGCCCCCAACTGGAAAGGACAGGAGAAGAATGGGTGAAGAGGGGTGAATTCATACGTGGAAGGGAGGATTCCCTGCGAAGGGGCACCAGGGCAGCTTTCAGGGGACTAGGACTGTTTTCTTGACCCACGTGAGGGTTAGTTTGTGACAATGCGTCAGGCTGTACCTTGCTGGGTGCATTTTTCTCTCTGTGTGCTTCTCTACGTACACAGGTGTGTCAGGGAGGGGAGATTTCACATGTACAAATGCGCTGCAAATCCAGAGCTATGTGGGGGGGAAATAAGAGTTTAGAGAGGAATTTGGCGGAAGCTAACAGAATTACATACGCAGTCGCCCTTGGACACAGGAATCTTTCCTTTCTGCGAATCTGTCCTGAATATACGTAATACATGTACAAAGTTATTCACTGAAGCTTCATTTGTACGAACAAAAAGATGGGAAAAACCCAAATGAATAAAGCTGTGGCACAGTTATTTCTGCATATCGAACTACCCCCAATCTCAGTGACAGAAAAACGACAGCCATGGACTTCATTTTGCTCATGGATTTAGGAGGTCAGGAATTCCGACAGGGCATTGCAGGAGGGCGTGTCTCAGTGCCAGGATGGCTGAGCTTCAGCTGGAAGCCCCAGATGGAAGGGTTAAGAGGCAGGATGGTGGGGGTGGGGGGGGCGATTCTGGGAGAGGTGGGAATGGAATCATCTGGAGGCTCTATTTCTGTCACGTGGGCTGGGATGACTCCAAGGTCGGGCTTGGGTAGGACGGCTGGCTGGACCATCCACCCGGGCCCTTTCCATATGGCTTGGGCTTCCTCACAATATGGCGGCTGGATTCTGCGAGGAAGCATCCTGACGGCAAGCATTCCAAACAGGACCAGGAACACAATTTGCAGGGTGCAGTGCAAAATGAAAACGTGGAGGCCCTCGCTCAAAAATTAGGAAAATGTACTTCTTCCTTTCTCCTACGGTCTCTCTCTCAACATGCCGTGGTGTGTTTATTCACTACTCAATGTTGTTCTAAAACATTTTTTTAATTTAAATTACCAGCATGAAATTTACCCTTCACCTTTATGTTGTACGATGACAGTTTTGAATGCAAATGTGACAGCATCGAACTCCTGTGTGGAATCACTGAAATGACAGCATTGGTATTTCAGAGCTCATATGTGTGTGTGTATTTCATTCTCCCTGGGACAGTGGAAAAGCTGCACCAAACCAATGAATCACTTGCATGTCACTTCTTACGTGCATACCTCCTACTAACACTCTCTACCTGCTGCTCATCATGAGTAAGGAAACACTGAAAGGAAAGGGAAGTATCGCGTTCCCTGTCTTCTTTCCTTCTAGGTCACCGTTCTTAGTGCAAGGGGTTGGCTAATACAGGGCAGTAACATGGGTAAGAAAGGATATGATCCGGTTCTGGGTCATCTGAGTTTTCCTGGAACACCAGTGCCCTTTTTTTTTTGTTACCACGGCACTTCTGATTGGAACAGAAAGCATGGTCTTTCGGGCTGTACCCCTATTTGCTCAGTCACGGCCATCACATGCTTACCTTGTACCCACTTGGAGTCCCACTGAATGTCCACGTAATGTGAGTTCACTGGAATTCTATGCTCACAGGGCACTGTGAACACTATATGTGAACGGTGGACACTCTTATTCCGTGTGTCTCTTCTGCTCACATGCAGACACTGTCCCGTTGGACTTCACTTCCAACACACAAGTTCAAAGATAAAACTAAGAATTTCAAAATGTGACAGCAGAGCATTAAAACAATTAAAATTTTTTAATTTCAATTTAAAAACAGGGGCGCCTGGGTGGCTCAGTCAGTTAAGCATCCGCCACTTGATTTTGGCTCCGGTCATGATCTCACGGTTCATGGGTTCGACTGCCGTGTCGGGCTCTGCGCTAATAGGGAGGAGCCTTCTTGGGATTCTCTCTCTGCCCCTCCCCCATTCCCTCTCTCTTTCTCAAAATAAATAAATAAACAACCAAAGAAGAAGAGAAAATTAAAGACAATTTTAACTGTTTTAATGCTCTGCTGAGCCCTTCTGAGCACGGGACCCTACGTAGGAGGTAAGCATGTTACGGAAGCCGCGTAGCAGGCATCGCAAACACAGATACAAATAGAGTGGCAAAAGGAACCTGTGTTCATATACCCTCTCCACAGACACTTGCTCCATTGTCCCATCAGACCTTACCTACAAAACACAAGTTCAGGGGTGCCTGGGTGGCTCAGTCGGTTGAGCGTCTGACTTCGGCTCAGGTCACGATCTCGCAGTCCATGAGTTCAAGCCCCGCGTCCGGCTCTGGGCTGATGGCTCGGAGCCTGGAGCCTGCTTCCGATTCTGTGTCTCCCTCTCTCTCTGCCCCTCCCCCGTTCATGCTCTGTCTCTGTCTCAAAAATAAATAAACGTTAAAAAAAATTTAGAATGGTGTGATGTAAGGATCCAAATTTACTGTAAAAAAAAAAAAAACACAAGTTCAAAGATACATTCCTTAAGAATTTCAAGACTACAAGGGCACCTGGGTGACTCAGTGGGTTAAGGTCTGACTCTTGGTTTCGGCTCAGGTCATGATCTCCTGGATCGTGGGATTGGGCTTGTGCTGACAGTGCAGAGCCTGCTTGGGATTCTCTCTCTCCCTCTGTCTCTGCCCCTCCCCCACTTGCACGCACACACGCGCACGCTCTCTCTCAAAATAAATAAAGAAGCTTAAAAAAAAAATGTCAAGGCCACAGCAGAGCACAAAAACAAGTGAGCACAGAGCCCTATGCCGCTAAATAAGTCACAAGTCCATGAAGCCTCTCCTGGTTCCAAGCCTAGCAGGCAGAAGCTGCATGGCCTTTTATGACCTAGATGGTAAATCACATTATAAAAGCATCACTTCTGTCTATTCTACTGTTCAAAGCGCTCACAGAGCCCCAGCCCAGATTTGGGGAGTAGTGGGTCATAGGCCCCACCTCTCAATGGGAAGAGTGTCAAAATATACACATATCGCTTTTTTTTTTTTTAATTTTTTTTTAACGTTTATTTATTTTTGGGACAGAGAGAGACAGAGCATGAACGGGGGAGGGGCAGAGAGAGAGGGAGACACAGAATCGGAAACAGGCTCCAGGCTCTGAGCCATCAGCCCAGAGCCCGACGCGGGGCTCAAACTCACGGACCGCGAGATCGTGACCTGAGCTGAAGTCGGACGCTTAACCGACTGCGCCACCCAGGCGCCCCTACACATATCGCTTTTTAAACACACACATACACACACACACACACACCACTTTGGGTGGTAATGGGCCATATAAAGGTCCCACTTCCCAGACTTCTTTGATATTAAAGTAGGGCATATGACCAGGCTCTGGGCAATAACACTTAAGAAGAGATGTCAAGTCAGGAAAATAGGAAAGCTGCCCCACCAGAAAGTGGACCCCGTTGCCCTCCCCCTTTTCTTTTACCTGAGATGGAGGCGTGATGACTGGAGCACCAGCAGCTTGGACCATGAGGAGAGCTCATAGATTGAAGCCACAAACGGCTGGAGGCAGAATGATGGAAGGAGCCCAGATTTCTTTCAACGGCGGAACAGCTGCACCAGTCCTGGACCACCTTACACAAGTGAGAAACGGATTTTTATCTTCTTTAAGCCACTGCTGTTTGGGACTTAAAATTTTAACCGATACACCTTTTCCCCAGGGAATATGGGAAAACGTGAGATCGCAAGAAAGGTGCCCGGCATTCTATGCTGCGTGGCGCTCACGCCACGTGATTCGTCTACAAGAAAGGGCTGTTAGATCAAGAATCTGTTTGTAATGACCATTCGGGCCCTGCCTCATGGCCGATGGAATCTTCTCAGAACTCAAAGTCAGGCTGTTCTCACGCTCAAAATCCTTCCGTGGCCGCCCACGGCCGCTGGACTCCAGAGCAGAGAAGTCCTGGGGGTGGGGGTAGGGAGCGTCCTGTGCCTGGCTACCTTTCCAACCTCATCTCCCACGTTACTTAGTCCTGTTGCCATTTTGCTTTCCAAGGAGAGCCTGCCTGTGTGCAAGGACAAGAGAAAAGCAGGGCCTAAGGATGATGTCTGGAGTCTTGAACCAGGTCCCGCCCAAAGCCGGCGTCAACTGCGGACTCTTCAGCTCCTCGAACCAACAGAGGGTCTGGTTTTGCTCAAACAGCTCTCAGCTGGGTTTCCGTCACCTGCAGCTTAAGGAAGCCCAAATCGCACAAGAGCACGGCTGTGAAGGGTTCAGAAGTGAGCAGAGGATGCCAGCAGTGCCTGCTGGGGTCCCTCCCAGGCTTTGCGACCAAGCCATGCTGCGGTGACCCGTCCTGGACAGCTGTCCTCATCTTTTTGGAAAGTCACAGACCGGGGCGCCTGGGTGGCTCAGTTGGTTAAGCATCTGACGTTGGCTTTTGTCATGATCTCGAGGTTTGTGAGTTCGAGCCCCGCATCGGGCTCTGGGCTGACAGTGTGGAGCCTGCTTGGGATTCTGTCTCCCTCTCTCTCTGCCCCTCCCCCGCTCTCGCTCTCTCTCTCTCTCTCTCTCTCTCAAAATAAAGAAACTTTAAAAAGAAAGAAAGAAAGAAAGAAAGAAACATATAAATTTGGTCTTCATCCCCATTTCTGGCACACAGCTCCTAAATGGTTGGAACTTCCAGGGAGAGGGGACAGCGTATCTTTTGCTATATTTGGTCTTTTGTCATTGGTTCCTGAAAATGCTTCCCAGCCACGAAGGTGAAAGGAATTTCTTTTTTTTTTTTTTTTAATTTTTTTTTTTTTCAAAGCTTATTTTATTTTTGGGACAGAGAGAGAGAGACAGAGCATGAACGGGGGAGGGGCAGGGAGAGAGGGAGACACAGAATCGGAAACAGGCTCCAGGCTCTGAGCCATCAGCCCAGAGCCCGACGCGGGGCCCGAACTCCCGGACCGCGAGATTGTGACCTGGCTGAAGTCGGACGCTTAACCGACTGCGCCATCCAGGCGCCCCGAAAGGAATTTCTTTTTACTCACAAGAGTGTGTGTTAACGAGGTGACTTTTGGAAAGCCCCTGAGGCTGAGGGCTGGTTGCCAGGGGAACGAACCTGCTCTGGTTTTCAGCCCCACTCCTCCGCCAGCCCCGGGCAAGGGGGGGGGGGGGGGGGGGGATGAGCTGGAGATTGAATCCCGGGCCGGTGGCCAATGATTTCATCAATCGTGCTTATGTAATGCAGCCACCATAGAACCCCCAAAGGACAGGGTTCGGAGAGCTCTAGGCGGTGAGTAGAACATTCCAGGGAACGTGGAAGCTGGGCGCCCTTCCCACACACCCTACCCCACGCATCTCTTCACGTTCCTGAGTTGTATCCCTTTATGACAAATAGGTAATCTAGTAAGTGAACCGTTTTCCCTGAGCTCTGCGAGCTGCTCCGGCAAATTAGTCAAACCCGGGGAGGGAGTCTCAGGAATCTCTACTTTACAGCTGGTCGTCAGAAGCACAGGGAACAACCCGAACTTGAAACTGGCCTCTGAAGTGAAGGGAGTCCATCCTGAGTGTCAGAATGGAGGGCAGCTGTGGGACACCCAGCTGGTGTCGCTGAACTCCTCGTTGCCTGGAAAACTGGCAGGTCTGGGGTCAGGAGGGAAGTGGTGTTGCAGTGGGGTGTTGAGAGCCCCACACGTGAGCGTGGCTTTCCTTTGCCCACAGCATCCCCAGCCCGGCAGCCCGGGCCCGGGACTGGGGTCTCTGGTATTCCCAGTCCCAAGGCCCCAGGGGAAGGGCTCACTGTGGGACCTGCTTCGGGCCTGAGCTCTGGGGCTGTGCTTACCCTCCTACCCACCTTCACCTGCTGCCTGCTGCCTGGCCCCTCAGCCCTCCCCCAGCCCAGCCCTTCAGCCCCCAGGGCCCAAAGGGGAGGAGGATGCAGTTAATCAAAGTGATCCCAGACTTCACACAGAAGGCCCAGAGCGGACAAATATTTGTGGTTCCTTTTCTTTTTCTTTTTTTTTTTTTTTAAATTTTTTTTTTTTCAACGTTTATTTATTTTTGGGACAGAGAGAGACAGAGCATGAATGGGGCAGGGGCAGAGAGAGAGGGAGACACAGAATCGGAAACAGGCTCCAGGCTCTGAGCCATCAGCCCAGAGCCTGACGCGGGGCTCGAACTCACGGACCGCGAGATCGTGACCTGGCTGAAGTCGGACGCTTAACCGACTGCGCCACCCAGGCGCCCCTTGTGGTTCCTTTTCTACGCATAATAAGCATTACATACACACCCACAGAGAAACAGAGATCCATATACCCATGCGTCTGACTCCTGCCTCCGGATAGTCATTTGCATAATACAGGCATGTTATTTGCATATTATTTGTATATTATTTGCATAATACAGACAACCAGCCCACAGCAGCCCATAGGCTGTGAGAACAGCTGGCAGATTTAATAATGCACAACCACTCGACATCCGTGGGACCCCGGGCAATCTACACACCTTCTCTGTGCCTCCTGTCCCCTCTGTCAACAAGCTGGTAATCAGACCTGCCTGTGAGGTCACAGGAGGAGTAACTCAAGGCACAGGGCTCTTCACGCGTGCGGTGCCATGGATCCATTTAGCATCTAGTGAGATCATGGAGCCCTTCTCAGAATGCTGTTTTCGACTACTTGAAATCAAATACATTGAATTATGAAGGGAACACATTATATTAATGAAAATCATGGTCCTCGAAATAGTTTGAAAGAACACCGTTGTGATATAGTACTATACGCGCTCTAGCCGTCTCAAGATCTCCTAAATACTGTAACTTCGAGGTAATGATGAGTGATAACGATATTTTGAGATATCCGTAACTACTGTGGTAGGGTAAGAAAGTAGCTATGATTTCTAATGGTGGCCAAGTTTCAGGCACTGCCGACGCTCCTGTGGCTTGTGTCCCACGTTCAAAGTTGAAGGAGGTGCTGAATTTAATTACAGGTGAATAAAGATGAATCTCATTCATGGACCCCAGTATGACCCCAGGTTAAGAATCCTTGAATTAAGGGGCACCTGGGTGGCTCAGTAGGTTGAGCGTTGGACTTCAGCTCAGGTCGTGACCTTGCAGTTTGTGAGTTCAAGCCCCGCGTTGGGCTCTGTGCTGACAGCTCAGAACCTGGAGCCTGCTTTGGATTCTGTGTCTCCCTCTCTCTCTCTGCTCCTCCCCCACTCGCACTCTGTCTCTGTCTCTCTCTCTCTCAAAAATAAATAAAACATTTAAACATTTAAAAAAAAAAGAATCCTTGAGTTAAGACATATAAGATGCTTAGAACAGCATCTGATACATAGCAAGTGATGGATAACTATTATTATTACTACATCTCATTAGTAATATAATCCATTTATGTATAATTAATACCATAACTATCTGAGATTAAGATACTGTTAACAGAATATGGGAAAGGAAAGGCTTCTGGGAGAAGAAAAGTACCTACAGATGCCTGCCCGATTTGAGCAGGAATGAGCTCGTTGTTCCAACTTGAGTCATCTCTGGAGATCTTCAGGGAGAAGGAATCCTACCCGCGTTGATTTCCACCGAAAGAGAGGGAGCAGCCCTGACATCCGGGAGCTGGCTTGGATGTGATCAGATGAACCTGATACTCATAGATAACAGCTGATGTCTTGTGGAACAGAAACAAGAACCAGAAACAAGAACAAACAAACAAACAAGAAGAAACAGACAAAAAAAAAAAAAAAAAGACAAAACAGGAAGAATCAAGACAAAAAGCAAGACCGCTCTGTAATCACGTCTGAACAAAGACAAAACTCGAACATTCCCAAGCCGCCAAAATGACCGCACGTCCCCCTACCCTGACGGACACAGTGACTGCAGCCTCTGGAGAACTCACAGCGATAGCCTCGCCCCGGTCTGCCTTCTGCACAGGGAAGGTTTATCAAGAGCCCAACTGTGGGAATACTCCCATTCCCTGAAGCGTGCACCCTAGAGAAAACCTCCTTCCTTACACTCTCCTCAAGATCTCCTAGCACAAGCCTAGATCCTATAATAAGCCTCTTGCAACAAACACCCTCTCACCGAGATGCCACAGAGTTCCCCAGCCGGTCGTGCGTTCTCTCTCTCTCGCTGCAATGAGTAATCAGCTCAACTTGCCTGACTCCAGGCGGGCCCCTGGTGGTCTTAGGCTGGAGGGCATGGACAGAAAATGACTCGTTTGTATACACTCATAAAATGGGCTCTCAGCTCCTTAAGCTTATAGTTCTCGAACAACTAAAAATGGAAACAACACTACAAATTAAACACTAACATGCTACAAAACTAATAATAACAATTGTCATTATTGGGACACCTGGGTGGCTCAGTCAGTTAAGCGTCCGACTTCGGCTCAGGTCACGAGCTCATGGTTCATGGGTTCGAGCCCCGCATCAGGCTCTGCTGACGAGTGTGGAGCCTCCTTGGGATTCTCTCTCTTTCCCTCTTTCTCTGCCCCTCCCCCACTTGTGCTTTCTCTCTCAAAAATAAGCTTTAATAATAATAATTATTATTATCATCATCATTAATCCACCCAGGCAGTTATATGTACTGACCCTGCCTCCCTCATTCCATGTTCACCACCTCCCGTGAAATAAATTCCAAGTCTGTTTAGGATTAGGTTTGACTTCATGTAACTTACAAAAGAAAGTGGCTCGTGCAAATCCTCCACGATGTGCTGGCTTAGACTAACCGGGGATCTGCTCATGACTCCGTGGGTTCGCAGTCCGGACTGGGCTCCGCGAGAACGGCTTGTGTCTGAGTTCGTCTTTCGTCTGCAATCAGCTACGGCGGGAGGCCTCACTGCCACGGCCGCTGGCTGGCCGTAGGCAAGGGGAGTGGAGATACCTGGGCTGCGCACCCTCTCCGCCGGCTGGCCGGGCTGCTCTCACAGCGGTCTCAGAGTCCCTGGCACAGCAAGCCCCATGCACAAGGCCTTGTCAAGCTTTGGTCTCTTCCCATGGACCAAAGCGAGTCACAGGGCTCAGCCCAGATTCCAGGGATGGAGAAGGGCACTCAGGTCCCTATGAGGGAAGAGCTGCAGAATCACACTGCAAAGGGGTGAATGTGCAGGAATGGGAACCTTGTGAGATCATTGCTGCAAAATACCCACCTCAGTTTGGCTTTTTTTCTCAAGTCAGAAAGTCTGGGGACTCAACTGAAAAAAACCCAATGGCCAACGTTGGAACAATTTGAACGAGAACGTAAAGTTGTATTGGGTTACAACCCAAAGAATAAAATAAATATCCCTGGGTCCATATTGGAATATGGATATATTCAAGTATGATATTTATCAAATCAAATATATCAAATGATTGAGTAAATAAGTTGATAGATGATTGATAGGTAGATAGAAGAAATAAGTCTCTCGCATAGAAGAATTCCAAGTAATTTATGTGACATACTCCACCCTCAGGGAAGGGAAAACAACTCCCCACGCCTTAAATGTGGGCTGCACATAGTGGCCTTATTCCAAAGAGTGCAGCATGGAAAGAAATAAAAAGAGTCACTTTACAGTAGGGACTCTGACAGCGATCAAAGTTCATATCCATACTGATAAGTCGTGTTGGCAGTACATGCCCTTGTGAGAATGTGAGACCAGCCACTTTGTCTCTGTGGTCTTCCTCCCCAAACACAACACCCCAGTCTAATCATAAGAAAATCTTCATGGGGCGCCTGGGTGGCGCAGTCGGTTAAGCGTCCGACTTCAGCTCAGGTCACCATCTCGCGGTCCGTGAGTTCGAGCCCCGCGTCGGGCTCTGGGCTGATGGCTCGGAGCCTGGAGCCTGTTTCCGATTCTGTGTCTCCCTCTCTCTCTGCCCCTCCCCCGTTCACGCTCTGTCTCTCTCTGTCCCAAAAATAAATAAAGCGTTGAAAAAAAAATTTTTTTTAAAAAAAGAAAATCTTCAGATAATCCGAAAATCTTCAGATAATCTGGTACAACATACCTGACCAGTACTCCTCAAAACGGTCAAGGTCATCAAAAAAAAAAAAAAAAAAGTCCGAGAAACAGTCAAGGTCATCAAAAAAAAAAAAAAAAAAAAGTCCGAGAAACGGTCACAGCCAAGAGAAGCCTAAGAAAACACAACCACTCCTAAATGTAATGTGGTATCTTGGATGGGATCCTAAAATGGAAACGGGACATTTAGGGAAAACGGGGGAAATCTGAATGAAGTATGGATTTTTTTTTTTTAGTTAATAATAACGTAATAGTATCGTGCCAAGTGTAGTATGCCAATATATCAATAATAGGGGAAACTGGGTATGAGATATATAGACACTCTGTACTATCTTTGCAATGATTCTGTAAATCAAAAACTACTGTAATAAAATTAAAATTTTATTGGGGGGGTAAGAAGTCTAAAGATCAATCCATGCCAGGCCTGGTGCAATTTTTATGGTATTATCAACATCTCATGTTCCCTCTAGTTTCGTGTTGCTTCATTCTCACCGTGTGGCTTCCTCCTCAAGGTCAATTCTTGATCCAAAATGGCTGCGGGGGCTCCAGCCGTGATGCCTGAGTCCCATGTAGGAAGAAGGAGAAGAAAGGGCAAATTGGCTCTCATCCCAGCTGCATCAATGTCTTCCACAGATATTTCCCAGAAATCTCACCTATCAACCTCTACGCATCGGCCACCAGTAGCCGCAAGAGAGCCTGAGAAGGTAGTCTTCTGGCTGGGTACATTGCCAACAGAAGAAAATCAGGGTTTGGTCAACAGAGAAAGAAGAGAGAAGGGAATTCCACAGGCAACTGGCAGCCTTTCGGGTGCTACTAAACCTCAGAGAGGTTGTGTGACTTGCCCAGGGTCTGAGGACCGGGCAAGGAGGAAGACGGATTTGACCTCAGAGGCCGAAACTCGAACCTGAACTGCCACCAGCAGTGTGAATGTGGGACACTCAAGCGTGCTGCCATTTCTGTGGGTTTGTCTCGCGCTTCTGCCCAGCTCCATGTGCTAGTAACGACATTCCTCACCTACCGCTTGGCTCTCTTTCACCTCCAGCGAAACTTCCTCCCCACCCTCTACCTCTGCACTACCTGACCTTCGTTCAGCAGGGATTCGTCTTTCCATATCGAAGCCACCTCTGCCCATTCACTTCTCATCACTCAGGGCTGGTGACGGTGGTAGAGCCCAGGGGTCAAGATCGCAGGCTCTGGAGTCAGCCTGGGTTCAAATCTTGGCTGCACCCCCTTGCTTGTTGCAAGTTACTTAACGCCTCTGTGCCTCAACTTCCTGACCTGTGAAATGGGGATATAACAGTACCTATCTTTTGGATGGTTGTGAGGGTTAAATGTATACTACGTGAAAAGCGCAAAGCACAGTGCCTGGCCCCCAGATAGTTCTCAATGTTACTCCTTGGTGCCCGTGTGATCCCAAGCCCAAATACAATCTCAGGTAGGGCTCACCTGTGGTCATGTAGATGATTCATGATATGCTTGAGTAACTTTTTTTTAGGGTTATCACCAAAATGAAATCGAACACTTTAAAAATCCTTATGGAGAGCTCATGAACCACCATCCCCGTATGTCCCCATGTGTCAGCTTGGAAAATACTGACTTAGAGCAAAAGGCACAGGCATTTCAAATCTGGCTCAGACTCGTTCTGCCATGAACTTATAATGCGACCTCGGACAAGCACCTGTCACTCTCCGGAATCCGTGTGCTCAGCCCCCGAACGGGACACTGAGGCTATTGCAGAGCCCGATATGGCAGCCCAGAACAGCTAATGGTTGTGAAAGGAGTTTGTGACCTGTGACTTGCTGGCGGGCCTGAGGTTCGTCCAGGGGAGACAGGTTCTGCCACTAATTACCGACAAGCTTCCTACTCTAGAAACTGCTCCCCCTCAGGGCTGGGATTTGGGGGACTCAGGAGCTCTCCAGGGTCTGTCCTAAACCTGCTGTGTGGCTTTAAGTAAAGCCCTTCCTCTCTCGGGTCCTCAGTTTCCCCCATCTGCTCATTGAGGTCCCCCCTGCTTCCATGAACCACACAGGGAAGCTAAGTGATTTACCTAAGTGAAGAGACTCTGATTCCAGTGCTCTTGCTGCAAAGAAGCACCCCAAAGCTGCCTGCACGGACCAGAGGGGTCACTGCTCCACCCCACAGTCTGCCCTCAACACCCGACAATGCTCTGTCCCCCCTGGCCCCCAGTCACCACCTTGGCCCAGAGGAGCTGGGTGATAAACACCAGAAAGCGACTAACCAAGAAGCCTGGCAGTGGACTTATGGGAAGGGATCCCCGGGATGGGGGAAGAACAAACCCCCAGAATTCCTCAGGGACCTGTTAGGGGGCGCAGAGGCGGAGCCTGTGGCTGTCCTCTCTGGGGTACCGGCCAGCGACGACCCATCTCCAACCACCCTCTGTCTGTATGCCCTCCATTCAAGTTTCAAATTTCCAGGAGAGACTCTGGCCTGGCCAGCCCGCAGTCAGGTGGCTGTTACTGCCAGCGAGTCGGTGACGCACAGAGGACAGCAGGCATAATCCAGACATGACCCATGGGGACATGTAGTGATGTCCACCCCCGTGTGTGCCTATGAGACACAGGCCCACCTCTAGGCACCTGCACAAAGCTTGAGAAAAACAGGAGGTGGTTCCCAGAACTGGAAACAGAAACAAATGCATTGTCTTGCGTCCCAAAACCTGTCTGTGGGTTCAGCGTTTACAAGCACGGTGATACCTGGGGCCTGGTTTTAGATGGGAACGGGGCCAGAGAGTTGCAAAGAACTAGTTTTGTGTCACCAGGAATGCATGCAGGCCTGGCCCCACGCACACATGTGCGTCTGCAAGGAAACTAAACTTCCCTCACCGGGGAGGCTCTGCCCCGTTGCCCCTTCCAGCAGGCGTGTTAACGATGTTAATGGTGATGACGATAAAACCAGCTGACCGTCTTTGGAGGCACTCGACTAGGTATCTGACCTGTATCTCATGCAATGGCAAGAATGACTAATAGCTCCATTTCGCAGGTGAGAAAACTGGGGCCCAGAGGACTTAAGTGACTTATTCACGGTCACACAGCTCAGGAGAAGCAGAGCAAGAATTTGAACCCTAAAATGGACAACGGTTAGAGTTACAAACATCCCCGGAACACATCTGGGGCACAAGGTCATTTAGCAGATGGGGAAAACCAAGGCCCATAAGAAGGCGGAGCTGGGGCACACGGACTGGTGCGTTCACGGTGCTCCCACCAAGGGTCAGGTACCTTAGCTCACTGACCATCTGGAGGAGAGCATTCCTGCTCCCAGTTCCCAGATTGGACACCGCAGCTCAGCCAGAGCCCTACAGCTGGTGAGCAGCAGGGCTGGGATCCTTACCACAGCCCCTCCGACCTAAGCCTGTGCTTTGTCCTTCTCTGGGGTCCCGGATTTGGGCCCGGCTCCTGTGCCCTTGGGGCAAGGGCTCTACCTCCTGACCCCCTGGCTTGGCCCAGCAGGGAGCCTGCCTCAGCTTGCTGCTCAGGGCTGAGGGTATTCAGTGGGTGGCCAGAAGCCGGCTCGCTGGGGGGCCGGTGCCCTGGCGGGGGTGGTGTTGGCAGAGGGGCTAATATTGCAGCCTCCCGGGAGAAGAGACTGGGCCTGACGGGGCCTCTGAGGCCGGGGCAGTTTCTGCCTGACGGTTTCTCCCTGCAAGAGCCAGCGTTCAAGTCCTATCTGCTCTCTCGGCCTCAGCTTCCCCATCCGTACACGGGGAGGTTGGACTCAATGGCTGCAAAGGACCCTCTAAGCTCTGACACCGTAGGATCCTAGGATGCTTGCATTAGTCATCTACTGCTGAGTAAACATTATCACAAACTTAGTGACTGAAAACCACAAGCTTATGGTTTCTGTAGATCGGAAGTCCGGGCACGGCAGGGTCTCTCTCTGCTCAGGGTCTCTCCAGGCTGAAATCCAGCTGTGAGCTGGGCTATGTGCCTTTGTGAAAGCTCAGAGTCATTCAGGTGGCCCTCGTCATTCAGGTCCTTGTGGTCGCCGGTCTGAGGTGCACATTTTCTTGCTGGCTGTTGGCTGGGGGTGGGGCGGGGGCGGGGCGGGGCGAGGGGGGTCACTCTCAGCTCTTAGAGGCTGCCTCGGATTCTATCATGTGGCTGGCCTCCCGCATCCAATACTTGCCCCGTTGTCTCCACCTTTGGAGCACATCCAGGACCTGATACTCCTCACCTTCTGCCACCTCTAGCCCCAGACCTGGACTGTCGCAGTAGCCTCCTCCCTGGCCTCCCTGCTTCCTCCCCGGCTGCCCTGGAGCCCATTCTCCCCTTGGCAGCCCGGGGCAGAGGAGGATGTCAAAATACAAGTCTGATCCTGTGCCACCTCTGCTCAGAAACGCCTCAGGGGTTCTCAGAGTAAAAGCCAGAGTCCTCACCATGACCTACAGGCCCTACACCATCCAGCCCTGTTATACGCTGACCCCAGCTCCTAGCCCTCTCCCCCTCACTCACTCCACTCCCACCACCTTGGCCTCCATGCTGTTCCTCCAACACACGGGTACACCCCCTGCCCGGTTCCTCTGCCTCCAACTGTCTCACCACAGACATCCGTGAGGCTCCCCTTGCCTCCCTCCAGTCTCTGCTGAAATGTTGCCCTGACCACACTATTTCAAAGCACGATCCCTGCTTTTAATCAAATCAAATATACACTTACCACTAGGCCCAGCAACCCTGCTCCTGGGCATTTACCCAAGAGAAATGACAAGATAAGTGCACACATAGAGCTGTACAGGGCTGTTCAGCAGCTTTGCTTGTAATGGCCAAAAAGCAGAAACGATGCAGATGTCCGTCAATTGGCTGGATGAATAAACGAAATATGGGACATCTATACCACGGACTACTCAGCAATAAAAAGTAGACGACATGCAATAACACGGCTGAATCGCAAATGTATGGTTACGCTGAGCGAAAGAAGCCAGATTCGATGTGTAGGAACTGCGGAAAAGACAAACCGAATCCTTCCTAGTCAAGGAAAAACTGACCAGCAGCTTCCTAGATGGGGAGCGGGGTGCGAGTCAGGACTGACTGCAGAGGGGCAGGAGGGAACTTTCGGGGATGACAGAAATCTTCTACAACTTCTCTGTAATGGTAGACATACAGACATATCCAACTGTCGAAATTCACCAAACCATATAACTAAAATGGGTCAACGCTGTTGTATGTCAGTTATACCTCAGTACAAAAGGGCAAAAACCTAGAGTCGCCCCCACCCCCGCCGCCACCTTCCTTCCCAGCTTCATTTTTCCGAGAACATTTCCACCCTGGCATGCGTTGCCTATCTCTCCCTTAGAATGTGAAGTCCACAAGAGTGGGAACTTGGGGTTTCTTTCTCTGCTGTCTTCAGTAACTTGAAGATTATTTGGCATATCATAAGTGCTTAATAAATACTGGATGGATGGATGGATGGATGGATGGATGGATGGACAGATGGACGGGTAGACGGGTGGATGGGTGGATGGATGGGTGGATGGATGGATGGGTGGGTGGATGGACGGATGGACGGGTGGACGGGTGGACGGGTGGATGGGTGGACGGGTGGACGGGTGAACGGATGGATGGATGGGTGGATGGATGGATGGGTGGGTGGATGGACGGATGGACGGGTGGACAGGTGGGTGGATGGACGGATGGACGGGTGGACGGGTAGACGGATGGACGGGTGGATGGATGGGCGGATGGACGGATGGACGGATGGATGGATGGATGAGGTTAGTCCCTGAAGGCCTAGAGCCAGTAGATGAGGATGGCTGTTGGAAGTGCCCACACACCCACCTGGAGGTTGCCAGACAAACACCAGACCAGCAAGGCCTATGAGATGGTGGTTAGTGTCATCATCCCATCCGGGGCTGCATCATCACTCAGGCATGTGGACAACGCCATCCCGGGGCTGTGTCATACCCACCACCAACCCTGGCAGGCGGCCCAGACCGGAACCTGATACCCATTGGCTGGGGTTTCCCGTGGGTGCTGTGCGTGTGGAAACCAAAATATTACCGTAGAGGGTGGAGCCACAAAACTAAGCTGGGCAAAGCCCGGAATGCAGCCTGTGGTTGCTCTAGGGGGGTGGGTAGCGACTGGACCTGCAGGTCTGATGTCTGTCTGTCTGTTTCAGGTTTCTTGTTTCTGCTTTATTTCACTGTGTTTTCAATTTCGTTTCTTTCTTTTTCTTTTCTTTCTTTCTTTCTTTCTTTCTTTTTTTTTTTTTTTTTTGCATAGGTAATACATTCACATGGTTCAAAATTCAAAAGGTACAGGGGTGCCTGGGTGGCTCAGTCGGTTGAGCATCCGGCTTCCGCTCGGGTCATGATCTCATGGTTTGTGAGTTCGAGCCCCGCGTCGGGCTCTGTGCCGACGGCTCGGAGCCTGGAGCCTGTTTAGGATTCTGTGTCTCCCTTTCTCTCTGCTCCTATCCCGCTTGTACTCTGTCTCTCTCTCTCTCTCTCTCTCTCTCTCTCTCTCTCTCTCAAAAATAAATAAACATTAAAAAAAAAAAGAAAAAGGTACAAAAAGTAAGATGTGAGTCTCTCACCCCTGGCTCCAGCCAATGTGCAGGGGGCTCATGGTGTAACTCTCCAGGGAGATTTTAGGCCAGTACAAGAGTGCAGGGACATATATTCCGATTTCCAAAAATAGCAGCACACTGTGTGGGCCATTCCACACCTTGCTGTTCACCAACCCCGGCACCTTGCCAATTCCACATCAAGGGCACGCCAGGCATCTTTTCTATGACTGCGTGGGATCCACTGTGTGGCCGGGGCCCAAGCTGGTTTACCCACTTCTCACTGATGGCTGTTTTCAGTAGTGTGCTAGCATAAACAATGGTGAAATAAATGACATTACATACCCTTTGTATGGGGGCATTTTAAAATAATTTTTAACGTTTATTTATTTTTGAGACAGAGAGAGACAGAGCATGAACGGGGGAGGGGCAGAGAGAGAGGGAGACACAGAATCCGAAGCAGGCTCCGGGCTCCGAGCTGTCAGCACAGAGCCCGACGCGGGGCTCGAACTCACGGACCGCGAGATCGTGACCCGAGCCAAAGCCGGACACTCAACCGACTGAGCCACCCTAGGCGCCCCACAACTAATTACGTTTTTAAAACCTGGTCAATGCATAACATTAGACCTGATAATGTGCAGGATCAAGGATTTATCCTAATGGCAGACAGTGAGGTGGAGGGATTGGAGGGGACCCAACAGTCCAGTTAGGAAGTAGCAAAGGTCGTATTTGAACCCCGGCAGCCTGGCTTTAGGTGCTACTAACCACCACGCCCTATTAGAGACCAGAGACCCAGGGGGCCGGCAGTGAAGGGAGGGGTCTGGTAGTGAAGTTCAATGGCAGTCAGCCGCCCTCGACACACATGTACACACACATGCACGCGGGCAGGGCAGACCTGGTTCCAGACTACACTACCTGCTAGCTGGCAACCTCCAATGGGGCAGCTGTCCTCTCTGAGCCTCAGTGTCCCCACCGGTAAGGCAGGTACCGCACAGGGTGCAATTAGGCACAGTCCAAGAAAAAGTTCTGCAAGCCACAAAGGCTGCAGGCATGTACAGGATTAAGGGATTTATACGGCCAGCGGACACTGAGGGAGGAGGGAGGTCAAGGACATCCAACAGGCCCAGTTTGCCCTTAAGGGCCTCCCAGGGCTAGGGGGTGCCCGGGTGGCTCAGTCAGTTAAGGTTCCGACTCTTGATTTCGGCTCAGGTCTCGATCTCATGGTTCGTGAGTTCCAGTCCCATGTCAGGCTCTGTGCTGACCGCGTGGAGCCTGCTTGGAAGTCTCTCTCTCTCTCCGCCTCTCCCCTGCTCTTTCTACCTCTCTCTCTCTCAAAATAAAGAAATAAACTTAGATAGATAGATAGATAATCACATTAAAAAAAAAAAAAAAAAGCAGGACTGCCTGGCCCAGCTGTTGGGAGGCTGCAATCCGAGCTAGGCTGGCAGGCTCCAGACAGAGCCCACAGGCTCCAGCTGAATGCCACAGTGAGGGTAGGGGCTGACCTAGAGGCTGGGCTAGGCTATTTTCATCCCCAGGAGGGCCAGGGAGAGGGCCCCAGCTCCCTTCCTCCCCCATAGGGCCCAGTCGCCTCCACAACCTGGAAGCCTTTCCAAACACAGAACCTACTTAGAGACCACAAATGCCTCACAGCACAGTTAGGGAAACCAAGGAACAGAAAGGTGATCACCCAACTGGGGCTTGAACTTGGACCTCCTAACTTCCAGGAGCCAGTTCCTTCCCGTATGCCATTCGCTCACTCATTCTTTCATCCAACAAATATTTATAGAGTACCTACTGCTCCCCAGGGGACAGGGACACAGCCCAGAGCAAAGTCAAATCTCTGCCTCCTGGAACTGCATGCTAGTAAGAGACAGACGCCAAGAAATGTGGCCTCTGTTTAACTGTGAATCAGGGGCTGATAGGTATTTTTCTAGCAAGAAAAGTAAACCAGGAGAGGGAACTAGGCCTGCTGGATGCTGATGGTTTAGCTAGGGAGGGGCATGAGTGGGTCAAGGAAGACCTCTCTGAGGTGACATGTGAGCAGAGACCTAAATGAAGTAAGAGAATGAGTCATGTAGATATCTGGGGTAGGATAGATACTGGCAATGGAAGCAGCAAGTGCAAAGGCCCTGAGGTAGGAAAGCGTCTGGTGTGTTTCTGGAACATCAAGAAGGCAGCGTGGCTATAGCAGAGTAGGTAAAGGGGAAGTGGGAGGAATAATAGGAATTCAGGCCATGAGGGCTTTGTAGAGCACAGTTAGACCTCTGGGTTTCATTTCAGTCTGCCTGGCAAGACCCTCACGTCTTCAAATGCTCCCATAACCCTGCAAGATCTGACCCTTGTGCTCCAAGCCCAGTCCCACCCACCTTCTCTCCGTTCCTAGAATCTACTCTCACCACAGGCCCTTTGCACAAACTGTTCCTTCAATCTGAAATCCTTTTCCACTCCTATCACCTCTTCTGTTTAACTCCTACCTATCCTTCATATCTCAGCTCAAATAGCTCAGGCTCCCAGGCCTCCCTGGCCAGCTCAGCAATCCCTCCTTTGTTCTAGGACCTAATTTTAGTGGCCATAACATGATTGGGATGACCAACTAATATCTGTCCGCAACCGAGACTGAGCTTTCCTACGGCAGGTGCTCTGGTTCATTTGGTTCACTACAATGTCCCCAGGGTGTGCCTCGTGCTAACAAGTGTGTGTTGCATTAATGAACGGATGAATAGCATAGGTACTTTATAAAGATTATCTCATTTGATTCCATTTTTTAAAAAAATGTTTTGTTTTGTTGTTTTATTTAAAATGAGAGAGACAGAGCATAAACGGGGGAGGGGCAGAGAGAGAGGGAGACACAGAACCCGAAGCAGGCTCCGGGCTCCCAACTGTCAGCACAGAGCCCAATGCGGGGCTCAAACTCACAAACCGTGAGATCGTGACCTGAGCCGAAGTCGGATGCTCAACCAACTGAACCACCCAGGCGCCCCATCATTTGATTCCATTTTATCCAGTTTGAGAAACTCAGAGAGGTGAGGCAACTTGACCAAGGACAGAGAGCAGGAACGTGGCAGCACACAGAGAGGAAATCCGTGCTTCTCTGATTGCAGATTTCGGGACTTTCCCTGGCACACACTGGCTGCGCTAATTTGCAAACCGGCTGCGACCATTCCTCCGTATGCTTGTCCTCATGGCCTTTTGCAACGTGACTAAGAGATGGAGTCTATTTCTCGACCCTTTGAATCTGACATGGCCATGTCATGTTGGCCAATGGCACCTTAGTGATCACAACACAAGCAGAGTCTTCAAAAAGCTCTTGCGTGAGGCACCTGGGTGGCTCATCGGTTGAGTGTCAGACTTCTCGGGTCATGATCTCACAGTTTGTGAGTTCGAGCCCTATGTCAGGCTTTATGCTGTCAGTGTGGAGCCTGCTTCAAATCCTGTCTTCCTCTCTCTCTGTCCCCCCCCCCACACACACACTTTCTCTCTCAAAAATGAATAAAAACATTTAAAAAATTTTTTTAACGTTTATTTATTTTTGAGAGAGAGACAGGGCATGAACGGGGGAGGGTCAGAGAGAGGGAGACACAGAATCTGAAACAGGCTCCAGGCTCTGAGCTGTCAGCACAGAGCCCGACGCGGGGCTTGAACTCACGGACCGCGAGATCATGACCTGAGCCGAAGCGGCCGCTTAACCGACTGAGCCACCCAGGCGCCCCAAATAAAAACATTTTTAAAACAAAGCTCTTGTGCATTGGAGTTTCCTTCTCTTGTTCAACGTGGAACTTGAAGATTACCATGTGAATAGGCCCAAGCTAGCCTCATGGAGGTGACTGAGGCACCCCTCAAACAGCCTACCAATTGCCAGACATATGGGTGAGCCCCTCCAAGACCAGCCGACAGCACCCATATGAATGGATTTAGGTAAGACCAGAAGAACTACCCAGCTGAACCCAGACCAGATCACCAGTTCATAAAATCATGGACTAATGAACTGTCTTGAGCCACTAGGTTTAGGGTGGTTTGTTATGCAGCAAAGACTAACTGATACACATACCCAGCGAACATACACTGTGCAGACAACACATATACGCATACACATGTGCACATAAATGTACATAAATGGCCTCCTACAGAAAAATCTGTCAGCAGCCACACGGACACACCCCTCACAGGTTACACGCAGACATGCCCAGCCATCACCCAAGCCCACACACACCTCTATTCAGGCCACTATTCAGGCTCACACATCAATGTAAATACATTCTGGGAATGGGTGGGTCAACAATACCCAAGCTCTGTGTCCCTGGAGCTGCCCAGCACAGTACAATGCAGGGCACGGAGAAGGACTCAGCAGACTATAGTTGAACAAATGGATGAATAAAGTGAAGGGCGCAACATGAGCCATCGGTTGGCACAGTGAGCAGATGGTGCTGGGGGTTTCCCGGGGGTAAAGGAAGAGGCCTGGCAGTGGGGATCAGAGCTTCAGCTTCCAGCCCTCTTAGAGACCCACTGGCAGGGGCAGATAGGGGGTGCTCACACATGCTTATATTGCAGATTATACTTGTGCTTGAGAGTCTGTTTTAAGAATTGGTCCCACTTTTTTTAGTGGGGGGAGGGGTTGTGAAAGAGCACTTGAAGGAAGTTGGAACCAATATATTACCTTATGAGTAACCATGGGGACATTGAGGACGTCAGAGAATTAAGGATGGGTTATGAGGAAATTAGGAGAACGAAAAGCAAAGCAGGTAGTAACTCCAGGAAAAACCAAAAGTTTCTCAAGAAAGGAAATGTAACCATCATATGCAATTCGGGTTAGCAGGAAACAGTATTTGTATAGTTACAGTATAAATAGCACTGGCTATTCACTTAATAGAAAATGGTGAGGGGCACCTAGGTGGCTCAGTCAGTTAAGCGTCCGACTCTTGATTTTGGCTCAGGTCAGAATCACGGTTCATGAGCTCGAGCCCCGTGGTAGTGCGGCACCTGCTTGGGTTTCTCTCCCTCCCTCTCTCTCTGCCCTTCCCCTGTTCACACCCTGTCTCTCTCTCAAAATAAATAAATAAACTTAAAAAAAAAAACAGTGATAAACGTAGATTGAAAGGGAAGGAGAGTGAGAATAGTTAACTCTTCCTTGACAATAATAAAAAGAAGAAATATTTTTGACCACTTCCAGAGTAATTATTCTGGTGCATTATTCTAGGCACTTTACATGTTGAACCCTCATAACAATCCAATAACTTAAATATTCTTATTACTCCCATTTTACAAGTGAGGCAACTGACCACAAGGAGGTTAAGTCACTGCCTGAGGTCACATGGGCAGTAAGGGGAACAGCTCGGATTCAAACCCAGGCAGACGGGCTACAGAAGTGACACTGAAGATTTCAGGCAATATTTGCCTAACATCAATCCAGAAAACCACAGGAAAAGCATCTTACCTAGAAATATGAAAGAAAGCACCAGAAGAAATAGTTGAAAGAGTCAGTGCAGTTGTTTTGGGGGTCAGGAGGGGGAAGGACACAGCAAGGAAATGTTTTTTATTAGTACTACTTAATGTATACAGATACAGAGATACATATCCACGAGATAGGGACAGGAATCGACAGAGAAGAAACATGAGGGAATTTTCCCTGGTGATGGAAAGTTGCTCTACATCCTGACTGGGGGTTGGGAAAGAGTATGCACTTGTCTAAACTCAGCAAATGGCAGCTTTAAGATCTGTGCATTTCACAGTATGTAAATTACACACACACACACACACACACACACACACACACACTGAACTGTAAACACATATTGAACTCTAGCTAATGATATGCATGCTAAAATGCCTTTCAAGGGAAGTGTACCAATGCTTGTAACTTACTTTGACAAGTTTCAAAAAAATAAGTTGTCTTAATAGATGAATAGATGCCTGATGAAGCAAATCTAACAAAATAGTAAGAATTGGGCATCCAGTAGGTGGGTAGATAAGTGTTTGCTGTATCATTCTTTCAACTTTAAGCTTGAAACTTTTCTTTAAATAAAGGGCTGGGGGAAATATATGGATGCATTATCTGAAAAATAATATTTTTTAAAACCTAAATGGGGTGTTCTGTCTTGGACCTGGAAGGACCCACACAACTATAAGGCTGTTTTCATGTCTTTCTGGGGGACAGCTATCACCATGCTCTTGCCTATGTGTCCGCCTACCCTAGGATCTAGAGTCAGGGACCTCAAGACTAATTCCTCTGTCCCTCCCTGCTTCCCCTGGACACAGGATGTCAGACAGGATGGGTGTCTCCTCTCCCTGGTCCTCTTGAATGCTGCAGTAGCAAAACCAAAACCATTTCACGGGGGAAAGGAACAGGGCCCTCTAGCTACATCCCATCCTCTGCCAAAAGGGTTGGCTGAGGCCTGGCAGGTGGGGACAGGTGCCTTTCCCAGGGGCCCATCACACCTTCACGACAGAAGTGAGCAGCCAGATTGCTGGGCTCCCAAGCCCACGTGTATATAATTAGCTGCTGGGAAATAGATCTGGGAGCAGATCTCATCTCTGCCTAATTAGGGGCTGGGCAGCTGGGGCCAGTCTGGCCTGGGGGCGCTGCTTTGAAAGCCAGGCAGCCCCAGGGGACAGGGCAGCAGCTGCTGGCCCTCGCTGCTGCTCACTGCCCCTCACACTCAGACTGAAGGCAGAACAATAGAGGGGCTGTTTCCGCAGATCCCCGAGGCTGGCAGAAGCCCCCAGCCGTTCCTTCCACAGATCCCCACATGGGAAGCTGATAGGCTCCAGGATCCTGGCAGAAGGGAAGTCCTCCTGGAACCGGGAACCAGGAACCGCCTTCTCCACTTCCAAGAATGCCTGCCTGCTCTCTTTCGAACAGACCTGCCCGATGCCCTTCTTCACCACCCCTCCCGGCCCAGCTCCTGGGAACAGGTCTGGTCTTAGGGCAGAAGTCCCTGAACACACCTGCTCCACATTATATGACAATGTGTCTGCGGATCAGCTGCCCATTCCCTTCCACCAGACATGGCAGAACCCGTGTCTGTCTTAGCCACTGCTGGGCACTCAGCAGATGCTCAGGGGGAAAGACTGCCAGGACCCAGGACAGGGAAGAGCGGTAAGGCATGTGTCAGGAGAATCAGGGAGCCAGAGTGCCCCCTGACTGTGGGGTGTGCAGCAGGCCCAGGTGTGACCCCAGGCTGGAGTGCAGACCTGCTCTGTGACAGTCCCCAAGCCACTATCCTTCTAGTTCTAAGACCCTGGAAAGGTCACCTTGAAGTTTCAGTGACGGGATGAGCGCGAAGGGTCTGCGCCTAGGACTTAACCTCCTCCAGGAACAAAGGGGTCCCCTGGCCCATCAGCCACCAGTACTGTGTTCTAAAATGCAGCCAACATAGCCACTTTCTTGAGTTTCTGGGGTGCTGGCAGCTGACAGCAAGGGGCAACACTTAGCACAGAATTCTGGCCAGGATGACCAGAGGAGCTGCTCTTTGACATCTCAAAGGACACCTCCTCTGCAGAGCCTGCCCAGATTACCCCTCCTGACCCCTCCCTCTTTAAACTTGGGGACCGGAAGGCTCAACTCCTGCATTGTCAGACCTGCTAGGTGCCTGCAGGCAGCTTATAGTCCTCCCGGTGCCTCAGTCTCCTCGTCTGTATCACAAGGAGGTAGACTCCATTCTCATGAGCTTGGCCGCTCTCTTCCATAACCCAGTTTCCCCTTGTTTCCCTGAACCACCCAGGTCCAACCCAATTCCCTGGGGCTGATTGTAGACGATCAGACAGACAGACAAACAGCTGGGCTGACCTGGATGTTTGTCAACAGCCCAACGGAAATCTCCTCTTAATGCTTAAAATAAAACTTACATCAAACCTGTCACCAGGGCCCCCATTTGAGCTTCCTGTTTCTGAGTGCTGCAGCCAACACGGCCTGCAGGAGAGGAAACACCACCCAGCCCTTCCCCACTCCCACCCCGGGGGTGGGCAGAGGCCACCCAGGCTTTCACCCTTTGTGTGCCCGGCCCTGGCTGTATCGCCAGCCAAGGTGGAGGCTCCCAACGGGGAACTAGCCCGGAGGGAGACAGGAAGGAACTGAGACCTCAAAGCCGCATCCTTCCCCTTCCCCCAGCCCCCTGAGGACTTGTCCCATTCTCCCACTGAAGCCCGGAGAGGGAGACTGGCTTGTCCAGGGTCACCCAGAATTGGAGGCGAGGCCACTTGTTTTGTGCTGTCCACCCCAAGTCCGTCTTCCTCTGAGAACTCCTACTTCCAAACCCCAATCTACAGCCTGTGTCACCTCAAGTTCAGAGTTTGCATTCTCTGAGCTTCCTGCTCCCTTGGGAACAGGGCAGGGATAGGGAAGGATCCCTGTAGCCATCAGCCTTTTCCCTGAAGGTCCCCCACTTTCCTGGTGCAGGGGAAAAAAACCTGTCCCGGCTCTATCCAGACTCACTCTGTGGCCAGACCCAGTTTCCTCCTCCGTGAAGGAGGCCCAGAAGCTACCCAGAGGGGTTATGAGGATCCCCTGTGGGGCAAGTCTTAGGCCAGACCAACCACTGACCTCATGCCCCCACCAGATCCTGGGGTGAACAATTACTAAGTTCTGAAGGCCCCACCCCAAGACCTCTCCCACCCCTTCTCCTTGTGAACACAGAAGAGTCTGATGACCCAGCCTTTGAAAAACAAGCATGTGTGTTTATTAACCAAAGGGGGGCGGGGGGGGGGGGGGGGAGTCAGAGCAGTACAGACTCCTATCAGTCCCTCCTGTAGTCTACCCACCTAGGCCAGGCTGCCAAGGCCCTGCCCCCACCCAGAGTAAGTTCCCAGGGAACCAGGGCCCCCTGGGAGAGGAAGAGGAAGTCAGCAAACGTCAGAGACCAAGGAAGAAGGAAACAGAACCGCTAGGCCTAGTAAGATCCTTTGGCCCCTCACTCTCGGTAGAGAAGGCTAAGTGCCCCAAATCCAAACCCACAATAAGAGCCAAGTAGGACTCATGTCAAAACCTCTACATGTGAAGGGCAGAGGGTGGCCCAAGGTCAGGAGGCAACTCTCTCCAGAGTCAGTCCTTGCCAGGTGGATGCTGGTCCCGCCTCTGAGGCTCCGCCTCCACACCAAGTTCACACAAGGCAGCAGCCTCGGGTCTGCCCCAAGCCCGCGAATGGATGCAGAAGAGGTCAAGGGGCCAGTTGCCTCTCTAAGATCTGTCTGTGGCAAATGCGGCGTCCCGTGGAAGCCTAGCCCTCAGCTGCTGGGGTATCGCGCGCTTGCCGCAACCCGTACAGCCACTTGATCACGCGGGCGTTACGCTCTACCACCGACACGCCATAGGGGACGCGCTCCCGCTCCCGCGCCCGCTCCTCAACAGTGGCAGAGCTGCGGCGGGAGCAGTCCCCCTCAGAGCTGCCGGGCCCAGCGCTGGGCCCGGCCAGGGACACGATGTCTGAGCTAGCCCGCGCCAGGTGGGCCACTCCCAGCCCCCTTGCCTCCTCTGGGTCCAGGCCGCAGAAGTTAAAAAATCGCTCAAGGTCGGCCGCTGCCCGCGAGAAACGCTCACTCAAATCCGACTTGGAGCGCTGCAAACCCGGGGGGCGGGCCGGGCTGGAGGCAGTGGTAGCGCCTGGCGATGGGCAGGGCTGGGCAGGTGAGGCAGGCAGGGGACGGACATCCACTCGGCGAACCGCAGCTGTACTGGGTGGTGGGCGTGGGGGGGTGGCTGGGGGCGCCTGGTGGGCTCCCTCTGTCCGTCCAGGGGTACGGCCGGCCTCGGCAGGGGACGCGGGACTATCACACAAGTCGATAAGGCTGCTAAGGATGTCCAAGTCCAGCTGGGGCCGGCGGCCAGGGCCAGGCAGGACTCGGCGGCTAGGCGTGAGCACCGTGCGGCGAGTCCCAGGGCTGAAGAGTGGCTGTTTGGACAGCAGGGGCTGCACAGGTTCCTGGCGGGTGTTGGCCACATGCAGGCTCTTGACGTACTTGGCCTTGTCAGCCTCCAGGCGCTCCACAGCACTGGGTTTCCGGGCTCCACCATCTGCTGGCCGCCGTAGCAGGTAGCCGGGGACTTTGGTCCGCAGGCGGAAAGGTAGGGCAGGGGTGTCCCGGGCTCCCGGAGTCAGTGTGTCCACAGGCATGGCTGTTACATACCCTGAGGGCTTTGGTCTGGGAAGGCCGGAGAAATGAGGAGCCAGATCCAGGCAGAAAGTTGGCAGCTGGACGCCGGCAACGGCTGCAGGAGAGGAAAGACAGAGGCTGAGCGCGCTCAGACAAAGGCTCAGCAAAGACCGAAATGGGCTGAAGACGCGTTCCCTATTAAAAGGTAATAGCCACGCCCCTGGTTCACAGGGAGCCAATCAGAAGACAGAAAGCCACCACTGAGGGCCTGTGACTCCGCCCACACCCCCGCCTCCTTCTCAGGAGACCAGCCCCTCCTGAGGCAGAGAGGAAAAAGTGCCAAAGAATGACAGGAGCAACCTGAGCAGAAAAGACAGGACAAGCCTCGCTTTAAAGGAAGCAAAGTGGGCTCCAGGCCATATGCTGGGCCCCAGCCAACTTAATCTCTCAACGGGTCCTCTTAACAGCTCCATTTTGCAGACAGAGAAACTGAAGCTCAGGGAGTTCAATCAACCTGATTAAGCTAACCCAGCAAACCGATGGCTCTGCCCCTTGCTTCCAACCAGGGAGGTGCCGGCACAGCAGTCTTAGGGTTGGGTGACCAAGAGAAAGCGCTGTAACCCCACACCCCACCCGGACTGGCCCCAGGGAACCTGGTCCCACCTTCTACCCTTACCCACTCAGGCAGGAAGCTGCCCTGTGCTATCCACCCGTCTGGACATGCCAGGCCCCAGGCATAGCAATAAGCCAGCGGGGGAGGAGTGTAGAAAGGCCCCACCCCCCACCCCAGTGAAGTCCAGACACTCCTCAGCTTCCAGTATGGACTTCACAGTGATCCATGGATGCCTGTCAGCTAGAAATATCAGCCCTGTGCTGTGCTGCTCCAAGAGAAGCTGGAAATGCCCACAATCACAAAACCCTGCTTAAGAGCATCCAGCAGACCCTGGATCTGCCAGCAGCCATAGGATGGGCACCCAGAGGCAAGGGGGCCCACACCTGGGTGCACAGGTGTCCACATGATCACCTAAGCATCAGGGCCTCGTGCCCCAGCCATCAGGCCAGCCCTGATCCTTTTTCCAAGAAAAGACTGGAGCCACAAAGTGTCCCCCACTAACTCTCCCAGAGATGGGCCAGAAGAAAACCCACAGACCAAGTCCTGAAACTTCTCATCTGAAAAACGAGAGAGGAGGACTTCAATCCAGATGATCCCCAAGAAGACTTGTCATTCAGACCATTTACACCCACGTTGTCTAATTCACTAGCCACATACGGCCAGTCAACCTTAACTTTAAATTTAAATTAAATAAAAACTTACAATTCAGTTCCTCAATCACACTAGCCACATTTCAAGTACACAACAGCCACTCTAGTGGTCACTACAGTAAACAAAGCAGATTAGAGCATTTCCGTCCATAACAGAAAGCTATACTGCACCGCCCCATGTGGTCACCCAGAATGACAGGAGGAGTCTGGATTGGGGTGGGAAGGCAGACATCCCTGTATGCTAGACGTTTAACACCATCCTCTCGGGGCGCCTGGGTGGCGCAGTCGGTTAAGCGTCCGACTTCAGCCAGGTCACGATCTCGCGGTCCGGGAGTTCGAGCCCCGTGTCAGGCTCTGGGCTGATGGCTCGGAGCCTGGAGCCTGTTTCCGATTCTGTGTCTCCCTCTCTCTCTGCCCCTGCCCCGTTCATGCTCTGTCTCTCTCTGTCCCTAAATAAATAAATAAAATAAAAAATAAATAACACCATCCTCTCCTGGAATCCTCCTGGAATTCAGTTGGAATTCCCCCAATGTGAGAAGGGTCACTGTCATCTGATTTTACAGGCAGGGAAAAGTGAGACTACAGAAGTGACCAACCTAGGCCCCAGAGTCGATAAATAAGACACAAAGTCATATGAAGCCTAATTCACTCGTCTATTATGTTTATGTAGTTTTACTCTTTGTTCTTCCCATGCCCCTAAAATACAGCTTCACGAGGGAAGGTGGTTTGTCTGTTTTGTTCACTGAATCTGTTTCAGGATATTGCTCTCCACACATAATAGATGTTCAATATATTTTTCTTGAATTAAAATGTCCATGGGGACCAAATGAGAATGGGCAGACCTCAGATAAACTAGAGAGGGATGCATCCAGCCTATTGCAGGCATATGCGTCCAAGGTGGGAGGTATGGAATGTGCTAGGAAGCTGGAAGAAAGATGTGCACGAAAACTCTAGGTTCTTAAATCTTAGCATATTCGATAATAATTGTTAACACCTGTGTGGAGAGGGGCGCCTGGGTATCTCAATCGGTGGAGTGATTTCGGCTCAGGTCATGATCTCATGGTCATGGGGTCGAGTCCTGCTTCAGGCTCCTCAATGAGCATGGAGCCAGCTTAAGATTCTCTTTCTCTCTTTCTCTCTCTCTCAGGGGCACCTGGATGGCTCAGTCGGTTAAGTGTCCAGCTTCGGGTCAGATCACGCGCTCACGGTTCATGGGTTGGAGCCCGGCATGGGGCTCCGTGCTGACAACTCAGAGCCTGGAGCCTGCTTCAGATTCTGTGTCTCCCTCTCTCTGCCCCTCCCCTGATCGTGCTCTGTCTCTCTCTCTCAAAATGAACAAACATTTTTAAAAATTTTTATAATTTTTTTTTTTTTTTTTTACGTTTACTTACTATTGCCTGCTTGGGATTCTCTCTCTTCTCACTCTCTGGCCCTCCTCCCACTCACTCTCTCTCAAAATAAATAAACATTTAAAATATTTTTTCTCTCTCGCTGTCTGTGCCCCTCTCCTCTCTCGCACTCTCTCAAAAAGAAAATAAATAAATAAATAAATAAATAAATAAATTAAGTAAGTAAGTAAGTAAGTAAGTAAGTAAGTGTGGATGAAGCAAACAAACAGGTCTGCAAACGTATCTGCTCTCCCCACCCCAAACTAGCCTCCAGCCCCCAGTCTGAGACCTCCGCCGGCGCCGCCATGGCAAGTTACCAGAACCTTCGGGGCTGTCGGGCCAGAGACAGAGCTGCTCCCAAGGCAGAAGGGATGGCGTAGGTGGGAAAGGAAAGCTGCCCCACTGGGGGCCGACCCCCAGGGGACCTCAGGCAGGAAGGGTCTGACAGGAAAGACAGCCTTGCGGAGCCCGGTCGAGGTAACTAGCCTCTGCCCCACCCCCGGGCCGCCGCCTACCAAACCAGTCCGACCCGTTGGCGGCGGCAATTCCCTCCCGGGAACCTCCTGGGAAACCGGGGGAAGACGGAGGTCAGATGGGCAGGGCCAGGGCAGAAGCCCCGCGCCCTCGGACCGAGCCCCTGGCCGCAGGGGCTCCTCCCGCAGCCCGGACACAAGCCAGGAGCCAAGCCGGGCTTGGGGGCCGCTGGCCAGCTCGCCCACCCGCCCGCTGCACAACCCCTGCTCCTGCAGCTGCGCCTCTCACACACTCCGGTTCCTTATCTGAAACGCGGTTAAAAATAGACCTGAGCCTCCAGGTCTCCGCGAGGATGGAGAGATAAAACAGGTCGAGGGCTCTCCCAGCGCCTGGCCTCAAGGCCGCGTTCCAAAAACGGGGCTCGAGGTTTTTACAATGATTCTGACGACCCAGCTCCCCAGACCGCCCCCCTGGCAGGGGTCTCTCGGCAGCTCCAGAAGCGCCGGAGCCTCAGACAAAGGAGGCACGTGATAGAGGCTAATCCTAAACTGATCGGACCAAATCCCATTTCACAGGTGGGCAAACGGAGGTGTGGCGGCTCCTGAGTGTTAAAGCCAAGGGTCCCAGTTCCCAGGTGGGACTCGTCCTCTCCGAGGCCTCCTCTCATCGCCAACGCCCCACCTACGGGTTTCAAACGCTACCCACAAATGGCCCCTAGAGCGCCAGCTGTGAGCCCTTCTCTTAGGGCATCCCCGGGGCATGCGGCCGCACCTCGCCCCCTTCCCACCGGCTTCCCTAGAGTCAGCCTTAGGGGGTTGGGGAGCTCGGATCCTCGGTCTGGCTTCCGCCCTGCCCCGCTTCGGGACACTCTCTCGGAGACTCCCAGCGACGGAGGAGGCCGCGAGCCAGGCGGCGCGCTGTGTGACTCTGGCCGCTCACCGCCCCTCTCTGAGCCCGGGTCGACTTGGCTCTTAAGTGAGGTCCCGTCCAGGCGGGAAGGTGAGCCCCCGCCCCGTCCCCACCTTCCCAGGAAGGCCCCCCGACTCCGGCCCCGATCCCCACCCCCCTGCGCCCCCCCACCCCCACCCCCCAGCCCGCCCGGACCCGCACATACCTTGCTGCGAGCGCGCCCCGCTACAGAGCGCTCCCCCCGGCCCGGCCCACCTAGGGCTCAAGTAGCACGCGTTTGCGCAACTTCCGGCGGCCTGCCTCGGGCAGGTGAACCCGCCGGCCCAGGTAGTACCCGAAAGGAAAGAACGAAAGCCAGGCGGGGGCCGGAACCTGAGCCCAGGCGCGCTGGCTGCGGGCTTGGCGCCCGGACCTATCCCAGGGAGCTCTTCCGCGAGCCGGGGCCGCCCAACCCACAGCTACACTGGCCACATCCGCACATCTGCCACCCGCAGTCCCCGTGGCCACGCGGGCCAGCGCACCCATCGTGGGAGGTGGAAAAACGGCATCCCCCACCCCCCTTCACCCCCCCTCCCGGCCTCAGTGACCGCCAGTTAACGTTGACTGTGCCAGGCACGAGAAAGTGCTGTTCCTGGTATTAATCAATCCATGTTAATCTTCCCAACAACCCCTGTGAGGTGAACTCTATTATTATCCCCATTTGACTAATGGAATACTGAGGCCGGGACAGGCTGAGCTAGTTGCCCAAAGTCACCCCGGGGAGTCCGACTTGGGCACTTTCCCTCCGGACCAAGCCTTCATGTCACCCCGTTCCACCTGTTGTGTCCCTGAGCAGGTTGCTGGACCCCTCTGGCCCTCCATTTGCCAAGTGAGGAGAGTCTCACCTTCCAGGCCAGGTCAGTGTGAGTTCTTAGGCTCTGAGAGGGCCTGTAGAAGCTTCGTGCATGCTGTAAATATTAGTGGCAACGGCAACCATGGTAATAAGAATAACTAGGGTGTTGGAGTCCCAGGCACTATACTTCTGTAAATCTCTGGACAACCCCCACCCCCACCCCAGGGAGGTACTACTTAATGCCCATTTACAGATGAGGAGACTGCTGGAAGGAATCCTTGGGAGGGAGGTGATTGTCTCCACTGCCAAGCCAAGCCCTAGTAGGTCACTTCAGGTGGGCACATTTGATGAGGCCAGTTTCACTGGGATCCTGAGGCCCAGAGAAGGCCCTGGGTCCTCGGGAAGTCAAAGGGGGCCCAGTTTTTCATGTCTGTGCCAAGTGGGGGCTGCACCCAGTTTGGGGCAGAGGGCTAGGAGGGGACAGGAAGTGATTCAGAAAACAACACTCCTCCCCCTGGGAGTGAGTCAGCTCTGAGGCCTCCTCCAGGCCCTGGAGCCTGATTTTAGGGGAATGAGGGAGGCCAGCCTAAAGACCATGGTTCCCCACAATTTCCTGCTGGGTCCCTGCCTGGCCCTCTACTGAGGGTGGGAAGGATGAAGGGGGAGGGCTCCGTTGGGCAATAACCGTCATAAAAGCAAAAAATAATAATAATAACAATTTTCATAATATAATAAGAAATGTTCTGAGTGGTTTCTTTGTACCTGACACTGTTCTGAGCTCTTTGTATCTGTTGACTCATTTAATCCTCACACTCGCCCTGAGGTACTCTTTTTACAGTTGAGAAAACTGAGGCACAGAGAGGTGGGGCCACTTGCCAGAGGTCACACAGCTGGTAAGTGGCAGAGCCAGGATCTGAATCCGGGATTTGAAGCCAGGAACAGGGCTGGGGGAGTGGAGGGAAGGGGAGGAGACAGAATCTTCAGCGTTGGGATTCAGTCACTCACCTCCCAACTTCGGCTCAGGTCACGATCTCATGGGTTCGAGTCCCACGTGAGCCTCAGTGCTGACCGCTCAGAGCCTGGAAGGCTCCAGATTCTGGCTTCAGATTCTGGAAGGCTCAGATCTGGAAGGCTTACAGATTCTGTGTCTTCCTCTCTCTCTCTCTCTCTCTCTCTCTCTCTCTCTCTGCTCCTCCCCTGCTCTCTCTCTCTCTCTCTCTCTCTCTCTCTCTCTCTCTCTCAAAAATAAATAAACATTAAAAAATGGCAATATGGCAATGTTTTCCCAACAGACATCAGATCTCATCACTGCTCTGCCTAGGCCCACTTATGGCTCCCCATCACCTGAGAGTAAAACCCAGACTCTCTAACTTGGCACTCAGGCCTTCCAGGATCGGGGTCCCGCCCTCCCCTCCCACCTCAGCTCCGGCCTTGTCTGCTGCAGCTACATACCGCTCCCTGCTCGTCTTCAACACCCTAAGGTCTTTCTCGCCTCACCGACTCTGCACCATTTGTCCTCTGCTTCAAACCTCTTAGCTCACCTTCTTCAGGTCCCACCTTCTCAAAGAGGCCTCCCTGACCACCCTGAGGCTCCTGCCAACTCTCTCATCTATCTGTTCCCTTCCACGCATTCATCCCACCCTGTCGTTTTAGATATTCACTTACTGATCACTCGTTTCCTATTTCTGTATTTTCATCCTCTCCCGGGACCAAGCATACAGGTGCGCACACGGCACACCATTGACTAAGCGGCAGGACTGGAAACCGGGCCACCTCAGAGACAAAGGCCCTTCACCACCAAGCCTCCTCCAAACCTCTTGCCTCACCCCAGGGCTTCCCCCATCTCTCCCCCTCCCCTCCAGCCTCCCCCTTCAAGCTGGGCTCTGGCCACTTCAGATGAGCCCCGTTCTTCCTCCGAAGACATCACATCCAAACTTTTGCACGGCCGGGGTCTGCTCCTACAGTGCCCTTCCCCGCTCCAGCCCTAGGGCCACCTCTGTAGCACAGGCTCTGCATCCAGCCTGCCAGGGTTCAAATCCCAGCTCCCCCGGAGTAGCACTGAGCTCCTGGGTAAGATAATCGACATTCCCGTGCCTCAGTTTCCCCAACCGTAAAATAGGACTTGTAACAGTGCCCCTCTCCCAACCTGTGCATGAGAAATGCCACCAAAATGTGATACTCCGGTGCCCAGCTCCTGGGTGAGGACTTCATCACCCCGAACGTTGACCCACTTTTCTCAAAGTTTGCAAATCCAAGCATGCAGAGTCGAACAGACATTTCTTCAAAGAAAGTGTACAAAGGACTGATAGGTACATGATAAGATGCTCAATATCATGAATCATTTGGGAAATGTAAGTCAAAACTACAATGACATAACATGTCACATCCATTAAGATGACAATATCAAAACATAGAAGCAAACAAAACAAAAAACAAAAACCAAAAAAAACCAAAAAAACCCCAAAACGGAAAATAACAAATGTTGGTGAGGATGTGAAGAAACTGGAACCCTTGAACACTGTTGGTGGGAATATAAAATGGTGCAAAAAATAAAACAAAGTAAAATAAAATAAAATAAAATAAAATAAAATAAAATAAAATAAAATAAAATAAAGTAAAATAAAATAAACCAGCGTAACTGCTGTGAAAACAGTATGACCGTTAGGAAAACTTTTTAAAGAGAATCACCACAGTTGCACCACAGTGCGAACAGACTTAATGCCACTGAACTGTACCCTTAACAAATGGTTAAGATGTGAGACTTTATGTTATATACATTTTACCAAGAGAAGAAAAAGAGGGAGCACAGAGTCTGGGTCAGACCCCCTGGATCGGAATTCCTGCTCTGGGTGACCTGGCCCAAGTCACTAAACCTCTCCTGCATTCAGTTTCCCTTTGTGAGGTGGAAAAAAATAACAGCACAGAACTGCAAGAATCAAACGAGCACATGCTCGTAAAGTACCTGGCAGAGGGAAGTGCTCGTCGAGAGGCGTTTGTGATTTTTATTCTTTGTCTAGGGGGCAAGAGGTGTGGTCTCGATGTTTACAATTTTCATGACATTCTGCACCCCCACCCCACCCCTTCCTTCCACCTCCTTCTCTTGCTGCTCATTAGAAGCCAGGCCCTGACTTGGGTGGAGACAGGGTGGCCCTCACCTGCCCCAGAAAAGGATCAGGAAGGCTCCAGGCAGCAGAGAAGGGGCGGGCCAATAGGGCAGCCCAGCTCGATTTCAGCCCAGCTGTCCGGGTCAGAGACACCCAGCTGGGCATCCTCCAGGGCCACGGCAGGCCCCATTCTATTTCTGGAGTCTCCCCAGACTCTCATGCCCTGGCCTGCCTGCAGTCCGCCTTGCCCAGAACCAGCCTTGGCCAGGGCACCCTGGCACACATCTCAGCAAGGGAGAGGTGAGCGGGCTGAAGGAGGGGTGTGGGCACAGACGCCCGGAGCACTGATCTATTCAGCCCAACTCCATCAACCCAATTAGCTGCGCCTGTTTGTACCTCAAGCTGCAAAATGGGGACAGAGGGGCTTGCGGTGGAGACGGAGAGAGACCACATGCAAAGCCTTAGAGACGGGCCTGGCTCACGAGGCTGGGAAGGTGGAGGTTGGGGCCAACTCACAGGCAAGCCCACTTCCTGTCCTGGATTACCTTCTGCCCAGGCCTGAGCTCACTATCGTGGCTTCTTATCTTGGCCAGGAGACGTGAAGAAACTTGCCCAAAGTCACACAGCAAGTCGATGACAGATCACAGAGAGGGCAGTGGTCTTATGATTAAATATATAATCTATAATGACATATATATTATATGTGTATAATATATACATATATGCACACGCACATATATATGTATATAATATACACATATATGCATATGCACATATATGTATATAATATATACACGTATCTATACATATAACATATGCATATACATATGTACATATATGTGTATATATATACGTGTGTGTATATATATATATAATTTTTCAACCAGGTGATATATGCACATGACCCAACAAAAAAAAAACTCTAAGGAGAATAAAGTAAAAATAAACTCCTTCCCACTCCTATCCCCAGCCACCCAGTTCCCCTCCCTGCAATCAGCACTGCAACCAGACAGCTGTGTGTCCTTCCAGGGAGATTTTAGGCAGATACAAGCAACAATTATGGACATATATTCTTTCTTTCTCTTTTTTTTTTTTTTTACACGTATGGCAAAATGCTGCGCGTACTGTTTTTACCTTGCTCTTTTTACTCAATAATACGTCTTGTTTTAAGAATGTTGTTAATATATTATTAATTATAATATGTGTTATTAATATACTTAATATACGTTGCTCAATAATATCTGTGGTGCCACATCAGTACATAAGGAGCCCATCAGCCCCTGCTGATGAGCACTTAGCGTGTGTCCAGACGCGCCCTGTTACAAACCACCCTGCAGCGTCACCGCACCGACGTTGTGTTGCCTTAGAAGGGGGACAGCTGGGCTGGGCATGTGCTTGTAATGGTGACAGAGACCATGTGAGTCGATCTCCACCAGCAGGACACACAGCAAATGGTCAATAACTGTTAGCTTTAGTTAGCTTGATTAGAGGTTTGGGCACCCCTCAATTTTGCCTCACCCTAGCCCCTCCCTGCATCGCATTCCAGCCGAGGAAGATAATCAGCTCCCTAATAACTGAAAGCCATAGGACATCAGATGGGTTAATGCCACTGAGAGAGACAAAATAGAAAAGGGGGAGGGCAGGGCATATGAACTCAATAAATATTTGTTGAGAGACTAAATGAAAGAGTTCATTTCTTTCTGAGTTCCCAGCGCATCCCCAGGAGGCAGGGCCCGGCCCAAGTCAGATGCTCCACTGGGACCCGTCGCGGCCCCGTCCCCAACTCCAAAGTCTCTGGTGACTAGTGGCTTCAGGTTGAGCGGCTGCCTCTACCCATTCCCCCAACTTGGGGCAGATTCCCAAGAATCTAAAAGCGGCTCCAGAGCACCTGCTGCCCACCTAGTATCTACCCCAGAAACGTCAGTCCCCTCGGATCCCCCCCCCAGAACAGCCCTCTGAGAAAGACAGCACTGCGATTCAGAACCCCGTGGGCAGAAGTACCCCAAACGCGCCTTGAGTCCACCCTCTGGCGTTCCAGAGAAGGGAAGACAGATGCCCAGAAGGGGCACCCAGAGGACTGCGCGGGAGAGTGGGGGCAGGAGAGAGATCATCCAGCCAGGGCTCCAGGGCCCGGCAGCCTTGCAGCTAAGAGGCTGAGAAGCTGACCCCCAGCTGCGTGTCTGGGCCTCCCAAGGCAAATCCTGATCTACCCCGACTGGAGACTTCGAGGCGGAGCAGAAAGACCTGAACTGGATTCCCCACCAGACCTCGCTGTGCCAGGCCACTTGCCTCTCCGCACCTCATTCTTTCTCATCCGTGAAATGGGGTACCAACTCCTCCCCGCACATACGACGCGGGCAGGACGCATACAGCAGGCGCTCACGGAGCCCCTCAGACCCCAGCGCGCGCCCCAGACCACCCTCCCCCTCACCTGGAGCCGGCGCTAGGAGAGTCCTGGCTCCTCCAATACGGGTCTTAGAGAGGCTGACAGCTCGGACCCGAGGTTGGAATGGCCGCGCCCAACGCTGCTCGGAAGGCCCCAGCCCCGCATGAGGACCCGCAGGGGCGTCTTCGGAACTGCTCTGCGCACCCGAGGTGGACCGGGTACCTGACTGTCCCCAGGCCCCCACCAGAGCGGAGGTCCGGGGGGCGCAGAGGAAGGGGAAGTGAGTTCGCCAGTCTCCCCCCGTCGCCGGAATGGTTTGCCCCGGACATCCTGATTGGTTCCTCGCTTCCGTTCGAACGCCGCGCCATCCGGGTTGCCAGGCGACCGCTTAGCTTCAGCCCGGAGATAGTGCTTCCAGCCCCAGCAGCCCAGCTCCGCCCCGGCTCAACCCCTCCGGCCTGTTCTTCCCTTGGCCGCTGCAACTCAGGAGCCTAGTTATTTCCCTTGCTCTGCCAGGGCTTTCTCCTGGTCCCCAACAGACTATGGCACCATTTAGGGGCCCCACCTAGTCCCTAGTTCCGACTTTGCAGCTGGCTATGTGAGCCCGGGCTAGCCCCTTTCCCTCTCCGTTTCCCTAACTGCACGGTGGTAAATTGTACAATGTGCATATCCAGCAGTCCCGAACTTTACTAAGGAAATGACCAAAGATATGAGCAAAGATTAATGCAGCCTAGCGTTGTTTACGATAGCAAAAGAATGGAAATAATTCCAATGCTCAGCAAAAGAAGGTCGGTTGTATACATCCATCCTGCGGAAGAGCTAAGTCTACTGAGCTTTTTACCTGCCAGGCAGCTTTACGTAACATAACTCTTGTCAGTGCTCATGGCATAACCCTTTGAGATAGGACCCTTTAATTACCCCACTTTGTGATGAGGAATGTTATGCAGCTATTAAAAATGATGTAGTTAAAGATACTTAAAGTATGAGGAAAATGCTAAGAAAGCTTTTTAAAAGTATGTTTCAAAGCACTATGGACAACATAACTATGTATTAAATACATAATTGTAATATCACGTGTTTATGTGTAATCGTTTATAATAACAGCGGTCAATTTCTTTTTTGTGTTTTTGTGGATTTTCCAATTTCCAGCACTTAAATTGTCAAGGGAAAAAAAAACCCACATTTTTTAAAAGGATTAGAATAAATTAACTCTAAGCACCCTTCAAGATAAGGAAATTTCATAACTGCAAGTCACTATTTGGGTCTAGGGCATTGTTCAAGTTGGAACCGACCTCTGTTTTCTATTCCAGATGGTGATCTTCACTCTTTGACTGGATTTTCAATGATTGAGCACTTTCTGTACAAATACCTTGGGCGGGTCGGGGACGGGGGACTAATAGTATACCAATAGCTAACAATGATTGCACATTCTGGCACGAGCACCAATCAAATCAGAGTAGATAGCATACGAGGCAGGAAGTCTGACTTTATCTGGGAGGAGCAGCTAAATATCAAAGTTGGCATTAACTGTGCCCTTTGCTGGACTGTGCTCGAGGCCTGACACACATTTTCTCACTTGACTGCCTTACCATGTGAGAAGAGAGGTTCTATTATCCTTCTCATTTTATAGATGAGAAAAGCGTTGTTTATCTGGATTCAGCAGGAGTCCTCTGAACCGTTCTGTTATGTTCCCATGTGAATATACAACACGTGTTGGCAGCAGCAGTGAGGGGAGGCAAGGAGGATCCTGTGATCACAAAAGACACAAAGCAGGAGCAGATCTAGACCACATACTTCCTGAGCCTCGTACAATTTAGGGAGATCCATTTAAGGAAAGACCTACAAAATCACAAATATAAAATTAGGTAATAAAGTGATGATTTGGTTAGAAAGACAGAAGAAACCTCAACAAATGAAAATTCCACAAATGTTGCAAAATCTGGGAAAATAATATTATTTCTTTTTTTTTTTTTTTTAAATGAACGCTTTTGGGTTGTTTTTTTTTTTTTCAACGTTTATTTATTTTTGGGACAGAGAGAGACAGAGCATGAACGGGGGAGGGGCAGAGAGAGAGGGAGACACAGAATCGGAAACAGGCTCCAGGCTCCGAGCCATCAGCCCAGAGCCTGACGCGGGGCTCGAACTCCCGGACCGCGAGATCGTGACCTGGCTGAAGTCGGACGCTTAACCGACTGCGCCACCCAGGCGCCCCAAAATAATATTATTTCTATGAATTACATATTCGGCATACCTCCCTGATACTTTTCACAAACAAGCTTCTTCTGGCTCCATGTGTACACTTCATACCTCTCCCCCACTACATACTGGTGATATTGGGCACTGTAAACCCAGAGAGGGAGAGAGAGAGAGACAGAGAGAGATGACCTTTCACCCTGGTGCCCCTTTATGTCACAGCACACCTCAGTGTGCTAGGTAAGGGTATTCCTGGAAGTCATTACCAGTTGGCAATAACTTTTCACAAAGGTGACCGAAAACAACGTAAATAAAACCGCGAAGCCCGTACTAAACGTCAGGGTTCTCTTGGCCACATCCCCCAGATGGTCACACGCACTCCGACATCATCTGACACAAAGGGAAGTCTGGATGGAAAGAGAAGGTGGTTTTAACAGAGTGAGGTTTAAACACCTTACTTTGGCAGGTTTTACAGAAGCATATGACTCTGTGAACACCTTGCTAGGGAGTCTGCCGGACCTTAGCTTCCCTGTCATTAAAATGGGAACAACAACAATGGTGTCATGGTTGAATTCTTCGCTCAGATGTACAACTTTAATCAGGGGTTAGGAGAGATTTGAGATGCTTGGATAAAGGTCCTGCTGACCCTTGCGTGTTCCAAACTTGCCTCTGCCCTACGTACCCTGGAGCTTAAAACAAACAGGACAGGGGCGCCTGGGTAGTTCAGTCAGTTGAGCGTCTGACTTCGGCTCAGGTCGTGATCTTGCAGTTTGTGAGTTTGAGTCCCGCGTCGGGCTCTGTGCTGACAGCTCGGGGCCTGGAGCCTGCTTTGGATTCTGTGTCTCCCTCTCTCTCTGCCCCTAACCCACTCGCATTCTGTCTCTGTCTCTCTCAAAAATAAATAAACATTTTTTAAAACAATTTTTTTAAAAAGAATAAGGAGGTGGACAAGCTGTCATTAGTGTGCCCAGATGAAAGGGAGCTAGACGATCCTTAGGGTCACGTCCTGACCCAGCATGAGCAACAGTAGCATCTCGCCCCATCCACAGGCCTGCAGCTTTTAGTGCCTCCTGCAGCACCCTGACCTTGGCGGTGTTTTCGCCACTCAGCTCGAAACTAAGATGAAATCAGCCTCAGATACCAGCTCCCTATCCTCTGTGCACCCCATGGCTGTATTTTGTTTTGGCAGGGGGAGCCTGGCCTTGAAGTGGTTTGAGAGGCGTGCACTGGGGGGGGGGGGGGGGGGGGAGACTGGTGACCAAGGACAGTTCCTGTGTCTGAGCTTTCTGGTCCCAGGGGAGGCAGCCTATCGAGCCTTCAGGTGAGACCTCATGAGAAGTTCAGAGAGAACTGCCAAGCCAAGCCCTTCCTGAGTTCTTATCCAACAGAAACCATAAAAGAGATGGAAAAAAAAAAAAAAAAAAAAAAGATTATTGTTGTCTTAAGCCACTAAGTGTGGTGATGATTTGTTATTCAGCAAGAGATAATACCTAGGGACTTTTTACAAATTCCAACGTCCAGGTTGCACCCCAGACCAACCACATCTGAACCTCTAGGAGAGGGGCCCAGATACCAGGTTTCCATGTGCAGCCAAGGTTGAAACCCCCTGGAGGAGGTCCCCTCCCGCTTCTAGCTTGGGCAGCTCCCACTGACCTCAGGCTGGTTAGGAGTCTCTCCTCTGGGCTTCCACAGCCCCCTGTGTCAAACTGGCCTGGGGCACATCTCCTGACTTGGCAGTCGGGAGACTTCTTATCGGGTAAGTGGAGGTGACTATAGCACCCAGCTGACCTCCTGGACAATCCCATGGTGTGTCACCTGAGAAAGGGCTTGGGGAGCATAAAAAGCGAGCTCTCCAGGTGGGGCTGTTATCACTGAGCTGCTGCTCGGGCTCAGCATTCCTCCGCCTCCCCTCCGCCTCGGCTTTCTGTCTGGACAGCTAGGAGACAGCAGCTTCCAGTTTGGAGAGAGGACTGTCCAAGTTACTCTCATCCCTGCAGACCTCCCCACTTCATCTCCTCTTGGTTTGTTTCAGGATGTATTTAGTCATTCAACAAATATTTTCTGAGCCCCTGGTCTGTGCCGGTTACTAGGAAGACAGACGGGAACACAGGGAGTTACATTCTAGTGAGGGAGACAGAACAATAGATGAGTAAGTGAACCGACAAGTGAGACATGTTATAAATAAAAATAAAGCAGAGTAAAGCACTGGGCGTAATGGAAAAGGGGCTGTTTTGTATAGCACAGTGAGGGAGGCCTCTCGGAGGTGAAGCCTAAAGCGTAAAAAAAGAGGCAGCCGTGTGCAAATCTAGGGAAGGCTGGGAGGAACAAACACGTGCAAAGGTCCTGGGGCAAGAGTTGAGTTTGGTATATTTGAGCCAAAAGGCCAACGACTGGAATGGAGAGACAGGAAAAAGGCTGACATGAAATTGCTGTAGGCCACAGAGAAGAGTCTAGAGTTTAAAGATAAAAAGCGGCAGTTTCAGATCAAGATCAAGCATTCTGGGGTCAGCCGGTCAGAGTTCTAATCCCAGCTCTACCGCCCACCTGCTGCCAGACTTGGGAAAGTTCCTTAAACTCTGAGCGTTCAGCCCCCTAACTTTAATGGGAATAATTGCACCTACATCGCAAGGAGTTACCTTGAGTCCCCAGGATGATGCGTGCAAAACCCTTAGCACAGGACCTGGCCAAAGCATGGCTCAATAAATGTGCGTTATGCTCATTGCTGATGACAATAGCAGAGATCATGCCGCACAACCATGGGGGTTCCCAATAAATCGCAAACCCTGGCAGAGAGCATACGTGCTTGCACCCTGTAGCGGGCTGAACAGGGTGCCCGCGCAGAACAATCGGGGCTGGCAGCAGTCTCCTGGGGGTTAGAGACAGGCTGGCAGCTGCAGGAAGCAGGGCAAGATGAAGACAGGCTTGAAGATCCCGCTGGATTTGGCCCAGACTGAGCCACATCGGCTCTCCACTCCCAAATCCTCACGACCCAGGAACAGGGTCGAGTTGTGAATCTGGAGAGCCCAGAATTCTTTTATTTTTTTTAAAAAAAGTTTTTTTTAACGTTTATTTATTTTTGAGACAGAAAGAGACAGAGCATGAACAGGGGAGGGGCAGAGAGAGAGGGAAACACAGAATCTGAAACAGGCTCCAGGCTCTGAGCTGTCAGCACAGAGCCTGACGCGGGGCTCGAACTCACACACGCGAGATCATGACCTGAGCCGAAGTTGGACGCTTAACCGACCAAGCCACCCAGGCTCCCCGAGCCCAGAATTCTTTTAATCCTGAGGTCTTCGGGGTGCCTGGGTGGCTCAGTCGGTTAGGCAGCCAACTCTTGATTTCGGCTCACGAACCTGTGAGATTGAGCCCAACCCCAGGGTCAGGCTCTCTGCGCCCACAGTGCGGAGCCTGCTTGGGATTCTGTCTCTCCCTCTCTCTGCCCTCCACCCCCACCTCAAGCTAGATAAGTAAACTTAAAAAAAGTTTAGCCACAAGGCTAGTGGCTGTCGTATTAGCACGGCTCTAGAGTGGAAGTTGTTTTCTCTTCGATTCTCTTTCACTCTTTCTAGCCTTCATCTGTGTCCATTTCGCCCACGACAGGGGGCCGCAGACTCAGGGCCAAACTGGGTATCTGTTCCTTTATAAAAATGGGTCTTGTTGGGGCGCCTGGGTGGCTCAGTCGGTTGAGCGTCCGACTTCAGCTCAGGTCACGATCTTGCAGTATGTGAGTTCGAGCCCCACGTCAGGCTCTGGGCTGATGGCTCAGAGCCTGGAGCCTGCTTACGATCCTGTGTCTCCCTCTCTCTCTGCCCCTCCCCCGTTCATGCTCTGTCTCTCTCTGTCTCAAAAATAAAATAAATGTTAAAAAAAAAAAAAAAAGGTCTTGTTAAAGGAAATTCACCAACGTCCGGTGTATATTTCGCTGATTTTTGACAAATGTGTCTAGCTGCAATTGGTGCCGTGGAGGAGTGGCTTCCGTCACCTGGACAACCTCCCTTGTGTGTTTCACGGTCACGTCCCTCCCCCTTGCTCTGGCAGCCACTGGTCTGTTTTCTTTCCCTACACTTTCGTCTTTTCTGGACTATCACACAAATGGGTCAGCCTTCTTTCACTTGAAGCAGGATTAGAGTTTAAGAACATTGTTTTATTCCCATTCCGTTATCTTTCCCCCCCAGAAGTTTTCTAATTACGGCGAATGATGCTGAGTTTCCACTCACAGAGAAAGTATGAAATTTCTTTTCACGCGGAATCCGTTTAAGCCAAGGAGCACACGTTTCCTTTAAAACGTGGAAGTCACTAATAGAACAGGTGGGATACGGATACGGCAGCAATTACAAGGAGTGAGACACGAGTTACTCCTCTTCGGGAAAAACACCCAATCCCACCTCTGCGTGTGACACGTGGGGGGAACCAAGACCCAGGAGGAGGTTGGCTGGCCCGGATCGCATCAAGCAGGTGGCAGAAACAGGAGGACACTAGTGCTGCTCAGGACAGATGGCAGAGGCTGGGAGGAGAGGCTTGGGTCCCCTTAGGGTTAGGGGGCTGTCCCCTCCCCCCACTCTTGGGTCTGCGCTAATGGAGCTGCCCCAGGTCAGAGGCTGGGCCTGACAGATGGGATTCTACAGGGGAAAAAAGGTTCAGAGGGTGAGGGGCCTTTGTCCCAACCCCAGATGGCAGGGCCCCAGAAGTAGCGCCCCTCCTGAACTGGAAGGTCGTGGCCCGGAGACAGAATCTTTGTGGAAACGTAACACCCAAGCCCCTCCACCCAAGGCACTGGTGCAGGCCTTTCCAGCTTTCAACAAGACCCCTCCACTCCACATGCAAATCAAATGCAAATGAGCCTACAGCCACTGCGCAAACCCCGCCTTCCTTTCCCTCTTGCTGAGGTCCACCCCACAGGTCCAGACACCCACGGATGTCCAGACACCCGAAGCCCCAGGCCCATCCTCAGCACACGCTCAGACCCCTCACACCAGGACTGGGCATGAAATGGGCTCAGCTGACCCATCTCTGCCTGGAGGCTGCACCAGACCTGGGCCACTCCTGCTGTCTCTCCCCCTATCCGTCCTCCCCCGGCTCAGGCAGATCTTTTAACACCATACATCAGTATTGCAAAGCTATAGTGATCAAACCAGTCTGATACCGGTATGAAAACAATCAAGGGCCCAGAAATAAATCCACGCAAATATGGCCAAATGATATCTGACAAAAGAGCCAGGGATACTCAATGAGGAAAGACAGTCTCTTCAACAAATGGTGTTGGGAAAACTGAATATTCACATGCAACGCATGAAATTAGACCACTCGCCTTACACCACTCACAAAAATTAACTGGAAATTGATTAAAGGCTTAAACCTAGGACCTGAAACCATAAAACTCCTAGAAGGAAACACAGGGGAAAACTCCTTGACGTTGGTCTTGGCAATGACTATTCAGATATGACAACAGGGGCGTCTGGGTGACTCAGTCGGTTAAGCGTCCAGCTCTTGATTTCGGCTCAGGTCATGATCTCGAGGTTTGCGAGTTCGAGCCTCAGGTCCGGCTCCATGCTGACAGCGTGGAGCCTGCTTGGGATTCTCTCTTGTGCTCGCTCTCTCTCTCTCGGCCCCTCCCCTGCTCATGCTCACTCTTTCTCTCAAAACAAATAAATAAACTTAACAAAACAGATGCGACAACAAAAACACAGGCAACAAAAGCAAAAATCAACAAATAAGGACCACGTCCAACTAAAAAGCTTCTACAAAGCAAAAGAGAAAACCAACACAATGAAAAGGCAGCAGCTCAAGTGTCCATCGATAGGCGAATGGATAAAGACGTGGGCCATATGTACAATGGAATATTACTCAGCCATAAAAAAAAAGAATTAAATCTTGCCATTTGCAACGACACGCACGGAGCTAGAGAGTATAATGTTAAGCAAAAAAGTCAGAGAAAGACAAATACCATTGAGTTTACGTGTGGAATTGAAGAAACAAAACAAAGGAGCAAAGGGAAAAAGAAAGAGAGAGAGGCAAACCAAGAAACAGACTCTTGACTATAGAGAACAAACTGATGGTTACCAGAGGGAAGGGGGTAGGGGAATGGGGGACCTAGGGACTGGGGATTAAGGAGCACACTTGTGATGAGGACCGGGTGTTGTATGGACGTGTTGAATCGCTATATTGCACACCTGAAACTAACACAGCACTGTATGTTAACTAACTGGAATTAATAATAATAATAATAATAAATTGGGGCGCCTGGGTGGCGCAGTCGGTTAAGCGTCCGACTTCAGCCAGGTCACGATCTCGCGGTCCGTGAGTTCGAGCCCCGCGTCGGGCTCTGGGCTGATGGCTCGGAGCCTGGAGCCTGTTTCCGATTCTGTGTCTCCCTCTCTCTCTGCCCCTCCCCCGTTCATGCTCTGTCTCTCTCTGTCCCAAAAATAAATAAACGTTGAAAAAAAAAAAAAAAATTAAAAAAAAAAAATAATAATAATAAATAAAATAAAGTAAAAATAATAAAATGAAAAGGCAGCCTTTGGGATGGGAGAAAATATTTGTAAACACGTATCTGATAAAGGGTTAATATCCAAAAAACATAAAGAACTCCTACAACACAATAGCAAACAAAAAAATCCAATTGAAAAATACACAGAGTAGGGGCGCCTGGGTGGCTGAGTCGGTTAGGCATCCGACTTCCGCTCCGGTTATGATCTCGAGGTCCGTGAGTTCGAGCCCCGCGTCGGGCTCTGTGCTGACAGCTCCGAGCCTGGAGCCTGCTTCGGATTCTGTGTCTCCCTCTTGCTCTCTGCTCCTCCCTTGCTCTCGCTCTCTCGCGCTCTCTCTCCAAAATAAATAAACATTAAAAAAAAGAGTATTTGTGTAGACATTTTTCCAAAGGAGACACCCAGTTGGCCAACAAGTACATGAAAAGGGGCCCAACCATCGCTCATCGTCAGGCAACCGCAAGTCAAAACCACAATGAGATATCGCTGCACGCCTGTCGAAACAGCTATTACCAAAAAGACAAGAGACACCAAACGCTGGCACGGCTGTGGAGAAACGGGGAACCTTTGCGGGCTGCTGGTGCAATTCTACATCGGTGCGAGCCACTATGGAAAAGAGCGCGGAGGTTCCTTTTCTGCCAAAAGCTGTGTCACCTCCTGGCGTGTGGCCGAAGAACATGAAATCAGCAGCTCAAAGACCTATCGGCACCCCCAACGTTCACGGCAGCACGACTCACAAAAGCCATGGAAGCCACGGGAGCCATGGAAGACACGGAAACAACCTAAGTGCCAGCGACTGACGAATGGGTGACGAAAACGTGAGAAGGAAAGAGACAGAATGCAATAGTACTCAGCCCTAGGAAGAAGGAAGGCCCGCCATGTGTGACAACAGGGATGGACCAGAAGGGCATTTGGCTAAGGGAAGTAATTCAGACAGAGAAAGACCATGGGTGATCTCGCTTATAGGAGGAAAAAGGGGGAGAGGTTGGGCAAAGGGACCAGCACTGGGACGTCCCCCAGTGCTTCCCCGGCCAGCTCCTCGTCACCCACGCCTCCGGCTCTGAGACATGGTACCTTCACAGCCGGGCCCTCGAACACCCCTCCAACAGCTCTGGTTTGCCTCACTCGCCGTGGGTGACACCTGAGACTATTTTATGTATTTGTTTTCTTGGTTTTGCTCGCCTCGGTTCCACAAGGGCAGGGGGCCTGGCCTGTATCTCCCATGCCTAGAACACCGCCTGGCACATAGTAGGGGCTCCATAAATATTTGTGAGCGAAGGGAGGGGGGTGGGAAGGAGAGGAAGGAAGGACCGAACGCCCCCACCGAGGCCCCCCGAAAGAGGCAGACAGATTGGAGCGGAAAATGTGACAATAACCATTTGTTCACTCGACAAAGTTACGGTGCGGGCCAGGCACTGACGCAGGGGCTGGGGACACTGTGGGGAACAAGACAAATTGCCTCGGCTTTCCAGGCCCACGGCTGGTGGGGGAGACTGAGAAGCCACAGGGGTCACTGTTCTGAGTCATCTGTGAGGTCCCGATGAGGGGCCCTGAACCCAAGCCGGGGGTCAGGGCAGGCTTCCAGGAGGAGGCGGCCTCTGGGTTGAAACCCAAAGAGTGAGCAGTGGGGAACTCACCAGAAAACAGGAGGAGGACAGAAAGAGATTGGAGGTGGGAAGCCGGGTCACAGAGGTCACACAGGCCCTGGAGGGGTGGTGGGGTGGTCGGGAGCGAAGCAGGGGCCCTGTCGTGGCCTTACTACTTACCCTGTTTTACAGACAGACACACAAGAGACCCAAATCAGAGCGAGGACAGGCCCACACCGTCCGGGCTCCCTGTCCAGTGCTCTTCCCACTGCATCAGTGTGGGAATACCAGTTTCTTCCCTGGAACCTTCTGGAGCCTTGGGAAGGGGCCACTCTCCTGTCCGGCCCCATGCCTCCCTACCAGCCCTTTGAGAGAAATATTAATATTTTGGAGTGAAACCACGCTCCTTTGTTATACAAGGAAGTGGCCTTCTTTTTTTAGAGATGCAGACTAAAGTGTTGGAGGTGATGATTCACGATCTCTATAATGCACGTTAAACCGCCTCGAAAAGAAATGGAGGAAGCATTATGGAAAATGCCAGAGTTCATCTGGATGTCGGATATACAGTTCATAATGTTATCCTCTGTTTTTCTGTGTGTCTAAAATTACTCGACGTAGTTCAGCGTAAACCACTGAAAGAAAAACACGAGGGCAGACCCTGGGTGTGGCCACAGCTGTGGACGTGAATTGAGAAGGCTGGAAGGCAAGCTAGGAGAACATTCTGGACTGGGAAAACCAGGTCTGTGTGTGGGCCCCTGGGCAGTCCCTCCCCGTGTGGGGCCCCTTCCCCTGGGACACCCTGAGTCTCTGCCCCAGTGCTGCGTCTGGTGCTCTCATGGATTCGGCCACTGGGGGCTCTGCGCCCCTTCCCCAGGATACCGACTCTCAGGTTGGGGGTCAGGCAGGAGGCCAACGGCTTCGCTGTCCCCGAGCCCCGAGAGGCCAGACCAGTCTGCCAGTGTCTGGACTGGGGAATGGACAGAAGGACACAGCCCCATCTCACCCTTTCGATCTGGGCCTAGGCACCTGCTCTCTTGCACCATCTACCCCATTGGACTGGCTGGGAAACTGAGGCCCAGGCCTGACCTGGGTCCCCTACTTTGGGGACCTGTACTCTTCTTAAGGACCCAAGACATATAATCCTACAGAAGGAAGAGGGCAGAGAAGGAGGCCCAGGGCACCAAAAGAGTCAGAAGCTGATGTCTGGCCCTCAGCAAGTCAGCATCAGAGGCAGAGGGCAGGGGACGCGTCCCCGGCAGCGTGAGGTCTCTGTGTGAGGAAGTCAGTGCAGGCCGGGAGCCTCTAGCCCCTGTGGAGAGGGCTCTCCCGTCCCTAGCTGTGCCCCCTGCATCAGTACGGCCCCAGTCTCCCCAGCTCGGGGCCAGGGGATCCTCTCTCCCTGTTCAAGCAGGAACCTCAATGTCCCTGTCAGCCTGTCCCTCTCACTCACCCCCAAACCAGCGAAGTGCTCTCCTTAAGACCTCCCCTTCCATTCAGCCAGTGAACAAATATCTTCCAAGTTCCTTCCACATGCCAGGCACAAATTAGGCACCAGGACCTCCACTGTGAACAAAAGAGACACAGTCCCTCCCCCCTCCCCGCCCACCCCCCCCCCCCCCCACTGCTGAGCTGACACTGGTGGGAAACAGACACAAAGCAAGATGAGTCAACGAACACATAACACACCATCAAGGGCACAGTTAGCAAAGCTATCGAGGCACAAGGAGCTAGAGAGTGGTGGCGATCAGACAATTCTAATTTAGGGTCACCTCTGAAGGGTGAGATTGAGCAGACACCTGAATAAAGTGAGGGAGGGGCCATGGGGCTACCTGGGGAAAGAAGGCAAGTGCAAAGGCCCTGAGGCAGGGAATAGGTTTCCTACCCGAAAGGTTGGCAAGAAGACCAGTGTGGCTGGAGTGGAGAGTGCCAGCGAAGAGATACTGCGACAGCCACGCAGGACACGAAGGGGCTGGATGGGGACGGTGGCAGTGGAGGGGTACAGAGTGGCCCGATTCTGGATCTGCTAAGGGATCAGTATGTGCCGTGTGGGAGCAAAAAGGAGTTGGGAGAGAAGATAGCACCTCCATTTTAGAGACCATGCTCCTTGCGGTATCCCCAGCGCATGGCACAGAGCCGATCTCAATCAGCAGTTACTGAAAGAGAAAAAGCAAATAAAGGGAGAAAGAATCTCAGCCCGCCCACTCCTTCTGGCCTCCCAGCTATCGTTTTCCAGAACTGAAGGCGTCTTTCAGGGACTCCCCCATACCCTCCCACAGGATGCTGGGAGGCCATCCTCGGTATTCCTAGTTCCTAGGAATCATCATGCTGCCTTGGCTTGAAGACATTCCAGGTCGAGGCACTCCCCAAGTCCCCAGATTAGCTCATGCCGTCCCTGCTGACTGGATAGGAACTCTCTACTCCACCCGGGCTGGAATTTCCACCATCCTTCACTCCTGGAATCCTGCCCTGAGCACCTTCCAGAAATCTGTTACCAAGAAAGCATCTGTCACACATACCTCTCCCAGCCCAGTTACTCCGGCTTGAGTAAAGGCCACGCTCACCTATGTGTCCCCATTCAGATGTCACCACAATTTCCTCCACTTGGGTGCTCCCTGTTCTTCACACAGGACAGAGCCGAGGAGAGAGAAAAGAGGTCCCAGATGTGCTCTGAGAACAGAGGAGGCCGTCACCTCCCTTGAGCTGCAGGTAAGACCTCTATTAATGTAACACAAAATGGCATTCGAGGTTTCTTTCAGTTCTTTTTCTTCATTTTTCTTTTTTTAAAGTAATTTTTTAATGTTAGGTTACACAACTAACAGGGTTTAGACCCCTAGAAAGTTAAAATATTTCAGTTAAAGCTAAACTCCTCTTTGATCACCCCCCATCACCCTTCCCATTCCCTGACCCCCTCCACACACACACACCATTCCAAAGGCAACCATTGCTGCCAATTTGAAATTCATGCTTCTAGATTTTTCCTATGGATGTATATGTGATAAACACCACACACACACACACACACACACACACACACACACACACCCCTAATGAATATGTGGCATCTATTTGTGGAAAAAAATCTTTCCAAAGATGGAATCATACCGTATTTATCCTGTGGCTTTTTTCTCCGCTCTGTTCTGGGCTCTTGAATTCAATTCACAGATAAGAGATCGTATTCACTCTGATGGGGCTGCACCACGCGACTGGCCCTTATAGACAGCAGATTGCTTTAGAGGCACTCTCAGAAGCTCCTCTATCTAATCCCCTCGAAGCCTACGTCTCCTTTCCCCCCACTCTCCTTCCTTCCACCTCCCCGGCACGTACGCCCCCCCAGAGAGAAGGTCCTAATTCCTCAGATGCCCCAGGACGGTTCCTCTTCGGAGGCTGTAGCACCCTGCGCCCTCTGGTGGCCCCCGTGGGTAACTGCAGCGGCGCCTCCAACCCCCTCATCCATTCACCCCACGAACCGGTTCTGGAAGCCCTGCCCACCCACCACCTAGGCGTGAACCTTCCCGCGCCTGCCCTGGGGGCCCGGTGGCGGATTAGCTGATCTCCGCTCTGGAAAGGCTCCTCGTGGAATGTGAGCGCCCTTGTGACCTGCCAGAAGAATGTACACGTTTGATGAGCCCCGGAGGGCAGCTCTTTGTGGGAAACTCGTGGTCCTCGTGCAGCGCCTTTGGAAGGCAATGAACTGGACGATCTCTCTCTGAGCACGTTGTAGTTCACTGCTGGGAGCGGATTCTGCAGGTATTGCCAGTGTTTGCGGCCGCAGCAAACGACAGGGGCCCAGCAACGGGGGTGGGCCAAATTCGTCCTGGGGCGGTCGGGTAATGGAACACCTGTAGGCCTGTCCTTCTCCAGCCTGGGACTCTGTCCCCCCCTCAGGGTGCCTCTGCTGGCTGCTCCCACTCTGAAGCCTGCCCGCACTTGCCACTCCGGGTTCCCCTCGCCCTCTTTTTTTTCCTACGGACTAACACACTAACTAATGTCCTCACTTCCTACATTTATCCTCCCTTTGCTTCACTAGAAGGTCAGCTCTCCAAAGACCAGGGCTTCGTCTGTCTCCTCTGTTCAATTTTATGTCCCAAGCATCTCTCCCAGTGCCTGACATTGTTGGTGTAACCGAATGAGGGAACGAGGGCCCCGTGGGCCCCCAAGCCGAACACGGAGACCGGGTTTGCAGTGAAGACAATTTGAATTTGCAAGGCCACCTAACGGGGAGATGGGGGTGGGGGTGGGATCTCAAATCTGCCTGCCCTGAAAAAGGGGTCTTGAGGCTTTCCCGGATTTTAGGGAGAGCATGCACCAATGTGATTGGAAGCTACAAAGGGGGAGGTAAAGTTGAGGGCGTTGTTGATCCGCGCAGGCGCAGTCCATCAGGACGCTCCTTAGGTCGCGGGCCGCTCAGCGCGGGGAAAGCCACTTACACAAATGTCTTGTGAGTTGCGCATCAGAGAGAGTTCATCTATCAGAGGCGGTGACAAGGCCCCATGGTATATTCCCTAGGCTAATTGCCCTTTAGAAGCAGGCAGTCTGTTGTGGAAAGAAACAGGCTTTGGGTTACAGTTCACTTCCCTCTAGCTACTCTGAACGCAGGACAATAACTTAGCCTTGTTTTCAGATCAGAAGCGGAGACTTTATTGGAAAGCGCCAATTTCACTGGCACTTAATAAAAGTTGCTCAGTGACTGAAGCCACTGAATGAGGGTCTGGATGTGCAGGCTATATAGCAAGATCTCTGAGATACTTGGTAGAAAAGGCAAGCCTCAGAAAGCAGTCGGCCGTATGCCCCAGTCTGTAAAGAATGCGGGTGGGACGTTTTCCCGTAAACCTAAAATTGCTCCCGCAAAAGATACTACCAGTCTTTTTTTTTTTTTTTTTTAAGTTTACGTATTTATTTTGAGAGGAAGAGAGTGGGGAGGGGCAGAGAAGGAGAGACAGAATCTCAAGTAGGCTCCACACTGTCAGCACAGAGCCCAACAGGGGGTCGAACTCGCCAACCGTGAGATCGTGACCTGAGCCGAAGTCGGAAGCACAACTGACTGAGCCACCCAGGTGCCCCGATAGTAGTAAGTCTTTTTTTTTTTTTTTTAAGTTTGTTTATTTTTGAGAGAGAGGGAGAGCGCGTGCACGCATGCGTGGGGGGAGGGGCAGAGAGAGAGGAAGACACAGAATCCGAAGCAGGAGCCAGGCTCTGAGCTGTCAGCACAGAGCCCGACTCCGGGCTCGATCTCACAAACCACGAGATCATGACCTGAGCTGAAGTCGGGTGCTAAACTGACTGAGCCACCCAGGCGCCCCAATAACAGTCTTAATTAAACAACCGAGGCTGTAAAAATATCTGGAGTTGACAAGGAAAGGGAGAATATTTTGGTTGGGGTTCATCCATTCGTGCACGTGAAAGAGGGGCTTCAGTTGTCTCCGTCCTGGCCTCAGACTTTTCACTAGGGTTCTTTCCAGCTGGTCTCTGCCTGGTGGGCAGAGCATCCCCTGCTGGGAACAGAAACTGTCCCCTCCAGCCACAAGGACACCCTGAGCTAGCAGGAGGAGGAGCGATTTGACCTTCACTGCCCACCTGCAGGGACCCACCCCCTTTGTCCCGCACCTTCCTTATATAGACCTGGAAGTATTTTCGGCACTTTGGAAACTGTCTCTGACACAGTCGTCCTCTGTCTTTCCGGTGTTGGCCTTGCTGAAATCGATTCCTTTCTTGTTTCACCTCTACTCGTCTCTCTGCCTCTGGATTTTATCAACAGCCCGTGTGGCAGAACCGGATATGTTTTGCACCCCCGTGCCCTGGCTACATATGCAACAAACATTTATTAAGCTCCCAATGTATAGTGGTTATATTAGAAACAGATATCTGGAAAGGTTTCTTTGGAGGAGGTAACATTTGAGATTGGCTTTGAAATTACAGATAGGGTTGTGCCAGAGATGGGACAGAAAGGGTATTCTAATAGAAGAATTCATATGGAAATTTTGGTGGCTTCGATGTACTATAAATACTTAGAGAATGGTAAGCAGTTCTGGCTACATATAAGAAAGAGCAAGTGATAAAATTGTCAAGGTTTATTGGTCCCAGCTGAGAAGGGACAGAAATGTGAGGCATGGGCATTTTTCTTAATTTAGCGAGCAAGAGGGAGTCCTTGAGGGTTGATAATATAGACATTTTTAAATTTCTTTTTTACATTTATTTATTTTTGAGAGACAGAGCACAAGCGGGGGAGGGGCAGAGAGAGAGAGAGAGAGAGAGAGAGAGAGAGGGACAGAATCAGAAACAGGCTCCAGGCTCTGAGCCATCAGCACAGAGCCCGACGCGGGGCTGGCTCGAACTCACAGACCACGAGATCGTGACCTGAGCGGAAGTCGGACGCTTAAACCGACTGAGCCACCCAGGTGCCCCTGAAGATATTTTTAAATGGAAAACAAAAAGACCCTAAGAGGCCCGGGTGAGGTGGCAGGAAGTGAAACCACACCAGCAGGGATTCGAATCCAACTGAAGGGAGAATGGTTGGAGTCAGAAAGGAGCATCAGAGGAGGGGACAGGAGCAGCGTCCCGGTGGAGGCCCCCCAGGAAGCACATTCTTGTGTCCTGGCAACCCAAATGGTTCCTTAGCCCCTGCCAGCCGAGAGGGAAGGGGTCTGCTCACCTCTCCTCCCAAGCTTTTGCCTGGAGAGTGATTGCTCTCTTGAGCAATTGAATGTCTCCGAGAACACGGCAGAAAGCAGGTCAGAATTCCCAGCAGAAGTCAACAGGCAATGAACAAATGTACAAGCCCCAAGCCCTGGGCCATACGTTCCCCACCCCACCCGGCCCCACCCCCCACTCCAGCCACCGGCCTCGGGAGTTGGGTTCTAATATGACCTCACGCTTACCAGCCAGGACACCTTGAGCCAGTCGCTGAACCTCTTTGGAGTCTCAGCTTCCCCACCTGTAAAGTAGGAAATGAAAGCATTGCCTGCCCGCGACCTAGGATTCCTGAAAGGTTTCATCAGATATGAACGACTGCAATATGGCAAAGCGGTTATTTGTAGGTCGTTGTTTTGCCGCGGCTCTTGACTTCTCGGGGCCTCTGTTAACTCATCTGTAAAGTGGGATTGCGATAGTAGCCCCCCCCCCCCCAAAAAAGGCTGTGAAGAGTAGATACACGGATTCATGTCAAGCTCGGTGCCTGGCACAGAGTCAGCACACACTGCCTGTCAGGATTTCTGCCCCATGAGGAGGGCGCTGTTAACACCCCCACTTTCCAAGTGACTTGCTTAAACTCCACTATTCGCACCAGGAGTTTGGGCTCCAGGGAGCCCTGCCCCTGGAGTGACAGGAATTACGGTGGCCCTGGGGCAAGGCCAGAGGCAGCCTGGGCAGGTCTTCTGCCTTCTCGGGGTCAACCCTCGTAAAATGTGGATGGCGGTAAGCGCCCGAGAATGTGAGCCCTTTGCTGCGCCCGCGGGGTCATCGGGATCTTCAGGATCCGGGTGGCCGGGCCGGGCTCCAGACACACAGTAGGCTCTTGGTGCAGCCGACAGCCCCGCCCCCCGCCCCTCCCCCTCCGCTGGGCTGGGCGGGGCAGGTTAATACTAACCCGGCCGCCTCCGCCCCTCCCAGGCAGAGTCACTTGGGACGGGGACCTGCAGGTAAGCCGGCAGAAACTGGGCGGCTCGGGCCTCTGAGGGCACGGCTGCCTCTACCGAGGGCCGGCTGACACGGGGCCCTGAGCAGGGGGCGGGGGGCACTTATCTGGGGGACAGCCAGTGGCCTGTAGCTTCCCCCCCCCCCCCCCCCCCGCCCAGTTTCAGACTCCTGGGTTGGAGGCCAGAGGGATAGGAGGGACGAAGGGCCTTTCCCTCTGCGGTCCGTCGGAGCCGGGAGCCCAGCTGGGACGCCCGGTGGACTCCAGCCCCCTCCTCCCCGGGCCAAAAGACTGGGCCCCCCCACCGACCTCTGCCCGGCTGCATGAACACGCCGCTGGGGAAGTCTAGACGGCCATTCCTGCCAGGTTGCGCTGGAGCCTCACCAGCCTGGCAGGAGGGCTGGGGGTTGGGATGAGCACGGAGGGGAGGCTGCTTGACCAAGGTCAGCCTCGTGGGAGGCCCCGAGGAGGAGGAGGAGGAGGAGGAGGAGGAGGAGGAAGGGAGCTGGAAGTCTCTGCCAGCCGGCCTGCTGGGCTTCCATTATCTCCTCCCTTCCTCCCTGTCAGCCAGACCCGCAGAACAGGCCCATCCCCGCCCCCTTTCTTAGATGGAGAAACCAGGCCCCAGAGAGGGTGAGCAGTGGCCTGAGGACACACAGCGGGTGAGCACAGGCCCGGACGCCCACCACAACCTGAGATGGGGGGGATGGGGGGGGGGCACGGTGTGGGCAAGCACCGCCTCCTCTCTGGGCCTCGGTTTCCCCGCATCTGTGAGATGGGAACATTGAGTTGGAGAGGGCCCAGGGACTCCAAGATGATGAGAGGCGGAGAAGGCCCCTTGATACATGTGGACGTGAGTGAGGGGGTGAGGGCGGTGGCTGAGCCAGGCCAGGGTTCCAGCACACCCTGCTACTCCCCTGCCTCCATCGCCTCCCCTCCCGCCCCCTGCCCTCTCCGCCCCACCTCCTCCTTTTGCCCCGCCTCTGTCTCTCCGTCTCTCTTTCTGCCCATTTTGGCTTCTAGCTTTGGTTCTTTCTCTCCCTGCTCTGTCCTCTCAAAGCCATCCTGCTCCAGCCCGGACAACCTCCCCACCTCTCTCATGAGGGCGGGCCGGGCCCCAGGCGGGGGTCACCGAGGACTCTGGGACAACACTGACTCAGACCCCTGTCCAGGAGCGGGTGTAGACCGTGCCCACACTGCCAGCTGGCATGGCCCAGGCCAGCCAGGTCGACTCAACCCGCATGGCTGAGGCAGGCTGTCGACCCAGCCCTTGGCAAACTAGGTGGCCACCTTGGCACTGAGAGAGAGACAGGGCCCTGCTCACACAAAGATTATACTACAGTGGGAGAGGTCGGCACTCAAAAGATAAGACACAGATAAATCGTCACAACTGAACTGAGGAGGGAACAAAGCAGAGAGCCGGGGAGGGTTCGGGACCAGAGCCTCCCGATGGTCAAGGTCGGACAGGGCCTTTCCCTCCTGGTGGGGCAGAGGGTGGCCCAGCCACACACTGAGGGTACACTGGCCCTCCACCCCCACCCCCTGCACCCCCCTGGGCCTAGGACTCTCAGCTTCCACTGCAAAACTTTGAAGGAAAGAGACCTCTTCGGGGGGGGGGGGGGGGGGTGCTGTCCTGGCTTCTGTACCTGTGTGCCCACGTGTCATGGAGCGGACTGAGCCTGAAGAGTCTCATTCAAAGCCTTGGGGTTCTGTTCTCCCACAGTCGCTGATGGGGCCCCAGGAAGTATCTAGGCCTTGGAGTCTGTCTCAGGTTCTCCCAGGCCGGCACCCCGTTTCTCCCTGGCCCGGCCCACGCGGTGGGGAGGCCCGGGGGTGAGTGGAAAGGGATCCTGCTCAGTGTGGCCCCTGCCACATCTTCACGATCCCCCTGCCTCCGGGGCTCTCTGCTCAGGCCGTGACGGTCAGACGTGCCTCGGTTCAAACCCCAGCTCCCAGCTGACCCCGCTGGGTGACCCCGGGCACATTACTTTGCTCTTCTGAGCCACGGTTAACTCATTTATGAAATGGGGGTGATCATCCTGCCTACCTCGGGATTGTGGAGAGGATTTGATGGAGAGTGTGTGTAAAGCGCTTGGCCAGTAGATGATGGCTGTTGTTACAGTTCTCATTACTGTTATCATTACTGTCTCTTTTTGCCTGGATTCCTCCACCAGCTTCCTGATAATTAACCTATTTGGCAGGTCTCGTTCCTACGCCTGCCCCGGCCCCACATTACTCTCTTCACAACAGCCAGCGTGATTATGGTAAAACGAAATTTACAGCCGGTCCTCCCTCTGCCCAGGAAGGGAGACTTGGGCTCAGAGAAAACACCTAAACTCTTGCCTCCAGGGCCCTGTGTGACCTGCCCATCTCCTCCCACACTGGCCTCCTGGTTCTCCCAACACCAAGAGCTGTTTCTGGGACCTGGCAGGTGAGGCCCCACCCCAGGGCCTTTGCACTTGCTGTTCCCGCCCCCTGCACTGCTCTCCCCTGGCAGCGCTCACTCTCACATTTCCTTCATGTTCCCCCTGACAATCCCGGATAGGAATGCCGCCCTCCCAGCTCTGCTCCCCTCCCACAGCCCTCATCACTGCTGACTTGCTCAGTGTTTCACAGCAAGTGCCCAGTAAATACTGGTTGAATGAATGCACCCGCACTGCAAGGCCACTATAAGAAAAAGAGAGAAGAGAGATAAGGACTTTTAAAAAATTCCCCAGCATACTCCCTCTGAGCCACTCCTTAGTACTCTGAAACCACAGGGTACTCTGCACGTGCAGTTCCCTCTGCCTAGGACATTCTCCCCCACTCCGCCCCTGACTCGTTTCACTGATGGCCACATCCCCCATCAGTGTCTCCCAGGTCCAGGAGCATGTGGCACTCGGTATGTGCTGAAAGTAGGCCAGGGCAGGAGAGCCACGCAGGAGATGGGTTAGGCTGGGCCATTCCACCATCATAACTGCTTTCTAGCCAAGAGAAGAGACTTGTGGGACCAAATCACTTCCCTCAAATTACAGAACCCAGAGAACTCGGCTCTGGGGTGTAGGGATTCAGTCTTTCAGTGCATAGAACCTAGTGCACATGAATGAAATTCAGGCTCCTTACCTGCCTATCTGCCCTCATCTCCCCATCAAGCCCACTGCTCCAGCCGCACTGGCCCAGGCTCGTTCCTGCCCCAGGACATTTGCACAAGCTGTTCCCTCTGCCTATATTTTCTTTGGGTTTCTTTATTCTTTTTTTTTTTAACACATTTTTTTCTTTAAGTCCAAGTTAGTTAAACATACAGTACCATGATGATTTCAGGAATAGAATTTCGTGATTTTTGCACTTAATGGAAAAACTGATATATCTGATTTTATACCTGTTACATATATTTAATTATTTTTTTTTAAATTTAAATCCAAGTGAGTCAACACAGCGTGGTAATGTTTTCAGGAATAGAATTTTGTGATTTTACACTTAATATTCTACTTTTCATTTAAAAACTGTTTAAATATTTGATCCGGCTGGAATTCCTTTTTCAGGCGTTGGGAATAGGAAGTAAGAAAGAGATCTAGCTTTATTTCTTTTTCCCAAAGGAGTACCGTAGCAAGTCAGATTTTCTGACTGGTTCTATGCAGGAAAACCACAGGTGTGAATGAACATGTAGCTGGACAGCTTGCTGAAGTCTCTCATTATTTGAGTAGCTTTTCAGAGGATACAAGTAACCGTCTTTCCTTAGCAAATCCACCTCCTCCCTTTAATTATTGACCTCTTCCTCTTTATTAGAAATATCGTTTATTGCCTCCCCTATATCCTTTGTTTATTTTACACTGCCTTCTGCGGTCAAGGCCTAGAGCACTGAATCAACACCGCACCGTTGACCGTTGACTGTTTCTGTCCGTTTCTCCTGGCGTGTCTGAGACTCTGGGGGAATGTTACTCAGAATACAGACGTTTGCTACTGTTTTGACTCCGCTATGGAGTGCGGTACCTATCAATATGAAATGACTCAGCGGCTTAATTTATACCCTTGGCATCAAATCCCATATTAAGGCTCTTTGTTTTCTCTCTCTCTCTCTTTCTCCCTCCATTCATCCATCTCTTTGCATTTCTCTGGAAGATGTTTGCCCCCAAGTTTACTCGTAACTTGCCAATGCCTCTTTAAGGTGTATTTCAACAACTAATGTTTGGTTTTGGTTTTTGATCAAATCCCCATTAGGGCAAGACCTGAGCTTCTGAGTTGGGACACTCAGAATAAAGGAGATAAATGTTAGTTTCTGGCTACTATAACCAGTCTGATATATCCTTGAACATCTATGTCTGTCCGCTTGGCCAGTGTTTTGCTATAAATAATGTGAGTAGCTTAAACAAGACGAAAGCTTACTTACAATGTAAACAACACTGAACAAACAAAATAGTTCAGTCGCAGGCAGAACAGGACTGGTTCTGCAGCTTTGTGCCACAAAGTCTTGAAGTCTAGTCTCCCTCTAGCCCCCACACCATCCCTCTTGGCGCAAAACGGCTGCTGGAGTTCTGGGCATCACACCCGAATTCCAGACAGCAGGATGGAGGAAGAGCGGGAAGGTACACCCCCTCATCTTTAAGGAGACTTCTCAAAGTCTTCACAGCCTCATCAGTCTGGCCTCGATTAGATGGCCATGCACCACTGCAAGGGAGGCTGGGAAGTATACTCTTGTAGCTTTTTGTTTTTTAATTTCTAACGTTTATTTATTTTTGAGAGAGAGACAGAGAGTGAGCAGGGGAGGGGCAGAGAGAGAGGGAGACCCAGAAACCGAAGCAGGCTCCAGGCTCGGAGCTGTCAGCACACAGCCCGACGCGGGGCTCGAACTCACGGAGTGTGAGATCATGACCTGAGCCAAAGTCGGACGCTTAACCGACTGAGCCACCCAGGCGCCCCTGTACTCTTGTAGCTTGGTGGCTGTTTGCCCAACCGAAAATCTGGTCTCTGTAACAACAAAAGAAAGGAAGAGGGACTCATGGGAGGCAGCAGCCATTTGCCTTGGAGTATCATTCAACCTCTCCCTGTTTGTCCTTCCATATCGGTTCACCGATCGTAGACAGAATTCTGCCTGAGTTGGTGTAGGGCAGCTTTGTCGCAGTGAGATCCTGCCTGTCCTGGACCACATTCTGGTCTCAGGTGGCAGTGAGCGGCCGAGAAGCTGGGCACAACAGACCTGTGAGAGAGGTCCTCTCCAGGCGACAGCTGCCTGGAGCTTCTCTCCGTGGGTCCTCTGCCTCAGGCCTCCAGAAAGGAGGTGGTGGGGTGAGGTGGAAAGCAGGTCGGACTGCCCTCTGCTCCAGGATTGGCTTCCCTCAGTGGAGGAAGGAAGAAGAGAGTTCATCTGGGGCCCGAGAGTCAGATCTGTGTGTGGGAACCTGGAAAGGAGGCGCTGAGGTGTGGGGAATTTCCCCGGGGGAGGCATGGCCACAGAGACGCTTCTGCCCCTTCTAGAAGAACAAGAAAGACTGACATGTGAAGGGGGAGGGCCTGAGGGATCAGGCCTGGGTTCCCATCGGGGTTAGGAGGCCAAGTGCTGCAGGGGACGAGCTCCAAATCCCACCTCCCCGGACCCCGCCCATCCGCAAAAGGAGGTGACTGGCCCGGTCAACATTGCTCTCCGAAATGGTGCCTATGCCCTTACTGGGCCCCAGGCACTGTTTAAGACGCAGTAACTCATTAACATGTTTGCATCTCATTCCAACGATGAGGTCGGGACGGTCACTGTCCTCGATTCCCTTTTCTTTTTCTTTTCTCTTTTTCTTTCCTTTCCTTTTTCTTTGAAGAGGGTGCTTGGTTTGTTGTTGGCTTGCTTTGGTGCAACAGCTGTGCGATTCAATGTGTCAAACTTCCCTCTGGCGGCCTCTGGAATGACGAGCCGCTGTTAGGGAGGCTTTCCCCTCTGGAAAGGTTAGCCATCAAAGAATGCGCCCGTTTTCCTATCACCGAGAGCCAACTTGTTCAGGAGAAGGGGAAAGATCAGGAAACACCTGGGCTCCACGGCACTGTCTCGTCGCCGATGGCGACCCTGACGTCTCGCTCACCTGATGTTTCTCTCCGGCAGCCCCGCCGCAGGCCGATCCGGGAGGTGGCGGCTTCGTTCGGCACGGGGCGGACATCGCCATGCCCCTCCTGATACACCTGCTGGTCTGCACCTTCGGGCTGGGCTCCTGGGTGGCCATCAACGGGCTCTGGGTCGAGCTGCCCCTGCTGGTGACGGAGCTGCCCGAGGGGTGGTATCTCCCCTCCTACCTCACGGTGATCATCCAGCTGGCCAACATCGGCCCCCTCCTGGTCACCCTGCTCCATCACTTCCAGCCTGGCTGCCTCTCGGAGGTGCCCATCATCTTTACCGTGCTGGGCGTGGGCACCGTCACCTGTACCCTCTTCGCCTTCCTCTGGAATGTCACTCCCTGGGTGCTGGACGGCCCCCACAGCATCGCCTTCATGGTCCTCACCTTCTTCCTGGCCCTCGTGGACTGCACCTCGTCGGTCACCTTCCTGCCCTTCATGAGCCGGCTGCCCGCCCACTACCTCACCACCTTCTTCGTGGGCGAAGGGCTCAGCGGCCTCCTGCCTGCGCTGGTGGCTCTTGCCCAGGGCTCGGGTCTCACTACCTGTGTCAATGTCACTAAGCCGTTAGAAACCACCCCAAGCGCCGAGACCACCAGGAAGACTGTCTTCCCCCAGGTACCCGACATTTCCCATGGCCGCGCTCTGTGACTGATCACAGACCGGGCCGCGCGGGGGGCTCGTGCTTCCTAGATGCTGGGCAGACCGCTGTCCTTGACCCGGCTGCGCTCTCGCATCACCTGCCCCCGGGGGAGCTCACTTTCAGAGCGTGTTGCGTTTCCAGCTTGCAAAATCGGGACTGTGAACGTGTATTTCCTCACAATTCCCCGGGTGATGCTAAGGTACGGCCAGGGCCAAGAACCGTAGGCTTTAGCCACGGCTTTGTGTTGTTTCACATGTCAGACTTTGTTTCCCCCTGGGTCTTAGACACCTCACACGCACCCGGTGTTGCCCAAACCACAGCAGTTCATCACCGGGCGCAGACCAGTGGCCCCAGGCGGCCGTATCCTGCAAGCGTTTGACTTTGACTGTTTGACTTGGTTGAAGACATTTAAACGTTTGAAATGTCCCACGCGTAAATCTAGATGTCCATAGGTTATCTCTCGAAAAGCGATTTGGCCGTGGGGCGCCAGGCGGGCTCAGTCGGTAGGGCACGCGACTCCTGATCTCCGGGTTGTGAGTTCGAGCCCCACGCTGGGCCTGGAGAGGACTTAAAAGCTTTAAAAGAAAAAGCGAGGGAGGGATTGGGCCACACCAGGCCACCTTCCCACAGGGCGACTTTGGGTGACGCTGCCCCTCCTCAGAACACATCTGTGGCTGGCAGCCCTTGGCAGGCGGTAGTGTGGGAAAAAGTGGAGCTCCTAAGTCAGAATCAAGTGGACTCACGTGGACTGGTTTTGTCACGCACTCCCTATGGCCCTCGGGTAACACAGACCGTTCTGACCCAGGCAAAGGGCTGGTCCCCAGGGAGCCGTCAGACCTCGTGAGCATTTATTATCATTACCTTAGGAGTTATGTGTTATGTCATTCATCCCTTATTAACAATGCATGCTATTTATTGTACATTATTATTAACATTGTTGTTACCTGTGCCCTGACATCCCCCGCGGACCCGGCTGAGCCTTGTTGTGTCTTTCCCCCAGGGAGCTAACAGCACTTTTGCGTCTGACCTTGCCGGGACGGCACATTCCGCGGTCCATCTGGAAAGTCGCCACCTGCCGGCCAACTTCTCGCCTTTGGTCTTCTTCCTCCTCCTCTCCTTCATGATGGCCTGCTGCCTGGCCGCTTTCTTTGTCCTCCAGCGGCAGCCCAGACCCAGGGAATCTTCCATAGAAGACCTCCTCACCTCCCAGGTCACCCTCCACTCCATCCGGCCACGGGAAGGGGAGGACCCGGGCCCCCCAGGGCCAAGGGACAACAGCAAGGCCCAGGGGCATCCAGAGGAGAAAACGGCCCCCCACCACCCCGCCCACCTGACCTTCATCTACATCCTGGTGGCCTTTGTAAACGCGCTCACCAACGGCGTGCTGCCCTCCGTGCAAACCTACTCCTGCCTGTCCTACGGCCCCATCGCCTACCACCTGTCCGCCACCCTCAGCTCCATGGCCAACCCTCTTGCCTGCTTCCTCTCCATGTTCCTGCCTCACAGGTCCGTCCCACCTGGTCCTGGGGAACTCTTGTGGGGGCAGATTTCGTTCCAGAAGTCAGGATTCCAAACCCCACCTATCAGGCTCTACGTGTAGTGGCTAAGAACACGGTTTCTAGGGCTTGACTGCCTGGGTTCAGATCCCAACTCCGTCACGTCCTAGCTTCTGTGATCCTGGATAAGTCACTCCGCTTCCCTGTGCCTCAAGGGTACTTATCTGGAAAATGGGGGTGATAATAGTTCTACCTCCTACGGTGGCCGGAAGCATAAGACAAGCTAACTTTGTAAAGATTTTAGAGCAGTGTCTGCACGTGCCAGGTCCAATGTAAGTGCTGACTTGCCTTGACATTGGCCCTTGAGAAGGAATGGGCAGGCAGGAGCTGAGGTTCCCATGTACAAATAGAAACCCCGGGGCTCAGAGAAAGGGTCTAATTCCCAGGATTTCAGCCCTGTTCTCCTGCCTCCAGCTCCTGCTGGCTCCTTTACAGCTGCAGTTCTGGAAGAATGGCTAGGCAAATTGATAAAATGCAGATTAAGCCAGTCTAGATTGGGGCCTGAGATTGCCAAATTTAGCCAAGCAACCTCGGTGGTTCCACCATGGGGGGTTCAGACGCCGGTAGGAGACACAGGCTTTGGAGTCAGGGAACTTCAGGGCCCCACAACCTCCCACCCACCACTCCGCCCTGGCCATCCTGGCGGTCCTCTCCGACCTGCTCACACCCACCTCCCTCGGCCCAGGAAGAAGGGAGAATGGGAATAGCGTCAGAAAAGGTCAGATTGCCAGAGAGCTGAGTGTCCTCCCTTAGGGCTTACAACTGTGGCGGGAGACTGGAGATTTCTGATGAAGCAGAAGCCACAGATCTGCGGGATGAGAGACACCCAGAATGTTAGAAATACCGAATCTGAAAGCCAGGGGCTCCAAGAATCTTCCAGCAGAAAGTGTCCTCAGAGGCAGGGGCGGACCCTCCGCTCTCACTCAGGACCACAGACGGTTCTTGGTGTCGTGAAGAGCATAGGCAGGGAGGTCGCAGGGGGACGACCTCAAACGAAGGACAGTGTCCTCAGCTGTCACACCCGGAGCCTACCTGGAAGGCCACCAGGGCCTCTAGATCAGGCCAACCTCACGGTGTAGACCAGGGTAGGTGAAGCCGGAAGGGAAGGGGTCAGCTGAGGTCTCACAACACCCCCTGCTGTGCCAGTGCTGTGATCAAAGCCACCTTCTAGTCGGCCAGGAGGTTGGGAATGTTGCAGGAGGAAATGACAGCAGATAAAATACCGGGCGGGGCCCAGGGCCAGGCCCGGCACACTCTGCCCCACAGGCCCCCACAGGCCTGCGACACTCACCTCCTAGGGGAGGAGACGGGCTCAGAGACCAGTCTTACAGCTCAAGTGGGACATGGGATCCGAATCAGGTCCCTGTACCACCGGAGTCCATTCTGTTCCCCCTGCTATTAACGTTCAGGGTGACTTAGGCCAGTCTTGCCCCTCAGGAACCTCACTGACCCACTTGAGCCAGGTGGCCTGGAAGTTTCCACGTGGATCTGACCTCTAACCCCGGAGACGCTGACCCTCCTCCTCCCCCCCCCCCCCCCGGGGTGGAGGTGGCAGGGGTCAGGCTTGCCATCTCTTCCGTCCTTCTCCCCTACTCTGCCCTAGGTCTCTGCCATTCCTGGGTGTCCTCACAGTGCTCGGGACTGGCTTCGGGGCCTACAACATGGCCATGGCCGTGATGAGCCCCTGCCCCCTCATGCAGGGCCACTGGGGTGGAGAAGTCCTCATTGTAAGTACCTGGCCTGTGGAGCTGCTCCCCCCCCCGCCTCACCTAGCCAAGGCCCTTTCCACTGACCAAAGGCTTTGGGCCTGCTCCCCGAGGAAGCCCCAGGTGGGGTTGGGCAGGGGAGGGATGCCTCTCATTTGGGAACAGAGGCTTAGGAAGGTGAGGTGGCTGGTCCAAGGTGACAGTCCAGCCTCTCCCCTGAATGCCGCACCCTTCCCGCCATGTGGACGGCCATGCGTCTGTCAGCAGTGGCCTTCTCCCAGATGCCCTTGACTTGGTTATGGGGGGACATAAAGGCTATTGGGCTCTCCTTTGCCCTGGGCATGTGTGTCAACTCCGGGGGCCCCCTTAGCCCTAGAGGGTCGCCCCCAAAGGCTCTACTCAACTCGGAGGTTATTCCCTGGGGTTCCCTTAGGCCCGCTAGGTCGCCCTACAAGCACCCTTCTCCCCTGGGGCTCACCCCCAAAGCCCCCTTCACTCTGCATCTCCCCTGCCCTGTACCCACAGGTGGCCTCCTGGGTGCTGTTCATCGGCTGCCTGAGCTACGTCAAGGTGATGCTGGGTGTGATCCTGCGCGACCGCAGCCGCAGCGCCCTCTTGTGGTGTGGGGCGGCGGTGCAGCTGGGCTCCCTCCTCGGGGCTGTGCTCATGTTCCCGCTGGTCAACGTGTTCAGGCTCTTCTCGTCCGCCGACTTCTGCAGCCTGCAGTGCCCCACCTAGGACCCTTGGCGCGGTCCGTTACATGACCCTGACCCGCTCCCGTTGCTAACACTGGAAACCTGGGCAAGGCACGCAGCCCAGGCCACAGGGCAAGTGGCGGGGAGCCCGGGGGCAGAGCCCGAGTCCCTACACATCCACGCAGACTCCCCTCCGGAGCGGGGGAGAAAGCCACGGGCCTCCCACGGGGCCTGGAAATGCAAAGCACAGCCCTGCCCCCAATGCTGGGTCGCGGTGCCCGCAGTTCCGTTTCAGAACTCCCGCGGGCTCTTGAGCGACGGCGGATTTGCAGCACCCGGCCGGAGGCAGGCTCAGGGGTGTCCGAAGAGAAACCGCAGAGGGGGCGAGCCAGCCCTCACAAGCGGTGTGACGTCACTTATTTCTCTGTGCCTCAGTTTCCTAAAATGGGGACCATGATAAATAGCACCTACCTCACAGGCGGAGCACAGGGATAAAGGGAAGAAGCACCCAGCATTGGCCATTTCCTGACCTGACGCCCAAGGGAAGTTAAGTGCACATCAACACAAGGGAGAAGTGGCCAGGAGGGTTGAGAGACGACCCCTGCCCGGTATACTTTTTCCTATTATTCTCACAGAGGAGCTTGTAAAAGGTCCCCTGGCTAATGGTGGGATCTTGGGGCATCTTGACTCCCCAGTTCCCAATGTGGATGGACACTGTGCCCCACACACCCCTTCCCGTCACCGCTCCTGACTCAAGAAGTCCGGCTTCTTGGAAAGCAAGGGACCTTCTGGGAGGCAGAGAGATGGGGGCGGTGGGGGCTATGCCAAACCTCTCAAGTGAGTCCCCTCCCCTCCCCCCTCCACCAAGGCTGAGAACTGGACCCGAGAACCCTGGGAAGCAGCTCTCTCAGCTGGGGAGGAGTGCATCAGCTACCCGATTATTATTTTGTTTTCTTTTTTCTTTTTTCAGAGAGACATTCCCTGCTTTTAAACTAAGATCAGCCCTCTGAAATCAATATAATCAGTTTTCAGTTCTAAGGTCAAGGCTAAGCTCAGAAACGAACAGAATCAAAGGCTTAGAGAATGTCCGGCCTTGGGACTTCTTTTCTTCAGTGGTTTGCTTGCTTGCCACCGGCCCTCCCTTTAATTTATTTTGAATAGATAATACAGTCGCATGTTTCAAAAGTCAGAAAATATAAAATGATGTTCAGCAAAAAAATCCCATCTCTCCTCTCCTTCATCTGCCCCGGTTCCCCTCAACGCACACACGCACGCGCTTTATTTTCTTTTTCACTCTTACAGAGATTATGCAAATGCAAATACAGACTCTTTTTACAGAAAAAGTCCTAAACTACTGTGTACCTTGTACCTTTCACTCAACAATGAAAATGGAGAGAAGGTTCTGGTTCTTTCCTACGACCACATCATATCCCGTCGTGTGGGGGTACGAAATTTATTCAACCAGTCCTCCGTAGAAAGACATTTGAAGGTACCGGAGACAACATTTAAAACAAAATCTCCCACTGCGATGCCTGGGTGGCTCAGTGGGTTGAGGATCTGACTCTTGATTTCAGTTCAGGTCATGATCCCAGGGTCATGGAATCGAGTCCCACCATTAGGCTCCATGCTGAGTGTGGAGCCTGCTTGAGATTCTCTCTCTCTCTCTCTCTCTCTCTGCCCCTCTCTCCCACCCATGCACGCTCTCTCGCTCTCTCTCCCTAAAATTGGAATTTTTTTTTTATTTAAAAATCTCCCACCAATCAGAAAAGCTCTCCACAAAAGCGGCAGAGAAAGAAAACAGTTATATTACTGAATAAGCATTAAAACAGACTGGCGCACATCAGACAATCCGCTGAAGAGATTGCAAAGGCAGGAACCCCACTCTTTTATGACCTCCAGCAGATACGAGCCTACGACCTCCATGTTCTCAGACGATAACTAGTCCTCAAGGAAGGGTACTAGGTGGCCCCGTTTGTCACAATTCTTCCTGAATTCGCCTGGCAACTGGGCTAGCTGTCTTTATCTGCAGGAGAAAGATATCTTGGGGCACCTGGGTGGCTCAGTCGGTTGAGCGTCCAACTTCGGCTCAGGTCACGATCTCACAGTTTGTGAGTTCGAGCCCCGCGTCGGGCTCTGTGCTGACGGCTCGGAGCCTGGAGCCTGCTTCGGAGTCTGTGTCTCCCTCTCTCTCTGCCCCTCCCCTGCTCTCTCTCTCTCAAAAAATGGACATTAAAAAAAATTTTTTTTTTTAATTTCTGTCTTTACAAGAGGAGACTTTTTGCAACCTGGAGCCCAACGCTGATGTTAGGTTCTTACCCTCCCACAGAGACTGGGTGATGGGACACTGACCTTCTGGATATGCTCTCCTATCCGTAAGAAAAGTGACCCTGGGTGGCAAAACTGACTAGAGGCTTATTCAGCTTTTTCAAAGACTTGAGTACACCTAGAAGGAGCAGGGAAAGAATTGCAAGTTTTCTAGAGTAAATGCTCTAAGGAAAGGGAGAGGGGTGTCTCCCTCTTTGGCACGAGGGACAATTATTTGTATTTGCCCTTACAAGGGCATTCAGGTTGTTTTCAATTGTTGCCTCCCAGAAGGCATGTTGGAATGGATAATGGGCAAGGATGGGATCTCTCCGTACTGGTGCGGAAATATGGTCCAAGATTAATTCCGCACACAGAAAGGAGATGCGGGAGAATGTGTAGACTACGGAGTTAGCCACGCTAGTGCGTTCTGTCTGGGACTAGGTGAGGCGGTAAGTGATCTGGCATTTGGAAAAGGCACCTCCATCTGACCCTGCCCCCCCATGGTTTTGCTTTCACCCACCGTCCTTGGAGGTCTTCTGACATGAGCGGCCTTTAAGTGAAGGTGCGTGAGTCAGCTCCCACAGTCTCCTCTGTACGATGGGGACAATGAGAACATCTCTCAACCAGGGTTGAGCCGGGAAGTGCACGTGCTTAGCGCCGCACCCGCAAACAGCAAGCACTCAATAAATGCCACTAGAAGCTCCCACGTTCTGAGCACCTGGGTGGCTCAGTCAGTTAAGCGTCCGACTTCCGCTCAGGTCACGATCTCACAACTCCTGAGTTGGAGCCCCGCATCGGGCTCGCTGCTGTCAGTGAGGAGTGCGCTTCGGATCCTCTGTCCCCCATCCCTCTCTGCCCCTCCCCTGCTCATGCACGCTGTCTCTCAAAGATAAAATAAAAACCATTAAAAAAAAAAAAAGTTCCCACTTTCTGAGAACACCTCTGAAGGATCCTGGACGGCCCTTCTGCCCCCGCCCTCCAGGAGCTTAAACCTCGAGGCTGATGGAGTCACCCGACATCTCTGTGGTCCAACCAGGTAAGTTCCCTGAAGCATGAGCTCAGGGCTCCGGGTTCGGCCTGGGGTTGGCGGCAGGTGGGCTTCCCAGAAGATGCCCCTGAGCTGGTATCTCCAGGATGTTGGAGGGAAGGGGGCAAAGCGAGAAGGAAGATGCCTTCCCATGTTTACAGCAGCACTATCAACAACAGCCAAAGTATGGAAAGAGCCAAATGTCCATTGATGGATGAATGGATAAAGAGGATGTGGTATATATATCCAATGGAGTATTATTCAGCAGTCAAAAAGAATGAAATCTTGCCATTTGCAACTACGTGGATGGAACTAGAGGGTTAGGGTTAGGGTTAGGGTTAGGGCCAAATTAGTCAGAGGAAGATAAATACATGGCTTCACTCATAGGAGGACTTTAAGACACAGAACAGATGAACACAAAGGACGGGAAGCAAAAATAATATAAAAACCGGGAGGGGGACGAAACAGAAGAGACTCATAAATCTGGAGAACAAACTGAGGGTTACGGGAGGGGTTGTGGGAAGGGGGATGGGCTAAATGGGTAAGGGGCACCAGGAATCGACTCCTGAAATCACTGTGGCACTAGATGCTAACTAACTTGGATGTAAATTTTTTTTTTCAACGTTTATTTATTTTGGGGACAGAGAGAGACAGAGCATGAACAGGCAAGGGGCAGAGAGAGAGGGAGACACAGATTCGGAAACAGGCTCCAGGCTCCAAGCCATCAGCCCAGAGCCCGACGCGGGGCTCGAACTCACGGGCCGCGAGATCGTGACCTGGCTGAAGTCGGACGCTTAACCGACTGCGCCACCCAGGCGCCCCTGGATGTAAATTTTTAAAAATTAAAAAAAAAAGAAGGAGGAGGATGCCTTCCAGCCAGAGGAAACTGCACTGGCAAGAGCCATGGGGTGCGAGGCTTCAGCCTGCATTCCAGAACTCACAGGGAGGGCAGCCTGGAAATCCCAGGGGCAGCTTGTGGAGGGAGGGACCTTAGAGGCCAAGGTTATGAAGGCACGGAGGGCTGTATTGGCCTGTGGTACAGCCACTGTGGAAGACACTGTGGGAGTTCCCCCAAAAGTTAAAAACACAAATACCAGGGCGCCGCGGTGGCTCAGCCGTTTAAGCGTCCGACTTCCGCTCAGGTCAGGACCTCAAGGTCCGTGAGTTCGAGCCCCGCATCGGGCTCTGTGCGGACAGCTCAGAGCCTGGAGCCTGTTTCAGATTCTGTGTCTCCCTCTCTCTCTGCCCCTCCCCAACTCATGCGCTCTCAAAAATAAATAAAAAACATTAAAAAAATAAAAATAGAAGTACCCTAAGATCCAGCTTTCCCACTTCTGGGAATATGTCTTAAGGAAATAAAATAATTAGATCAAAGAGATATCTGCACCTCCATGTTCATGGCAGCATCATTCACAATAGCTAAGACATGGAAACAACTTCAGTGTCCATCGACACATGAATCAATAAAGAAAATGTATTAGGTATACCCAATGGAATATTTCTTAAGTTTATTTATTGATTTTGAGAGAGACGGAGTGCGACAGGGGAGAGGGAGAGAGAAAGAATCCCAAGCAGGCTCTGCACTGTCAGCACAGAGCCAGGTGTGGGGCTTGAACCCACGAACCACGAGACCGTGACCTAAGCCGAAGTCAGATGCTTAACTGACTGAGCCACCCAGGCGCCCCTACATGATGGAACATTTATTCAGCCTTTAAGCAAAGCAAATCTTGCCCTGTGTAGCAACACGGATGGGCCTTGAGGGCGTTATGCTAAGTGAAATAAGTCAGACAGAGAAAGATACCGTCTGATCTCCCTTACACGTGGAATCTACAAAAACCGAACTCCCAGAAACTGAGAGCAGACTGGCGGTTGCTGGGGCTGGTGGGGGCAGGGGGAATGAGGATCTGTCGGTCAAAGGGTAAGGACTTAACAGTTATAAGACGGATACGTTCTGGGGATGCAATGTTATAGCAGGGTGACTATAGTTAACAACACTGGGCTGTATAGTTGAAAGTCACTAAGAGAGTAGATCGTAAATGTCCCCACCACCCACCCACAGCCACCCCCACACACAAACGGTAACTACTCGAGGTGATGGACGTGTTAGCCGCAAGAGAGTTCCCCAGGATTCAAGGGAAAGCCCCAGCTGACAGCCACAAGGCTCTCGATTCTGCCAACGACCTGAATGATCGCAGAAGCAGATTCGTCCCCAGACTTGATTTTAGCCCGGCGGGACCCGTGTCCAACTTCTAACCTACAGAACTGAGATAATAAATACACTGGCATCGTCTTGAAGCTGCTGTTTGAGGTAATTAGTCACAACAGCAGCAGAGAACTGAGACAACGGTGCTCCCACCCTGGCTCTTACAGCCCCTTAAGCCTGTCTGGTGCCTTCATGTGCGTTGTGATGGCCACAAGACAGCCCCCCAGTGTCCCCTAGAAAATGGGCCACACAAAGTCAGGGCGCAGAGCCCTGGCTGGGAATCCGGGGTTCCTTTGAATGAGCTGTCGGCGTAAATACTGAAGTCCCACGCTTCGGAGGGATCCTGAGGGAAGGTGGCCCCGGGGAACTTGGAAACACAATATCATACCAGGACTGCTTTGGGGAGAGACCCACAAAGTCATCTGAAAGAGAATTGAGAGTTATTACCCTAACGCACTTCCTTGGCGCTGGTCAGCCCTCAGATACCCATAGAGGGAACATCTACCCCGTCTATCCCCACCGATGTCCACCACGGTGACCGTCAACGTTATGGCTCTCAAGTGCCTCCCACCCACACTCTTTCTGGTTTGGTCAGATGCCAGGGCACAGCGCCATTCTTGCAATCACCTGCTGGGGGCCTCCTAGTGCCCTGGGCTCTTCCTGAGGCTTTACTGATTTAATTCTCATAGAAGCCCTGTGAAACGTGCCCTATTATTATCAGTGCTGTTTTGCACATGAAGAAACTGAAGCACAGAGAGGTTAAGTACCTTGGCTGAGGTCACACTGCCAGCGAGTGGCAGAACCAGGACCCGGACCCAGGCCACCTAGCCTCTGCATCCCATGATCCTTTGCTGCATCAGAGACAGGAGTCTCAAAGCATGCCAGTCAAGAAAACCTTGCCTTCAGATGGGGACTGAAGTGCTTCCCTGGCTTATTGTCTCCGGGTTTGAAATAGAAATATTTCAAATAGAAGTAGAAAACTCCAATCCATTTCCATGACCTCTACTCCATCACCCTTAACGCACCACACACACAAACACACACACACACACACACACACACACACACACTCACACGCACACTCAAACTCCTCCGGAAGTGGAAAGAAAGGACGAGAAATTAGTGCTTCTGTAGGCAGGATATGATTTATACATACACAGACTAAGGGTGTCATTTTAAGAGGGGCCAACCGCGTGCCAGAGAGGGTCTGTGCCACCCATCCTCTTATGACTCCTGATTTTGGACTGGGATGGCCTCTCCTGATTCTCTTCATGATGTTCACGGGATAAAGGGTGGAGGAAGTGTCATGGCCAATGTTGATGTTGCCAGGACTCTGCCTTTCATTTGGAAATTGCTTTCGGTTGGAAATTTCCCTGTGTGCAGAAGCCGCTGGCTTCCAGGTGTACCGTTAAGAAAGAAAGTCTGCTCCATTACAACGGGCAGTGTCCCCTTGCAGGGTTCACTGCTTAGAATGTAAGATACAGGACTGTCTTGCTGGGGGAAGATATTCGAATGAATTCTATGATGTCCATTCTCCCATTTCTCTCATAGCCATAGAACCCCTGACTTTTAGCGGGGCGGATGGCAGCCCAGAGGAAAGACCACATTTCCCAGGCTGCCTTGCAGCGAGGGATGGCCATGTGACCGCATTAGGACAGAGGGGATGAATAACGCGCCCACCTTCCGGGTTGTGTACTTCCCATTTCCCTCCTCCTGCCCATAGACATGCAGATGTGATCTCCGGATCTGGAGCAGCCCTATCAGACCCTGAGGAGGAAGCTACAGGATGAGATAATACAACAAGACTGTATAGAAGGAGGATGCAACTGGGGTTCCCCGGGTGGCTCAGTCAGTTAAGCGTCCGACTCTTGGTTTTGGCTCAGGTCACGATCTCCCAGTTCATGGGTTCGAGCCCCGCGTCGGGCTCCACGCTGACAGTGCGGAGCCTGCTTGGGATTCTCTCCCTCTTTCTCTCTCTCTTGCCCTTCTGTCTCTCTCAAAATAAATAAATGAATAAACGTAAAACTTACAAAAAAAAAAGAGGATGAAACCATGATGATTATGGAGCCACTCTTCTCCCTGGGACCCAGATTTAATGTGGCAGAGAAATAAACTTCTATGCTGTTTAAGCTTCTACAATGTGGGGGACATTTTGTTAGAGCAGCAAAATGCTCATGTTCATATGCATATTTGTCTCTATATATGTACATATATGCATACGTACACACACATGCACTCACACAAGGAGAAGACTGGAAAGACGTATATCAACACATTAGCCTAGTTCATTCTGGAGAAAGGGATTTCTGCTGATTTTTTTTTTTCCTCCTTGACACTTTGCTGTACTCTGAATTTTTTCTCGGGGCATGTGTTATTTCAAAATTCAACCAAAACAGGGGCACCTGGGTGGCTAAGTCACTTAAGCGTCCGACTTCAGCTCAGGTCATGATCTCACGGTTTGAGAGTTCCGGCCCCACGTCGGGCTCTATGCTGACAGCTCCGAGCCTGGAGCCTGTTTCGGATTCTGCGTCTCCCTTGCTCTCTGCCCCTCCCCTGCTCACACCCTGTCTTTCTCTGTCTCTCAAAAATAAATAAACATTAAAAAAATTTTTTTAACTCAACAAAAATAAAAGCCAAAGAAAGGGAAGCTCCTATAAATAGATCCTATTGTTGAAATCACCCTCATTTGCTTCATATGAGCCTCTATAGGTCACACACACACACACACACACACACAGATTTTATGGAATATTTCGCTTTGTTTCCTGAGGGTTATGGAACTTTTTTTTTCAGGTGTTCTTTTTACTGAACAAAATGTCTCGAAGATGGCCCCATGTCCCTGTGTATAGGGTGACCTCATTTCTTATAACCAGCCCAACACGCTCCCTGGCTGGGCAAGCCAGGATTTACTGAACAGCCGTTGTTGGACATCTGCACTGTTTCTGATTTGAAGCCACTGAAAACAACACAGTGATCAAAGTCCTCAGACCTGCCTCTCTAAGCACTTGTGTGAGGCTCTGAAGTCCAACAAACATGGGTTCTAATCTGACTCCCCTGCTTCTTTGCTGCGTAGCCTCAGGCAATCTCCTGTGCATCTCTGAGTCTCCGTCTCCTTACCGTAAAATAGGGAAACTAAAGAAGCTTACCCCATAAAATTTTTGCAAGAATAAGGACAACTAAACCCTACCACTTGCTTGCTGAGTACTTTTCCAACCGCTTCCTATGAGTTAACTGAACACTCGCAACAGGGTGATATGAGGTCATGCTTAGACAGATGCCCTGAAAGTTTTCTAGAAGCTTGCAGCTTCTTTAATATATATATTTTTTGCTTTTTAAAAACGACTGCATTAGGCTTACCATATACATCGTCACTGGCCAGAATCGACTTCAGATTTATACTAACTTAATGACAATGAGATATGGAAATGTTACTCCTATATAGCTGTATTCCTTCCCTCTTTTTGTATAATTCTTTTTTTTTTTAATTTTTTTTTTCAACGTTTATTTATTTTGGGGACAGAGAGAGACAGAGCATGAACGGGGCAGGGGCAGAGAGAGAGGGAGACACAGAATCGGAAATAGGCTCCAGGCTCTGAGCCATCAGCCCAGAGCCCGACGCGGGGCTCGAACTCACAGACCGCGAGATCGTGACCTGGCTGAAGTCGGACGCTTAACCGACTGCGCCACCCAGGCGCCCCTGTATAATTCTTGTTATACACATGACATCTCATGTGTCACCAACCCCACAACATCCTCCTAGGAGTGCTCACTAGCAAGAAGGAAGAAGAAGGGAAAGCAGAGAAAATCATTGGTTAGAGCACCTGCTTCCCCGCAAATCTGTCCCAGCTCAAGAGCTAACAGCAGCCCTCCCTCTAAGTAACTGAAGGAGGTCATTGTCCCATCCTTCCTGATGGCGCCTGTGGGCTGACAATGGACACACGGACATGTACCCATGGCTCCCGTGGGGCTTCCATTCAAGTGGTAGCATGAGAGTTAGGAGTGTGGGTTCTGGTCCTAAACGCCTTGGCTTCAGGCCCAGGCTCTACCATTCACTGGCTGCGTGACCTTGGGCGACTTACACCCTCAGTCCCTCAGTTTCCTCATCTGTAACAGCAGTACCTATCTCAGGGCATTTCTGGAAGGATGATATGAATTAATGCAGGCAAGGGACTCAGAACCGTATTTATTATGATGCATAATAGATGTTCAATAAACATTAGCTGTTTTATTATGTAACTTCAGAAATGCCATTGTGTGTGCCCAGAGAGGGAGAGAGAGAGACAGAGAGACAGAAGGGGACACAATATACACAGTGTGGGCGATTCTGCCTGGACATAAGCCCAGCAGTGAGCAAGACGCGGGGAGCGTGGGCAGAATCCTGCACATCTGAATGAGAGCTGAATCCAAAATTAGAGTTTGCAAACCTATATAATTGCTGCCACACATTACCCCTCTTTATGTCCAATGCACTTATTACGGCAAAGGACTACATTCAGAAAACTGTACTTTATGGGTGATTTAGAGGATTTTTTTGGAGTCCTATAAAATTGTTTATTTTTATAATTGGCTCCTCACATTGGAACCTGACGCCCATGTTAAATACCCTCCTTGCAGTGACTATATTTCAAAATGATAATAAACAAATGGGTGAGGATTTTCCCAAGGTTGCTCCGCTGGTGGTTTCGGGGACCAGAATGAGACCCCCCGCTGGGGACTCCCAGTCTAGTGCTCTTTTTAAACTGGGTCCTGGGGGACAGCCTGACATTCTCCCAACGACTCCGATCTCAGCTCCTGGCTCCTCTCTGAGAAGAAGGGAGGGGCGAGTCCAGAACTTGAACTTGAACTCACCCCACGAGGGTGTGTGGAGTTGGGGGGAGAGGGGATGCGGATGTGAACCCCCGCTTCCCAGCCGGTTCTGTGCGACCTCCCTTGAGAGGCTCAGTTTCTACAGGGAAAGGTTGACACCTACCTATATATGTACGTATGTATGTAGATATGTATGTATGTGTGATGCACACAGCAGGCGCTCAAGGGCATATTCCCTTCCCTTCAAGCAGGTGGTGGGCTCTGGGTGCAATGTAGCTTTCAGCCAGCAGGTGGCACTACAGCCTAAGAAGCCAGAAAAAGGGGGCCAGAAAGCGGTGTGCCTGAAGGGTGGATCTGTTGGGGTCCTGCAGAGGGCGGGCCATTCAAAGTGGATGTAGGAGTCCAGGCCACAGGAGTGCCTGCCCCATGCCCGCATAGGCAGATACTCAGAGGCTCCCAATCTTGCATAACCAAGGACCAACCTGAGCCGGATGGAGGCCTTCCCATGAGGCATTTCCTTGAACCTTCACAACTGCCCTATGGACAGTGCCAATAAGGTCCCGTTTAACAAGTGAGCCTAGAGAGGCAAAGTGACCTGCACGAAGGCCATGGGGTCACCTCTCCAAGGCTGCCCCACCTATGTAGTGAGGGGCGGAGGGGGGAAGCAGGGAGACCAGGGAGGAGGCTTGACAATGACCCGGGTGAGTACAGATGGTGACTGTGGACCCAGGTGGTGGCTTTGGAGGTGGGAGGGAGTGTTCGGATTCTGGATATGTTCTGAAGGGTGAGGTAACAGAATTTGATGAATCTGATGTGTGTGCATGAAATTGTTATTCTGTGTCATACGATATACTACTTATGTTCCATGATCAGATGCCGTGTAACAAATGAACTCAAGACTTAATGACTTTCTCTGCACATAAACACCCCGCGGGCTGAGGCAGGTCAGCCAGCGGGGCTCTCCAAGTCTCCCTTCGTTCTTCAGTTCCCACCAAGCCCTGCCCTACAGACTGGGGATGTTGTGGGGAGCAAAGCCCAAAGGTTCTTGCCCCGTAGAGCTCGCCCCATGGGGACCCAGACACTAACATGATGTCAGACGGTGACAGAGCAGCTCTCATATCAGGGGACATCAGCAGACAGCCCCTGGGCCCTGCTCCAGGCCCTTGGGTCTGGCGAGTTAGCTCTTCACAGCATGTCCTAAAAGTCCGGAAGAGTTCCTAGCACTTTCTTTATCATTGTTTTTCCACTTTATTTATTCTGAGAGAGACAGAGCACGAGCAGGGGAAGGGCAGAGAGAAGGGGAGAGATAGCATCCCAAGCGGGCTCCAGCCGCCAGCTGTGAGCCCGATGCGGGGCTCGAACTCAAGCACCATGACATCATGGCCGGAACTCAAGAACCACGAGATCACGACCTGCGCCGAAACCGAGAGTCGGACACTTAACCGACCGAGCCGCCCCAACGCCCCAAGAGTTCCGAGCGCTGAAAAAAAGGAGACAACTTCAAAATCTAGGTTTACAGCCACGCTTGAAAACCTGACAGCTCTGACCACTGGGGCCTGCTTTCGCCCCTGGCGGATGTCACCCGGAACAGGGCCCCGGGCCCGACTCGCCTTCAGTGGTGACTGTGGATGGTTCAAGGGAAGGGGCTGCTTTCCCTAAGATTTCCTCTCCGAAGACTGGTCGACGCAGGGTGAGGAGGCCTGACCTCCCTGCCTCACAGTGTGACCTCTTCCAAAGGGCCGTCCCCCGTCCAGAGTTCCTGATGGGCCTGGCCGAGGCTTCTGTTGCAAACGCCTGACTCCCCTTCCCCCAATCCCCCCAAATCCCAAGAGCACTCCCTGGAAAATCACCTGCCCTCAAACCTCTACGGCTCTGTTTCTGCAGATTCAGACCTTCAAGATCAGCACGTGCTTGCCAGCCCCCCAGAGCCCCCCCCCCCCCCCCCCCCAGCCCACCTGGCCTTGCAGTTCTGTAGCTCCCATTATGTCCCGGCTTCCCCGCGGTGATAACAAAGGAAGGAGCTGGCAGTTCCGGGGAGAACCTATTATCGTGCGAGGCCTCCTTCTCTGAGCAACGTGCTCACTTAATCCTCACAATAACCCCGTGATCATTACCCACTCATGCACTCGACCCACACTTTCTCTTGACCTGACAATCCCAGGTGCTGGCGGGAATGCGAAAGGGCGCCGCCTCTTTGGAAAAGTTCATCGGTTCCTTGTAGCATTGTAAATATACTTAGGCTGGGACCCAGTGACTCCACTGCCCGGGAAAAACGAAACCTTCCGCCCGCGCGACGGCCTGTGTGCCCACGTTCACGGCGGCATTATTTGCAATCACCAAAAGCTGGAAATGACCCAAGTGCCTTTCAACTGGTGCCTTTGAACTGTGCAACCGCAGGCTGGAATACGGGGTGGCAATAAAAAGGAACAGGCTTCCGATAAATGTAACGCGGCTGAAGCCCAAATGCCTTCTGCCGAGTGAAGGAAGCCAGACTCAAAAGGCTGCAGACAGGGGTGACGGGGGTCGCATAACGGAGACGTCTGTCATGGCTGCCCCAGTGTGCCCCGGTTGGAAGCGGCGGCACTGGGGACGAATGATTTCGGCTGGCGTCCAGGCCGCCCTGGATGTAATCAACACGCCGTTTACTTATTTGGGGGAGAAAAGGAGGTGGGGGTGGGGGCTCTGGGTTCCACTGCTAATAATTAAGCAAAAAAAGTTTGAACACGGCAGGAATAAATGAGGTCCCCCTCGGCGGTGACATTTCACGATTCTGCAATTCTGTGGCTTTCAGGCTTCAGAATTCCGTGAGGCTGAGGACGCTGCCCACTTTGGAACCCAGAGGGCAGTCTTCTGGGATGCTCTGGCTGGTAGGGGGGAGGGCGGGAGGGGGGGAGGGGGACGGATGAAAATAACAGCAGGGGGGAGGGTTCTGACCCCTCTCCCCATAGAGTCCTCGCCCTGTCCCGGGGGACAAGGCCTCTGTCCCTTCCATTCACTCACCCCAGCTGATGCCACACACACCCCCACCAGAAGCCTCCCCCCCTCCCCTCATTGTGTGAAGGGCTCAGATGGAGGGACAGCCCATTAACCCCTTCCTGGCCTCATTGCTTCACTCTGCAGCTGTCACACCTCGGCCTCGGGCCTGAGCAGGGAAGAGGGCCCGATAGTTAATCACAATTACAGCGCAGAGTGTCAGCTGTGAAGCTGGCCTCCTCCATTGGCTGCCAGCCGGCCCAGGACGACGGGTGACCCGCATCAGCCACGCAGCAGGCTCTGAGACAGGACAGTCCCTTCCTGGTCACTCCCGGGACCTTCCCCCAAAGACCCCAACAAGGTGTCCGCCATTGTCAGGCCTGCATCCTGTAGCTGTTTGACCCGGCCAAGCCTCCCACCTGCCCCCAGCACCTCCGCTGAAACATCACCTCCTCCAAGAGGCCTTCCCTGACCCCCGGGGCTAAGGTGGCGCTGCTCCCCGTCACATGCCCTGTTTCCGTGTTTTGTTTTATTTTACCGAAGTGTTTGTCGCTACCCATAATTGTCTTGGGTGTTGACTGGCTTACTGTGTATATAGTTTCCCAAGGCTGAAGTTACAAACACCCACAAACCGGGTGGTTTAGGGCAACAAAAACCTATTCTCTCCCGGTTCTGCGGCTCCAAGTTCAATATTAAGGTGTCAGCAGGGCGGTGCTCGGATGCTTCCCAGCTCCTTGCAGGGGTTGGCCCGCATCCTCGGTTTCGTCGACCTGTAGGCCCTGCTCTCCAGTCTCAGCCTCCATTGCCACACGGCGTCTTCCTTGTGTGTCTGTGTCCAGATTTCCATCCTTTTTTTTTTTTTAAAGAAGCCTGAGAAATCACAGACACTTTTCTTTGTTAAGTTTATTTATTTATTTTTGGGAGAGAGCGCACAAGTCGGGGATGGGTGCAGAGAGAGAGAGAGAGAGGGAAGGAGAGAGAATCCCAAGCAGCCTCCACACCATCAGCACTGAGCCCGATGCGGGGCTCGAACTCACGAACAGTGAGATCACGACCTGAGCTGAAACCAAGAGTCGGACGCTTAACCGACTGAGCCACCCAGCTGCCCCAGATTTCCCTCTTCTTATAAGGACACCAGCCCATGGATCAGGGTCCACCCTCACCCAGCACAACCTTATACTTGCTTACGCCTGCAAAGACCCTATTATCAAGGTCACATTCACAGGAACCAGGAGTTAGGACTTGGGCATATCACATAATCCCACAATGGCGTGTTTTTATTCTTCATGTTCTAAAAGAGCAGGGCCCTGGTGGTCTTGTCATGGAACATAGTCTCTGGGCAGCAGGCACTTAATTTTAAAACAACATATTGTATCATAGCCTTTGTCCCAAGCCTGAGCTGGGGCTGGGGACAGGGGCCACTGTCAGAATCTCTGGGCAGGAGAAGCCCTCTGTCCGGTAGAGAACAGACACGGAAAGCAAGTTTGTCCCTGAAGATGACTCCCATCTCTTTCTGGGGACCCTTGGGTCCAACTCACAGTCAGCACCAATAAACACGGCAGTCCAGACAGCTGAGGAAGAGGGGGGAGTGCAGCAGGACCGTGGGGGCCAGGGAACCAACTCAGACTGGGGACCACGGAGAGCTTCACCAGCAGCTGAGCCTTCTGGGAAAGGAGCGGCTGAGGGAGCAACATGGGCACTAGGGACGGAGAGAGCCTGGCGCTGGGCGGTCTGCCAGTGCTGCCTGGATAGGGCCAGGTAAGGCGGGGACAGCTCGGCCTGAACTTTGCCCTGATGGCAAGGGGGAGCCACCAGGGGATTTAAAGCTGGGGCTTGTCAACATCAAATTTGCACATCACTGATCTCTTCCTTTTTAGTTTCTATTTATGTAGTACATTCACCTGTGTCTTTAAGGGTCAACAGGTACAACAGGATGTGGCAAAGCCTGCCCACCCCCCACCCCACCTCCTCCGGTCACCCTAGCCCCCGACTCCCCTCCTGTGGGCAATCACTGTTACCAGCCTGTCCCAGAGTCTATGCAGACACAAGCAAATTTCTTTCCATCTCAAACATAAAAGATAGCCTAATTTACTCACCGTTCTGCACCTTGCTTTTTAAAAAATATCGAGGTAAGGGGCACGTGGGTGGCTCAGTTGGTTAAGCGTCCGAGTTCAGCTCGGGTCATGATCTCGCAGTTCGTGAGCGCGAGCCCGGCGTCAGGCTCGGTGCTGACAGCTCAGAGCCTGGAGCTGCTTCGGACTCTGTGTCTCCCTGAGGTATAAACGACATACAGAGAAATGCGGTGGTGTAACCAACACCCAGCTGTGATACAGAACATTCCCAGCTCCCCGAGTTTGTCCATGCCTTCCCAATCGATCCCCTCTATGCCCAGAGGAAGCCACAGGGCTGGCTTCTAGCACCATGGGTTGATTTATTTCACCTGTTCTAGAATTTGATACAAATAGCATCAGTATAGCAAGTTCTTTTTTGTGTCAGCTTGTGTTTGCCGCGCATGCTTTGAGATGCTTCCAATCTTTCACCCATTTTCACGACAGAGTAGTATCCCAAGACGTGGGCTCACCAGTTTGCTTATCCATTCCCTAGTTGACGGACACTGAGCTGTCTCCAGTTGTTGTCTATTACAAACAACTCTTACGAACATGTGCGTATAAGTCCTTCCGGGGCTGTGTATTTTTATTTTGGGCGGGGGGAGGCAAAAACCTAGAGGTGAAGTGGCTGGGTCATGAGCAGGCATATGAGAAACTGCCAGCCTATTTTCCAAAGTGGGATGTCTGAAATACCATTCCGTATCAGGGCGTAGAGCTTGTGCATTTGTGTTCATGGCCGCAGAGTGCTCCGTTGCATGGACGTCCCAAAATTTGCTTGCCAAGTCCCCTGTTGAAGTTGTTTCCAGTTGTTTGCGGCCATCAACAATGCTGCCGTGAATATTAGCCCTGTAGACACGGCACGTGGGTGCGTGCACCTGTAGGGCACACTCCTAGGTGTGGAAGTCTTGAGTGTGACAGAGACGGATGGTTGGGCTGCAATATCCACGCTCCGTGTCTTCCGGTGAGAGAGAACTCCAACTTTTACCCGGACACGTGATGCCTGGATCTACACCGTATTTCTCAGCCTCTCTTGTAGCGCTTAGTGTGGCCATGCAACCAAGTTCTGACCAATAGAATAGAAATAAAAGTATCATCTGTGACTTCCAGAAAGGGTCTTTATAGGGACTTCCCTCCCTTCTTGACCCCTTTCTCCTTTCTGATGACTGGAAGGCTCTCCATCTGGGATGCGGATGTGATGGCTACTGTTCGAGCAGCCATCTTGGGCCGTGAAGTGGCAGCCACATACTGAGGATGGTGGAATAATAAGATAGGAGTCTAGTTCCCCACACTATGGAGCACCATCACCCCGCCAGCCCTAGACTGCTACCTTCAGACTTTATTTACATGAAAGAGAAATGCCTCTACTGTTTTTCAACAGCTACTATGAAGGGTTTCCTTTCACAGCCACTGGGTTATAAATCCCGTGCATTAGTGACTTTGAAAAGTAGTGAGTTTTGCTTTTAGAAAGGTCACTTTGGGGGCTAGAGCGCAGGCAGCGTGAAGAGCAAGTCAAAGGGAGTCAGGGAGACAAGGGGACAGTGGTCAAGGGGGGATAATAAGGTCTGAATGAATCCATATGGGAGCGACTCAGATGCGGGTGGGGCAGCCAAACTCTCCCCAAACCTAACGGAGAGAATGATAAACAGGAAAGGATCTGACAGGTGTTCCCACCCCACCCCACCCCCACCCACAGCCCACGCTTTCATCTGACCCCAGCCCATTTATCCACCTCATTGCCCCCCTCCCCGTTTGCAAGGTGAGCTCCAGGACCCTCCCCCAGCAAGCTGCTCTTTCCAGAGTGCACCCTACCTGCTCTTACTGCAACCGCTTTGCACCTGCTGAACACTTTTCCGGCAAGTCCTCATCTCCTGTGCCCGTCCAGCCCCTCACCTGGCTAATTTCCACTTGTCAGTCACGCCTTACCGGAAACGGGGCCTCCTCCAGGAAGCCCTCCGGGATTCCCTCCCGTCCCGAAGGTCCTCCTGGGGGGGGGGGGGCATCCCGCGATGCAGCCCTTACTCCCGCATTTGCCAGGCTGCATTATAATTGTCTGTTTACAAGTCTGCCTGCAGCACTAGGCTGAGAGCCTTTCGCTGGTGAAAATGGCAGCCAGGAGGGGCCCAGTCCAGGACGGAGCATTTAATAAAATGCGCCCCACTTGCTGGGCCCTGTTCTCAGCACTTATGCTAATTCATGCAATGCTCCGCAGGGCAACACAGCGAATGGGCGAGAGAGTGAACGAATGAATGAGGGAGGGAACGAATGAATGAGGTACCCACCAGGGGGCGACGGCGCTTTGCCACGGAGCCCCCGGCGGCGTCTGCAGAGACTGGGAAAAGCCGCTTCCCCGCCCCCCCCCCCATTCGGGTCTCGCCGCCCCACCCCAGCCCACCCCAACCCCACGAGGGAATCGCCGGGCCCCGCCCGCCCCCTTCCCGCCTCAGATAATTAACTCGAACCAATAAAACGCTGATTGCGGCGCCTTTGTACGCGCCGCCTTGGCATTGTCATGGAAAACGGGGTCCCCTCCCCATCCGGGCTGCCCGCCCCTCCCCGGCCCCCGCAGCTGGCCGGGAGTCGGTCGGAGCCACCTGGACGGGACCGGGGGACCCCGAGCCGTCGGGCGCCCCGTCCATCTGCTCCCCACCCCCACCCGCACCGTCAGCTGCGGACCCGGCCCAGCCCCGGAGGCCGGCGAGAGCGTCCTGCGAAGCCCGCACCCCTTCCTCCCGCTCGCTCCCGCGGGACCCCGGGCGGTGGGGGGGGGGGGGGGAGCCGGCCTCCGGGATCCCCGCCTGCAAGCCTGGGCTGTGTCCCCCAGGGACAGCGCGGCCGGAAGGGGGTTCTCGGTCCGGAATAGTAAGGATGATGAGAACCCAGAGAGTGGGAGGGGAACCAACCGGTGGGAAAGCCCACCCCCCCATTTCCAAGCCCCGGGACAAGCTCCCAGAAATCTCTCAGACACAGTATACTAGTATCTGAATACATTTTAAAGACATACAGGAAAAGAGTCGCACAGGAAAACAAGTTGGGGGGAACGAACTTAAACAATGCAGTGGGTTCATTGTTCCTCATTCATCCTCACACCCCCACACCGTGATCGAGCTGGGGGGGGGGGGCGGGCGGTATTTCTCCGGAGGGCTTTCTCTACATGCACACTTACAATGTATCTACGCCACAAGCGCATATACGCACATGTAGGAACCTACGCGGTATCACCACTACCTATCACATACGGGCTGCTTTATTCCCCTCGGCGGCAAGGCGCGTGCTACAGATCTTTCCCTGGCAGAGTTAACACAACAAGGCGGTCCCCCGCCCCGCTTCAGCCTGGGGGGATATCTGCTGTCTAGCCTGAGTGTGTCCCTGACTATCCCTTGGGGGCCAAGGCTCCGCCCTCCGTCCCTGGGTGAAGGGGGCGCTGGGGTCCGTGTGTTCCTCCTGAACAACCTGTGAGGTCGGTGAGCTGTCTTTCAGCAGAGAGGAGGGAACTCATAACACTAGTACTAGTCGCAGTAGTAGAGGTAACCACCGCAAAGAAAAATATCCAAAACCTAGAAGTGAGACAAAAGGAAGTTCATGTGCCCTTTCAATGTCATTCTGAGACGCTGTCTGATCCGCCCAGAGAACCAGTCACCTGATTCCCCGGGAGACGTACCTTTGTTTGACTTTGCTGTTTATTATTGATCAGACTTCCTGCTCCGTGAAGTTACACTTTAACCGGTGAAAGAGGCACAGCTGCGGGGCGCCTGGGTGGCTCAGTCGGTTAAGCCGCCGAGACTTCGGGTCAGGTCATGATCTCACAGTCTGTGGGTTCGAGCCCCGCATCAGGCTCTGTGCTGACAGCTCAGAGCCTGGAGCCTGCTTCGGAGTCTGTGTCTCCCTCTCTCTCTGCCCCTCCCCTGCTCATGCTGTCTCTCTCTGTTGCAAAAATAAAAAAAAAAAAAATTTTAAGAAAAAAAAGGACACACAGCTGCAAATGATTTTTGTCCCCACGTAAAACAATGCTAACGCTCACGGTGTTGTCGTCCCGTAAGACGTTAACCAGGTTTGTACCTGACTTTGCCATCTTGCCCTCCCTTGAACCAGCTTGACCATCGGGCCGGTTCCCTCATGAATGACTTAAGTAAACCCTTGACACTGGCTCGCTGTATGTGCGTAAGACCCACGTTTGCAACTTTCTGAAAGTAATACTTTGACTCAGTTAACCTTCTTGAAGGCTCACTCCGTGACAGACACCGATGGCTTCACGCGGAAGGAGGGGCTGGAAGGGGCTCTGGGGTGAGGCAGATCTAGGTGTGAATTCTCCTTGCGCCACTGACCCACTGTGAGACTTCAAGCAAGCCTTTATTAAGCACCAACTGCGTATCACGTCCGTGCTCGCTGTTATCGCGTATCCAACTCAGATTGCTCAAAAACCCTGCAAGGATGAGATTTGCTTACCGCCTTCCAGTTTGCGGCAGTCGGTTTCCTCGGTGAGCCTCGGGGTTCTCCACTGGTAACAGCTGTCTGCCAGGATTGGGTGAAGATGCTTGTGACAATGCTTGAAAACGTAGCTCCAGGGGCGCATGGGTGGCTCCGTCGGTTGAGCGTCCGACTTCGGCTCAGGTCACGATCTCGTGGTCCGTGAGTTCGAGCCCCGCGTCGGGCTCTGGGCTGATGGCTCAGAGCCTGGAGCCTGCTTCCGGTTCTGTGTCTGCCTCTCTCTCTGCCCCTCCCCCGTTCATGCTCTGTCTCTCTCTGTCTCAAAAATAAATAAATGTTTAAAAAAAAATAAAAAATAAATAAAAATACATATACATTGGGGTGCATGGGTGGCTCAGTCGGTTGAGCATCTGACTTCGGCTCAGGTCATGATCTCGCGGTCCGTGAGTTCGAGCCCCGCGTCGGGCTCTGTGCTGACAGCTCAGAGCCTGGAGCCTGCTTCAGATTCTGTGTCTCCCTCTCTCTCTGACCTTCCCCCGTTCATGCTCTGTCTCTCTCTGTCTCAAAAATAAATAAACATTAAAAACAAAATTTAGAAAACGTAGCTCCATCAGGAGTGCATCTCGTCACTTGTGGTTCAGCTACAGCATGCTCAGGGAGGGGGAGTCATGCACCCACGGTCACAAGGTCCCAAAGCCTGGGCCGTCACTCCTGCTGCTTTAGTCGCTTAATATCTCAGAGCCTCCATCTCCACATCTGTAAAATGGGAACAATAAAACCAGGAGACGCTGTCGCCAGGAGAAAGCAGATCTGCCTGGCAGAAGGTTCGGCCGTCGTGGCAGCTGCAAACTGTTCATTTTGTGGTTGTGTCACACTCTGGAACGTGCTTGTGTCATGTCAGGGTCATCTGAGAGGTATTTTTCTGTCTTCTACCCCCAATAAGGCCAGCCTTTGTGCCCTGAGCTCTCGGCTCTTGTTGGGACATCCTCGGCAGCTTCTTTGTGTGTTCGGGGTTTTTTTTTTTCCTCTTTCCTGAGATGGACCCCACTCAGATTGAGGGTCAAAGGCGGTAGACCCCAGACCTCAGGCTTGGACACTGTATTTGTTTTCTGCGGCGGCCAGCTGTAACAAAGTGCCACAAACTGGCTTAAAACAGCAGAAATGTATTATCTCGAAGTTCCAGAAGCCGGAAGTCTGACATCAAGGCGTCAGCAGGGCCCTGTGGGGGGTGCCCACAATCCTTGGTACTCCTCAGCCTGTAGGCCCATCACTCCAATCTCTGCCCCTGTCACCACATGGCATTCTTCCCTGTATGTCTGTGCTTGTGTCCAGATTTTCCTCTTCTTACAGGGACACGAGTCGGATTTGGATCCACCCGCATCCGGTATGACTTCACCTTAATTATATCTGCAAAGACCCTATTTCTAAATAAGGTCACATTCTGGGGCACCTGGGTGGCTCAGTTGGTTGAGCGTCCAACTTCATCTCAGGTCATGATCTCACAGTTTGTGGGTTCAGGCCCCGCGTCGGGCTCTGGGCTGATGGCTTGGAGCCTGGAGCCTGCTTTGGAATCTGTGTCTCCCTCTCTCTCTGCCCCTCCCCTGCTCGTGCTCTGTCTCTCTCTGTCTCAAAAATAAATAAGACATTTTAAAAAAAAATTTTAAATAAGGTCACATTCTGAGGTCCCCAAGCAGATATGAATTGGGGGGAGCACGTTACTCAATCCAGGACAGACAGCGAGCATCTCCCTGAGCTCCTGCAGGGAGTCAACGCTCCTCATGTTTTCTGGATTGCAAAAATCCCAGGATCCCTGTGAGACCCTCTGGATAAGCAATATTAGGGCCTAGCCCAGGGAGCTAGGACTTGGCATTTCCTCTGATCAGACAAATAAAGCACAGGCGGGGAGCGGGCAGGGGGCGGGGCGGGGGGGCGGGGCACTGGGGAGTGCCCATTGCGACCTCTCTCCGCTCAAAGCCACGTGCACAGGCGCCGGGCTCTGAGACGTGAGCAGGCCAACCTCTCCTTTCTGGTCTATACCCGTCTAACGGACACGAAGGATACAGCTGCAACTAATGTGACATCGTGTGTCAACTCTACCTCAACTTACAGAAATCAGAACAGTGGTTACCCGGGGGATGGGCAGGAGGGAGTGTGCTGGTGGCTGCGAATGTTCTTTATCTGCATCTGGATGGTCGTTACACAGGTGTGTACTTGCATAAAAATTCACTGAATTGCACACGTTAGAGGCGCGTGCTCCGGGTACTTTACTGTATTTCAGATCTTAATTAAAAGGCAGGGAGGCGGGAGGGAAGAGAAGCCAAGGGAAGGAAGAGAGATGAGCACAGTGATCCCTGGCAGGGCCTGGCTTCCAGAAGGAAGCGAAGAGGCCTTTCCGCCAATGCTGGTCAGAAGGGCGCCGGGGTCTGGCCTTGACAGCAATAACCGAAGGGAGGGGTGGTAGGGGGCGTGGCCCTTTCTTCGCCCCGCACCCCAGGCCTCCGCCTTGGAAGACAGAAAAGAGGGACTTCGGAGTCTCGCGTATTGGCTGTGTGACTTCGGGCGCGGCCTTTGCCTTCTCTGGGCCTCGGCCTTCTCACCGGGCAAATAAGGACGAAGCTCTCAAACAACCGTGAAGACTGAGACATTCGCTGAACCGCCCTGGGCACGGCGGTTCCTGTTGCTTTTCCTAGCCTAGCCCCGCAGGAGGAGGACGGGTCCCCCACCCCGCGTCTGAGCCCCAGCTCCGTGGGCCTGACGGCCTATTCCCGGGTTCACGTCTGTGGGCCGGTCTCATCTTGTTGCCTCCTCCGCAAAACGCCTTCCCCCTGCAGCTGCCCTTTCACTTGCTCGTCCAACCTGCGGCAATTCCCTCCACTTTTCTGCGACTCGGTTTGCCCATCTCTAAAATGGGGAAGGATACCGGTCCCTGCCGTGGCTGGCGGCTGTGAGGATGCAAGGAATTTGCACTTACAGCAGGGACTGGAACGGCGCAAGGACACCGGCCGCTGGTGTGGCTATCCATGCACACCCACTGACTGCGCTCCTGCCGCGTGATGGGCGCCACGCCGGGCACCGGGGGTCCCTGTGGGGCTGGGAACACCCTTCATGCAGGGCCGGGCAAGCGGAGGACAAGGGCACCCCCGAGCGCCCCGCCTCCTGAGGCCGCTGCCTCCCGGGCTGAGTGTTTCAGCTGTACCCAGGCCAGATGCATGGTTTTGCCAAATGCTCCAAGAGAGGCTGTCACTCGGTGGCACAAAGGCAGCTCCTCGCACTCGTGGTGGGCGTGGCCCGGGGAAGAGCTCCAACCACCTGGCTTGGCAACTGCTCCTGGGGCAGCCTGGCCCCGCGCCTGGGCCCCCCTCCCCTCCCGGCAGTGAGAGGACAGGGCAGCAGGGAGGGCAGGGGCAGGAGCCCAGGATGCCTGGTGGAGAAGGGGTAAGCGCAGGGCACAGGGTCTGGAGAGAGGGAGGGAGGGAGACAGCGCGGACAGGAGAAGAAAAGGAGGGAGGGAAGAACATTAAGGGTGAGCAGCCAACACCCACCTAGCACCCAAGGGGCCGGGCCCTGGTCTAAGTTACTCCTCAGAGGAACCTTCAAGACAGATACCATTAGCATCCCATTTTATAGCTCAGGAAACCAAAGCCCAGAGAGATTATGTGACTTGCCCAAGGTCACACAGCCAGTAGGTGGCAGAGCTGAGATTCGAGCCCAGGGCAGCAGGAATCCAAGCTCTTAATCATCATGAAGACGAAGAGGTGGGAAAGGCAGGGGGAAGGAGAAAGACTAGACCAAAAAAAAGTGGAGACAAGGAGAAAAGGGAGAGGAAGGAAGAAAAGAGAAAAGGAAGGAAAGAAAAGATCATAGAAAAGATGGAGTGGAGAGAATTAAGGAGGAAGGAGAAGTAGGCACGGCGGGGGGTGGGGGGGAGGGCTGGACAAGACCACCTTCCGTCCCTCCATCCCCTCCCCTCCCCTCTCCCCCGCACCCAACTCCCACCTGCACGAGCTACTTCCTGAGTCACACACCGGGCTGGGGACAGCCCTGACCACCACACCAGACCCAGTTGGTCCTCTGGAAACAGTGGCCTCCCTGAGAGGGGCTGCTGAGCCAGCCACGGCCCAGAGCCGCTGGGGGTGGGGGTGGGGGTGGGGGGGCAGGCGGGAGGCGCAGAACTGGAGGGCCTCCTGGCATGGCGCCCCGCTGTTAGCCTGGCCTCAGAAGGCTTCTTTCTGCCCCACAGCCACCCTGCAGGGGGACTGTCTCCAGTTCAAAGTTGAAGCAGCCCAGGTCAGAACAGGACTGAGAAGCTCTCGGTGCAGGGCTCTAACCCACCGTCTGGCCCTGAGGCTGTGTTCTCAGACTCTGTACCCTCTAGCTTCTGTCCTCCATGATAAGGCTGAGCCCTCAGTTTCAGCAGCAGGCCGGCCCCACATGGGCCTGCACCCAACCAAAGGGCTCTCACACTCTTCCTCTTTTTTCTTTTTTTTATGTTTGTTTGTTTGTTTGTTTGTTTTGAGAGAGAGAGAGAGCCAGCTGGGGCGGAGCAGAGAGAACGGGAGAGAGAAATCCCAAGCACGCTCTGTGCCATCAGCACGGAGCCCGACGCAGGGCTTGAACCCATGAACCGTGAGATCGTGAGCTGAGCCTAAACCAAGAATCCGACACTTAACTGACTGAGCCACCCAGGTGCCCCCTCTCCACGTTCTTCCTTTTAACCATGCCTCCCAGGCAGGGCAGCCCAAGGCCTGCCAGCCTCCTGCAGGGGCAGCCTTCAGAGAGCACAGAGGAGAGGGGAAGAGAGCCCAGGCCCAGCATTCAACCTCCACCGAGCTCTCTGCATGGCCTGCGTTACCTGCAGAAGCCACTGGAAACTCAGAGGCTGAGGCACTGTTGACTTCTCACTGGGGCTACATGTCCATGGGGGCCAGCCGGGGACTTCGGAGTTGGGAGACCTAAGGTCCAGTTTGAGATGGCCTGGGATCCCTCTGAAATTGCACCCGAATTTAATTCTGTGTATCTGAACTTTTTGGAGGAGAGGTTTTGGTTTTTATCAGACTCTCAAAAGAAGTTAGGTATCCCAAAAGGTCACTCAGAGAGATTCGGCTCAAACAGTTCAACAGTGACTTAATGAATCTAGAAAATCATAGAATAGAAGGCCTGAATCTTGGAGCTCTGAGGGCGGGGGGGCCAATGAGTTGTAACCTGTAGAAATCTCCATTGCCTGGCACATAGTAGGTGTTCAGTAAGTACTTGTGAATGAATGGGTGAACAATTTACACAAGGCAGAGCAACAGAAGGAACCAACAAAGGATGTAGAGAAGCCCTCTTTATCTGATGTTGCAGAACAAATCACCCCAAAACTAAGTGACTCATAACAATAGTAACAGGCCTCGTGATTTCTCTGGGTCAGGAATTTGGGACGAGTGTGGCTGGCTGGTCCTGGGGCTGCACTCATCCGAAGGTTTGACTGGGGCTTCTCGCAGAATCTGCTTCCAAAGTGGCTCATTCCTAAGAGCTGCATGTTGGTGACAGCTGGAGGCGGGGCTTCCGTTCCTTTCCATGAAGGTCTTTCCATGGGATGCTTGAGTAATTTCATGGCATGGCAGCTGGCTTCCCCTGGAGGGACCAGACCCAAGACCAAGATAGAGGCCTCGAGAGATTTCGTGACCTAGCCTTGGAAGTCACACTCTGCCACTTTCCACAAAACCCTGCTGGTTACACAGGTCAACTTGATTAGTATTCAACAAGGCCTTCAAAGTCAGAAGAGATCATGGGGGCCATCCTATGGGGGCTAGAACCCACAGAGGAGTCAGAGAAGCGAGAGGAAACTCTGGGGAATTCAGAACTCTGGAATTCACAGCTCTCCCTCAGGGAGTGGCCCTACCCCGCACAGAGCTGGGGTCATGTTTCAAGTCCAGTGCTTGACCACACTGGCCAGGCCAGTCTTCCACTTTCTACCTCATTCCTGGTCACACCTTCCCCTATTACCTCAGCATGCCAGACTTGCTGATTTCTTTTTTTTTTTTTTTTTTTTTACTGTTTATTTATTTTTGAGACAGAGACAGAGCGTGAACGGGGGAGGGTCAGAGAGAGAGAGACACACAGAATCGGAAACAGGTTCCAGGCTCTGAGCTGTCAGCACAGAGCCCGACGCGGGGCTCGAATTCACAGACCGCGAGATCATAACCTGAGCCGAAGTCAGATGCTTAACCGACTGAGCCACCCAGGCGCCCCAAGACTTGCTGATTTCTGATCAATTCCCTCAAAGTCATATGAATTCTCCTCACCCGCAAGCCTTGCTTCTGCTCTTTCCCCTGCCTTGAATGCCCTTCTCACTTCTCCTCTCAGGCCACCTCCTCCAGGAAGCCTCCCGGAACGTACCTCTAAATGTGTCCGTCACCTTGCCCAATCCCCAGTGCAGCCCCGATGTCTCCACAGACCCCCCTGTACCATGTCTGCCTCCCCACTGCACCAAAAGTGCCATGGGTTGGAGGGCTGACCCACAGGTGCCCATCATTGTGTTCTGAATGCATGGATGATGGGTGGATAGACCCCTCACACAACAGGGGCCCCTTTTAGGGCTCAGAAAAGCACTGACACATGGCTAGGCCTCAGTGTTCCCACCGGCAGATTGTTAGGGAGGCTCCTTCCAGCCCCAGATTCTGCTACTACGTCCCCTTGGAAACATTCAGCAGATGGTCCCTTGAAATTAGACGAGATGGGTCAGAGCACGGTTCAAATCCCAGAGCTCCCGCTTCCTTTATTTGTGGGACCAGGGAAGTCACTGACCCCTCCATACTTGAGACTCCCCAGCAGTAAAAGAGGCCAACATTCTTCAGCTTCCAGGGTAGTTGCAAGGGAGGAACCCTCTGGCGTGAGAAGGGTTCAAATCCTGGCTCTGCTACAGGGCACGTAGGTCACTTAACCTTTCAGTGCCTCACTTTTTCCATCTATTAAGTGGGGACAGCTACACGTGAGTTAGCAGGTTGGGTCTGAAACTGCATTCATCCAGGAAAATGCTCTGCCCAGAGCCTGGCACAGCACAGATGCCTGTGGCAGCCACGGAAGGGGCGCTCAGTCTCTCCTCAAGAAGGACGTGTCCCTCGGGGGCAAGGTCAGCAGTGAGCTGACAGCCTCCAGCTGTGGCACCTTCAGGGTCCCCCTCGGCTTTTGAGCCGAGGCCATGTTTTTCCCAGGCAAGCCCAGCCAGGGTCCGAGCCGGCTCGGGAACCCGGGTCTGGCCGCGGCTGTCCAACGTCGGGCTCCTGTAAGGCGACAGCTCTTCTCTGCAACTCTCCGCTGGGTTCACGTCGCCAGCCCTGCACAGTGGCTGAAGCTCTCCCTCTCCCTCTTCCGCAAGCACCGTGACCCAGCCAGCCTCCTACTATGCTAGCTCCGTCCCGGTGTCTGCACCTAGGGGCACCCAAACTGACTGGGCACTCGATACAGTGGTGGTTCTCAAAGCGTATCCCGGAGGCGGCAGCAGCAGCCTCTCCCGGAACTTGGACGACACGCACGTCCGCGAACTTCGAGGACTGCTGTCTCCGAGGAGGGCTGTGGTTAAGACACCACGGTAGCAGGGTGGCCAGGGCGGAGGTGTGTGTTGTGGGAAGGCGAGAATGCTTTATCACAGCCTCGCTCCCCGGGTTCCTGCCTGGATGATCCCCAAAATCCAGAGGAGTGAGCCAATGGGCCCCCCCTCCGCACCCCACTCAGGGGAAGGGTCCTGTCCCAGTCCCCAGCTGGAGACTTCACAGGCCCTGGGTTTGTGACGCTGCAGACAGCCCTGCTTCTTCCCTCGTGCTCCCCACCCCTCCCTCTCCCTTCCCTCCCCAGGGGCACCCCAGCCCTGCCTGCCTGCCTCGCCTTTGTCTGCCAATCTGTCTCCATCCCAAGATGAGCCCTGGGCCTCCGCCAGCCAGTCTGTGCTCCACCTCAGGACCTGGAGGGAGGCCCCTGGGCTCCCAACTGCCTCTCACTTACTCTGGGGAAGGGCCTGGGAATGGTTCGTGCTACTGGCCTCCCTGCCCCAGCCTAAGCCAACCGTCACCCCTCTTGATCTGGAGCCACACTCTCCCATCTAAGGTGCTTACACCCTCACCATGTGGCAAAGTGAGGAGATGGGAGACAGAGGGGTGCAGGGACTTGCCTTGCCCGAGGTCACACAGCAAGAAGGGGGAGCAGCCAGGATACGGACCTTGTCTTCGCTCTTCACCTCAGCCCCCCACTCCCAGGCCCCAGCAGGTGGCTAAAGAAACAAAAAACAAACAAAACAAACAAACAAACAAACCTGAGTGACTCCAGGAGTGGGCATGACTTGCCTAAGGCCACAGGGCTAGTTAGTGGGGGGGGCTGGACTCCTGCCTCCAGCCCAAGACTGGTCCCCCACCCTAGCAGGGTCCTTTCTCAGTCCATGTTTGTTTATTACAAGTGCTGACTGGGAACCTTCTTTGTAGGAATAACCACCGCGGGTTCCTTGCCCGAAAGGTAAGGAAGACAAGAGACACCCACAATACAGAGGGATGAACAGGTTCATGGGGGCACCAGGGGTGGCCATGGGAGCACCTGGCGGGACACTGACCTACCCTGGGAATAAGGGAAGATTTCCAGAGGTCCGACCTTTGAGTAGAGTCTCCAGGTTCAAGTGGGAAGTTATCCAGGAGGATAGGGAGGAAGAAGGCATCCCAAGCTGAGGAAATGCACGTAGAAAGTCCAGCAGTGCGAGAGAGAATGTAAACTGTCATGAAGAGTTCTGTTCAGGGGCGCCTGGGTAGCTCAGTCGGTTGAGCGTCCGACTTCCGCTCAGGTCACGATCTCGCGGTCCGTGAGTTCGAGCCCCGCGTCGGGCTCTGGGCTGACGGCTCAGAGCCTGGAGCCTGCTTCCGATTCTGTGTCTCCCTCTCCCTCTGCCCCTGCCCCGTTCGTGCTCTGTCTCTCTCTGTCTCAAAAATAAATAAAAAATGTTAAAAAAAATTTTTTTTAATAAATTAAAATAAATAAATAAATAAATAAATAAATAAATAAATAAAAGAGTTATGTTCAGCCCTGAGCGAGGGTAAGGACAGAAAAGGCTGAACAGAGGATCGTAGAAGGCCCCTGGCGTCATTAGGCCACAAATCTGCCCATGTCTCACAGAGTGACCTCGATATTCCCATCCATACAATAGTGGAGGGTTGGTACCTAAGGACCCTGCCAGCTCTGGCTTTCAGCTGTTGACATTGGGATGGATTTGAACAGGAGGACTGTTTTGGAAAGCAGGAGGCAAGGAGAGAACGGCATTCTAGAAATAGGGTCCCCCAGGAGCAAATGTCCAAAGGAAAGAAAGTACAGGGCAGGTGTTGAAAAGAGACAGGAAATAGCTTCTATGGAGGGTCCTTGGGAGGTGTACACAGAGGAAAGCATGCAAGGAAGTCATATCCATCTGAACTCCTTAGCAAATGAGAGAAAGAAAAAAAATATTGATTTATATAACTGAGAAGGCCAGAGTACTTCAGGTATGGCTTCAGGCATGGCTGGATCCAGGTGCTGACATGTTAATGTGAGGACCCCGTCTCTCCCTCCATCTTGACTTTGATTTCTTCATTGTTAGTTTCACTCTCAGGGACTCTGACCTCCTGGAGGCACAGGTGGGCCACCCGTAGCTCCAGAATCCATCACACAAACTACACTCGTGGAAAAAAAGATTCTCAGACCCTCCCATGGCATTATCCTGGACCCCTTCCTTTCCCTCACATCTAACAGTTATCTTCACACAGTGAGCACATGATGTAACCTCCACATAGATCAAGACAGAGAAGCATGAGAGCACCCCGGAAGTCTCCCTCAAGCCTCCTCCTAATTAATAACCCCCTTAATGGTGTATCCGAGTCACCATCATCTGTTGCCTGCTGTAGTGCACCAGCTCCCAGCTGTCTCAAGCTTTCACTCTTGCGTCTCTCAATTAATTCAGTTACTTCAGTCAACTCCGAGATCCTGTAAAATGTAAGTCAAAAGATGTTCCTCCTCTGCCCCAAACCTTCCCATAGCTCCCATTTCATTTGGTATAAAAGCCAAGGCTCTTACCGTGGCCTGTAATGTCCTACACAAGCTGGTATCTCATCCGCCTCTTGCCCCCTCCCCCCAGCATCCCTGCTCCATCTATACTGGCCTCCTTCTGTTCCTCCAACACTCTCACGCACGCATGCACAGAGCTGTTGTACCTGCTGTTCCCACTGCCTAGAATACTCTTCTCCCCCAGCCCCCATTTTGTCATGGCTCATCCCATCCCCTCCGGTTTGTGTTCAAATGTCCCCTTTGACATCTGCTCCCGCCAAGATGGAACATCAGGGACTGGATTTACTCTCCCATTTGAAACAAGCAAACAAAACGAGGCAAAATATATGAAATGATAGTTTTCAAGACACTGGACACCAGGCAATAAAGGACAGTGATCTGTAACAGACGGAAAGCAAACAAAGTAAAGCCCTATGAAGTCCCCAGTTTACTGCCTGGGGAGAGTTTCCAGATCCTAGCGCAGGGAAAGGGAACCCAGGTGAAACCCAGAAGATTCCCTGAGTTAAGGAAATTCAGCTGCAAATCCAGGAAGACCAAGGAAAGCTGAGTTTGCAGGACAGAGTATCAGAAAGGAGAGAGCTGAACACAGAGAAAATTCCAGAGAGCTGCAGAAAGTCCCCCTGGAGTATTAGGCTGAACACTGGTTGATGCTTTTGTCTGATAAAACTATTCTGGGTTGGGAAAAAAACATGGGAGAAGACTAGAGAACACTGTCCAGAAGTCACACGGGACCAAAAATAGAGCCAAATAGAAAAAAAAAATTAATAACCCATGGGGCACTGTTTATAGTACTCAGGAAGGTCTTTTCTCAGTATCGGTGATGAATTAGCCCTCAACAAAGCACAGCTCTGGACCCACTCAGCAAATCATAAAGTCAAGATTTGAAAGCATCAAACTAAGTTTTCTAGGTAATCTAACTGAGTCTCAGAGCAAAACTCAAGAAGATATAGAAATATAAAAATATATAGCAGACAACAAAGGTAAAATTCGTAGCATTTGGCCTCCAAACAAAAGTTACCAGGCATGCAAAGAAACAAAAAATATGGCCCATAATGAGGACAATAATGAATCAATTGAAGTTGACCCAGAACTGACACAGAAGTAGTGGACTATGAACATTAAAACAGTTATTAAAACTGTATTCTGTATGTTTAAAAGTTAAAGATACACATGGAAGACAGTAAAAGATCCAACTTGAATTTCTAGAAATGAAAACTGCAATGTCTGAAATGAAAAATATGCTGGGATTAATGGCCGACCAAACACAGCAAAAGAAATGGTTAGTGAATTTGAAGAGATAGCAGATAGAAACTATCCAAAATGGAACACATAGAGGAATAATAATAAGAAGAAGAAGAATAATAAGCATCAGGAGCTGTGGAACAACTTCAAGCAGCCTAATGTGTAACTAAAGTCCCCAAAGGAAATATTTGAAAAAGAATGGCTGAGATGTTCCAAATCTGATGTAAGGTATAAACCTACAGATGCAAGAGGTTTAATAAATCTCAAGCACAAGAAACTGAAAGAAAATTATCCATCATGATCAAATTGCTCAAAACCAGTGACAAAGAGGAAAATATTTTAAAAAGAGAGATACAAAGGACCACCTGGGTGGCTCAGTCAGTTAAGCATCTGACTCTTGATCTCAGCTGAGGCCTGGATTTCAGGGTCATGAGTTCAAGCCCCAAGTTGGGCCCCATGTTGGGCTCTGTGCTGGGTATGAAATTCAACTTAAAAAAAAATACAGGGGCACCTGAGTGGCTCAGTTGGTTAAGCAACCAACTCTTGATTTTGGCTCAGGTCATGATTTCACGATTTGTGGGATGGAGCCGCACTTCAGGCTCTACATTGACAGCACAGAGATTGCTCGGGATTCTCTCTCTCCTTCCCTCTCTGCCTCTCTCTCTCTCTCTCTCAAAATAAATATATATATTTTTTTAATACAGAGAAACAAAGATAAGGATGATGGCAGATTTCTTGTTGGACATGAGCTAAGGGAGAAAGTAGTGGAGCAAATCTTTGAACGCAAAGAAAGAAAAAAAATGTGTCAACATAAAATTCTATACCCAGTTAAAATATCCTTCAAAAATGAAGGTGAGATAAAAATGTTTTTTCAGACACACATAGTTGAAAGAATTCTTCACCAACAGATCTGCACTACAAGAAATGATAAATGAAATCCTTTAGACAGAAGGAAAATGATACCACACGGAAATGTGGATCTACACAAATGAATAAAGAGCACCACAAATGTTAATTACATGAGTAAATATATAAGATTTTTCCTTATTATTTTAAAGTATTTAGAAGATAATTTACTGGTTGAACAACAAGTGCCATTGTAACATTTACATAAGTAAAATGTAGGACAATAAAATCAAAATCTGGAAGGAAGAAAGGGAAGTGTGCTACTATAAGATTCTTATAGTATACATGAAATGGTATAATATCATTTGACAATAGATTGTGGTCAGTTAGAGATATATATTATAAATCCTAATGTAACCACTGAAATGATAAAATTGCAGAATTATAGCTAATAAACCAGCAAAGGAGGTAAGATGGAATAATAAAAAGTGATCAATTGATCAAAAATAAGGCAGAAAAATAAGAAAAAGGAAACGGGCAGATAGGACAAATGACGAGCAAATAGACTTAAATCTAACCATATCAATAATCACATTCAATGTAAATGGTCTAAACACCTCCAATTAAAAAGCAGAGATTGTCAGATTGGATTTTTTAAAAAGACCCAAATATGTGCCACCTACAAAAACCAAAAGGAAACAAAACAAAAAGCACTTTAAATATAAAGACACAAGTCAACAGTATAAGGATGGAAAACTATATACCATGCTAACACTAATCAAAAGAACACTAGATGGCTTAAACAACAGAAACTTATTTTGTCACATGTATGGAGGCTGGAAATCAAAGACCAAAATATCAACAGGTTTGTTTCTTCTGGGGTCTCTCTTCTTGGCTTGCAGATGGCCACCTTCTCACTGTGTCCTAACATGGTCCTTCCTCATGTGCACCCATCCCTTGTGTCTATTCGTGCATCCAAAGTCCCTCTTCTTGTAAGGACACCAGTCAGATTGGATTAGGGGCCATCCTAAAGGCCTCACTTTAACTTATTTACCACAATAAAGGCCCTATCAACAAAATATAGTCACATTCTGAGGCCAGGCCTTCAACATACAAATTCTGGGAGGACACAATTCAGCTCATAACAGAAAGGGAAAGGAGAAAGGATGGCAAAAACAAAACAAAACACAACACACACACACACACACACACACACACACACACTGAAAAAGAAAAGCTCACTTGAATACCTAGTCTAGAGAAAGCCAATACTAAATCATTGTGACCTTTCAGTGATCCAACTCCTGAAACGATCAGAATATATACTTTAAAAAAAAAGAAAGAAAGAACATTGGGTGGCTAATTTAATATTAAACAAAAGTTAAGAAGTTATTTCAGAGCAAAGATTCTGACCAGGGATAGATATAAGGTGATTTTTTTATAAAGTCATCTTATAATGAGTAAGCGGTTAATCAAAAACATATCTCAATTTTAAATGTTTATGCCCCTGATGGCAGAAATTCAAAATACATAAAGCAAAAACTGATAGACTTGCAAGGAGAAAGAAATCCACAATTATAGACTGAGATTTCAAATCTCAATAATTGAAAGAACAAATAGAGGGGCTCCTGGGTGGCTCAGTCAGTTAAGCATCTGACTTCAGCTCAGGTCATAATCTCAAGGCTTGTGAGTTCGAGCCCCGCGTCAGACTCTGGGCTGACAGCTCAGAGCCTGGAGCCTGCTTCGGATTCTGTGTCTCCCTCTCTTTCTGCCCCTTCCCTGCTCACACTCTGTCTCTCTCTCTCAAGAAATAAATAAACATTAAAAAAAAAAAAGAACAAATAGAAAATCAAATGTCACCTTTTTCGTATGTCCTACCTTGATCATCACTTTTAACTGCAACCCCTCACTCCTATCCCTCTCTCCTGCACACATCACCTTCTAAATAAATGAATAAATAAATATTTATTTATTTATTTATTTATTTCAATTTATTTATTTGTATAATGCCTAGAACAGTGTCTGACACTTAGAAGATTCTCAAAAAAAAAAAAACCAAACTGTTGAATAAAAACATGATTGAAAGAGTGTTAATTGCTATTATTATGACTAGTATTATGTGACTTTGCATGTAGACTTTATTTGTGATTTCAATGGTTAGAACCCAACAAAATTAATCTTGGAGGCCCAGAATTCTAGAGCATAGGGGCAGAAATCCAGAATGTTCAAGCAAGATGCATAGAATGTTAATAGTCTAGAAACTCAAAGGCCTACAACGTTAGACTGTGGGGATGTTTAGAGCCAGAACATCAGAATCAGGGACCAGGGCTGAGGAGGGATCTAAACCTGGGCGGGTGGGGGGAGCCTGGATTGGAGGGGGGCTGTTCAGAGTCAAACAGAATTTTTGTAATTCCTCTGTTGGTTCTGAGTGTCCCCTAACCTTAGTACCCATACAGAGGTGTATATACCCAGCTAACTAACTCAGCTCAGCAAAGGGACCGAGAAGCTATCCACCCTCGGCCTCAGGGGCTGTAGCAATGAAGGGAGTGAGGGGGGGTGGGGTGGTGAGGGAGGCTGTATTTCTTATTTCTCCATTTTTATTCAGCTCCCGCTCACGGGGCCCCTTCTGGACAGTAGGCCCGTGAGGCCTTTCAGTCACGCAAGACTGGAGGCTGTCATTATCAGAGGAAACCACCACCACCAGCTTCACGGGAATGGGGGAACAGGCGGCAGCCTACTGAGGCCTGCCCGTCATCCCAGGGAACCCTGCCCCACAGCCCCAGACCAGCTAGGAAAGCTGGGTCCTAGGGCGTGGGAGATAGGGTGCACAGGGGGTAGCTCTCTAAGCCCAGGATTGCAGCCTTCACTGCTCCAGGAATGGGGTGTTCTGGTGGGGGCGGGAGGGAGGGGTCCAGCAGGTGGGGTCCACACATGATCAGCTGCCTTGCTTTGTTTTTATCTACAGCTCTAATCGCCCGCTGAACCTCAAGTCTTATGTGTTTCTCTTATTTCTCATCCACCTCCCAAACCGGACTGGGACTCCGTGAGGGCAGAGCCAACAGCTTCTGCTTTGCTCACGCCGGCCTCATCTGGTGGTGCGACTGAGGGCTCTGTGCACAGCAAGGGCTCCGTCAGTGCTGCCGGTGGTCTGCCTGGACCAAGGCGCTTCTCCGGCCCCATGTGCAGGGATTCTTTGGACACTGGGTCACACCCTCCATGAGAACTAGCGAAGACGGTGGGTGAATTGTCTACCCACAGACCGGCACGCGGGTGCAGGCGCGTCCCAAGGACCTCAGACACCCACCTCCCCACGCTGCCCAGCCCCAACCCCAAGCTCTGCAGACACCACACATTTTGACCTCATGCCCAGACACGGCTCTACCCCACCGCGCAGGAGAGTGATGAAACTCAAGGGCCTCTTTCCGGCACCATCTCTTAGCCATCAGTTTTCAACTGTGGCCCTGTGCCCATCCAGGAAAAACCACAGGAAATACCAAGAGCCAACACCTGTGAGCACTTGCAGTGCGCCCAGCGCTGCACCAACCTGGTCCATCACCTCTGTACCCCTGGGCACAGAGTCCTTCTCTGACACACAACCTCACGTAGTGGGCAGGGAGGATTTTCGGAACCCCATTCTGCACCCCCTGCCATTGGCCTCCACAATAGCCTCGGATTTACCCTCCATGTAGGACCCGGGTTCTCAACATTACCGGAATCAGGCTGCCTTTTTGAGGCTGGGTCAACGGTTGGCAAAGCCCCAGGAAAATGCACAAAGAGGCACGATGTATCAGACAAATTCCCGGGGACTCTCCCTCCCACCCTCCATCCGCCTCCACCACCACTCTAGCCATTGGAGCCTGCAGACCCCCGAGCCAAGAGCCAGACCTGGGGAACACACACCTGGGGAACAGGATGGGTGGCCGGGTCCCCTCTTTTGGACACTGCTGGGAAGCCCCTCCCCATTCCTTCGCGGCCCCCCTTCTTCATCACTACCTCACTGCTTAATTGGGCGGCCCCGCGAGCGTGTGTGTGTGTGTGTGTGTGTGTGTGTGTGTGTGTCTGGGGGCTCGGGGGCGTCACTCCTCACACATGGGGCGGCCGGGTGGAGTGGGGGTGCTGGCTCCCTGCCCAGGAGCGGGACCCCTCCCCCCAGCCCCCGGCCGCTGGAGGATTGTGCAGCTCAAACAGATGGACCGAGCCGAAGGGGCGGGGGCGCGCTGACGGGGTGCGAGACGGCAGCGCGGCGGCCGGGCCTCCCGGCGCCCTGACAAAGGCGGGGGCCTGCGGCGCGGGGCGCCTTATCAGCGCGAGCAGACCGGGCGGCCGGGCGGGCGCCCGCGGCCCGCGTGCAGGCGCACAAAGGCCCGGGGCCGCGCGGGGGGCGGGGGGCGGGGGGCGCGAAGATTAATTGCCCAATCAAGTAGTCGGCGCGGGGCGGGGGCGGGGCCGCGGCCCCTGGGGACGCGGGGCGACGCATAATGAAGTGTGCAAAAAGTTAATTTGCTCCGCGACTCGCTGCTCGCCACAATCAAAGACGGGCGGCGAGGAGGGGAGCAGTGAGGAGTGTGCCCCCCCCCCCGCCGCCCCAGCTTGCGATGGAGGGGGGGGCAGGCGGGGGTAAGGAACCGGGCACCCCCCCCCCCAGACACACACACCCCAGCGTGTGAGGGAAGCATAGATCTCCAGATGAGCTTTCGACCCCCAGACCCCCACTTCCGCCTGCCGTGTGTCCCCCGCGGGCCCCGTCCAGGCCGCTCTCCTGCGCGCACAATGGTTGACATTTCTGGAGCGCTCGCTCTGGGCCGGGCACCGCGCCAAGCGCTTCCTGGTGTGATCTCTGGTCTCGCAACCTGAGAGGTAGGGCTAGTGAGCTGAGCATCCCGTTTTGCAGAGGAGGAGCCCGGGGTCACAGACATGCTAAGGAAGTGCCCCAAGGTCACACGCAGGACCCTTACCGGGCCGAAGCTGTAGGTGGAAAATGATGCAGTGGAAAGTGTCAAAGCCCAAATACACCCGGTAATGTGGAGGGGTGATTTTATTCAAGCTATTGCAAGTAGGGAGGGCACCCAGGATCCCAAGAGCAGGATGTCTAGGCAGGGTGGGTTCTCCTTAGATTTACAGGGAAGACGGGGCGCCTGGGTGGCGTAGTCGGTTAAGCGTCCGACTTTAGCCAGGTCACGATCTCGCGGTCCGTGAGTTCGAGCCCGCGTCAGGCTCTGGGCTGATGGCTCAGAGCCTGGAGCCTGATTCCGATTCTGTGTCTCCCTCTCTCTCTGCCCCTCCCCTGTTCATGCTCTGTCTCTCTCTGTCCCAAAAATAAATAAACGTTGAAAAAAAAAATTTTTTTTTTTTAAAGATTTACAGGGAAGAGCACACAGGTTACAGGCGGGGAATTTAGAGCTGGGATTGTCTTGCAATGGGGGGGCGGGGGGAAGGCTCCTTGGTCAGCTGAACGGTTAAATGTTTGTTTCCACTTTCAGATGGGACAAACAGTTCTAATCTCAGCTAGTGAACCATGAGACAAAGAATGGGAAAGTCGGGGGTTGGCTTGAACAGCAGGTTCAGGCAAAAGGAGAAAGGTCACAGGCAAACAAGGAAGTCATCTGAGTCTTAGGAGAGAAAGATGGACAAGGGTCTTGTCTAAGTCACGTGAGGAAAGTGCTTGCTTGTGGTAAACCATTTCTCTGAACAGAGAAGAGTAGTGGAATTTCAGAAAACAAAGGTTGGGGGGATTTCTTAACCGTCACTGTTTTCCAGGAGCACAGGGCTTGGGTCAAGTTTAACAGTGTCAAAAGGTTGGCTGATAGTGTAGGTGGAGGCCTGGCACCCTGATGGCTTTGAGCCACTGCCTGGTGAGGAACCTCATCCTCAGCAAATAGATATGCCCTTTTAGTCATTTCCCTGGGCACGTGACCTTAGGTAAGGGAGCGATAGTATCCCACCTTACAGGATACTAGATCAGAGACAGCACGCCCGGTAACACAAAGCAAAGCACCTAGAACACGGTAGGTGCTCAATTAATGTTACCCATCAGTACAACTATTTTCTCAAAAAGTGTGGTGTCATGATTTGAATTCAAGCTGTCTGGGTTCAGAGACTGCAAGCTTACCATCCGCTCTACTTCCAGACCTCCATGTATTGATTCAGTCCTCAAACTCCCAAACACATCCCAAACCTGTGTCCCTGGCACGGGGTGATCTGATAAATAAAGGAGACCCTGGACAGTCCACCCCACTGTGAGGCAGGCCAGCCCTAAATGGACAGTGGCACAAGAGCCACGGCAGCCATGATTGCTCAGGGGAAGCACCAAACCAGGGTTTAAGGACAGTTTGGGGGTCCTGGAGGCTGTGTCCCAAATGTCCACAGACCAGTTGGCACAGGCGAGCAGCAGCCCCTTCAGACTCCTGGAAAAGTGGCTTCCAGGATGGATTCACCTCCTGGCACTGACTGGCGACTCCTGAGTCCTGGTTCTCTGACCCACTGCCCAGGCCTGTGCCTGGGCCCAGGCAGGATCAGGGGATTAGGGAGAGAGCCCTCGAGGGTGACAGGAGCCAGGCTGGCCGGAAAGAGGCAGGGTTACAACCAAACCAAGATATAGGGGCCCCTGATCATAATAATGAAAGAAAGAAAGAAAAAAGGGACGCGTGTTCGGCAATGCCCAGGGACCAGGACTGCTGCCCTGTTACCAAAAATGTCGAAGCTCTCGACTCTGCAAATTAGCATAAAGCATGCTGTTTTGCATCGATTTGCATGTCATTTGCATGCTAATGACTCGATGCCACAATGCACCCAGTCCCCTAAGCAGCTTCTGGTCCTTGCTTTTCTCCTAGCCCCTGCCCCTTGCCTTGCACTGAGAAAACCAGAAAATATGGGTTCTGAGCTAGGCTGGGCGACTTATTCCCTGTGGAGTCCAGGCTAGTCCCTGCCTCTCTCTGTCTCAGTTTCCCTGACTGTGAGCTCAAGGAGACAAACTGAGCAAGGGTTTTCAAATTATGCTCCAGTCGCCCCCTTGGGAGCTGCAGACACAGAGACGGGGGAGCAGGTGGGGCAGGCGCCCCCCTCCCATCCCTTTCGAACAGCTGGGGCTCTGAGTAAAATTTCTCTTCAGCAATGCAGAGCTTCTCTGTTCCAAACAAAGACTAAAAGTTTACAAACAAACAGACTTAGTTGTCTCCGGCAAGTCTTTCTAGCACAACCTTCTCTAAAGACTTGAACAGCAGTAACAATCAGAGTTAAAACATGTAGCCCGTATCGTGTGGCAGATCCTGTTCCAAGCAACAGAGACACATAACTCTATCTTGACGCAACCCTGGAAATAAATACCGTTACTATACCCCCCATTTTCTAGGTGGGTCAGTTGAGGCACCAAAAGGTTGAGTAACTTAGCTAAGTTCAAACAGTCACCGGATGGGAGAGTGAAGAGTCAGTCTGGCTGTAGAATTTACACCATGGGTTTCGCCAGGTCACCTCTGCCATTGTACAGATGAAATTGAGGCTCAGAGAGGGAGAGAGCGTTTCTAAGCATAGCCACTAAACTGGCACTTGAACCTTGCTTCCTGCCTGAGCCCCCAGGCTCTCTGTCAAGGGGAAGGGTGGCCAGAGAAGGGAAAGCCGCGATTTCAAAGATGCTCAAGACACTTCTCTCTTGGTCCCGTGGACTTGCCAGGACGAAGGATGGTTTCTTCCCTGGCCATCCCCAGAGCTTGCTTCCTCCTCCTCGGCCACCCTAGTGCCAGCTGGTTAGACCTCAGGGAATAGTCTCCAGAACCAGCCAGCACGAGCCCCTAAATCAAGGCAGCCAGCAGGCTAGTGAGAGCACCAGGTATGCCAGTCAGAGCCGGCACACAATGCCCTGCCCGGCTGTGCAGGTGGAGGCACCGCCGAGGGGGACTCCACTGCAGGGGGCTGGGGGGGGGGGCTTTCTCTCTGCAGAGGCAGGCGTGCCAGGCCAGCAGGCGTTCAGCCCCCACCCTTTGGGGATCCGGCTGGGAAGCCCCCAGATGCAGCTATGACTGGCCTCCCAGAGCGGTGCCCCGCAGGGGGCTGGTCATCCCTCTCTCTGTTCAGTGCCCCTCGATGGCTTTCTCAAGCCCCTTCCCTCCTGCCAACCTCTCCCTCTGAACTGCCCCCTCCCACCCTGCTCCGGCCACCCTGGCCTTCTCTCAGCTCCTCCCATGCCCCAGCTCTGTCCTACCTCTGCACTTCTGCATGTGCTGGCGCCTCTACCTGGAACACCCCGCTGCGTTGCCTAGTCACCCCATCTAAGGTTGACTACCACTGCCCCCCCCCCCGCCCGCCCCCCACTCCCTGGCACTTAGCCGTCTTTTCTTCTCGGCCGTTATTTCAATCTGAATGTATCTGGCTTATTTACGTGCCTCCTCATGTAGTGCCCGTCTCCACCCTTAGACTCTCACTCCAGGAGAGTCAGGACTGTGTGTGTCTTACAGAAATAGAGGTCCCCAAGAAATATTTGTGGGAGGGATGAAAAAGGAGGGAAGCCGGTAGCTGCTGCTGATTTGTTCGGTTCGTGTTGGTCTCGCCCTCCCCCCATCCCTGCCCTAGAGCGTCAGCTGCACGAGAGGCAGGGATTTATATGCCCGTTCTCTTCATGGCTGTGATCCCAGGAGTTAACACAGTGCCTGGTACCCAGTAGGTGCTCAGTAAATATCTGTTGCATGAATGAGCCAAGCATGCAAGGGTCTCGCAGAGATGGGGTGCCGCTGATGGGGTGTAGGACCCTGGGCAGGTTCCTTCCCTCCAGAGACTTCTGTCTCCCCATCTGAAAGCTGGACTGTGGAATCCCCGCCACTTTCAGCAGGACTGTGGCCCATTCCAGGGCCGCTGTGAGGACGAAAATGAGAAAATGTACGTAGGCACTGGGCACGCGGTAGGGGTTTTATAACCACAGCCCTATAGTCATTAACTGCCTCTGTAGCTAATCCTGCCGGGTTATTTGGATTTCCCCGATGACCAGAGCACAAGGGAAACCCCAGGTGCGGGTGGGGGTGGGCACGGTTTGAGTTCAGCGGATTGGGGGTGAGGCTGGAGAGGTGGGCTACGGTGAGATTGGGCAGACAGCCCTGGGAACTTAATGGAGATGTCACCTTTATCCTGGAAGCAGACGGAGCTAGGGAACGATTTTAAGCAGCAGAGTAAAATGATCTGGTCTGATTTTCAAAACACTCACTCTGGCTGCCAGGTTGCTGGGTACGGCAGGTGGCTCCCCATGCTCATTACCTCCCTTCCCCCCCCCCCCCAGTATTAGAACCCCTAGATAGAGCTGGGCATGTGGACACCCAGAATCAAGACCACACTAACTCTCGTAGTTAGTGGTATAGCTGTGTGTCTCCAGTCCAGCCAAGAGGAGTAAGGAGACTACCCACCTGCAATTTCTGGGAGAGATCCTCGAGGAGAGAGGGAATATTCTTTGCCTCTTCCTCCTTCCCTCTGGCTGGAATGTCGACATGATAGCTGGAGAATGTGCAGCCACTTTGGACCACGAGGTGTTGAGGATGGTGGAACAAGACAGAAGAAGGGCCTGGGTCCCAGGGGATTGAGGACCCATCTTGTCAGCCTAGGGCTGCCTGCCTCCAGACCATTCATAAGAAAGAGAAACCAGTGTTTGTCTCCTGTAAGTCACTCTTCTTTTGGGCTCTCTGCCACTTATGGCCAATTCCAAAACGAACAGGTCCGGTTAGCACCAATGATCTCGGAGCTCTGTGGCCTACCTCCAGGGGAATGGGGGAGAGGACTCTGCTGGTCTTCTTTTTTGAAGTTTATTTATTTATTTAGAGAGAGAGAGCGTGTAAGCAAGGGAGGGGCAGAGAGAAAGAGGGAGGGAGAATCCCAAGCAGGTTCCACCCTGTCAGTGCAGAGCCCCACACAGAGCTCAAACTCACAAGCCACAAGATCATGACCTGAGCTGAAGTTGGATGCTTAACCAGCTGAGCCACCCAGGTGCCCCTCTGCTGGCCTTCGATGTCCTGCTCACAATAGCCCTGAAGCTCCTGGCCCAGGCTGCCTGGATCAGCCCAACTGGCTGGCGTCCCTGGCTGGACCCAGCTGGGACAGGTGCAGAGCTCCTGCGGGCCTGAGACCAGGGCTTCTACTGCTTTCCTCGCAGCCTTGAGGGGCAGGGCAGAGAGGACAGGGGCCATGGCAGAATGGCACTGTCCGTTCTTGTGGGCCACCTCCAGCCCCTTGTTACCCACCTTCCACACGATACCCAAGAGAGCTTTTAAAGAAGCTTTGTTGTTGTTGTTTGAGAGAGAGAGAGAGAGAGAGAGAGAGCATGAGCAGGGAAGGGGCAGGCCCCGTACTGTCAGCATGGAGCTGGACACGAGGCTCAAACTCACGAATCGTGAGATCACGACCTGAGCCGAGATCAAGAGTCGGACGCTTAACCGACTGAGCCACCCAGGCTCCCTGACCCAAGAGAGCTTCTTAGTGTCCTCTCTTGATCTCACAAATCACCTCAGTGCCTTCCCACAGTCCCCCAGGACCCTCAAGACGACATCCAGTCACCTCTGGCCCATCAGGTTTTGTAGGACATGGCATGATTCTTCAGGGCACAGCTTCCAAGTCAGACTCACACACACATATCCCGGCTTTTGAGAGCCCTGTGACTTCGGGGGCGCCTGGGTGGCTCAGTCGGTTAAGCATCCAACTTCGGCTCAGGTCACGATCTCACGGTCCGTGAGTTCGAGCCCCGCGTCGGGCTCTGAATTGACAGCTCGGCGGAGCCTGGAGCCTGTTGCAGATTCTGTGTCTCCCCCTCTCTCTGCCCTTCCCCCACTCATGTCCTCTCTCTCTCTCTCTCTCTCTCTCTCTCTGCAAAAGCAAATAGACATTACAAAAAAAATTAAAAAGAGCTCTGTGACTTCGGGCAACTTCCCGAAGCATTTTGGGTCTTAATTCCATTAGCTACGAAATGGAGGTGATTGGAACAACAGCTTACTATTGTCGTAGAGTTTCAGTGAGGCAGTGTGGGGGTTCCTGCTATTTACTGATGCGTAACAACCCCCCAAACACAGTGTTGTCAAGACGTTCCCCGGGCTCACGGATTCTTAGGGGTCAGGAACTCACACAAGGCATACCGGACCTGACTTCCTTCTGTTCTACGGTGGCCGGGGCCTCAGCTGGACAGAGGTGACCCCCCACCCCCGGGGGCCGGCATCATCTAGATGCATCTTCCCTTACACGTCTGGCCATCGAGACTAGTTCAGCTGAAGCTATTGGCCGGAGCACCCACGTGTGGACTCTCCTGGAGTCCTGAGCTTCCTCGCGGCATGGCCACTGGGTTCCAAGAGTGAGTGTCCCCCGAATGCAAGCAGAAGTGACATGGCCACTTCCAAACACAGCGAGAACACAGACCCCACTTCTTTTTTTTTTTTTTTAATTTTTTTTTCAACGTTTTTAATTTATTTTTGGGACAGAGAGAGACAGAGCATGAACGGGGGAGGGGCAGAGAGAGAGGGAGACACAGAATCGGAAACAGGCTCCAGGCTCCGAGCCATCAGCCCAGAGCCTGACGCGGGGCTCGAACTCCCGGACCGCGAGATCGTGACCTGGCTGAAGTTGGACGCTTAACCGACTGCGCCACCCAGGCGCCCCCAGACCCCACTTCTTGACGAGAAGACTATCACGGCTTTTGGAGCCATAATTTGAAACGGATTATACAACGCCTGTCCCATCACGAGCCCTCATTAAATGTTAACTGGGACGGGTGGCAGTGGTATGAGATCAGGGCTCGGTGCTATTTGCGTTGAAACAGTCATATCAGGTGACACTAGGCATCGAGGGGTTAATGCAGGAGGTGCCGGGCGGGGTCTCTGGAACTCCACGGGAACAGGCTCTGGAAAGATAGAGCTTGGATAAGAGCTAACAGGTCTGGGTGCTTACTAGCCGCCAGGCGCTGAGCCAAGCACTTTCCGTGCACGATCTCGTATAATCCAGCAAGCAATCCAAGAGGTAGGTCCTAGCATTGTGCCCATTAATTGATGAGGAGTCAGAGGCTCAGAGAGGCAAAGGGTCTTGCCCGAGGCCACACAGCGAGGAAGGGGCAGGATTTGAACTCAGGCAGTGTGGTGTCAGAGCCCGTGCGCACTTCCCAAGACTAAGCTGGGCAGTAGCCAGCCTGCCAGGTGGAACAGGCCGTCCTGACTGTTTGGTGACAGACAGGGAGGGCCTGTACTGCTGGACGGAGAGCCAGGACCAGGAGGTTTGTCAGCTGCGAGGCCACAGTCACAGGCTGGGGGAATGGGGCCAAGACCTCCGTCTGGAGGGGTGGAGGCGGGAGGGAGTGAAGAGAACCCAAAGAGCAAGGCAGAGCCCCCCTCCAGAAGCAGCAAAGCACTAAGGGATGAAAATAAAGCCCCAGGATCACGTGGGGCCCTGACCTCTGCTCCTGGAGCCCCCATCAGGCCATCACTGGTCCCCCACATGGAGCAGAGCTCAGCCAGTTCCTGGAGGTCAGGAGGCCTCAGCTGGAGGGGGAGGAGCAGGAGGGTGGGGAGGGGGACACCACTCAATACAACAGCCAGGAAAGGTCACAGAGGGGACTCCCAACAGTGCGGGGGTCTATAATGGCAACCAGCACACCTGCAGGGGCTCCAGACGGCTCTCCCTGGTGCCCTCTGGCCTTGACTTTTCTTCTGACTGCTCTCCTTCCTCCCTTCTCGCCTTATTTCCATCCAGCCCCTGCTTCCATTTGTCCTTCTTGCCTTCTATCCCTTCTTCCATTCCTTTCTTTCCCTCCCTTCTTCACACTTGCCTTGTTCCTTCCTTCCCTCCTTCCTTCCAGTCCTTCCCCCATTTTGAAATCTCGCAGGGAGAAGCTGCACCCCCCCCCCCCCCCCCGAAGGCAGGGAGCAGCCCGGTCTGAACAGAGTCATGACCGCGGACTTCACCACGACGCCTAAGCCATCACAAAACTAGTCTTAGCAATGCCATGCGTCTGGGACGAGTCTTGTGATGACCTCCTTCATCGCTCGCAAAATCGGGTGTCCCAGAGCACCTGAGTAGCCTGAGCATTACTGGGAGGTGGCTTGGTGGGGGAGGGGCCACTGGATTAGGAGCCGGTTCACCTTGGACGAATTGCAAGCCCCTCTGAGCCTTGGTTTTCTTGGCTGAAACAACTTCATGGGTTGAGGAGAGAGTTAGACAGGACGGCACACGCTTGTCCTCGGTCACAGGAGTGTTTCTGCCTTGCCCGTCCCTCGCTGGCACAGGCCTATGACCTTTCTCCCAGGCCCGTGGGGCAGAGCCAACTCCCAGCTGACGTTGGCAAGCGGCTGGGGGGGTGGACCAGCAGGCTGTCAGGCCCGGCCTTGTGCCCAGAGAACCTTCTGTGCCACTGTTCCTCAGCCAGGCAGGCCCAACCCACCGGCCACTTCCCGTGCCCCTGGCAGGACAGGGCTATAGGCCCCTCCTCGCCTGTATCTCGCTCAGCTGACCATGGTGGCCACCCTCCTCCCCCCAGGCCCTGGAAACAGAAGTCTCCAATATAAATGCAAATCCACTGCAGTCCCCAGTCTCAGGCTGGCAGTTCCAGCATGTGCTGTAGGCTGGGGACAGGAGCTGACACTGGCCCAGAGGAGATAAGGCACTTCTGGGCCACCCCCGCCCCCGGCCCTGCCCACTCCTCAGCCTGTCAGCTCCACAAACACCCCAGGGAGCCCCAGCCCTTCCTCTCTGCTGCCCCATAAGGCCTGTATGCAAAGCACCGTCCCCCCTCACTGCAGTCAAGAAGGGCCACGGCCATCCTCAAATGATGACAATGTTCCACCCTCCTGCCCTCTCCGCAAGCAGAATGGAGAAAAGGCAGGTGACGTGGGGGCTAATTTCTACCACCACCCTCCGGCGGGCTCAGGGCCACCACTAGCCCGTAGCGTTCCTTTCTGTGAATCAGAAACAGACAGCCCTTCTTCCTGGTACAAGGCAACCCCTCCAGAGGGCTCCAGGCAGCCTCTTAGCCCCCAGCTGGGCACCCTTGAGCCCCGCACAACCTGCACAATTGTAAGCCACAGCTCGGGGTGCCTGGGGGGCTCAGTTGGTTAAGCGTCCAACTCTTGGTTTTAGCTCAGGTCATAATCTCAGTTTGTGAGTTTGAGCCCCACATTGGGCTTTGCACTGACAGCACGGAGCCTGCTTGGGATTCTCTGTCTCCCTCTCTCTGCCCCTCCCTCACTTGCTCTCTATCTCTTTCTCTCAAAATGAATAAATAAATATTAAAACAAACAAACAACAACAACAACAACAAAAAACCCTAGAAGGTAAGCCACAGCTCTTCGCAGGACCCATCTCATCTTTGGGACTTGGTTTCTCTCCACCTAGAGAGACCTCCAAGCATTGCACAAACCCACTTAGGTTGAGCCCTTGGAACTAGACGGGGTGGTTCCTTGGGTGAGACCTCTTCCAGATCCAATATCCTATCATCCTTCCATTCCTAGGTCTGAGACATTCCGACCCATAAGCCACAACTTCCAGAATGCTTAACAAAGGAGCAAGGCATCTCTGGCAGAAACATTCTATGATCCACACGAGATAGAAGTTGGGGTGGGTTTGGAGTCATGAGCAGGGCTCTCAAATGGCCCGGACTCCAATCCACTACATTCTGGCTCCAGAATGTCACCTCCTCAGAGAAGCCTCCGCTGGCGGCCTCCTATGGGGCAATTCCTTCCCCTTCTCCAGAGACTATATCATATTCCCTGCTGGTTTTCTTCATGGCATCTATTGTTATGTGAAATTATCTCACTCATTTATGCCTTCCGTGGTTACTTTCCGTCTCTCCCCTCTCCCTTACTAGAATTCAAGTTTCTATAAGAGCAGGTGCCGTGAATCAGTAGCTCCTTCCTCAACACTTTCTGGGGAGTAACGACGGATCCCCTGACAGGGTTAGTGTAAGGCATTCATCAAGACAGCCAAAGGTGCTTAGCAGAGAGCTGGCACCCAGTAAGCGCTCAATAAATGCTAATGGCTGTTGTTATCATTATCATGAAAGAGCTGTGGGTGTTCTGGTCCCAGAGGTCCAAATCCCGACACACTCTTGTGTCAGGGGCCAAGCCATCCTCCCCCATTTACTCACCCCATGACCACAGGCAAATGGCTGCTTCTCGTTCTCAATTTCCCTCTGTCAAGTGATGTGTCATTGCCAGAAATGTCACCAAGTCGCTCTGAGTGTCAAATGACGCCAAGAGGGAAACACACTTTTTAGTCCCTAAATATGATTTCAATACGGGGCACCTGGGTGGCTCAGTCGGTTGAGCGTCCGACTTCGGCTCAGGTCACGATCTCGCGGTCCGTGAGTTCGAGCCCCGCGTCGGGCTCTGTGCTGACGGCTCAGAGCCTGGAGCCTGCTTCGGATTCTGTGTCTCCCTCTCTCTCTGACCCTCCCCCATTCATGCTCTGTCTCTCTCTGTATCAAAAATAAATAAACATTAAAAATAATTTTTTTTTTAAATATGATTTCAATACTACGAAGAACCCTGTGCGCTTCTCCAAATGTGGCGGCCACGTCCTCCAGAGCTCCCCAGCACCCTCCACCCGGAATCCCAAGGGTCTGCTTTTCCCCGACCCCACCCAGCCGTGTCTCGCTTAGGCTTCTTTGAAGGAGGGGTTTCATTAAGGCAGAGTTTCTCAAAGTTTCGACAGAACCACACCACCTTCCCAGCTCCCACGGGCATTCTGTCTGTTTTTTATAACAATTTCCTAACATTTTTTTTTCTTTAAATTGCCTCATTTAAAAAAAAAAAATAAAGCGGGGGGCGCCTGGGTGGGTCAGTCAGTTAAGCGACCGACTTTGGCTCAGGTCATGATCTCACGGTTTGTGAGTTCGAGCCCCGCATCGGGGTCTGTGCTGACAGCTCGGAGCCTGGAGCCTGCTTCGGATTCTGCATCTCCCTCTCTCTCTCTCTGCCCCTCCCCCACTCATGCTCTCTTTCTGTGTCAGAAATAAACATTAAAAAAAATTTTTTTTAAATAAACAAATAGGGGCGCCTGGGTGGCTCAGTCGGTTAAGCGGCCGACTTCGGCTCAGGTCACGATCTCACGGTCCGTGAGTTCGAGCCCCGCGTCAGGCTCTGTGCTGACAGCTCAGAGCCTGGAGCCTGTTTCCGATTCTGTGTCTCCCTCTCTCTGACAATCCCCCGTTCATGCTCTGTCTCTCTCTGTCTCAAAAATAAATAAAAACGTTAAAAAAATAAATAAATAAAATAAACAAATAAATAAAGCCAGTTCATGCTAATGAGAAACTATAGAGCCCTGCCATTAATAAAAATTAGCATCCTGATATAGGGCACCTGGCTTAGTTGCTTAAGCATCTGACTCTTGATCTCAGGTCAGGTCTTGATCGCAGGGTCATAAGTTCAAGCCCCCTGTTGGCTCTACATAAATAAATAAATAAATAAAAGCATTGGTGATTGTAAGAAGAGGATATATGTTGATAATTGCTAAAATAAACACTTAAGTATTAAAAGTCTGATACCTCCAGCCAGATGGGAGATCTGATCCAAAGTTTTCACGCTCTCGAGCTGAGAGTTCTCTGGGGAACTTTTTTTTTTTTTTTAATTATTCCTTTGGTCACCGGGCCAGACCTTTCCTGAGAACCATACATGCCCAGCCCCGGTGGCAACAGCCTTAAGTGAGAGCATTTCCGGCCTTCAACGCACAAAGGTCTACTTGAGGTAACAACTTCCGCCCTCCCAAATACAATTAATTGGCAGGGAATCATCACCCAAGCTGGCCTCCCTGGGCATTTCTTGGCTCTCTTCTCTCAGCACCCCCTAATAAAGGTGTCTCCCCTGTGGAGATGTGGGAAGGGACAGAGGGAGTCAAGTCTGTGTTTGCCAGGGTGATGATCTCCATGCACACCTTTGCAACCGAACATGCCCACTAACCACTCCCGCCCAAACACACAGTCTCCAGGACCCCCTACCCAGAGCCATCCGTCTATTTTGCTGATTCTTCACTTTGGACAAGGGCAACTTAACACAATGGCTTATTGTTTCCAGGAAAGGACTCGGAAGGGAGACCTCTGGCAAATTTGGTAAAATGTATCCTTTGATTGGACGGGCATTTATCCGGAAGAAACCATCATGAACGTGGAAAACCACAACAGCTGCACGATGTTCTTGGCAGCACTGTTGATAAGAGAGAAAAGTTGCAAAAAAAAAAAAAAAAAAAAACACAAAACCCCTGAATGGTCATCAATAGGGGATTCAGTAAATAGATACGACAGTCCACATGATGGGCAACCATTTACCGATGAGGCTGTAAAATATTTAGACACGGAAAATGTTCATGTATATTATTAAGTAGAAAAGTAGCTACAAAAGAGAATGTACGAGATATCTCTTTTAAAATATACATACACATGCATCGTAGAAAGATTGGGATGGATTTGGGTTAGAGAGGATTTCTTTTTTTTATTTTTTTATTAAAAAAAAATTTTTTTTCAACGTTTTTATTTATTTTTGGGACAGAGAGAGACAGAGCATGAACGGGGGAGGGGCAGAGAGAGAGGGAGACACAGAATCGGAAACAGCCTCCAGGCTCCGAGCCATCAGCCTAGAGCCGGACGCGGGGCTCGAACTCACGGACCGCGAGATCGTGACCTGGCTGAAGTCGGACGCTTAACCGACTGCGCCACCCAGGCGCCCCGAGAGGATTTCTTAAACGGGAAACAAAAAGTCCAGACCATAAAGGCAAATAAATCTTTTCTTTCTTTTATTTATTTATTTATTTTTTTTTTTTAACATTTATTTTTGAGACCGAGAGAGAGCATGAACAGGGGAGGGTCAGAGAAAGAGGGAGACACAGAACCTGAAACAGGCTCCAGGCTCTGAGCTGTCAGCACAGAGCCCGACAAGGGGCTTGAACTCACGGACCGTGAGATCGTGACCTGAGCCGAAGTGACGCTTAAACGACTGAGCCACCCAGGTGCCCCAAGGCAAATCTTTTCTTAATGTTTGTTTATTTCCAGAGAGAAAGAGCAAGCGCATTCACGCGGGAGCACAGGAGGGGCCGAGAGAGGGCAGGCAAGAGAGAGAGAATCCCAAGCAGCGCAGAGCCTCACAAACCATGAGATCATGACCTGAGCTGAAATCAGTGGGACGTTTAACCGACTGAGCCACCCAGGTGCCCCATAAAGGCAAATATTAATAAATTCATCTCCATTAGAATTAATACTCTGTTCAAAAGTCACAGTAAAAAAAGTGAAAATGGTAAGTCACAAGCTGGGAAAAGTTTGTCACGGTCTGACTCACAAAGATCGGGCTCGAAATATATATGGAGCGCCTACAAGTCAGTAAGACGATCAAGAAGAACGGACTCCAGATTGGAACCGACATAAAGAACAGAAACCATGAACAGCCAATAAACATACAAAAAGATGCTCAACCTCTTAGTAATTAGCAAAATCCAAATGAAAAGTTCGTTTTATGTCTACTAGATTGCCAAAACTTCCAAAGCTGGAAAAATCCCCCGTTTGATCCCTCGGGTGGCGCAAGGAGGGTTCCGGGACACTGGTGATGGGGGGTCAGTTTGTACAACCACTTTGAAGAACAACTTGGCGTTATTCTGCACTCACTCTACGACCCTGCAATCCCATCCCCGGGGACGTTCTAGAGAAGCTTGTATGTGTGCACAGGAGATGTGAGCAACAGCGTTCAAATTGGCAGGACTGAGCCCCTCCTTCCGCTCCCTGCCCTCGGGCACCTGAGAAATTCTTCTTCCTTCCACCCGGTCTTCTGACTTCCTCTGGACAGCGGTGGGCAATGTTTGCCCTAGGGGCTGGGGCTTTAACCCTCCCACACTTCACGTGGTGGGACCCAGCCCTGTTGGCCAGTCACTGGGCAAGCCAGACCCCCTGCTCATCACCTGAGTGGAAGCAGGGAGACAGCCGTGACTGTCCTGGGGACCAGGGAGAGGCCAAGAGCGCGGGGGGGGGGGGGGGGGGGGGGGGTGTGTCAGGAAAAGTGGCAGGGTGACAGTTCTTGCAAATAATAGACTCCTCTCTGCAATGCAAAAGGCGGGGCAGCTCCATCTGGGCCAATCGGAAGCATCCAAGACAAATCGCCAAGGGGAAAAAAGCAGGCAGATCAGCTACCGTCGTGAACAGGGGGGATTCAGGTGTATATCAACACATGATCACTTGTATGTGGCAAAACGCTTCTGAGGCCAGGAGATTGGCCTTGGGGGAGGGGGAGGGGTGGCTAGGGGGCAGGGGTGGGGCCAGGCCTCACTGCGTCCCCTTTTGTGCATTTTTATTTTGTACCTTGCACGTGCTACTATGGAAAACGGAGTAAAAACTGGACACGAGCTGCAGTCACGTGAAATGTGGCACGCACAGAACTATTATGAGAGTTGAATTAGTTGCTGATCACCAGGTGACCTAACGTCACTCCCAGACGATTAATCTGCATTGTTCTCAACTTCAGCGAAGGTTTTTTGTTTTCTTTTTGAAAACATTTTCCAGCCAACTTTTCTCGGTTTCAGACTTTTCCACGGACCCTTGAAGAGCCTGTGGCTTTTCCTGCACTGTGCCTGCTGGGCCAAATGCATGGAGTAGATCCATTCATCACCCATGCCCGGCGGCCCACCAGCTCCCCAAGGGCCACGGGTAGGAGGTACGAACTCCTTTGACTTAAATCATCTATTGGGTCCCACCCCGAGGTTGCTCTTCAGTTCAAGCGAGTCCAAGGGGAATAGGCATGACCCTCCCCTTCCTCAGGAGCCAAAATGCACAAGGTCACTTTCTGGACCTCAGTTTCCCATTGGGTCACACAGTCTATATGTGACTCTCCACCTCAGACACTTGCTTTCGCCTGCCCCTCACCCCCTTGCTCACTTCTCCAGCCACACTGATCCCTTGTTCTTCCGGCCCTACTCTGTGTGGGCAGAATTCCAAGATGTCCCCCAACATTCCCAGCCCTCCCTGCAACCCCCTGCAGGTGAACATGCCCAGCATAATGCCCTGGACCGGGCGCGTGCTGGCATTTACTCCCGTGATTAGGTTATGATACACGGCACGGGGGGTCAGACTTGTGACTTACAGAACCGTGAGCTAAATGGGTACTGTTTTAAGCCACGAAGTTAATGGAAATTCGTTGCACGATAATAGAAATTAATACACATGCCCGGCTGGCTCCACTCTGGCCTTTCATGTGCTGGATCCCTCAGCCTGGAAGGCTCTCCCCACAGATATTCACAGGGCTCACTCCCTCCCTTTACCCAGGTCTTTGTTCAAACACCCTCTCCCAGAGAGGCCGGCCTGACCACATCATTTAGAGGAGCACCGTCCTTTTATTTCCTATTCCCCCTCCCACTTTATTTTTGGGTCTATCCCTTACCACTCCCTGACATTATATGGTTTCAGCGTCATCTGAATAACTTTTTTTTTTAGCTTTTTACTTTGAAATAATTTAAAACTTACAGAACAGTTACAAACATTGCACAAAGAATTCTTACATATCCCTCGCCCAGAACCCCCAAATGCTGACATTTAAACACGTTTGCTTTATCATTCTCTTTGTATAGAGAGATTTTTTCTGAGCCATTTGAGAGTAAGTTGATGACCTGATTCCCCATGGCCCCCAAATACTTTAGTCTGTAGTTCCTAGAAACAAGGAAATTCTCCTGCATGAGCACAGCAAAATCGGAAAAATCAGGAATTCGCTGCTGATACGTTACCACCGTCAAATGTTCAGATCCCAGCCAAGTGCTATCAGCTCTCCCCAAAATAACATTTTTTTGAAGTTTTATTTATTTTGAGATAAATAAATAAGACAGAACAGGGGAGGGGCAGAAAGAGAGGGAGAGAGAGAGAATCCCAAGCAGGCTCCGCACCGTCAGCACAGAGCCTAACGCGGGGCTCGGACGCACAAACCGTGAGGTCGTGACCTGAGCTGAAGTCAGACGCTTAACCAACTGAGCCACCCAGGCACCCCAAGCATAGCATCTTTTTTTTTTTTAATGTTTATTTATTTTTGAGACAGAGACAGAGCATGAATGGGGGAGGGGCAGAGAGAGAGGGAGACACAGAATCGGAAGCAGCCTCCAGGCTCTGAGCCATCAGCCCAGAGCCCGACGTGGGGCTCGAACTCGCGGACCGCGAGATCGTGACCTGAGCTGAAGTCGGACGCTTAACCGACTGAGCCACCCAGGCGTCCCAAGCATAGCATCTTTGATGATAAACAAAAAGATTCGTCCAGAAATACTCACTGTGTTCAGTTGTCTTACCTCTTTCATCTCCTTTCATCCGGAACAGTCCCTCAGTTTTTCCATCCCTTTCATTATCTTGACACTTACCAAGATTACAGGCCAGTTATTTCGTGGAGGTTTCCTCAGTTGGAGTTCGTCCAGTCGCTCCTCCTGATCAGATTTAGGTTTTGCGTCTTTGGCAGGAACATCGCAGAAGTGACACGGTGCTCTTCTCTGTGCAGGTCGCCTGGAGGCACACGACAGTTTGTCCTGTAACAGGCGATGTCACCCGCTACCTTCGATCGCTTGATTAGGGTCCTACCTGCTCTGTTTCTCACCGTCAAGGTACCCTCCTCCTCTTTGTAATTAATGGGTTATCTTGGTGGGGAGTGGTATTTTAAGACTATGTATATGCTCTGTCCCCAACAAATTTTCACAGAGTAGTTTTTATTTTAGCACCCAGCAATGATTCTGCCAGAGTCAATTATTACCATAATATTTCCATCCTTCCTTCTACATTTGTTATTACACATTCTACTCTGAGAAAGAGCTTTCTCCTCCTTCATGCATGTGTGTGTGTGTGTGTGTGTGTGTGTGTGTGTATGCATATGATATCAGTGTGGATTCACTATTTTTATTCAATGGATTATAATCTATTATGGTCATTATTTTGATTCTCAAATTGTCCCAGATTTGGCCTGTAGCTCCTACGCTCTTTTGACATGTTCCTAGCATTACTTGAGCACTTCTAGATGTTTCAGGCTCACTATGTACTTTCCGGGCCCCAGCCCTCAAATCAGACGTCTCCCCAAGGAGCCCTGGTTTCGTACAGCGGAGGATGCTATGTTAAGACACCAGGATCTGGGGGCGCCTGGGTGGCTCCGTCAGTTAAGCATTCAACTTCGGCTCAGGTCGTGATCTCCCAGTTTGTGGGTTCAAGCCCCGCGTCGGGCTCTGTGCTGACGGCTCAGAGCCTGGCGCCTGCTTAGGATTCTGTGTCCCCCTCTCTCTGCCCTCCCCCACTTGTGCTCTGTCTCTCTCTCTCTCTCTCTCTCGCTCTCAAACATGAATAAACATTACAAAAAATGTAAACCAAGATCGGGGTGCTAGGAGTCCTCGTTGCTACGTGGATATGAGTGCTCTTGGGCTCTCTTTGTGGACGGAGCTGGGAAACACACGTATTACATGTATGCGTCTCACCCACACGTGGGCACACAGACATCTCTGCTTCTCGGCCTCTATTTTTCAGAGCCAGGAGTTTACCCTGGTGGCTCCAACTCCATTCCAGCACCACAGAGGCCACTCTATCTAGCCTTTGCTGTCACCGCGTTTATAATTCCCTACTCCGACAGTGAGAAACCTAGCTCTCATTTTCCTCAACATATTCATTTGTTCAACACCCCCCCACCCCGTCCCACAGAGCCCCGGCCTCACGCACGGCTCCCCTGCTTGGCCCCCCCCACCCTACTGTTCACCTCCAACAAATATCGGGAAACAGAAGGAAGGAGGAGGAAAGAGGAAGCCGAATTTGTTTTGACCTGGTAATACATTCACTTGGTACAAAAGAAAGACGATAGGAAAGTATACGATGAAAAGTCTCCCTGTCTACCCCATTGCTCATTCCGATCTAACTCCTCCCCATACATAACAAGCGTTATTGGTTTGTTACATACACAAGCTAATATAAAGATGTTTTTTATTTCCTCTCTTCTCCACAAAATATTCCTCATACTCCTTTTATCTGTCAATAGTTCTTGGAGATCTTTCCGTATTCGTGCGGAAAAAGTGGTCTCATCCTTTTGTGGCCGGGTAGCATTCCTTTGGCTACTCTATTTAATCAGTTCACCAATAATCGACATTTAGATGGCATCTAAGATTTTGTTAGGCCCAACAAGACCGCAATAAATAAACCTGAATGTATTCACGTTGCATGTGTCCAGACACAGCCATTAAATAAATTTTTAGAAGCGGGGTCATTGATGTGATCTGACATGTTTGTGTTTAACGATTAAAGTCTGTCTCGGGAAAGATAAACACTCTGTATGATTTCACTTATATGTCGAATCTAAAAAAACCCAAACTCAGATACAGAGAACAGATTCAAAAGGAAGGGGGTGGGAGGCAGTGAAGGGGTCAATGATACAAATTTCCAGTTATCAGATAAATAAGTTTTAGGGATGTAATGTACAGCATGGTGACCACAGTTAATGGCACTGTGTTGTATATTTGAAATTTGCTAAGAGAATAAACCTTAAAAGTTCTCATCCCAAGAAAAAAATAAATAAATAAAGTCTGTCTCCCCTCTTGGAAGAGGAAAGGGACTCTGTTCGAGTGACTGCTATTTTCCCAGCACGAGGAACTGCTAGACTTTGGTAGGCGTGCAACAAACAATGTGTTCGATGAATGAATGACCGATGCCCTCGGGCTCTGCAGTTGACCGTCTCTGGAGTGTAGGGAGCCCTCACTGTGTGCCCGGTGCTGTGCATCGTGGTGCCGATCCTCCACGCTTCCCCGTGAGGAAGGCACAGTTTTGACAGCCCCACTTGACAGATGAGAGCGCTGAGGCCCAGAGAGGGAGCAGAGACGTCACACAGCTAGTCAACAGCCAAGCCACAGTTCCCACCCAGCGAGCCAGACTCTGGAGCCACTAACAATCTCACCCACTGCTCCCAACACATCTCTTCTCCACCCCCCCCACACACACACACACTTAGCTCAGTCCTCCAGCCCCACCTGGACCCCTCATCTTGCCTCACACACTTCCCTGGACCTAGCTACTTCTTCTCAGCCTCACCCCCAGCCAAAGGCGTCTGCTCCCCGCCCTCGGCCAACGCGGGACAGGACCAAGGAGAAGAGCTGTCATTTCCATACAGCTGTCCCCGGGAGCCAGGCCTTGCCTAAGCCCCCCCATTTTCCCTGAAAAGGCTGAATTGTCTTGGCCGTTTGGGGGGCACCTCTCGGCACAGGCCGGGCTGCCTGGGCAGGGCCTGGCTGGGCTATTATCCTACATTATCTCACTCCCCTGCTCCTGAAAAGAGCCAGTGACTGCTCGCCCCCCCTCAGCCCTCCCCTGCTCGCTCCTGTCTTTTACACTTAATTACCTCACTCATTACCCCGCAGCCTGCAGAGGCCGGACCACAACTGGGGCGTGAGTAATCCCCGCATCACACACCCAGCCAGCCGGCCAGCAAGGAGCAAATTGCTCACACAGCCCATAAATAAAGGAACAGGGCCCACTCAGGCCTTCAGAGCAGAAGGACTTCGTGGCTGCTGCCGTGAGGGGCAGGCAGTGGCCCCAGCTTCCCAGTCGGTCTTTGCCGGCCCTGGTGAGATGGTCTCCACCTCCCCCACCCCAGACGGGCGACCTTGAACTTCCCCAGGCCACTGAAGTCATAGCTCAGTGCCTCTGACAAATGAGACAGCAGGGGCCCACACCCCTTCCTCATCACAGCCCGGAAACTGTCCAGGCGCGTCTTCCAGGCTTCCTACGTGACCCCTCCAGCCATGCACCTCCACCCCTGGCAGTGGGGACCCACCAAGTTCCCAGCGTGTCCTCTTTCTCCCCCAGCTCCTTTGCACATGCCACCACTCCTGCTTCCCGAACACTCTTCCTCATCACCCAAGGGCCTGCTTAATTCCTACTCACTTGAAAGGTCACTGCCTCTGGAGAGCCTTCCTTGACCCCTCTAGGCCGGGTCAGGGACATCATGGACTTTCTTCAGTCAAAGCATCAAGCCATTATATTGTCACTGCCTTTTCGCTTGCGTCCTTTGAAGAAAGGACTGAGGGGCACCTGGGTGGCTCAGTCGGTTAAGCGGCCGACTTCAGCTCAGGTCATGATCTCGCGGTCCGTGAGTTCGAGACCCGCATCGGGCTCTGTGCTGACGGCTCAGAGCCTGGAGCCTGTTTCAGATTCTGTGTCTCCGTCTCTCTCTGACCCTCCCCAATTCATGCTCTGTCTCTCTCTGTCTCAAAGATAAAATAAAAAATGTTTAAAAAAAAAAAAAAAAAGAAGAAGAAGAAGAAAGGACTGAGTCTTCTCCATCTCTTTGTCCAGTGCCCAGCCCAGGTCCTGGCACATGACTGGCCCATTTACTAGGCACTAAGTAAAAGCGAGTAAGAGAATGAATGAATAAGTGAATGAATGAGGTGACGAAGGGTAAGGTGCATGTGCTGGATGAAGGGGTTTGGGCCCCTTGTTCCTGTGCCATGGGCTTCTCGCTCCAATATGCCACAGGCTCCTCCCTGTCCAGGGCATCTGAGCTCATGAGGATGATGGATGAACCGGGATGCATGGCCCCAGGACCTCTCTGGGGCTGAAATTTCCTTCTTTTATGAGGTCAGGCGCAGACTCCTTCCCTCGTATCACCTTGGGAAACACCAGCTTCTCGCCTCTGGCATGAGATAGTCCAGACTTGGCCCAGAAGTAGCCTGCACAACCTTTTCTCCATCAACTTAAAGGCTTCTGCTGATTCACCACCTCCCACATTACCCCAGGGAGGCTGGCACAGGAGCTGGCTGTGTGGTAGGCTTCTCTTGCCTGGAGGACTTCACCTCACCCTCCTGCTTCCTTCCCGGATCCAGGATAAGGAAGGGAACTTGGGAAGGTAGCTGGGAGGGAGTTCCCAAAACCTGAGAGGCCAGAGTCCATGGAATCCTTTGATATCTGGTAAATCCTACGGACCCTTTCGCAGAATTATGTCTTCAAATTAATAAAATAAATTAATTAAGAAAATAAAATGCATAGTATTACGAAAGAAACCAATTACACTCAAAGAGTTATCAAAATATTAAAAACAAGTCTGCATTACAGTAATATATGTATTTATTTACTATGCGTTATAACGCAGGGTCTAGCAAATCACCATTGTAATTTCCCAGTCCTGATGAGAGTAAATGATATTTCAAGATATCTGGAACAGCTGTAAGGCGATAAGAAAATATGTATGGTTTCTATTAGTGACAAAGTCACTGGTCCCACCAGTACCACTGTGGTCTGTTGCCTGCAAAGTGGGCTCTTGAGCTGCAATCAATTGGTCACTCCTGGGGGGCAGGGAAGGTGTGGTGCTCTTGTGAGCAGGAGATGCGGGAGGGGGGGGAAGGGGCCCCTGGGTGACTTCAGCTCGGGTCATGATGTCACAGCTCGTGAGTTCGAGCCCCGCATTGGGCTCTGTGCTGACAGCTCAGAGCCTGGAGCCTCCTTCCGATTCTCTGCCCCTCACCCTGCTCGCGCTCTGTCTCTCTCTCTCTCTCTCTCTCAAAAATAAATAAACATTAGAAGATGGAGAGGGAAAGGGGAGGTAACAGGACGTTTAGCAACAACACAGGGAGGGGGCTTGATCTGAGCTCATGACAGGGATGGACAGTCCGGGATGGGTCACATCATGGACATATTTGTTCATGTCATGAACGTGTACTGAGACTTTTTGCTGAGCCACGCTGTGGAGCCGGGGACACAAATGTGAACAACCCCAAACCCCTGCCTTTAGAGCGAGGACAGCGCCAGGAACTGAGTGCCTGCATATGCCCTTGGGGCCATCCTGGGCCGGAAGGATAGAGTCTGTAGGATTCCACCCAACCTGAGAAAAACATTAGTTTTTTCAGACAATCGAGGGGCTGCTGAATCATCCAGGATCCATGGCAGCAAACATGCTTGAAGAATCTCCAAGACGGTCAGAAACCAGGACTGAAGGCTTCATGTCAAGTTGGGAACAAAAAAAAAAAAAAAAAAAAAAAGCCCCAGACCGGGCAGAATCCCTAGTCCTAGGGAGACGTCACTGCTGACACCGGGGAGGCCCTGAGGCCAGAGCTCACACTGCTGACTCCAATTCCAGATGTTGACACTCAGACCTTTGTCCCTGCTGCTTTCGGACACTCGATGTAAAGGCTGCCACACTCCAGCCAGAATGGCAAGTGGCTAGCCTGGGACACGTGACTGCTGTGGCTGCAGAGGAAGCAGGGACGTCCAGTAGGGACTCCTCTAGTGAAAGGGGGGGACTCACGAGTCAAAGGTGTTGGAAGGTGCTGGGTGGCTAAAAGGAAGGTCACCTGTCCACTCCAGCCCCCCAAGGATCAGGTGCTTCTGCTGGGCCCAGCTCTGTGCTCAGGACTTTCTCTGGATTACATGCGTTCATCATCTCAGCTCTCTGGAGAGAGATACCCATTTCACAGATGAGAATAGTGGTGCTTGCAGGAGCTAAGTCCCTTACCCCATCCTTTTAACTGTTCCACAGAGGTGGAATAGGAGGAGAAGTCCTTACCCGCTTTGAAGCTGAACTAGGCCACTGAGCTCTAGATGCCACCGGTCCTGGGATCTGTAGGATTCCAGACCGAAGCCGTCACAGCAATGCTAGACAGATGCCCTATGTCCCAAGCAAGCACCGGCTGCGTTCTGGACCCTACATGAAAGTCAGCTCCTCAGAGAGGTCTTCCTTGGCCACCCCACCTTAAACAGCCCCCGCCCCACTTATCTTTGCCCCAGGTCACTTACCTTCTCAGCATTTTGTAGGCAGGAAGCTGCCCCTTGTCTATTCTCTGTCGGCACAGTGGGGTGTGAGCGGCATGAAAGTGGCTCTGTCTTGTTCGCTGCTATGTCCCCAGCCCTTAGTACAGTGCCGGGCACACAGTAGGCGCTCAGTAAACCTCGGCAGACTTAGTAGCTGTGCGCCATTGGGCAATTTCTTAACCTCTCTGTGCCCAGTGTCCCCCTTTATAAAATGTGTATAAACAAACTGAGTCCCTCCAAAAGTGGTTGTGAGGGTTCCATAAGTTCACGCAGTGTCACAGCCAAGCAGGCCTTTTAAGCAGGCCCCTACTCTGTACCAGGCCGGCAGGATTTCCCTGCGGGACCTTGACCGTTAGAGCCACAGGAGTCAGAGTGGAGATGCTCCTGGGGGCTGAAACGTCCTAGAGGTCAACTGGCAGAGAACGGGCTTGGAATTAACAATGGCTTGGGGCGCCTGGGTGGCGCAGTCGGTTAAGCGTCCGACTTCAGCCAGGTCACAATCTCGCGGTCCGTGAGTTCGAGCCCCGCGTCGGGCTCTGGGCTGATGGCTCAGAGCCTGGAGCCTGTTTCCGATTCTGTGTCTCCCTCTCTCTCTGCCCCTCGCCCGTTCATGCTCTGCCTCTCTCTGTCCCAAAAATAAATAAACGTTGAAAAAAAAAAATTAAAAAAAAAACCACAATGGCTAACATTACCAGCACCAACTGTGTGCAAACAGACAACCTAAACACCTCGTTCATCTCCCACCTGCTCTGTGAGGTAAGTCCCAGTAGTATCAATATCCCCATTTGACAGCCGAAGAAACTGAGGTACAGAGAAGGCAGGTAGGGTCAGGGTAGATAACTTGCCAGTACACAGTGGAGGCGGAGTTCGAACCCAGGCCATCCCATGCTTTTAACCCATCTGTTCCCAGCCCTTCCTCCGCTGGGTGAGATGGAGGAGAGGCTGGGGAGGTGTGCACTGGGAGCACGTGGGTGTTCTGACGCCTTGGGAGGCTGTCCCCCCCCCCATTAAGTCTGGGGTCAGGCATGGGTCAATATTGAAAGTCCCTTGCCTCTGCACACCTGGGCCACCTCCTGGCTTTCTCCAGAAGCTGATGGGTCCCGGCTGGTGTATGAGCAGAGGCAGAGAGCAGGAAGGCAAAACTGGGGGGTGCTGAGAATCGTCGATTCCTCTATGCCAGGAGCCCTGGGAGCCTGGAAATGCCAACTCAGCAGCTCCAACAGCAACCTCAGCATCTGCCAAGGATGTTTGTGGGATCGGCTGCTGGGGAAGAGAGGGAGGCAGCCTTGATCTGGCAGGCAGGAGCCTAGAAGTTCCAGAACTTCTCGTCCCATGCCTCAGTTTTCCCAGCTGCTAAATGGGGGGGGGGGTGCTGAGGGGATCATGCGGATATCCCAAAGGCTATTCAAGTAGAGCTCCCAGCCGTGCTCTAGGCCTCATACAACCCTATTTAATAGGTGCCATCATTGGCCTCAGTTTACACAGGTGAAATAGAGGCACAGAGAAGCAAAGTGACTCGCCCAAAGTAACGCAGCTTGAAGAAACGAAGCCGGGATTTAAACTTGGCCCAGGGTGACCCAGACCCAAACTCTGAGCCATCTCACTTGCTTGAATGTGGGGCTCTGATGTAAGAGTCTATTAGCCATTCCACGCCCCTCCCCCCCCCCCAATGCGTGCTGGGGGTTTGTCTCAAGTCCCCTGACCTTGCAGGGAGCCTGGTGCTCTGATTCAGGCAACCAGGCCTTTCTAGAGGTTTCAGGGAGCTAATTAAGGTGTGACCTTGTCAGGCACAGAGTTAGCATATTCAAGAACATCTCCAACTTTGAAGGCAAGACACTTTAATGGCGGAATGTCAAGGTCTGTGATGGTCAGGATAAGGACTCAATCGTCCCCAGAGGCAGAAGAAGCAAATCTTGAGAGCTGACAAATCAACCCAAACCCAGGCCAAAGAGGACTAAGGTGAATGGGGGTCACAAGGAGGTTTTTTCACTCGACAGTCTATTCTTTCATTCAAGAGATATAGCACTGAGGACTCCTTATTTGCCCAGCCCTGTGTAGGTCATGGGGTGTGGCAGTAAATGGAACAGATCTGGGCTCTCATTTGAGGCGCATTCAGCCCTGGCAGGGGGAGGAGGAAGGAGAACCCCTTTGGAGGGCCCTCCCCTACCTCCCCCAGCATTAGCACCTTTGGCCCTCTTAGAAGGAGGACTCTGTGGCTTAAAATCAGGGCTCTGCAGCCACATCAGCCGGGTTTGAATCCTGACACCTAGCTAGGCCTCCTTGAGCACGTCATCTTGCCTCTCTGAGCCTTGGTTTCCTCGTCTGTAAAATGGGGCTCTCAGTAGGCTCCCCTTGGTGGGTTTTTTTTTTCCTAAACTTTATTTATTTATTTATTTATTTATTTATTTATTTATTTATTGGGGTTTTTTTTTTAATTTTTTTTTCAACGTTTATTTATTTTTGGGACAGAGACAGAGCATGAACGGGGGAGGGGCAGAGAGAGAGGGAGACACAGAATCGGAAACAGGCTCCAGGCTCTGAGCCATCAGCCCAGAGCCCGACGCGGGGCTCGAACTCACGGACCACGAGATCGTGACCTGGCTGAAGTCGGACGCTTAACCGACTGCGCCACCCAGGCGCCCCAAACTTTATTTATTTATTGAGAGAGAGAGAGAGAGAGAGAGAGAGAGAGAGAGAGAGAATGAAGCAGGAGAGGGGCAGAAAGAAGGAGAGACAGAATCCCAAGCAGGCTCCACACTGTCAGCACAGAGCCCAACGTGGGGCTTGAACTCACGAACTGTGAGATCATGACCTGAGCCAAGATCAAGAGTCAGACACTTAACCAACTGCGCCACCCAGGTGCCTCTTGGCAGGCTGTTTTGATGGTCAAACCACACAAAGGGTTGCTTTTGACTCCCAGCACATAATAAGTGCTCAATAAATATCAGCTAGCAATGTCATCATCTGAGAGTCTGAAACACACTCCTCCCACCACATATCATCTCTGTCCTGGGCTAGATCCTGGGGTCAAGCAGGAGGGTGGCGATAAGAGAAAGGGTAACTAGTACGGAGGGAGGGGAGAGTGCTCTAGGCAGCAGGAACAGGACTGCAAAGGCCTCGAGGTGGGAGGCATTGAGGGAATACGGTAGAAGCTTCAAGAGGGTCTAGGACCCTGCCACACTCCTGACCCCTCCAGGTGGCCCCTTCCTGGCGTCTGCTGAGGCTTTGAGTTCCTGAGCCAATGAGGAATGCAAATGGAAGGCTGCCAGGCCCTTTGCCGCTGCAGAGGAGGCAGTGTGGCAAAGTGGTCAGAGCACAACCTCTGGGGCAGGCTGTCCAGGTTGGACCCATGGCTCACCGCCTACTGGCTGTGAGACCTTGGACAAGTTACTTAACCCCTCCGGGCTCAGTTTCCTCCTCCGGAAAATTGGGCGAACAATACTGTCGGGCCTGAAAAGGCAAGTGTGAGGAGGAACTAAGGTAATGTTTGGAAAGCGTGCAGATCAGTACCTGGCACATGGCCCAGAGCCGTAAGTGTTTATTAAATGAATCAAGAAAAACACGCGCAGCCGCGGTAAGGTACCTGCCACTGGGCCCTCGTCTGGGCTGCAGTCACCGAGCCTCCAGCTGCAGCACCCTCTCCATCTGCCACAGTGTTTGAGCTGAGGCCGCACTTCTCCTCCAGTACAGCCCCCTCTGATGACAGGGCACAGCGAGGAACGAGGGCCGGCCGTTCTGTCCAGCATGGGGCAATCCCTGTGCTGGAATGCCCTGTGGGCTGGTCACGCTTCGTTGGACCCGCACCCACTGCCTGAGGCTCCTGTTCCCCGCTCTTCCTTTGTCCCACCTCTCCCTTCACAGGTACCAGACCTGCACCCTGGCTGAAGGCACCCCTCCTTCCCCCCGCAGTGTTATCTCCCATAAACTTCTGGCCTTGGTTTTCACATCTGCTTCCCAGAAAACCAAAGTGGGCCAGTAGAGAACATGGGGCTGAGCAAATTCCAGGGAGCCCACTGTGTGCCCTCAGGCAAGTCGCCTCTGTGAGCCTTGAGGTACAGAGCTTCATCCTTTTCCTATCTTCTTCCCTTTGGCCCAGAGGAGGAGGGCCTGGATAAAACACACTGGAGAAACAGGGCAGCGTAAGTGAGGCTTACCAGAAAAAGAGCCCCATCAGCGTGGAGTGGATGCATTTGCGGCCACTCTCCTCCTTGGAATTCATACAGAATTCCATTATCGGCCCTGGACAGCAGCTCAGGGACCATCTTCTCCCATGCCCATTTGACAGACGAGAAAGCTGGAGCCCAGAAGGAGGAGCAAAGGGGGCAGAGCCGGGACTAGAATTGAGCTCCTGACTCCCGGGGCACTGCTCCTTCCTAACCACAGGCGGTGAACCCTGCAAATAGGATGCCTCGTCCCCTCCACAGAAGTGCAGAGCGAGGCACGGGGCAGTTCTGCCGGCCACCTGGGTTACACAGCACTGAGATCCACACCCGGACACCAGTAGCCAGCCTCCTCCCGGACGGGCAGAGCAAGGTTGAAATCCGGAGGATACCAGGGCAGACTGAGTAGAGCAGAGAGGGCTGAGACGGCAGCCCCCACTAGTGAGACCTGTTGTATCAAGGCTCCTGGGGAGGCAGGCTGTGGGCCGCACGGATCCGGGACCCTCCCCAGCTCCCGCACACAGTAACCTTGCGGTCTGGAACTCATCATGTCACGTGGGTTCTACAAATGAGGCACAACAGAGTCTTCGGCCACGAGGTCATGGCGAGGCTGAGATGAGGGAAGCCGTGGAAGTTAAATCGGCCAACAATTATCAAGGCAGGTCACTGGGGGCCAGGCACTTCTCCAAACACTTCACAGGTACCTTGCCACTTAATCATGACTGCAACCTTGTGAGACGGGCCCTGGTAACGCCCCCACTTTACAGATGAGGAAACGGAGGCACAGAGAGCCACGTGGCTGGGAAATGGCAGAACTCGGATTTGAACCGAAAACAGGCGGACTCTGAATCCCTCTCACTAAAGCCCCAGGCAAGGCCAGCTTCTGTGGAGGGTAAGTGTTTAGAACAGTGCCAGGCACACAGAGCTGCTCAGTGCTGCTGCCGTTGATAGAACAATAATTATTATTGTCGCCGGGGAAAGTTGCCACCAGCAGCGCTATGTTCCCCAAAGTCAGAAGAATGAATATCCTGACATGTTTTACAAAATGTATCAGTTCTTCTCTTTAGAAGTAAGGGAGCAGTTAGCCAAGTATTCAAGATCAATGCCTGTTGAATTGAAACATTTTATGGTCTTTTTCAGAAAACACGGAAAGAAGGGGGGCGGGGCAAACCCATAGACCCACCATCCGTTCAGTTTCCACGTTTATTTTTATTTTGGTTCATAGTTGTGAACACGCTAGGAGAGATTTCGGGATGCTGCATCCTTCGTTTAACAGGATTCCGTGAGCTTTTTCCCTTGTACGATGATTTTTAATGACTACAGAACATTCCATCAAGCAGGTGGCTTCTTCACAGCCCCCTCCCCATTTTCCCCAGTTTGGGGCTTTTATTCCAGTCTCAGATGCTGCAGCAGACATCCCTAAGGTTAAAGCTCTTTACTTATTTGATGGTGACTTGGAGAAGTGAGTTTCTCATAGCAGACTTTCTGGAACTAGGAAGCCAATGTTAGGAGAGGTTTGGTGACAGAAGGGTCTTCTCAGTGTCCTAGTGATCAAACTGTGCCAGCCATTGTGTATTTCCTCCATGCTTAAGGCCTACCCACACTGTAGGGTTGTTTTTTTTTTTTTCTTAATGTTTATTTATTTTTGAGAGAGAGAAGACAGAGCATGAGCAAGGGAGGGGCAGAAAGAGAGGGAGACACAGAATCTGAAGCAGGCTCCAGGCTCTGAGCTGTCAGCACAGAACCCAATGCGGGGCTCCAACCCACGAACCGTGAGATCGTGACCTGAGCCAAAGTTGGATGCTTCACTGACTGAGCCACCCAGGCGCCCCTAACACTGTAGGTATTTTTGAACCTCACTTTCTGGGCTGAAGGTTTCTTCTTTTTTTTCTTCTTTTCTTTTTTTTTTTATTTTTTTTTTTTTCCAAAGTTTATTTTTTTTTGGGACAGAGAGAGACAGAGCATGAATGGGGGAGGGGCAGAGAGAGAGGGAGACACAGAATCGGAAACAGGCTCCAGGCTCTGAGCCATCAGCCCAGAGCCTGATGCGGGGCTCGAACTCCCGGACCGCGAGATCGTGACCTGGCTGAAGTCGGACGCTCAACCGACTGCGCCACCCAGGCGCCCCTTCTTTTTTTTTTTAAAGTTTATTTATTTATTCTGAGAAGAGTGAGCATGAGCGGGGGGGGGGTGGGGAGGGGAGCAGAGAGAGAGAGGAGAGAGAGAGAATTCCAGGAAGGCTCCGTGCTGTCAGTGCAGAGGCCAACACAGGGGCTAGAACTCGTGAGCTGAACCATGAGATCATGACTTGAGCCAAGATCAAGAGTTCGAAAAATGCCAGGCAACTGAACCACCCAGGTGCCCAGAGACCTGGGGTCTTACACTCAACCTACCACTAGTGCTCTACAGGACCTTGACTATGTCACTTCTGGGGTGGATTACCTCTCCATCCTGCCCAGTGAGAAGACCTGACGAGAGAGAGCCCAGTTCCAGCTCTGTCCCTAAGCCATCATGAATGTTCAATGTCTTGGGAAGCTCTCTGGGTTCAGTTTCATTGTCTCTTTGTAGGAGATCAGAATGGGGGAACCACCAGGCAGGCAGAGGTGAGCTCATGGGCACCCACTTGTCTTACACATCCCACTGGACTAAGCACCCATAGAAGACGGAGATCCCAGAGCCCGGCACAAACTCAAAAATTTGGACACACCACAAATAACCATCAACACACTCCTCCGTGGCCCCAGCTCACTCCTGTCTCAGAGCCTTTGAACTTGTGGAGCTTCTGCCTGGAGCAGCCTCTCCTTGGCTCCGCCCACAGCCAGCTCTATCTCGTCACTCAAATCTCCGCTCGGATGTCCCCTCTTCCCGGAGACCCTTCCTCATCACCTCACCAAGTTTTATGTCCCTTACAGCACTGAGCAACTATTTGAAAGGATACTGTTGACATCAGTGTTTCCTTCTTCAGTGTCCATCCACTGCCCCTTGAATGTCACCTCCAAGAGAGCAGGGACTAGGATTGCCACCACTTACTCCACAGAACCCCACAAACATGTGGGTGCTCCAGGTACAACTGTGCATATAAAAGCCACATGTATTGAGCACCTAGTATAGGCGAGGCACCATTCCAAGCCTTTTACATATAGCAACTCTTGTAATGCTCCCAAGCCCCTGAGCTAACAGCAATTACTATTCCCATTTTATAAAGGGGGAAAGTGAGGCACAGAGCAGTTGAATAACTTGCCCACCATGCCACAGCTAGCAAGTAAGACAGCTGGGGGGCCCTACTGCACCCTGTAAGAGTATGCTGAGCCACACATGGGACAGAGTCCTTGTCCCCATGAAGCTCAGGGGCTAATGGGCTAGCTGACCTAGTCTACAATACAGGAAGTCAGGGATACTTACTTCCCCTAGAGGAAGTGATCCCTCAGCTAAGTCCTGAGGACAAGTAGGGGCGTGCTAGGATGAAGTGGAGGGAAGGACAGTCTAAAGGAGGAAACACTGTGGAGGCCAAAAGATAAGCCACCGGGCACCAAACCTAAAGAACTAGAAGTTGCTTGTATGGCTGGTGTAGGGAACACAGGGGTATGCCATGTGTCAAGGGATATGATCATCTCAACCCTCAGTGACTGAGATTTGAAAAAAGTCCCAGGGAGGAAATATGAGGCTGTACGGCTGGGAAAATGGGCACCACTCCCCCAGATCGTGCAGGGCCTTGGCAAGCTGAAGGGTGCATGTTTTATTCCAAGGTTCCACATCACACCTCAAAGACTAGTGGAAGCCCCTCACTCGGTGGTGCCCATGGACCACACAAGGGTCTCTGGAAATTTCTGCTGACTCACTGTGGGACCTCAGGCACCTCCATACTCTCTCTGGGTCTTAGTCTCCCAACTGGTATTGAATGACCCAGTGCCAAAAGCACATCCCCACTCCGTCAGCCTGGCATCCCATAAACAGAATGCTGTTGACCAATGAGATCCTGACATTCCTGGAGTCCAATTCTGGGACTCCTGTGCACTGGCCATTCCATACTTGCTGAGGCCAGCCCACCACCATGGCACTTTGCCAAGCAAGTCTCTGGGCAGGGGTTTGAGTTCTCCTGCTCCTCGATCCTCCAAGATATAGAGGCTCCCCCTAGGTTTTGGCAGGATGGTGGGGGGGGGGGGGGGTCTGCTCAGATCCTCCTGGAGACAAAGGAGCTGACCTGCAAAGAGTTCCAGCGGGAGCCCCGCTCCCCCTCCCTTCCCCCCTCTCCCTTCCCAGTCCACGTGTCTCTATTGTCTGCTCCCCGCTTCAGGGAAAGACACAGCCTCGGATGTGTCAAAACCACCACCCCCCGGCAGCAGGGAAATTAATTACTGGACGATTTTCACTTCCTCTTGCAGCGCCTGCCTGAGCTAGGCACCGGAACAGGACCGGCTGAGAGGGGCCGGCATCGGCATGGGGGACTTGCTGCCCCCACCAGTTCTGGGAGAAGAAAGTTGAACCCCAAACCCAACAGGGGCTTCAGTGGGAGGCCAAGCTGGGGTGGGGGTGCCGACTTCCTCTAGTTAAAGCTGAGTGTCCACACTGGCCACTTCTGAATTGGGGGAGAGGGAGAGGACTGGAGGCAGGAGGGTCGCGGCTGGCGAGCTCACACTCTTCTTTGCATCCCCTTCCCTGTGTCCCCATGTGCCTGAACCCCGACCGCTCGGACCACTCTCTGTCCTCTCCCCTCGGCTTCTCCCTCTATCTTACACTTTTCTTTCCCTTTCTTTGCATCCCTGGGGGGCTTTCTTTTTGTGTGTCTGGATCTCTTTTTTTCTCCCATGGGTGTGTGAGCGTGTGTTGCTACTTCTTTCCATCTCTGTTTTCCTTCTTTCTCTGTTTCTCTCTTGTGTCTTTTTGTCCTTATCTCGGTCTCTATTTCTACCTCTTTCAGTGTATGTCTCTGTCTTTCTCTGTGTATCTCCTCTCTCCTCTCTCTCTCCCTCCACACCCCCCCCCCTCCTCTTTCTCCGTCTCTCTGTATCTCTGCGCCTTTCTCGCCCTCACTTTCTCCCCTCCTGCCTGCCCGCTGCTCCCTGCGCCTGGCCTGCCCCCACCGCTGCCGGTTCAGGGGAACGTGTGCGGAGCGATTGTCCTGGGGGACATTTGATGGATTAGAGCGCTGAACAGTTCCATTGCTAGGGGACCACCTGATCTCCTCCAGCCTGCGTCCCATATAAAGCCGGCAGGCAGCCGGAGTGCTGAGCACAGCTCCAGCGATCGCCTGTCTGCGCGCCGCCGCCGCCAAGCCCGAGCGGGAGCCCGAGCCAGAGCCGGGGCCGCCGCCACCGGTGCCGGCTCCGCGCTGCCGCCCGCCCGCCAGCCCGCCCGCTGGGAGCTGTCCAGTGCTGAAACCCCGCGCCGACAGCCAATCGCGCCCGGCTGGCCGCCTCCCCCCACCGGGGCCCCACGCAAGTGCCCCCGCCGAGCCCCCCGCCAGTCGCACCATGCCGCGCTCCTTCCTGGTAAAGAAGATCAAAGGGGACGGCTTCCAGTGCAGCGGGGTGCCGGCCCCCACCTACCACCCCTTGGAGACCGCCTACGTGCTGCCTGGCGCCCGGGGGCCACCCGGGGACAACGGTGAGTAGGACCCGGCGGGGGGGGGGGGGAGGCGGGGGGGAAGGAAAGAGGGAGGGGAGTTCGGGCCCTCCCCAACTCGGGCCACGAGGAGGGGTGCGCGCGGCAGGGAACCCCGGGTAGAGATTTCCCTGGCTGTGTGCGCCTCCCGGGCTTCCCGAGGGCCGGCCGGGCGGGGCAGGGGCTAGGTCCCTACAAAGGGAAAGTCGCAGGGTCGATCCATCCCACAGCCACGCGCCAGCCCGGACTTAGAAAGTTGTGGCCCTAAACGGGGCTGGAGTGAGGGGTGGTGAGAGAATGGGGAGAGAGAGAGAGAGAGAGAGAGAGAGAGAGAGAGAGAGAGAGAGGCACCCACGAAGGGCTAATGCTGGGGGGCTAATGCACAAGGCAGTCTGTGGGTCCCCTCTCCCCAGTGGAGGGAAGGAGGCTGGATGTCTGAGTGTACTGCCCTGGTGGAGAAGATAAGCAGGCCTGCACTACCAGTCCCTGGGGAGACAGGGTTGGCTCCTTGGGTGTAGCTGGGGGCTCCCTCCTTCCCTTCAAGCCTGCTCCCCCTGGCGATGCCAGACAAGTGTTCTCAGGTCCCCTCTCTCAGCAACTCTTTTGTTACCCTCAGCCACATGCCTGCCAAAGGCTGGGCCTGTCCTGGGGACTGCAAGGAAGAGGGGATTTCTAGGAGGGGTTCCCCCAAAGTGGCTCCTGGTCCCCTGGGCTGCACTCCCTCCCCACTCCAGCTTCTCAACCCCCTCCAGAGCCAGCCCTGCTGTTCCTTGTAAGTCCCCCACCCCTAACACACTCCATCTCTTCTCAGAGCAAGTTCCCGCAGGGACAAGGGTTTGAGGGACAAGAGAGGTCATTCAGGCTCAGAAGGGGGTGATCTCTGAAGGATGTAGAGAAGAATCTGAGACTGCTTCCGTAGATCCCATCCCCCACCAAGGGGATCACAAAAGGGTTCTCCTCTGATGGCCCACACCAGGGCAGGTATCTGGAGAAGAGGCATCCCTTTGGCAGTAAGAAATCTGACATCACATGTGGCATTGGCTCTGGGGTGTGTGGGGAGGGGGAGATGAGGAAGAAGAGGGGAGGAGAGAAAAAGAAGAGAAGAAAGGGCTGAGAATGGGGGGTGGGCTGAGGTGGTGAAGGCAGGAGCCAGGGAGGGTGGGAGTTTCACCTTGGGGATTGCCAAGCACTTCACCCACATTCCATCACTCTGTCAAGCCAGGTAGCAAGAGGGCGCTGGGCAAAAGGCTCTGTGACCTCATCAAGGTCAAAGAAATTAGGGAGTGATCAGGGATACAGCTGCAGCCCCTCAGCCCCTGGCCTCCTCCAGATCCCCAAGAGAACCAACCCCCATTTTCTTCACCCATATGTCTCTCATTCTACTGTCCTCTTTTCTTGACCCCAGGGCCTCTTGGGTTCGAGGACAGAGGCCCAGGGATATGGCTGGGCTTGTCTGAGTGCTGGCAGGACAGAGGGCGGACCTGGGACCATGCCAGGGCTGGGGCGTGTATGTGCTAGGATCTGGGTAGAAATGCCTGCAAGACTGGGATGTGGATCCCTTGGGGGACTGGCACAAAATCCTGGGCTCCCACCCCCTGAGGCTTCTGTGGTCCTGTCCCCAGGCCAGTTGAGGAAACCCAGAGAAGCCTAGAGAATTTCTCATGCACAGTCTAAACTGCAAACTATTCCTCAGGAGGGAGGCAGGAGTGCCTTGCTTTGAATTCAGGCCAAAAAGGCTTTGAAAGGAGCCCCTGAGTGAATGGTGGGTCAGAGCAAAAGTTGGGGCAAAGCTACCAGCAGGGGTGTTCCCACAGGGGTTCCACCAGGTTTGACACCCTAGAACTCCCTTGTCTTTTGCCCTTTCCCCAGAAGGTTGTAGACCAGCTCCCTGGCCTCCAGAGAATCCTCCGGCTGTCCTGATAGTCTGATCCCTGGCCTAGAACCCTGAGTGACTTGGGCTCTAGGTCTCTGACTCGCTATGTGACCTTGGGCAAGTGTCTTCCTTTCTGTGGTCCTCTGCCTCCCCAGCAGGGAAAGAGTTTGGATGGCTGAACTGAGTATCCTTCCAACTTTGACAAGCTCAGCTTTTGTGAAGGTCAAGTGTGGAATGGGAGGCTCTGGAGATGCCTGGATGAGGGTCTAACAGAATGCAGGGGGCCATTGTCCGGGTTTCTGTAGGATTCTGTTTGCCATCCAATGCCTGGCTGAGGGTGGCAGAGTTTCTGAGACCAGGTATTTCTTGGCTTCATTCTCTGCAGGCTGCCCCACAGTGAGGACAGGCACCCTGGCTTAGCCGCTCTTGGCAGTATCTGCAGTCCAGGGTTAGTGCCGGAGATCAGGGGGTGACCCTTCAAGTCTGGGTATGGCCAGGAAACACAAGGTCTGCCTCATCCTGTTGTCAGGGGCCTCTCCTATCCCTGGGGTGTGGCTAGACTGGGCAGTGAAGGCTCCTTCATCCCACGGGTGGGTAGGGTGCTGGGGGTCCTCAGAGAGCCTACCGGCTCCTAGTGGCCCGTTGTCTCCACTCTGCCGGAAATAACCTTGCTGAGCGTTTGAGGGAAGTGTGAAAAATTGCTGAGCCGACGTTTTTCTCTCCCAGCGTGTGTAAGTGTGCTGGGTAAACAAGGAGAAAGAGAGGAGGGGGGGGAGGTGAGGAGATGGAGGGAGGAAAGGAGGGAGGGAGGAGAAGGGAGGGGGAAGGGGGGAAGGGGGGAAGGGCCTGGGGCTGGAGATAGTTCCAGTTATTAGAAAGATCCTCTTACAAGCCATTCCTGCAGCAGCCGCTACAGGGTCAGGATGAGGCTGGTGGGAGGGGAAGCTGGGGAGGGGTGCGGGGAGGGGGGCCTGTGAATGTGGAGGTCAGGAGAACCACTGGCTCCTAAGTGATGAAGATTCAGGGCCCCAAATTAAAGAGGTGTACTCCCAGCTCAGGGAATGCCTGGGAGTGCTGAGGATTCCTGGAGGACTCCTCCTACACACACACACACACACACACACACACACACACACACACACACACACAAGCAATGCTCTACTCCCTCCCTTTTCAGCTTCTACAGGCTGGGCAAAAAGGTGCAGGTGCATCAGGGCTCCAGGCCTCGCCCCAGCCCAAAGAGCCCCTAAACAGGGAAGGGGAAGCTTCCCAAATGGAAAAATCTCTAGGCCTTTCTGCAGAGCTCCCCAAAGAAGGCAGACCAGATTTAATTCCACCATCCTGTCCAATACAATGCCTCATTTCTCCCCCTCCTTCTCCTCTTGCTCCTCCACTGTTTTCTGCCTCAGTGCAGCCTCCCCTTCCCCTCCTCTCCCCTGAGTGATTCTGAACACAGATTCCGTCTTGTGAGATGCCAACTCACATCCTCCTGACCCTCTCAGA